>NW_027094094.1:28213824-29432318 GCF_029207755.1 Chamaea fasciata | reverse complement strand
GGGATAAAGTTTGTCCTTGTGAATTTAACCATTTCCAGGGTATTTTCAGAGGTCTGGCAGTATCAGCGAGCCTTGCCATGTTGCTGTAAGGAGTGATGATCTATTGTTGCATGGTACGCACTGTGATCCTTACTGCTGCAGCAGAGCACTTGCAATTTCTGCCTTGCCAGCCAGCAAATGCAGATCTGAGGCTGCCTGTTTGCACACAGCAACATATTTCTCTAGAAGAGTTGGCCATATTGACTCTCAAAAGCCAATTTTAATGAGACCAGTTTGTACTGAAAAATGGATTAATGATGCAAAGCAATTAGCACTTGCACGTGTGCAACTGAAACAACTTTTTCAAGAAGGGAATATAGTCAGTCACTGCTAACAAGGCCTGTACCCATGAGCTAATTTAATTTGTTCTGTGGGGCTCCTATGATGTCCATTATAGTGATATTCAGTTTTGGGGTTTCAGTTTTTTCATGCATCAAAGAAACCAGACTTTTATTGACTGAACTGATCTCAGAGCAGGAAACAATGTATTACTGGGACAAAGGTCCCCAGACAATTAGCATGAGTCACATTTAGTCAGTGAGTCACGTACTTCAGTCTCTGCAGTGTCACTGAAGGCTTTGAAATGTGCCCTGACTACAACGGTATTTCAAAGACCCCCTCAAATTCCCACAAATTTTGACAAAATGAAACTGAGCAACAGACAATCTCCAAGAGACCTCCTGTAAAAAAAAAAAAACTTTTTGACAATTAAGTTACCGGAGGAAAAAGATCAGGAAGTGTAGTATTGTGAAACTAATTGATTCAGCCCCAAGGAAAACTAGCAGGGTAACAAACTAATTTCTTTAAGGTTTGGTGTGCTGCAGTTGATTGGGTTCAATACCAGGGAGGGTATGTGCAAACTTTGGTTGTATATTCTCCTACTTTTCTGTGACTTTCCATAGTATCTATCAAGTGGCATGACAGCTTTTCTCCTAGTTGGCAAAACATGCAAAAACTTGATAATCTCCAACTTCTGTGATGCCATTAAATTTAGGCAAAATGAGCTAACAGCTATTTGGTACAGAATAATAAAAACCAGACAGACTTGCTTGTATAAATCTAAAACTGATCCGAATAGCAATGCAATTTTTGAAAGAATTACAAAGGTTTGATTTACAAAATGTAAACATGCATATATATATATATATATATATATATATATATATATATATATATATATTAGGAACATTTTCCAGTAATCAGTGAAGTACAACAATTTTTCCTTGATACTGAGTAAGCAGAAGAGTTTGCAGTTGGTCCTTGCTGGTTTGGATCCATCCTCCTCAGCAGATTGGGTTGGAGCAGTCTAGCACACAGATGGGGCTGTTCTGACCTCTGCCAACTGGCTCTGATGTGAATGCACAGCCAGCTAGCTGAGCACCATAACTACCTCTTATTCCAGTTACGTTCCTATCAGAGCTTGAAATGGAGGTGCTGGTATAGCAGCAGGACAGGGGATCCCTTGGTCTGCTGGGGGAGCAGAAGATCTCACTCACCTGCTTGCTGCAAGATCAGTAGAAACAGAACTGAAGAAGAAAAGTATTGGCACATAAAGTTGCTCTTTGGGTATGTGCCCACCAACACTTATGTTGATTTTTTTCCCCTAAATATGAATCACACAGACTAATACAGACAAAAAGTAAAGCACAGCTCACATTCTAGTACTGCATTATTACAAGTTCTCATCTACAATCTTCCAAATGAGCAATGGGAATAACTCAAATGCATCCACATGGCAGCACAGTTTAAAAAGAGAAGCTTTATAGTAGTCAAAATGTGGTGAACTTCCTTACTGAAGTGAGAGCAGCTGCATTCTTTGGTCTAAAAACTAAAATAAAGTGAACTTGTATTACAAATTATTGGGGAAATATTTAGGATACATGTTTGTTTGGAAAAGTGTTGGTAAGTTTGTTTGGTATTACAAGAAGTGGCAGTATTACAAGAACAGGATTTGTAGCAGAACTTTCAACCAAGTCTAAATGGGGAAATGCTGAAACTCTCATGAGAGACATTTACTCTTGCGACACCTCCTGCCTTATGTTTAGAAGAGAAAGGAGTGAACAGGCTAAAACTAAATATTTGATGATTTGTGTGAATATAGAGAAGCAGAGAGAGAAAAGTGCTACACAGTGGTCACTCGAGTCACTGTTTTTCCTCATTATTTGCTCCCCAACTAGGCCAACCAAAGTGCCAAAGGGGATGCCTAGAAGGAGTGCTTGAAACGTCAGCTCCCTGGTGACCTATATATCCTTATGTGGGTACATATTCCACTCGTGTCAATCACTGCAGCTTCTTTAAAATCAGTGCTGCTATGCTCAGCACCTGTCCCAAAGATTTAGGGTTTGTTTTCTTCTTTTGAGCAAAGCCACTAACACCCGTTTCTTTTATTATAGTGTGGTAGCAGCTTCAGGTGAGTAAGAATTACGGTGATGGTCACCTATCATGACCAAGGCTGTTTCTTACTTGCACCACTGTGCAAATATGAGTGGGATCCAAGGTATATCAAAGGAAACAAGGGGATTGTTCTTAGGCTTCAGCACTGTGTCATACATCAGCTTCATTTGTGAAAGCTGCGCAGTGAAAGAGTGAGCTCCATACCGGGAGAGGAAGGCAGAAAACAAGTATCCAGAGCCTGAGGCTATTGAAAAGAAGGCAGCAGACACACAGCCACCTTATACAAATGGCTCATTTAAAAAACAAAATTTCGGTTTGTCTTGTGCTTGATAAGGTATAGGATGAGAAAATTTTCATCTGTCAAAAGTACCTGACCTTTAAGGTGGAAAGTAAGAAAACAGCAGCCAGACAAACAGCAAAAATCTTTACAATTTTGAGAATGATCATCGTGAGATGCTTGGTAATTTTCATTGCTGTTGGCTGAAACGATACTTTTGGCCTGTTTATCAATTATAGGAGAAATGATCTAATGACTACTGCATTTCCTGAGGGTGTTGCTGGTGACTCCCTCACTATGCTTCTGCATTAGATGTCCACCTCTGTTCTGATGATTGCCAGGCTTGTCCTGCAGGGCTCCACTTTGCACCTCAGTGGTTCACATGCCTCGGGTCTAAGCTCCCAGTAAAACACTTTCATTTAGAATAATTTCTGTAACTGTATTATGGAATAACTGAAAATTGTGAATATATGTTATCAAAACATACTAGGTGCCTCACGTAAGGATGGTATTTGCCTTCAGATAGTCACTTCACGAAATGTAGGAATTAATCACAAAGGAGAGTTCACTTCAGGAGGGCTTGGAAGCCCACTGCTCCCACTGAAGGGCACTTTGTGGAAAGGCAGTGAGCCTGGCTCAACAAGAGCTCCCAGGAGGAACTTCCACAGCCCTGTGTCAAGCAGCTTGATTGCAACGTTTAGGGCAAAGGCCATTATTATCTCATTTGTTATGTCATTAAAGCTTGAGAACATTTCAGGTGCTAGGTTAGCTACATGTTTGCTGCTGCTCCTCTGTTGTCTCCATTTGGGTACCAAGTAATCTAAGCAATATTTACCTGCCCTACCTGTTCAACAGGACTATAAAAAACCTTTTACGCTAGGAAGCTAAAGGGTTATTAGAAAGTGGTTCTTCCTTACAGCTCAGATGATCTGGGAATGAGAAAAATCTTTCACCCATACTATCTCCCTTTTTATCTCTGAGGCATGTCAAAAGTATCTAGCTTTTGGATTTTTTTCTTCCCCTGCTGGCTGATTTCCAACCTCACTTTTTTCCAGCTTTGTGAAATCTTAATTTCTGACAGTTTTCACAAGCTGCACTTCAGAATTATTCCATCCATGCAGTGACTTCATCTCAGAACAGCCAAGATAAACAATTCTAGCTATTTTATGCATCTCTTGATCAGTTCCAGATTTTCATATATTTCTTATGAATTCGGTAACATAGTACCATGCATTTTGGCAACCCGCTGTTGTTTCACTCAACAGCTGTAATGCTGTGCTCTCTGATTTAGATTTTTTTCAATTCATGTTAAAGCTGCAATGCCTCTGATTACACAGGACTAAAACACTCCTGAACTGGCAAACTTCAAGATCTGCTCCAAACCCCAGTTAATAAAAAGAAAAATGCTTCAAACAACTTATTTATTGAACCATTAATTAGTATTCTTCTTCACTGGCCTTCCTCAGAATGCCAAAGACCCATGAAAACAGAGGCTTCTTGAAAAACAAAACACTAAAACACCCCCTTTAGTTACACTCCAGTGTTGTAAGACTCCCTCCTGTGTTAATTTACATATTGGAAAAGAATCAGGATAATGCTGCACCACAGAGCTGGAACAAACAGGTAAGTTCAGGCAATGATCATAACAACACTAAATATCTTTCCAGATGTCAAAGGTCAGTATCCTCAGGTGAGGGAATTACCCTGCATCCAGGACTCAAAATAGCTAATAGAGTAATTGATTTAGTGGTCTAGCATTTAGGAGTCTGAGTTGAGGGTCCATTTTTAAAAGAGAAAAGAGGAAAAAGAAATCCAAGGTAAAAACAACGTTCCGTTACACAGTTCACACCTTGAAAGTCTCAGACTTATCTAAATCTGAGAACAAATGCTACCAGCCAAGTAGGACAAAAAAAAATTCAGCTGATACCAAGTACATGAGTATAATTTATGCATTCATAGAACTGATAGACACGTTTCTGAAAGTCTTTAAAGCAGAAGCAATAATGGAGCTAGTCAGCAATTTACAACTAGCAATTAATCATTCTTACAATACTCACAACATTCAGTTTTGTTCTTGTTACTTGAGGAAGTAATGATTAATTGATAAAAGTTTAGCAAGTGCACTAATAGCAGGTGCTCCTAATTGCAAACTCTCAGGGACAATTTGGTTTGAGCTACTTTATGCTAATTTGTACAGCATTAGTCATAACAGTCTGTAATTTCACTTTTAGAGCAACTTTTTCCTACAGTTACTATAATCTAATTAAGAATTTTATCTAGTTATTTGTATGAGAAACACTGCTGAACTGTAAATGTGGGAGCCTGATTACCATAAAAGATTAAAGAAGAGGTCCTCAAAAATACGCCCCCACCAATTAAAAGCCCTCACTAATTAGTTTCAGAGATAACTGTTTTAAAGTACCTTTAATGACAACATTTACCCTAATCTCATGTAGTTTGAAGCCCAATTGCAGTACCTGTATCCTCCATTTTTTCTGAAGTTTTCTTTTAGCAGCAAGTACTTCCCTCTGAGGCTGAAAATTGGTGGGAGATGCTGCATTCAGGAACCGGAATTTTTTAATTTCTGCAGTTGTTGTGCACCCAGAAGGCTCACTGGGGTACGTGAGCACAAGCTACTGGGCTAACAAGAGTTAGCAAACAAACAGAAACAAGTACTTTCTTACAACAGCCAAAGACCTGAACAATGGAATTTGTTACCCAGCTGCTCTTTGGCAAATCAGCTATATCAATTCTTGTTCTTCTAAAAATGTCTCAGCTCCCCATTTATTCCACAAACCATTTAATACTGTGCTTTTCAAGCAAACTGTGGTGCATGCCAGGATCCAGGAAACCCCTTGATCATTTGGCAAGCCCTTGCAGATGTGGTAACAAGGTAAAATCAAAATATATCTTGCAACGAGTCCTTTTCCCCAGTGCCATTTTACAGACGTAACTCTTCTTACAAAGAACAAATACAAACAGCAACAAATACTGTATCATTCTATGTGGAACATGAAGTTTTTTGCAAGGCACTTAGATGAGTGCTTCGATATTTCCTGGACTACAGAAATACTTAGGGCTCTTCCATGATACTGGATGAGGTCTTATCTTCCCAAAACCTGAAAACAAGTGATCAGTTCAAACACATGTAGAAACACTTTCTGCATATATTCAGTTTTCTTACAGAAATCCACATTGTGGATTATCTGACGCTTGGTGAGTGCTCTCTGCATTACTGATTGCCGCATTGGTAAGCTGATCACACAACACAACTGGAAGCAAGGCACAGCTAACTACTCTCATCTGCAGTTCTCAGTAACTGGGGAGGTTTGACTTGAAACCAGAAGCAGCTGTCAAACAGATGTTCTTGCTGAGGCATGCAAAACTGTGTGCTATATGTCTTCGACTAAAATGACAGTCTAAATCTGCTAGCTAGTAGTTAAGCCATCATCTTTTGCAAGGCTTTGGGAAAAAGAGATGCAGTATGGACTTAGCTGTACATAAGAATTGCTGAACCTTGTGACTAGGAGGGAAGCTTCCCTTTGGGATGCTAAGGAACTTGCCTGTGTTTGCATTCACCTAGGTAGCGTCCAATGACTGTAGGATCAGGTGAAAAATACAGGCCCTGAGCTCCTCTCTGACAAGGGTCATGCCATGAGTGCAATATCAAGAATTTAATATCTGAAGCCAGTGTTTAGCTGGGAGCCTAGATCTGTCTTTTGTAGAACAGCTCAATAAATATTCTTCTCTTCTGCAGAAGTAGCACTTCAACTTCATGCTTTTTTTCCCTGCATTATGGTTATCAAAATAGATACATGCACAATAGAGGTCCATTAGCATCTTTATCAACACTGCAAGCGGGCCAGGGAAGAACATGAGAGTCTCACATCAGTGGCTCATTGAATTTTCTCTTCCCCCTTCACATGCATGCACTTCACATACCTCACCATTATGGACTGGATTTCAAGTTCCCTTGAACTTAAATGATTTTCTACTAATGCATTGATATAGGGCAGAAAAATAACTTATTTTTCTGCCTGAGACCTGTCCTTCACATGTCTTGAAAATAATTGTCAACTTAGTGGCTAAAAACCTGAAAGCCAGTGATTAACTTTAAATACCAACATAAGCTCCAACTGCATTACTCTAAAACTTCTTATGCTATAAACATCTCCGTGGCACCCAAGTGCCTTCCAGTAGTGTACAAAGCGACCATGACTAACATCTGTCATGTGTCATTAGTACTCTCATCCCTCAAGGGGGAAAGCATTTGCAATGAAGTGTTTTGTTTTGGTAGGAAACTAAAAGACAAAAACTGCACACAGCTACATGTCTCTCTTAGAGGAACCAAGACCAAAGAGATGTATTTTACACGTGGAACACGGTATGAGATCTCTGAAGGTCCCTAGCTCTTGGGGTAATTTATAACAGGCTCTTACAGTGCCCCCCTTTGGAAAGTCTACTTTGTGGCACTGACCTCTTGACCATAAGGATGCTCCATCAAAGATGTCAAGCCCAGAGTTGGCAGCTGCTTTCTAGCAGGCCTGAGCCTTAGCCATGGGTCTTTGAATAGAAGGATTGAGGAGCTGAACTTGATTCAATGCCAAGTAATAAGTCGGCACAGTGAAGATAGGCTTGATGTGTTCTGGGAACTCCTGGGGGTGAGGAGACTCCTGTGCTCTTTGGAGTTTCCGAGACTCGCAAGGCTTTATGGTGAGGTACTGCTAAGCTCCCCTTGGAAAGTGCCTTATGACAAGGGCATTTCCAAATTCCTCTGCTGGCTGACCGGAATCCCTGGCACCCAGCTCTGGTTTACCTCCTCCCATCTATTGTCCAGCACCACTAACTGTGCTGCACTGCACAGTTATTTAATATGGGACAGCATGTTTGTCACATGGAGGAAGAGACAAGCAGTGTGTGTCACCTTCATAGTACTGCCCCATCCAGCCCTGTGCAGGCAGCAGCTGGGCAAGAAGTGGAATGGAAAGAGTTAGCTCTAGTTTGAAGTACAGCCTCCCACCAGTGCCCACCATGACCACCTCAGACCAGCTGAATTGGTTCAAGCTTGGAGACTGATTCTCAAAGTCCAGGATTCTTCTAGGACTGCAATATGAAGCTTCAATTACTCTATCTAAAACTTGGCCAGCAGTTTTTTATTTAAGGAAATGTCTGAAAACTGGTCTCTGGCTTAGCAATGCAGGCTCAACCTATAATTTTACAGTGACTAATCATTTCATTCCATGTAACGTTGGCTTACATGACTGCCCTTGAAGAGCTGGAGTGATCCAGCATCATCCATGGCAAGGAGAAAAGCCACCCACAGACACTTTTTCCTTTTGCTCCAGACACTCACAGGGATTTCCTGGCTGACATCTCCTCAAGAACCGGAAGAGAGTTTTTATTCATCAACATATTTTTAGTCTGACCTTTAGCTTCCTTCTGCATTGGCTTCAGGCAGGAACACAGCAATGCATCAAACCACTTTTAATCCAGTAGCCAGCATCAGAACACAGCAGTGGCTTATCTGCCCAAGCTTTAGCACACAGCTGACTTGCCTGTGCTGGTAGCTTTGCTCACATAGGCATCATGTCTAAAAGAGGTCCCTGAGCAACACCCAGGGGCCAGCTCTGCCCACCCTGCTGCAAGGGCTCAAACCTGCTGATGTGCAAGTACAAGAGAGGTTAAAAGTCCATTTGAAGCTTGCTCTTGGAGGCTAACACAAGAAATCGAATGAACCCATTCAAGATCCTAATTTAAGTCCCTGCAAGTTTGTCACAGACATAATTTCTGTATTTTAAAGAATGTTTTAGACAATAAATATATTGCAAAAGAAAAATGCATGCTTTTTTGTGTGCTATTATTTGGTATTCCTTATTTAGGTATTTTATCACACATGAACATTTTACAGTTGCACCTGTGGATGGTATATAGTTGCTGTAGTGACAGAAGTACTAAAATACCTTTAAATACCTCCATAGAGACATCTTTTTTCACCTCTTTGGTACAGCTGTATTTATAGCAATAGCAGTTGCCAGTTTTTCAAGACTAGTTACTTTGACTTAAGATGTTTTCCATATTCCATGAAATGTCCCTTATTTAACATGCTTTACTGCGACATTTCTCCTCTTCCAAATTTTATTGCTATAATATATGAATAACAGTGCATAAATACCTTATTCTTAGAACAAAGAAAATCCTGTTCTTGGAATGCAATGACCCTGCAAATTAAGAACTAAAAGGCATCAGTGGTAAGTGTGGACATAACCTCCTCCCCCCTCAAAAACTCTTGGTAGTGACAGACTGAAGAAGCCAGATGCACTAAGGAAAGTAACTTTTCTTTTTAAAAAGCTGACACTAAAAAAAGCTATTTATATTTCTGAGAAGGAAGCTGGAAAAGGATGAGTTTGAGAGCCTGCACAAACCTGCAGCACAGCTGCTAACAAACAACAGCCAACCAACAAAACACTAAACACCACCAAACACCAATCCTGCCGCCCCAGCTGATGATGTAAAACATCTCTGCTACCACTGAATCAGTAATCCCGTGATTTCTTTCTTTTGTTTGGGTAACATCCTCAAAATACAAAAGGAAGAGCCAGAGAGTCCAGATTGTAAGAAACCAAGTCTTTCTACTCTATTTTACTCAACTCTGATTGTAATCATATTTATGTACAGTGTAATGTGGCTCTGGTTTCAGTTCCCAAATGCCTCATTTTTTAAATGTTCAGTTTTGTAACCTTGGCGTGTAGGACTTCAAAACTGTGGAGCTTGCCAAGAATGGGTGGACAGTTCATCCACATCCTCCAGAGTATGCACTATGTCCCTTTAGGACACCACACAATGTGTTACATTTATTACTAGCTATATTAACTCATGCTTCACTAGTGACATCATACCAAACAATGCTGCCCTCTTTCAGTCCCTGCTGCATTTGTAAATCTGCCCTTCAACATCTCCAATACAGCTTCAAATCTGCCTTATCTGAAATCTCAGCCACATCTTGCCTTTCTTCATCAGGCTCAGGAACTGACTGTTATTACAAGTTCAGGAATGCACGTCCAGTCAGCACACTGGAAGATTCTTGAACTTGAAGCACCAGCAGATGAGTCATTTTATGAGGAAGGCTGGAGCGGGACTTTTAAACAAGGGCACGCAGTGATAGGACAAGAGTGAACGGCTTGAAACTGAAGCGAGATAGACTCAGGTTACACATTAAGAAGAAATTCTTCCCTGAGAGGGTGGTGAGGCACTGGCACAGGTTGCCCAGAGAAATTGTGGGTGCCCATCCCCGGTGGTGTTCAAGGCCAGGCTGGACAGGGCATTGAGCAGCCTGCTCTAGTGGAAGGTGTCCCACATGTGGTGGTGAGCGGGTGACCAGATGATCTTCAAGGTGCCTTCCAACTCAAACCATTCTATGATTTCAAAGTCTAGCTCATTGTCCAGGCTCACTTCTTCCTTTACAGATCCCTCTTTCAACTTGTGCCTATTTTGATCATCCTAATTTATCTACAGGTGACCTCTCATGACACACTAACACCACCTAACTTCTGCGTTTGGTACACCGACTTTCTCCCTGCCTTCTTGGAGTCCATAGCAACACACAAAAAGTTTATTCAAGTTTGCAACCAATTTCCCAGTCAAATCCCAGTCCCACTACCTTTCAATCCTTTGAATGGGTGATCAGTTTGTATTAATTCCATTAAACAATGTGCAGAAGAAAACGGTGCCACCAAGAAAATAGGAAAGCTATTAACATACAATGACAAAAAAAGATAATAATAAATGTGTATACCTGGATACTCCTCATACTACCAGCCTATCAATGTAATAAACATGCTCATAAATAATTACAAAAAGAAATAAAAAACCCGTCTCTTTCTGGTAGAACTTTTCCTGTTCCAGAAATGCATATTTGGAAAGTATCCATTTCCTTTGTGCATGACAGCTCACAGACTTACAGTTCATTGTTGCCATCAAACATGTATAAAACAGTTAAGAGGAAAAAGAACTCCTGTCAAGGCAAAGATCAGTTAATCAGTTTTTATACATTTATATTTATATTTATATATAAAGTTTATGCAGAAACTGGACCCAGTCCAGAACAACTATATTGCAACATCAGTATCTCACAATGTGGACAGGATTCACATGCATTACATTTCCTCCAAGTATGCCAAATTACAATTTATAAATCATGAGCTCATGTGCCATTTTGTCACACTGGTGTTTCAGGTTTGGCATACTGAGGGCAGTTTCCAGTTCTGGAGCATCACTGGATCACTTTGGTCAGTACTTCTCTCTATCTACCACTGCTGAGTAAGTGTTATCCGACTCCTACAACAGCCATGGCAATCCAGGGTCACACAAGGCAACATTCCTTGCTGCAACAATCGGGAGCCACACATTCTGTTAATTCAGAGAATAAAGATTTCTGAATATCTGACTTGCAAAGGTCTCTCCCGCCAGTATTAGACAAACTTTTAGAAAAGCTCAAGATTTCAAAATATGCTCAAGGAAAGAACTAAATATTACCTGACTCACTATGGAAATGAAAGAACTGGCAAAATGTCTTTAGCCCAGAGTGCTGTAAATCATGGGCCTGAGCTTCTGGGCATTTTGGGCTGCAGTTCAAACTAACGTACCTTACCATAATTTATACTACCTCTGTGCAAAAAAAAAGTAGTTTGGGACAGCTTGATCAGGCCCACCATCCTTGCTCTCTTTCCCTTGTTCCTACTCTCACCAAATAAACACACACCTCAAAACCCCTCTCTCATATACCTAAAACAAATCCCTGAAACTCAAACCACTCAGACTAGCTGCAATTACTATAACAAGGGTTTTTTGGTGTAACTCTAATTGTGGTCCATTTTTGTAGCGCTTGTGAATGCAGCAGCTCTGTGTTTGGGCTGGCACACCAAGATCTACAATGCAATGGGCTTATTCTAAAAGATTTTGGTTTTACTTGGTGCAATCAAAAATAATAAAAAAGTTCACTCCATGAAGAAGATACCTCCCTCCTCAAATTTCCAACAAGCACATTAAAAGCCATGTTGCCTGTTCCTGAAACCCCGAAAGGGACTTCCAAGTAGAGAACTGAAAGGATCTTATGAATCCTGTTTTAGAAGAGCTTCTGTTTTCCAATTCAGTTACTGACAAAAAGAATCCATTAGTAGGATTTCTAAAACTTTATTGCATTTGGATAAACTTTGACTCCTGCAAAGTTAAGTGAGAACACCAGATGAGTTGTTTCCCAATCAGACCCCCAGAACACAGAGCTACTGGAGAATATTAATCAGCCAAGGTTTTTCAAAGAGCAATAGGACTATCTTGCCCCACTGAGAAACTTCACTGAAGATGGCATAACTAAAATACTCTGGTGGGATAAAAATAGCTAATTTTTGAAAAAAAAAAAACCCACCCAAAACTGAATCACCACCACTACATCAAAAAAATTCCAAAAAAATTGAGCTTGATACTCCATGATTGTTATTTAGCGGGGTAAATACCTGGATGTAGTCCTAAACTTTTCTCTGAAGGAGTCTGAGGATAAAACTGCCATAAACACATGCCAGACCTTTCACTACAACCCTTTCTTCTACCATCTCATTTGGACCCTGTAATGTTTTATTAGCATACAGTAAACAGGAAAAAGTCAGCAACTAGTTACAATACCCAGTCTAAAACCTGCTCATTATTTCTTGCCAGATGCTGAAGATTCTCCTGTCAAGTAAAATTTTGCTATTTCAAACACTGTTTTATCAGACTCAGCAAATCCACAAGAATTAGTAGCCCTTTGCTGGGATCATTAGTTGGGTTTTTTGGGTGGTAGGTTTTTGGATTTTCTTAAGTGTTTTTTACCCATCAGCAGTACTCAGAATTGACATCTGACTTCAAAGCAGTTTAAAGACCATTAGGACCACACTGTGACATTGCTGAGTCTAAACTCCAGAAGATATTTGGATGTGCCTATTACACCATATGAGCTCTCTTTATTCACGTCTCTCAAGTCATTATGCATACCAGGACCAGCATAGACAGATGTCTCAAATAAAGGATGAGGGAAGTACAGTCAATGGGATAAAACACTCAAGAGAAGACAACAGATGACATTTATAAACAAACTGGCATTGTGAGCTCTACAGTGGGGGTGATCAGAAACAATGCTCACTCATTTTTGGATATTGTCAGACAAGTAGGCAATATTGTTTTACTCAACAAAAAAGTTTGAAGATCTCTGTGGGTGTCAGATAGGTATTAATAACTTATGGGAAAACATCACAGAAAAAAAAAATTCTGGCACTCAGCCTCTCTCTTTGCCAGGAAAGAAAATGATTGAGCAGATGGTTTGTTCAGAAACTGCAGCCTTTAGGAAGAAGCTTGTTTGTAAAACTGAATATATTTTGCAACCAACAAAGATGTGGAAATTTTTGTCCTTAGGAAGTTTTCACTGATAACAAGAGGATGGGAAAGTCAGTACACTACTCCAGTTCAAAAGGAGTATCTAATCTTACTACTTTTTTTTTTTTCTTAGCAGGTCTGTGGCAGTCCAGTGCAACAGACCATAATTAAGCATCTTGACAGGTTTACGGAAGCCTTGCTCTCAGACAAAACCCCATGTCATTATATTTCTACTGCAGTGATGATGAATATGGTTAGCAGGTTTTTTTTTTTTTTATGTGGATGGGAGAGTTGTTTTCTTTACATGCTCCCCCTACCCTTGCCTGCATTTGTGAAGTAATTTCCCAATCTGCATCTTGTGGCACAGTCCTGTCTTTCAGCCCCTTCCAGCACAGAGATTAAAAAGTCAGCCGAACTAATTAGCTTGTAAAAATATTATGGAGTTTTGCACACAGCTTCGTGACTATTTTCTCCATTAAATTCTGAACACGTGTCAGGGGACTGACAAAAATCCATATAGGTATATAAAAATACACATAAAAATACATGCAGATGATCATCACTGGATCCCAATATCACCAGAGAGGAAAGTGGCTTGCTAGGACGATAGCCAAGTACCATTGTTTAACTGTTCTGAGCACAGATGATAGCAAAGGCCTACACAGAACCTGTACATAAGTAAAAATAAAAAGAATAAAATAAAAAAACCACCACCAACAAAGACATTTTATCAGGCACATATGAGAAGAGAAGCCAGTGTCCATTCATGAGCCTCCTGATAAGATACAGCCTGGCTTTGTGAGAACTGACCCAGTACATGTACCCAGCATAAACATTACAGCTTTGGGGGTTTTCTTTTTATATACATTTTTTCATCCCTCTTACTTATGACTTGAGTTTATCAGAGGCATGTGATTGTAATTAGCAAGACACCATGCCCAAGAAATCAAGTTGTATTTAGACACAGGTTGTATTGGCTTGACTTCAGACTCGTTATCTTAGGCTGGGTGCCATAATGAAAACTTTCACAGGAATTCCAGTAAATTCAGACCATAGAGGAAAAACTTAATTGTTAAGACTATGCAGACATACACAGAGGGTAAACAAAAACAGTGCCGCCAGTTTTTTAGCTTACTGCTTATCTTGACAACCATTGTCTAAAGCCTGAGATATTTCACCTGTGTGCCCAGTGCTCCATCTGTGAGAGGAGCTTGGCCTTTTCACTGGCAGTATCTGTACCAGCAACCTGTGCCCAGCCTCCATTCATTTGTGCCCCAAACATGAACGGCGTTATTCCAGTCAGTTCTTCACATTATCCTTACACTGGAAAACAGGAGAGAGGATGACTAGAAAGACAATTCAAAGGATTCCCAGCAAAAAAGGGAAAGTTCTCCTCTCTGCTCAGGAAAAATGCTACAGGTATTCACTGTTTGTAACTTTAGGTCTTCCACTTCAGTCATGGTTGAAATAGTGCCTGCAGAACAGGGTTGCTTCTATTCTTCTATGAAATATACAGAGCTGAAGAACCACTGTGTGTTCCCAGAAACAGAGTCCAGGCTGAAGGAAGAATTAGAAATCCTAATAAAACACCTGAAACCTTTTCTTTCTATTCTTCAAGAAAAAAATGGTCTTTCCAGAGGGCTTTTTTTTCTGAACTATAAAACCAACAGAAAAGATGTATAACTGTAGGGAGCTATAAACTGCTCGTGCTTTCCCCCAAGTTTATCAGAGGGGAAAACACACCCCTCTTTGCCATATTTTGGGGCTGCAGAAGCTTTGATGTTTATGGAGCTCTGCCAGCTCACAGCACCTCACACTCCAGCCAGGGCCCCAGTGTTTGTGGCAGAGCCATGGGCACTCATAACTGCAGTGCCAGGCAGTCAGTGCTTCCACCTTCCTTTTTGAAAGCCTGGACTCACAGTGCACGAAAAATGAGCTGAATTTTGTACTGAGCTCACCCTCCTTTAGCAGATTTGAGCACTGGAAGGCAGTGGCCCTCAACAGGTGGTAGCTATCCAAAACAGCCAACCATTTGATGGGTCCTCTCCTGCCAGGTACAGACAAGAGAAAAACAGACAAGGAGACAGACAAGGAGAGAAACGGCTGCAAGCACAAGAAGGGAAGCATGGAGAGATACAAGAGAGCAGGCTGGCCACTGGAAGCCTTTTGCTTTCTTGCTTCACAGGTTGCATGTTTGCACTTTGCATGATATGCTCACACAAGTATATTTTGAGACTGGATTCGGCAGCTGGTGGCCTCAGAATGGGGGGGACTTAGACCATGCCTTGTGGCTCTTAAAAACTTAGTGGCAAATAGAAAGGTACTGAAAATATGGAGGGGTTGATTTTCAGATGAGGGTGTTTTTACCTGTCTCCTTTTCTCTGAACAGAAACAGGGCACGCTCCTAACTGGGGACTGAGCATTTTAAATGAAAGGAGGAGCAGGCTTATAAGAAAGAATAGACAGGATTTGTAATGTTCATAAAGGCAAAAGCTAGGAAATTAGATGAAAGAAAACTATCAGGGGTATATTCTTATGAAGGCTGAAACTGAGATTGAGAAGTTCTCGAGGTGAATTATGATTTACTGGATAAGAGATACAGAAAGATTTCACTACCACTACCTATAAAACTGCATTGGTTTTTTATCAAGTATCTGGTTTAGCCCATCTAGTTGATGAACATTCTTCTCAACTAGCAAATATAAATGACCTATGGGGATATTTCAATATATGATGACACTGCTATCCCTCAGATTCTTTTAAGATCTGGGTTATTAAATATCAAAGCTGTAAATTATTGTAGCAGCTTTATACAACTAAATTAAATTCAAACAAAACCTAATTTCCTTAATCATTGACTGTAATCCTCCAGGAACATATGCTATTAACTCAGCTACAAATGGCATAGAAATTGTATGACTTCAGTTAAATTATTTTATATCAAATTCTAATCTAGGGCAGAGTCTTCAGTAAATCTCCTGCAGGGATTTTAATGCTTCTGCAATCATATTGGCTCTTTACTAGAGAGCTAATCTTTTTATACTCCTTTTTTCACTCCTTCATCCATTTCCTTCACACCCTTACTGAGCTATAGCTAGTACCTTCTATCACATATCATATTTTGAAATATTTGGCTTTCCCCTCTTGCATTTGATCAGCAATAGTTAGGTTTTCACTTAAGACAGAATCGGATAGATTTTTTTGTTTCCCATGTACAACTAAATCATTCCTGTTTGTTTCAACATGTATGTTAATTGCCACTTGTGGTGATCTCTTTATAAGGCTGTCATAATTATTCACAGTTTGAAGTCAAGCATTGAGAAATCAGAACAATTTCCTCTTCTTTAAGAACCCTATGCAAGTAAAACTAAACAGATTTAATTTAAGCAAGAAACCTCCTTAGAGACTCAAGACAATGACTGGATAATAAAGAAACAAACCTTAGAGCCCTAGGAGGTAAGACCTGAAGAAGCCCTCTACCCCAAGTGATCAACTAAACTGCTGCCATCCCTGACGGATGTTTCCCTAATCTGTGCTTAAAAGCCTGTGACAGTGGACATCTCTCTACACACTATGTCAGTGCTTCACTGTCCTTCCTAGAAAGATATGTCTCCACACATCTAATTGCATTTTTTTTCCATTTTTCCTCTTTAAGCTTTTAACTTCCTTCCCTCTGCTTCAGCCTGGTGAACAGGCTATTCCTGAACACTTGGCCACTTCCATCTCTCCTCGGTTTTTTTTTCTCTACACTAAATGATGGTATCTTATTCTTTCCTCAGCAGTCTTGTCCATCTCTGGACATTCTATCCTGTCAGCTCTCCCTCAGAAAAGCATCACTAGAATTAGGGTAGTTTAGCTGAGGTTTTTCCCATCATCAAGGAAGGCAGAAGAAAAAACTGAAATTGGGCACATTACAGGTCTGTTTATACATCCCAGTGTTCCTCCTTCATAGCAGAACAACACTGCTGACTCACATTGAATTTATGACCCATTCTCATCCCTGGTCTCTCCCAGCTTAATACTCTGTAATTATTTCTAGATGAAGATTGTAAATCAAATCTTCAAAGTCTTTTGAACTGAAGGCAACTAGCCATTACCCCCAAATTTCACTGCCTAAAACATCCCATTTTGTAAGCAAGAGAAGGAAATTCTGAGAGTCTCTTTGCTCAGAGCTCCCACAAAGAGAAAAACCCCTAAAACAGGACAAAAAACCACTGCACATTATCACAAAAACTCGCAGAACTTTTGTTCTGGAATTCCTCCTCATAGAATTTCCTAAGCTGTGCACTCCAGTTCAAACTGGAGTCCCTCCAGGTGCTTGAACAGGGGTCTTGTGATTCTATAGGCACTTCAGCCTGACAAGGATGTCAGTTTAACTATCTAAAACTGAACCATTTGTTTATGTAAGTAATTTCCTACTATAGAAACACTCCTGCCCTTCTCCACTGGTTCCTCCCTCATTGAGCCAAGCAGCACTTCAGCTAAGGCCTTCCTAAGTACCCAGGATGGACACTGGCTGTATCTCTGTGCTGATGTGACCCTCCATTTAAGAGCAGTATGGCATTGCTGACTCAGCTAGTGTTCAGCTTGTGAACCACCTCCAACCCTAGTTTGTTGGGAACTGGTGCAATTTCACATTTCTGACAGTTATGGAGTCTGCTCAGTGCAATCATCATAGTGACTTAGCCTAAAGGCAGGAGATATTCAATGCAAGCACAGAGATCCTGTGGCACAGTTTTGGAAGTGCCAGAATCCCTATTCCTGCAGAAAGGAGGTCACTGGTGCTGGGGGCACAGTAAAGTTTAACATTTCCCAAATGCATCAAACATGATGCAATTGGCCGTTACGTGGCAGAGCTGTGCAGTAGATCTTGCCAAGGTGGCTTGGATGAAAATCCCACACAGTGTGACGCATGTTCAGACCACTGTGTCCAGGCTTTGCCAGAGTACAGCAGCTCCTGCAAACATTAACTCTCAAGGGTTCCCAGGCAGAGACCAGAGTCTCCAGAAAAAAAAAAAAAAAAAGGAAAAAAAAAAGGTAGGGAAAAGATATATCATTAGTAGAGCACTCATACAGACAGACAGGAGTCTTGCTGTCAGCTTGGATCCAACCAACCAACACTACAACCCACTCCAGATCAATTTCTTCAGAGATTAGAAAGTCTCTACTAGTGCAGCCATTTCAGGTCAGAGCAGAGGTCCATCTAATTCCACTGTCTGCATCCAGCAGTAGACCTAACTCCATCCTCAGGGAAAGAACACAAAAACAAGGTAAACAAAGCTTCTCCCTCAACAACTCTCTAGCCCGTGATCAATTAGCCTGACAAGTCTAAGACGCAGATCAGTAGAAACTATGAAAAGAATTGAACTGGTGGAACAGTAGCACATACAGAGTCATACAGAGGAAAAAAAAAACCAAACCAAAAAAAAAAAAAAAAAAAAAAAAAAAAAAAAAAAAAAAAAAAAGACCCCCCAATCTAAAGAAACCCTTCTACAAGGCTCTGTGCAGGAGTCAGTGCTTTCCCATACTACAGTGTACATCTGTACTCATGCTGGGACTCCACTCCTCCCTCACAGCAATACCACCCCCTGAGGGCTTCTGTGCCACCTGATTGCCCACTGACCGAACAATTCCCTGGCAGACTTCCTAGTCACGACGTGTTTGAACAGGTAACAGACATTTTAGTTATTATGTTTTTTGCTAATCGCCCCTCACACTCCTTCAGCCAGCTTTATCATGTTTGTCCATGCCAGAGTTGATAATTTTTTTCAGTTTTCTTCAGCTGGACAGCATTTCAGCTTTTTGAAGGGTGCCTTCATGCTCCTGCAATTGCACTTACCCTGTAACTTCTGGCTTCTTCCCACTCTTTCCCTTGATGCACAGCTATTATCTCTGCACTTCCCATGTGATTTACAGAAGCAGGATCCACACTCCCTTAAAGAGTTAGGTGTTCCATCTGTCTTACTTTCAACATGCCAGCTGATCTGTGTCTAGTTTTCCTTTTTGAAGCTGAGCAGAGCAATGGTAGAGAACTCTATGTCGTCTTACTCCTGCAATGATACCAAATCTGAGCACATTAAGATTCCCCTTTCAGGTGTCCTCTTCAGCTGTTACTCCTTACGTCATACTCCATAAACCACTCAGGATTCAAGCCCTCATGGGCTCCTGAACCAGCTGCTCCACTAAACAGCCACAGAAACATCTCAAAGTGCCCTCTGTCAAGTCTGGACACAATATTTGCCTCCTCTAAGCCAAAGAAATGAAGCTGTCCATGAGTACTTCCCCCTCTACTCAGACTGCTGGGCTGCCCTCATGGTCCACCATTGAGCAGGCAGTCAATATTGTATCTTCTCCCTACTTAAATTTGGGACTTTCACTGATGTGAAGTTTGGATTGTTCATTGATGAAACAACCTTGTTAAGCAGTTCAGGTCCCACATGCCTCCAATATGCAAAATTACTTAAGTTCTCAGCAAAGCTCTGCATCCTTCCTGAGCACAGTATCATGAGAATGTTGCTCTGACCAACATCTTTCTGAGTTTTGTGACATCTGTCTGCCCTGTTGGGATCTCCATGAACGACAGGACATACCAGTTCCCCCAAGTCATTTCTTTGACATTAAGCACTCCCACAGTGGAATATCTTGTTTAAACAATCTCTTCAATCTGTCTGTTCCTGGTTTCCTCTTCAACTACATCTGACCTTAATGCCAGTGGAAGGGCTGTGAACCAGCAGCACCCAAGGCACGATATGGCAGGGTAGCTATTGGCAGGCATTATCAATAGCAGGTCCTTGACTTGAATTCATTTTCCTCTGAGCGTGAGGAGCTTCATTTTGTTCCTTCAAAAAAGCATGCTACACAGTCCATTTATTTACTCAGGCATTTCCCAAGAGAGTAATCTCTACTGTGGAACAGACTTTTGTTTTCCATTTTTTTCTGGGCAGGGTTAAAGTAAAGTAGTCTTCCTCTCCCTTATCCCCCCACTCCCAAGGATATCAGCTGGCCAGCACCAGCACTTCATAAAGGAAGAGGCTTGGCTTTGCAGTAAGGAAAACTTGGATCTTAGCAATTGAGGAAAAATACTTTCTTAGAAAGGTCACAACTCAAAGAATATCCTCCTTTGTTTAAAACTGAACAGGATTTCTTAAAATTAAATCTAGGAAGTTAGGACCTCTGAAACACCACAGTACTTTGCATGGATAGTCCATTTGCATTTTACAATGGTGTATCTCGATTAAGTGCTTTGGCAGTAAATTAACACAAAACTGAAGCAACACAGAGCCAATTTGGATCAAGAAGAATTTTCCCTTTGGTTACCCAAGTGTAAATTCAAATACAATTTGTAATATCTGTGATAAACATTAAGGAAATTTTAAAACAAATTCTGTACTTCACACACTGTTCCCACAGGGTACAAAAAGTCCATCTACAGGTAACTGACCTAACAGTCAAGCTTTAGTGCATTTTTGTATATGCCTCTGTTGAAAAATTCGGTAAAATTAGTGTTAGCCCAGATTTCATCCCTGTTTCTGAAGTTCTGCACCTGGCCTGCTTCATAGTCTTGCAGCAGAGTATAGATCATACAATAGAATGGTTTGAATAGATTTCAGTTTCTGACTCCTGCTGCACAAGGCATTCCAGTACTGAACCAAGCATACAGGTTCTGCTTTCTATATTGAAATGTTAAACAAACTATTTTAAAAGCTCCCAGATATGAAGTCTCTTTCAGGGATAACAGAAAGAGGGGTTTGGGTTGCACTCTCAGAAATGCAGTGGAGCTTTCAGCAAAACTGATTCAAATTAGTAACGTGCCTGACATTGTCTCTGCTGGAAATGCACAAGGCAAGAGCAGCAAGTGGGGCTGCAGAGCGGTGGTAACTGGGCGAGAGGGAAAATCTCGCCCTGCTTGGTCCTTGAGCCGATGATAGAGGGGACAGAAACAACGCTCCCCACCCCTGCCTTGGCCAGGGCTGTTCCCAGCCAGCAAACTACTGCAGCGTGTCTTTTTTTTTTTTTTTTTCCCCTCAAAAAGTTTTCAGGAAGTCTGGGGGAGGGGCGATGCTGTTTCTTTTTTGTTATAATGGGCCCCTTTGTGGAGATGGAAGAGGAGAGGAGATCGGTGTGCCGGCGGGGCGCAGGCATCCCGGTGGCTCCCAAGGTAACTCGCCAGGGCTGCTGAAGGCGCCGGGCGCCCAGCGGTGCGGGGCGAGGGGAGGGGGTGCTGCGGCATGGAGCTCATGGTGCTGCTCAATGCCCTGGTCACCCGCCTGCTCTTCGTGCTGCACTCGCTCATCGGGGTCTGGAGAGTGACTGCCGTGAAGAAGGAACCCAAGTACTGGCTGCTGGCACTGCTCAATCTTCTCCTGTGCCTGGAGACAGGGCTCACCCTCAAGTTTAAGCAAGGCAGAGGCTACAAATGGTGAGCATATTCCGCCGGAGCACCTCTCGCTTCTTTGCATGTCCCTTGCTGCAGACGGGAAGCTGCCCCCCAGGCGTTCAGGGGTCGCGTTTGCTGCCCGGCTGCTCCTGGGAGGCAGGGACGGAAAGCTGGTAGAGTTTGGCTAGTCCACTGCCAGACAGAGGGCTTTCAGGAGGGGCAGCTGTGCAGCAGACTACCACTCTGTGTGGCTGTGGGTGTCTTTTGCTGCAGTCAGGAGCTGGATGCTGTGGGGCTGCGCCTGCAGCGGGCTGGGGCTGCGCGCTGCAGGGGCAGAGGCGTGCGGAGGGACCCTGCAAATGCCCTGGATCTCACACCCCGTCCTGCCGTGCCCTGCACCTCCTTCCCTAGGACTGTATGCCCCTTCTCTCCTCCATGCAACAGTCCTACCACGCTACTGCATGAACCTAAACTTGGTAAAAAAATAAAAGATGAGTAGCAACCACTCTTTTGATACAGCAAGAGCGGCTTAAATATTTGGATTTGAGAGGCTATTCCAGTGGGGAACTTTGATGCGTGAAAGCCTGCCCGAGAAATGAACAAAAAAGTTAGTCATAGCAGAGCTTGGCCAAGCACATGGGTTTTTACATGCATCTAAAGAATTACTGCTGTCATCTACAGCTCATCAGCATCCAGGCAGCCAAAACAAAATGCTCTGTGAAAAGGAGGCGGTCAAGTAACTAATTGTCTAGATTTCACTAGGACCTTTTATTGTTAAAAACTCAAACTGCAGGCAGGCCTTGAGACAAATCCAGGACTAAAGAGCCCTGCAGTATTCTCATGTTCTTAAAATCCTGCCCATTGCAACCTGTGAAAGTCATTATAACAGAAGGAGTGTTGTGTGACTATTCACACAAGAGTTTCATGTTCTAAATTTGAATGTAATAAAAGCGGTGATAAAGTCTGGGACACTGGAAAATTGAACAACAGCAGAGACCCAAATGCAGTTATGAGACAGGCAGATTGAACAGACCCAATTCTTTTGGGAGACAGCAGCAAAATCTTCATGAAGGAACACTTGCAATGGGAGCTTTTGAAAAATCCAAACAAAAATAGAAACCAAAAGCAGATCCATGTTAGATGAAAACATAGAGTACAGAGCTTAATTTATCTGGAAGAAAATTCTGAAATGGATGTGGTCCAGCACTTTAAGCAGCAAAATGAAAATACATTTATAGGTGAGAACTGTAGACAAATGGCCAGCATTTATTTGTATCAGGATAATTTTCTGCTCCAGTGGAAAACAGTCACATTCAGAACAGGCATCATCAGCAGCATTTATAGAAACACCTCCACAGACAATCACCAATCCAAGCAAGGGCCAGACCATGCAGCAGGACTCCCGCCTCCAACACCCTCATATTCTCTGTTCATATTTTACAGAGGACTGTTACTTATTACTCCAGCATAAAACATTTAAAGGCACTGTGGAAAAAAAGTCTTCTTGTGAGCCTGGCCATGTAATACTTCCTCTAGATTGCTCCTTCTGAAAGAAAGGCAAAGTTAAAGCCCTTGAAATCTCTTGGCCTGATGTGGTATGATTAGCTCAGTATTGCTAACCTGCCAGCTCGATAGATCTTTCATGTGCTCAAGTCCTACAGGAAATACTGTGAAATGTTAGTTCTTCCATTCAAATGAGAGGTGTGTTTTCTCCCAAAATAACCAGGCTAAAAAGCCACAGAATCACTAACCCTTTTTTATATTTTAAGGAAACGAAAAGCTAACAACAACAAAAAACCCCCCTGCCAAAACAAATAACACCCCCTCAACCCTGAAAAACAAACAAACAAAATAAAAACCACAATTAAAACCCAAACTCAGACTATCTTAGAAGGGAGTGTTTGAAACATTTTAGAGCAGTTCAGCAAACATTTCAGAAACAGTTCAGAGCAAGTTCAGTAATTTCCCTAAGCAGCAGGATATTTTGTTTTCCTCAATACTTAATCTTCACTGGAAAAGTCATGATTACCAAAATAAAGGTACATTCAACATAGGAACAAACAGTAAATGCAACAACATTTGACCAAAATGTTGCTGCAGTTGCATACTTAGAAACAGTTTAAATTGACTGCAGAATGTGCCAGTGGCAGGATAGAAGGAATCAAGCAAATGTCCTGAGCTGGACCCCACTGTCCAGTCCCAGGGCGTTGCAGCAATGCCCACTCCTTACTGTGGCATGCAGAGCTAGATGGAACATTTGTGGCATTGCACCTCATTCCTGCTCCAAAAGGACAGAATTGCCAAGAAACCCCACCCCAATCAAATGTCATGTGTTCGATTAGAAAACATCAGCAACTCTCACAAGAATCACTACTTGCAGGAGTCATGAAACCTCTCCATTATTTCTGAATAAACCCAGCTAAAGAAGCTGAAGATAATAAAGCTTCATCAACATCAGTTATTGTGCTGGTTTTATTTGAATAAATGATTTTCGTGGGTGCACTGCTGCTTGGCCAGGATCAACCCACCACAGTTATATAGAAGACTGGCAGGAAGAGAAGAACTAGAAAATTCTACCACTGCCAGCACAAGTGGGGAAACAAGGCCAAGACCCATTTTCATAAACCCATTTTAAATGCACAGCCTGCAACTAAAAAATCTTCTGCTAAAGCAATGCTTGTTTTAGGCCAACTGATGCTATTTCTACCTTTCCTGTGTCAATGCACAGGATTATGAGCAACTGCCTTTATCTCAGCATCACTCAGTGAAGTGACTCAATGTATTAATTCACTCTTTATGAAATCAGAAAGGGCATGTTAGCTACGGGCTTTTTAAATACAGAAAATGCTGTGATACAATACAAACAGCAAAGTGCCTTTGGTCAGTTCTTAAAAAAGAGATTTTAAAGAAATTTCTATATATGACCTTAGATCGATGTACAGATAAACCTACTATTTATAATACTCACACAGCACGAGAAATCCAGCAAGAATAGCAAATCTTACTTGCAGTTTCCCTGTTTCTTAACATCTCATATGGTAGAGGCACAGGAGACCATGTATCTGAACATTGTCTGTGTTGGAAAGTATGATGTGTCATAATACCAAGGTATCTTTTCTTTTCCTTCGCAGGTTTTCACCAGCAATATTTTTATATCTGATTTGCATAGTACCATCACTATGGCTACTAGAAATTCATCATGGGACTCAGGTATTTATTATGAGACAAGATGGACTAGTTTGAAATCTATGCATTATTTGATGGGTTGGCTTCAGGCATGCAGCCAGAAGTCTGCCAAGTCTTGTTCCAGTTCTCTCTTTCATATTGGTGGGTGTCCCAATCTAGCTACAGCTATATTATGACTATTGTGCACTTCCTTATTATCAGATAATGAGCCTCTTTCCTAGCTGAAAATGAGACCATTGATTTGTATTTATCTGAGGAACTGAGGACTAGAAGTTTGAAAAACACAGCCTTTCACCCCCAGGTTACCAGCATGGATCTTCCTCTGTAGGGTAAAAGAACTTCATTGCTTTAGAGGCCTTTGTAAAATAAAGTGAGTCTCACAGTGTTTAAAAGCAAATACCACAACTTCAAGCAAGTCAAAATTGACACAGGTATCAGTGAAAGGGGTCTTAAACTCAGGTTACCTCATGTTTGCTGCAACGTAGAAGAACACACGGATTGTTACCACAGCTGGAAATGTGTCTTGACAAGGTTTATATCCTTCCTTTCTTTGTGCTGCAGTGTGATCTAGGAGGGAGGGCCTGGATTCCAATTCAGGACTAAAGCACATGGTAAAATTTTTAAGGGCAAGTGTTCTGGGGTCAGGGCCAGAACAGAGCCACTTCACCCAACAGGTCTCACTGAATCAACCTCATGCAGACTAGTTTCAAGTCCCAATAGCACTTCCATGCCATGAAAAGGAAATTTTGGCTGTCCCAGCATTCGCACATATGCAGTGCCTTACATCCAGAGCAAAGGTTCTGATTGGAACAAAACCAAAAAGTAATAGAAGAAAATACATAAATTATACTAAAAAGACCTAGTGCCTCATCTTCTCTTTTGAAACATTGTTAGAGCCCACAGAAGCATAATCAAATATTCAAAATTGTGTTTACACTGAAAGTGCCTGAGGCTTTTTCTAAATACAGCAGCAGGAATTTATTGTCTTCTTGTTTTCCCAAATCTCCTTAAACAGTCGCAGACAGGTAATGTGGATATTGAGAACATTTGTCATAGTTAAATCTGGTCCAAGAAACAGGCTAATTCTGTAGTCAAAGGCAGCAGTTTATTTCCCAAAATGATGTTAGAACATGGCATACTTTGTTCTTATTGATATACTGCTATTGTGAATTAAAGAGGGGGTATATCAAATTAACAGTTTAGTTTATACCTGGAGAGATAGGATAGAGAGTTCTGGAAACACACAGTCTAACAGATTCAAAAACACTACCTCCAGAAGGAGAGCAGCTTTCCTACCGATAAACCTCAAACACAGCACCCAGACTAGTACAACTCTCAATACTGAAGTATTCCTGGGATTTCATTATTTAAATGCAAACAGAATGGGTAATCATCCAGTCACTAGATCCACGCTTTTAATACATACTCTATGAAAACAGTGTGTGGTCGTTAAGACAGTAGAACTTTGATCTCGTGTTGAATCTTTACCAGGAAGCATCAGCTGCTCGTGTCAGTGCTGTTATTTAAAGCAGGTGCTAATAGGCAGCCTCTCTTCCTGAACACGGAGGCAATTCTGCCTCTCAGTGTACTGCAGAAGTGGACATATAATACCATTCCTATATCAAGAGTGAAATACTGACTGCATAGGAACTACTGCTTTGTGGTAACAAATTTGGGGATGAAATATATGTTTGGGAGAGATGATAAAGTCAATTGAACTGCACAGAGAGAAAAAATTGCTGTCTGTTGTCAAGCAAATTGAAACCATTTAATCCGTAAAAAACCCCAAACATTCTTTCATAATAACATACAGGATCTCAGGGCTCTGTTACCTTTTCAAATGCCTGGTGCGCCTCTGCCACAGAAAGCAGTAACTGACTACCTTTTGCAGGGCTTACACAACTACTAGGGCTGTAGTCAATGCAGACTTCCAGTCAGGAATAAGACAGAAACTTGGTAAACCTTGTAATTATTTTTAACCACTTTAACTTGAACATTTTGGGGATATAGTGAATATTACTGTCCATTCCCTCAGCCTTATTCTGAGGTGGGATTCTCTTGCCAGCTAAAATTATACCATCATGAACTCCTCAAAGTGATCTTACATCTTTCACCATTCCTTCCTTGCCATACCCATTATATTCCTCAATTTGGAAAACAACTTAGGTAATCTTTTCTTCATGTTTTACATTTCAGCTTTCCTGTATGAGCAAAATGAAGCAGTCGGGAGTGCTTTGAATTTCTGACATCTCATATGTTTCCATAGTGACAGCCACACTGTTTGCAGCAAAGCACAGACAGCAAGCCAGGTACCTGTTGCTTGGCAGAGGGCCTGCTCCAGGGAAGGGCTGGACTCTTCCAAAGTGTCCTCAGCCTCCACACACGTTAATAGATTGAGGGTACTCCACCCTAATATTCAAGTGTGAATTTTACACCCCAACGCTGGCCCCTTTATGAAAAGTTCTAGCTAGCCTCAGTTTTATTTGAGAATACTAGATTGTGAATAAGGTGCAAACAGAAATTGGCTGAATTAGTTTGGTGTTTCAGGTGTCCCCCATGCACTGGCAGTGAGCTTCTCTGCAGACTATACACTGGGACATCACCATGTCATGCAACAGCATTTCCATTTTGGTTAGATGGCTTACGAATCAGGGGTATGTAAGCTTCATCTCAGAAGAAACAAAAGAAAGTAAGCCAAGTCAGAATTGATACAAAATGTGTAGTGCATCTTCTTGTTTTATCTTTGCACAGTAAAAAACCTGAGAACAAAACCATTTTTATTTAGCTATGTGCACAGTCAATACCTAGGACTAACTGGGGTCTAGTAGTAAAAAGGCAAACCATGTTTATCAAATGCCCATAAAACAGTAAAACAGTATTCACTTTCTTCTTGTCACTTTCCCATTTAGTTATTGCACATCCATCACTCGATAAGTAAATATGCCTGGCACCAACAGTCCTATTTACATGCATATACATGATGTAAATAAAGGCTCTTCTCCAAATTTTCAAGTGAATCACTTCACAATCACCACTTAATAAATATTCAGAGAAGAACAAACCCAAACAAGATATTAACATACTTTAATGAAAAAAACCAGAAGCCTACTTAAACAAAAAAAACCAGGAGCCTACTTAAACGACTGGCTTTGCAGATGCAGGTTTCTATTTCCTGCCTGGAAGCAATTGAGAAGAGCTATGGACTGGCCCTGAGCTTGCCGTTCAGTCCAAGACCACGGAGCCTTGCTCTGAAATAGTAACCCACTTCTCAGCTCAAAGTACTTACAAAAATGACATACCTACCAAAGACACCAGTAATGTGAATTATTTTTGTTAGAAGTATTTCCTGCACCTTTGTGCCACTAGAACAAGAGAAAAAAGAGCTTTCCTGCAAGCCATGGCATGGTTTCTTCTCCCTCCTTCTAGCAGTCAAGCTGCTGAGTCCTGCAGCTCCTCAGACTTGGATGCGAAGTTCTGTACAGGTTCCTGGCTGCTTTCCTCTTATCATGCGAGGCCAGGCAAGGGGCCAGAGGGGTGAGCTTAAATGCAGACTTAATGACAAACCAAAGGCTGTCAGAGTCAGCCTTCCTTCTCCTGCACAGGTTAGTCATCCCTTTGCCCTAACCCAGGCTACTTGTTGATGTTCATTTCTCAGCATTCTGGAGTGGTTAGGACAGTTATGCAATATTTTTAGGTTGTGGTCTCAGCTGTGTCACACAGCCAGTGGAAGTAACTCAGCCTGACTTTGACCTTGGGGGTGGATCTCCATAGTCTTTAGGGTTTTTCTGTAGGCAGCAGATACAGATGCCTCTCCAGAGCACCAATTAAACTTCATTTCCAAAACATCCTCTGAACATTCCCACTCTCTCTTTAGTTGAAGGGCAAACTCAGGGAGATTAGCCCTACAAGGCTGTAGCCAGGCAGAGAGTACCAGCCCCTCCATCTCACTGTTTCCATACCCAGAACTTTAGACTAAATGGAAATATCATTTTCCCCACATCTGTGTGTCAATCTTTCAAGACTCTCACACCCACTGTTCAAATAAGACAAGCATTCAGCTTAAGACTCTTTACCGCCAACTCTAAAAGCAACAAGCACTGACATTTTTTCCAGGTTTTTGAAGTCGCAGGAAATTTATCTACCACAAGGTCAGACAAGAGGCAGCATTTACCCAGATACTGAACAACATTATCAGAGACCAAGCAAAGTATCAAAGTAGAATCTGAAATTTGCTGGAAAATGTTTCTCTTATATTGTCAGGCTTTATGCTGAACACAGCTACTCAGTATGCTCTCAAACACATTCCAATTGTAGCAGAAAATCAATCCCCATGCAATAAAATGGTGGGGGGCCCAGTGGAGAAATGCAAATCATCTGCAGTTCTCTGGCAAAAATAGGACAGGATAAAAGTCTTTAGGAACAGCATGGTTTGATTTTCTAATTATCCTCTTTTTATTACAACGGAGAGAGATGTTACGGGTTGTTATGAAGACAGATTTTGGAGCCATGCCCCCCAGTTGCTCCTGGGCCAGCACTGGGTGTGAAGGTAGAACAGCAGGACAGTGCTGCAGACAGAATGTAGCCCCACCACTGGTTTACTGTAGTTGGAGTAACAGTATGTTTTAGCCAACACTCAGTTTCCCAGATCACCGTGTTCTTGCAGAAAGTAAAAGTACCCTTTATTCTATTTCAAAGGGTTAGGCAACAATACAGGTCTATTTCTCTTAAATACTCCTTTATTTCACCTCTCACCCTATGAATTTCCTTACAAAATAAGGCACAGCAGGGGCAGGAGATGTGGAGAATACAACCCCAATATCCTACCTCAACTCATTTTCAGCCTTGAGAGAAGTCATACAGAAAAATGAAACAGTGACATTTTCAGAGAGCTTTTCCTGGATAGTAGAAAAGAGAAGCAGATATTTTGAGAACAAGTTTGACTACATGGCCTGATCATAACTAGTTTTTACCTTATGTGACTCTTCTAACCAAAGAGAGACCATGTAGAGAACCCAGGAGCCAGTTCAGGAGAGCTGCAAGCAGATCACATTCACAGGGTGCAGACTTAAGAGCGCAGCAATGTCACCCACTCCATGGGCCGTTGAATTTGCATCCTCTTCTTGCAGTACAACCCTGTAATTTCTCAGGAACCCACCAACACACCACTCTTGTTCTCATGGGAGGAATTCCTCCTGCTTGAAAAAGGGGGGAATTACACTAAGAGTGAGGACCTTTGTAAATATCCAGTATCTTTCACAAATGAACCCTCTGCAGTTCAGCAAAACAGGATACTCTCAGCCACAGAGCACATCTGCTCCTTGGGTGGGATGTTTAGAAGTGTGTTGTGTTTTTGTTCACAACAGTACTGTGGCAATGAGCCTGGGGCAGTTCAGGTGAATGTCAGCAATCAAGACTTCAATCAATCCAGAGACAGCAGTCATGGAAGTGAGGGAACAGATCACCACATCATTCAGACGGTAGGGTACCTTTTCCTGTTTCTGGTAGAGATCTTATGACAATTAGAGATAAGCACCTTGCAGAGTGAGGGGAAAAAAAAAGCGCCATACAACCCAAAACATGTATATTGTATGTATTTGTAGTCTAGAAAACCACATTGTGAAAATACAGCATGCTGCATACTAGCTATTGTTGCTAAGACCAGTCTCTGTGTAAAGAAGAGATGCTCCTACCATTCTCTTGCACATCTCAGTAACTGAATTTAGAAAATGCCTGGGTAATGATTCTGTAAAGTATTATGCTCAATTGAAAAAAAATGAGAACAGGAGGAGTAGTATACAGAGAAAGATTTGATACTCATTATCCAAAGTTTGTATTAGAGTGCCTTTTTCAAACCAGGCCTGCCAGATGGAAATTATTTGTTCTCATACAATATGAAAGAGAACAAAAGCAAGCTCAAAGACAAATACAGTCTCTGAAGGTACCTATAACATGAGTCTCCTGAAGTTAGAGTATATTATTGTTGTCTTTTAAACAGGCTAAAGTCTTTGTCAATCAGCTCTCCACAATCTGTGAGACTGTATGGACACTGGCTCTCCACCAGACTTTTCTACTGCTGCTAGTAGTTGGGAGATGGCTTCTCCCCATTGGAGTTGAAATCACCCGGGATCAATTGTCTCAGCTGCTTCTCATGTTTGTGGGAACAGCAGCAGATATACTTGAATTTGCTAGTGAAACCTTGGACATTGAGGATGTTCGGTAAGGATTTTTTGCTGACATAAATAACTTGCACCATACAAGATATTTGTATAACATGCAGTGTTCAGACCGGCAAAACTGCATTTCCCATAGAAAACAGAAGACTACATTCAAGGGCTCTGTGTGCCTGCTCGTGCCTTTCCTTCTCTGAAAGGCCTAAGTCCTGTGAGCTTTTTTAGGGATTACTCATGTGTTGCCAGCAGAGAAGCATGTCACATCATCACAGTGAAAGCGTTCAGAGAGCCAAACGAGCAGCATAACTGCCAGGCAGCATCAGTTCTTACAGCTACAGGAGCTGAAACACTGGATACGCACTAAGCCTCCTACAGGTTAATGAATTGTTTTAGACAGTCAAGGAAGCAACTAGAGCTGGCCTAAGTGATTCATTATCCAAGTTGCTTCTTTGGTTATCGCATGTGTACTTCATGGTAGAGTGACAAAGTGTTCAAAGATAAGAAAGGGAATGGCACAATGGTGTGAATTTTCAACACTGTGATCTCTCCCAGAGAAAGTAAGCTCACATCCCCCTCACACTGCTGAGAGATGAGCTGTGAACATTCGTCATAAAGAAAGAGTCACAGAAAAGGTTCATCCTCTCTAACAAATACAATATTTTATTTTTTGTAAATATCATAGCAATGCCTTTAGAGCAGGAAGAGAGTCCTTCCCACTTGGCAGAGAAGCTTCAGGCTTGCAAGGAACGTGTAATCACTACAAGGGTAACAATATCCCCCCTGAGCCACAGAGTCTATTCACATATGCTTATTATTATAGCATTAGCTTCAGATATTTAGTGTAATTACACAGCTGGAATACGTAAGCCTAAACAGTAAAAATTCCACCCAAAAGGTGCATCTGTTTTCCTTAGTGTTGCATCGTAAAAGCACATATAAATCAATCAATCAATCACTGCTTCACTCAACTACCCTTCAAATGACATTCCAAACACTACAGGAAGCATTTTTGTGATCACATAAGGAAACTGCATCTTCATTGTTATCACTTTTTCTCCTCCCATAGGAAGAATTACGTTCTCATAAATGCAATTCTTGCTGTTTGGACCTGGAGTATGTTACAGTTTCCACTTGATCTTGCAGGTTAGTACTTGCACATAGACAAGAAAAGAGAGAAAACCCTCTTAAGTTTTTGCTGGTACATCTTGTGGCTGTGCACACACACTATGGGCTGTAGCAAGGACTTCTGGTGGAGAGGAATTCGTATGACAACAGCTTTTGAAGAAAGCTCATTGTGGTTTCTTTTGAGGAAACACTTGTTTCTGGCTAACCTCTGATCTCTCTGATAGAGCTCTCTGCTTTCAGAAAAAGGAAAAAAGGACTGCACTATTGTATTGCTCCAGTTGCCTGTTACTGCCTTAAACTTCACTATGTGAGCTTCAAGTTACATTTCGTCTATTATATTATGGCTCAAATTTGGGTAGGCTACTAGACCCTACAGAGAGGCAGGCAGTTGTGAACCACAGAACAGCATAGCCAAAAGCACAGGAGAAATTACCTATTCACAGGAGACCTAAAGGACCATATGATGTTGCGACTGTTCACCGTTATCTTTATCTAAAAGGGCCAGCTATTCAGCCGGCTCAGGGCTGTGTTTGTCCCTGGGCAGAAAGGGTTTCTCCCTGTCCAAAAAGAACAATGAAAGCTGTCTGGAGCATCATCTGTTCCAACCATTTTGGCCTTCACAACACAAGTTTGCAACAACTATAGCAGTCCAAAAATGCATTATCCTCAGTAGAATCTTATATAAAATATATTTCTAGGCTGACACACTGACTAAAATAATAAATTAAAAATTCCTGGAATATTATTTTGTTCATTAATCTTTTTTTTTTTATGGACAGTGCTAGGCTTTGTTTCCAACAGGGAAGTTATTAAAATATTTCAGCATTTCAGCTCAGCAGCTCACCTCCTAAAAAATCTGATGCAATCTCATTTCAGCTTTATCATAGCTACCATTCCTGCTACTACCAAAATATATTCTATTAAAGATGCACAGCACTCAGGTTTAAAAAAAACTCAACCAGCCAAATAAAACTCCTATATACATTGCCACACAAATAAATTCAAGTAGCACATAAACAATCTGTTCTTTTTTTTCTCTAGCTGTTGCTTTTCCACTTACTTAATTACATTTACCAGTTAAAAATTAAATTATTGAACACACATTTTCCTGAAATTACTATGGGTACAGTTTATTTTAGGTAGTTCTATACAGTTGCACAGATAGTACTTTTTGTTCAAGCATCATAATGTTTGCTTGCACATCAAACATGACGTAAAAGAAATTTTTAGGCACTCATGATTAGATGACAGCAATGCAGTTAGGACTCTTAACAGCGATGGCATAGAAGCATATTAAAAAATTAGCTGCTGCTGAAGCTTTGCCTAATGGATTCCGCAAATTTCTACATTTTACAACTCATTTTCCATTTGAGTCTCATCTCTTTCTCCCCCCACCCCAGCACTGACTCAAACAATAGAATTCTTTTGGCAAGTTGCAATGTTTTGCGGTTGTCACTGCATCACAAGTAGTGATTTTTTTAAACCAATGAAATCTCCCTGCCCAGGAGACAGGTTCATTAAGCTTCCTGTATTTCCATGAGAGACAGCCAAATTTACCCCCACAAATCCTACTGATGCTCCTTCTCTGGGCACTACACCACAGAGAACATTTGAGCCCACCACCACCTTTACAGCCAAGGGGAGCCCATGCATGCACGTTCCAGCAGTTGTGTGAAATTGATACCCACAAGGCTAAGAACAAGTAACTGTGCTTCTTGCCTTCCATGGCAGACAGAAACCACATAATATTCTATAGGGGCTGGCACTGACAGGCCTTATTCTTACTGTGACACATGAAAAAAGCAATGCCTACCTGGTGAATATTTTAAAAGAAACGTCTTAGACAGCCTGGAACAAAGCGAAGTGCTACAGCACTGGCTGATCCTTTTCAGCACAGTTTTTTCCTTAAGGATACATACTGGTTAGGCATGTTGATTTACGGAAAAAAGGTCTGGGGAAGTTGTGAAGAATCATTAGGTGGTCTATTTCTGCTTCTTGTTGTAGAAGTGTATAAATGCTGGTATGTTTGAGGGATACAAAAGGGGAAGTGGTTTTTAGTCCTGTTCGTCAGACCGTATAAGTGCCTCAGCTGAGTTCAGTGTGTTTTGCTGAAAAACATCCCAGGAGCTGGATATGCTATATGTTACACAGTTTACAGGTGAATGCATTTATAATTCAGAGTAATCCTATAATGTGAATGCCCTTTAGGCCAGCCCTGGCTCCACTTCTCGAAGTTGTTTTAACATAATTGTTTTACTTCCAGTTCAGCACATTGGCTGCAAACCAAGCGCATCGACCAGGCGGATCCCCAGCCTGCTGCTGTGCAGGTACAGTGCGGAACTCTGGAACATCGGGGTCAGCCTTTTCATCCAGGACGGCCCCTTCTTCATTGTGCGTTCAATTCTGATGGGCCACTTCAGAATATTCAATCAGATGCTGGTATTTTTTACAGCTAAGAATGTCTTAGTTGTAACTCTACAGTTGTATCGGCTGGCAGTGATAACGTTAGACTTCCGTGCCACCGTTCTGCAGAAGAGCAGGAAAGGAGAAGTCTGTTGCTGCCCATGTGAGCCTTATGAAGCTCGTGCTCATGCTACTGGTCACCAAGAGAACGAAATGAAAGAGTTTGTTGCTGTTCCTCCAAAAGAGGAATCCCAAGTGCCATCAGATCACTGAGCAATTACTGACTTGGAAGAGGCTGCATTTCCCACGGCTTCTTCAGAAGGGCTTTGCCAGTTTCTATGATCAAATACATCTTGAGTGCCTAAGTCATCTTTTCCATCAAGAGAACATTAATTTCTTCTAAACTGTAGGGGAACTTTCTCAAGCAAATTCATAGAAATGGGACGTTTTTAAAAATCCATTTATATGGTGGGTTGTGACCAGTTTCATATTATATTATTCACAATGATTTTGTAGCCATAGTTTGTAGTATCAAGAAAGGTTGGGAGCACTAACAAGATTGGTTATTACCATTGGTGGCACTGTGCTGACCTATGTACTGGCATGTATTCAATTGTAAGGACAAGCCTGTCCTTTATAGGAAGCACAAAAGCATTGAGTTCTACTAGAATGGTAGGGCTGTAACTGCAGCGTGATGACCAAAATGTTCACCACGTACAGGAGGAACTTCAGCAGCAACAACTGTGCAGGCATGTTAGTGCTGTTACTGTGACATGAGAGCATTGTTCATTCCAGAAATGTAAAGAGACCTTCTTCAGATGTTACCTCATCTTTGGCTGGATTCAGTTAAGAACTATGCAACACCATGAAATTGCATACAAAAGGCTCTTATGACCTGCCTGCTCTGAATAACCTAAACCTTAACAAAGAGGACAAAGCAGTCCCCTGGATCACTCGAAGACAACTGCATTTGCTACAGGCATTTGTTCTACAGAGTTGCTTGCCTTTCGATTTCTACCAGTTAGAACAAACACGCACAGAACACACACGGACAGAACCTCACCAAAATATTTGTAAATACTTTTTTCCTCTTGATTTTACAGTTCTGTTTTTACAATTGAAGACAGGTTTTTAAATATCTCCACTTTGTATGATTTTTAGAAGTGGCCTGACGTAGACATAGAATCTCTCTAGAAAGAGCATGGCATTGCTGCTCAAGGCAATCTAAGCCAAAGGATTCAGGCAAGCATTTCATGTTTTGTAAAGCACCACAAGGTCCCATGAAATAGCCTGAGAGATTGTCTGGTCTGGAAAGTGTCAAGATCCATTTTTAAGAAATGGCTAATAATTATTACTTTACTGCTTTCACATTTGGAATGAACAACATAGGCCCCAATTTCTCCCAAGAGCACACTTGAGATCACTGTAAGACGTTGCTGGACTTAGCTTAGAGAAGCTGAAAGTAACATAAGTGATTTTTGAAAGTCTGCCTAAAAATTATATTCTCACAGAAAATGGCAGGTGCTTTTACAGATTTCTGCATCCATTTTGAAAGAGAGCAGAAAAGCATATGGAGTGACCTAATTAAGGTAATTTCCCATATTAAAAACACAAAATTAAACCTTATTTTCTTTTACATTTAGATAGTCTCAGCTATCTGAAAACCAGAGTCTGGTTTCAGGAATGAACGAAAGTGTTTCTACCATCATTGCAGCAGTCATATACTTATTTATCTACAGCCTGATAAGCAATGACACATTTATTCTTTGAAAGATGAATCTGTTTAAAAAGTCCAAACACCTAAGATGTGAACATTTGTTTATACTTGTGACTTCTTACTGTTCTATTCAGGATAAGACCCTTCCATCATGAAAGAAGAAAATGCACAGCCATAAAGAAGTATCATATGCTTCATGGCCCTGTCTATCATTTATACAGTAGTAATAATGTACAGCACCTTCTCTCCTTATTTTCAGCCTTTTTCCAGCAGAAGTTTTAAAAAGCCAATCACTACTTGCCATGGTGCTGTGAGGTAGACATATGGAGAATGGAATGCAACTTCATTTAGGATTTTAATTCAAGTCTAGAGGTAAAACAATGACAGTTCTGATGATGAGCCATGCTGTCTAAAACCTTTCACACTGGGATGAATTTAGAATCACTTGGTAGAACCACAACACAGCTCTTCCTTGTGGATGCAAGCCGGAACTACTTGTATTCATTATGAGTTTACCACTTGCTGATATAGTAATTATCCTGTTAAAAGGATCACTGCTAATTAATTTGGAGTGTACTGAGCGTGCTAGAACATCATTCTAAATTCATCAGCACAAAAATTGCAAGGATGTACTTTTTTAAAACTTGCTATTTAAAGTCTTTGTTCAGCAGCAAGCTGCCTACTAGACTCAGCCCGCAGTAAATGCAAGATCCCCTGGGGTCAGCAGTACAGAGACTGGTTACAGCAGGAATATTTCACAGCAAATTCTATTTCCTGGTCTTCAGGCAGTTCAATTTTAAACAGCAGTAAAGCTTCTAATCACATTTATGGTGATAAGAACTCACTCCAGTGTTAGGGGGTTACTACGAGATCCCATCCTCATTCACTCACAGGCAAAATAGGCCAGATCCTTTTCACGTTTACAGTAGAGTAGATTTGGACTTCCCTTTTCCTCCCCACTATTGCAGCGATGGCAATCAGATTGCTTAACACCAAAAGAAAATCCAGACCAACAAAGCAGTAGTATAAATTCCCACTTGGGTAGAGAGGGGAGTCACATATAAGAAGTCCAGTAATTTGTATGTTTTGGGCAGAGCAGCAAACCCCAGTTGCAAGCCCTCCTCAGTTTCCTGCTGGAAATGTTTGGAGCAGGACTGCAGCTTTGTGTTTTGCAGCAGGCTGTTGATGGCAGCTCAAGCAGCAGCTGGCTGTGGGGAGCCCTGGTGCCATCCCACAGCCTTACAGAGCTCTGCACTAGGCAAGGGGTAGAATGGACTCGCCTGAAGATCTGCCAGCATCTGTGGTGTACCCAAAGATGTCACGCTTGCTCTGCGGGAAAAGCTGCAGTGTACCTTCAGATGGGGAAAATTCAAGCCTCCAGAATGGAAGAATTCCGGAACATTTATCTTAACCATTATTTACTCAAGTCAGTAGAACACATTACTAAATCTATTCTGCAAATAGTTATCTGACCATTTACTGTTATTTATTCTGGTTGTTCCTGCCTTGTCCTTCTAAATTATTCCATATTGAACCTCACTAAAATGTTTTACTACTTGTCTTTTTCTGAGCTAAAATGTATTCCTCCTTTTTTTTGGACATTGGCTCAAATAAGATCATAGCCCTAAGCAGGAAAAACAACAAACAACAGTGATGATTTTATTGCATTCCTGTTGGTATTTGTACTGTACTATGTTCTCTGTGACCATGTGGAAATGGAAGAAAATGTGCAATTACTTTTAAAAAATTCCAACAGCATTTTGCAAATAAAAGGCAGTTACCTCATGCATAGCTGCCAATTTATTATGTGAGAGCTGACTGTTATATGTTCCTATTAATTATATCTTCCACATGCTGCTTTTCCTTTCCATGCTTCCTAAGTTAATTACTTAGGCCAGATTCTGACTGCTGCCATTGCTTTGAAAACCCACAAGCAACTGCAGCTCATTTCACTCTGTTCTGGATAGGTTCGTTATTCAGAGCCTTTGCCTCCAAGTATGCAAGTCACAGCGCAATCCCCAAGGGGATGTGTTTAATGTCTGCACACGGGAGGCATTTTAAATACACACATAAATATATACATACATTTAGATGCCCTCACACACACCTGGCAATGCCCAATGTACAGCTTTTATTTTTGTAACAATCTGGGAGACCGCCAGTAAGAACCCTCTGCAGACGCCTCCAAAACACTAACAGAAAATACCTATGCATTACAGCTATCTTGAAACTTAAATACTAAGCATACCATACTCCAAACAATATACCGATGAAAAAAAAAAATGAAGTTCCCTGGAATATATCTTTTCCATCCAGATTTCCTCAGTTGAATAAAAGGTACAGAATCATTAGTTTCCCCTCAAAAATAAAGTTTTTTTAGGTGAGCATTAGAACATAACACCAGCACAAGATGTTTGAAACTGCACAAGGCTGTTCCTCTGATGCTGTGTCAGTGGAAAATAGGTAAGCTTTGAAATCAGCAGGTTGGAGAGTCCCTGGCCCCTCTGTCTTTGGATTCAATTTTCCACTTTTTTTTCACACTGTTATATGAGGAAGGAAGTCTCTCCTTCCTTACAAGAGGAAAGAAAACAGATCATTCCTAGTCTGTAGTGGTGAGGCAACAAAAATGGGTCACAAAAGTGGCAAAAGAAGCAGAGATGTTTACCCAAGATTGGTCACTGCACCAGCAGGGAAATACAGCAGTGCAGACACCTAATGGAACAGATATTAATGACTGTGATAACCGTACACGAGCTGTGTTTTGAAAGCCTTTCCTGCCCCTTCAGAGCCAGCACTGGAAGGGTTCTCAACAGCCAGCTCCACTCCAATATCTGCAGCAAGGTGCTAAGACAGGAATTCCAGTGAACACAAGTCTGTCTTGAAGGTATCACTGAAATCCTCCGTGCAAATTTTTCCTAATTTGGTCTCCTTTGGGTTGTCTTTTCCCTTCAGATCGAGCAAAAGGCATGGGAGTGAAAGCAGTGTAACTATAAAAACCCCTTCATTTATCAACCTAAACCCTTACCTCGCCCTCTACATACTGCTCTTTGCTCATCCACATTTCTGCATGCTTTCTGGGCCCACCTTCCAGATCTCAGCACACAGACAAAACATGCTCCACACTGCCCCTCTCTGCTTCCTGTGAAAGTCTTTACAAAGGCACAGAAGAATTCAGGCCAAAGATTAAGAAGAGCCAAGCCTATTTCTTCCTGTTAAAGATGAAAGCTATCTACAGCTGCCAAAGCACTTCCTCCATTTGTTTTTAGCCTACTGCAGGGACAGGAATCTTTTCCTGAGTAGTGTCTCTGGGAAGGACTAACTTATTGAATGACCAGCATCATTTCCTGTAGCCCTAAGGATTATTATCTCTTTCAAACTGTAGGGTCACACGAAGTTTGAAATGAGACTGTCAGGCTGCAGGTAAAGATAATGGAGTTGAAAGGTGGTACAATATAAAAGAGATCCCCTAACTCGGCATTTTTAATTGTGGGAGATGGGAAAGGCCTCCAAGCCAAGTAAAACAGGTCTGCATGAGTAGCATCTGTAATAACAGCTTGAAGAGCTGATCTAAAAATTGGCCTAAAATCTTCAGTCTACTATACACCTAACTAATATTATCCTAAAATAATTGGACAGAATGAGTAGAATCACAACTAATACCAAGACCTCACAGAAGACTCCAGAAGAATATTAGAATAGATTTACAGTGTAAAAAAACTGGTCAAGTGTTACTGTTCTTTCATTTTCTATTATTCCGAATAAACTGATACTTCACATTTAAAGAATGTGTTTGGCTTAATTTTATCTGACATCCTGCCTAAGTGCTTCACAATTTCATTCCCCTGATAGAATTCACAAAAAGCTTGTCTTCCACAACAAACTTGATAGAAGCCTTGTTGGAGCATCTTTTGGAATTGCAAGAGACAATAGCATGCTCGGCAAGCGCAGCACATGCACCCAGACAGCTGTCAGACACTATAACTCACTGCAGGCCTCATCCTGCCTTCAGTGAGCACTCACAATGCCACAGCTGAACAGCAGTGCTAGGTCTGTAGAATTACTAGAGAAACAAAGACAGGGCTCCTTTTCTCAGCCAACCAATTAGAACATTCAAAAAGCACTTTTCAAAAAGATCTATCACTACTGCCAAACTAAAATACTCTATTTTACTCTTCAGAGGTCAGCTCGGAAGTAGAGCTCTGTCACTCTGGGAGGTGGTTTTTTCTTCTCCTTTCTCCATCCAGATTTCACAGTGAGGTGAAACCTACTTGTCCTAATCCAGTAACAAACCAATGCAAGTTAACATTCTGCCTTAGGAGATGCATATCAAGTCTAACTTAAAATTTAAGCTCCATTGTGGCAGAAAAGAAAAAATTATTTTGTGGTCTAATCCAAGGAATACTAATTCATTTAAAAAACCTCTTACACGCAGAAAAAGGAGAGAATGCATGAGTAAGATTTGCCACGGGGGTAGCCTGAAGCCATATGCCAGCAAGTTACTTTGCTTGTATATTATGAGAATTTTTATCCATCTAATCAATAAGAAATGAGTAGTTACTATGGCGATTTCTACACTACAAGGTACTTGTGCTGCAGAAGAGTATGTTCTAGAAGGACAAATACACTTGCCACTCTGTTTTGTAAATTTTTGCACCTTTTACAGTGTTGCAGTACAGTGTGTAAGCTAGAGAACAGTGAGAAGGACAGGGTGAGAAGAATAAAATGAGTTAAAATAGAGTGGTGGTTGTAAAAGATGGCTTGGGAATTCTTAACCGACAATAATAAATGCCAGGTTAGAGGAATCCACAAACACTCAAACAAATCAAGCAGCAATTTTGCAGCTCTTTATTTGAAATCACGTATAATGAAACTAAGATTTCACTACTGCATTTCCTTTTGATTACCTTCCTCCAAGTTTAAACTAATGGAGCTAGAGAGCAGTCTCTCTTACACCGCCATCAATTCATACTAATACTGCTTTCAGAGAATAGCAACACACTGCAGTAGCCTGCTAACAATGAATGTATTCCCTTCGAGCACAATACTCAGTAACTTTGTAGGGACTGCTGACACAGAGAACAGGCATAAAAATTCACTCTCAAAATACAGAATACTGTAATAGGAGCACAGGGTTCTTCTAAAGGTTTGGAAATAATTGATCCCAATCATCGTTATGAAATACACTGAGAAAATACATATGTCTTCCGTAAAATATTTATCACAATTCCATTGCCTTATGTTTTGCATTTTGAATTCTTCCCCTAATTTTTCAAGATATTGTCCTTTTTCATGTAATAGAACAAATGCTGAGGAGAAGCCTAAACCCTACAGAGGCAGGCAGTTCCCTGTGATAGCTCAGACAGGAAGAGATGCCATGGTTGCATAGGGAGACAAATTAAAGCTCACCACAACTGAAGATGGGCCAATGATTGTAGCATAGACCTGTCAAAAAACATGGTTGGGAGAGAAGCCTAAATTAGCATGGGGACAACTTCAGATGGGAGAAGCAGCCACATATGAATGCAGGAGTCTAAGGATACTTTGAAGCCCCCACTAACTTCTAGAATCCATACATATATACTGTGAACTTATGAGTGGATATTTCTGACAAATAGATGCACCCAAGATATGTTTAGATTTTGATGCTCTTTTTCCAAATGAACAACGCTGAGAGCTGAAAGCTTGTGTGACTAAAGTTACGGGGCTTCTTTTCCACAGGATTCAGATGCAACTGTATTTTCACTCATATAACATTACTGACTCTAAAGTTACTTTCGAAAGAAACACTAATTCCTAAATCAGAAGGCTCTGAGTTTCACTGCAGTAACAAAGACATACCCCAAAACCTCACAGGTAGATTATAATTAAAAGAAGCAGTAAGTATAACCCACAATAACATGTAGGTTTAAAAGGGGTCTTTGAAGTAGGACAATGCCTTTGAAATATGAGAATTGAAGAAAGAGAGACCCTACATCAAAAGATTATAAGCTTAGGCAAATTTTGTAAAGGCTGGAAAGTTAAATGATAGTTGTCTATCACAGGCCAAGCAAACACTGAGGTAATGGATAAACATGCAGACAGAAATCCCAATCTCCAGCACTGCACAAAGGAAAAGTTGTTAAATTAGAGGGGCTGCCTAGTGAGCTTACCCTGCACACACCATGATGAAGGAGCATGCTAAGAGGCTGGGCTGCTTCTGAAGAAGACACTCAACCTTTACATTCTGCCTGCAGTTTATTGCATCACAGTAGTCAACATTTAGCCACTTGAAATTAAGACTGTGTTTGGGATACAGTTTTCTAGGACTCTGGAAAGGATTCACAATTGGACAAGTAGGGTGTTTAAAAGGGCTCTTTGTTTCTTCCTGACTGTGTTACCTCAACAGCTCACTCATCAAATGATTTCAAGTCCATTTCCTTATTAAAAAGGATCAGCTACATCACTTTTTCCACTGCAGAAAAAGGGCATGAAACACAAGAGGTAAACTGGCCTAGACACAGTCAACATCATAAAACTAGACTTGGAAAAGTTTTTATTCTCACCTCTTGGAAGTTTACTGAGGTCCATAAAGCCACAGAGCAATTCCTCAGAAAATACCACTTAACACAGCTACTAATATCATAGTTCATAAGTTATAGTATTTTCCTTCAGTTTGTTAGCTGGGTACAGGAAAAATTGTCCTTCTGAAATTAAAAAGGACATAGAAGGGAAGATTTCTCTTCTTTCTTCCAGAAAAACTTTAGGCTTGGATTTTAAAGGTCTATGTCTGTAGATGGAATACCACACATGAAGCCACTTCATTTAATACCTCCTTTAAGACAAACCTTCATCTGATGACATTTTAATTTGCACCAAATATTTTTGTGTCTACCTCCATACTGCTCATCCTAGACAGAGCTTTGTTGGAGCAAATTGTCCTTTTAGCCACATCTGCAGCCAAGGTTCTCTTTAAAGCAGTGAAAATGGAAAAAACATGTGGCCTGTAAAGAAACACAACAGGAACTGACTACACATCTAAGCTACTTCTTGAGAAGCAGCTTTTCCATGGAAGTGTTTCCAATAACAAATTTCAGCAAATTTCCATTTTGCTATTTAAAGGGCCTGGCACTGTGGTTTCAACAGATGTGCCATAACACCAACTGTTCACATCCCATGAAAACCAAGCCTTTTCAGAAAAGCAACTTCATTGTACTTCACTAAGAAAAGTGGTGCCTACTAGGAACTAGAAAAAGCAGGATTTTCCCCACAGAATGGTTAGATCTTAAAAGATCTGAAGCATATGAGCCACTCTTGGATCTCAAAGACAGTACAGCCACGATAGAGCATGTTCTGTGGTTATAAAACACCATGAGCTCTCCACTTTTCATGTTTTACACTCCCTATCCTCCAATTATCTAATTTCTACTTTGTAATGTCCTATTTATAGACTTGAGGCTCTTTTCTGATTACTGTATTGTCATCAGAAACAATTGCTTCTGCTTGCACTCCTTCCTTACCTCAGATTTATACTGCCCTTACAGCCTCTAGAAAAAACAGAACAGACCACCAATTAACAACCCAGTCCCACAAGAGATAACCCACAGTTTCACAGTGTGGTGAGGAGTTAGCAACACAGCTGTCATAAGCACCTTGCAAGATCAGAGGTCCAAGCAGAAGCAAAGACAATATTAAACATTACAATCAAATTAGAGCATGAAGGGATTTATCCTAGGATGGGTCACATTTAACAGTTTAATGGAAAGTAAGATCTTGCACTGTAAGAGTGTTTTTAAAAAAAATTATAAAAAATGAGGAATAAAAGCCCTTCACTGTGTCATAATGGCAGCAAGAGTAGTTAATTCTCGTCATTCTAGCTTTCTTCTCTGTCCTGCATGATTGCTTTCATCCTCTTGCTCCTACACAGGTTTGATTCCAAGTAGCCATGTGGACAAAGATCCCTTGTTAATACTTTTCTGAAAGATAGGTCTCAAACTACAAAAAAAAATGAAAATAAAACTGAGTAAATCCCACTGCATCTCTCTGGAGTTGGGAACACTAGCTAAAGGGAACAGAAACTGCATAGGCATCTTTGTCCTGGTGGAATGCAGTGTTACTGTAACTGGAGATACTGCTTTGCTAGGAGAAGGAAAGAGTCACATGAACATGGAAAAGGGGATATCACCACAGGGAGGTTCATTCAGCTACATAAAAAAAACATGCAGCTAAACCCTCTGCCTGCACATTTCAAGGAAACAGTAAGGGACCACGTTTTCTTCAAAAACTTAGTAACATTTCAGATAAAATTAAATGTCATTTGCAAGTGCTTTGCTTATACGCAAAACTATTGCAATGAGGCCATAGGCACTGGGAGGGAAGCAGAGAGAGCAGAAGGGTACTCACTTAGAAACAGGGCATGCATTTACACCTTGCTCTGGGGCAGGCAGAGATCCTGGCTAACCCCAGTGTTACCATAATCAAATGCATCCAGTAACAGCTTTGACACAATTTTGCACAGCCATGGAATAACATACACCTCTTCACGCCACAGACCTTCCATGTTGAAAAGACAGGGAGGATTCATCATTTGTACTCACCATATCCTTGTTTTCAATTGTCCTCCAGATGGGAAGCCTTCAGGAGACTCAAAAAGGACAAAGTCCCTTTAGAAGGGATTACCTTCCTCTCAGTTGCATTCAAGATACAAATGAATCCTCCAAAATCGGCCGACTTAGAAAATGGTGAACTACTGCTCAGTTTTCCCTTCTCCTTACTGTGGGACTATACATATTATGATTGACATCTTTCTGAGCCAGCCTTGACCAAAGGCATAGGAAAACTTCACAAAATAAACAGCTTCTGAATTCACATTTTCATTATCAACACAGGAGAACAGAAAACGTTCTTTTCAGGGTGGTCCACTTCATATCTAAGAGCCCAATAACACATATAAACACATAAGCACCTGACCTAATCTAATTCCCCAACTGCAACAGGAAGTTTATACCCTTCTGAGCTGCCAGTTCACTAAGTCCCTCCCTTCCTCCTTGCAGTTCCAGGAGCTCACCTGGTGGCAATTGGCAGCTCCTTGATTGAATTCAGCAGAAAACCAAGCAGCAGAGGTGAGGAAAGGAGGTGCTGTGCCTTGTTGCATAAACTCAGCTGTGTTGCCTTACTCCCCGATGAATGGCAATTCACATAACCTAACTGGAAAGAGCCAGATCAGGAAACTATTTCTATGCTTAACTGTTGAACTTGCATTTAGGGGATCATTACTGACTTGAAGCTCTCTTTTCTCTGTCACTGACTTCCACAATATGACAGGAAGGTTATCCGAGGCTATCTCTGTCCAGTGCATAACAGAACAAAACAGCAGAAACCTCCTCAGATTTGCCTGCACTTGGAAAGCATCCCAGGAAGGACAAACAGCAGAGGCTGAATTCTTCCCTGGTTTAAGTGGAACAAGTCTATTCAAAATAAGTGCACACAGCTGGAACAAGAGACTGTGAGACAATGATGAGAAAATGGATAGAGAACTGACCAAAGAGAGATGAATCCTTTCCCCAAGCAGAAAACAGCACCTCTGCCAGTTTTCCATTTTTTTCCCCCACGTCTTTCTATTTCCTTAATAGCTAAGAGGATAGGGATCCCACATGGTAATGACAGTGAAGACCTCTTTGGCCTTATCCACTTTGGGCTCTGACTGCATTCAAATATATCTGGAAAAAGGATTAACAAGGAATAACTAGTACTGCTGTATTTGGCTTGTGAGCAGAAGAAAAGAAATTGTATTAAATCACCATTTTAGAGGCAAGTCTGAGGCTTAAGAGATTTTTTTATCTGCAGTGACTTAGAGTCCCCACTTTTCTTTGGCAATTTTTACAAGATAGAAAGTTCTTTAGGGCTCCATAGCTTGCCTGAGTATCAAGTGATTCATCTAGTTTTCTATTTGTCTATATTCATATTTTCAGCCACAGTGAAGGAAAGATAATAGAGGCTGGATATAAAGAGCACAAACACAGCTGTCAGGCCATAGGTCCAGAATAGTCAGTCGTGGACAGTTTCCTATTCATACTGCGCTATGACTACAGCAGCATAGCAAGTGGACCCTCATGTTTGGGTAAACATGAGTTTTGCTAAAGATCAATGATCATTTCTGACACTCGTTAATTATATAAAGGACAGGGTATTGTGTGTCTCAGCCACCAGCTTCTCTGGTTCTGTTAGACTTTGATATTCTAATTATCTTTATTCATCTCTGCAAATAGACCACTCTTCATTCAGAGGCTACAGATTTTTGCTCAATTTCTTCATACACTTTAGTTTCAAGAGATGGGTCTGTCACTTATTGTGCTTAGTCTAACAAAATTTCTTTGTCTTGCAATTTACTGAACCAAGATTTAGCACTTGGTCTAACACCCTCAGTCTCACTGTGACAGCCGGTGCTGTTATCGTACAAGACCAAGTCTAGGCCAGGGCCCCCACTGTTTAGCAAACTACAAATGCAGATTTAAAAAGTGTTGTTATTCCTTCTCCTGAGCCTCTACCACCAAGCAGTCTTCCAATCTGTTACAAGCATGCCAGCATAAATGCTTGTTGAAGTGCTGTACACAATGGTAACTGCATCTCCGTTGCAGAGCACTGAACCAGAGCCAGGTGACCAAATGCAGGGAGCCTGGGAGAGAGCCTGGCAGCTGGACACGTGAGTCTCTGCGCCTCTTGGTTCACTTCTTAGGAGGCTGCGAGATCCAGTGTGACGTGCAGCAGAGCAATGATAAATAGAAACTACTTCAGAGGTTTCCAGAGCATGACAGGATCAGACCTGTTGCAACTCACAGCCAATCATAATGGTTACACACCTTCCTCAAATTCTTTGCAGCAAGAAAATGGCAACCCGTCAGGTTAGCTGACAGCCATGGGGACCGCTGTCTATCATTCCATGTATCAGTCTTGATTTGTTCAAGGTGACTGTCAAAGATTTATGCAGTATCCAAGATGATTCATTAATTGCTTTCCACAGGTTTTCATCATTAGTTGTCTGAGAAAAAGAACGTGTGAACAATCATCATCTAAATGAGCTGAACTAAAAAGCAATGTAGTTATTAGTAAAAGCAACAAAGTGTCACGATAAGACACTTATCTCATTTAGAACATGAGATTACATCAACCACCATACCATTTGCACCTAAAAACCAGCTATGTAATGTAGCTCAAGTCAGCATACATATAAATCACATTAGTCTGTCCACACAAAATGAAATTACCTGTGACTAATACTTACACAGATGAAACTGAGGAAAATTATTGGTAATGCAATATGAGCATCTCTTTGGGCTGCACTCAGTTTCTCACTGGTTTGGAAGTGAGGACAGTAAGAAAAATAGGACCCTTATGCTCAATAAGGCTGAAAGCTCAGTAAGCACACACAGTAAGAAATTATTTTGCCAAAAGACAAATTGTTCAATATTTTTCAAATATTGTTTTGCCCCCTGAAGGACAGTTATTTGGTTTGATACATATCCATGATCTCCAGGGAACTATGCAGAAACAAAGGTGCAGATAAAGACAGAGAGAGCAGTCATGAAGTCAGATGTCCTGTGGTACTGACGATGTGCTTTCAAGTCACAAAGTAACTAGTTCTAACAGCATTTTACTGAGTAGAGATAGACACACTTGAGAAGTAGAAAATTGGAGGTGACTGTGAAAAGGCAAAAAAAAGCAGTAACAATTTATCCCATTTGAGGATGTGGCTGAACATACAACCACATCCTCATAAAGACTTCAGGTAAGGGCTAACAGGTGTGTTTCCTAGAGGTGAGTATTTCAGGTAGAGGAACAGATACCAGTGGTTACAAAGATCTAATGCTTCCTGAACACACATCAGCACCACCATGGGAAATTGCTGTGTAAGGAGGGAGGATCCCCATCTAGTCATGCATTTCTGGGGATATTAGTGACTACCTTACAGTTGGTGATTAAAATATTACGCTTTTTCTACTTGCAGTTATTAAGAAAGAAGGTTCCCAGCCTCCTCATTTTAACACACAGAAAGTACAATTTGATGCCACATGTATTAGCCACATAAGGTAGCCTTAAGAAGCAAATACAGATGCTATGACCAATGCACATGATGCCAGAGACAAGGTCCATTTCAGCAGGCTTTTCTGAGTCTGAACTCTACTGAACAAATGAACGTACCAAACTGTCCAGAAAATAATTACCTCACACCTCTTCAAGCTGCACAGGCATTAATGTAAAGACAAGGAGAGATGACCAGGATGGGTTGAAATTTGTATCAATATCAAAATTAGTTCAAGCAGGAACTAGAAATCAGAACAGGTGACTGCTGCCATGTAAGACCTTTCTATGACCAGGAACAGAAAAAAATGTCCTAGAGCATCTGAGCTGGATAAACCATTTTTCAGTACTCTTCTGAACAAAACACAGTGAAATGGACTGCCTCGACAGAAACTGAGATGTAGATTGAGTACCAGCCAATAGTATATGTTTATAGGCAACAGCCTCATTCAGCCAAAGAATTATTTTTGGATATTTTTGTTGTTTAAGTGAGGAAGAGAGAAGCTACTGGCAGCCTGCCATTGTAATGTGATATATTGGCAGGAAAACACTTTGTGTTATATCACAACCATATGGTAGTTGGAAAGATTTTTTTCTATTAAGTTTCTGTAATAATCTGTTCCTATTTTTAATGCAGCCTTTCGGCATAAGACGAGCATGTTTGCTTCTCAGTTCTGTCACCAGAGTTGTTAATGTATGACTACACTTTTATACCTAATAATGGCAAATATTAAAACATTGCGTTTTCAGAGGTACAATTAGCTCTTCTGTTGTGAAAAGGTAAATGAGCCCACTGATGGAATGTAGCTTCTGTGAAGAGATAACCCTGGTTCCTGGTTTCCCATAGGATGGCACTCCATTTTTTTTTAATTATTTTTTTTTTAACTCTAATGGATGAGAATACTCAAGTAGATATGATTAAATGAGGTCTGGCTTTCTTTGGTAACAGAGGAAACAGGAAGACGTGTGGGAAGTTGACACATTTCTGTCCTCAGCAGCTCAGCTCCATTTTAGGAACAGCAAAAATAAATAGATTTCCTCAGGTATCTTCGTATTGCTAGTAGAAAGTCAGAGCAAGTGAATGCTACTGGCAACTGAATCTTTGATACATTCTTAGGACAGATTCCTTCTCTGGCCCAGCTGACTTTCTCCCTCAACATGTCTAGAAATCAGCAGGTAGAAACATTAGAAAATTTAATTTTTTTTAGATTTGTATGTCTGCACTTTGACTTTCCTGTTTGGATAAGTCTTTTATCAGTATTAGAGCACAAACGAGCTCTTGTCATAAGAACACTCCCCAGAATACAGTAGCAACATGTTTTTTACTATTCTGCTCATGTTTCCAACTTTTGCAGTCTTCTATCTTTGCAACACAAAAATAAATAAAACTACACAGAAGTTCTTTTCCATTACCAGTAATCCAAACACCACCACAATCACTTTTGCAATCACCTTTTTTTGCCAAGGAAGCTGAAATACAAGATAAGGCACAGAGGTACTTATCTAACAAAGCTTTTTCCGGCACAGCAAATAAATTTCCATTAAGGGTTCCTGAGGCAGATGCCTGCAGGATCCTAGTTCAGACCGCATGGAACCCCTGCATCTTGCCCTTGCCCAGACATGTCTGCTTGTACTCCCAGGAGTGCATAAAGCAGTGGATGAGTAGCTGGATTATGACTCGTCATGGAAGTTCTTTGGCTCTGTATGGCTACGCTGAAGTGCAGTAATGAATTAAATAATGCCCCAAACACTTCCAGGTAGCTAAATGTGAACATCTTTGGACTTAGGCAGACAGGATAGTTTCTGGCATGTTTCCAGGCCATGTGAAAGAGTACTCTGCCCTACAGTCCCAGGGTGGGTGTTAGAGCTGTGATGTCCCAGGAGCTCCCTAACACGTGGAGGCCTAGAGAGTTTCCAAGGGTGATAATTTGCTGTTCTGTGTTGGCAGTCCTCAAGGCCTTGATATTTTCAAAATTTCTAAGAGATTTAATTTAGTAGGAAATGTGTGAACTAAGCAATTCCCATTGATTTCAACTCTGAGCTTATGTCAAGAATGAGTTGCACTCCATGAATGAAAGCAACTAAGTCTGGCCTACACTTGAATTTGCCCCAAGTCCTTCATGCTATTGTTATGATTTGGACGCCCACAAAAACCAGATAACAACAGAAGTACTGAACTCTGGAATAAAAACCCATAGGGAGAAGTTTGTAGGAAAATGATAGAAACTTCAGCTGCTGTGACTTGCATGATGGCAGCGCTGAAGTTTCTGCATGAAACATTACCAGGGCAGGTGCAAATATTAGACTGTTTCAACTAGTGGTCCATAACTTAACTACATGTTAAAATTCAATTTTCTCTACTTTCATATACTTTATTGCACTTCTTGGTACATAACAACCTAAGAGATTTCCCTTTATGGCATCGAGCATATGAATGTTATAAAAAATGTTTACAGCAAAATATCCTCAAGAATTATTTACATTACTGCCAGCTCTTTTGAGACACTTCGACTAACCCTGTCTTTCGAGATTTTCTTTGTTAAAAATGTCCGTGCCCCTTGATAAAGCCCTTCACACTTTAGCCAGAGAAACCACATTTTGCTAATATGATGTATTTTTGACTGACAGCATAGTTTTCAGCCTTAAAAAATATCCATATGCAGTAGTCAAAACATAGCGTGCTTGCAGCCCCTTGGAATCTTAATTCCAAGTCTGTCTAACTTCCTGTCAAAACTTACAGAGTAAGCAGTAATCAGAAAGATCTACTGTGAGAAAGAGCCAGTGTTGCAGGATCCAGTGAGACAAAAGCAAAGGAGGTTATCTTCTGATTTTATGCAGCAGAATTGCGAAACAAACAGTTCAGCCTCAAAGCAATGAATCTGAATTGGTCATGGTAGAGCTCAATGGAGAATAGATACACTTGGAAAAGTAAATGAGAGATGAAAGAAAGACTTGACTGTAATTTACATTTGTTAATATGGAAATTATGAAAATAAGTAAATGCTTTTAAAAAGACATTAATGGAATTCACCCAGATTTACAGGTGGAATTTGATTCTGTCATTCTTTCTTATATATGATCCAACAGAACTCAAGCTGCCTAAAGAAGTACCATTATTACAGTAACACTGATGTCTGCTCTGCCTAGTCATGAACAGCCACTCTGGCAGTGCATGGGGGTGCAGCAGTAAGTGACCTAGGAGCACAGGCCTCCTCTGCCTTAACTACCAAGAATATCTTCAGGCCAGGATCCCTTGCTTAAAGCTTTGTATTCTGCAGACCTCATTACCAGCTCTTTCCAAACCTTTGCTTGCAAGTCAGCCATAAATAACATGGAGAGTTTGCAACTGCTCCTGTTGAGATCAGTGGTGAAATTTGCTTAAACTTTGCTGCTTCTGGGTATGTAATGGTATGTGGGGTGTGGGTGCACTCCAGAATGGCTACAGCAGTATAGCAGCTCATGACTCTCACTGAAGACCTCTGGAGGTGGAAACTGGCTTCTCTAGTCCAGGTCACAGGTATAAAGGGAAATACAAGCCCACTTCATTCCAGAGGTAGCCAAATCAAGACACGGTCACTCAAAATGTCCCTGAGCACACATGCGCAAGGGAAGGGAGCAGGTAGCACACATGCACAGGGGAAGGAAGCAGGTCTGGAGACAGCAGGATAGCATGGCAGCATGCTTGTCTGCACAAGAGACAAGACAGATTTGTTCAAAACCAACTTGTACTATGCCTAAGAGCAACTAATTCCCTCGTGTTCATTACATTCTCTCTCCTCTTAATGTGAAAATGATCATTCTGACCTGCAGAAAAATGTTTAATTATTACTCAGTTTCATGGTCACAGCATCAAGTTTTTTCAAAGATGCCTTACAAACTGAGGAAAAAAAAAAAAAAAGCCCTGTTACCTAGGAGCCTATTGAAATTCTTCAAGTCTCTAGGCATGCATTATGTATTCACCAAGTTTGCTGCTGGTGATGTAAGTTAGAAATTCTCCTGCTGGTTTTGATTACAGCTGCAGAGTCACAGATTTGAACACCAGTAGACAATCATTCTTCTGAGCCTGCACATAAATATAAAATGTTTCCTTTTTCCTTATCTCATAAACCTTCCACTATGATTACTTCAAAATGAATTCCTGTTTTCTTCAGATTTTCTCCACTTATCGTGTTACAATTAACAAAATGTATTCCATCCAACAAAGCTATGTTATTTGCATATTCAAAGGTCACCATACAGGTTAAAGTTATTTAACTATGAAAGAGATGATAATTTCACAATCTTTTCTAATGCAGATAAAATACAAAATTACCTCTGGGTTTTTAATTTGCACATTTACAGACACATGATAAAGAGTTTTATGATAATGGTATAAGCAGCATAACGAACTTTCAATTAGGCTGTGACAGCTCTTCCCTCTAGTCTTTGCATTGTTGTTTTATTATTTAAAACACTGTCATCTCTTTAAGGGAGCAACAAAGAATATTACTTACTGCACCCATACTTTGGAACCAAAGTGGCATCTTTTCCCAGGAGCGCTGCTGCAGCGTCAGCTCTCGTGTGCACTACGTGACATGGAGCTGCTCCTTGCCAAGCAGGGTGGGAAAGAGATGGGATCAGGTAAATTAGATCTACAGACCGTCAGGTTGTATGGGTATTCCAACTACTGAACAGTCCAGATCATCAGGGCAGAGCAGTGATAAATTGAAAAGAAAAGTCCTGTTTATTGCTGTACACGCTTGTGGGGTTTTTAACTTAATTTCATATTGAAATTGTACAAACACAATAAAAATCCTGGACATTAGATTTAAATTAGTCCTGGAAAAAGCAATGCTGACTGGATTTCCTATGGAATAGTAACAAAGTGAAATTCTGCCCCCATCTAAAAAATCTTGGCCTACCTTACAGAAAATTAGATACCTCAGCACAACACTTCACCCACCTCAGGTAAACCAGTGCAGCTGAGTGAAATCCACTGCAAAGTTACCCTTTTCTCAGTTAACAAAATCCAATCCAATCTATTAAAATTAACAAGCAGAGGACAAACAGTTCTTAGTATTATGAATTACAACAAAGTCAGTTGCTGTTCCTATTTGTGTTGAAAGCCAACCCTAACAAAGTCGTATGTTAAAGTCATGTTTTTAAAAAAACTTCTTATCTCTCTGTTGCTATAACAGAATTCACAATATGGCTAAATTTTTGTGCATAAATGTCTGTAAAATATACAGGAACAATGGAACTAACAAGTTGCTTTCAGTAAGATTTTCATCCTGAAAATCTTGTCTCTAGTTAGTGCTTTACTGCAGAAAGCACCTCAAAGCCAAACTCTAGCTGCTGATATAAAGGAAGAAAAGAGCAGTGAAAAGTGGTTTGCTATCAATGTACAATTTGAAGCATGAGATTTCACATAGCTTAAGGAGTTAGAAGTACTATTGATCATAAAACTATTCAGCACCTTTAAAATGTCCTGCTGCAATATTAGTCTAGGTAATCTCCCTTGACAATGAATTTAGCAGATTTACCAGACACTGAATAAAGGTAGTATTTCTGTTTATTGGATCCATATTTATTCTCTTTAATATCACTCAGTTCACATATTCTAAGTAAGAACAAAGGAGGATTTGTTTGCACTACACATTTGTGATCCTGATGCAGATTTTTAATTCAGCAAATTCTTTGTCCTATTTCCTTGCCCTGCTGCACGATGGTATGCCTCTTCAGCTTAAGCAAAGTAGTAATAATAATAATAATAATAATAATGAAAATGAATTGCAGGAGGCACCAGAAGCTGACACTGAATCCTCTTTTAAGATACCTGCTCCTTAGTACCATTTTCTCCTTCTTGAAATATGAAAGACTCTTTGAATTACACTAGAAAATGACTTGTGTGTCTAAGTGGTGCAATAAAAAAGCACCCACTCTTCTCCAAACTGTTTACCAGCCTACACTGAAGAGTAACCAAGGCTACTGGATGGAACTTAAAGAAAATCTGCTAATGGGTGATTTGACAAAGGAATTGAACTTTGAGGCCAGTGCTGCAGAAATTCATGCCAGATTCAGAAATATTTTGGCTTTAGCAAAAGGAAAGAACACACGAGAAAACAAGCCTTGTGTGATCATACTATGCAAATATTTGCATCCCTTGCTGCCACCATTTTCTTGGCCTACTAGCTTGGACACCCATTAACCAATGTTAGTTAAACCTGGCACAGCAACAGCAACTGAACAGAAAAATTCCTACCAGTTCCATGAAATCAAGCAGCAAGCTGAAGGAAGGAGATCCTGTTAGTGCACTCCCTGAGGGGGAACCTCTGACATGGGCTCCACTGGGAGGTACCAACAGCTGCACATCAGCAAGAGTAGTTGTGTTGCTTCTATCACAACTCACAGTGTGTTTGACAGCAAAACCCAGAGCAATGAGTCCTCTGCCACTCTCAAGATGGAAATCAACACAAAGGAAATAAAAGCCAATTCTTCCGAGTGCTTCACCACCCCATGTGGAGAAGGATGGAGAGAATCCCAGCTCCTTGCTGCTGGATGTAGCCAGTAGTGGATGATGAAGGAAAGGCATTTTAGTCATCACTCTAACTTAACTCAGAAGGAAAATTCTTATCCTGCCCCCATTCATGATCAGCCAAAGAGATGTGACTCAGAGGTGTCTTACCGACACAGAATGTCCACAGAGCTCAGCTCATGTGTTACTCCTTGCTCAAGCCACTGCATCACCCAACAGCTGGTCCTGATCAGGTACTATCTGCACACCAAACTGCAGCATATTTTCCAGCAAAGAAAATAAGAAATAAGTAAAAAGAAATTTTTATCTTTTGATGCACTTTTTTGAAGTACTTATAGGTACTTCAAAAAAGTATAGTACTCTCTGTACCTTATAAGTACCTCTGAATTTCAGCTACTTTCACATTTATTTCAATCGTCTGCCTTCAGGTCATTTGATGAATCTTAGGAAGATATTGGAACACTTTACAAATTTATTTTTCTCTTGTAATAGAGCCACTCTTCTTTTTTGTCATAACTTCACTTGAACATTTTTACCAACACAAAAGAAAGACAGAAGAGCCCTGTATTGAAGTGCTCTGCTTGTGTTACAGAACTATACTCTCACCTTTCCTAACCTGACTGCATATCAGTGCTGCAGAGCTGGATGCAGGAGGGCACAAAGCATTAGCTTAGGACAGGCTTATTAGACACTGAGGACTTAGGGCCTGGCTGTACCCAGAGACTCACAGCTTGAAAAGGAACCAAAACGCAAAAAACTCCTGCCAGCTGCACTCAAAAGAAAATTTCCCAGAAAAATATAATTCTCAGTGAGAAAGAGGGTAAAAAGTTCTTGGCCAAAAGCAGAGTTCCTTCGTTCTAATACGGAGACTATGGTTGCAAGTTCCTCCCATTTCTTACCACCTTAGAACAGTGAGTGGTTTGGCATGTGCCCAGGAGTTAAATGATGGCAATATGGAGCTGCTAAAAGGCTCCAGACATTAACTTTGTAAGAAAGAAAAGAGTAGAGGATAGAGTGTTTTGCTTCCAACTTTTACTAGCATTATTCCTTAGAGAGAAGGAGTAGTCTTTCTTTTTTGGAGTGTGCATGGAAGAATAAGTAGAAGGTAGTGTGAGTCAGATCAGATCAAGATCTTTCTTGCCAAGCTTTCCACTGAGTTTTGCATGACATTGCAAATGATATTCCTCTTGGCCCTCAGTTTCTCAGCTGTAAAAAGACATCTTATTTCATGGAAGCTGAAAAGGTGGCTGTTGTTTAGTGTGGGTCCTTATAAATAAGCATCAGGGAGTGGGAGGTTCTGGTCAGATAACCAATGATGAAAAGCACACATTATCATGTTTCGGTGCTGAGAATGTGTTATTTCTCAAGAAACCACTAGAGCTTAAAATTCTCCAAAGTCTAAATTCCAATTAAGTATGAAAGTTTAGAATTTTAAAGATTCTTGTGGATACAAAACATTCTGAAAAGTAACTTTTTAAAGTGGAAAATCACTAATTCAGAGAGGAGGGTTTTAATGGGGGGGAAAAAGAGGATGTCTTTGTCTGTCTTCAGAGGTTCCTTATGCTGCGCTATACTGGGAACAACTCAGGACAGAAGGAAGTTTTTAGTTCCTTTTCCATACTGTGGTAAGAACTACCTAGAAGTCCTCAGAGTCCTCTCAGAGTACTCAGCATGAAGACAGGAATATCATGAACCCTGGTTGCAAGGGTCCTTGGAGCAATGATATCAGATCACCAGAAGATTTTCAGTAGCACAAGCAAAACAACTGGTATGCAGCTTTTTGTCCAGAAACCTGGCATTTTGCTTCAAGTTTCCTGAAATCCAAATATTTTCCATTAAATATTAATATATGAGTAAATTTATACTGTCTGATGAAATCTATTTAAATAAGAAATGGCTTGCTATTGATTCTCATTCATCTCTCCTTGGAGGAGGGAATGGACCATAAAAATGCTGTGGTAACGTTACAGCAGGGGGCTAAGGTGAAGAGAGGGATCTGGGGGGAACTGAATCAATGTCTTTACCCCGAGGGTTAGGAGGAGCCCCATGCTCTCCAGATAGTAACATTTCTGGTGTACACTACACAGATCCATTTGATTTGTGCCCTAAAGTCCCTTTTAATTTCCCTGGTGCTCTTCTTTTCAGTCTCATCACTGCCAGCCGTGAGTATCAGCAGTGGGTAATAATCAGAGGGCTGAATCAGCCCAGGGAGACTCGCAGTAATATCTTGTACCCAGGCCCCAGGGAGGCAGCAGACCTCCCTGTGGGATGGGTCTGGGTGACACTTGGGGCCCTCTGTTCCCCTCAGAAGGGAGTCACCCACTACAAGTGCCCTTCTTTTAATGTCAGAGCTGGTGATCCAGCTGACAGATGAAGGGAAATTGGGAGGCTCACTGGGCAGATCATTTTCTTCCACCTCATCTGGCTGACCCTCTAGATCCAGGGCCTCATCCCTATTCTGAAGTGGCACCTGGGCAGGTGACAGGGGTTGGGAGGAGTTTTTATTACCTCCGTGAGTAGGGACCCATTTCCACTCCCCTTCTTCCGCCAAATGTTCTGCTATTGCCTGACAGTGGGAGGCATGGGAGTCCTCTGGCTCCTGGTGGGCCTCCCTCAAGGATGGAAGGGCAGAACTTCACCCATCTACTTCCCTTTCACTTTCCCTAATATCCCTTAGTCTTTCAGCTTCCTCCCTAAGCTCGGCCACCAGTGAGAGATCATTCACCTCAGATCTCACCACAGGCAGGCTTCTTCTGCAATGCCCCCTGGTAATGCTGATAACCTCAAAACACTCTGCACAGGAAGGGGTCCTTAGCACATTATACAAGAACAGTAAAGGTTCTAACTTTTACTACCTTTTATTTCTTCTTTTCAAACTCTTAGAAAGTGTAAATCAAGAGTGATTTAAACACGGAGGTAGTTTGGCAGTATTGTGTCACTCAGTACTTGCATTTACAGGTGACAGAATCTTCCTCTCAACTTCTAGCCAGTTAATCTCTTCTATTACTAAAAGAATTTTAATTTTTAAAAAATTTCATTATATATATACCAACTTCCACGTACAATTTCTGAAAAAGCCCTAATTATCCATATAGCTTTCAGGGATAGCACAAATCAGAAAGTCCTCTTTGTTTCAATTCTTGTTTATTTGTTCCCATGCCATAGGTCACACTTAGATATGTACACTTCAATTCTCCTTTAATCAAAAACATCTCTTTAAGGCATGCTGCATGACCAAATAGTCAGAAAAGCAGGCTGATGCCTAGAAATCATTATGTGCTATCATTTTTCCCATGAAAATAAGTAGGAGCAAAGGTTGTTTCCTGTATTTGAAGCTGATAATATCTAATGAGCATACTCAGCAACAGGCACTGATAACCACAATCTTTATCACACAATAAAATTCTATATCAAGAGAGCCCAGGGAAAGCACATAATTTCTTTCTACATGAACTAGTATGTGCTAGATAAAAATAATGTTTAAAAGCATTAGGAAACTTTGCTTTCAGGTGCTGCATTTTGCCTTTATGATTGAGCCTTCTGAAGGGAAATTCCTGGAGTGAATCTGGCTGAACTTAGCTAACTGAAATGATTACTTGAAACCTATTTGTCACTGAGGGGTTCAGATCCCATCAGTACATGCTGTATTCACTCTGGGGTGACCTCAGCACTAAACTCTCCCTACGATAGCACTGCATCTCCTAGATTGAGTTTGGTTATTCCTTTGCAGTTGATATGCCTTTTTGTGGGCTGGATTAATACTGCTCCATGGGGCAATGCTGCTTGGCAGTATTCAAGAATGATGATATGTACTGGGTTTTAACCCTATACTACCTACCTTGCAGCTGGAGCTTTGTCTCACAGCAGGATCACAGAAGAAATTCTTTCAGAAATTGGTTCTGTGATTCCCGTGGATGATCCTTTAGTTTCCAGATCTACTTCATCTTTCACCTTTCAGAATGACATCTCAATTGACTCTCTGATAGATGGCACAAAGCATCCCTTCAGTTCCCTCCATGGCAATCACATACCTTGTTGTATTGGAGGCTGTCTGGGGGAGAAAAGCATTTTCCAAATGTACTGGCTCTGCCTTCTTACTACCTACAGAGTGGGTGAGTACAGAGGGGAACTGATTTCTTGAACTTTTATTCTACCACACCAGTTGCCTGAGCTTGATATTTTTGCACATTTTGCGCTCAGTACGTTATCATGGAAGAACCAGCTCAAAGGAGAGAAGAAGAAAAGGAATGTTGTGGGGGTTTTATCATTAAAACAGACCTTTTTAAAAGAAATAAAAATATCTCTAGTGACTCTTGCAGAAGAAGGGTGGGACTCATCTGTCTAGTACTGTTAAATCAACATAACAGGACATAAAGTTTAGATGTCTACTCTGCTGAAAGAGAAGATAAATCTATCCAAATGTCAGGGCTGAGTGCACTTCTACACAAAAGGAAGGCAGTGCATCGCTCATCAGGGAAGGTGGTAATTCACAGAATAAGGCTGGGACTAGCCCATTCTAAGGTGAAGTGCCTATGGTGCCCAATGAGAAACTGCTCCTCTTCCCTTTGTGTAAATGAAAGCTTCACAGAAAACCCCAAAAATGGAAATCTAGACTAAACTCCATTGACTCTATGTCCTGAACTGTAGCAATATCATTATAAAAACAAGAAATGGCTCTGGTAGTGCAAAACACAAAGAAACATCCATGCAGTAGCAATTAATAAGTTGGTTTTTTTCTTAAAATATTTTCCCAGGAATGTTTCAACAAGATATTATAATGACTATTTCCCACAGATTAAAAATGCTTTAGAATACCCAAAAGGAAAAAAAAAAAGTCCTTCCAAATAAAATAATGAAAAATGTAAACAGGAGCAAAGGAAATATTAATCCTGGTAAGAATAGTCTCTTACATGTTTGGTTAGGCACAGCTGGTGAAGAACTGCAAAATTACCTGCATCGAACAATGCTGGCTCTGCCTCTTACCAGCAGGATGGTTTTGTACAAGTCATCAACATGGCAAATTCACCCTGCAAAAAATCAGGACAGCAATAACCCACACTGCCTATTTCATATCCAACAGAAGTGTCATCCTGTTCCTCTCAGGAGAGCAGCTTCCTTCTTCTAAACAATGCTGTGTCTCTCTTTTATATCTCCTGGGCCTTTTTGAATTGTCAGCTGTGAATCTGACTCCAGGCTGACTTAGGGAGTTAGGAATCTATTCCCAAGAGAGATGTTTGCCCCCTCGGTGTTCTCAAGCAGCTCAGCTATCCTCTTAAAAATCTTAGTGTGTCCTAGAATGATGATGGAATGGTGGGAAACCACGTGCACCTGTGAGTGTTAATGCCCAAACCAGCATTGGCAGGACAAGTGCTGCAGGGTTTCCAGTGCAGCTTCTTCTGAGAATCATCTTGCCCCATAAGAAGAAAGCAACTACAATGTGGATATGGACTAGGGATTTTTGCCGAGACAGTGAGGGAATTCAAAATCCAGCAAAAGTGAAGTGTTCTGTGGAAAATGAACTCTTTTTTCCTTACTACACCTGCAGGAATTCATAATTGAATCTAATATTTTTCCTACTGGACAAGCAGTTCTGTGCCATTTTGGCCATGAAACAATGAGGGGAGCCTTAGAAATATCACTCTCAGTAAGATCTGTGATCACTATATTCTAACAGGAGAATTTTTGTGTAGGAAAAATTATAGACTTTAATGCAGGATAGGACTTCTGACTTCATCGTACAGAATAAGATGACTCCAGTCTGATCTTAAGGCAGATTTTGTGATGTTTTATTGCATGGAAAATTATAACAATGTACAGCAAAGAAATACTCCCATGTTGCTTGTAGCAGATGTGGCTATGTTGACACACAGTCTCAGGGTTTGTTTTCTTAACATTTTGCTTATATTTTGCCAATATTTTATTTTAAAAGTAAAAATATTACTTAAATGATTTCCACAGTTTTCATTGCTTGTTGCTCTAAAAAGAGACTCATCAGATGGTTTGTGTTAAAGGATTTTCATAGCCCCTTCTTGGCCTGAAATGAAAATTCACGTCAGGAAATCAGAATAGAGAGATATTTCTGCTAGAGCTGGAACTGATGAGGTTTCTAGGTCTAACCCATTTGAGAAAAGCCCAGGTGCAGTAACAGCACCATGAGATTAAGACTGGACAGGTGCTACCACAAAAACAAAGGCTAGAGCACATCTCACAATGATTGAGGGCAGTTTATGTTTTGATTTAGTAAGTTATTAATATGACTCATCCGTATGTTACCAACTATCACACCCAGCAAGTGAAAATTGAAACATATGCCTGTGAGATATAAAAGGGAGCTTTTACAAGAGGCCTTGGCAGAATGGGTGTGAGGGAGGGGTAAGAACAGGGAGAGAAGAACAGAGCTTTTCTTGCTGTTTGCTACATCAGGTAAAATGAATGCGCTGAAATTTTCCAGTAAAGGAAAATAGGCAACACCCAGATTTTTCTTTTCCTGCTAGCCTTCCTTCTAACCCCTAAAAAAGAACGAGATGAGGACAGAAGGGCAGTGTATGGAGACGTCTTAGCACTGTGCAGAAAATTAGATGAGGTGTTTCTGATTCCTCCTGTTTCTCATTCCTTCAGCCTTTCCCTAATCCCAGGGCCCATGCAAGGGCAGAGAAGCATGCATGGATATAAAATGGAAGGCTTTTTGAGGTTGTCTCTGAGCTTAGAACAATACCTATTACAGTTTCTTAACCGTTTCCCACAGGAATAATTCACCAGGCTAGCGGGAAATTATACAAGGAAATGACAGTCTTTTCAAGTCTCTCCTGCCGTTATTTTCGGGAAGAGCACCACTAGATGGCACTGGGAACTGTAACCACCCTGCATGAAGCAGCAGCAGCCTCACCTGTAAGGGCGGGCAGCAGGAGTGCAGCAAGGGCCGCTGCTGCTGCTGAGCTTGCCGCCCTGCTTTGGACACTGCATTTACATGACAGTAATTGTTCTTCATATCAGAATGAAACTGAACTGTCAATATTTGACTGTCCTTTAAACCAGACTCGAAACTGTATCAGCTGTCTGGCGTAATGGCTCCATGTGCTATTAAACTGAGGATAAAATAATCAGGGACTAATGTTGCTATTCACATTAACAGCTACATCGTTTTCAATTCTTTCAAATCTAGGCATGGGAAGAAACACTGAGTTAGTAACGTATCCTAACCTCATTAACAGGGCTGACAAAACAACAGAGCAACTGGATTTTGCAAAATGTACAGTTTCTAGAGGAAAAAAAACCCTCCTGTGAAACTACATGAAAATACATTTGAACAAGGGTCTCCCATACATATGTACATGCATATATGTATGTATATATACATATATGTACTGCCTATATATATGTAATTAATATTATTGAAAGAGCATATATAACAAGTTTGTGACCCTAGTTGTTAGTCCATGGTATTTTTACTTCCAGTCATGAAAAATGTGAGATACCATGCATCACGTGTCTAAAAGAAAATCCTGCCAACACACACAAAATAATGCATTTATCATCCTAAATCCAATATATAAAACATATGCTACTTGTAGAGCATATGTTAGAGATCTTCCCCTCCCCTTCTCTCTGTGTGCAAAACTGGCAAAATTGCTGTCTCTAAGCAGAAAATTTTCACATGAACATGCAATTCTGGAGCCAGTTCCACACAGGTGAAGATCCATTAATTCCAACTGGACTCATTCATGCTCAGAATCAGGGCACAGCTCTGAGACTGGTTGCTTTAATGCTGTATAGTATCTTGAGTTAGCCAAGCTGGGACTCCAAGGATCCTCTCTCAGCCTAACCTCTCCGCCTTGAATTCACTGGGAGTGCTGTGCAGAACTTGCAAGCAAAGGAACCGAGCAGTAGGTTTGGCAGAGATAGGCAAAAACATCCCAGCTCAAAAAAAGAAAAAACATTTGATCCTTATGGCTCTACTTCTCCAATAAAGAGCCAGTCTCTTTGTGAAAGGAATACTAATTTACAGGTTAAAAAGAGCTGAGGTACTTCTGCACTTCAGTATTTGCTACCTGTTCAAAGTCCAGATGACTTGCTTGGTGCCAGTGGGCCAATGCCTCCAGCACTGAACACATATTTCTATTCCTTATTCTGATATGCACTGTCTAGAGAAATCTTTTTGCTAAGAATTTCTGATACACTTGTCTTCTCTCATTGTCCCAGAGCCAACAGGACAAGGCACCCTCAGCACCAATGAAGATTACTCTAAAGAAAGCTGGGTTTCACGTCTCAGAAGCTCCCTTCAGCCCAACTTCAATTCCATTAATACACACTGGGCTCAAGTTCCTTCCTCCGGCTGTTTCCTGATGGAAGGTTAAGGATTAGGAGCTTGAGCATTGTTATTTCCACAGCTCAAATTGGTTCAGCAGGACAGTCACTGAAAAAATTCACATGTAGGTCACAAAGAGTGAAGGAGGAGATTGTGGGTTTTCTGGGGGCTAGGGGAAATCTGATGTGGAAATTTGACCTCTATAAAGGCAATTCTTTAAGCGGAAATATTTCTTAGGTGTGAAGCCAAATTATTCAGTTCAGTCTCATCCCACACTGAAAATCCCAGGAGGTAATTTTTTAATCATTCCATGATACTCAGAAGCAAAGTAAAACACCCCAAAGTTAAGAAACCAGATGTATTTTAAGAGACTGTGAAAAGTTCCTTTGGAATTTAATCAAGACTCAGAGTAATGAAAAGAAGTAGTTTCCCATATGCTGCTATTCAGAATTCTCTAAGGCATCAGGCAAGATGTTACACCCATGTCACAGGTCTAATAATTTGCAACTGTAAGTGATTCCTGAGCAATGTAGTTGGGAAATGCTGACAGCGTCTCTGAGAGGAGACTGATGCAAAGCAGTTGTTCTAAAGGTTACCAGAAATCTACAAAGCAATACATAAGAAGCCATTCCACAGAGAAATAAAGGTACTTTCTCCACAGAGAATTTCTGGTAGACTGGTGAACACAGATCCTTGACAAGCTACACAGAGAAGTAAAAAACTTTTGGAAGATTTTTTTTTTTCTGACCACTAAAGGATTTTGCTTTGATATCTGACTTTTCACTCCAGCTTTGAGAAGAAAAGACAGAACCATCCACTGAGCATTGCCAGTATTCTCAAGATTTAATGATCCCAAAATTGAACTTTTTGCAAATTAACTTTCTACAGAGAAGGAAAAGAATAATCCAGCTCCACTTCTCCACTGTAGCAGCCTAACTCTACCACAGCAGTACTCAGAATAATTTACCAGCTCTGATAAGGGGAAAAGTTCTGTTGCTTCTGTGAAGCATAACTCTCTCTAATACTGACCTGAATCATTTTTTTGTTTGCAATATTCATCTTCTGTTTGTAATTATTAGGAATATTAAACCTCAAGTTTTAGCAGATGCATTAGTGCCATTCTGAGTGCAGTTGATACAGACATAAATCTACCACTGGTGTACAATGAACTAGTTTTTTGCCACTCCAAAGATCCATCATGAACCAGAACAAAATCAATACACACACTCTAGCTGCTGTCTATATAATCTGGCCAGTAGAAGTACTTGGACGGCTCTTCCATAGGTCCTGGCTGACTTCCCACAAATGACCTGGTTAAGCCCCTGCTCATTCAGAATTCCCCAAACCCAGAGTGCAGCAAACCAGAACCCAGATAATGTCTATTGCCAGAGGTGTTTGGCTAATTTTCTAGTTGCTAAATAGGTGGTGAGATGTAGGTCATCCGGCTGTCAACTGCAGCAAACACAGATCCAAACCTGCTTAACAGAATGGCTGAATTCACAGTTCGCAGGAATTTGAATAAATTTGGAAACCTTTGAGCTTGCTGCCTAATTGACAGTTCTTTCAGATTATGAACATCTTTATGTAGTTCCCTTTTAAAAAGTAGACTTTGCTCTGCCTTGTCATCAGTTGTAGTCTCATGGATATTTGTAGCATCATGGCAGAAAGGTGTACACAATCGATTTTTTTTCTTACACAGACAGCTAATTCACAAGGCATAGTAGATAGATAATTTTCTCCTCAGTTGTTCTGAGGTTTATGTTCATCATGTACAAGGGATGCAAACTGAAAAATAATTTTGTTTTTTCTTTGGAGATGGTTCCTAGCCCAAAGACATCAAAACCATGCTGCAACGATAAGAGCTTGTTGAATTTTTACTTTGTCAAGTAATAACATCTGTTTCCAATTCTATTTACTAGAATGCAGATTTTCATTCTAAATTAACTCCAAAGTTCCCCAGCACTGAAGGAAACACAAAGTTCCTCCAGATCCATCTTGCTATACACTTTGAATTCTTAAGAGCAGAAAGAGAATTCTTGTACAACAGCTACATTATTGGAAAATTGAGTGTCTGAAAAGGTGAACACCTTGTCTATGCAGACCAGTCTCGAGACAGACCAATGATTACTGAGTTGCTGAAAATAAACACATCTGATTTCACCCTCAGAGTTTTCCCCATATGTTATTGTATTTCCAGGCTTTTCTTTCTGTACCTATATGTACTGATTTCCCTCAAAAGTGTGTATACTGGAAATGGATCCCTCATTTTTAATTCTCAAAGACTTGAGAGTTTATCAAGACCAGAAATTTTCTTCAGAGAAAAACTTCCTCTTTTCAGAGAAGGAGGATTTTGAAATTTTTAACATGCTTATGTTACAGAAGTCAGGCAGCCTCTGGCTTCCTACTACCAGTAAGAACAGCTAGAAAAAAATAGCTACGTGTCTGAAAGCCCAGTTTCAGTTCCCAACAAATATAGCCGCTCCAATTAACATTAGTACCATCCATGGGTACACAAAAGAGAGCAAAAATTTGGTAGCTCTGTAAAGAGATGGAAAACACCACACAAATATTGATTTCTTTCTCCTCCCTATGCCTTAGGTCATTAAATATTAACACTGCCAATACAGTAATAGTCTACGCTTTCACATCAAGCAGTAACTTAAATAATTAATTTGAGAGAATAGAGAATAACTCTGCAGAATGGGTAAGCAGGGGGTATCCCTATATGTCACGGTGGGTTGCACTTGTTGAGAGCTTAATGGTGGTGATGACATGGTTGAGCATTTATGGTTAAGAACTGGGGAAGGCCAACAAGGCAGATTTCATGGTGTGAGTCTGTTACAGACCACCCAACCGGGATGAAGATCCAGATGAAACACTCTCTGAGCAGCTGGGAGAAATCTCACAACCCATGGCCCTTGTTCTCCTGGAGGGCTTCCACTTACCAGGTGTCTGCTGGAAGTACAGCACAGCAGAGAGGGAACAGTTTGGGAGGTTCCTGGAGTTCCTGAAGAGAACTTCCCAACACAGCTGGTGAGGCAGTCAGCTGGGGAAGGCTCCTGCCGGGCCTGTGTTTGTAACAAAGTGGGACTGGCGGGTGAGCTGATGATCAGACGCTGTCCTGGGCACAGTGATCCCAAAATGATTGTTCTTGTTTCTTGGAGAAGTAAGAAGGGGAGTCAGCAGAGCTGACACCTTCCAAAGGGAGATTTTGACCAGTTTAGGAGACTGGTTGAGAGAATTCCTTGGGAGCCAGTCCTGAGGAGGTAAGGAATCCAGGAAGGCTGGATGTGCTTCAAGAAGGAAATCTCTAAGGTGTGGAAGCAGGCCATTCCTGTGTGCCAAAAGATGAGCCAGCAGGGAACAAGACCAGCCCGGCTGAACAGAGATTTTGGCTGGAACTCAGGGAAAAAAGGAGAGTTTATGACCTTTGGAAGAAGGGGAGGGTGACTCGGGAGGACTGCAAGGGTGTTGTGAGGTTATGCAGGATGAAAATTAGAAGGATGAAGTCCAGCTAGAATTTAATCTGACTACTACTGTAAAAGACAACAAAAAATATTTCTATGAATAGAGTAGCAAAAAACAGAGGGCTGAGAATCTCCCTCCCTTATTGGATGTGGGGGGAAACATTGGCAAAGGATGAGGAAAAGGCTGATGTACTCAATGACCTTCTTTACCGCAGTCTGTAATAGTCAGACCAGTTGCTTTCCAGGTATCTGGACCTAAACTGGATGAGAGGGATGGAGAGCAGAAAGAAGCCTCCATAATCCCAGGGGAAATGGTCAGCAACCTGCTACACCACCTAGAGACGCAAAACACTATGGGACTGGGCAGAATCCACCTGAGGATATGGAGAGAGCTGGTCAAAGTGCTCACTGAGTCACTTTCCATCATTTACCAGTAGTGTGACTAACTACAGGCCTGTCAATCTGACCTCAGTGATGGAACAGGTTATGATCATCTCTTGTACTACCACATGGCATGTACAGGACAACCAGTGAATCAGGCCCAGCCAGCATGGGTTTAGAAAAGGCAGGTCATGCTTGAGTGACCTGGTGAAATACACCCTCAGTGAGTTTGCAGATGACACCAACTTGGCGGGAGTGTTGATCTGCTGGAGTGCAGGAAGGTTTTGGAGAGAGATCTTCTGCAGGCTGGATCAATGGGTCAAGACCAGTTGTACGAGATTCAACAAGTCAAAGTGCTAGGTCCTGCTTCTGGCAGGAGTTGCTGGAAAGCTGCCTGGCAGAAAAGGGCCTGCGGTGCTGGTTAACAGTGGCTCAACATGAGCCAGAGTGTGCCCAGGTGGCCAAGAAGGCCAATGTCATCCTGGTTTATATGAGAAACACTGTGGCAGCAGAACCAGGGCACTGATTGTCTCCCTGTACCCAGCACTGGTGAGGCACCTCAGATCCTCTACTCAGTTCTGGGTCCTTTGAGACAAGAAAGACAGTGAGGGGCTGGAGTGTGTCCAGAGAAGGGCAGTGAAGCTGGGAAAGCACTCCTCATGTGATGAGGAGCGGCTGAGGGAGCTGGGGATGTTTAGCCTGAAGAAAAGAAGGCTCAAGGGGACCTTACTGCTCTCCTGAAAGGAGGATGCAGCCAGGTGGTTGTCAGTCTCTTCTCCCAGGTAACAAGCAGTAGCAAAAGAGGAAACAGACTCAAGTTGCACCAGATGAGGTTTAGATTGAGTATTAGGGAAAATTTCTTCATGGAAAGGATTGTCAAGCAGTGGCACAGGTTGCCTAGGAAAGTGTCGGAGTCACTGTTCCTTGAGGTATTTAAAAGATGAGCAGATGGAGTACTTAGAGTCATGTGGTGGGCTTGGTAGTGCTGGGTTAATGGCTGGACTCAAATGATCTCAAAGATCTTTTCCAACTGGAACAATTCTGTGATCCTAGAAACATCTAATATATTAACTAAATATATGAGCGAGTTGGGAAGATGGTAGAAATCAGCACGATTGCATGGAAGAAAATTGCATAGGGAAGCATTAGCCATAGTGATCCAGAATCGTCCCCACAGTCAAGAATGAGCTCTGCTTGCTCTTGGCTCCCCTTTCCAGCTGGGCTCCCCAGCATGGATTTCTGTTCATCGTAGACAGCAGCAGGGGAGGGAGAGGGCTGAATACATTTGAGGCCAGAATGTCTGCCACCAAAGGATGAAGAAGGAACTACACTCCCAAGTAATCGTCTGGCTTAATAGAAGGCCAGGCAACTAAGGACCAACATGAAGAACTTTCAGTGGAGATTTAGTAAAAACTATGTTGCCTTCCTGTGAAGGGTTAGAAATTACTGTGAAACATTTGTGAAACCACATCTTGACCAACCTTTTGTTGAACAACAGGTTTACATTCTGTTATTAGGGAGAGTGTGCAGGGAACATTAAGTACCTTGAAAGACTGCAGCCATGACATTACCCTAATGCTATTTTACCACACTTAGGTACAGATGTTTTTTTAAATATGTGAGCATTAACACTCTGCCTTTCTAATTATGCAGGCCTAGACTTTTACATCATGTTTAAGAGGTCATAAATTTAGTGTAATAAATCTCAGCTAAAATATTTAACACAAAGTATGTTCAGCACTACTTAGAAACTACTTTTAAATGTCACATTTTCAGGGCTCATATATTTCCATGAGATTTTGACAACATCAAATTCCTTCTTTCTTATTGTGGGTTTTTCATGGCTAAAGAATACTCTCAAGAAGGCTTGAACATTCAAGGGTGATTGTTAAAAACAATCTTAGGAAATAATGTGAGATTAATAAACATCTGTCTTCTTCTGCCATGAAATCAATTCTGCCTGCATCAGAACTGTGGGAGAAACCTCAGCTGCAAGCCTTGAATTGCAGATTACCAGTGATCTTTTCTAGGTAAGGCAAGCAAATATCCACATTCCTTTATGCCTTTGGCTTTCTCGGCCTGAATGTCCAAGCTGGCTAAAATAGAGAGGAGCATCAGCTGCTGTAGTTTTCAAAAGAGGAGATGTTTTCAAAAGAGGAGATGAGCTCAGGGATTTAATCCTAGAGATATGCACCTAATTTATGAAGGCAAACTATGTAGCAGAACACTGAACTGGGATATTGGCTTAAAGTGTTATGGAGAAGGTTGAGTGTGAAAAGACTCGTTGTTCATATCTGAGCAGCCAACACATCTCCAAGTTTATAAAGAGGGAGGGAAAATAACTTCAAAAAATGCTTCATTACTGTAAATCAACCCCCTCTTATGAGGTTTAAGACACCACTGAGCAATTCTTAAGGCTAGCTCATTCTCTGTATCTTTGCTTGGTTTGTTCTGAATGAGCAGCAAAATGAATTAGTCTTCAAGTGATTACTTAAGTCCATAAGATTTTTTTTTTATTGTCTTGTAACAATACCCCATGTTGCATTTGTACAGATGCATTGTATCCTTATATTTCATGTGTGACAGGAATTATTTTTTCATGAAAATAACACCTTGACAATCCCTAAGATACCAACAATACATCTTCTGACCCTATGACTAGATTGATGAATGAAAGAATATTATTTAGTGATTTATTCTTCTGCATTCGCAGGTTAGTTTATAGATGCTTCTACAGCAGTATTAGAAATTTATTTTGACACTGACTGAGTAGCAAACACAAAGACGGAAAACAAGCCAGTCTCTGAATGAGACTCATAAGTCCATGAGATTGTAGAAACAAGTACAGATTTTGTAGCATAAGCTGAAATCAAATAGTGAATTTGTTGGAGTGCTGGATATTTACTGAATCTTGTCCATTAGCTGTCTTTCTAACATGTCAGGAATCTGCTCAAGGAAGACCTAGGCTGGGCATTCCCTTCCAAGCACTGGAGAACCATTCCTGCAGTATCAGGGATAGATAGATGGATAGATAGATAGATGGATAGATGGATAGATGGATAGATAGATACATAGATAGATACATAGATAGAAAGAATTATTTTCTAAGGCTTTCCTCAATTCTGATTGATCACATATAGGAGAAGCCAAAGGAGACAGCAAGCCACTCAATGGAGCTTGCAGGAGCAATCCAATTTGGTTTTAAAATGTCTAGCTAAGGAGAAATCTCTCTCGGCCTCTTTGCATCCAGACAGGAGTAGCTCAAACCAGGCAAAAAGGCAAGAACAAAGCAGTGCTGAAGACTTGATGACTATAGTATGTGTTATGGAAAAGTTATTTCAGACAAGTTCTAGTCTGACTCTGTGGTCTAAGGGCTGCCAGCAGTCCCATTAACACTGTCTTATCCCTGTTTCTGTTCTGCAGAATGAAGCTTCAGCTTCCTCCCACAACCTCTTTGCTTTCAGTGTCCTGAGTTTGACTTCATAATTACTTTGTGAGACTAAACTTATTCCACAGCAACATGATTGAGTTCTCTGTAGAGTTCCCCAAAGGAAAACTTGAGGGTGTGTTTGCCTACAGTTATATAAATAGTCTGACCTATTTCAAATACCATTTTTCAGTTCTTCCAGGCACAAGTACTCACACCTTCACTTGGGGAGTTTCATCACAACATCCTCTCTGTGCTCTCAGGGTAATTTTTTTTAAAACACCAACAACAGCTTCCATAATAAGTCCTTTATCCTCCATGCTGGGAATGGCAAAATAAACAAAATGTCACTGATTTGGCATAATAGGCTGTTCTGGCAAAATTAACCTATTTTTCTTATTCTGGCATGTAAGACAGACTGATCCAAAGGCAATCATCTGAGATTATGTCAAAATAGAAACAATAATTTTTCTGCTGAAGCCTACTCAGGCACGCAGAATTCCAATATGTAAGGTTTTACACACCTTTCGGCAAAATCAGAGCTGTAAATGTAGATTCTATCACTTTAGAATAGCACTTGTGTTTGTGGCATTCCTCAAAAGATTCCTGACTCTTTGATGAATTAAAAAGGAGAATAGGGATGTCCTCTCCTGACATGCATTTTCCTCACTGCTAAAAAAAGTTAAACCTAAGGTCTGCCCAAAATAATTAATTCTCCTTAAGGTTTTATTATAAAACCACTGGCAACGATTCTTTATTATTTTTCCCAGTACCAGTAACAATGCCCAATTCACTACTCCTTATGCAGTAGTAATAAACCTCTTGGAAAAAGAATATTCTTTGGGCTTGTTTGAAAGATGGCTACATTTTATTTGAATGATAGCTTCATTTATTTCATAGCACACATGCAAATATCTTCAGACACCTCAGAATCCTCTTGTTCAGTAAAGCTAACTTCAATAGCATGAAGAGTAAAAAACAGAAGGCTTGACTAGGATTACATCTCAGTCTTGTGTCTTCTTTTAGATGCCATAACTAAGTAATTATTCAAGCATCTAATTGTTGCATCAGCTTTTCAAGTGTAATTATTTTTCATATTGCAGAATGTTGACATTTTTTAAAGGAAGACATAACCCATAGTTTAAGAATGTGCCTTTAAACGAAACTGTTTCCATTTAGAACTACTAAAGAACTACTCCAAAATAAGCACTGAACACACTCAAAAGAACAGAAGGAAGCAAGAGAATATTCTAAGTTTATGGAGGGTGTGGCATCACATTTTAGGCTAAATATACAGAGGATGTTCACTTGCAAGCAGTAAAGTCACAGCCACTAAACATGTTGCTATGTGCCAATGGAGCTGCTGAAAGTGGCCTGATACATCCTAGTCTGGAACAGTTGTCCAGGTAAACACACCAGCTCAGCTTAAATTTTCCTTGCAGCCCCACATTCCAACTACGTTAATTTACTCTGTAAAGCAGGATTAATAAATCTGGACAAAGTTTTGTGCCATTTTCACTAGGTAGTTTCTGACCTCTAAATGAGACTGAGAATGCTCTATTTATGTGAAGAGTACAGTGAACTGAAATATGAGCAGCTCTTAACTGCCCTGATAGATCATCTGGCGAGCTGACATGCTTCACATGAGCCGGTGATTTATTCCCGTAAGTAAACAAGGCACATTAGAGCGGGAGACAGTAACAATGAGCACTTGAAAACACAGGACCTTTGGATCTAGCCCAGGGGCCAGGAAAGGTTCTCATTTAGCAAAGCTCTCATGCAGGAAAGTTAAGAACACACACAGGAAGTAATTACAAAAGTCTTGACGACTGGGGGGGAGGGGGGGGGGATATTTCTGGAGGGGTAACTCCATCCATACTGGAGAATTTAAAAACTTTTGCTAATAACAAGAACCACAGTGCCCTCCAATTGTGAAAAAGCACCAAAGCTGCTGGTGGAAAGGCACATCACACCTTTGATGTCTGATTAGAGGTGTGTTGTGCAAAACAAATGTCTTTGCAGTAATATATTTTCATTCTAAGTCTTTTTGAGCCTGTTAAATCTCTTTCCTCTGCTCACACAGATATGACCTCTCCATAGAGATATTCCTTCCCCTGGAAAGTAATCATTTTGTTTGCAGGGGAGGTAGAGAGAATATAAAGCTGAAAGGAAAGTGATAATTTCTTTGCACAGAAAGTGACAATTTCTTACAGCCATTCAAAATAAATATTAAAAAAAAACAAACCAAAAAACAAAACAAAACAAAACAAAACAAAACTGAACACCCATAGGGTTTTCTGAAACCAGAAACAGTCAGGAACGAGGGAGTGAATTTCAAGGTGAAACATCTATGCTCTGCTCTTTATTTATTTGTGTTTGCATATCTGCCATTTCTCTGTGTTTTTCCCAAAAGGCATGGCTTTTCGTATAGGCTCCTACACTTGTGCTAAAAAATAATAGTACATGACAGGGAGAAGAATGGAATCCCAGCTCTGCTGCGTGCAACACTGCATGCAATACTAATATACCAATATAGCAGACAGCTTGGGTTATATTGCCCATGTAAGTTTTAATATCTTTTTCCATATGTATAATTTTTTGCTTTTTCCATTCAAAGCACTATGCCTTCTACAAATACCTTTTCTCTATAGTCACAGTGAAGATTCCTCAGCAGTAAAACAGTAGGACATTAGGAAAAATCTCGTTACCTTAGAAAATAACTTTTTTCCAATTACTTTGGATAATTAAATACGGCTACCAGCCAAGGACATTCTTCAAAACATCAGTGTCCGCAATCTTTTAGACATGTACTTATCACTGCATTACAATCTGCTCTGGATGAACATTGAAGTAGGAAAGGTTCCTAGAATCTGACATTTAAAGTGGAATCTTACTCCACAATTAAATTAATATTCTTTCTCCGATGAGGGCAGAAAAAAAAAATAAACTTCTTTTAACCTGGGGGGGGTGGGAGGGGACATTAGCGTTTCACTGACCAAAGTCTGAATACTTCTGCAGCCAGGCATCCTATTTAGGGATGTTTGCTCATTACCTCAGACACACAGGCTGCATTCCCTGGTGTCATGTGCCCAATTCCAGAAGCCATTAGAAAGTCAGGAGGTAAAAGGCGCGTGACTGCGGCTGCATAACCCCCGCCCAAGCTGCAGGACACCTTCATGTCTCTGCAGCCCTGTCTTCACAACATCCCTGAGCACTCTCTCCCACCTCTGTTCATAAGCCTGGGAACAACGGCATCCTGCTCACCTACGAGTTTTGCCAGACAAAGCGCTCACGAGCGGGGGTCAGAGAAGGACCAGCTGGCTACTAGCACTGAGCCAGCTTTCCTTGCAGCTCTTTGGGATACACAGCTTTGTCCAGCTCTGCCAGGCTTTTCCAGCAATATGTGAACATAAGGGTGTGCTGCTGGTGCATCCCCAGAGCAGCCACTGTAACAGGAACTAACAGATAACTGTAGACAGGAACAGGATTCAGGGCCATAATCCGTTCAAGAAAAGTAATTTCAAACACTTCAGCCAACCAGAGCTTGGTTTTTCCATCTTTCCTGCAGGACCAAGGGAACAATGCTGCATAGCTCCCCTCATGCTCTGCAACATATTTCACCCAGCAACCTTTGGGCATTCATTTTGCTACAAGCGATAATGAGCAAAGAGTCATATGGACTATAAAAAACAACAAGGAAAGTTTTATCTGTGGTGGAACACAGGGGTTTGCATGGAATAACAGTATTTTCTTTCTTATTATATCTAAATGTTCTCAAAAATGTGCTGCCTTATCTTTTCTCAAAGTGATCACAAATATTTTGCACTGTCCAAGTGTACCTCTTACTAGTGAAGCTTGCATTCCAAGATCAGGAAGTTCTTTATCTAAAGTGAAATTTTGTAACTGAAAAGCACAGGAAAGGTTCTGTAAAACTATCTTAGTGTTCAAGCAGTGAGTTTTCATGTTTCTCAGATGAGTTATCCTTTATAAACTTGAAAACTTTGTTCTCCCAGCATTTTAAATAATGTTTAACTACTTAAATCCCACACCAGTGCTCTCAGCAGCCATAATGGAAAAAAAACTCCAAACTCGCCAAAACCAGAAACCAAATAACACCACCCAACCAAAGAAAGCTAATCCTTTGAAGTTTTATTGTTGTTCATTTGTGTTGTAAATATTTCTGAAACTTTTCCAACCCTGGATAAAATTTAGCAAATAGGTAAAGTAAGATATTCTATAGCTAATATTTCAGTTTATATTAATATTATTAATGTGATGGCACTGACTACATCAATATTTGGTTTGTTTGACAATACTGCAAGCTATTTACATTCCTGCTAGATGTGCCACATGGAATCTTTAGAAATGTGCTTGATTTTCTTCCTTATTTCTAACAAATGGGACAGAAATGGAGGGGAGAAGTTCTGTGTTTACAAGCCCATTTTCACTGCAAGTTGAAAGGCTGGTGATGATTCATAAACAGCTTTAATAAAGTTCTCCCAACTCAAGGTCTAGCTACACAAAAAAAGACTACTTGTTTGACTCTCTGAATTACTGCTCTTAGAATAAGGCCACCTGGGGATAATGAACAGCTGATTTAATTTTTAATCAGCATTTAAAAGCCTTTTAAGTGGAGCTCATTTTCATTAGTTTAAATAAAGAACACCTCGAAAAGTGAAAGGTCATTAAACCTCTGGAAATACATTCATGCCAAGACTTCAGCTAAACCTAGGTCCTTTTAACAGAGTGCCGAGGGATTTATTAAATATAATGTGAACAATTGCTCATTTCTGTAGTCAAACAGAGCCTCATAAAGGGATCTATTGTCTCATCAATGCCTTACACAGGAAATTGCTCTATTTTGAACTTGCCTGTACAGTCTGAAAGCACCTATGTATTGACCCCAGTGCGCAAGGTATGCAGAGCTCAGTTTCAGTGAGATCTAGGAAGACTCGACATCACAGGATTAAGTGTGATGAGTAGCATGGCTGTAGTAAGGATCCAGCTGCTTGGTAAGAAGGAATATTTTTCACCTTAATACTTTGGTATGAGACTTGACCATTTTTAAATCTGCAGTCATGTTCAGCAATTGTGAGATATTTGTACACATTTCATTGTGCATCTTTTTTAACCTGCCTGTTCAACCCAGGCTACAAGGCTGGCCTTTCATAGTACAGCTGTTTTCTTTCCCTACAGAGCAGATTTCTGAGTCTGACTTGACTACCCTTTAAGTTTTTAATAAAACATTGTCAAGCATAGACAAAGATAGATATAATGGAGGATTGGAAACTCTGCTCAGTAAATAGGGTCACCCTGAAAAGCACGAGGCTCTATTCCGCCATTACATTCTCAGGTTTGTTCCATTCTCAGAGCAGTCGGGGGGTTAATTTTTTTTTAATAAGTCTGTAAACATACAATAGGACATTACTTATTACTTCAAGCTGAAAACTTCAGCTCCTGTGATGCTCATTTTTCCACAATCAGCAAAATGAATGAGATTGAAGACACATTTAGAATTGTTCATGACATTAAATGCTGCAGTCAGAAAAAGCTACCAGATTCATGCTAACTGCACAATACTCTTCCTTTTTGGGAAATCATGCTGAGCAGAAGAGCATACAGCCAGTAAAAATCACATCTCTTACCAGCCCTAAGGTCTAGGTGAGGAATACCCAAAAATAGCCACAGGCCCTGGGAAAAAAAGCCCCAACTGAGAGGGAGAGAAGGAGAGAGAGTGGCTGGACTTTATAGAGGCTTTTCAACATCCTTGAAATTGTATACCAAGTCAGAATCAAGAAAAATATTCCTAGTCCCCTCACTAAATGAAAGAAAGAAAAATAGTTTCAAATTCAAAAGCTTCCACTTCAGAAAAGATTTAAAATAACACATCTACCTCCTGAAGAGGTTGGGATTAATCTGAAGGTACTGGATTTTAGTGTCCCTGGCAATTTCTCAGCTAAAGTGTCGGTTCTTATCTTGACAATTCTTTTTGTTGATGTGTAAAATGGACTAGGAATCCCACTGGGAGATGGCGAGTCTCCTAGAGGAAGCTCACTTCAGAGTAAGCTCAGGGCTCTCAGTATGCCTCAATGTTATGTTGCATTCATCCATTATACCTTTGACTCCTTTTGAGTTCAACAGTCTTCTGGTTTGTATCAAAAAGCTGAATTTGACCCCTCCATTCATAAGCTGTATCAAAATCAGCCCAAATTTCAGGTTTGGGATAGTGCATTGTACACTACATGTATGCGTGAAGTATAGTCTGACTGAATTCCTACATGATAGGAATGGAACAATCCCTGTGCCTAGTGTTTTCTGTTGGATTTATTCTCCTCACTTTCCCACCCCAATGTCTTAACATTGGATGTCTTAACTTTCTCTTTATGCAGAGGACAGATCTCATGAAACTTAATTCCCCATAATCACTAAGGATTTGAGGTTGTAGATTTGCTAAATGAATTCACACATGATAACTCAGGTTTTCCCTTTAAAGCAGCTTCATAGTGTTCCTTCTTCAAGAATAGATAAGCCTAGTGAGGCTGACATATTTCTAAGTACAGGCAAAAGTCATGGGGGCTGCATGCCTGTGTGTGAGCCTCAAGCACACTGGTAGACTGATGCTTTGAGAGATGTTAGAAAAGCTTCTAGTTCTACTGAAAGGATCAAGCCGCTTTCAATTATTATTATTGATACTTTTTTTTTCCTATAGTGCAAAAATAGTGAAAATTCCATATTTACATTCTCTTAGGTAGCTGTGTCTGTCAATCCTATCAATATCCAGGATAAAACTTGGGGAACAGTAGGGAAGAAGTGACAGTTTCACTGTTTAATACCAGAACTGCTATTGTAAAAGTAAGAGATTCTAAGGCTCATATATTTCCATCCACCAAATCACAGTAAAATTAATAAGCGCATCATATGTAGGAATTAACACAGGACTTCGATTTTTTTCAGGGCATATTCAGGAACTGCCATGGCAGAAAGATAATATACAGTTGACTGCTTCCAAATAGGGAGGGAAAAATCCTCCCAGAATTAAAGAACTTCTGTTTTAAATTAAAACAAGGGCTAGGTTTCCAAGGGCATGTGATCATTAATTTATAAAGGCCATGGTTTGCTTATCAGGTGACATTAATGGAATCACTGACCTGTATCAAAAGTTGTGGAAAGAACAAACTTAGATTCTTTGAAACAAACAGATTGGTTCCATGCCTTGGCCACAGAGACTACTCTAGCTTGTTTCCAGCTCAAAAGTGTCCATACACAAAATCCTTGGGGACATTTCCAGGAATCTCTGGCTACAAATGGTGTTTCAATCACTCCAAATCTGGATGAAAAAAACCCAAAAATAACCAAAACCAACTAAACAAAAAAAAGCCAGGAAAAAAACCCCTTTAAACTCCTTGATAATACAAATAACAAAACCTGTCCACTCTTGAATAGCAGGACCACACATAAACGTTTTCTAGCTCTAAAAAGATGATCACTTGGAACTCAGGAATGACCCACACTTCTACCACCATCTGCCCCTTTTGTGTAGAAACTGTACCATATTTCACCAGAGAACAAACCTGGTTAAATGTTAGTTATACTCGATGGGTCTTCTTGCCCTACTATTAAGGAAGACTCTGTAAAGTATCTAAAATTGATAAATACAAGGTCTACTGAGGAAAAGTAGAAAGCGTTTTGTCTAGATCAAATAAAGGGGATAATTTCTGGATGGAAGGTTAAGAGTGACAGGTCCTATTTTTAAGATGTGCTGTCCTTCTAATCAGTACCCAGTGCTTTGGTCGATACTAAATACTGCAAATCCAGCCTTGCACTTCTGTCAGATTGGCAAGAAATGCAAAAAAACCACTGCTCATCCATAGAACAAAACACAAACTGTAAGATCTGCAATCACTTTTATGAAAAATTGCCATGTGCTAACAGGCAGAGCCTACTTAGACTAGTTATTTGAATAATAGCTATTATAACAGCATGGAACAAAGGCAAAGACTTTTTCAGGAGACATTCTTTGTTTTATTAGTTAATTTTAAACTCATTGTAAGAAGCATAACAGAGAAATCTTCTGTTAAAATACACCAATTTGAAGTTTATGAAGTGAAAAAAATCTCTCCAACACTGTTGATTATTTTTCTAAATTATTCTGTTTTAAATAACAGATTTGTTTCTGTTTATTCTTGAATGGACAGACTAGTCAACTGAAAAAATGCTACTTGAAAGTCTACAAGCTTAATTTGTTAAAACTGACTTTTGATTTGATCACAATTTCTGTTTTTATACATTAAGAACAGCTTCAGAAACTGGACCCATGAGGTTCACCCTAATTTATAAATTTTACATAACTTCCAATGTATTCATTGGAGGATATAGAATCTTTCAAAAGCCATCCTTCAACTATAAACTTTTGGATAAAGAGTCCAGTCAAATGTCTTTTTTAAAATTTGTTCACCCCTGTGAGGAATCAAATGGGAAGTATTATAGAAAATATCACTCACAGTAAAATCAGTGAGATATACCTGCTTAATGCCTGTAAGGTCCATTTATTTCATAGGCCTTCAAGCAAAACCAAACCCTTTCCAACTCTGGGACTCACAAATTATTTTTTTTCTAGACCTTTGGATACAAGAGAAGGTGATATACAGAAATCTCAGCTGAAAATAATTTCAAACTAGATAATTCCTAATGTTCATTTATAAATATCAGTTAGGTACTTCAGAATATCCTCAGTGCTTTTATTCTATTGGTTAACACTTCTATTACTGTAGTATTTGAATTACAGAGCTGTTAAAGATTAACACTGAAACTGTCTTGGAAAACAAGTCTGACTTCTGATAAATGCTGTGTAAGGATTGGTAATTGTAAAATATCTCCATTACTTATTTTACAAACCTTTTAAACAAAAGCCCAAATGTAATCCAAGCTAATAGCTCCTATTACTTCAAGAACAGGAACCAGGTGCCCTTTCATATGTTAAATTAAATATTAATGTATTTATTTTAATTACTGTTCAAGATCTAATATTCTTTTGTCAGTCGTAAGAACTACCAAAAAATCTCTGCCTCTCTAAAGCATAAATGCCATGTGTATCTTTATAAACAACTTTAGAGAAAGTCTTAACACAAACAGCAAATATCTTAACATTAGCATCATAATAAACATGCAGGATTTGCTTCGTGGTGAGAACTTAAAGAGGGATATTATTTATTCCTGCTATAAATCAGAAGCAAAATTTCATAACTATTGATCCTCATCAGTTTTATGGACAGGTAACAGAGGAATTTCCTGTGAGTTTTGCAGTGCAACCTTTTCATACAGGGAGCTTCCAATATGCTTGAATCAGAAACAAGAGCATCAATGGAAAGCATGAAGGAGGCAGGTGAGGGATAAAAACAAATAAAGGGTGGTGGTGATGTGAAAATAAATTTTCCATGGCTTTGGTGACTCTTGTGAATAACACTACTTGAGGAGGCTTCATAGGCAATACTTCGCTTTTTGTGAAACAGACTTGGATGGCAGCTCTTAAATGCAGGAAGTCTTACAGCTGCCAAGTAACGTTACCTGATATTTTCTTATCATATGAGATACCAACCCTGACATGACAATGTGATATAAATGGCATGTCACATCAGTCTGAGGTAATCTTAATGTGTGTCTCACTCCATTTTGGCAGCAAATACAAAATGCAGGTGACAATGAAATCAGGGATAAGCTGGGAAGGCACTAACACTGTTGCTTTCTTTCTAGGGTGTACATACCAGTGCTAGGATTTATATTTTTACACAATTTTCTGTAGCCAAAAGAAAATGAGGACTCTCCAGCACTGAACCAGTTTTGTGGTCCTCTTTTAGTTTCTAGGAAGGAAGAGTCATCATGGAAATGCAGATAGAGAGTTAATGATTATGAAATTTCCTTGAATAATTTTACTGGAGCAGATAAGTGCCACAGAAAAACAGGATGTGGAAATGAGATTAGAAACTGACTAAAATGTGAAAAAACCCCTGTTTGTAGAAGCTACACAAAACTGGTTGCTGCAAGGAGTTCTGATTAATGATTAACTATTATTTAAAAAAACAGCACTATAATAAAGTGCAAGCAGATTCAAACTGAGAATGATTTAGAAAAAAAAAATCAAAGCTCTTCTTGTGGCTTCTACAGAAACCTGCTGGATTTGAACTAAAAATAAGCAACTCTACTTTCCTTCTCTGCCATTAAAGTCTGACTGACAATGCTTTGACATTTTTAAAGGCCCAAGACTTTGTCTGCCAGTCAGACTGTAAGAAGACATGAGTTCAAGTTACTCAGAAAAAGATTTGGCTTTTCAGAACTCCCTTTCTGTGACTGCCATGTATCCAGTGTTGTGAAATATATCCTTAGTTTGTGCCACAACCCCCAAAGACTTACACCAGCCACCTTTAAATAAGGAGACCCCCTGGAAACAAGAGACCTGGAAAATATCCCTGAAAACATCCCCTTAATTATTTTAGAGAATTAATATTGAGGAGTTTAACCACGGGGAGGTGCAGAACCAGTGTAAATGGAAATGCTGCACAATCACAATTTAATCATGAAAGACAGCAATCTGCACACAACTGGCACAGCATGGGGCACCTGTGGGTGGAAACAGGGAAGGGAGCTGCTGGCATTTCTCAGTCCTCCTACTGAACTTGTAAGGTACATTAGGAATTCCAGGAAAAAATCTGAAAATTAGCAAAATAGACTCATGAAGTGGAATCAGCTGGGCAAATGCATACTATTTCTCTCAAAACATCCATGATTTGCAAATTTCCAATTAATCCAACACAGACTTCCTACAAATGCTCTCTAGGGCCACAAGAATTGGCTAGGGATATCAAAGATTTCTGGCTCCAGGACAGCCATGGAGGTCAGGCTTCCAAGTTGGCTGTCACAAGGTTGGCAGCCGTGTGGACAGTCTCCTGATGATGATGAGGAGGAGCGTAAGCACTTGTAGAGCCCTTGCCCCTCAGCACAACTTTGAAGTGTGTAGCCTGGAGTCTTTTAACACCCTTTAAATGCACTACTCAGAATTGGAGAGATCACAGTTTGCAAAAGTTTCCAAAACTCAAAGACAGATTTCTCAATCACAGTGTATTGAGGACAACCTATAGCAAAATAATCATATTTATGACATCTTCCAATACATGTGTTTCTTGTGCATGTTGTCCCCAAGAGATTGTGCTTTGCCCTGTTAAAAATTGAGGTAAAAATGACTTGCAGGGCAAAACTGAAAAGAGCCATCCAGAATCTTATGGGATAAGGCTTAAATAGAGAAGAAATACTTTTTCATTAATTCCTGTTCACACACTCATCCGACACCAGTGAATGCTGGAAAAGTCAGGCTCTTGTTTCCATGCTCAATCCCAGCCATGCATGATACCCAAGTTTATTGCACATAACATGTTGAATGATACTGTGAATTAAAAAATATCCAAAGAAAGACTTTTACATAAACCAACCAACCAAAAAAACTCCAAACCCCTTATTCCCACTATAATACCTCCTGTCATTGGCTTATTCTAAGGTTTTTCAAAAATTATATATTTACAGCTGTAAGTATGTGGCAAGCAAATTATATATCCATGTAACACACTAAAAACTGGTTGAAAGTGTTAATTATCTTCTTAATTTTCCTTATGATCCAGAGTGTAGGTAACCCAGAACATAAACACGTTATGCAATGTATCCAGGAGGAGAGATGCTGAGCTTTTCTCTCACCAAGAACCAGGCAGAGGTGATGAAGATGTAACTGCAGTAGGAGTGTCAATGTGGTTTAGATTAAATGCTTCTGTGTTCTTACAGGTTAAGGAGTTATTTTTTTCCAGAACAGAGTTGTGGAAATGAGTGACATCGGGTTTTATTGTATTTTTCTGCAGGGGTAACATACCTGCCACTGTGATTTCAGACAACCAGAAATGGAAAAGAGTTTCTACCCGCATCAGTGCAGCATCTTCTTACTAGGAATTATCTACTCTTTGTAAGCAGTAGACAAAGGAGAATATAAGTTTAGAGGAAATACTAAATTTCTCACATAGAATGCACTGTGCACTCTTTTCTACCTCCTAAATATTCCTTACAAAGAAATCTATGGGGTATTTTATAATGAATTCTTTGCAAAGATTGCATTCTCTTCATTTTCCACCTTGGTACCCCTTGCTAATTGGTGGTCAGATGCAGAAAAGTTCTTTTGCTGAAAGTATTACTATAATAACTAAATAACAGTCCTAGCCATGAATTACAGTTGGTTTATACAGTTCTCATGGCATTACACTCATGATCAGCCCTCACTGAAAGGCCAGAAAACTGTAATTTGTGGGCTCTATGCCTGCCTGTGCCATCTCCTATAACAATGCAACTCTGTGATTCATATTGCATGAGGATTCTGTAAACAGAATAATATAAATATAATAATAAAACAGAATAACAGGAAATACCAAGATTTCCTGATTCTGGACTTGCAGTAGTATAAAATGGATATGACTTCACTGAAATCAAAGGAGGGAAAATCAGTTGACATCTGAGGAGAGTTTAGCAGAATTTGCTCTGTACTCCACAACTAACAGAACTGTTCTTCAAACTAAAAGGCATGACTTCTCTTCCCAAGGACAAATGATGCAGTCTCCTGAAAACTTGTGTTCTTTTATCAGGACCGGATCAGAGCTCTGTGATCTCTCCACAGGACTCATGCCAACAAAAACATCTAATGAAGATGTAGTTGCATTTAGAAATCATGTACTGTACTTCCATGTTTAAAATGCAAAAGTTTGGCACAGAAACATTACCCATGCAATTTAACAGATGTGTAAATTTGCTTTTTTGTGTGTGTGTGTTTGTTTTGAAGTGGGAAGAAGAGAAACCCTAGAAAGCTGAGATGAAACTGTCCTGAAATGAAGCCATTGCTTTTAGGTTGATTTTACTCTCTGCTCCTCTTACTAGTTGTATTCAAAGCAGTGTCACAAAACATTTGATTTCATGTAATGAAAGCAAAATTTTCCATCTATTTAAACTCTTTATATTAAGGTAGTACTTAGCAGATAATTGGAGCGTCAAAACATTGAAAGAGTTTTTCTAAATGACCTTTACAAAAATTAGTGGTGGGAAAAGTGATTCTTTGCATACTGCTTGGTCTTCAGGCTGTTTTCAGGAAAGGAGGGAGAAACTCACAATACTTTCTTTGGTAGTGGGTACCTGGTGTCCCACAGTAAAAGTAGCAATTTACTACTGGCTTAATAAATCAAGCTGGTGTCATTCAAGTTCCTTCCTTGGGCAAAGCTGAAGTCTGTGGGTGGTATTTTTGAGAGAGATGCTGCACCATGCAGTCTCATTATACGCAGTGCACGTCTGGTGTCAGTCAGGAGCACTGGATGGGGGTGGGCAGAAGTTTAAGTTCAACCCTCCTCTTACTCCACTTCCTTTTATTCCATTAGTATTCACCATCCTCACAGCATGTATAATAGGTGACTCAAGTAAAATATACTGCTCCCAGAGGAAGTTTCAATGCCCTTGAATTTAGCATAACTTCCTGAGTTGATTTAAGAAGGCAGTGATCCTGACTACCGTTTCTGAGCTCATGACCATTATTGTTCCCAGTGCAAAGGCAGCTGAAGGGACTGTGTGGCTGAATCTCTGCCTTCCAGACCATGAAATTTGTTTTGCACTGGGAGTTAAGACACATGATCCTCATCCCACTTTTCCTGCTTCAAGTTCAGTAACCTCCATCAGAAGGTGAGGTGGAGAACAGAGACATATCTTAAACTGACCCTGGAAGATTTATCATTGTGAGCAACTGGGTCCAAAATCTGTCATGTTATGAATTAGGCAAACTGTGCTGTCTGTGTTCCCCCTCTGGCCCTACCTAAGTGTAAAAAGTGCTGTTCCCAGTATTCATGATTGTAAAATTAAAGTAGACCAAGCTAGGTCATTTATCTTATCAAATGTTTCTTGTGTTACAAATGTATTGCTCTCAGGACTCTCAGTACCAGGGACATACAGAATCCTTTTTCTCCCCAGTGAAAGATGGTGTTTGCTGTATTGTGCAAGAACTCTGAAAATACAGGATGTCCTTGTTAAGAGAAGGCAGTTGTGATGTATCTACATTTTGAGGCTTGGAATACAAATTCTCTTTTGTCTTTTACCATTGCTCTTTGATTTTGAGAGTTCTTTTGAGCTGAGAATTCTAACAGCTGTTGCAGCTGGTTTCTTGCCAAAGCACTGGATTGTGTGACAAAGTCATGACTTGGCACTTCACGTTTTGAGTCACCATGAAAAATACCCTGAATTAAAATAGATGAGGAAATGCTTGATAAGTAAATAATAATAAAATAAGTTAATATGACCAAGATTGTACTTCAACAGCAAAACCCCAGCCCAACATTTCCCATCTAGCTAAGTAGGAAGCAGCTGTTTATTCCTGAAGGACAATTTCACAAGCGTAAATAAATCCAAGATCTGGACCTTCACTTAGGCCACTTTTAGATATTCATTCATTCTAAGTGAAACACCTCAGGAAGATGAGAATTGATCAAAGAAGCAACTGTGTCAGAAAGTCTGTGTCAAAGATGAAGAAAAGACTGGTAGTTCATTTAGAGAAAGAATGAAGATGCATCTAAACTTGAAGAAAAATCTGAACATTTTTTCTGAGTATTCTTGACACAAACAATCTTATTTACAGTGGCTGATTAAAAATAAATGTTAAACAAAACTTCTTTGTTTGCAACCCCATCCTTTGATCTGGGTTGAACTCTACAGGTACATGAAATATAAGGCAGAGGCACAAACCAGCAAGTCTGAGGGGAGATTTTTCAGAAAAAGCGAGCAGCAAGCTAACAGAAGTCCTAAGGGTGAAATAGATTTTAACATGTCTCCCCTGTAAGCTCAACCCATTTCAGAGCTTCAGATTTGTACCAAATGTTATCTACTCTTCACATAATTAAAATTGTCTGAAAATGCTTATTCAACCCTCAGGTACCTTTTTGAGGTCCTTGCTTTGAAAATGAGAGGAATTTGGCTGTCTTTAGTCTATTTCGATATATTTAGAGTTTCTGTTCTAAAATGAAAACCTGACCCAAGGATAACCCTCATAGGAAGGACAACCTTGACTACTGCCTGCTCAGCATGCATCAACAGCAGCTGACCTGCAAAATTGGAAGGCCTGAGCAGTAGGGTCCAAAAGCATCATTTTCATTCTTGGACTACATTATTTCCTCTCTGAATGAACACTTTTAAACTTGAAATTACTCCATATAATCTCTAAATCAAGTGCATTTACTTGCAGATGTGACACTAATCCTATTTATATCTTTTGGAGCATTTCTTTTCACTGGATAAAAAATGTGATTGAAATGTTTCAAGGCAATAAAAACCATGCTATTGATAATGAATTGTGCTAAAAACATACTCTTCATTGTTATTATATGAGCATATCACTTAATGTGAGAATATCAAAGGTGCAGGCAATCCTCCAAGTTATCTACTGAGTCCTATCCAAATGAGAAAAAGACTAGACCATTGTGACATGAATTTTTCATTGTCTCCATTTTTATTCTCTACATTCTTTTCATCTCTAACTACTTGTTCAACTATGTTCATTCAATTATTGAAATCCAGCTGGTTGAAATGTATCCAGTTGGGCTTTATCATCTTTTGAACTCCTTTTTCAGTGAGGTCTTTAAATGACTTTAACTGTTGTTCTTGCAAGTCTCTCTCACTCACACTAGATAATGCAAGGTTATCTTTGCAAAACCTATCTACAAACTTGACTCAAGTTCACTTTTATGCGAACTTCCAGGAGGGAAAAATTACACTTCTTACACCGTGAGAACACTCAGCATTCATTTGCTACCTTCTAATAGGATCTTGTATTAAATGCTTTAAAAACCCTCTTAAACAGAACCAGATGTTTACAGAAATTCTGATGTCTGTCCAAATCAAATTATCTTCCTCCCTTCCCCCAAACTCCTTTTATCCATTAAATAATGCATTGAAATGGAAATATAGAGCATGCAATGATTGACAGAATTAAACAAGGGGCAGATGAAGAGAAAACCAAATTACTTATGCAATTACGGCCTTTTTTTTCTTTGTTTGTTTGTGTTATCCAGTCTCTCTTAATGACATTCTGTAGTATGTTTTTTGATCCTGAAAATTCGTGTTTACTAATCACAGTTTCTTTAAAAATCATTTAAACACAGATTCTTTACTTTTGTTTATATTCTGCAGTGACCAGACTTCTGGGTTTTTTTGTGGGGCTAATAGGAAAAGGCCCAGAAAAGGAGGAAAATTACTCTTGCACCTTGCCATGATGCCCATTTCTGTGGAAACCAAAGGTTCCATTGGGACAAGCCTCCTGATTCCAGAGAACTGGCACTATTGTGGAGATGTATGTTGTGGCAGATGATCCTGGAGGAAAAATGAGCTTAGGTCCCTACATCATCTAAAATGCACACAGCATTAAAGCACATAGTGGTTTTCTTTCTTCTAATAGTAGAACACATTGTCCTCATCATCAGTGAAATTACTAAAACCATGGTAAATTGTAGACATCCAGCTCATGATTCACGAACAAAAGTATTACTACAGCGAGCTATTGAATCAAAGGGAAATTGGCATTGTCTCTTTAGATGTGTAATCAAACAAGGCTCCTCTTGCCATTAAAGGTCCTTGGAATTAGCTATAACATCATATTCTACAAATATGAACCAATCTGAATTAAAAAAAAAAAAAAAGGGAAAAGAAAGCAATTCATTTTCTTGGAATGCACTTCAATTTTCTCCTCTGTTCTGAGCAAAGTCTCCACTGGATTCAGTCTAACTGCACAAAGAAGGTTAACCCTCGCCTGTCTGTTGAAAGAATGTGATTTGCTTATGTAAATGCCAATGACCTCTATCTTTCTAACATTCAAATGGAAATCTGTAAAAATGCCTTTATTATGGAGCTGATTCAGCTCAGTAAATTCTGCCAGTGTTCGCCTCAAGTGTTTAGATGTGGCTGCCCTGAACATACGGGGAAAGAGTGCAAGGGGAAAGTGAGCAAGCCATATCATCCAAAGCTTAATATGGTTTCCAAGCCTGACAGCAATGCAGAATGTTTGCAATCTGTTCCCTGTGCTTTATCATCTATACATATATTTGTATAGATATATATGTAGGTGCTCAAAGATAGACATTCTCTGTTCAGCTGGTTTAATCATGGTATTTTAACACGAGTTAAATAATAACTATAACCCACAGGTCTTTACAGGTCTCTGGCACCCACTTTTACTTCATTATGGAAGCTGATGGGAAATCACTCTGAATTACAAATAAACCCTAATGCTTTGTAATATTTATCTGTGTGCACTGCTACAATGTAACACATGGGCTAAGCATTCACCTGCATTGTTGGTTTCGTCACAAAAGCAGCAATATGGGCCAGCAGCAATTCCCTAACTGGGCAGTGGATATGCTGGTTGCTCACAGGCTGATGGAAGCAACCAGGAAAAACAGAAAGACCAAAATCCATGTTTCTGTGCTTCTCAGTTCCTTTGAGTAGACCCATGGCTTGTGTTGGCCACCCTTTTTCTTCATAGTTTCCATGATCATCAGTGTGGGGACTCAGTTCAGACCAGAGGTCTAATGCAGCTTGGAGGTCGATAGCAGAAGACTGACAAAAGTAGGAATATTGACATAAGTTTGGGGGTTTGTTTGTTTTTGTTTTTTTTTCTCCAAAATCTGTTTTCTTTCTTTATGCTGGCTCTCATTTCAGCTTCAACTAATGAGGAACCATATCAGTTCCCCAGTGGAGGGGTCATTGAACTTTGCCAGTAGGCTGGCTCCTTTTACACACTTGGCAATAATGATATTTACTTCGTAGAAGCACAAACACAGAAAAATTCTGATTCTGCTCGGCCAGTGCTCTCAGAACCTCATATTCCTGGTTTGAGATGTATTTTACGCCACTGACTCGTTCCTGCCCTGCTCCCACGAAATTCAGTGGAGATTCCATCTTTAATCTCACTTTGTGCAAGATCAGTCTCCCCATTTAACTGTGAGTGTTTTTCAACAAACTCTCTGCCTGCAGCCTCATCGTCTTCAGTGGGGATCACACAGAGCATACCTGCAATATAGGACCTGCTGCTGATAATCAGTGCTGGCCAACACACAGCAATTGCCCTCATTAAGACTGCAACTCACAAAAGGAAAGTAGCATCCTAAACTTCAAGGTGAGGTATCACAGGAGTGGGAGCAGAATGAGAGCAGATAGAAGAAATCTCTTTGAACAGAGCCCTGCTGCAGCAATTACCCATCTGACAAGAATGTTACTTCATTAAGCAGGAAATACATCAAGGCTATTATCCTCTGAGTTCTATGTCATAATTGAAATAGCTGTAGAGGTATTTCTTTTGCTATCTGATAGATCTGCTTTTATATCTGCTGACAGGAATTCAGCTGGAATTAATAGCTGTAAATGTAGAAAGTACAAAAGAAGCATAGCTCCACACAGTGCACTAATTTCTTCATTACTCTTCAAGCACCTTAAGGATAAACGACATTGAATGCTCAGATTCTGAAATGTGTTAAACACCCCTGTAACTCTCCCAGGCATCACTGATTTCACTAATAACAAATTATGCTAATTGCCCTGTGCGCAATGAGGGCCAGATGTCTCGGTACTGAAGGTTACAAACATTCAATGGTACTAAGGCACCTCACTCAATTTGGTCACATTGCTTCTTTAAATATGATTTTAGCCCATGGAATTAATCTCTTCAGGATTCCAAAACCAAATGTTGTCATAAGGGCTGGATTTAATTTTGTTTTTATTAAAGCCATGTCAAAGTTAGAACTAGCATTTATGTGTATTTGTACCTACTCAGAAAAGATAGTGAAGTATTATTATGTGTAGACAAAAAAAAAAAAATCACAATAAATCATATAACTTCTGCAGACAGATGATATTATTTATTTCTTCTCTTGAGAAAGAAATGTTAGTAGTGCACAGGATAAATCTCTTTTTTTCTTCTTTTTTCCCCCATTCCCTCCCACTCTCCCTTTCTATCCACAAACCATAATTTTTGTAGATCTTACAATCTTACCCATTCTTCTCTGCTGTCCTACATTTCTATAGTATACACTTTTTAATTACCTATTTTCTGTTCAAATCCACCAAAAGCTTAACTAGAATCTCAAAGTGGTCAAAACACTGGGGGAAAAAATAAGGAAACATGATCCATGTTTAAAAAACTCTGTTCAGACCTATTGAGTGCATGTGCCTGTGAACAAGCAACTAAAATACATTCCATGAAATACATTATCTGAACTATCACACTGCTGACTCTGAAATACTTGGAAGTACAAATGTTTTCCAGGAATATATCTGTGAGAATCTAAAAACACAGTAACAGCAAAGATTTCCATTTCTGTATGGCTTCTCTCCCTAACACAAAAGACTATTTAACATGATTCTTCATCAGAAAAGTCCTATGTCCTTTAAAAAGGACAAGTTATGCTCATTGTTTTTGGAAGCTGTAACTAGAATAAGATAATTATCTGGAAAAATGAGTAGTTTTTGTTAACTAGGAGTAATCAGCATTCACTGTGACTTTGGTATAAACCAGGGTCTGTCTGGACAGTCACGGCATCGTCACTGATGGATCTCCTTGAAGAACAGCTCTTCATGGTACATAATTGAGAAGGATATTTAAGTTCAGATGTGGGAATCTAAATCTTGTGCTTTAGTTATGAATTTGCATACATCAAATTATGGCTTCTAGGGTCATTTCTAACAGATGGTAAATGTTAGGAAAGGAAAATGTGCTTGTAAGCACAATACTGCAAACCGTAGCAGGGTTTGAATGAATTGGGTTCTCGCATGTACAGTCCTCTGAATTTTAATATCCTTACACAACATTTCCACTCCAACAAAACCACTCATACATACCAGTGATTTTAAGGACAGTCTTTCACTGTCATGAAGAGAAAATTCTCATTTCTTAAGCATCTGTTCAGCTTTATCCTAAACCTGATTAGGCTAATACATACTGATACATTAGTTTGTATTAGACAAATTCCAATTAGTGATATAAAAGGATAAATTAAACCTTTTTTAAAACACATTTTTTCCCCCTTCACTGAGAAAAGGCAAGGTCTTCAGCCCAAGTTGCAGTAAGAGCAATAAGTGATTTACTGTTCAACTTCTTCCTGCCTACTAAAATGGGACTTTTTCCTTTAATTTCCCTGCTGTACTCCATTTCAGGAGCTGCAAGTTACATGAAACCTACATTTAGATATAATCATTATCTGTCAGTTCACTATGATTTCTAAAGAATAACTTCTGTTCTTCTAAAAAGGTTCATATTCTTAATGAGCAGCGCATCTGGGACAATTTGACTAAATCAGTGATGTAATCCCTAATGGTAATAACTCTCACCTCAAAAAGTCTGATAAAGATCTCTGTAATATTCTCACTAAGTTAGACTCTGCTCTCATTTAATGTTGTACAGAGCTGAGGATGCTGCAATGAAATGGTATTTTGACATAGGCAATAAAAATGGGGGTTTTCTCTGAGAAGGATTTATAAATACTGTGAAAATTATTCAGATACAAATGTTTCCCAGATGAGTCAAGCATGCAGAACAGCTGTAACTTAGCCTAGTGGGCAGTAGAGAAGACTTGTCTAAGTCCTATCATACCCCACGAGTTTTTGGGTTTTTTTCAAAACTCTTTCTGAAGTTTAGGTTTTTTTCTTCTCCTTTCATTCCTTTTTCACCTCCACCTTGGAACAGCTGTATATAAGAAATTAGTCCTTGAAAGACAGGAACACTAAAAATATGAAGTAAAATAATTTCCCCTGGGACTGTAAAGTATTTGTGTTAAATCAAATGAAAAATCAACTTAAACATCCATATGAATATCCTAGGTGAAATATTTAGCCACTTTGATACTTTCTACCTATTCCCTCCTCACCAAGGAATAGAGTAAGAGATTTCCATTAAAATACTGTTATGTATGAATTACCCTTTGCCCACGGGGAGTAGGGGAAATTACAGCTTTTATACTCTGTAATTTACAGGGACTTGTTTTGGGATGCACTAGGCTGACTCCAACAGTGTCAAGTTTTTCCAGAGTATGTAGCATGTCATTTAGAGGAGGAGACCTGTACTCAACTCAGTACTGAACAGGCACAATTCCAACCATTTCAATGGTTCTATTCCACAGCAATGTGCAGAAAATGCTGAGGCGCCTTTTCAAAGTACAAGCACAAGTTCACAGGACTGAAGTCATTCCCATACTCCAAAATCTTTCCAAGCATTTGTTAATACTTGGCTGCAGGCATGTCTGTCTAATGGCTTTTATCCAACAGAAATCCAGTCAAAACCAGTTCATGTTGATAATACCTGGCCCAAAAGGTTGACCACGCACGAATCACAGAGTTGATAAGGAAATAAAAACTTCACATCTTGTTCTCCATCAAAAGGTTCAGTTCAGTTCAGTTCTCAGCTCCAGATACAATAGCAACCATGTATGGGCACAGTTTCAGTTAAGTATTCCAAGGTATGGTCTCAAGTAGTCTTTATCAAGCCAGGTTTCATATCCTGTTTAGCAAGTGAGACATCTCTGGACACTTTGTGGTTCCACAAAGCCAGCTGCAGTAAGACTGGGACCAAACTACTTTGAGTGCACCATCAAAGGAAACATTCCCATTTCAGCAAATTTAGTTTTCTGACTACTGTAATAATCAAAGTTATTACAAAAGCCAGGGCTATGATGGCAGTGTGGTATCCCAAATAAAAAGACACCAGGTGAAGTGGTGTTGGATCTGTTCCACAGTGATACTCATAAATTCATTGGATCACATTTTGCCTCAGAGTTAGAGCAGTTTTCCAGCACAGAACTGCCCAGAGCTAGATTACAGTTTACAAAGATGAGATCTGAGCTTTTACTTACTTTTATCAATATACTAATAAAACAACCTACATACTAGCAAAGCAATTCCATATGAGATGCTGTTTTCTGAATGTATTTTTTAATATTTATATTCTTACACTTCCTTTTATTAGGAAAGTCCAACAATTGCTGTATGATGTAAATATTTTTTTACTATTTACACAAGATCCCTCTTCATGAAAAGACATTTTGGGCATTAATTTGAGCCCTCTCAAAGACTGGCAGTATATTGAATTCAAATTCTATTCTATCCAAGTGAGACATTATATGGGAGCCTTTGGAAGCTGCATGAGACACTTTCTGTCATTTTACATATAATTTCTGTACATTCTTGCAATCCTACCTATCTCAGGGAGGTCAGGGAACCTTTAGACAAGCCTGCTGAAGAAGTTGGTGAAAGCTTTAAATTGTCCTTGAACCAAATCATTGTGCACAATGCATTCAAAATGTGTTTGTAAGATCACACAGTGTTTGCACAGACACAAGCAGAGCTCTGTTCATCACTATAGCTCTCAGGCAACACAAAGAATAAACAGCAATTATGTTTGGTAATTTTAATGTTGCCTCTGTGATTTTGCTTACAACTTTATATGAAAGGACTGCAAAGTTCTGCCTCAGTTTCCCTGTTCCAAATGATAATGGCCTCTCTAATTGCATGCTCTGAAGGCTGCTTTAGGAAAGAGCTACTGAAAGACACATTTATCATGAAATGAGACTCAGTTTTTGTTATACCATTTTTTTCCAATTCAGGGTTGTGTAGTTCAGAGAATACCTGGAGAGAGGCAGGCTAGACAGGAGAGGCAACTTCTCAACCCCAGAAACTCTTGTCCTCTTAGAAGGTTTGAGATTGGGAAAATGGCATATTTCCTCTACCACAGACCTTCTGATGAACAGAGGAAAGCTGTCTGGAAAGTTTATCTTGTCTAGAACTCATAAGGATGAGCAGAGATAACAGAAATTTTTCCTTTATTTTCTCTGTATTGGTTCATAGCTGGCTTTGTTTGCCTCCTATCTAGGCTTTCTTTTTTATCTATACAGTGTCTGTGGCCCACTTTTTAGTCTTCCCAGGGCAAGTGAGGTCTGTCCAGGTACTTTTCCATTAGTAAACAGAAACATTTGCTGTCTCCTAGGTGCTTAGCCTTGACAGCGAGAGGGGAGGGTAGAGCAGATGTGTTCTTCTTCAATTCTATTAATAGCAATGTAGCCTGATTGTCATTCAATAGGGAAATCACCTTTCTGCAGGGTTGATGCAAAGAAGTTAGAAATAGATAAGCAAAATGTCTTTTATGGCTCCAGCTGTGCTCAGTGTTAAATCAGTCGTGGGTGGTTCTTGTTCAAGGTTAGAAACAATATCATGGGCAGTGTAAATCCCAGTTTCAGAACTGCCCTCTGAACACAGTATTCCTTCTTTCAGTCATGGTCCTCCAAACACAGTTTACCTAGTGAGGCCCAGGAATTATCTTCCATTGGACACGTGCCTTTTCGACTCCTGGATACTCGACAGGGCTGGGTGTGTTGTGTCCTTGAGGCTCCCACAAGGTCAAGCTTTAGAACTGCCAGTGCCAGCATGGGGACACCTTAGAGGCAAACCTTGATATTGAGACCCCTATTACCAAATTGATAGAAGCATCCAGCAAAACTCCTGTGAGCTCAAAATGGGCTGTAATATTCTCACAGCACCGAGCCACTGTGTCTCCTTTTAGGCATCTTCTTGCCTTGTACTTTCCTGTGCATCCAGTCCTGTGTCAAAGAACCCTGTCTGGGCCTGCTTTCTCAGCAGAGACACCAACCTAAAATGCCCTGACTTGCATGAGACCTATCCAGTATTAATGACTCTGTCATTTCTGGTCTGGCAGCCAGGGATGAGAATGCAGCCCCCCCAATGCCTCTGTATTCTCACAGCTCCCTTGCGTCATTCACTCTCCCCAAGGCTAAAAACTGTGCTCCAGGTGTTGGACTCTGCTTTGTGAGGCATTTCCCCTCTAACAATGGCATAGGGTGAACTGGATAAGTATAGAGTTTACTTTATCAGCCGAGGATTATTTTGGTTTTAATCTTTTGTTGTATCCAGACTACTTTATTTGAGGTGTTTGCTGGATTTTGCAACCCTAAACATGCCAAAGACACTCTGAATGTGCTCCAGAGCCATTTCTTACACATCACGGAGACTTACTTTCTACCCAATTTTGCCAGCTGACTCGGTATTATTGAAATGAAAAGCACATAAATGCCTCCTAAGAAATACTCATGATTTGTTTACTTCTCTTTAAAATCCTAATCCAAAATGTTAACACTGACATTATGCAAAATGCCACATTTACATTTAATAACAGCATCCTGAATAAATATTTAGAAAAATTGCACTTTTTTAAATTAAACCTGTTGTGAATGAAAAAGCGGATAAATAATGCATACAATAATAAACTTTCCTTAGTCAATCCACCCCTTTGGCAGCATAGATAGTATGCGATTGTGTACTGTTTTTAAATAGGTAACATCTGAGCATGATCCTTCCTACTTTTGAGAGTATTTGTTGACTGAGTATATGTACACACAAAATTAATCAGATCAGTTGATTCCCCCATCTGTTCATTTCTGCCCAGAAAGAGAGACAATATTTCATTAATCATGAGCAAACTATCACATAAAAGCAGAAACTCAGATTCAGAGAGACCTAGCCTAGCAATGGAACAACATTCCAATTTCAGAGGACCTAGCAAAAGGATTCCAGCATTCTGACTCAGTGACCAAAATTTAATATTCCAGATGGGTGACATTTCTGATTTGATAGCCTTAAAAAACCAAAACCTAAACTCTTATCTGTAACAATTCTAGTATAAACAATTCTTCTGCCTCACTGGCCAAATGAACTAGAGCATTGATGCTGTTTTTGAAACAGATGTAGTTTGGTCTACAAACTGGAGGCCCATTTTTTTTTTCCCTTGCTGATGAAAAATGCTGGTTTTGAAGTGAAATTATGAAAAATGGGGTGCTCCTGCCCGCAAAGTGTGCTGTGAAGTTCCTCATTCTAAGCAGGAATAAGACCACCTGTCCTGGGGATTCAGTGTGAACTGGCACAGAAGACAACAGTTTCCTTCTTGGGGCACAAGGTGAACCACTGCTTCATCACTGATCTGATTTCCAGACTTGTGCCTCATGGATTAGAGCCATGTTCTCAAACTCTGGACTCCCAAGCCCTCTGTGGCCCTGGCCTGACATTCAGTGCACAAGTACAACGCTCAGCATCAGCTCTGTCCTGCCTGAACAATTAAATTGAGAGGAGAAGAGCAGGACCCAGAAAGCAAAGGATAAAGTGGTCCCCAATATCCCCCTAAGGGGCAGCAAATAGGTCAAGATCACAGTGATAGGGGCTGCCATTGGCCTGTACAGCTGAAAGAAGGACTGAGTTGCAGGAGTAGCAACTGTAGGAATCTCGAAGCTGCAAGATACTGTGAGCATGGCAGTGACTCCCCATCTCTGGGAACAGTGGCACAGAACAACATTCCCTCTGGAACCAGAGTTACAAATGAGCAGTGCTCTTGTTGTGAGCACAGCACAGCACAAAGACAACCTTTCTGGCCCAGCTTTTCTTGCTTGTTTTATTACAGATTGCATAAAAAGCATAGAAATGATAGAAAGTGTTTCACTTTGGGCAAAACTATGCAGGTCCATTGCAATTACAGTGAAATGATGAATAAGTATATTTCCAGCAGAACTAGATTGTCACACTTCATAGACACACACATACACACACAAATTAACCCGTGCAGGAACAGATGAAAAATTCACACTGAATGAGCTAAAGTTCATGAAATGGTCATACTCTTTCACTGTTGTGATAGGAATACAATGGATTTTGTATTACTTTAGCACACACTGAAAAATCGTACAGCTCATAAGGAAATAATTTAGACTGTAAAATTCCTAGTACGGAAAATCAGAAAATGTGACCATTAAACACTTTTAAAACACAAATATCCAGTCCCAAGACTTCAGGACATTCTATTTCCTGACAATTGCTTGATTGAATTTATTTTATTGGATCCCCACACAAAAGTTCATATTTTTTGTAAAATGTGTTCACTAGTTTGTTTTTTTTTCCCATGTTATAAAACTGGCTTTGGTACTTCTAAATTATAAAAAATAGCGGGAAAATTATCCTTCTAGGTGGTCAGGGAATACACTTTGTTCTGCCTCCTGTGTCACTGTACTCTGTACTATGATTGCACAAGCTCTACAGCTGTACACATCAGGTGTAGATCAACCTCTATGCACTGGAGTTGTTTGAAATTCTTTTTCCACAGGTTATATCTCTGTGGAAATATGATTTCTGCTTTTTAACAATTTTGGCATCTTTTTATCATTTCAAGATGATAAATAAATTTGTTTTCATTTTATTCTTCTCCTCCGCATTCTTTTTTTCTGCTTTCATTGTTTTTTTCCACTGAAGATACAGCAAGTTGTAAGGCAGAAGAGAAAAGCCAAGTACAGAAAAGAAAAGTAAGTATGAAAATAAAGATTTCTTGGATTTGTGGGGGTTTTTACTCTTTATTTTTCATGAAAATGAGACACTAAGAGCCTTTGCCAGAATTTCAATTCCTGTAATTTCCTTTAGACTGACTCCAGTTCATGAAGCATTACACTAACTTCTCATATTCTCTGAATTCTTTGGACTGGCACTATGTTATGAGGCTTTTGAACTAATACAGTGATAACTTGGTCCTGAGGGAGACCTCTGAGATTCTACCATAAATCAAGTAAAAATTTTTAACTCTTGAGAATCCTGTGTCTCAACACAAGCAATATGGCTGCTTTTTGTTTGGGTTTGGTTTGGTTTTGTTTTATTGATGTACCTAAGGAAGAGGGGTGGGGTATTGAGAAATTTTAAAAAATTAAGGAATTAAAAAAACCCACAAAACCTTTTTTCACAGTGAAAGCACAATCCTCTAAAATTAAAGTCTTTAAGGATGCGTTTGCAGTGCGGGAGACACAAACCTAAAGAAGCCCTCCCAAAGCATCATCCTCACATATTTAAATTGTGGTACAGCTGAAATCAGGTGCAAGATTTCCATTTGCTTCAATGGGACTAAAAGTTCTCTCAGAGAATCTAATCAGTTTTCTTTATACTGTCATTTTTTCCTGTTCCTATTATGAATACTGCTGCAATTTGTCTGCACAGACTTCTTCATAGCTTTTCAGCTCCAAGAGCATTTCTGATTCAATTTACCTCATAAACAACTGCATTTTTTGTTCTTCCAATATATCTCTCATAATGGTACCATTTTCACAAATGGACCCCAGGTCAGTAAAATTTGTTCTGTCTATCATTAGTAAAAGCACACAGATTTTCCTCAGATAACAGTTCAGAATACTTTCTGTTTCCATAGCTAGTGTTTTTCTGCATATCATTACAAAGATGGAAGAACATCTTCAATACAGCTCATAAAACGAATTCAGATTCTGAACCTCCTCCTTTTTCTCATACAAATACTAATCCTCTTTTAGATGTGTGGAGCTTCTCCACTCCCACCTAATGTTGAAATTCAGGCATTAATTCTGCCAAGGATAAAAAAGTATTGCTAATAAATAATAGTAGAATTATGTGGTAAATTTTAGATGCTCTGTTTATTATATTCTAAAGTGGGTTTAGCAGATAGTATTTAGTCATCATGCTGCAGAACGCTACATATAATATCATTTTAAAGAACTGATCTTGTCTTTTGTGGTAACTTGTTTTGCAATATCTAGAATGATAGCACACCATGGACTTATTTGCTCATCAAGTCACTGGAGGGAGCTAAGTAAACACATCAATTATAGTGAAACAGAATTAGTAGCAAGAGCACACAATAACAGATTCTAAACTATTTGTTCCATGCTACAGCCTAGAAACACTGTAAAGCCCTGAAATATTTGATGAACAGAAAATAGTATCTAGCTAGTTTAAATGTTTAGAAAGAAGAATACAGATCTTGCTGCTCACTGGTGGGATAATCCTTAGGTGAGTCAACAGCTTGAAACAAATTTACAAGGTAGATGTTCAATTAAAGAAAATCTACCCATATTCATTCAATGAGATTTTAAAATCAGCTGGTTAAACTGACATGTATGTGTAACTGTTGTCTGCAACATAACTCCTGAAACTACTGCTGATTCATTTGACTTATATATGAACTCTGTATTTATAATACTTGAAATTTAGATGAAACCAACAAAATAACTGTAAGATCCATTGAAAGCCTAAGCATTGCTTCAATAGCACGTGAGAGGTTACTCCCAAGGGATCACATTACCATGGAAGAGAGGAAGCTAACGGTGCTTCATGTAGCAAGGGGGCTCACATGGACAAATAGCCGGATTAGCACTCTGGTTAAGGCAATACAGTAAAGTGACAGAATGCTGTACTGCAAGGTGGGAAGTAGAGACAAAAAACCTGAACTAGAAAAGGCATTCTTGGGAGTTAAATATTTAACAGTTATAAATACTTTATGTCCTGGTTACATAGTGTGTCTTGCTTGATTATGTACAGTGAGAAATTAAGATTGTCTTGCATGTTTTTACTGGATGTGAGAGAGAGCATTAATTACAAATGTCCACATCTTTTCTCCCATGAACAACACATAAATTAGCTTTTCCAGAAAAAGTCTGCCAGTTTTGGCTCAATGACACAGTGTCATGATATTAGAGACATAGGCAATTGGAAAAACTGCTGGCAGAAGAGAGTGTTGTATTAATCTGATGTACACTACTGACAAATGTGGCCCACTGCTACACTGCATTAAACTGTTACTGTAGGGAACACAGCAGGTAAAACTTCCTAGTGGCAGAGGCGACACAAATTCAAAGCGTTCCCAGCTGTATGAACCTAGACCAGCCATCAGATGGAAAATGTCCTGTCACTGCTGATCTGACCTAAGAGAAAGCCTCTCCTAATCATTACTAATTTCCTGAGTCAGCGTGTTCTCTTAATGCCTCCCACTAATCACACAGATTTACCACTCAGTGCAATATCTGCGAACCAAAGGAAAACCCTCTGAGATTGAAATATTAAAGACTATTATCCCAACACTAAAAAAACCCAGAAAATTCCCCCCACAATCCTTTAAAGACCATGGTGAGCAATGGCAGGACTTTGACTTATGACATTATCACAAGATAAGAAGCATCTGATCTAAGGGAAGAAAACAATTACTTAGGGCTGGCTACGTGTGCGGCAACATGTCCGTTACCTTTCTGTTAAATATCAAAGCTCCTGCAGTCCTTCTTCACTATCCCTGTAAGTTGGAAATCAGCTTTGCCATTTATAACACATGACATTTCACTGAGGCACCCAATTGGGAGATATTTTTAGGCTACAGAGGAGAGATTTGTTGGCTAATAACCTTGCAGCATTCCTGCATTATGTTGGTGGAAGAGTCACTGACAAAGTAATGGTTTGAACACTGCTTTTCTGTCATACTCTTGTTCTTTGTAAAATTCATCACCTTCAACCAAGAGCTTCTAACAGCTGAAAGTTCAGAAGTCTGTAAAAATAAAATGCCTGTGTGCAATGCCTTGGATAAAACTCAATCAAAGATCACAAGGTTAGGATCCAATGAGGCAAAAATTTCTCCTGCGGGAACAAACAATACCTAATTAGACTTACAGATTTGAGCCGTTATGTGTGTATATATTTAAAATCATTCTATTGCCTCCTGGTGCCCATTTTTATCTTGCTTTGTCAAATTTTTTGTAGGATTAGGTTACTTACTATAATCAATGGACATTTTATGGATGTGATTTAATATCATATACAATCATTGTAGCACATTACAGCTGCATAAGAACTACTCACATTACTGAACTCTTGTAGACAGGTTGCAGGAGAGGACCCACAGCTTCTGGAACATAAATTTACTTTGTTTTGTTCATTAATGTCTCCATGCTGCTGACCTAGAGAACAGAAGAGATAATTATTAGGTGTTTTCAACACCATTTCCCATTGAAATTAGTTTGCCATACCAGAGGCAGAAAACAAGCCCTGCAGAACAGGTACAGTCCCCACATCTTCCCACTGAATCAGAGTGAGTACTATGAATTCAGCACATTTCAAATACTGGTTATATTGTTCATGCAATTTAGCTTTCACATTGTGTAGATATCTCATGCCTCTTTCATTAGCTGAAGCAATTAAAGTACAGTCAGACTTAAGATTTATATTTTCATATTCCCTCTTTGTGCGATTCATTTTGAGATAATTAAAATAATTTTTCAGTGAAGCTGTCACACCATAATGAAAAATGCTATGGGAATATAAACAAGACTTGTAAACATTTTATGAGTTTTTTTTTTTTAAAGTGGGAGGGATCCACAACAGCTTTAAAATATCAAAAAGGATTCCCAAGGTGAAGAATGAACTATAATGGGATTTTAAAAACTCAGCTAACAATTACTAGAAAATAATTACTTTTGCAGAAAAGAAGTATATAAGGAAAACGTCAGCTGATTAAAATAATTCAGTATTTTTGTCTCCTATTTTCTTTGTATGATTATTACTGTACCTGTCCAGATAACAGAACAGACAATGTAGAACAGCACACATCATTTCCTGCATTAGCTACTTTAATCTGCTGTGATTGAGAATGTATTTCTGGACACTGTCCAGACAGGCTTCTGGCAATCGGAACAGTGACAAGACCTGATGTTGCTTGTTAATTCTCTTAAGGCTAAATCCCACAGTCCTTGCCCAGGCTAAATTCTCATTGAGAGTTTTATTTAGGTTAGATTGTGACCTATTAACCTTAACATCTTGAATTCATGGTTCTTTCATCCCACTCTTCTTTCTTTAAATAAAGTATCAGGTTTACCTAATATACTGATACAAAGAGATAGTCCTTGGTACATTTAAAGTCATGTGTCTTGTGCCACTGGGGAAAATCGCTGGAGAAAATGTTTCTGCAAGTTATGGGGTAGTTAAACTGATGTGAACATATGGAAATAGAAGACATGCATTAGATCATTCTCTTCCCCATTTTGCAAGCAGATATGTACAGGAAAATCACCGAATCCACATACAGCACCAATTACATGGCTAAATGCAGGACTAAAGGGGTTTTCTTCTGCAAAATTTTTTTTGAGTTTTGTCCCACTTCATTTACTGTCTATTCCTCTAGAGACTGGTTTACAGTTTAGTATTTTTCTTTCAGTCCTGTGACCTTCAGCAGTCTGGTGTTTCTTTACCTCTGGTAGTAATCACTCGCCAATGTGAGTACTGTGGAAATACCATTCATTTAAAAATATATTTAAAATAAAATTATATATACCTTAACAAAGATGCCTCTTGTTCCTTCAAATACTGGTTTCAGAACTACTCTCCAGGCAGTAAGCAGAGACCTTGCCATGTCAGTTGTTTTTTCTCAACACCTCTAATTCTTTTATTTATCTTTTTAATTAAAAACAGTAAAAACACTTATACAGGAAAAGCTAAGTGTTTCTGCTCATCTGGTGTCATTGACCTCAAATCCATCACTCAAAATCAAGCAAAGCATGTTTTCTCTTCAGTACATTCCAATGCTTGACATTTGTAAAGTTCCTCCCTGTATCTCTGTCTGCAAGTCCTTCCATGGCCTGAATCACTACAACCTCCATATTCATCATCCTTTTTGGCTGTCATTAACCACCTCTGTTTGTTTGCTGGACTTTTTGCCACAGCCCTGTTTTTGTCTTCGCTTTGTACTTTGCAAAGCTGCCAGCATTAAAAGTCTTTAACAGGATAATACAGCAGATAAGGCATCTAAATACCGCTGGTTTGCTGCAAAAGAGGCTGGACTTATTTCAAGGTTTACCACCTGACTTCTGTATCTTTGGTTTTATAATTTCACTCACTTATGTGCCTTCTATTGCTGCAGAGACTTTCTGCTTGGAAATACTTTCCATCAAAGACATGATGTAGATAAAATTAGCTTTGAGCTAGATGGCCTAAAGAACAACAGTATTAGTGAGAAAATAGTAGAAATTTCTACATTTAACAGCAAACCAAACATACCCTATAGATATAACATATGCCACATACCCTAAACTGTCACTTTTCATGACAGACGTCCCTGGATCTTAAACTGTCTTTCCTATATAGATGACACTAGAACAGCCCAAGAGAGCATAAGCCAGTGGTCCAGTATGGTGCAGAAAATTCTCTAAAAACAATTATTCTTAATTGTATGAAATTTCCATTGCTTGCTCCTACCTCTGGAAATGATACAAATTCTTCTGTAGAATATTTCATATCTGGAACTAGGCACCAAAAGCACTTCGATAACTATTCTTAAACAGAGTTTGATGCTGTGCAGTTTTCTCTTTAAAAAATAATTTTTAATAATCTACTGCTTTTCTTTGTTACTACTAATAATAAAGCCACGTGTGCAACTCAGAGTGTAAAGTTAAAATCTGAAGGAAAAACCTCACACTTTCTGTGTTTTGCAGTAGGCAAGCATTTAAAAGGAACCAAACAACCCAGTTTTTACAGCTCTGCTCTATTTGAAGTCCTTCTTATGCTGAAGCTAATTATGCATCTAGCTAAGCGTGTGAGTATCAGAGCTAGAAAAACAGCTTGAAGAAAAAAATCAACAATTTAGGGTTTAAAGGATTTGATTCACACCCTAATGAGAAGCCACAAATAATCATGAACTCTCACGCTGCTTTATGACCATTCATTGCTGTTCTGTTGGATACGTGCTATGTTCATAAAGAAAATGTTGGGTGTAGTAAATAGTACAAAATGTTTCATTTTCTTAGGAGTAGAAAAAAGTTTCAAGTTACAGTCATTGGGATTGCTGTGTGCACTGAGCAAAAGCCTGATCCTCTTTCCAAACCAATGAAGGTTCTAAAGGAAGGAACTAAGCTGCAGGTAGTCCTCAGAAGATCAGTTAGTAAAGACACACTTCTCCTTGCAAAGAGTGTTTTAGCCAGCATCGTTTTTATCTTTTCCGTAAACATAGTGAAAAACTACCACTAAAAGGGTATTTTACTGGTACAATCATGTTCACAATTGGTATTTGCAAGAGGAAAAATGTGTTGGAAAAAAAAGGGGGGAAAAGAAGCTTTGTTCTCTCTCAGAAAAGAATAAGAGAGAAAAAACCAGAAAGGAATAGAGCAAAAACAACATGTGACAAACAACTTTATCTCCTGTTTTCCTCTCTCAGTGCCCAGCAGGAGGACTCTCATGTTACCTGTAGGTTCTCATTCATAAGAACCTCTCCTTTCACACACACATCCTTGTTTCTCTCTGTTACAGGCCTTGCTTTTAAAAGAAGAACAAGGTTCTCCAGAGTATCTACAGCCTTGGAGTGCTCACAGGGGAAATACTCTTCTCCTTATCACAATCCCTTGGCAACCCAGCCACATTCCTGTTTCAGATATGCATTATGAGTTAGGGTGTCACCTGACCCTCCCCTTGGTCACCCTTTAATCATTCACCACTGCACAGACACACATGTCCTAACAACTTCATTTCTGTCATTTCTCAAAGTCATCACAGAGATGCATTTGTGCCTGGCATCTGCAAGGGTAACCTAACCAAGGGCAAGCCCTCCAGAGCCCCAGCTCTTCAGCAGGAGCTGCAGCACAACTGGTAACTAACAACGTAAGAGCTAGCAAGGATATTGATTAACAGACATTGCATCAGGATGCATCAGTTTCGTTGGAACTGCAGGAGCAACACTGATATTAAATGCAATTAAGAAAACAAAGTTCTTTGCCAAGATAATTCACATTTGTAGCAATTTTTTCTTCTGTAAAAGGAAATCAAAACTGTCCTTTGAGACTTCCTTACTGAAAACCTAATTTTTTAAAAAATAGTCTCCTTATTTCTCCTAAAAATGCCATGTTTATTTTTAGGACAAAAAAACCCACACTTACCATAAAAGATGCTAAAAATTTCTATTCCAATCAGCTTTCTCATAATATATACTGTTCCAAACAATGCTTCAGATATGTTATCTAACCTGGGAAAGCTAAAGACACATTTCAATTTCCAAGCAAATATAAAATGTATTTTAAAATAATTCAACACCAGTTCCTATCTTTTTTTTTTTTTTTTTTTTTTGTCTGTAGCTTAGACATGTGAGTATTCTTCATATTTCTTTTTCTCCTGAGTCTAATCTGACATTTTCTTCCAAACACACACCTTTTAAATCCCAAAGAAGGCCAGAAGCAAAATTTCTGGCTGGTAGAACTCCACTGAAGTCAAGAGGAATTTATCCCATGTGTATAAAGATCTGGGGGCACAGCTGTAGCTTAAAAAGAAAGCATAAAAGCTGAAGCACTCTAGACACAAAAATGAATTGTAGAAGTTTGCTTAAATGGGTAAATTAATGAGCTTCAGTGTATAATCCTGATTCACTGCTCTGGAGCTGTCACCTGCCATACAGAATACCTTTACAGCCTTGCTTCTCTTACAGTTACAAAGCAGTTAACTCTACTGGGTGGAATTTCAGCAAAAGAAAATTGAATCTACAAAGTCGAAGCATATTTATTTGAAAATTTATAACATAGTATATTAAAAATAAAAGCAAAATCCTCCTGCACAAAAGATTTTCATGAACCTGACTACAATGTCTTCATTTAAAATTAGCTGCTGCATGAGTAGCATAACTAATGAAATGGTTTTCTTATAGATTTTTCCCCTACAGTCATGACCCAGTTCCTGCAGAGACATCTAGAAAGCAGAGTTTTAGCTAATCTGACTGTGCACAAATGCTAATTGGATGGTCAGGTACATTTTGACTGATTAGCTATAGCCAAATGTTACACACAATGTGAGTTCTGTCAGGGTGATCTTTCTTTGTACGGCTCTTTTCTAGTCACAGACCAATTCTCCCAATTTTTCTACCCATTTAGACACCTTTGTGTCCTACCTATTTCTCTTTCAGTTTTCACTGAAATTAACCCCTGGGCTCAATATAGGTGGAGGCAGAACAGAGAGACAATCACTGCCCAATGGAAGGGTTTTCCCTGGGCACCTGACTAAAAAATATAAAAGATAACATGTGGAAATACCTCTGAATCCCTGTCACTTTAACAAAATATTTCGTTTAAACACTGCAGGATTTCTGTCTTTAATCATACTCACCCATAATGAGAGACAGCAAACCTGTAACTCCAAAGGAGTTGCTTGTGTTGCTGTTGCCACTGTGTGTCCCCTGCCTGAGGACAAGCTGAGGTAACAGGACAGCCTGGTCATGTCAGGAGTCAGCCAGTTCCAAGGTTTGAAGTCCTTCATAGGGTTAGAAATGGGAATTGTAGTGGGCTCATTGGTGAGGAATACACTGATTTTTTAAATTTTATTTTCAAGGGAAAGCCTTAAAGAGATGAAGAACTGGAGAGCAAATAACAATCAGGGAAGCTGTGAAGCAACAGAGTCTTGTGAGTCTGTCAGAACATTTTATAACACTGAAGGCCAAACCCAGATAATCTCCATCAGCAAGGCAACCACGTGGTGAGAAACGCTGTCATGAGTTCTACGTGACATTTCTCTGAGCAGACAGGATTTGGAAGTCTAGAATTCTTCCTTGCCATTAGTGAGGATAAAATTAAAGACTGTGGATGGATGCACCTAAAATGCAGGACAAGTTCCTCATCCTTCCACCCTGGGAGCATGAGGGTCTCAGGAGATTGTTTTTTAAATACAGGTTGTCAAGTAGTTCTCATTAAGAGGGTAAACACTTTTTGCTTTCTGTCTGGAAAACAATGCACTTTGTGGAAAGCTTTAGTTGTTCCTAAGGTCTAATCTATTTGTTTTCCTAACACATTAGATTTTGTTCCAAGTCAGATAACCACAATTTGGAAGCTGGGGGGAGGGGGGGGGGGGAAGAGAGAGAGGATGGAGGGTGTAGGTTATGTCTTGAATTAAAGACAGTACAGTAGCAATTGCCTCCCAATTGCTTTAATTCCCTTTTTCATCTGTTCAGGCAATGTGATCAGAACTCAAGGCTGCAGCTGCCAACACAAAATAATTCAGTAAAATAATTTAACATGTTCAAATATTGAGTGATATCTTTGAAAAAGGCAATGTAGAAGTTGTGCCACCCAGTGGAACAACTAAGAAGAAAATACTATATACAGAAATACAGAAAGTTCTACAGTGCTCAAACTGCAAATACTTTCCGTGGTATCATTCGGACCATGATTGTCAATTCAAATTTTTACCCACTGTTCCTCTGAAAACTCATCAGAAGCTACCAATAGTTATTTGGCTAAGTATAGAAAATACCATTTAAAGCAGGATTTTAAGGAGGTGTGATCCTTTACCTTTCTCTGTATGCTTCATGGCTATATGAAGATTTGATTTCTGAAAGATTTGTTTGCAATGAATTAAAATGTTCTGCCTCAGCTGTATTACTTCTCTCTTAATATTTGGCAGTAGATTAATTTCTATGGAATATTTCTGCAAGAGTTTAATTGGGGTGACAACAGGAAGCCAATGAGTAAAGGCAATAACACTGGTCTCAGAAAATACCTGTGGTTGCATTTTGCAAACTGCAAGCAATCCCAGTCCCCATATCCAATAATCAAACCAGTACAGGGTGCCTCTCTGATACAGAAACACTTGTTAAGGATGTCTAGCAAGATCAGCCTAAGGAAATACATTTCAGACAAAGGTCTCTCCTTGGGACAAGAACTTAAGTGAATAACATGTTACTTAGCTTGTGCTTGTCACAGTCTTTTCCTATTCTATTATTCAGCAAGACATTCTCTATCCCACCCATGTGAGAAAATTATTTGAGGAAAAAAGTACCTGAGAAAGGCATTTTCAATCTCTTGCAGGCATATCCTGGTAAAAGGAAACAGTGACTCCCTTTAAGTCTCCTAGCTGTAAACTGAAGGACTGGGAGAACCTAAGTGAAGCTGCAGCATGAGAGAAACACCTTCTCTCTTGCATGGGCTATCAGAGTGGGAGGCAGTCAATGCTTTAGCAAGTGCCAAAGGTAACATTCAGAATCCTTCTGCTGTGTAGGTGATAAATAGCCAGAGTCCTTCTCTCCAGCAGCTATCAAACTCCTAGATATGCCAATGTGATGATGCCATAATACATTTGTCATTGTACACACTTGGTTTGAGGTAAAGCTTTTGACATAAACCTTAAATGCTTGTTCTAGTCTGTGTCAATTTTTGATGTAACCCTGTGAGTCATCTTTGTGAAGAACATCAGGATGGGGCAATTTTGCCTTAATGCTTGGGCTTTGTCTGTTTTAAAAGGCCTCCAACGCAGTGCCGTGATACCAGGCACAGAGGAACTCTAGGCCTTTTATCTGAATCCTTGAAAAGCATGTTAAACTAGCTTACTCTTGGTCCATTAAACATGTTGCCATACTGCCAGGTGACCTTTCAGTTGCAAATCTCTTCAAAACTGCTTTTTTCTTGCATCAGTTATTCAGCATGTTTTCAGAATGCAGACATTTGTCTTATCATTTGATAATCATTACAAATCATAGGATAAGAAGGACCATATTTATTAAGACAAAAAGCAATGTGAATGTGTTCCCTTTGGGTATACATCTAAATATTCATTGTCAAATATGAGACTAACATCTAGCTTCAAAAAGTGTAAGATTTGCATTTCGAGGGCTTTCCCTCAGTGCATTTAAGCTTTGCATGTATTTAAGCGTATGCATCCACCAACACAGACAGAAAAAAAAATACATCAAGAAAAACATCCAAACAGATGCAAATGTTTTTGAATGAAAGCATCAGTCTGATTTAATGAGCATATTTGTAACAGCAGTAGCTTTCCCTCTTTCTGTGTAGAAAAGGATCCTGTCATGATGAGAGGCCCAGGTACGGAGATGAAGAGAAATCACCGACTGCTCTTCTCAGCCTTGTCATTGCTTATGCAAGACAAGTAAGAAATAGCAGAAGGATCCATGATGATAAATATTTGGTCAATGACCACTGTTTTATTCCTAAAATTTCACATGTATAATGATTTCAAGGCTGCTGAGACCTCATATAACTTGCAATTATCCACACAGCTGTGATCACATAGGCAGTAAATTATCACAACATGTTCATAATGAAAAAAAGTTAAAGATAGTTTTTAACTTATTCTTATTTCACAAATATGGGTTAAAACTCATATATTCTTTCAGGCTGGAGACTTCCTTAGCAGACTCACTGGAAATACTTAGTATTGCAAAATGCAAGTGAATAAAGACACAGGAAGAATTTGGTTTTGAACAACCTATATGTAATTTACACAAACAGCATTTAGAGATGAGTTGGAATTGTCTATTTGCAAATAGGTAGTTATGCATTTTATTTCTGAAAAAAAAGTCAACATTTGGCAAAAATCATTTGATTAATCTGTTCTTTAGACACATTACCTTCATTCCAGTGTTACTCCTATAGCTTTCAAGTTAAACCATGCATCTTTCATCTTCATATACAATATCTTAAATGTTTTACATATTTTTCTTTCAAAACATTACCAGTCTCTCAAAGCTACATGTTAACAGGATATTCAAGTGTCTGTGCACTGACTCTAATGATTCTTGGCAATGTTTCAGCCAACAAAAAAAAAACGTTTTTCTGTTTACATGGTGTTATCCAAGTGAAATCATTGGGCTTACTCAGATTTTTTATTATTATCTTGTGAGAGATTTATGGATCTCAATTAAAGGAGCTTGTATTCTGGAAAGCTGAGAGCATAGATTCCAGACTGAGGTCACACATATGGGTACATAGGTTGGAGAGAGAGCCAGCAAAAAGCTATTAGCCAGCAGCAAGACCATGCTGGATAGGTGAACCATAGAAAGAACTTTCTCTGGAAACATTCTCTCAAGTTGTTTCATTGGGGGTTACTTGGAGCTACAAAAGCAAATTTTGCTCTAATGTTTCATATTTGTGAGGAAAGGCTATTGAGGTGGCTACTATAGAATCTTTCATTTAATATTATTTGCCTCATTGAATCCTAAAGGTGGTTCTAAGGGGTTCTAAGTGACCCTTAACTCAGCAGTCACTGGCTTTGTGTGATCTGCTAGTCTTTTCCTCCTCAGTCTGCCATTCACACTCCTCTTTCTCTCAGCCCTTAAGGACTGAAGAGATGGTTGGCTGAATTTAGCATCTTACAAGTGTGCTTAGGCACTGGAGCATGCTTATGTGAACCTGACATGGTGAGCTAGTGGAAGAATGCAGCTGGTTTAGCAATTACAACAAAATAATCTTTCAAGCCAATCATGATGTTCCCTCCAGGCTCCTGTTTCCAGAGGATCCCTAATCCAGAGGAGCTAGAGGGTTTGCAACAAACCCAAAGCAAATCTGCAGGCCAGGATGCAAAGCAGAGCACCCTAATATGGGTCAGTACATCCACCATCCCGTGAAAGAGCTGGGGCTCTTACTGCTGTAAGGTGTGTACCCTTTTATCTACCAAACAGTATTCTGGTTAGGTATTCTACCTTATGGTGTGATCTTATTTTCTTAATAGTCTCCAGATGTATTTTCATACTTTCCTTGAAGCATTTGCAAGAAGGAAGGGGTAACATAATCAACTTTAAAAGCAAACTTTGGAGTGAAACATTATGAAAAATCTTTTATTTTTTGTATCTGCCAGGTAAGACAGATTGTCTTACCTTAAGCAGACAGTCATTCTTGTTAAAACTTGTAGCTACTTGTTGTAGCACCCCATTACCAAACCTTGGTGTGGATAATTAGAGAAGAGCCTCTGCAAACACATGAATTCAGCTGAAATCATGTCCTGAGGTCAATTAACTACATTTCTATATGAAACTAAGCACATCTTTTAGTCTCTTCAGGGCTTGGGATAGAGTTCCAAGTTCGGATATTTCATTTTTCTCTTGTTAACAGTGGCTAAGCCAGAAGGCACACAGACCTACATTCTGAAATTCACCTGACAATACTAGCAGCTCAAGACTAAACATGATTCTGCTTGAAAGCTGATGAGCTTTCACACTTCTTTACTCAGATCTGTGTAAGATAGGAAAAGATCTTTAACCCAAGGCTCCTTATTCACTAAGAATAAAAAAAATTAGGATAGGAGCTGCCATTTATCAGAAAAGGAAAAATAAGTCCTTTATTTCAGCTGATGATGTACACAATAATCATAAATTCTTCTTTCTTGTTTTCACAATGCATAGGATTCTTCTCCTTTTTATTCACATTACAGAGAGGCTTAACTTTCTCTGTACTTTCAAATACTTTGAGGACCCTCTTAAAAACACAGGTGGCACTTATTTTGAAATAATGTCTAGAAATAGAGGGGTGGGGAAGAGCCGACCATGAGTCAAAAGTAGATTTCGTTGTACTGTGGAAAGGCCTGGTTCTGCAATTGGAAGAGGACAGCTCCATTTCCTGTCTAAGTCCAGGTATACTTCCATGTATGCTCCCCTGTGGCCTGAGGCGTCCAAGGTGCTGCTTTGAGCAAGAAGCCAGACTAAGTGACCTGCAGCTCCCCTTCTGAGCACCAGTTCTGTGACTCTCTCATTTCTATCATATTATTCTGTTTCCTCTTCACCCCACCCAAACTTCTATGGCAGACATTTAATTTTTAAATTGTCCTAGAGCGATTTCCTTTGTCTGCGTGCAACTATTATCTGCTGGCTGACATGTCCAGCTGTGCCAGTATTTCATAAACTGGCTGCTCTGTAAGAGCAGAAGCAGGGATCTGCACTAAAGTTCTGCTCATGAGAGACCAGCAGGCACACACGAAGAAATTTAAGAGTCCATAAAAGAAATCTGCTATAATTCATGAGGGATCTTGTGCAGTCCACCTGCTCTTCCTAGCAATAGCCTAAGGAATGATATGACAACAGCCGACCAACATTAAGACATCATGAAGTAACTAAGGTCAAGAGGCATCTATGATGACATCTGTTACTATGATAAACTGTCTAACTAGAATAATGTCACTTAGATAAGTGTGTCTGTGCCATGAAAACTGATCTGACAGCAATCCCAGTTACTGTCAAGAACCTCACCATAAGCCTGTGCGATAAAAAATGTAACTTAGCAGTCAATGTCCTCCCTGCTCCAGAGGTGACCAGTGTAAATCAAGAGCTTACTGTATCACAGATGAGCTGAGTGACTTTAATGAGAAATCTTGTTCTTATGGATTACTGTTCCCCTGCCACATCTTGTCAGCAATTCTTCAGAAAATTATTCTACCATTCCCAATTGCAAGGAAACAGATGGCACATGGAGGGAATCTCTGATGTGCAATGTCTTGGAAAAACAAGAATAAATAAATTAAAGACCAGAGGCCAACACTCAAATTGACTTCTACCAAAATACAGCTTAACTCAGTGTCTTGGGTTTGTGTGTCAAGGTTTTGGTAGCAGTGGCTACCAGTAGCAGGGACTGCAGGGGTGGCTCCATGAAAAGTTGCTAGGATCTTCTCCCTTGTCTACTATGCCAGCCAGCTTCAAGATGGACACACTGCTGGTCAAGGCCAGGCCCATCAGCTGTGGTGGTAGCACCCCTGGGATAACTGACTCAAGAAGGAGCAGAAAAACTGCAGCAGCAACTGCAGGCAGAGAGGAGTGAAAATTCGTGAGAGAAACAACCTTGATGCCGAGGTCAGTGGAAAAGGAGGTGGAGGAGATGCTCAAGGTGTCGGAGCTAAGGTTCTCCTGCAGCCTGTGGTGACAGGCTGTCCCCCTGCAAGTCCATGGTGGAGCAGCCCTTGAAGAATCCCAGGTCAGAGCAAGAAGATCCCCAAAGGAGGCTGTGACCCCATAGGAAGCCCATGCTGGAGCAGGTTCCTGGCAGTACCTGTGGCTCCATGGAGAAGGGAGCCTACCCTGGAGCAGGTTTGCTGCTAGGACTTGTAACCCCCATAGAGGACCCATGCTGGAGCAGGCTGCTCTTGAAGGAGTGTCTAAAATTCAAGGGACTTCATGATGGAGCAGGGGAAGAATGTGAGGAGTCGTCCCCCTGAGTAGGAAGGAGCAGCAGAAGCAATTTGTTATGAGTTGACCACAATCCCCATTACTCATCCTCCTCTGCCACTGGGGTAGCAGTAGGTAGAAAATTCAGAGGTGAAGTTGACCTCAGCACAAAGGAAGGGATGGGGAAAAGGTGTTATAGGATTCAGGCTTTATTTATCATTATCCTGCTCTGATTTGATTGGTATTCAATTAAAATTATTTCCCCAAGTCTGTTTTGCCTTTGACAGTAACTGGTGAGTGATCTCTCCCCAGATCTTGACCCATGAGCATTTCACTACATTTTCTGAGGGGAGGATAGAGCAGCTTTGGTGGGCTCCTTGCATCCAGCCTGGGCCAACCTCACCCACCAGGCTACAATCATTTTCTATTTAGAACTAAGATAGGACAGTCATTATTTGATCCACATTTAGATGATTCGCGCAGTAGCTGCCTAAACAATATAAGCTGTTTTCACAAACATGGAACAACATCAATAGAACAATCTACTGTAAGGTATAGAAACAGATGAAATAATATTAACAGGAATATATGAATTTTCTTGGATTTTTAACTATCTTAACAAATACAAGAGCATCTATATTTCAGTCAGAATTTATACATAGCTGTATTGCATATGCATCTATGCATGTGAAATCCATCCATAAGAAAATAAATACTCAGTAAAGCATATTCATAACCACTCTTGCTAGTTCGATGAATGCTAAACCTTGAGAAGTAATACAGCATGTTACAAAATGAATATCTGAGTAGTAGTGAATGGATACCAAATGTATTCTTATTTTTTTCCATGCTTCTCAGCTGTGTAACAGAAGAAAGAAGGGAAAATTTTCCTAAAGGCAAGAGTTATACACAAACTTGCAAATAACATCATCAGCAATTTACAGCCGGGTAATAAGTAGAGAAATAGCAATTGTTCTTATTGAGGTATTGGGGGAAAGTTCAGTTCTTTTGTATAACTACAGAGTGGATTCCTTAGAGAAGTAGTTAATTCTAACATACTTGGCACAGTTTTAAACAATCATTACTTCTGCAAGCTGCATCAAGAAAAACCTCTGAGTAAAGCATAGATATGTAATGCATGAACATTTTATTAAAGCCATCAAAAATGTGGCATTTTTAGTAAGCTCTTGGAACTTTTTCTATACTAGTAAGGTATTTCTTTGATCAAAAGCACAGTGCTGTAGAAGGAGACTGGATACTGTTAAAGGATAAGTAATAATTCAGAGGATGCCCTCAGAACCTTCACCATTGGTTAATATGTAGCTGGTGTTTGGTTGTGCTGAAAAACTGCACTCTTATAGATAATGAAAGCAATTATTGGTGCAATCTTGCAGACTTTCATTCCCTCTCCAGGGACTCTTTTGCAGCGCATAAAATTGGGATAAATATCTGATTTTTCCTGATAGAGGTATTTCTCTTAAAGTATTGATGAGACTTTGACACAATGTTGAGTTCCTGCCCTTCTATGCAAGTATCTCAGCAGGTGTAGCCAAAAAATTCCAGCTGATGTATCTGTCACAGGAAGAGTTCAGGTTCCCCAGCCAGTGGCAAGAAAAATAAAACAAAAAATACATAACAATTTGAGACACAAAACCTGAAAACTGGGATACAAAGCAGTCTGCCTACGCAGTGTTTATCTCACTGGCAACACCAGAAAGGCCAAGAGCCACTAAACCAACCACACCACCATGAATTCTCTAGAAAACCGCTGGATCTGCACAGATCATACACTAAAGAAAAAGACACAGCTTTTGCTAGAACCTGCCCAGGAGCCTAGCAGTTGTGACTGAGCCTATGAAAGTTTTGATGAGAGCAGACTGTTTTCTCTTCATAAAAAATGAACAGCTTTGATGCTACCTTTCATATTTTCATGACTTTTAAATAATTACATCCAGTCTTGTCTTCCATGACAAATTCTATTACTTTTCCCCTAAACACAGCTCTGCTGACACCTTCTGCACATCAAAAAAAAGTTATTCTGGTGGCAGTTAAGATGACGACTGTGTTCTTCTATTTTGTGCTGGCTGCATGGTAGCCGCTATGATGCAAACAACCACTTGCCTTGCAGAGCCTTGCAGAGGATATGACTCAATGCTCTCATACAGGTAGTTTATTAGTCATGACCACAAGACCATGGTTGTATGCTATGATAAGCTCTGACTCCTGCTATTTCTATTATGCCCGTGAGTTTTTGAGGATGATACATGGGAACAGTCAATTGTGAATGAGAACAAGGTGCCCTGTACTGAGATATTATCTGGTGTACTACTGTGCATTTCACAGATGGATTTCCAGAAGCAGCTGAGCTTTTCTTTTTTCTGACGTACATAATGTTCATGACTGCAGGTGTCAAAGATCAGTTAATTTGTAACTGAAATAAATATCATATAGTTCCTCTCCTATCTCTATGCTGCTATCAAAACTGGCATTTGCCCAAATATATCCCAGAAGGCATACACATAGGATTAAGTATACCAAGAGGTAGAGAATCCATCACTCTACTCAGTATTTTACTGTATTTGCCTCACTTTAATTTTTAAAGTTTGTTTCCAGCTCACCAAGTCATTGATTGTTCTATCTTTCCCCGCCAGATCTGGATGAAGATGTGGGATAGCAATAGCTTTGATGTCACTATTGAGCTGTCTTCTGCTGCCAAGAGATCTGAGAAATTTGTTCCCATTTTCCAGCAGCTGCCTTTGTTGAACATTCCTAAGCTTTAACTGATACATTTGTTACCAAGAAATTGCAATGAAAAAGAAGACCTTATTAGTGCCAATATTTATGACATAAAAAGTACTAATACCACTATATTTATATCAGTGTACTGATTCTGCAGAAGCTCAAATTTTCTGCTTGACTTTACCCCAGATCATGGATTAGAAGGTAAGTGCATTAGGCAAGTGCTCATTTAACTCTTCACAGGTTTCAAGCAGATTATGTGTTAGGATCATTTGGACATTGGTCTATAAATTAGATATATAGATTAGACAATTTCTCCTAATGAAAACAAATTAGCTTTACCTAAGCAATACACAACCGTCATCAATATTTCTTCAGATTTCACTGTATCATCTGAGTGAGCTCAAAAACTCTGATGAAGGTTTTTATATAGATATACAATGCAAACTCGTTATTGTGATTATTTATAGTTGCCTTGAACTGCTTGTTTAGCACATTCAAATATGAGCAGCAGATTCCCCAGGATTATTTAATATATATATATACATGTGTGTGTATATATATATATATATATATACACACATATACATGTATATATGTATGTCTGTATGTCTGTATGTATGTATGTATGTATGTATGTATGTATATGCATATATGTATATATGTGTATATGTGTATATGTGTATATGTGTATGTGTATGTATATGTATATACACCCACACAATGCAAATAGTCCTGCCATCCTTGGATCAAAACTTACTGACTTTTATAAGAGAAATTGTATGAGCAGAGTAACTACTCAGTGGTTTGAGCTCTTCCTGCCACAAGTCTCTACTATATTGAGCCCATATGAAAAACAGAGAGATTTTTCTAAAGTGGCCTTTTAGACTGGCTGTATAGTAACTCTCATGCCCTGATACAGTTCCTAATGGGAATTAGAAATTTGAAGCACCACAGATCAAGGAGAGTCTTCACCAGAATGTCAACAGTCTTTAAAAAAATCAAATAAAGAATCAAAAATCCCAAGTTCAGGTGTTTCTGCTTGAGACAGGAAGGAAGCAAATTAGAGCAGAAAGCCTATATCAATATTATATTATTCGTAATGTGATACATTATTTTATCTAAACAATTATTTACGTTACTGTTATCAATAAATCTTTAAGATTTTCCAGATGCACAGGACTGATCTCAGCTGAAAAGGTTAGACTTAAAAGATGTGTCACTTAAATTGTTTCCAGAGCAAGCATTATTCTCCAAGGGTTGAACTTGAAGAATACCAAGATATGGCGACAAGCTCTCTTCTAGAGAAGAAACAGCAATAAATATAAATACAAATAGTAATGTATGAGCCAGCTAAAAATAATAAATGGTGTTTTTTTATCCTGTGACACATTTTAGGGAAGGTATATTTTCTTTAACATGCCATACTTCATCATCTCAGCTGCATATTTCTACTGCCCTCAAAGATGCAGTGTATATGGCATTGTCATATCTTCCATTTGTTATCTAAAACTGAAATAATTGTAGATTTAAATACACTGCAATGCTCTGAATATCTTCATTTTACAGAACAGAACCTGTTCTATAATTGAAATGTTATCTAAACAATGAACCTTTTAATACTTTCCAGTGTTGATCTGAATGTCAGCCTTACGGATATCAATCATACTGGTCCAAGTTTCTTTATGTGTGGAAAACAGTTTTTCAAATGCAGTAGTTTAACATACAAATTTAGAGAAGAAATTGTTCAAATGGCAATAAACTGAAAGAACTGGGATATGAGGATGGAGAACGAGATAATGGAATATTTGGTCGTGTTCTAATCCAAGTTTCTAAAGGTGAACATGTTCTACTGAATCTCTCATGACATAATAGTCCTCAAATAAACCATATGAACTTTTTTGTGACGTTACCACTTTCTAAAACATAAACCATTCTTTAAGGGATTATTTGAATTAGGCTAACATGATTTTATTCACTGAAATGGAAGAGAAAAAGGTATTTGAGAGCTCTGAATAAAATAAATTTCAACTTTTTAACCTCCCTTTGTATTTTCAGAAGAATTTACAACAAATTTCTCATCCATTAATTTTTTTCCAAACTAGTCCTTTCAAGGAATGTACAATGGCATAAATTTCAGTGCAATTTTTAAAAATTTTATGATCATTATAAAAAATCTAGCATAATGTGAAACAGAAACTAAGCAATTCAAAAAGCACAAAATTACTTTTTGAGGACATGCTTCAACATTTCTGTGTATTTGAATCTGACGAAACAAACACCTGTAATTTTGGAAAATGTTGGTAGCTAAGGAAGAGTGATTGGTGATTGAAAGTTTTTATCTAGACAACATCACGCATCTTTACCAGTAGCACACATTGTTGGACCCTGCATTACAGACCCTTCAGCTGGAGCTCTGCAACAGAAACAAACATTAAACAACAGCTACATTGCTTAGTCTGGCTAGGAATATTATGTTGGCTTGATAATTAATTAATTCAGTGTTCCCAGGAAAACCTTTAAAATAAGGAACTATGGTAACCTTTCTCCAGCAGTCATTGAAGTGCAGAGTCCTGGGACACCAAACAGCCTATGGAAATGATTTTTTCAACAGCGAATAACCTTGTAAATTCACTTTAACAAAAAAAAAAAAAAATTACATTTTTCAGAACTTCCACAGCACATTAAAGACAGTATTCATGGTTCAAAATGTTCTTCACCCTGTGGTCCAGAAATCACTGGCAGACCAGAACCTGCCCTTAAGCAGCCTATGAAGAGAATACAAAAGAAACTATGCATACATATTCTCACATGTGCAAGGAAGCAAGCAAAGAAGCACAGGGAAGAAACAAAGATAATAAATATTCACAGTTCAGCAGGTTGTGGCCATTATACAGAAGGTTTTCTGGTATGAAGAGAATAACGTTATCATTGCACACATTTAAAATACCAGCATCAAAATATTGTAATAGATGTACTGTATTAAATTTGTGTATTAAAAATTGTATGTATTAAACTTTGCAATGGGATGTAAAAACCCTGGATTCCTGGAAACAATTCCAGGGCATCTCTTTACATTCCACAGTCTTTTCTTAGTCCAAAGGTGTTACCTCGACATCTGCCGGAGAGAGGAGAGATAACGGGGAAAGGGCCCATTAACCATGGGCTTACCACATCTTCACAGTTAATCAGAAGATCTGATATCGATCTGGGTGGAGATCAGCAGAAGCCTCCCAACAGAAGATTCAGAGATTCTTCTTTTGGACTTTCATTCAATTCCTCAGGAAGCCCTTTCAAACAGCCCTCACGGGGTGTGGGACATTTCAATGATTGTATTATTTGCATGATGTCATGTTCTTTGGGCGAATCCACGTTCTTTGTAATAGTCTTGCTTTCACCTCAGGGCAGAAAAATGGTATAAAACACCTATCCTGAGATCCCGAATTTGTGGGCAGTACTCCGGAGAAGCACCCTTTGCTGCTCCCGGATTGTCCACCCAACATTCGATTGATGTTGTCCTGATTATCGTGGCGTTTTCCAAATTTGCTTTTCAAATTTGTTAAATAAATCTTTTATTTTGGAAGTTGGCTCTGATCATTTATAACAATACCAATGCCAAAACAGCCAAGGGGCAGAAAATCACTTTAGTTCCCAAACCCAAAAGACAGTTATTAAGCCATTACATGCTGATTAAATCTCATTTTAATGTCTAATATCCTGCAGATGGCTTTGTACAGGCTTTTCTCAGTGTTGCAGGATGAGACTCACCAGATAATGCCTTCAGTCTCCTCAGTTGTAAATTCTTTATTGGCAGAGCTAACACAAAAGCTGGTCACTGTAAAATTTATTTTTAAAAGGGTTCCTAAGCTTTTAAAATCAAAGTCAAGAAATATATTTGCTTCCACTCTTGTTTTATTTCAAAATGCCAGAATACCCTAAATCTACAGAGAGGGGTTCTGTATAAGTAATGATGTCTGACTATTTCAAAGGGTAAACAAAGGTGATATGAAATACAGCTAAGAGTTACAATTGGGAAAGTTCCAGTTTTGGACTTCATTATGCTTTGCACTCCACAGGTCTTCACTCACACCATAAGACATTGAAGGGACTTTTCTGTGGTATGGGTTGTGTCCGTCCACCCTGTGTGAATCTGTCATGATAAATGACAGTGGCATAAATAGTCCTTTCCTACCTCTTGGAGCTTTGTGCTGAATAACTTGACTGAACCTCGGAATGCGGGTCTTGGCATTCAAATGGCACTGGAAACCATATCACACTAAACTGCACTGCTGTGTTTCCTGTGCCGCTTTAGAATGTTTCAAAGGAATCTTTTTATCATTTTGTGTCTAATTGAAATGAGACAGGGAGAACTCTAAAGGTTATATCTTGTGTTCTGTTCACAATCCTGACCTCCTTACCTCATTTCCACTATTAATAGACTTGCATTCCTTAAGACAGTAATAAATGAGGCTAGTCTTGTAAGGGGAGTAGTATCTTTTAATAGCTGTACTGAAATAAGGGAAGAAAACAGAGAAGTTTGCAGACCCTAAAGGAGTGGGTTGTGTGCTGAATACTCCTGTTTTCTCCTGCTACAGTACCAGTCTAATAAAAAGATAATATAATGTTACAACTCACAAATTATTCTTCATTTGTATCCCCAGATCATCACAGCTGCAATAAATCTGCTTTAGAAAGGTGACAGTTGAGAGGCCAGTTTAAAATGGAGAGCAATGGCTTAATATAGAGATATCTTTATCTTCCAGTTGCACTGTGGAGTTAAGTTCCTCTGCCTGATTAAACAAATAAAAGCCTTTCCATAATTCTTTAAATACCAACTAAATCTAGGGAAAAAAAAATCATATTTTCAGTTGCACCTTTAATTAAAGATGAGTTTTAGCTAGTTTTATCCTAGTGGCTTTCCACAGTTCATCTATAGTAATAAATCTTAGTAATACTATGAAATCAAACCCTTTTTATTAAAAGCTTGCCATTTCCTTTTTTTTTTTTTTTTTTTTTCTCAAAGGACGAGATTCACCATAACTGACTTCAGTCATCCACATTAGAAATCCTAAACTTACTTCATTGCCTGGACTCCCTGGTAAAAAAACAAACCAACACTTTACAGGGATGACTGACTTGTCTCGATGCCTAAGACAGGCACTCATAACCAAAGAGGCTGAAAGAACCTCTCTTCTCTGACCACACAAGAAGCCAAGAAAATTGTGTAGGCTATGGACTAAATGCAAGGGTCTGGTCCCATGTGAGATGCCCCAATATAACCACTGCTGCCTCAGAAGAGCAGCAGCTTGCCTTAGGTCCTGTGTCATACCTGCCAGTCCTATGGCAGCACCTTAGGGCACCTCAAATGGCAAATCAGGTCTCTGTTTAGGCAATCAATTACTGCTACAGATATCTAACTAAAAGCAGCTAAAATTAAATAAAATTTCAGCAACAGGAAAAATTAGTGAACTTAGCAATGTTAAACGATCTTCAGGTTAACGGTGTAAAGATGAGACAGAGAAAAGCATAGAATGCAATGAAAGTGGCTCCTTCTTTTTCTGCTAAGGCAAAAGGCCTTTTTCCCCTACTGCTTCTAGGCTTGAACCTGCCTTTCACCCCAGCACTCCCTTCTTGGGATGCTAAGGAAAGAGCTTTCCTTGTTTCAACCTGCTTTAGCCGGGGTCAAACCAAACAGAGTTTAGCCTTTAATTTCACAGGAGGAGGACAAAATTTCTGTTTGTGTCCTGCAGCAGTCTTGCTGTCACTGCAAGTGGTTTCAGACACTTTGCATTTGCAAATCCGTAATTGCACACAAAGCCTCCATGAGGCCTGGCCCCTCCATGACAATCAACAGCATGTTTATAATCACATGCAATCAGCTGACGTGAAGCGAATGCACATGAGATGGTATATTTGCCTCTGCACTTGCAATTGCTGTCAAGGTTTATTTTTAGAGCAGGATTTAGCAAAAAAAAAATAGGATTGTGTACACAGTACACACACAAAAAGCACTCCTGTTGTATAATAAACAGTTCACATTTTCTCTGTTCTCTGAGGAAGAAGCATGGGTTGCACATTGCTTCATGTGAGAGCTTCATGGATATACACTTCATGACTCCAGGAAGTTTGGTTCAGAAGAGATTTCATTTCATACATTGGATACACATCTTGATTAGATTATTCTGCATCTGCCTCATTTTAGAAGAGCTGTTAAAAACCACTGTCATATTTCCAAATCTGGTTCACACCCTTAGGTATGCTAAGAACTTTAATATGTCTCACATTCTACCCTTTACTGTAAGAGTTAACAAATTCTGCACTCAAAATCCATGCTTGTTACTAAGTATGTGATTTAATACTGAAAGAGAGAACTGCTTTATATCATTTTACACAGTATGAGCCATAGAATAAGCATTTCAGCCCCAACTGTATCAGAAAAGTCTGCTTTTACTCACTGAAACATGAGTGTTTGAGGGCCTTGGGATTATAATCCCATTTTTAAACCACATTTATCTGAAAATATATTTCTTTCCTAATATATAAGAATGCAATAAATCTAACAGACAGTAAATAAAGCAGATGTGAACCAGGAACATCTTGCTTAGAAAATGTGAGATGAGGCAGGATGAGATGATACTATCGGTAAAGGTTCAGGCACGCTTGCCCCAGATTAAGAATAGATGTTTTAAAATGCAAGTATTTATTCCAAATAATTTGGTTCTCCTTGATCCTTGACAGATTTACCCGCAGTGCAAACCTTTCATATGCCTCCATATGCTCATTTTAAGTTAGCTTTGCATCTGATGAACAGTACAGACACACTCCATTTGAGTAGCTGGAACGTCTAAAATGTGAAAATCCATACTGAGCAGTAACAGGACATGCAAGCCACCCACCAAAGGTTCTGTCCTTTTTGCCAAGAACAAGGAGAGTCTTATTTGAAATAGCTCATGTTACGAGAGAGTCACAGGAAGGCAGAGCGCACCAATTTAGCCAGGCCACATTTTTCCTCCAGAATCACACCTCCCAAGGGGAAATCAGAGCAGATTGTCTTACACCACAACTGTGCTCTAGAAGCAGTAACAACTACAAACTGACACTGGCAATACACATATGGGTTGCTATCTGGTCAGCAAATATGTTCAAAGTTAATGCCAATCCATCAAATACCTTCAGGCTCCATTACCCTTTCCTTTTACCCCGCTGCTGTTTACAGACAAAAGGAATCCACTCTGTTTTGCTGAGCAGATCAAAGTGTAACAGGCTATATATGGCCTGTAGTGGAAGAAAACAGTGTGGCATGTCATACCACTGCACTGACGTAAGGCCATTACAGGCAGTGACAGTGACACATTGACTTTTGCACCTACTGCAATATTTTAAGCCTCTTTCCACCATGTCATCAAGTACAGAGTTCAGCCACCAGCAGCCCCAGGCAAAATGTGCCAGTGCCAGCCAAAGAGGACTGGGACACTGTGGGCAACTCTAGACATTGGCTTGTGAGCTGAGGTCTGACTCAGCTCTGCCTGGGCAAGTGACTGACAGGTAAGGATGTACTACCAAAGAAAACTCAACACCCAGCAAGACACAGAAAGGAGAAACAGCAAATTTCAACCAGAGTTTACTGTTGATAGAAACTTGTGTAAAATCCTCCCTTTGCTAATGGATTCTTAAAACACATATATTGCATGAGAATTTTTAATTATTCTCTAAAAACCTAAATTTCTCAATTTAGCTAGTTTGGGTACTGCCAGAGTAGAAAGAGAATTGTGCTCGACTTTCTGTCAGGTTATGTGAGCACAGAGGTGGAGGTGATTTATCCCGCTCCCTATTTCCTCATCCTGAAAGCAGAATTCCAACCTCTCTACCAGGTCTTGCAAAACACAGGAGCAGACATGAAAAATCTACTGCTTCATCAACTATTGTCAGTCTCTTTCAGAGAAACACAGCCAGAAATATTTGGTTCATGGGCTACTTCAAACTCTTTCCTCCAATCTAGTCTGCAAAATGAAATTATCCTCTTCCTTTATTAAGGTGTGATGCTAATCACTGAGATACATGACCTTTGCTCCCTTCAGTATATTTCAGTGCATGAATTATGGAAATGGTTTGTTCATAGTTATGAGTACCACAACAAGAAAGTGTAACTGTCTTATTCTTCATTTCATTTTCTCTGGCAAGCCCTAAAACCTTGGGTCTACAGATTTAATGGAACAGTATTTCAGTCATCCAGCCCTTTAATTTTTTTTCTCTGCATCTGACATGTTCTCTTGTCTTTTGAGGCTGGATCAGACTGTCACAATATGAAACTCTCTTTAACAGTTGGACATATTAGTTTTGCAGTGGCAAAAGCACTCACAACCACTGTCCATAAAGAGAGTAACCTGTGCTATTCTTCTGCAATTACACCTGATCACTAACTGAATAGCATAAAGAAAAGTATTGCTGGCTTTGGAGAAGCCCAAATATGCATAAAGGAATAGAACACTATCAGTGAGGGTGAACCATTATATACAGAACTGACTAGAAATGCCTAAAAGATTTTGAAATACTTTAAACCTACCTGCTTTTTTTATTTGTTGCATTAGCACTGAATCCAAGAGGAAGAAAATATTTTTGGTGATTCTATCAGTAAACAGAGACACAATTACTATCTAATGAGTTTCTCATCAGAAGATTCAGGTTGTTAGGAACTGGTCCAGACCACTTCTACGTATTTCTCATGATTCCCTACAGTGTAAGGTACTGTGCTATAGTATGGTACTTTGCAACATGCTGGTACTTTCCCAGCTTCTGCATTTGCCTTCCATAAACATGATATAACAGGTATCTACAGTAGGACAAGAATGTCAGAAGAAAAAATTAAAAAAAGCTATAAAATGTAAGATGGGATGTGAAAAACACACCTCACAAGGTGAAATAGGCATTACTTGTAGATTTCGATCACTAGAGAATAAAGCTGGGCTAAACCCAGTGACATTGCAAGCTAGTTAGCATACCCCATGCAGAGAAACATTGTTTTATAGACTGGCTCATGATTAATAACACTCCAGGAATGGTAACTCCAGCTGACATGCACAACTCCAGCTTAAAAGATTACCTTTTTTTTCCCAGTCATCATTAGGTTTATGTTAGTCAAGCTAGCAAAAAGGAAAGAGGATTTGTTTTAAGGGGAAAAACCGCTTGCACGATGAATGTTTAAGAATGTTTCAGTTTTCTGTATTTGATCTACATGACTGGTTTATAAACTGCTTTTAAAACTGACAAACAAATCTTGTCAGAGAATCATACAACACACCACTAAGCTGTAGCAAATGATTTCCCTTAGGGTTCAGTTTTGCCATGTGCCCAGAAAAGACCAAATAAAAACATGTCCTTGCTAAAATAAAGCAGTTTTTCAAAATTCAGCATCCTTTCCGTACACAAAGGTTTTATTTTTTGTAGCAAGCCTGTGTTTTCTTCTTGGTTTATGTGTAGCCATATGCTTTCAATAAATGTCAGCAAGAACAGAGCAACTTCACTAGACTCCTCAGAGAGTTTCACCTGGCTGTGTAACAGCTACGTTTCCGTGAAAGCTGAGAAGCCCGAGGTTTATGATTAACTATTTAATGTTAGTTACATCATGGGAGAGGCACCTTGTGCAATCTTCTTACATAATTTACTGTACACAGTATTCATTCCAACGAGAGGTATAAGTCATTCATGAGTAAGTCCTGAAAAATTAGAAGAAGCTGTAAGCAATACACAAGAAAGGCTGACAACAATGAGCATTTGTGATTGTTAATGACTTGGTATTAACCTTGACATTTTGGGTTTTCAACTGCAATGTGTAACCATCAGAAACCTCTCGACTGATGTAATCTCTCACATTCCCAAGTTGTAAAATGGGCCTTTTGACCATTTATTTTCCAAACTGCTTTCTTGTTAGTGCTTGCTGCAGAAAATTGCTATGAAAGCATTAATATCATTTGATGGCAGAACAATGAATTTCTGACAAAGCTGGTGTTCGCTAATCGTGATCACCATCACTTTATATGTGTGAATTATCTCATTAGACTTATAATTTGTGACTTCTAATTCTCACTCAACTGGGACTGATTTTATCTTACATATGTAAGGTTGCTAATGCATTTGAATGATTGGAGATTTCATTGAAACTAGTAGTTTGCAGTGACATTCATAATACTGCAGCTACTTCCTAAGCATACCAGCAACAGTCTACACTTCATGAAGTTAATGTATGGGAAGAGTAATAGAGGAAGAGAAAAGAAAAACAAAATTTCCCCATTGCAGGAGTTGTGTAAGAGGGCCTTTGAATGGAGGGCTGTTTATGAACTGAGGGAGAGTGATCCACACTTGAGGAATATGATTGCAAGACACAAATGTTTGCCATCTGAAATAGAGCCAGTAAATGTACTATTCAGCAAATATGGCCACTGCTAATATAAGTACAAAGTTTTATCAAGCACTTCTTTTGAAAACACTGAAAAATTTTCACATTCTATCCCACATGTGGACACACTCCTACAGCCACTTCCACTCATAGACCTGCAAACTTTTTTGCTGCTAGGTTTTCAATACACTTTGAATTACAAACATGAGAGAATTAGGAGCTTTCTTACTTTATCTCTGCTTACAAAGGTGAATTACACATAACAGTATCACAACTGCGTTATATGCCTACTATATATAATATATTAAACATTACACTACAGCAAAGAAAGGAGATCTTTCAATTTAAAACCTGCAGGCAGAATCTAGGTATTACTGCAGTTTCTAAATAGATCTGTTGTGCCCTCTTCATCCATGAAGTGTTTAATTCAAACATCTCTTTTTGCACCAAATTTAACAGACCCCAGGGATCCCTTTGGCATCAGGAATCCCGGCTCAATAAAGCAATCAAATGGAATGGAAGAACTGAGTAACTGATCGATTTGTTCCCTGGGATGCTCAAAACATCTTGAAGTCTGCTGAATTTGACTGAGTGATCTCTGCTGTACAGAAGGAATTCTCAGAGGGCATGGAGCTGCCAGAGTAGTTTTTTTCACCATCTCCTCCAATGGGCCTCTTTTCTAGAAAGAGGCACAGCTAGGAGCAGGCAGTGTGCACTCCCTGCTGGCACAGATCCCAAGGGCCATGGCTGTTGCTTCATATGCTGGTGACACTGGGACAGGCACAGCCCTGCAGCCACAGAGTGGAGCTTTCTGCCAGCTTCAGCCAGACTCTGGACTGCCCTGCTGCAATGTCTGTGCAATCTGCCAAACAGCCAGTTCTTCTTTACACTCGGTCAATAATAACCGTGGCAGGTGGGATTATCGGGAATGACTTACAGCACAGCCAGAGTACAGTGGTGGAAATCAGTACATGCAAAGGTGGCATTGCAGGTGTTTTTTTCCCAGGAAGCTCTGGATTCTCCATGTATGGATCTATTTTTCCTTTATGTAATTGCTTCAAATGCAGTTTCTTTGGAAGAAGTTGATACATACTGCAGCTACACACTGTGTTTCACAAAACCCAGATTCTGATCTGATAATTTTGCTCAATTTTCCACTGCCTGTTCACTGACCTATGTCTTTCCATATCATTTCTTTTAAAGGCTTAATGCAGTTTTGATCTTACAATATGTCTATTTCTACATAACGGCATAGGTAACGGAACCTCAAATGAATACAGCAGGATATTCCATACAGGCATACATAGAACACATGTGTACATATGCAAATGGAAGAACCAGGCATAGAAGATAAGCCCTAAGAATCACAGCCAGGTATTAGTGATTGTACCAGCATCAAGGGATCACACAGCCAGGCTTTGTGGTAGAGGAACACCATGTGACCACAGTGTTCTTCTTTGAAATGGCCTGTTCAGTATGGCAGAGGTAGAAAATGGCCATCTTAACTTCTAACAGAATTAGATGCAAGACTTGCATCTCAAAGAAAGTACAAGTTATGTTCTAAGTCTGATATTTATGTTTCCAGTGGATCCCAAAGGCCATATTTTATTGCAGTAGAACTATATTTCACTTGTTCTGCTCTTGGCCTCAAAGTAATTCACTCTTTTGCACAAAAATGGCCTTTGTGAGTCTGAACAACTACATTTTAGTATCAGTAATTAAGCAAGTGAGGAGAAGGCTACTACAGGTACAAAACATGTATGTGTTCTAAACATCTCCAGTGCACCAAAGATATTTAATTAGTTTCATCCGTATTAATAATGCTGAGAAAAAATTAAGGTTGATAAGAGATCCCCACAGCCACAAGTGCTTTCTGACCTGCTACTGCAAGAGTTCCCTTCCTCATTATTTTGAACTAGGTTCTTTATGTTATATCAGGTAATGTTATTTCTGTCCAAGCTTACAAAGCATCAAATGTGTAAGAGAGGAAATTACATGCTGTTTTATAAAGTTCCACTTCGAAAAATTTGATTTGGTATGTAAGTTCAAGCTTATGGGGTCAACTTGCCATGTTCATTCTGGATTCATAGGCACTGCCTTAGGTTTAGTTAATGTGTTTTTTATTTTAATTTAGAATAGAAAATAATGTAGCAGTTCTGCCTGAGAAAAAATCAAGGCTTAACTAGAAATTTTTGATAAGGAAATTCCCCATGGTGCAATGTGAGGTCATCTGGGCTGAGTAAAGATAACAGTTAGGATTCTGTAGAGTACCTTAATTTTGGGATGTCAAATTTGACGTACCATAAAAGCCTGGGGTTTCAAAGGACAAGTGTTTCCACTGTTTTCAGAAAGAAGGTAGCTTGAGTGGCAACAAGAGCCAGTAAATCTTGGAAAAGAAATGCTTTATTCCAAGAAGAAAATTTTTTATGTTTTTCCATTTTGCATTAGATACTTGAAAACTCTGCCAGCATTTGCAAAGCTTATGTGATTTAATGATTGTATGAGAAGAGGCAGCTGTAAGGAAACTGACAACTATGAAATCTTAAAGTAAATTCTACACAAAATACCTTTATTAGTAGGAAACTTCTGTATTTAGAGGATACTCTCCCTTGCTATGTCCCTTGAAATAGACAGAACTTTTCATAAAGCTGCCTTAAAATCATGACACAGCCACAGCTACAGTAGATGTCACAAGACCTACACAGAGGAGAATACTGTTATTCCCCTAGTTGGTTTATATGTCCTTTCTGCTGTGCTGCACCCAGTTCTTGTGCTCAACTAAATAAAATAAACGTAATCAAAGACGTCCTCTGTGATGGTGCTAAAAAGGTAAATGGTTTACTGGAAGGTGGGGAGGGGCAGGGCAGGTTGAGGGGTACAAGCCTCCTCTACCATCTTTCTAAGATAAACTGTATTTGCATTTTCCCAATGTCTGGTGTGCAGTGACCTTGGAGCCTGACTGTTCTCACGGTAACTGTGTCAGGTGGGACATCAAATGTACTCAGTTGCACTCACTGCTGCAGCAAGATGGAAAGCAAAGGAGAGCATAGGCCATTCTTCACTTTTAAGAGGATAATACACTTGATGATACATCATTTTAGGTCCATGCCTTTATTTTGTACCTCTTACTCCTTGTACAGAACTGTGAAACTGCTTAGGAGTGCATTGTCATCCACAGCTGCCTCATTGTCTCTGTGTCCTGCCTTTCCACAGATTCTAAATCACTCTTGGTATCCCTCCAAAGGCCTATGGAAATACAAAGTTTCCTGCCTCCTATATTAACACTCTCCACTATCTCTTCTCCCTCAGAAAGACTTTTTCCCAATCAGGTATACATTTGTGAACAAAATGGCAAGAATATGAAATCTGTGCTAACCATTAGGAAGCTACCAATATGCTGAGAACACTTCACTGAAACAGTAACTGGAAAAGAATGCAAAGGCATTTTCTATCTCACAAGTCAAGGTTTAAACTAATTTCTTTTAACTACTATACAAAGATACCTGTGTGGATACCTTTGCTAGAACTGGCCCATTAAACCCAGAGCTCCATGCTGAACAGAATTTATAAATCTCCCTTAGAATCTTCTTTAGACTATCTAAACATTGGCTTCCTTGTGTATTTATGAACACCAAAATCTTTGATGCATTTCAGCATCTTACTGCAGAAAAAGAAAAATCCTGTTTCTTTTCTTGTTATACTCTCTTGCTTTGCCAGATAGCACAAGACGCATAAAGCAAACATATTTGGCTCTCCTGTGACCATGCAAAGAAACAGTCACTGTTTCATAGGATACAGCCGTGGTCCTGGCTCCCTCCCCCTCTGCCTCCCACCTCAGGAGAAATGGGAACAGTGGGATTCTGGACTGCAGCCCTTTCCCCTGTATTCCTTAACACCTGGGCAAGCACTCAGCACATCCTCATACCTACCAGAGACCCAGCTGCAGCCAAGAATTAAAGATCAGGTCTTTTTTTTGGTGCTTTTTTTTTTAAATGCAATGTTTAAAAACATATTCAAGAGCCTCCTCTTCATCTTTCTCCTCCCTTTTTTTCTCCCCATGACTGTCAATTCTTTTGACTGAGTATCATATCACTGGGATTGATTGCACAAGAGTCACCTGAATGCCAGTCACAATGTTTAACCTTCCATTCACCTGCATGCTCTGAGACATATGATCTTCTTCAAACACTCACCCTATGATTTACAGGTCAGGAAAAAGTGAATACTGAGGCAGCAAAGTGCAGGGTTTAAAATGAACTGAAATGAAATGTTTCATATATGCAGGCATTGCTAAATAGTAAAGTCCTTGTTTATGATACACTTTATTTTTCCTTCAACCCACAGTGACTTTATCACACTTCATTTATAATCTCTGGGTATAAATTCTCACAAACCCAATGTATTTCATTTATTCATATTGGTAAATCTTTCCTTAAGGAAGTTGTCCTGCTAAATCTGTTAAGGCTGACACAATGCCTGGATTGGGCATCAGCTGAAAAAAAAGCCTTAAGAACAGGCCAGTTTTTGCCACAGAAGATGGACAGGAAAACAGCACCACACATTTCCAGGAAGGCTGCACTGTTCCAGAACCAAAACCAACGTAATTCCATTGGCCAAGGCAGTGTTTGAACCAATGGCAACTGGAGTCAATGGCAGTACCCTTATTAATACCTAAACTACTTGGCAGGCTGCTGCTGCTACGTTCTAATAGGGGACAGAAGAAAAAAAAAAATGGCTTTATCCCAGATGCCCAAATCCATTATACAGAAGAGAAGTAAGACACAACATATTTCACAGAAAACCAGGTTAGTAAGAAAGAACTCCTTAATAAACAATCACTTTTATGGCATGACAATTTCTTTATATGCACATACCTAGTCCTACCCAAATATCTTACCATTTCAGCCTATGCCAACTGCTGAGTAAAGTTTAGCCATGGTGCAGACACTATTAGATCCCCAGAAGATGAGAACATGATACTGTATCTTCCTCAGCTCTGCTACTCACAGATCTACTTGGAATCTAAGAGACACAAACTAGGCAAAGTGCCCAGGCAGATCCACCAAAGTTCTCAATGACTTTCTCCCTTGGTAGCCTTCTAGTTTCAAAAATTACAATTCTCTTCTCCAGGAGCTGGATACAGCAACTACTGAAGACACTGAGCTTATCAAAGAAACTCATTCCAGACAAAATATCCCCATGCTCCAGAATTTATCAGATTTTCACCAATTTGTGCCATGGGATTTTTCACTTTCATTGCTTTATTCTGCCACTAAAAAGTAGATATGAATCCCTTTTATTCTCACTATCCAGATAGCAATGTCTTTGCTTTTAATTCCTGTCGGGATCAAATGCCAATGAAAAATTATTAAGAGTGCTTGAAAGCTCAGAAATACAGCCTAAGAACTAAAATATTTTCAGATGAATGCATGTGCTCTCTGAATCGAATTTTACAGTCACCAATCATAAACTGCCATTTACTTCTCTAATGGCCCAGACTAATACCAAAATACAAATGCCCTTACTGGGTAATTCAGAAAGACAATCATGTCACTCAGGCTACAGTCCTTTTTTTTTTTTTTTTTCCTCACAGATCAACGTTGGACTAAAAAAAAAGGTGAAGTCATCTATTTTCCACAAAACAAATACCAAATAATACTCAAGTTCTTTGAAAGATTTACATATGTTCTAAACATGTCATGGACAAAGAAGCATTATCCTGTAAAGGCTTAACCAAACTATCAAGTACTTATAAAGATGTCTATCAACTCTTTATAAACTGGTGAAAGCACCTGCTTAAGAGCAAGTAGTTCAAGTAACAAGTAACAACATTGCCTACACCAACTGGTCAGCTCCTTTCTCAGGTTTCAAGACATCTGGATTTTCCTGAAATATTTCAAACTATGATTCTTCAAACACTCTGGTGTCTTCTGAAAGTTCTAGCAGAAGAGCAATTAATATCTAGGAACAGTGATGGATTGCTGACAGCGATTTATCTTGTTAGAGACAATGGAAAATTTTCTTGAGTTTAGTGCCATATGGACTCAGTCTGAAAAGAGTAAGTAATTGGTAACAAAGCACAGGACATTGCCAAAATTTTCTATATGTATTCAAATTGTCTTCACATTTTTCTTTTTATGAGCTACAGGAGCTGGTTATGTATCCAGAAGGCAACTTTTCTATGGTTATCAAGACACATAGATCTTAAGCCCAAGTGAAGCTCTGCAGATCAAATACTAGTTTGGCATCATTTAATTAACTATTTCCATTAAAATGTAAGTTTGAAAATTTGAAAGCAATAATCCTTATATTTCCAAATTTTCCAAATTTTTAATAAGTTCATTTAAAAGCATCTGGCATATTTTCCATGTCTCTCTGTTGGAAAATGCAGAGAAAGTTTCCTCATGCAGTATACCACAATTTTTAAATGCAGAGGCAATACAGAAATCATAATTCTCTTTCTTGATCCTCTGTAACTCTCCAGTTCCACAAATAATTAAAATCCAGACCATCAGATTCAACATATTTCTAGAACAAAGAAGTCAGAATCTGAATCCAGACACAAGGATTATTTACTGAGACTGCCATTGTAGCAGGTCTCTCTTATTTATAGTGAGACAACTCTGGTCTCCACTAGTGATACACTGCAAGGTGATTATTCTCAACTTGTCTTAAGGTCTCATAAGCTGACAGCAAAATAAGGATTCTAAGTGCACATGGAGCAAAGGAGAAGTTCTACTCGACACTCAGATCCTCGGTGGTCTCAGAAGTGGCTTTGTGCTGTGTTGATTTTGGCTTCTGGGTAACCATGATGCTTACAGCCCATAGCAGAAGGTAGTATATAAACCTGAGGTTTGAGTTTGGGCCTTTTTAGCAGCAAAGACTTTTGTTGAAAAGTTTTATATAAGCACCTACATTTTGTTTTAGCTGATAAATGGGAGACAGAACAAAGAAGTGAAAACAGAGAGTAAGCAGATTAAACAGCATGAAAAAATACTACTTACAGTAAATATCCCTTTATGGATGGCAGCCTTTTACCAAGTCTAGAAAAAGGTGTTCATGAGAGGTTCAAACACTCAACAACGAAGCATACTTACTGTAACATATTGGACCAGCTTGAGAACTATCAAAATTGCCAATGTTGCCATTCCAGATGTACGTGTGCATCAATTTTTGCAGGCATATCATAATCTGAGCCATCAGAAGGCACTGTTTTTCCTGTAGTTATATAGACTGGCTAGTTTTTGGCCCAAGTCTCTTGGTACTGTAAGTGGTATTTGTGCGGATAGAAACAAGGAATTCTTTTGCAGTAACCAGTGTTTCAACTGACGTATAAATCACCACAAAAAGATATGCCTTTTGAGTGTGATGCTTGTGAGAGTCTCCCACACACTGCACAAGAGGAGTTTGGGCCTAGATGATAAGGATTTGGAGGTGGTGGGCTCATCCTATCTTCCACACTAGTCCAGACTTCAAAATCAGGAGAGGAAACACACTAAACAATTTGACATTTGAATAGTGCTAAATCTAGGAGGGGAGATAAAATTGTATCCTTTTCTTGGAAACTCATGGTCACCAGAAAATTTTTTGCCAGCAAACAAGTAATTGAATTAAATCCAATGCACATTTTCAGCTGAACAGCATTTAATTCACAATGAGCCTGCTCTCCTTGAGTAATAGCTGATCACAAATGCTTTCCAAGCAGGGTAAAACTGTGCTGTTCCAATTTGGTAGCATTTCACATTTGCTGCTTGGTGAAAGGTTAGGGTGAAAGGATGTTGAGAACTAAGCCTACATGGAATCACAAGTCTTAGCTTGTTGCACAGAGGATTTGTTAGGAAAGCAGCTACATTGGTGCAAATCTTCCATATTGGAGAGCAAACAACCACACACACCACGCAGTGTTGCAATCCATCTGGATTTCAAGTGGGGATTAAATTCTGCAACTCAGGCTAGACAGAGGAACTGTATAGCCACAAACCCTTGTGTTGCAGGAGAACACACAAATGGAGGGACTTAGCCACTTCCCCTTCCCCACAGCAAATTCATCCATGAGCTCTGTAGTCACAAGTGTAGAAAAAGGATAGGATAGGATAGGATAGGATAGGATAGGATAGGATAGGATAGGATAGGATAGGATAGGATAGGATAGGATAGGATAGGATAGGATAGGATAGGATAGGATAGGATAGGATAGGATAGGATAGGATAGGATAGGATAGGATAGGATAGGATAGGATAGGAATATTTTGGTCTGTTCTTGTTCTGCCTCAGTTTTACAACTGTACATAAGGATGAATAAGCTTCAGACAGTTTTACACTCTACATTAGTTCATGATCTCTTTTTCCAGGATCAATTTTGTGTAATCATGAAGTCATGCAAGCTTTCCTTGATGAATATTGTGTTTTACAAAAGACTAGTTTGGTGTGGCTAAACATATTTACTACATTCAATAAAACTGAAAATAAATGTGTGGAAAGGCTTGTCTTTATCCTCCTTTCATGGCATTGTTGTTCTTTCCAGTGTTCTTTGGAGTGTGTTCTTCAAAGGCTTGCCCGAGCTGGTTACAGGCCTTTTTGTTTAGAAAGAATGAACTGTATTAAGACATGATTTTGAGCAATACTGGATAATCGGGAACTGTCCATCAAACCAGAGTTAACAAATGTCTATTTGTTAGAATCACTAGAATTCAGGAACTCTGCTGTCACTTCACTCCTGATATTTATGAACCCAAAGCAAGGGGAGATTCAGGTAGATTTTCCAAAGCCAGGAATTTATTCCCTCTGCATTACTTTTGTTTAATATAGATTTGACATTTCCACAACCTATTTCTCCTCAGGATAAAATATTTCACTGTTACAGCAATCTGCCAGTGATATCCTTCCTCAGTCACAGTTTCCAAGTCAGCATCTTTACCCAGGCAAACCTTTGCCAGTCTTACGTAGGTTTGTCTAGTATGAACACAATGTGATTCACAGTGATTGCTTCAGTGTTTATAAGATTATTTTTATAACACTCTATAAGGATGAGGTAAAGCTTCACCAGAAGGTTATAGCGTACCTCCTGACATTTTATTTGACTCTTGTTCTGCTCACAACTCTCACTGAACTATGTATAATGTTTTAGGTTTGGACTTGCCAAATCCTCATAGGGAAGAACTAAAACCTCTCTCAACCCTGATTGGTTGCATTAAAGTTGTAATAAGGCCTTCTAAGAAAGGCTCTGAAAGCCCCCAGAAAGGCTCCTGACAGAGATTCTGATGTCTCTTAGGGCAAAGAAGCAGCCTTCAAAGCCAGTACAATCTTTGCATACAACAGATGTGGAGAACAGGAGCTCCACCTGCCCTAACACCAAATCACAGGAAATAGGAATGGAAGCCAGAGCTGGCCCCAGCCTGCTGGAGACTGTGGGCAGAGCTGGAGAATACTCAGCAAGAGAATGCCACTGTCTCAAACCTCTTCCAGGCCAATGTGGCAGTAAAGGGCTACAGTAGCCACAGTCATAACCCTAAAACAAGAGGATAACACATTAAAAACATCTCAATAAATTGTAGCCTAATGAGCCATCGGCTTCCAAGCCTGTCTGGAAAGCCTGGGACTTGCTCATCGCCACGTCCTGTATGACCTCCTAGGTTACCACAGGTCACTAGGCAGAACTGAGCACACGAACACTCCCTGCTCCACCACAGCACAAAGGTCTATGCTCCATTCATTGTCAGTGATTCCTATTGCTTCGAGGCACTGGCTGAAAATAGCTGAGAGGACTTTCAGAAGGCTCACAGTCTACCTCCATCCTATAACACATAGTGAGTGCTGAAGAGTACAAATGCACTTACTATCACAAAGCAGATTTTGTTTCATTTTCTGCAGAAAAATGTTATCTCTCCCAAATCTTTTATCCTTTATAAACTCAGACATAATGAAAGCCATGAGTCACCTGGAGCTACTATAGTCAGACTAATGTAACTGCAACTTGATAATGGTGTAGCAATGAAAAGACTCACAATCATAAACATTTTTGTCACCTCAGTATCTTCTATGAATGAAGAAAAATCACATCATGACTGGTATCAGTCTCTCTTATGTCTGGGTTCAAGAAATGTTGTCATAAAATTTACACAATTGCCAGCCAACAATTATTCTTAACAGCAAATTTCATAAATTGTTTTGTCATCCATTCCTGGAAGCCTAGAACTTACATTGCTTCTCCTCATCTATTCCATATGCACTTTGAAGGATAATGGCACTCCATCTCTGCTTACAGATCCAATATCTGTAATTTTGCACAAAAATAAGCACAATATTAAAAGTGTAAATTAATTTTTCAAAAATCAATAAGGACTATAAATGAAAGTTGCTGGAAAGAGAGCAAGTATTCTGTGAAGATCATTATATTTCCATACTACTGCCTTATTAAGTCTGAAATGGAATTATCATCCTTTAAAGGGCAGATGATTTACTAAATACTTGCCTTTTTTTCCCTGAATTAAACATACAGTCTTAGTATTCAAGACATAATTTTAATGTAATGAAAATATCTACACCCTGTAACTATAGATCAGTGAAAAAACAGGAAATCCTGCCTTTGTTGGAGTGAGAAAGTAAGTAAATAAGACTATCCTCAGACTAGCAAAGTTTCCTCACTGATACAGATGAGAAGATTTCTTGTGTTGGACTCAGTCTGAGATTAAACACAGGAGTTCAATTTCCAAAACTGTCAGTCAAGAACCTTTCAAACAATCCTAAATTCATTTAGACGTGCTAAAGGAAATACATGAAATAGAATCAAGTCATTCAGTGTTCACAAAACACATCTGATTTAAAGCAAACTATATAACCTGTTGCGTGGGTGGACTTTTATCTCATGTGGGTTTAGTTAGCAGAGCTAAAAATATTAGCCAATACAAGGTTGGAGGCTGCCCTCTGAATAGATGCAGATGATAACCCTTGTCAGCTCAGCTGTCTGCTCCAATTGCCTTGCAAATGATAGTGTGTTTCCAGCACAAATTACAGGAATTCAGACTGTTTGTTTGTACAGAATGAAATTGCACAACTATACAGTTCTGCAGGCAAATACTGTTGAAGCACAATGGAGGCTTCCTCATTGGGGGTCTAAATATGAGTTACCAGGACTCTGCAAAAATTCTTCCCCAAAAAAATAATCCTTCCAGTTCTGGGGAGTAACTATGGCCTAACAATCTTCCTTTGTCCTTGGTACCACACATGCAACAAAGGTCATTGTCTTCCAGTCATTAATTCTAAACTTTACATTTAGCCAACAGTTTCTGTCCACTTAATGAGGGGTTCACAATAGCAGTGTCATTTATTTTAAAGGCTCAGCTCCTGGAATCCTGTGATCATTCTCCCACATTTCTTTTACAAATGTAAAGCACAGGGTGTGCTAGTGTTTGACAGTAGTCTAAAGCTGATTTATGTGCTGAAGGCAGTGTTTCCGTGGCATCACAGAGCTCCACACAGGCTAATTCCCCCTGCTGCACAGTTCAGCATCCTGATACAGCATGCATGTATATTGCACTATTGATACAGTATACAGCAGGTACACTTCAAGCCTTCATGACTCCACAGGGAAGCAGATGAAATAAAAATCATCAAAAGAAGATTCAATGAACCCCGTTCCTCTTACAGTTTTCGTGATATAGGGGCTAGGTTTATTAGTTCTGCGCAGAATGCCAGATCTCTGCCATTCAGATAGGAGAGCAGTTTGGCTGCAAGCCCAGCCTGCCTCTCTACCTAAAATACTGCCAGCTCCTGCCGTCCTTAGGCCCTGTATCTTAGCCCTTCTCCTTTCTGAAGGGCTGTGTTGTCAGAAGCTCCCCGTGACCAACATTAAACATCGCTGCCGTGAAGCACTGGCACAAGGGCTGAGGACCTGGCCCCCACACTCCTCCCAAATCCTCCTCAACAGCACAGGATGACCCAGGGTGGAAAATTGAGTCCAAGACCCTGAGTAAGCAGAAAATTCCTTTGCCACTAGGCTACTGGGCAGTTCCTCAAATTTACCTAAGCGTTTCAGCAATACTTTCTACAACGATTTTACATGCCTTACGAAGTTGGATTACTTACAGCGTCCAGCTATTGTTCTCTTTAAAGACTCCTGTTGGCATATTATTGATAGGGAGGTCAGACACCCTGAGGACAGTGTAAATGCAAAGCATCCTGGGCGGAAAACAGGCTTAAAGTGTTTTTTTTAGCTGCGATTCAGCATGAAAATTCTGTGTGGAGAAATTGAGGCGAGCAGTGCGGTGGGATTTACTGGTCAGACTCGTCGGCAATGTTAAACACAGGAGTATTCACAGTTCGGGGAGGCACACACACCTTGATCCCACTGTCAAGTTACACTTTTCATCATGCGGATGCTCACACGGAGCAGAGAGGAGGCGGCTGGGGACCCCACCCTCCCGCGCGCGGAGGTGATGCCATTGCGGCCGCTCCCCGCACGGGGCCCCGCAGGATTTCCTGCCTCCGCAGCCCCTCAATTCCTGGAAACGATCTCTCCCGAGGGCAGGAAGGGCGAGCGCTCCGCCGGCGGCAGCCCCGGAGCCCCGTGAGGGGCGCGGCGACCCCCGGCCCCTCAGGGCACGGCAGCGCGCGCGCCCCCCGCGCCCTCCTCCGCGCGCTTCTCACCCCCGGCCCCTCAGAGAGCCGCGCGCGCGCGCGCACTGCTGTAACGGCCGCGGGCAGCACCGCGCGCCGGGGCGCGCTCACGTGACGGCGCCGGTTGGCTGGGACGCGCGCGCCCGCTCGGCGCTGGGCACTGCACGGCACAGCACGGAACGGCACGGCAGTGTACAGAGCGGTACAGCACGGTACGGCACGGCACGGCACGGCACAGTACAGCAGGGCGGGCGGCACCACGCCCCAGACACCGCACCGCCCTCCGCACCCCGCTGAGCGTCACTTGTGTCCTGTCCGCAGCCGGTCCTGCTCCGCGCTCAGGTGAGACGCTGCGGCCCGGGCGGCGGGAGGGCGGGCGGGTGCGGACGGACAGACGCCGCCACTGGTCGCTGTGGGTGACCCGGAGGGGCCGGTCGCTGTGGGTGACCCGGAGGGGCCGGCCGCCGCGGGAAGCTGCGCCCGAGGAGGGGGCGGCGGGCGGCGGGGGCACCGAGGGGCTGGCACCGGCGGGCCGGGGGCGCTCCCCGTGCCGGGGCAGCTCCTGACAAGAGCCCCCGGCTCCTGCCCCAGGAGGGTCTCCGCACCTGCCCGCCTCGCCGTGATGTCCCGTTCTCTTCCGCGGTAAGGTCAGAAATGCTGACAGCTCACTTGGGTGTCAGGCGGTCCTGCTGCATCGCTCCTGAGCTGTTCCATACCGTTAGACGTGTTCATTGTTTCTCTGATTCCTCACGGTGCAGGCAGGGCGCTGGGGTTTTTATCGCTACACCTGGCATGACTTTTACTCTCTCTCGCAGAGGGCTTCTTTACAAAATTCATCCTGGCTACCCCCTGTTTGTGAAAACTAAATGGACAAAACTAAAATCTGTTTGTATTTCACTTTCGCGATGTTGGTTGGCACATTTGCCATAGAAATGAAACTTTCTTCTCGTGTGGAATCTCCAGGCGCTTTCTGCCTGCACTTTGTTTGAAAAGCAATTTGCTGAATTAACGTAGCATGCACAAAGATAACTTGAGTTGACGTACTAGCAGCATACCATCTATCTCGTGAGCAAAAATGGAATATTCCTGCCCTTAGGTTCCTTTTTAATCTTAAATTATTAATGGTTCTCTGCATTACAAGAATGAAATTTGTAATTGGTACAGAGTGCAAATGCATGTAGAGAACTGGATAGAAGAGGAGCTGGTTATAAAGAGGGACGTGCCTCCCTAAAAGACCTATCAGGAGGATGACATTAAAGAGCCCTTTCTCCTCTTCACAGTTGTTGAGAACCTCTGAGGAGAAGCGGTAGGCCATACCTAGCCCAACTCTTTTGCAGCTCTTGGAAAAAACGAATGAGAAAAGGGAAGAACTTTTCACTACTTGTGGAAGAAAGTAAAGCTTTAGAGTTACTTGCGCTTTGTTTGGCAGCTGTTTAACTGAGTTGTTGGGGTGCTCCTAAGATAGAGGTAGTGGCAATCATAATGTCTTCTTTTAGAACCTGATTGTCAACTTCACACCAAATGTTGTCATTTGTACTCAGTAAAATGGAAACATTTATATCACAATATAAATATGGTTGTCTGTGTAATCAATAGTGGAAAAAGTTTGTTTTTCTCTGAGAGACCCCAGCAAAAAACATACTTGCCTAAACTGAAATAGAAAGGGTGAAACACTTGCATTTGCTATGCATCCAACACCATTAAAGTTTTTGGAAATATGTTGAGAAAAAATGTTGGTTTAGGTATCAATGGTAAGTAACATTTCTACCGTCTGTTCAACCATGTAATGTAGAGCAAGTGAGGTGTGTCATAGTAAAGATTACAACAGTGAGCTAAGATTCTGCTCGCTCTTTTACTTAAACTTCTCCCAGTATTTGAACTTTTAAAGGCAAAAGTTTGAAGTGAGACCGTATTAAGCAAGTCAGAAACATAAGGCTTAAAAGCAGTTTTCTTCCATGCAGTCCCTCAAAGTTTGTTAAAGAGATATGGGCTAGATGTGCTGTGACTATGTGGTGTTACAGAGACTGAAACCAATGCACAGAGATGATGGGCTAGTTAAAGGAAACTCGTAAAAAACATGAGAGGATAAAATTCTGCAATATTGTTAGTTTGGTGATAATGATAATAAAACCCCCCCAACGAACCAAGCAAAACAGGAGTGGGGCAAAGACTGGATCTGCTAAGGCTTATGAACAATGCAAAGGTGAAGCTGAGGTGGATTTGAGGGGAAAACTGGGCTGAGTTATCTTGAGTTTTCTGTAGTGTCAGTGTGTAAGAGGAGTGTCTTGTCCATCACAGAAGAGGCTTCTAGAGCAGATTAGACATGACTATTGGCCACAAGGAGTCATCCAGGGAGCCCAGTGTTCCACCTGGCATCTTCTGTGTTCCTTCTGGGCCTGGTTTGCACTGCAAATGTTTCACTTGCCAACCTGCAGCAGGTGTTCCTGTTCCTCACCTTCCTGCCTATCTAAAAGAAATTTCCCACTTTGGAGAATTACACCGTGCAAGTACATCCCTCACTGAATTACTCTGTGTTCCAGCAGGTTGTCGTTTCCCTCAGCCCACGGTGACCTTGCTGCATGTCCTGCATGCAGTATCATGTGTGCTTGTTGTTGTGGGTGAGCATTAGTTCAGGTAATGCCTGCCTGGGTGTGGAGCAGATGGGAGAGAGAAGGAAGTGCACTGCCACGGACAGAGCTGATACTTTCTCTGCAGGCACGTGGGGTCAGAGTCACAGCAAGCCAGCTCTCTGCTCAGCTGTGAGCTCCTCCAGACTCTGGTAAGGAAGGTGCATGTAAGGTTTAGCTGCTCTGTTCTTCTGAGTGCAGGTCATCATCACAGAGAGAGGTCTGCTTACATTACCATGGTATGAAAGATGTTTGTATTTAGGAGTTGTAGTAGGGTAGAACAATGCTAATTAAAAACTCAACTGTCTTCAAAACCAGAAAGTGGAAGATTGAGGGGCAGGGGGATGAAGGCCACAAATTTTTATCTGTGAAGTGGAACTTTGAGGCTTATGCTTTAGTAATGATGAAAATCAGGTTTAGCTACATTTCTACCTGCTTACATTCTTCAAACAACTGGTCTGACTTTACAGCATAACAATTAAAAAAAATATCTTAGCAAGCAGGAGAGTCTTAATGTGGCCTTTAGTAGGACAATAATGTAAATGTTTAATGATTGATGACAAAGGATTGTGAATGAGCTTGTGGAAGGGCTTTGCATGTCTGTTTGAGGGTAAGAAGGATCTTGATATATCCTTGGAGGTCACGTCTATAGATTTTAATGAGGGTGAAGCAGAGAAAGACTGTTAGAAGTGAATGAGATCTCAGTGAAGTGAAAAAATAGAAAGCTCTGGGTTTATGATCAGACAAACCAGATGGCGTTTTCTTAGTTTGGTGTTTTTGAAAAGGGATGTTCTGAAAGAAGCTGCAAGTAACTTCTAACCTGCCATCAGTACTCAGGAAACAAGTAAACAGTTATGAGTGATACAGTTTCACATAAACTATCTACTTAAACAGTTTTAGAGCCCTGAGTACGATAATGTCACTAATTAATAATTTGGGGTGTTGTTTAATTGTGTGTTAAGGCTGTTATTTGTAGGGCTTATGAAGAGAGCTCTATGGGCCTGCCTTGAAGGAAATACAGGTGAACACAGTAGAAAAGATGGTGAGAAGATTCTCCACAGCCGTAGCTCCATGAAACATGGCAGTTCAGGAAGACTGATATGTCTTTGCCCCTAAAATGCTTATTGATAAGTAGCAAAGGGAAGGGCAGGACTCCTAGAGGACATAAACATCATGCCTCTAGCTCTAGTGTCAATTCTTTTGGCTTGTCTATTTCACAAAGGTGGAATGAAGTGCTACTTCATTTTCTGTTTGTTCTCTCTGTTGTGTTGGGTATCTACAGGGGATTGTAGTTTCTGTGAGAAATTAGCTTCAGTCCTAAACTCAGTTTGGAAATGATCCTGATAAGAAGGTAGAAATGCCCAGGGGACCACTACTCTGTTCATTTGAAGACTCTGCATTTCACTGCTGCTATTCAAGCTAGCATGAACCTCTGAAACCTACTTGTGCCACTAAGCATTGCTTTTAGGGCAGCATCTGAGGTGAAATCAGCGTCTTCAGTTCCTGGAAAACCTCCACCTTGCTCTTGGATGAGAACCAAGCCACAATAAAGTAGGCATTTACCAAACCCAACAAAGGACATTTATAATTAATTTCATTTCTAACCAAAGGGGGAAGTAACACAGAATTCCCAGTTCATGTGTCATCAGGCTGTCAGCTCATACTTTAGAGTTTTGTCACCTTCTTGAAGGTAGCCAAAAAAACCCTCCTCAGAGTCTGTTGCCTAACAGAGAAGAGCTGGTTAACTGGGATACAGCAGTGTTGGGTTCTGATGCCTAAGGTGGTTTGGTGTTTTTTAATCTAAATCCACAGAGAAATTATTCACTAACAAGATTCATTTGACAGAGTTGTGTCAATCTCCAGTTATGCTCAAAAGCTCATCAAGCTACCCATGATTTCTTCAGTGCATTGGAGCAAAGAGTGTTTTAGTAGAGACACAGGTTACCTATTTGAAACTTTAAAACACTGTTTTGTTGACCAAGCAAGCCTGTTTTACAATATAAAATGGATCATAAAAGATGTTGCTGTTGCATGTGTTGTAATTTTAGGTTGAAAATACTAAGGTTTATTCTTTTTTTCTTCTTCTTTCCTCCTTAGGAGTGACACAGTAAGAGAAAGACATGAAGTATTTTTAATGAAATTCTGCTTTTGATCAAGCTGCTAAAAATGGATGTGAACATTTTCTCCTGTGAGGTAAGTATTGACAGGGAGAAATAAAAGAAAACCTGACTTGTTTCACTTAGTGTTCCCTGTGACCTCTGCTCTTCTGACCAGCAGCTTTTGAGTTATAACATCTGTGTCTTGAAAAACTTTGTACCAAAAGTCTTAACTGAAAAGTCCTACAAATAATCGTTTGATTCACAGGATTAGTCAGCTTTGTTCTGATATTCCAGCAGATAAATGTATAAAGGCTTGGTGTTGCAGGGTTGGTAATGAGCAGCTTCTGCACAGAGTAGCTTTTGACCCAGTGTCAAGCTTTTTTCCAAGCATCAAAGAAACGGAAGCTGCTAAGTCTGATTTTCAAGAGTGAATACTTACACAGACTAACTGCAGGTGCAGGAAATGAGTGAGATCCTGGGATGAAGAAAGAGTTTGTACCACAAATATGTAGGTACTTTTCCATGCATCCAGGCAGCTTTCTGAGTTCCTGCTCTGTGCAGCCTAGGGAAAAGTGGGGCTTTTGCCAGCCTGAGTTACAGGTGTATATTTATATTGCTTTTTTCAAGTGTCACAGCCCGATCTTCACAGTTCCTGCTGTAAGTATGTAAGTTAATAAAACCAAATACATGTCTTTAATTTAGAATTGTGGGAAAATTCAGCTTGTAAGGAACCTCGGGGGATGACAGAGTCAAACCCTTTGCTCAGAATTTGGAGTAGTCAATGAAATTAGGTCATTTTTACCCATTGGCCTTCTCAGTCTGTTACATGTTCAGAGATATTAACAAAAGATGGATTTATAGCTTGCCTATGTATTAAATGTTCATTATAGTAATGCAGATAAGGAACATGAAATGCTACTAGAATTTGTCAGAAAGGAGAATGTTTTAATTAAGACAGGATTGCACAGGAATTGTCTGTTTCTCTGAACAAAGGAAATGATAAATCTCTGATGTGTTCATTTGTTGCAATTGCAAATGAAACCTCCACGGGTCAGCTAACACTGACCCAATGACATGCTGCCAGTATTTTCAAGACGGGTTCCCTGCAAGAATTACCCCTTCCCAGGCATCTCTGGGGAATATATTTACTTCCTCCTGTAAGCAAAATTGCTTTCTCATAATAAAAGGAAGGGAAGTGAACACGTTGCTTATCCTGTCTAAAACATGTTACCGAAACATTTCCTCTGAAGTATAAATATTTGTTCATGGGAAAACATAGTGACAATGTGAATAAAAATAAGCAACTTTTCAGGAAGCTTTGGGAGCAATCTCTCCCCTGGGCTATAAAAGTAAACATAAACCAAGCATCCCTCCTCCCCCCATCATTATTGTACTACCAAGTAGGACACTTTTCATGTGAGCTCTAGGAGTAAATACTTCCACTGTTTTGGCCAGGGAGGATTATACAATGAAGGGGTTAATCTTGCCAGGAGAAAGACATTTTAGCAATCAGAGTCTCATGGGAGGGTCAGTGAAGTGAAGAGATACTTGGTTTACTTTGGATTTATGCTTATCTCAATGTGCTTTGAATTGATCCCTCAAAATTGGTAATTTAATAGCTTTAATAGTTACATTAGTAATTTAATGAGCCCCTTTCAGGACATCATCAAAGACAAACATATACTTTGTGAATAAAAGTAGAAGTAATTTTATAGGTAATGCAGTTCCTGAAAGCCAGTATACAGTATTACACATATTCGAGTCATGATTGTCATGGTTTAACCCCAGCCAGAAGCTAAGTACCATGTAGCTGCTTGCTTATGTACCCCAGTACATAAGAGGGGAAGGGAATCAGAAAAGAGGTAAAACCCATGGGCTTAGGACTGTTTAATAATTGAAATAAAATATAACAATCACTGGAATTAAAAGGGAGAAGGGAGAGAAAAAAAACCCAGAAAAACAAGGGGTGCACAATGCAGTGGCTCATCATATGCTGGCTGAGGCCCAGCCCAGCCCTGAGCAGCATTTGGCAGCTCCCAGTCGCCTCCCCCAATTTATATATTGGGCATGACCTTTTAGGGTGTGCGATTTCCCTTTGGCCAGTTTGGGTTACCTGTCCTGGCCCTGCTCACCCTCAGTTTCTGGTGTCCCTGGTCTCTGGCAGAGCATGAGGTACTAAAACGTCCTCAGTTTTGAATGAGCACTACCAAGCAACACCTACAACATCAGTGCGTCATCAGTGTTCTCACAGGGAGTCAGAAACACAGCACTGTACCAGCAACAAGGAAGAAAATTAACTCTATTCCAGCTGAAACCAGGACAGTGATGCTATGAATTATTTATTATGCATTGACTGATCTCACCATCAAAAAGTACCTAATGAGGGAAACGGCACACCCAAGAATCCAAATATCTCTTTTCACCTTTGTTCCCAGTTTCCAGCCTTGCTTCCCAGACTGTTTAAAGTGAATTTCTGAGTAACAGGTACATTTAGCTTATGTAGCTAAATTACAGAACAATATTCTCAGAAACTTCCACACCAGTTCTTGTTGTTTCTCTGATTTGGTCTGACTTCTCAAAGAGAATATATCTGCAGGTCTGAAAAAAGCTAACTTGTGGATGGGTGTGTGCTTGAGTCAGAAGATGCTACATCTCTGAAAGGTGTGTCTTTGTAGAGGTGTTATTTGCTCCTTAATATCCCAGTCATGGCTTATTTGCTTCCGGGCTTCTGTGTCACTTAAGGCATTATGAGACAAGTAGTAGTAAATTTAGCTGTCTGGGTAAAGGAGCTACTGCTCTCTCAGAGATTACTGTCTTCACAGTCAGTGGAATAAAATAGCTACATGTGTGATTGCCTCTGCAGAGCAATCTGGCACTTGAATGTAGCTGACAATTCAGAATGGTAAATCCAAAGTTATGGACTGTGCAAAGCCAGCAGAGGGGTGAGCACTGTGTGTGCAACAGTAACCTTCAGCAGAATTAAATTTATAAGAGGGAAAATTTAAAACTGCTTGAACTAGTTCTTCTCAAACTTATAACTGCTTGTGACTAGAGATCAGAAATGTGGGGGACTGCCTTGTGTGAGTGGTTCAGGTGAGAGAGGAAGTGTTGCTGTTTGTTGCTTTTGATCTTTGTAATTAAATTTATGTTCTCTAGCACTGTTTATCATACTGTTGAAATCCACGTTTCTAACTTTATCATGGGATTTCCTGTGCTTTACCAAAAGGAGAATAACTGTTTTTCACAACACCTATGCAGAATCAGGAACAATTAGTTATAATCAGATGGGAAAGGAAGAACAAAATGATGCAGTTCTCAAATGTCCATTAATTCAGGGAGCTTAAGCATCAAGGTACCCAACATAAGAAATTGAAGCTGGGATATAAAATCAGTGCTGTTACATCAGAATATTCTCTTGGCAGCTGGAATTACCTGTCTCTCACACTTCTGGAATGTCTCACACTTCTGGAAGCAGGGGCCTAGCAGCCTCAAAACGAGGATTTGCAGTAACGAAAACATAGTATGGTAACACTACCTGAGCTTTAGCAGCTTTTTGTTTTCAGCTGCATTGTCAGCGGTGAAATTTGCTTCTGCGTGGGCTCCTAGATGTGCTCAGCATGGGCAGGTGTTCCAGTAATTATCCTGTGCAACAAGTACAGTTTACACTTGAGATGTGTGTACGTGTTGTGGGGCCTTATGGCTGTCCATGTTTCAGTTCTTGATTTATGGCTATTCTGTAACACTTGAACTTCCTGAATTTGTCACTTCTATTTCAGACACGTTTATTTGACTGTCATGTGAGCTTAGGACAATAATGTAGATTATTGGTCACTAAATACAGAAGAATGTTTCGTAAAATACTTTCCAGTCTTCAAAGGAAAATACCTGTGGGTCAGGCTTTCCTTGACTGTCTCCAGTCTCTTGACTCTTGACTGATCCAGCTGTCTCCATGAATTTCTCCAGGGGTGAATTTTGTTCTTTTAATTCTTCTATGTGTTTGCAACAGTGCTCCCCACTGGCAACACTAGAATTAAGGAACTTTTAATGTTTCTCTTACTATAAAGTTACATTAGTCTTTTAGCTGTAGATCTGAATTTCAGCTAGAAACCTAATGTAAAAAATCAGAATGGTGGAGAAATGTTTATCTTCTATAACAGATGCAGTTTGATGACATTTTATTGGCAATTTCTTCTGTAAATAATCCATACCTTTTCCTGCAAAAATATTTTGGGGACAAGGTGTGGGAGGAATTTATTTCTCTTGAGGATTTTATAATGATACAAAATGCACCCTGCTCCAGCAATTTTGTCAATATGTATGGGAGTAAATAAGATTAATACCTTTGTAGTTCTCTTCTACCCTTACCCGGGAAAAGAATTCTTGCCTGACTCAGAAAAGACTGAAAAAAGTTTAAAAATAGAATGCCACATGTCTTGCTACTTTGTTGAAAGAGAAAAAAAAAAAAAAAGCCTGCTAGTAGAATTCATGATCCTTTGGCAAGATGACTCTCGAGCAATGAGTGGATGAGAAATTTCAAGGCCCTGGGAGATTTGATTTTGTTGAAGCTCCTTGAATTCCTGATTAGCTTCAAAACGCTGCTGGTGGTTCTAGTGTGTTTTTAATTTTACAAAGGTATATTCTGTTCCTGACATATTTAAATGCTGCACTTATAAGGGTAAGTGTAATTGGAAAGTGATGTCTTTTACTCAGTACTTTGCAAATTACACAGTATACTCATACTCCTTTAAGCCCTCTGATTTGTGCCTAATCTGTAGTTCAAACCTGTAACAGTGATATTTTGGCAGGTCCTAGAAGTAGTGTCCTAGACCCTCTGTGAAAACTGCAAATATATGCAAGAAGTATTTGATTTCATGGTTGATAGCTTTTGAATGGTAGCATTTAAAAGAACAGAATCCTTCTCAGTAGCTCTTCCTAATAAGTATAATTAGGGAAGTCTCATCAAGCAGCCTGTGGTGAAACATGCAAACTGTCTTTATTGCCCGCTTCTTAGACTTGGAATCATTGGTGTGTGTTTTCTTGTATGGATCACTTGTGTGCATTCCTCTGCAATTTCTGCAATTACCGTTATCCTTCAGCTGCACCCTTTTGCTAGAATTTATAGGAAGTGTTTCAGGGAGTGAAAGATATCCATCAGAACCAACCCTGGTAGTATTCTTTCTGCCTGTGGTTTATGATCTTAACTCATTGGGGAAACAAAAAAATGGTAACTAGATTTGTGTAGATGTATTGAAGTAAACCACTAAAATACATGAGTGGCGTTTGGACAGTAGAAACCTCATGTCGATCTAATCCTGTGTAACACACTGGATTTGTTGTGTTGCAAAAATGCAGGCTTTGCAAGGCAGTCTTTGCTAGTGTGACTAAATCACGTCAGTAAACTGGTGTAAGGTGGTGGTAAGAGGCACAAGGTCTTACCTTCCTGGAAAAGCTTTCTGTTTCAAAAAATTAGTGGTTCCAAGGTATAAAATACAGAGAACGTAACAGAGTTTGAGTTTTGGTCTTGAATTCATAAAATCCCACTGTTGCTACTGTGCAGAATCACACTGTACAAAATAAATGAAGAATTGTGCTGTAATCTTGGGGGGGATTGTAATCAAAGTAAGTACACTCTTTGAACAACCTAGTGAAAAAATCGTGAAGTTACAGGTGCTTCATTCATTTCTGTTTTGTTTCAACTACTTTAAGTTATCATCATTCTAAGACAGTCATGTAGCAACTAATTCTGTGGACTTTTTCTCCTGGAATTACTCCCCGAACTGAAGCCCAGAGAAATCACTGAAAGCTTTTCCTCAAGTTTCAGAAGGATTTATATCAGGCTCTTAACACCATAACTGGGTCTTACTTTTGTGTCTAGCTTGCTATGGGACAGCAGAAGAGTAAGTTGTAGCTAATAAGGCTGTTTCTCTAAGATCAGTGATGATGAGATTAAGCTGCATTTGATTCTTCTACTTAATCCTGCTCTGTTCGTTTGACAGCCTATAAAGATCAGAGTATGGCTGGTGGCTGCTGTTCTTGTATATAAGCAGTGATTCAGAGACCCATAACACTAGGCTTTGGCAACTGGGAAAAGGGGGCCAAAATCCACTTTGTTTCTCTTCCCCTCACCACCCCTACCTGATGTTTTCCAGTTCCTGTAACTTGAGATTTGTGTTCAAGAATTGCCCTCATGATCTCTTTATACCACCAACATAAGCAACTCCAAGCAGGGGTGGCACATCCTTGCAGAGATCTCTGTGTATTGCTCTTGTTGAATTTCTGAAATCTTTGACCAATATTTTAGCTTCTAAAATTTGGTCTACGTTTTGCATTCTCCTGTGTATAAACCTACTAGACTTTTAATAGGTGATTTATGCAGTCCTCAAAAGGCAGAAAGAGCATTTATAATGCTTAGAAGAAAAAGGGCTGATGCACTTATGTGTGGTTTTTAAAGCTCAATAGCTTAGATCAAGAGTTTGAAGCAAAGACTGTGTATGTCATTGAAAACCTCCTGCAGTTGTAGTATAAAGAGGTTTCAAGTCTCTTCGAAACTCATTACTCAGAGAAAAGTGAATTTTGACTGATCTACATAGAGGAGAGATAGAGACTGACAGCAAGCCACCAGGCCAGACAGACGGACAGACAATCTTCTCCAGCTGACTGTTTGCTATGACTCTTTTTTCATCCCACAGAGGAGTCCTTTCCATTCCATCAACATCTGATTAGATGGCAGAAACATTTTAAGAAGCTCTGAACAGTTATGCAGATGCCAGCACTATTACTTCCAGATTCATTCCCTTGCCAAACAGCAAAATGACAGAGTCAAGAAGAAATCCTCCTACTAGTCAGTTTTTTCTATTTAGTTTTTGTTTGGAACTGTTTTTTAAGCCGATTAAATCTTTTGTATCCATATTGTAGTCCTGAGGAGCTAGAAGTGTGGAATATAGCAAATACAAGCTGTTGCAAAATTGCTCCCATTAGAAAAGATTACGCATGTGATACAAAACTCTGCCATAGAACCAATTCTTAAAACAGCCTTGTCCTCTCTGGGTTGGGAATGCAGTGAGCCATAACTCTGCCACTTCTTCCCTTGGGAGACTCTTATATAACTGCTCAGCTGTTTCTCTTGCTGTTCTTATTAAGCCAAAATTTTGTTTTGCTTAATTGTATCCTGCTACACCTAACTTGCAAACTGGGACTGTTCAAGTGAATCCACTCCCTTTTAAGACCAGACCACACAGTCTGTAGAAAGGAAGGATGGCAGCAAAGGCAGTTTCTTAAGAGTTTAAGGGGCCATCAGAGAGACTATGACAGCACAAGTGAACAGGCTGGGACATACCTGGCTCAGCTGAGCACCCTTCCAGCAGCGAGGGACAGCCACGTCCGGGGCTGCCTGAGGCTGGGTGCTGCGAGGAGGGCAAGGGCAGGGCTTATTCCCTTGTGAGGCGGCTTCAGAGAAACTGTGCTCAGTTTCAGGCTTTGCAGTTCCAAACAGAGATTGACCAACTGAACACAGTGCAACCAAGGCCCACTAATACTGTGGGGAGACTGAAACATGAGATGTACACAGAGACACTGAGGGAGCTGCTTATCTGGCCTGGAGAAGAGAAGGTTAAGAGGGCATCTGATAACTACCTCAGGTACTCACAAGGGGTTGTGGGGAAACCAGATCTCACAGTTGTGCAACAAAAGGACAAAAGGCAGCAGTCACAAGTAGCAGCAAGGCAGGTGTAAAGAAAAAATTTTCTCACTGATTGTAGAAAAAACCGTTTTCATAGTGAGTGGCTAAGCAATGGAACATGTGGATTGGAGATTCTGGACTGACTGTCCTTAACCAGATCAAGCTTTGAAGTTAGCTGTGCTAACTATTTCCTCCTATTGAGGAGGAAGTTGGACTAGACGACCTCTGGAGGACTCTTCTTACCTAAATTGATATTCTATTTTGGAGTGATGTGGAGAAAATCAGGGTCTTGTAATTAACAAAATTAAATATGGAAGAAGAGAAATGCAAAAGCCAATATCCTACACATAATTAGTCTGAAAACTAAAGCTTTGTCAAAATATAGCCCTCTGAAAAAAAATGTAGATATTTAATTTTTATTCCAAATTATAAGTATTGGCATTTTCCTTCTGTAGATGGTTTCTTACCTGTTTACTCAGCTGTTCAAAATGTATGCCTATATTAAGCCTTCTATATCCCTTTTCTAGTGACAAAGAATGGGGAAATATAATTCATAAGGCAAACCACTGGTGCTATATATCATTCACAGAATGCTCCAATAAAATCTGGTGCACTGCGGGCTTCTTAACTGATGATGATCTTGCACTATATTTAGGATTCAGTGAAGAACTGGGAGAAAACCTAACAAATAAATGCATAGTGGTCTTTGTTGGTGTGTGATGAACACAGTGAAGGTATCATTGTGTATCACACACGGCTCCATCTCTGAGAATTAAGACAAATGTGGGATTGTAGGAAAAGGGATGCAACTGGCTGAATCAATTTGCATAGCTGGCTGAGAGTAGATGTTGATGTCACTGAATAGAGACACCTTACGTCAAATGCTAACCAAAGAGAAGAACAGACTGGGTACAATGTACAATAGTTTTGAAAAGAAAACTAATTAGGAATGCATGAGCATTTGGCAAGGGTACATTGCAGCCCTGAATGCAAACCTTTTAATAAGGTTTGCATTAAAAATTGTATTGACAGGAAATGAGTTGAATTTTATTTCAATGTTTATAGAATATATTCTTACATAATTTTATTCAAGGCATTTGTTCTCTTTATGAATTTTTTATGGATCAGATCTGATGAAATATATCCTAATCCATTACAAAAGTAGTTAGAAATTATTTTGATCTACCCACATCATTAAAGTCTCTAAGTCTAATTGTGGGGGGAAAGTAGACTTCTATGACAGGAGCTGGGTAATTCTGGTATTTTAATTCACATGTTTCCAGTTGGCTTAGACTACATATACCATGCACAATTGGGTGCATGGTGAAGTCCATAACTGAAGTACCACGTTTCCTGATTTTGGTTGTACAACACTCACTCATGTTCACTTTGTATTGTTGAAAGCAAATTTCTTGGACTGTCGAGAGCACCTTCTGTCCCTGTGAAAGTTGCTTTATGCAATGTGGAGCCTATACAGGAAAATTTACCTTATTTTATTTTACCTAATTCCTTGGGCCTTTAAATTATTTCCACTAACATTTTTAAATCTAAACATGCTCCTAAAGTCTTCTAATATGAAAGGCCCCTGCATTCAAGGATAAAGGAGAGAGAAAAACTCTAGGATGCCCTGTACTCTTTGGCTTCAGGTTTGGACAGTCCCAGGCAGTCTCTGCAAATGTTGGACATGCCCTCTTTTAGTGAACAAGTTCAGTTCTGTAACTGTCCCTGCTGAGTGTTGATGGTGTAGCTTGTCATAGGAAACTGCATTTGTGCTTGGGTATTACTACCTAAATCAGAAGAGAAATAATCTCAGTTGTCCTGACTTAAAAGCTTGAGTAGGTCCTCAGAGGGAGTGAAGAGCCATGTTGCTACATTTTTAAATTTTCTTTTTAAGCAGACCGTACCTAGACCTCTAATACGACCGTACCTAGACCTCTAATACAGGGAAGAGCCTCATGCTTCCACTTAGCCCTTGGGTCTGGGATGTAGACTTTCTCAGAATGCTGACAAACAGAAATGTAAAATCTAAAGCCCAGAGTTACCATGCTTAGACTATCAATCCTCTGCAGATGCAGCAGACTTAGATTGTGATGTGATGGTGAGAAGCATGGGCTCTCCTTCCAGAAGAGTTTGTCAAAGAAGCTAAACCAAGTGCTTGTAGTCCCTTCCTCCTGTGCTTCCTGTTATCCTTGACTGGTATTTTTTCAACCTGTCTCCTCCTGAGCCTTTCTCTGGTGTCTCAGAAGTGCAGAGGATGGAAGGGCCTGAGGGCACTGAGCTTCAGCGTTTCTGAACTGGTAGAAAGTTTCTTAAGGAGTTCTGCTAACATTGCATGTTGGAGCAGCCTCTGGAATTAAATTGACTCTCAAGATCCAGGAGTAAAAAGGTTATTTGTAAACTCACTTACAGTCTATGCACAAGTGATGCTCTCTCCTGATGTTTTTTTAATCATCTGAGAAATATAGTCTCAAAATCAAAAGGTTAGTTTAGCCCCAGAGTAAAAAATAATACATTGGAGCATATGGGGATGTGAATTTACATTTGTGCTTTCAAATGCATTTTGTAATTTAGCTAAACTAAGATAATTCTAAGTAGAATTCTCCATGGGAGTTAATGCATTTTTAAATTATTATTTTAGTCTTTTTTTATCCAGTTGTTCTCTCAGTTGTGAGATAGTGTTTAAAGCACATAACTGAGCTGCAGTGACAGAGCTCACTTGGCAGCCCATAAACATGTTTTGGAAAGCTGTATCGACTTGGCAAAAGCAGACTGTAGTTAAATGCTACCATGGTCCAATGCCATGTCCTTTAGGATTGCTTGCAAAGACAGAGCTTATTCCCTTCTTCCTTTCCCTCTAGCTGTTATTCCTCCCTGAAAACAAACAAATGAAAATGAAAAATCCAAGCTGGCTACCTGGAATACTTAAACATCCAAATGAGTAAAACTTTACCATTTGTGGATTTTTAATGTTTATGCAAAGCCAGTGGGAATAGTTGTGGTTTATTACTGTGCTTTCTTGTACCAAAGCCTAGAAACTGTCAGTTGCTCTACACCCTATTAGAGATGCATTCCAACCACTTCTCCATGTGTCACTCAAGTTTATGGTCAAAACTCAACTGTTTGTTTAAAAAGTTTGGGAAAATATAAATATGCTTCCATGCAGGATTATGTATCAGAGAACAGAGAACTTCTGGCTGTCCTGGGGTTTTATTTTATACTTTGCTGGAAAAGCTGCAATCTGAATTATGTAAGATGTGTTACATTTGTGGTGGGAAAGCACTGAATGGTAAAAATTGCAGTAGATGGTCATTAAAATGGAAATGAATATAGAAGCATGTACCTATTTCCACAGCAGCAGAAGCCTTTATCATCCTTTGATGAAACAGGGAAAAGGAGAGAAACTTGAGACCTTTTCTTTATCCCCATCAAAAGCAACTCTCTCTTTTTCCACTTTTAACCATCTGACTAATCTTTGTCATTGCTATATTCTGCTAAATTTACTATTGTGCACTAAAAATAACTCTTTCTTCCTGTCCTCTTCCCTTTTTTTTTTCCTTTTTTTTTTCCCTTTTTTTTTTTTCTTTTTTTTTCTGTAGAAAAGCTCTGTAAAGAGCTGGGAATTACATCTAAAGGTTTGTGGGTTTTTTTATTGGCTTGGTTTGGGATTTTTTTTTTGAATTGCAATCCAACACTTCTTGAGTCATGGCAAGTCTGGTTGCTTTGTATCAGTTTTCTCTCACGTGATGCTAACTTACCTGTTCTCACATTAACATTCACTGTTTGCTGCAGTGATAGTCTTGGTATTTTTGATAGAGACATAGGTTCTAGCTCTGATTTATCTTCAGAAAGTGATCATTTAGACTGTAGAAAAAAGGTACCAATAAGGAATTAAAATTTGCCATACTGAAACAGTTTAGTAAAAGGAATACCTTTTGTGTAACACTGCTTTGATCAGCCTCCTGATCTGACTTGGATGAACATGAGGTTTTTTGTTTTCCTAAAAACTGTGTGTCTGAGAAACAAGTGAATACACGGGGTTGTTGTTCTTGCACAGAATGAAAAATTTAGCCCTCATTTGTGGAGAAGAAAATTCCCACAGAACTTGAGACTTGAAAAACAGAAAGTAATTATACTATACAATTGAAATCTGGTGACTTTTTTTTTTTAACTTTTTGTTTCCTGCATTATCAACTTGATATATCTTTGCATGTAAGTCGATGTCTGAGTGAGAGTTGTTTTAGTTTCTGATGCATTTGTCTTCTCCATCCAAACTGTGCAAAGCTAGGAGAGGAACACTTAATATTTGCCATGATGCACGTTGTTCTTCTGCCCCTAATAGCATCCTTTGATACGAAGTTGCAAACTGTAATTTGTCCTGACATAGATGTACTCAACTGAAAATTGTAGCAGTCTGACCTGGTTAATGTAAGTTTGGCTTCTGGGTATTTGAAAAATGTAAGTAATTGACTATAACCAAATACATTTGGATACTGTTAACCTGTTACTGGTACAGATAACTATTCTTGCAAGTGGGGTTTTAAGCAGCTTCATAATGTTTTCCAAAAAATTAGTCTTAATGCTACGAGACTGTGCAATGTGTGAGTCCAGATTGCTGTAAGACAATATTTTTTGACTAGTGACTACTTGTTAAATAGTCACAACTATGTCAAAAACTGTCCTTAGCTGCAGCAATTGTGCCCATGCCCCTTACTGGTTAGTGACAGTTTTGTTGATGTCAAGCAGTAAAAGAAGAGCCAGAGAGCGCTGTGTTATCAGGGAGCAGGGTCTGGATTGTAACACACAGGGCCTTGAGCTGCTTTCACGGGTTTGAAAACACCAAGTCTAGATTGTCATTGTAAGAGAAAGGGTGGTTGTGGTTTAACTGTGATGTATGTGTTTTACATGAAGGCTTCAAACATTAGCAAGAATAGAGAGAAGTGATTTCAAAAGATACCAGCAGCGCCTGCAGTAACAAATCGCATGTCCAACTTAGGGCAACATCCAGAGAGGCTTTCAGGACCTTTGCACTGTGTATGTAATAACAATATTTACAGTGCATACGTATAAAGATTGCGTATGGGAGGTGTTGCTTTGTTTCCAAGTTGTTTCGTGTCCGAGCTTTTACCGTGCGAGGCCATGGCAGAAAGCCTCTGCGGCGGGCCGTGGGGCAGGGGTGGGATGTGTCCGGTGATCCCCGCCGGGGGCCGTGGGGCAGGGGCGGGATGTGTCCCGCGATCCCCGCCGGGGGCCGTGGGGCAGGGGCGGGATGTGTCCCGGTGATCCCCGCCGGGGGCCGTGGGGCAGGGGCGGGATGTGTCCCTGTGATCCCCGCCGGGGGCCGTGGGGCAGGGGCGGGATGTGTCCCGGTGATCCCCGCCGGGGGCCGTGGGGCAGGGGCGGGATGTGTCCCGGTGATCCCCGCCGGGGGCCGTGGGGCAGGGGCGGGATGTGTCCCTGTGATCCCCGCCGGGGGCCGTGGGGCAGGGGCGGGATGTGTCCCTGTGATCCCCGCCGGGGGCCGTGGGGCAGGGGCGGGATGTGTCCCGCGATCCCCGCCGCGGGCCGTGGGTCGCTCCGCCGGGCGGGCATGCGGGGGCGGCTCCATCCTCCGCCCCTTTACGCGCGGCCGCGGTTTCATGAATGAAATCCAATCGCGGCGCTAAAATTAGACCGCGGGGCCGGCACGTCACGGCTGCCGCCGCCCGAGTCAGCGCCGCAGGGCGGGCCGGGCCGGGCCGGGCCGGGCCGGGCGGGGACCCCGCGGCGGGGCCGGGCGGGCGGAGCAGCGCCGGCGGCGATGCCGCTTCCCTGCCGAGCCGCGCCGGCTCCGGGCGCTGCCCCGCCGCCGTGAGGAGCAGCGGGAAGGGGGCGCGGCGGCCGCGGCCGCCACCCCCTCCGGTGCCGCGGCCCCGGGGCCAGCCCCGCTGCACGCACCCCGGCCGCCCGGCATCCCGCCCTCCCGGGTAGGTCCCGCGTCGCCCGGGCGCGATCGTGCTCCGAGCTGCCCGTGTGCGGGGCCGGGGCGGGCTGGCCGCCAGCGGTTCCGCAGGGGGCGGGTAGCGGCGCCCCAGGCGTCCCGTTTGCTCGCAGGTGCTCTCCCGCCTCGTCGGGAGGGAGCAGGAGGTGGTGGCATCCTCCCCTCCTCCGGGGACAGAGAGGGCTGAGTCCTTGATGAAGCAGATCTGTCTGGCTTCCTTTTCTAGCGAGGCCACGAGGTGCAAGGAAAAAATAGAGGGGTATGATGTGTACGGGAAGCACAAACCTCCTGGAGCTTGGTACCTCTGAGTGTCATTCAGTAAAATACCGAAGGATATCTTTTCCCCCTCTTTTTTCCTCTCCCCTTTCTTTCCCCCTGCAGTGTCTGTGGAGTCTGCTGTGAGTTGCTCTGACAACAGCAGGAGGTTTTGGGGGGTCTCGTGGCACAGATTATCAGATGTCTATGTCGGGACCTATGTGTGGGCCATAGAAAGGGACTGTAGAGACAAACTGTAGCAGACTTTTAATTTGTTTAGTCAAGCTTTAGTGGGTATTGTGTCATCTGACATCTAAAGCAAGAGAAATCTGTCACTGGACATACAGAGGCAGACTAGGTGGAGGAGTTGCCGTCTATTGGTCAAGACACTACTCTGAAGGCAACAATATACTTGTTTTAAAAATGATAATAATAAAGAAAGCCCTTGAGGCTCTGCATATGGTCACAGCAAGAGCAAGGAAGTGATGCCAGAATAGTCTCAATGACTTTGTTCATCCTCAGTTTGTGTACTATTTCAGGACACACAGCTGACTTGAAGCCAAATGTTCAGCTTGAGCTGTAATATCTTGAGCTGTAATAGAAGCTGAGGTGGAAATTAGCTTTTCCAGTGTGCTTAAGGGGGTCCTTTAGCTGCTGATCTTTCTAGGCAAAAATAATGCATGTGGGGAGAAACTCACCATTGTTAGGACTCCACTGAAGAGTTGTCATGACTGCTCAGTCTGGTAGTAATATTTCAGTACACGGTATATTTCAGAATCATGGAAACTGAATGGTTGCATTTCTTTTCAGTATCTTTCTAGATTCTCTTCATTAGGTTATGATTTCTTTCTATGCCTGTTGCATTTGCACATCTGATTCTATCTCTCAGATATACAATGTATCTACACACTACTAACAGAAGAAAAAAAAGTGAGTTCAGTATTTGTACTAGGGTTCTTTATATAAGTGATGTAATACTTAAGGAGCATAAGATCTGGGACAGGCTCAGATACACAGAAGTATGTTTATCCAAGAAGAAATAAACATCACTTTTAGCTCTGGGAAGCTTTCTAAAACTCCTGCGCTTTTAAAACTCCAAGCTTCATAAATACTGTAAAGCATTAGGCTGAGAGGAGGAGCTGATCACTTGACCAGTAAATCCTGATGTTTGATTCTTTGTTAATACATTTTATTTGCTGGAAAAATGCTTAAGTCCTGTATCCAGATGTTACCCTGTGCTGAAGGGGACGAAAGGACAGAGAAGCCTTGAAGGAGGAGAAGCAAAGAAGCAACAGGTGTTTGACATGCTCCTCCCTTGCTCCCTTCCTTCCTGCCAGGAAAGTATACAAACATTGTAGAGCAAAGCATGCGCTTGGGAAGGAGGAAAAGGAAAAGCTCAGGCGTCCTTGCTGCATACAGCAGACTTGCAGAGCAGCTCAGAGTCTGGGTGATTGTATTCTTGGGTCACTGATTGGGTTTCCATAAAAGAGTTCAAAACTTTCTGCTGAAGGAGTGAGTGGTGCATGAGCTATAACTGGTGCACCTGCAGTGTGTGTGGTCATAGCTGGGGCTCTTTGGGATTGCAGGCAGGTCATGAAATAAAAATATGGATTCCCTTTGCCTCCCACCCAGTGCTATTCTACTTTTCTGTTTTCCTCTCCTTTCTGTCTGATATGAGACACAAGATAACAATTTCTTTCTTCTCGTTAAAGTACTTTTTCCTTTGCAAAGGAGTCTCTGTGTGGCACTAGACATTACAAGTAAACCTTGCATCTATGTTCCTCCTGCACTATTCCATTAATGTTGCTGGATTTGCATTTGAGACATGGGCGTAGAACTTGGCCCATGATCTGAAAATAGCATTTACCTGAAGTTTGCCATCCTAAAGTGTTTGCTGTTCCAGTCAGTATTTAGGTCTTTGGGTGGGTTTTTCCTGCTGTCATTATGAGGTCTCACTCCCCTTTGAGAATTTCCTAGTGGTAATAATGTCTGAGAATGAATAAAATCACATATGATGTCCTTCTAAGATCACTGATTAACAAAGAAGAGAATGCATAAGAAATGTCACATAAAGTTCAAGAAGCAAGAGCCTGATTCTATCTTTTGGAAAGAGAACAAGTACAGAAAGTGAATTCAACAGCGCTCTGTGCTAGAAGGTCACCAGTATCTCTGGATTTATTCTTTGTTTGTAGCTCTAGTGAGAATCAATAAATATTTTCCGCACAGAAATGCACAAAAGTTGTGAGAATGCCTTATTTGGTGGTTATGGTTGTTATTCTTTCAGTACTATTGGGAACAGGATTCAGTGTCAACACCTGTTTTATGCATGGGTACAATCATTAACAACCTCCACTACATTATCAGTAGTTTAATACTTTACAAGCATCTTAATTATGTAAGAGTAAAATCAGGCCTTTCATGGAGTTTATTATCATGAAACCTAGCAGTGTTGAGTCAGACTTTTCCAGGGACCCATCTTCCTTTAAGCTTTGAGTTTTATATGTCATCGCAGATAGTCTTGGGCATGGCAGTCACTAGGGATTCAGCTGCAGCTTTGCCCCAGTTATGTTGATCCAAATACCAAAGCAGGAATCAGAGCACCTGATGCTCTGTCTACAGTGATGGTTCATGTGATGCAGTAGCAGGGGACCTGGGAATGCAAAAAATGGTGCTGAGGACCCAGTGTCCACACTGCACACAGCTCAGGGACAAAAGGGGTTACTTCAGACTGCCTTTAATCTGGTCCCATGGACTGGATGCTTATCACGGGTGGGTGGCACACTGTCCCCTTCAGAATTCAGTTTATGCACTCTGGCTGCACCTGATGTGAACCAGACCATGGAATATTTGCTTCAAGAATGTATTCTTGAGCTGAATTAACATGCTATTAGTGGTGCACCCTTATTCAGCTCCTGCAGCATTATTTTCTGTTGCAGAAGGAGGACTCATCTGAGGACTTTGTGCATTTTATGGGTGGCTGCTTTAAAAAGTGCCAGCTGTTTGGTGATGGTTATCACCATCAATGGGTATTGTCCATTCTTCAGGTACTTGGTTCTCAGCCACTTTTATTCATGTCAGCCACAGTTAATTTCAGTTTGTGATGATGTGGCAGATTATGGCCCACAGCAATGCCAGATCTTGGTCACTGCCTAGTCCCTTGTGTCTGCTGTGATTATCTCTGGTGAGTGGAATGAATAGTCAGTTGTAGCTGGCTGTATCTGGAATCCTTACAAAATGCGTTTGCAAAGCCAAAGTGCCAGCCTTAAATCAGTCATGTACCAGCTGTAGGGATGTTTCCCCCTTTCCAGGGGAAGGTCCACTCTGGGCACTGTTTTCCACATCTCTGTGCACACCAAGAAAGAAGCAAAAGGAGGCACAAGGGACTGTCTTGTGTAGTGGCTTGTTCTTGGGGTAGACTCTGGAAAATTGGTGACAGTAGGAGCAGCAGTGCTGCAGGCTCTGCCACCGTGTAAAAAACTCTCATCCCAGATTCCCACACGTGAGGTTTCTGAAATGGTTAAATGTCCTTCACCTGTCATGTGGATTAATTTCTAGGGCGATGATCTCATCACGAAGGATATCCCAAGGTATGTCACAGGTCAAAATAATATGTAAGCTGCTCAGTGTAATCAGCTTGTTGATTTCTGCCCTTCAGGTCTTCCAGAACTTGTCAGATAATTGACATAGCTCAAGTCTAATGCTGAACTCTGCATTTGGATCTCTACTTTGTTTGATAGACGGAGCGTTTATAAAACAAAAACAGGTCCTTGTGAGCTGCATGGTTTTTTGGGTTTTTGTTTTTTGAGGAAGTTCAGGAGAATCTGTTATTGTACCTAAAATTGAATGTTTTCATTCTCAGCTATTGTGGTGTCTGCCCTCAGCAGAGGGCAGTCTGTTTTACACGTTGTTATGTGGGAAGAATTTGTGTTTTACTAGTATCTTGATTTTTGAGCATCTGAGGAAATGCTCATTCTTACTGAGCAAAAGTTTGATCACAGAGGTAGGTTGGGCTTGATGAATGATCCTAATAATTAACAGAAACAAACAAATTTGGAGTCCTGCAGGCAGCGAAAGAGCAGAGTGACAGGTATCTGATGCTGCAAACCAGGAATTATTCCCTGTCTCTACAATTTCTGTGAGGGTTGTGGTGATCATTTGACTGAGAAGTTTTCTAGCAAACTTCTGCATCTGTTCTGTCTTCAACTTTACATCATAATTAGGCGCTGCTCCTTTCATTTCTGTGTCAAGCCATGGTCAATTTTTCACTCCCTTTAAAACTTGAGGGATAGAGTGGGGATTATGGCAGCTGAATGGGAGCTTCTGAGAACTTCTGTTTTTAAAAAGTAAGAGGTAGCATCCGGAAATGAATCTGATGCTTATTGATCAAAAGCTGACATGAAAGAATTTGGTTCAGGCAAGCCAAGTGGAGTCTCTCTTGATGACAGCCTCAGTGTTTAACTTCTCCAGTTGTATCACATTTTAACAGCATTCTGAGGGGCTTATTTCTTTGTTGATACTGACCCTAAGCTGTCCCAGGACAGAAGAATAAGGTTCTGCCCTTGTGGAAGAGAAAGGCGTTTCTGTTGACCTGCACTCTTGTGGGCAGCAACAGCCAGGGTTATCTCATTTATCACCTTGTGCAGTAAAACATTTCTGTCAGCTGCCCTTCTCTTTCTACCCATGGGTGAGCTCAGGGTCTCATGTTTGCGGTCAGGTCAGCTTTAGAATATAAGGGTTTTCTGTTTTCTCCTTCCCCAGTCATTGGTGTATCTGTTGTTTTCTTCTGCTGATGGACCAGGCAGGGTAAGTAGGTGATAAATTCCAGAATTAATCTTGAATTTCTTCCTTCTGAGGTAGTCTCTTCAGTCCTTCCATGTAAACTGCCAGAACTTTATATAAAGCAATAGGGTAATGCTGCTTCATCCTGGACAAGAATCCAGCCTGGTATGGCTCATGCCCACCTTTGTCCCCTGGTGACCTAGTGATCTGATCCCACTTTGAGTCTTACCACCCTTTGTCACCAGCTAGTTCTTTGATGCTGACCAGGAATAGTTTTCCTTTTGAAACCAGTCTCCCCAGCAGGCCTCCCATGATTTAATAAAATACTAATATTAGTGTACACCTTGTAAAATTTGTTTTGTGATGGTCTTTCAGCAGCTGGTAGTTTATGCGTTGCTTGATCCCATGTTGGGATTAGCTTCACAATTATACTTGGTGGGGCCCTAAATTCATTGATTAAATTGAGCCAAACCACAAAACAGCCTTTTGGCCCTTAAGCTTTCCCCAAATCAGAGCTGTCTGTGATTTCTGCACTCTTGCATGAGTGAACACCAAGTTCCCCCTGCTTTGTCTCCTGGCATATCTGTGTTATTCCACTAAAGATTCTGAAACAACACATGGTGGGTTATATATTGAGAATGAACATTTCACATGCTTATTCTGGCTCATGTGCTCATTGGTCCCTGCCAGCGTGCCGGTGCCTTGGGATTCTGCACTGCAAGGTAGTGATTTCAGTGCCTGAAGAACTTGGCATTTTGTATCTCCTTTTCCAGTTTCCATGGCTGCGAGAAGTAATTTTGCAACTTGGGGATGGAGGCAAGAGTGTTGCATAGTCTTGTACATTTTTTTATATTCTTTTTGACATGAGCCTAATGGCTCTCTGAAGGAGTCACTCCAAAACTATACTAAAAAGTACATCTCCAGAATAGATTGCAATATGGAGTAGCTGCAAATACACTTTCATATTGTTTCAGGAAAGTGTGTTTTCTGGGGATAATTGTTGATGATCTTATTGCCTTACTGGTGGCCTGAGTTTTTCAGATAATTGCCATGCCCACCATTCATATTAAGCTATATTGTACTGTGGTGTCTCTTTCCATTAGATTTCTTTAGTAAAATTGTCACATTTTAATTGTGGTTGGCACCCCCTTTTTCAAAGGAGTTCCTGGTTTGCACGTTTGGTCAGATTACTTGACACAGGTTGAAATTACTAATTTTTTTTTTTTTTAATGAAATAGCTTGAAGAAAAAGTCCACTGAGCAGGCAAGGTTCTTACATGCTGTCATTCTGAACTGTGATCTGAAGTGTTTGCTCTTAGCACAAGGGCTAAGTAAAATGCTTGCTTTGAGGGGTCCTATAAGTACAGAGCTGAGAAGTAAATGGCTACAGGATCATCCCATAATCACTGATTAATGTAGACAATCTTAGTGATTTGTTTGTGGTGTCTTAGTGATTTGTTTGTGGTGTTTGTGATTTGTTTGTGTTTAAGAGAAAAGAGTTGATAATTAGCCACTGTTCTTTGAAAAAAAATCTTGATTATGTTTTGTAAGTGCTAAGTGAGGATTTTAAACATCTGGACATTTCAAAATGGGCATTTAGAGATCCCCAGGGGTGGATTCCTGATCCTCCACGGGCAACTCACTTTTTGGTTTGGATCTTCATCCACCTTGTTTCTAGCAGAGAAAAAATGCAATCATAGCTTTATGTATATTCAATTGCATTTTTAAAAAAAGTTCATGGTTATAATGTGGTTATCTATTGCATATTAATAGACCTACACTAATACAGAGAGTTAGAGGGATTGTATGTGTCTCTTGTGTTTAGTCTGTGTACCAATGGACTAGATCACATCAAGTGATGTGCTTCATCTACAGATCTTTTGGAACATTTCTCTAGAAAGTGAGTGTTTCATTATTGAGGCTGACCAGCTTGCATGCTATGGCAACCACAACTGTTTTATAATGATAATAATAACAACTCATTTAGAAATGAGGGAAAACTAAATGAAAAACCAAGCACCCCACAGCAATTTGAGGTGAAGCACCAGAAAAAGAAATTGGCAACCATCTGCAAGCCGTGGTTCAAAACAGTAACCTTATATTTCTTGGGAAATAAATCAGCTTTATTTGGAATATTTCTTAACTGCTAATCAGGTGAATGAATTAAATGGTTTTATGTTAGATCTTGAGTCTGCTCACATCTCCTGCTTTTTTGGCTGCCTGTGTCTTCTCTTCATCTGCAAACAATCACAGGTGACAATGTAAAAATAGAACATCCTAAGAGATTTTTGAGATCCTGTGTTATTCTTACGGGTATCTTTTTCCATATCCATCCATCTGCTCATCTTTCTTTAGAACTGGATTAAGCAGCTGAATTTTGTGCTCCTTTCTTTTGGGAAACGATGATTTCTGATCAGATCTTTTCCCTGGTAGGTTCCTTGCTGTCCCTCATTTGATGGCCTTTCTGTCTTTCTCTGGCTTTTTTTGTCAGTGCCCTTTCTGGGACTGGACACACTTCCAGCAACTTTCCTCATAGTTTTACCCTGCTTTGTTTTGCTGGTAAACTAAACTATTGCTGGTTGTTGGTTGGTTTTAGCAAGTTTTTCGTTGATCCTTGAATGTTATGCCTTTTTTTTAATCTTTATATATGCTGCTTTGTTCTTGTCTAACCCGTTCAGTTTCAGTTCCAGTTGGTCTTCCCAGATATTACCAGACTTTCAGAGTTCAAATCTAGTTGTCTTATGGTTGTTTTTATTTTAATTCTAGTTTTGTAAATACATGTTCAGCATTTTTAATCAGTGTGATTATATAATAGGTTTAGCACCAGCTTAACCTAGAGGCTGCCCAAAAAAAACCTAACTGTGGCTGTATTTTTTAGATCTTGTATGTATTCCTGGCTTTAATCATTCCAGTAGCCAGAAGGCATCTGGCTACATTTGTAAGCATTTAATCAACTTGTTTTGCTAATTGTTTGTACTGTAATTTGTTGTTAGCATCTGGTTTTACTTGAGGTGTCTAAATATCTGTCCGGGCTTGTCTGTCAGTCTTTTCAGAAGCTATTTCTGCTTTAATCCCTTCCTGAAAACTAGTGAACACTATTAAAATTATCTGCATTTTTAACACATAGTTACATTATGGGTACTGGAGAGTATTTAAGAACTTTCCTTAACATAGCCACGAAGCTCTACTTTTGTTTTTATTGCCAGTTTATTTTAATCTCTGTCCTGTACAGTATTGAGTCATGCTAAAAATATCTTCATTAGATTGCCATTGATCTACAGCAGGGCATTCAGGCATGCTGTGTCTGAGTCCTGTGATAACTTTGCTTTAATTAAGTTATTAAGTATATTGGAAAATTAAAATCCCAGTAATTTGTAATTTTTTTTTTCTTGTGTTCCTTTTCCAGGATTCTCAGATAGTTGCATTTGTTTACCTAGTAACTTTTATTTAGATTTTCCTGTTAATTTTAAACTGGCTTTGTTATCGTCTTAGAAATTTTTTAAAATTCCAGACTCTGTACTTAATACATATTTTGTGAGTGATTGGAGCGCATTTTTGCAGAACTACCGTTTAAGAACTTTGGAAGAATTTTAAAATCAAACTGTTATATAATACCACAGCTAATCTGTGTAACAGCATTTTAATGGAATATTGGGTTGGAAGAAAAATTGATTTGGCATCTCTACTTGGTAGTTTAAAACCAACCAGACGCACTGGCTAGCCATGCTCCGTCATTTTGCTTTCTAGCCTTGTAAGCGTTTCCACATTCCATCTGTGATGTCTAGTCCATGCATGAATAAAATATGAAGTAATTTAATAGCACATAATATGTCAAGGGGGTTGCTGTTTATTCTCAGACTTGAAACTTTAAGATCACGTGCTGAAAGCTCTTGGGGTTTTTCTACTCATTTGGGGCCCTGCCTGTGAGGCTGTGGTGTGTGAACATGCCATCTTCTCTGTAATGTGGAGGAAAAAAAAAGTATTGTTTTTGTACTTTTATTTATATCATGACTATATTCTTCCCGTGGATGCTGAGGAGGAACAAGGAGTTGGCTCTTGGTTCTCTTCTTGTGTTTGGAATCACAGAGAGGGTACAGAGCCCATGGCCATCCCAGCTGTCAGCCTCATGGGAGCTTACATCCAGCAGGCAGCTGGGGCTGGATGGCAGACAGGGAACTGGAAGCCTCTGGAGTGCTTTACCTCAAGACTAGCAGCCTCTCAGGATGCAGGTTACAAGCCAGGTGAAGGGATAAAGGCTGTCTCTTAATAGCTTTGTGTTCTTACCAGTCCAAACCCCTGTGCCAACGCAGCATGTCAGTATCACAAGGCCATGAGGGTTCACGTGTGGTCGATCCTCTGGGGGTGTGTGTTCAAAGCCATGTTCTTTGCTCTGCGTCTGGCACAAGCAGATTGCAGAGCTCTGCTTGTGCAACCATGCACTTGTGCTGGGATGCGAAGTGTCTGTGCCCACAATTCAGTCTCCAGTAGGATAACTTCAAAATGTATTCCCATGTGCTAATCTGTGCTGCAGCATGTCCAGAAGCATTCAGTGTGACACAGTAGTGGCAAAAATCACTCTTGCACCTTGTCTGTGTCATCCCTAGTTCCTCCCTCCCCTTGTAAGTAAAGATTACAAATGTGCCTTAGACATTATAGTTATTAGCACACAGTCCATACTCAAAATTTTATCTAAATGGGTAACCTTCAGTTCTAACAAAGGCTTTTGTTTCTTGGTGTACATAAGTTTAAACAATGAAAAAGAATAGAGGTAAAATCAGTGTTTGACTGGTAGTTACTAAACATGTTTTTTTCTTAAATCAGAACATAGTGCCTCTGACAGTGAGAAATGGACTCCAAAATAGCTTAAATCTGTTATTTTAAACAGCCCAACAGCTAATATATAGTCTATATTTAAGTGTGAATGAGATGTGAATATTAAAAAAGGCATTAAAACAAGTCATTGGATTTCTTTATCTGTAGTGCCTTCTTCTCAGAAAAGAGGACACCGTCACTCCAGATGATGACCTGTGTTTTGTCAATTAAATTGGTGTAGGTTCCTTGCTGAAATAATTATTAGGCAAGCCTTCCTGAAAAGGTTTGTGACTTGCATTTTCCCTTTTCTCCCTCCTTGATTACAATTCCCTGGCAGAGACCAGATTGCTCAGCAGACTGCTAGACATTAGAAAACCAAATTCACGGATATCAAGCTATGATCCCACGTACGAAAATGACAGACTGTAGTAAACATGCATGAGTTGGTTTTAGTTTTTCAGATACCCATTTTTTCTGACTCGCCTTTGTATCCAGGCATTTGTTCAATATATTGCCATAGAATATTTAAGGAAATAGTTTTAATAATAACTTTCCATGAGGCCAGTATCTTCGAAAAACTTCTCTCCACTTTCCATTTCGCGTCAAAAAGAATTTCTAGGTATAGGTCAGTACATTTGCAAGTTCCTGCTTGGCTCTTTGGTTTGTTTTAGTCCATGGTCTGTACAAACTTCTCCTTAGACAATTAAGAGTGTGTGATACTTGCAGGATATAATGGGAATTGTGGCTTTATAGCGAACAGTCTCTGGAGTCATCTTACAAGTGAGTTTTATTGTGTGCTAAAGCGATCTGTGTGACTTGCTGTTAGCAATATTGTCTGGACAGCCCTAAATCAAATCCTGAATGGGCAGGATTGCAGAAGGCAGGTTCATACTGGTATCCTTCAGGTTAAACCCACTGATGGCCAGGCATTATTTCCTCCTGGCATAAAAAGTATTAGGAAGAGGTAAGTTTTTGCTAGCTGTCTTGTTTCACCAAGATCTGTCTTCTGCAAACAGGCTTGTGTTTACAGAAACCAAAGTGAAAATAGCATGTGAGCAGCATAAAGCCACTGTGGTCCAAATAGTTGTGTATTTGCATAACTGAGCAGTATTTAAAGCACTGGCTGGCTGGCTTACTTTGGGACAATTTACTACACACTTTCCCTTAAGAGTTTGTTGTCTCCAGGCATCTGTCAAGAAGTGGAAGTAAAAGGCTCTGATTCTAAACAGCACTGTTTTCACACGGAAGTAGAAAACAAGTTTAACTGTCTTGTTCCAGTTTTTGATAAATGGACATTGACATGGACTACGAAAGACCCAACGTTGAAACTATCAAGTGTGTGGTGGTTGGAGATAATGCAGTGGGAAAGACTCGTCTGATCTGTGCCAGAGCCTGCAACACAACCTTGACTCAGTATCAGCTGCTGGCAACGCACGTCCCAACCGTCTGGGCCATTGATCAGTACCGTGTCTGCCAGGAGGTAAGGACTGCAGGTGTGCAAAGTGTGCAGCACATGCTGTGAGGTGCTGCTATTGTTTATTGGCAAGCCTTACCCTGCCAGGATGCTGCAATGAGCTCACAAGTATTTTATGAGTGACCTCTACTGCAGCCATGGTCTGGTACACCTCTCATTCTAAAGTAATTTCTCAAACCTATTTTTAGGGTGATAAATATTCTGCCTGTTTTATACATCATTTGGTATTCTGCCAGTTTTACTACGTCATTTGGTAAAAAACTGCATGAGATAGACCCTTGACCTAGTATGTTTTGGACCTTTTGATGGGATGAATTAGAAAAGTAGTTGTTTGATGGAGGGAAAGAGAATGTTCTGTGTGTTCTGTTCTAGGTCCTTGAACGCTCAAGAGACGTTGTGGATGAAGTGAGTGTTTCCCTCAGGCTGTGGGATACTTTTGGGGACCACCACAAAGACAGGCGCTTTGCTTATGGAAGGTAAATTGATCCAAGCAAAATTTTAAGAAATACTTGCATTCAAATTTTGCTAGAAATTAATTGCAAATCTGAGTTTTGAAAAGCAAGGACTTTACAATCACGGGTATTCATGTTCCTGCCCACTGCAAAGAGGATTATCTGCTGCAAGGATTAAAAAGATATAAATATTTTAAAAGCAGCATAGTTTTACTATGCTACATTTCCTTGAACGGCCTGCTAAGCTCTGTCAACAACTGTTGTCCTATTTTGAATTTTAAAGAGCGGTCTCCAAAATAAGATTGTAGTTTCACAAAATTGAACATGAGCATTCTCTACCTGTATAAGCAGTGTTTGATATAATTGCCTAACAAGCAACAAACAAGGAGAGATGTTGGGAAATATCACTGTCACTCAATGAAATATTTATTTTTTCAAAGCCTGTGATGTTAAATGGGCAGCTAACCTCTTGAGAGCAGAGCCAGATTCATGAATGATGAGGCTCTTCCATATTTCCTTAATTAAAGCTGAGGTTTCTCTTCTATAAATATAAAATGTCTGTTACTGAATCAATTAACCCTGGAAATTCTAAAAAATACATACATAATAAATATATATTTAAATTAATATGATGTAGATTTTTCCAGCATGTACTATATATGTGTGTGTATATATATATATATGTGTGTGTGTATGTAAAAGTTCAGCATAGTTTCAACAAGGACTGAAGCCAGTGATAGTCTTTCTGGTTTGTTTAATTAGATCTGACCTTGTGGCAGTACAGGCAGCAGAACAGCTGTATTAGGCAAATACTGACCTGAAGGTGGGTTTTGGATATATATCTTCATAACTCACATTTGAGAGGTCTCAGTCCTCACACATTTTTTCACCTCGTTGAACTTTTTCATAACCTTTTCATATCTGCTTCAGTCCCTGCAGTTGTTCAGACCTTTGCAGACAGACACATTTTTTTTCCAGCTGGGAATGCCCTTTGTGGAGTGTCAGCCCCAGCTTTCTATTGCACGTGGCCAAAATGTACTGTCTTGCTGTTTTTCTTCTCTCTGTGCTGCCTGATGACACAAGTGACTTTGAAGGAGGATGGTCTTTAGTATTCTCTACCCCTTAGAAATGCTGTAGAGGGTTCTGCTGGTTGAACACACCCCTTAAATTTTCAGGTTGTAGAACTCCGTGTTTTTTTACAAACCCTCCTTTGTGTACAACACTGTACACTGTACTGTTGAGTTTTCAGAGTCATGAATTACGTGGAATTTTCTGTCAGGAGCTAAAGTGGCTACACATCTGGGCTGCACAACCTGTACCATTTGTAAATAAGCTTTGTGAGAGAAGTTATGGACTTTAAGGTAATATTTACCATAATATTTAGTGCTATTGGAGGATGTCCATAGATACTCTTTTACCTTTTGGCAGCATGTGGAACCTGCATTGATAAATTTGGATGTAACTTTGTGTTTCCACTCACTATTCCGCTTTGATGTGGCTTCCCGATATTCTGCAACAGATACTGTGTCACTGAGAAGATTACTGGAGATTAGGAGAACAGAATCAGGCATGTTCTGAACCCTGATCCCACGTTTACTGACAGGACTAGAGAGGGAGGAAACAACATACTTAGATTCTAATCCTGCAACCACCAAGGAGGACGTGAATAACTTGAGATCTCGAGGATTAAGCATATGAACACAGTGATTCATTTATGATGTTAGCAGAACTGAACTTGTGCAGAATGAGTTTTGCTATATCCTAATTAGCTTTAAAAGACTGTTCTGGAAGCCTGCTCTCCTGTTAGTAGTTTTTCTGCAAGTCTATTAATGAGGAAAGTAACTGGAAACTCTAAAGAAATACTTTATAAATGGAATTTCAGTTTTAAAATGTTGTGATTGTAAGCACTGCTTAGGTACTTGGTTGTTTTAAAAATGTTAATGTTGCATTTAAAGCAGACTGTTTAGTATTTTGTATGGGTTGGCATTTTAAAAAGAGTTTTTCAATGCTAAATGTTCATATTTATAGAAATTTATTTTAAATCACCTCTGTACATTGAGCTGCAGTCTAGTCAGCTTTGTCAAATCTTGCAATGCAGTGAAAGGCCTGTTTTATGCCAAACTTCTCAAGGTTACACCTGCAAGTGCCCCCTGTTCTGATTGTCTGAAAGAACATATAATAATATCATCCTTTGGTTCTCTTAAAAAAATTCTGTGCATCTGCACCTTATGCAGGGGAAGGCTTACTCCAGCAAACATTCAGCCAAGACCTCTAATTGTCCTAAACCTGGTGTAACAAGAACCAGCAAGTCATTAACTCGCCTGCTGCTCATTGGAAAAATTTGCTCCATAAAGTTTTAGAAAATGTTACATAAATTGATTATGCTATAGATGACAGAACAGTTAATAGGACTTGTAGCACAGATAAATCCTTCTTAACTTTATTTTTTACAGATAGAAACATGGAAGGAGAATGAGAAAAGGAATCTGTTTTCCACTATTTTTGTGTGACAGAATGAGAGAAACATTTAAATGCCACTGGGGATGGAATAGTTAATGTTTCTCTGCCATCCCTTAATGGGAGTATGGAGAGTGAGATCAGCTTGCATTCTGCTCTGTGGTGTTTAGTTTAATAATCACACTCCTCTGGGAGCTTTGGGAAACAGTTCCTGACAGCTTAAGGGAGTGAGGGGGATGTGGCTGCAGAGACTTGTGGAAACATTTGCTGCAGTTTAACAGAATGGCATTTTCCCCCCCTTAGACTAAAGCGTGTGCTTTAATTTTGGAAATATCCTGTTCAGTTCAGCTTAGGCAGTATGTGATGTCAAATAGCCATTTATTAATATTCTCCCATAGGGTTTCATTTGGTGTACCATCATCCCAAAATGCTGTAAAATGATAATCTCTTGGTTATGATTTAGTGTATTGATTTCCAGCTCCCAGGCACCTCTTTGTTTAATAACAATCTAGTCTTGGTGCTATTGTATTCTCTAAGCCTGCAGATGAGGTGTGAACTTCATTTAAAGCCCAAGTTATTATTCCATAGCAGTTTCTCTGGGAGGCGAGTGTAAAGACAAAACATCTTAATTTACATTTCAACTTGTCAGGATTCACTATCTTCCATCCTCCTGTCCAATCTGGTTTTGAATGAGTGTGTCAACATATCATCATGTTCAAACTAATTCTAGATGCTGGCTTGAAGATCTTTTTCTTGCTTTTTGCATCCTTCTCCCCCCCCCCCCACCCCCCCCCACCCCCCAGGTAAACATGTTTGGCTAATTTGATAAATAGCCTCTGTATCCTGGGGTTTTGGGTTTTTTTACATGCAGCTCTAGTATGTGTAAACATGAGCACAAACCTGTAAAGAGTTAATTCAGTCCCAATCAAATATTTATTCTCAATACCGTGAATGGGGGTTGTCAGCTAATTCAGCTAGGATGAGTTATTTACTTGCAACATAAATATGAGCTGTAGACCAAACAAAATCTGTTCATTCAGCATGGACAGAAAACAGCTTTTTCCTCATGACTTACAAATCTGAATGAGTCTTGCTGTTAGACTGCTGACAGAGCCTCTTAAAATATGTTTAGAGTATTTCCTCTGTTGTGAATGGATTTTGTAAGCCTTGTGGGTATTGTATGTATGCAGAGGAACACATGCATTTGACTTCTGTGTGATTACAATTCTCTTCACCAGTTACTTCAATGTAATTGAATCCCTAAAAATAAATAAAAATAAAAAGTTCTGAATGCTGCTGAAAGGAGTCCATGAGAACAGAGTTTATCACTGGTATCTGAAGCCTTCCACCAACCCCTTTCTGATTTTTTTTCCTCAAGGGACAATGATGATGCTATTTCTGTAAAAACAAAACCAAAGTAGCTTTGATGTAAAATGGTATTTGCATTCATCAGATTCAGTGAGATTAGGGTGAGGTTTGTGGCTTCACAGAGTTACTTGGTCTGCCTTTGGTTAGATCAGTTCCCTCTGTCATGGAGCAGCTGGGGCCTAAACTGACACTGGGCCAGCAGCTCCCCTCCTTTCTTCAGAGAAGGTCTGAGGTTTCAGAAGTGCCTTGTGAATGAAAGCTCACACATTCCCTGTGCCTCACAAGTCATTACTGTCCTGTGTTGGAAGGGATCCTCAGAGATACCTCTCTAGAGCAGAGGTACTTATCAGACACAGGATGGTCTCTTGCTTCTCTAGCAAAGGCTCAGCTGATGGGGAATCCAGTTACTCTCAGATGTCTCTCAGCTTGGCTGCTTCCTTTTATTATGTTTTCTGCCACAAAAAAGCGATAGGCAGTATCTTCAAATCATCTTCAGCTACCCAAATTTGTGAGCCTTCCCTTCTACTTTACAGTGGTTTATAAGCTGTTCAAGTTCTTCATCATGGGATCACAAAGAGCTGTGAAAAACCATTTTTACAACATATACATATATTTATTACGATTTTTTTTCTCTTTTGAGTTTGACTTAGGCCCAAGACTGGAATAAGCAGGGAGGTTCACAGAGACAGCTTTCTCCAGTAACATTATTCTGATGTATGCATTGTTGTTTTCCTTCTTTTGTTACCTGTGCGAGCATTTGATGCTTTTTCATTCGGCTGATGGGGAAGTAAATACTTTATATACTTAGGCCACTGAAATTAATGCAGATCTACTTTTCTCCTCTGCATCCTGCCGTGGTTCCATACTGTGAGTAGAAAGAAGTTGCTGTGGAATTTCTGTTAGGAATCCTTCCTTCTTTTGAAAGGTGTGTGTGCCAAATGGCTGTTGGTGGGCCTGAAGCTCAACTTGATGTATATGTCATTTATCTATAATGGAAGGATACCTCCAGCACTTTAAGCCTTCTTTAAGGAGTAAAAAAGTATGTGGCAGTTGTTATTTGTGGTATTGCATCATTTCACATTTTGCCTTGCTTTCCTAAGTCAGGGTCTGGGTGGAAAGGGGGAATTTGGGCTCTGCACTGAAAGGCTGCAAGGCAACATCAAAGTCTTTTGGAAAAGATAAGTGTGGGAAGCTACTTTCTATCAAAATCTTGATCTTAGTGAATTATTTCTTTGTGACCAGGTACCAGGTGGTTTTCTTGTGCTGTTTTCCACTCCAAGGGTCTCAGGATCTCAGTCTGGGTTTCCTGAAACATGTCAGACTATGGAAAACACTCTGCACAACTAGTTATAACTGTTTTAAAATGAGTGCTTCTCAATAGTTTTGTGACATCAACTTGCCAGTTAACATTTCCTGATAGTTTAATTTAACTTTTAAAAAGAGATAACTCAAAGCAAAAAATATAAAAGTTCACATTTTCTCCACAGAAAAAGAGATGCATCTCCTAATGTCCAGTATCCATGTCTTCTCTGGCTTCAGAAGCCACTCCCATACTGGATGCAAACCAAAACCTATCATTTTTTCATCTTCTTTGGATTTTTCCCTCCTTGGCTTCAGCATTACCTTTAAGGAATTACGCTTTTAATGAATTTTGGGATCTAACTTTGGACCTTCCTTCTAGTTTTTTTCCCGTTCCATCCTTACATCCCTCTGCTACCTCGAAGTTTTTTTTTTTTCTTCTAAACATACTTCCTCAGCTGATGTTTTAACTAAATTTCTTCTTACCTTTTTTAAACTCGGTATGTTTTTGTGATTGACCATTGGTTCCTGGGGTATTTTTAGGTGATGGTGCCAGGAGTAAAGAAATGGTTCATTTCTTCTTTCATTTATTCTTTTTCAGTGTCTTTAATGAAAGTTGGTTGGTTCTCTATAAAGAGCAAGCATGTAGATCTCATCTGTAAGCTCCCTCCTTAAAATAACCAAAAGTAAGATTGGAATGCCTGCATTTCCTTGCATTTCTGGTTTCTCCATTGTTTTGTAAATTTCTCTCTTATTATTTTGTTTTCTGACTGTTGTCTGGAGGCAGCAGTCAGCTGACGTGTCTTACAAGCCCCTTTTGTGTATTTTGGTGTTTGCCCTGAGTTGATCAGACATGTTCCAGGAGGGCCCTGTGCCTTCACTTGCTCCAGCATTTTCTTTCATCCTTCTCCATTGATCTCAGGCTTTATGTCTTACTTATATAAACCCTGACTTGGCATGTGATACCCAGAATATTTCACTCTTCCAGCATCAATTAACTGTGTCTAGGATTCTATTTATCATTGAATTCTTATTCTTTTATTAGAAATGCAGCAACCGAGATCTCTGCTTTGGGAAAGGGAAGATGGCACATATTGGTATTTTATGGTGAATGTAAATACCTGATTCCAAAAAGGGATTTCCTGAGTCTACTGGCCAAATTTGGCCCAGTATCATGCTGGGGTACCTTGCAGGCAGCCTGTTTCAACTGCAAGGTCCTGTTTAGCACTAAGCTGGAATTTTTCATATGTAAATGTTGAATCAGAATTATATGTGAATTTACTTCACGTAGCCACCAACAAAATAAACCACATCCCAAGACTGTGTAAGCAGTCCTTTAAATTAATTTTTTTTGTTTGGTTTTCTCTTGTTACATAGTTCCACACAACTTTGCCATTCTCTTTAGCATTATTGCTGGCCAGCCATTTGTACCATAAGAGTAGCTTTTACAAGCTTCTGCAAAATCAGATATTTTAATCATTACTATCAAAACACAGTGCAGCTTGTATTTGTGAATATATTGCTGCAGAGAGAAAGGGCAAATCAGGTTTGCTTCTGTTTTCTTCTTTCTCGTTCTCTAGGTAACCAACACAAAAAGTAACTGCACAAAAACGGCAATAAAATAGGCATTTTTTAAAAATCATACCTTTTACATTCCCTGAGAGTATTAAAATAACATTGGTAAATTTTTAATGCTTAGGAAATATTAATGCATTGTTTTAAGCTGACAGGGTCTGTTTTTTATGAACAAATGTCAAACCAAACTTTATACTGCGGTGTTAGAAAGTTGCAAATGTGCCTTTGACATTAATAGGAATTGTAGGTACTTTAATTAAAGTTTCCAAAGGACATGTTTCCTCAAATGCTTACAGTTCTATGTAGATGGTTAATCTTCCTCATGCATGTCTGTCTCCAGTTTGTACTGAGTGCAAATTGTGCTTACGACTGGAATGAAAACTTAATTTATTATGATAGAGTGGCTGTATTTTGTGAGCTAGCAGAGCCAGCTGTGGTGCTGGTTCAGCATGTGAACTCTGCCACTACAGGATGGTTTCCCATCCATCCTGTTTATGGCACAGAACCATTAATTTCTCTCAGCCCAGTGCAGAACTCTCAGGAATCTCTGTTTCATGGGGAGTCCAGGTTTTAACACAGGATAAATAATTTGCAAATCACATTTTTTACATCTTTACTCTATTATTCTTTTCATGTGGAAGGCAGTAAGGTGAGAATGTCCTGTTAGTGCATTGCAGGGAGTTTTGGAAAAAGAACCAAGCTTTGCTCAGCTCTGTTTTACGGTTGCTCAGCAAAGGTCAGAGGTGAGGACTTGCTCAAGAACCACGGTGGCAAAAACATGATACTCCCTTGGCAAGGGCTGTAACACACACAGGGCTGTGCAGGAGCCAGCCTGCTGGGTGCTCTGGGCTTGCCCTGCCCAGGGACACAGCTCACCCCTGGCTCCGTCCAGAGCCCAGCCCAGCATCGGGCACCTAGGGGAACTGCTGTGTCCTGCCTGTGAACACCTGCTGGAGTGGTTTCCTTTTGGTTTTCTGGGAGATGTGATGTGTGGCTTGTAAAGTCAGGAGGGTTGGATCCTCGTGACTGCAATTACTGGGCTTAGGTATTAATTTCTGAAGGATGCTGGAAAGGCTGTCTCTCTAAGATGCTTAGTCGTAGTTAGGAGCAGCCAGGCAGCCAACGCTTGCCACTCCAGCAGTCATGGTGGGCTTGAATTAAACAACAATTGACCCTGTTAGAGTACATGTAACGCAGAGTTTTTTGTATCTTGGCTGCACATTGATTTCTCTTTCTGGGAGCTGAACAAATGTCTGCTGGGGTTTAAGTTTTACTCTTGCCTGACCTTGAATAGAGCAAGTTTGAGTTTGAAGCATGTTTGCCTCAACTGTGCAGCAGACCATTGTGTTGGCTGCTTAGCCCTTCACTATTTACTAGAGAACTTTCCAGTTTGAAAAGGCCTTGTTCCTAGATGTGACAGATGTGTTGCAGTTTATATAAGAGAGAAATTTGGAGCAGGAGCATTTCTCTTGCATTAAATTGATGCTCACAGCAGTCTTCGTATTGTGTGCAGCTATCTTTAGAAATAGCTGGATATATCTATGCCCTCAGTGAAATGTAGAAAGCAGCACTACTGAGGAGGTATTTCATTATTTAAAAGGTGAATGTTAAGATTCACTGCTGCTGATGCTCTGTACATGGCACAAGCTGCAGATACAACACATTGGTGCGAAATTAAAGAATAATAGAACTGAGATAGAGATGGTATTGCTGAGCTTATCCTGCTGACAATTCTTTAGCAATAAGTTGCCTCCTCAAAATGTCCCTTCTTCTCAGTTTTTCTCAAGAGTTTAAATTCAACATTTTTTTTTCTTCTCTTCTATTTTTTCCCCCATAAGAGACCCAAGAGCTTGAGAACTGTTTGTTTATAAATAATGAAATTGCCCCTAGTTGGGTATGCCTGAGACAAGTATTCAATCATTTCTCTACCTCTGGGTGCCAGCTCTGACAAGACTTAGGCGGTGGTTCAGTGGATGAACTGTCAACTTTCATCCTCAGAATTTATATAGCAAGTGTATTTAGTGAAGTAGTTTCTGTTTTCTTAGAAACCTATAAAAGCCTGCAAATATTGTCATGCTTACTCTAATTTAAGCACTGTCCTATTCTACAGTTTACTGACCTTATTTTCACTGTTATGTTTATTTTTGCTGATATTGTAGAAGTGGTCATTCTGCAGTAGTTTGCCCTTCTAACAGGTTATTTATTAAAGGCATTGGAGAATTGCTGTGCAAAGCACATTGCAAAGGCGACCACCTCAGTACTTCGAACAGTGCAGTAAAGGTATTTCTCCATGACAAGTTCAGAAGTGATCTGTGTCTGCCTGTGTGGCTGTTCCGAAATTTTGCACAGCTCCTCTCTAATTCCTAAGCACCAATGACCTTTGAACTGCAATTTAGGTGTCCAGTCAGCAGAATTATTTCTGGAGAAATGTCAGCCTGTAAGTAACTGTTGTGTAAAAGTAGAGAATGGAAAGCCCTACCTCTCTTCTTAGTGCTCCGCACACCCGTGCTGGGGTTATCTCGGCAAGGAGGGGCGGTGCTTCCTAGGTATGTGGCTTTGTGCTCTCATGCTTTTGTGGTGAAATGTGTAGCTTCTCTCCGACCTCTGCACAAACATGTATCCTGACATCTGGGTGTCAGCACGTTTGTCAAAGAGCAGAGTGGAGCAGTAATGAAAATAGGTGAAAGTGCAGCAAAAATCATTTGTGGGGTTTTCATGAGGTATTTTCTTGTTACCTTTTTAGGTCTGATGTTGTTGTTCTGTGCTTTTCAATTGCTAATCCTAATTCCCTGAATCATGTGAAAACAATGTGGTATCAAGAAATCAAGCACTTCTGTCCTCGCACACCTGTCATTCTGGTGGGCTGCCAGCTGGATCTTCGCTATGCGGATCTCGAGGCTGTTAACAGAGCCAGACGGCCTTTGGCAAGGTAAAGTTTAAACAAAAATAAGAAGTTAAAAAAAGAATCACCTTGGTAATCAGGTACAACACTTGCAAAAGAGAAACTGGAGAGACTGTCTTCCCTTTTTTTTTTGTACAGTGAGAATATATGTGCTTTCTTCTTTTTTTAATTCTGTTGTCTGAGTTGGTTAGTTCTTTAACACACACAGTTATTAAGTTTCCCACAAAATTTTTGCACATTGGTTATCTGAATGTGTTTGGGTGGCAGAACGACAGTAAGACAGAGATGGTAATGATTATTGAATGTTTTCTTATGTGTCTTTCTCCATGAACATGTGTCATGTCCTGCCCTCTCACTATTGTCAGGTACTGTTTTAAACTTGCAGATTCTACTCAAATTTTCTTAATTGTCAATTTATTTTTTTTTTGTAAATGTAATCCTAGATCATAGCAGAAAATGAAGTGATTGCAAATTAAACTTCTAAAAGTTCTGAGATTTAAAGAGAGTTTGGGGTCTGTTCTAAAGAAGCTTTGTTTCTCCCAGATACAAAATACAGACATTCACACATCTGGCCACAACAGTCCCATAATAACTGGTGTGCGTCTAATTTATTCCTTTTATGGGAATTTCAATGAGACCAGATTCACAGAAATAATATCCATGATTGTGTAATTAATGACTGTATTGTAACAAATTTCCATAAAGTGATGGAATTAATATCTTGTGGGCCCTTAGAAAACTTTGCATTGCATTGCAGTCAAACTCTTGACTTAGCAGTATAATTTTATAGGTCTCTTTGTTTATAAAACATTTCTTTGTTGTAAAGGAGAGGTGGACTTCTTGGTTGACTCTTTAAAAGGAGATGGTCTTTTTTCAAAACTCTTCTTCTGCCCCAATCCTCCTTCGTGATTTCACCATTAGCAAGTTTGAGTCAGAACTCTGCATGTCTGGCACAGACTTCTGCCACCTGAACTGGTTATTTATTAGCTGGCACTCAGCAAGCTGTTGTCTGGGGTGTGTTCTGTCTGTGCCAGCTTGTGTCTACCCAACATGGTGGGCTCAGAGAACACACTCTTGGGTCATGTCTTCTGGGGAGATGATTTTTTTGCTGGGAAAATGGATCCTAGCCCAGACTTTTTACTGGTTTGTTTACCCTGCATCATATACTAGAGCTGCTCTGGAAATTCATGAGTTCCCACATAATACTTCTACAGCCAAAACAAGCCTATCTCTTGCAGTCTGTGTTCAGTTATTCTTTTATCTTAGGCTACTGTATTTTTCTTTAAAAAGCATGAGCTTAAGAAATATTTCCATTTCATATTTAGCTGTATTTCTGGCATTTTTATGTCATGAGAATTTCCATTTGTGTTTAAATGATGGATACGAAGAAAGGTTCTTACAGAATATCTGAGTAGTAAGGAGTGGTAGAAGGTTTTTTAAAAAATGAGAGTTCTCAAGTATCCTATCAACTTTTTTTACTGTAAATTTCACTTTAAGTAAGAGGCAGCTCCATTTTGCATAAACAATTTCTACATATATTTTGTAACATTGCAAGGACACCACCAAACTTTAATGAAAATAGAAGTATGTGCTATTCTAAAACTCTGTGGAGTCATGGTTGTAGATTTCCAGAGGGCTTTGTGTGCTTAGTTTTATATTTTGTTTCATTTGAATGATAGTTATCTCGGATTTAGTTCTGAATATTTGGTAAAATGCCATGCTTTCTAGCATAACTTTGTGTGACAAGGTTCATTTTTTGTTTAACCCTAGGCCGATAAAAAGGGGAGACATTTTGCCACCAGAGAGAGGCAGAGAGGTTGCCAAGGAACTCGGGATACCCTACTATGAAACCAGTGTATTTGACCAGTTTGGGATAAAAGATGTGTTTGACAATGCAATTAGAGCTGCCCTGATCTCCAGAAGACACCTGCAGTTCTGGAAATCTCACTTGAAGAAGGTCCAAAAACCTTTGCTTCAGGCTCCATTCCTACCTCCAAAAGCGCCTCCTCCAGTTATCAAAATTCCCGAGTGTCCCGTGCCGAGCATGAATGAAGCTGGATATTTATTGGACAGCCCACTGTGTGCAGATGTCATGTTTGTTCTTCAGGAGCAGGACTGCATTTTTGCTCACAAGATTTACCTAGCTACCTCCTCTTCAAAGTTTTATGACCTTTTCTTAATGGAATGTGAGGAAAGTCCATACTTGGATGAAACACAGTGTAATAAAGAAAATACAAATAAGGATGTTCTGACAAGTCACCTTGAGACAAACAGTGACAGTGATGAGGCATCTTTGAAATCTCCTGATGTTAAAATTCCCCCACCAGAGAGTAGCGAGTCTTTAAACATGCTACAACCTGAATCTGGTGAAACAAACTCTGCAGCAAGATCTCTGTCATCCTGGGGTAAGGGGTTTGTTAGTGTGCATAAGGAAATGCAAGTGAACCCCGTCTCAAAGCGGACGTGTCCCGTAACTGTGGTAAAAATGGATTCGTCTGTGCAGGCCACACCTTTTAAAACTGTTTTGCAGTTTTTATACACAGGCCAACTGGATGAAAACGAAAAAGACCTCACCAGACTGGCTCAGATTGCTGAAATCTTGGAAGTATTTGACTTGCGAATGATGGTGGAGAATATAATGAATAAAGAAGCCTTCATGAATCAAGAGATTACTAAAGCATTTCATGTCAGAAAAGCTAATCGCATTAAAGAGTGCCTTTGCAAAGGGACATTTTCTGGTAAGTAAATACATGCTTAAGCAGGAAGAGAGTTGTTTGGTTTTTTTTTTCTCATCCATGTTACTGTCACTTCACAGACTTCAAACAGTGTGACAGCTTACATTGTTCTGAGAGGACGGATGACCCCAAAATTATAGTGTTACTCATGCCAACTGTTCCAACCTGAGATTCTTTAGTTTCGTTTCTCAAAATCTACTCACAGCTTTTAAATAAGCGACCCAATTCTCAGAAATGTTGAACATCCAATATCCCTGTTTACAAGCGAGGCTTTTCATTAACTATTTAAAGTGCAAGAGTCATTTGTGAGGTGGAGGCGATGGGAAATGAAGGAGGTTCTTGGTTAACAGCATACAAGTGAATTCTTGAGACACGGTTACACCTTAAACACAGACTTGCAGCACTCCTGTGCCTTTGTTCCCATGGCAGATGTGACATTTAAATTGGACGATGGAAGCATCAAGGCCCACAAGCCACTGCTGATCTGCAGCTGTGAGTGGATGTCTGCTATGTTTGGAGGATCATTTATTGAAAGCTCCAACAGTGAGGTATTTGTCTATTTTTGCCTCTTTTGTTTACAATGTCTGATGGATTTAGGAAGATGGAAGCATCATCTATTTGACAGGTTGCAAAAATCCCTAGAATCAGGGATTTATTCTTCCTTGCAAACCTGGGATGCTTTTCTTCTTAAGGCATTAAATAAGGTTGCCTAGGATGACAACATACTTTCTCCAGTGCACAAGTCTTCCTCCAGCACTGGAGTGTGTGTTTAAGCCCAAAGTCCTGTAAAATAATAAATATGGGAAAAGAAATTAAGTATGAATTTGTGAATTTCTTTAAATTATTTTTTTAGATTTTGTGAATATATAGTTATATTATCAAAATCATTACAAAGAATACTTGGAACAGGGACATTGATAAAGAAATTAAAGATAAAAAAGAGTTAAAGAACATCTGAGTGTTAAATTAGAAAAGGGAGCCGTTTTCTCAGTAGAAATGGAGCTAACTTTAGGAGAAGTTGTACTAACTTTAGTAGAAACTCAGCATAGATTCTGTAATGCATCATCTTGTCCTCTGGAGTAAAGCAGGTATGTGGTACAGTTTAAAAGATGTCAATGCTTTGAGTAAGATTTTGCAGAAGAAGACCTATATTTTCATATGCCTTCATGGTCTGTTTTTCAAATTCCAAACACTCTGCTAGTATTTTTTCTTGTGCCATACCCAGTTTTTTGGGGGTTTTTTTTTGGTTGGTTTTCTTGTTGCTTTCCATACAATTATGCTCATATGAAGTGTTCAAATTTAATATTCTGATAGATATTTTTCTACTTAGATTTTTCTGGCTTCTTCTAATACAGCTGTAAACATAATTCCTTTCCCAGAGGCGTACTGAACAAGTGGTTGAATAAAAATGCACAGTTTGATTCTAGTATGCAACATTTGGCAATGCAGAATATGCAGTTATTTTCTATCAACCTATTTTTAATTATTAGCTTCACAGTCTTAGCTCATCTTTCCAATTTAAAATATTTAGCTTCCATTTTGTAAAGTAAAACATTCAGTAATGCTTTTGGAAGTTTTAATATATAGGTAGATAGGAACTGCATGGTTTACCAATATTAAAAACCATCTATTTCTACATATTACTTTTTCTGTATTTGGGGCAAATTTTATAAACCCATTCATTAAATTTACAGTTCTCTGCATTAACAAAAATATATCAATAATGAATGAGTTTCACAACTAGCTGCTCTCATTTGCAGAGCTGAGCTGCTTCCCAGAGTGGCTGATGTGCATGAAAGGTTTATGCTTTAGCATGAGAAATTAGACAGTTTTTGTCCTAGTTTTAGTGGCTTCATTCCGTGCTGGTTACACTCATTACATGTGTGGGGCAAAAAGGGCTTACATTTTTTTTTTTTTTCTCATTTCTTCAATTCTCAGTTCCTTCTCAGCCCTGTTTACCTGGATAATTTTGTTATTTACCAAAAGACTAAGAGGGGTGGTTTTACTGTTATCTTTTGTTTTCTGTTATTCTCAGAATCCACAGAATATCCCTTGCCAGGAACAGGTAGATTGCATTCTTCAAGGAGTCCACCACGGGAGGTTTGGCATGGGAGGTGCTCAGTGTCTGTTATGTGTAGCCGTCAATTTGCAGGCTAGAGAGCATTGAACAGATTCACTGTTTGATGTGGATCCAATTCCAGCTTGGATATAACCTGGCAAAGGATCTGACTCTGGAGCACTGCTTACCTGTTGGCAGTGTCTTGAACTTGAATGGGAAATTTCTGCTTTGAAAAATGTTTTCCCTGCATTTCTGAAATACCTTGAAGAGAAAAAGAGTCAAACAAAGCGAGAGAGGTGAAATACAGCTGCTCTATGAAAATCCCTTAATAATTAGAAATTATTTTCTTAAATATCTTTTCCAGGTAGTTCTGCCCAACATAAACAAGACCTCCATGCAAGCAGTTTTAGATTACTTGTATACCAAGCAATTGTCCTCCAGTCAGGAACTGGACACCCTTGAGTTAATTGCACTGGCAAATAGGTTTTGCCTTCCTCACCTGATTGCTCTAGCAGGTAACAATTTGTGGCCTTGTCCAATGCATTTATCTTCTGCAACAGCTGAAATGTGCTTTAATGGTTTTTGGAACACATAAGATTTTCTCAAGCGTCAGAGAAAATGATGTTTGTTTTTTTTTCTGAGAGGGGTATTGTAATGCAAATTGATATTTTCACACAGAGAAATGTATTTGCCTTTCTCTTGCCTTTTTTAGTTTCGTGCTAATCCAGCTCAGAACACTGAAATTTTCTGTGCTTTAAAAACAGAATAAGTAAACCCTCTCTTTAGCCCTGGGGATAATGTGTGTGGGTTGTAATATCCATTCTGTTGTTGTTAATTTACCTAAAACCAGGAAGGACTCTGGGTTTTCCAGTAAGTAATGAATGAAGTGCTCCACTTGATATTTCTGTTCAAAGAGAGTAACTGAGTCAATTCAAAGCTTATCTAGATGATCATGTTTTTAGAAATGCTGTCTAGGTCCCTTTTCACTAGATGGGAATTGGATATTTTGGTATATCCATGGGGATTCAACCCTCATTTCAGGACGAAAACCTTTTCAATCCCATATTTAAAGAAAACTGACAGGTTAGAATACCACTAAAGTTTTAAAAATAAATCCATACACAACCCAGACCTCTGAGGTTGTTTGGGCTGTGTTGTTGTGTCTAATTTGTTTCTCTCTATGTCAGTAATTTGGCATTGATCTGAAGACATGACCAAGACCAAAAACTCAGAGAAAGCTGAAACAAAGCTACACCTACCTACAGGACTACATTGAGGCAAAATTTAATCACATACCAAACCCTGGCTCTCCTTCAGTTGTGCATCAGGACTTTACTGTCTTTATTGGTTCTAACAGACCAAATCTTCATTGCCAGATTTTATTTGCATATTTTATCCGAAGTTTTGGGTATTTTTAAGGTAGTTGCAGTGTAAACATGCATACAATATGTTGAATATCTCATTCCATTTAATTCATGGTGAAATAATTTTGAGTCCAAAGGCTACTGCCAACAATTGAACCCAGTAGAATCAAACCAACTGCTACTATTTCCCAAAAAAACATTCAGACTTTTAAGATTCTAGGAAAGGGTTAAGGAGAGTCTTGAACTGTTGAGGGGACTGGTCAGCCTTCATCTGAATCCCGAGGAAGAGCTGATCTGAAAACCTAGAGGGCCTGAAGTGACCTTTTCTCTATCAATGCTGTGTGTATCCTCATTAATAAATAATTCAGTGGCAAGTGCGCTGTTGATTAAAAACTTTGTGTGACTGAAAAGAGAACAGCTGATCCATATTTCTAACTTAAATTGAATATTGTACCCATTCCAGAGAGAGACTAGTGGCTGCTGAACTTTGTCTTTCTATAAGTGGTTATGAACCACATCTTCAGCCACAGCTCTAAAGGTCAGAATTTGACTTCCCCTAAATCTCAGCTTGCTAAGGATATCTGTGTGAGTGTGTCCCCTGCATAATGCTGCTTAACACCAGGAGGAGGGAGAACATGCTGGGTTCTTTGTTCCCAGTAGATGATGTGACCTTGCAATGTGCCTGTAAGTGATGGGTTTTCTCCCCTAACAGAGCAGCATGCAGTGCAAGAGCTGACAAAGGCCTCCATGAGCGGTGTCGCAATAGATGGAGAAGTCCTCTCCTATTTGGAACTGGCACAGGTCAGTGTACACAGCCTTGTGAAGATATTCTGGTCAGCTTCAGGGCTTGCTTTTAGCTCCCTACTGGTTCTGAGCATTGCTTCGAAGTGGCTTAAAGTCTGCAGTTCTGAGAATGACTGATGATACAACTTAGTTCTGTCTTCTATTCTAAAGAAGGTTTTTTCATTAGTTCAAAGGTAAAATATTCCTTTAAGTAACCTCAGAGGAGTTGTCTTTCAAATATATATTTTAGTTTATCTTGATTGTGGAACTTCTAAGCTCTGTGTTCTCATGACCATGGTGCAGCAATGAAGCTGTTCAGCTTTGTAATGGTGATTGATTCTTGCATTCCTTTCAATTCAGTTTTTGGAGATATATTTAGACCTGTACTGCAAAGACAATGTTCTTGAATACTTAAACTGGCTACTTAAAGTCAATCATCTGATAATTCAGACTATGTGCAAATCTTCTTTATGTTCAAATGCATTTCAGTAGATCTTGAGTCCTGTAAATAATTAAGGGAGAGCCCCCAGCTCACAGTTAAACTGCACACCTCTGTTTCCCGAAATGCAACAGGCTCCCAGCTGCATGGAACAAGCTAAAATATTGTTTAAATTTTATTATTCTTGATTTCACACTAATAATGAGTCAGCTGCAGCTTGGCTTGAAGTAGCACTAAAACACTGCACAAAAGTAGCACTAAAACACTGGCCACCATGCAAGATTCCCTGCAGCTGTTTTCAAGACCCTCTATGCAATACCTGTAATCCTCCCCTCCCAAGAAAAAGCAGCTTGCTTCGCTTCATGTTTATCTTAAGAAGGGCAATTTTTCTTTTATTTCCTTCTCCTGGTTGGAGACAGAAACAATATCTCTAACTACTGTTAGAATATCCTCTGTGGTCAGCACCTAGCTCATGTTTATAACCCGAGATCAGAGCTGGCAGTCAGAATGAATGCCTAGGAGAGTACAGCCAGGTACCATCTGCTGGGACCATTCTAGCTTTAGCTGTTAATAGGGGCTGCAAAATGAATAATAACCCCTGGAAATGGAATAAGCTCTTTGTTTTCCTTCACAGTTTCACAATGCTAACCAGCTGGCAGCTTGGTGCTTGCACTACATCTGCACCAATTACAACAGCGTTTGCTCCAAGTTCCGCAAGGAAATCAAAGCTAAATCTGCAGGTATGGGCAAATTCCCCACCAGTTTTCATCGGGTTTCCCCTTCTTTCTCCCCACCCAGTTGATTAAACATAAAGACAAAGATGAGCTCACATAGCTAAGCCATGAGACCGAACCTCTGTGCTATCTTGAACAGCATTCATAAATTCTTATCTGCAAAGAAAGAAATCATTAGCCTGATTGCTGGGCAAGCATCATGTTATTTACCTAATTCAGTGAGGCTAAAAGGAACAGAACTCTTCCCAGGCTCTGCAATGAAAAATGTACTTTGTAAAGGCTTCTTTATAGTTTTTTGTGAACTAATTCCTCTTGTGCGTAACCACTTTCAAAGTCTTTTCCCACGTAAGGCATTTGAGGAAACTGGGTGAATTCTTGATAAGCAAGCCAGCATAGAGAATGGATAAATGATTAGTGGCACAGATTTTTGCAAGACATTTCTGGGATTTGTGTATCTTACTGGCACCTTTGGGGATTTTTTTTATTGTTTCTTTTTAATCAGATAATCAAGAATATTTTGAGAGGCATCGGTGGCCACCTGTGTGGTATTTAAAGGAAGAAGATCACTACCAGCGAGTTAAAAAGGAGAGAGAAAAGGAAGATGTTGCACTGAACAAACATCATTCAAAGCGGAAGTGGTGCTTCTGGAATTCCTCTGCTGTAGTTGCCTGAACAAAGCAAATAAGTGGAAATCCACAGCCAGGAATTAGTCTTATTGTTAGAAATAAGATATTAGTTCAGGTTTTCAGGAAACTCTGTTCCACCTGTGCATTTATTACTGCTAGGGTCAAAAGCACAAGCTCACTGAAAATGAGCCTGGAACAGCTCCTTGAAGTCATATGTATATTTTTGACTGGTAAGCAGATAAATGTCAACCATTATTACATTACTTTTTATACAAAAAAACCACCAAATCCAGCATTAACATTTCAATCTCCAGTTGGGAAATATTTTTATACTGTCTGGTGTATTTTGTTCAGATAAAACTCTGGATACCGTTTTATTTTACAGACCACAAAATAACCATGTAGCAGCTTTGTAATTAGATTTTAACTATTTTTACTATGCGAGTACAGTGAAATAGACAATCTTCAGTCATAAGAGACTGCTTTTAGAGTATCTCATAAAAAGTCATCTTAGGAAAAAAAATCTAGTTGTCTACTATAGGTTGTCTTTTTCAGACTAAGTACTGTGCACTGGTAATATAATTAGATGATTATTTCCCCTTTTTAAAGCAAAGGGTTAGAATAAGATCCAATAACTGCAAGATATAGAGTGCTTGATCTTTGCTCAGCTGAATAATAATAGACAGTATAATTACCTGTTCAACTGCAGGCAAATGTATTTCTAATATTTGCCATGTAAGTACAAATAATTATGACTATGTGGGCCATGTGAAATCTAGTGATTCTAAGTATTCAGAGGTTTTATAGATCAAAGAGGATATTTCTAAAATCATTTAGAAGGGCTTATTAATTTATATCCTTATACAAGTATGGATCTGAATGCAAAAAGCAGTTACACTGCTTGCATTTGAATTACTGCATGGCAGTTACCTTGTTCTGCAGGATCTTCACCATGCAGCCGTTCCTCATGCTGAATTCCTTTTTTGCTTCAGTGCAAGCAAATGAAAGGGCTGCACAAACAAGTAGATGTTATCTAGTGTTCCAGCATTTTGTAAGTGAGGAAGGGTCTTCACACACAAGGTTACTTCAGTTTGATCCAAACTCTTTTATAGCTCTTCCCAGGTAGAACTGAGAGTTTTAGGTTATTTTTAAGCAGGTGATGTATTTCCTGTGGAAGTAGATGTTCCCAGAACACTGGGGACAGACTGATGGCAGAAAGGCAGGGATTCTGCACAAGTCATGCAAGACAACAAAAAGCTTCCAGTGTTTCCAAATAGCCTGTGTGTTTATGACTTTTTAATCAACCATTACTCTAAAGCTGCAGTGTTACACTAGACTACGTAAGGATGAGAGCATTTTTTAAAAGACCAAAACTAAAATACCTAGACTGTAGAACATACACATGCAATCCTGTGCAGTGTCTCAGGCACAACTCTGTAACCAAGGTAGTATTGTGTATTAGGTTTGTTGATACTGTTCTGTGCTGGCAGCTCAGCACACCAATGTGAAAAGCTGTTTGTTTGTTTGTTTGTCTGTGGTTTTTTTCTCTGTATCCAAAGGCAAGGCAGTACAGTCACCCCTCAGCACTGTAGGTCAGGAAAGGCTTTGGCCTGAAAGCCATAAACACCTCGACATATTTGCATTCTGCAAGGACTCAAGCTCAGCTGAGGCTACCACAGCTGGGTGGTAGGAGCCACCCGGCACAGGAGGAGAGGCTGCTCCATAAACCTTGTTGAGGAAAGCAATGAGAGATTCATCACCACGTGATGATAAAGAAGGGCTATAAATGATGGTTGCAAATACGTCTCCTTAATTCTTGGTCAGTGACAATGTGGACAAGAACCTGGAATGAGAGAAGATGTGTCAAGACTGAGATAAATAGCTGTTGTCATAAAATGTTAACCAGTCACATTTTAAGTAAGTATTGCTACTAGGTTTTACACAACCAAAGCTACTGTATGATTGTAATCTTGCCAAACTGTAATGGATATATAAATGAACCTGAGGTATATGCAATAATATCCAGTTATTCTAGTTATCAGCTACTATAACCAAGTGGCTGGTTCATTTGGTTAATGCTGTCTATGGCCTTTAATCTTGGTGGCTATTTTGTGTTTTTTATTTTGGAAAAAGAAAAAAGTCAATAAAACTGTTTAGTTACAAATTGTCTCCTTGCTCTTTGAAGAAACTTCCTTAATTTTGCCTTGCACCATTCCCTTTTTAGTGCTGCTTGTAAGCATTCAGTTGTGCTATCATTCACTGAATTTTACTGAACTTTTGCATATTTGCATAACACATTAGGATTTATGGTCAGGAATGTCACAAGGAAATCCTAGAGACTTTGCATATGATATTGGAAGGTTGGTGCTTGTCACTTACCATTAAACTGCACAGCAAAAGAAAAACAAACCTCTTGCACTTTTCCCCATGGTTTCTAATATTTAATTAGCATAATATTACCCAAGGGACATGAAAACTAATTGGTCATGACAGACACAGGGAGGAAAAATGTAGGTAAACAGCAGGATGTCTGTAAGGTTTTCAGTATGCTCTAAAATTTGTACAAACACTGTTTTCCCCGCTTTCTCACTGCCTGCGTTGTCAACCGTCTTACAGAATTCCTCATTACCTATTAGCAAACCCTCAGCAACTACTTTCCTGAATACAGCTTATTTAATTGATAGACGTGTAAAGTCGGTACTTTCCTAGACAATTTTTGCAAGATATGCAAAGAATGCCATGTTAAGAGCTTTGAAAAAGAATCACAAAGCAATGCCAGTGACACTGAAAGTAAGCACATTCAGTGCAGTGTTTGTTTTTCAAGTGCTAATTTATGAAAATGTTACATATCTAATTTACTTTTGGAAGCAAAATTTTATTCTTTAAACTTATCATTAGTAAAGGTAATGGGCTCAATAGACAGAGTGGTGATGTCAGGTGTAAAAATGTTTCTCTTGTTTATGATAAAAGCAGTAGCATTGGAGGAAGGAGCAAATCAGAAGCATTGCTCTCCAGGGTATTCTTTTTAAAATATTAAGACCAGTATTAAGAAGTCTTTGTTTCTGGGGAGTCTTATTCATCTTACCTCTTAGAAGACAATGTTTTCCTATTTGTTCTTTAAGACAGAATTTCTGCCAGCAACTTTCTCTGCACCACAAACCAGTTTCTGTGGCTTCCTACCCACAAGTAGCTCACCAAAGCCAGAAATGGAGTAGTTGTCTAAGATGGGAGTGGCCAGACTTCAGGCACAACTTCCTGATTTTATTCACTGATGACCTGCTCTTCACAGTCCTTTAGTCAGATCAGGCCTCAAAGTGAGCAAAGGTAAGCTAGACAGTACTAAAAATGTGGGTAAGTTAAGAAGTAGTTGCCTAGTGGAGGAGAGTAATCTGGAAATCCCTTCTGAGCCCTGAAAGCATGGTTCTCACAGAGGGAGTAAGGAAAAGCAGCACAGTGATTTATTGCCCTGATTCTTCAGCAGCTTGCCTACAGATAGCCCTCAAAAAAAGCTCATGCCTAGAGAAGTGTTTGATTTGTAAAATTGGGAGATTTCTTTTTTCCATGTTCAAATAACAAGCACTGATAGAGCAACTGAAGGCATCTTGGAAATCCTTCTCTGAGGTCAAGTCTCTCATCTTCTGTCCAAAGAGGTTTAGATAAAGATCTAATGTACTAAATAGGATTAATTTTGGTACACAAACTCCAGCATGGTGACATATTTCAGTTCTTCCAGACGTTAGGATTACAGTGTGGTGAAGAGATTTGCTTTGTCAGATGAAACTACAGTTTTGCCCCTATTCTGTCCCTTTTTCTTAAATCACAGTCTTTCTACTCTTGTCACGGGATAGGCCAGCATTTATTTACTTTGGGTTGTATTCCAAAGTACGTACTGTGCAGTGAGATGTCTTTAAGGTGTCTGCTTGCCACTCCTGAATCCCCTTAGATTTCTGGTCTATTAAAATGATCTAACAGCATTTGCATGAGTTTACTTCTCCTGCAGGCAAGATTCCCATTGAAATGGATGAGATACTACACACACACACACTTTGGGCTTTGAGGTGCCGCCTAATAATGAATTTCCACGTTATCGCTTGCCTGTGTTCCAAATCTCCCAAAGAAGTTAGCTCTGTGTACTGAATGCAGGATAAGACAGTGTGCTAGCAGTGATAATCCCCATCCTGAAGGCTCTGCAATAGGATAATTCATTGTCAGTTAACTTATGCCTTTGCCCTTAGCTAAGAGAACACAACCCGTGTCATGGATTCACTTTGCACTAGCAGTCAGAGTAGTGAGACCATTGTATATTTATATATGCAAACTAAATCCCTCGCTGCTGCTGACATAAAAACCTTGATTTCTGGTATAAATATGAAAAGCTTGTGGATCAAGGCTGCAGGAGGCTAAGATGAAAATTTGAACATTAGAAGAGGCAAGAATGGTTATGCTAATGTATCCCAGCTCTAAAGAAAATCAAACTGAAAAGGTAAAGCTGTGATTCAGGGTGAGCCTAGCATGGGACAGCCGGCTAGGCTCCTTTATAATTGTTCAGCCTCACCAGCTGGTTTGCAAGCAGGCCAGATAGCAACAACATCCCCCTGGGTTGTTCTGCAGCAACAAACATTCCCAAGAGGCAGGTCCTGCATCCCACCCCCACAGGATAGGGGGCGCAGGTTACAGTGAAAACATCACAGTACATTGCTAATTCATCTCGAGTCCTTTCCTGTACCCTGGTGCCCCACAGTCTGTCCTTTGGCCTGCAGAGATGTCCAGCACCACCTCCTGGACATCACATATCTGTTTTTTCCCCCATCTTGAAGGACATTCCAGAAGAACAAGGAGCTTACCCCAGCACAGGACGGATCTCCAGCCAGTTTCATTCCAAGTGGCAGCAGATACTGGAACAAAGCTCTGTGGCAGCCAGGTATTGGCCTGTTAAGGGATTTCAAGATAAAAAGAATATTAATTAACAAATTTGTAAAAACACTCGAAGTCAGAAGAGTGAGTGACTGAACACACAGGCATGAGCTGTGTGACTGCATGGACAGGAGTATTTCAGGTACCATCTGAGGATGCTAAATGGGGAGGGGGATATTCCCTGGAGATAGCAGCTCTGATTTTCAGCTTTAAAGAAAAGCAGCCTTTGCCATTAGATAGAAATAGCAAGCTGGGTGCCATCCCTCTGTATTGCACAAGTCTGAGGCCATGGAGGGCTGTCTCACCACCCTTGCACTTATCTAAAATTTTAGATAAGCAGCCACATGATGACACTTCACAGTGAAGATTTTAGTAAGAAATTTTCTTGCCTTCAACATTAAAAAAAGAAAGGATTCTTTAGTTCCCACTGGGATTAATATTTTTTTTAACTTATGGCTGTATAATAAGGATTACATGGCATTCAAGGTATTAGTACTGAGTATTCAAATTATCCTCACAGGTTATAAAAAAGCCCCTACAATTAGCAGTTTATGAGTATATGATTAAATTTGCATCTTAGTCATTAAATATAAGCTGGTCATTCTGACTACATGATCAGATGTGATTGCCTCCACCACCCAATATTCTAAATATTAGTTATGCACTACATATTACAAAGAAATTTCTTTACATATTTCTCCTGGGACCTCAATTACAGCTGCTTGAAATATTTTGTGGATCCCTGTGCTCTTTGTATCACATTTACATTTTTCAATTATAGAGCATCTAGGTTGAGTTTCTAAATAATTGGCAGATCTCATCATGTGTTGAAAATCAGATGATGGTGCCTTTTCCCACAAGCACTCTAAAGAAAGGCAGTTTCTGAGGAGCCCCCGGGGACTCTCTGGGGTGGAAGGATCTCTGTGAATCCTTTCCTGCTCTTTTACAGGAGCAGGACAGCTCTCCCTGCACAGGAAGAGCTGCATCAGCTCACAGGGGATGTGATGGAGTGTCACCAGCCCTGCAGTCTGTAAGAGATCCAACAGCACTCTGAAACAGCCAAGTGTGACCACTCACACACTCACTGCTCATCTTCCATTGACTCCCTCAGGCTGTTCTGTTGAGGCAGGTCCTCCCCAGCTTTGCTCCCCCTCTGTTTTGGCTGGCCAAGGACAGCAAAGTCCGAGCATGCAGAGGTGATTTTTGGCCTGCTGAGCCCAGTGCAGCTCTGGCAGGTGCTGCAGCTCCCACAGCTGCACAGCCCTGCTCTTCTCAGCTCTCCACAGTAGGAAAGGTAATGAGCTGTAGACTGATGTCTGCCCTTAATGGGGTTTTTTATCTGCTCAGGGGGTCTGTTTGTTTGTTTGCTGTAGTCACAGCAAGGTTTGTTTTCTGGAAGCTGTTTGTTAAGAAGATTGGAGGAATAGGAAAAAATGACTGTATCCAAAGATTATTGGGTGATTACCTCAAGATAATTGGGTAATTAAGTTAAAGACTTGCTTTCCTTTCTTCTTAGGCCTCCAGTATGTCTGAAGGTGAGGAGGTGACTGAACGTCAGTGCAGGCATTGCTGGGCAGAATTTTCCTGTTAATAGAACAGATTGCTCCTCTGTAGCTGAACAGAGGGGGAAGGAGACTGGTGCCTGGGAGTTTGTTAGAATCCATGAAATTATTCACCTTCAATTTTTTTCTGCTACTTAATTGGCAAGGCACTACAGCAGGTGCTGTAGGGTTCCAGGAAGTGTTCTGTGCCCTGCACTGAGTGGGGTACAGGGAGCAGATGTGCCATGCATCTGTAAAAGGCAGCTGTAGGGGTAGGATTTAATGGCCTTGCTGCTCTCTTCTGGATCCACGGCTTTTGTTGGGACACTGCACCTCTGCCCAGCCCATTAATGCAGAGACCAGGGGCCAGGGAGTGTCATCCTAAGACTACATTCTCCCCTTGGGCTTCAAAAGATTGTTTATTTAAATCTGGTACCCAGACACTGAACAGAAATCCAGCAGTCTTACCCACTGCACTTTGAGCCATTCTAGGCTGCTTTTCAGTCCCTGTCAGACTTCCCATGCAGAGCAGTCAAGCTGCAGAACTTGCCACATGACACTGGGGGTGTGAAGAGCTTTGAGTTCCCAGGTAACCTGGAAAGGTTCATGGATGAGAAGTTTAGTGGGAGTTAATAAATGCATAGAAGAACATGCCTGACTGAGCAATTTCCAAAGTCAAACAAACAGCTGGGGGTTTGCAGAAGAGCTGTTGCTAACTGGTCATGCTGTTCTTTTTTTCTTTGGGCATCAGGTTCTGGCCACTGTCAGACACAGTGCAAGGGACAGACAAATCCTTGGTCCCACTCGGCAGTACTCATCTTTTTGCCCCCAAAGTGTTGGGATGAAGAATTCAGTGCAAGAAGGGAGGCTTTTCCCACCTAACCATGTGCTCCTTTGCAACGAGCCTACCTAAGAACCCTATCCAACAGAGTTCTTTCCATGCCCTTTCGCTGATCACCTTCCACTACTGAAAGTTCATGTGATCCTCTAATGCTATTGTTGTAACTGCTAATAATAAATCCAGGTGACATTGATGGTTAACACGCAGCACTTCAGTGTGCTTTCACTGCACCACCTGCACTGAAAGGAATTTTTGCACATTCACTAAGCCACATCTTGGCTGTCCAGCATCCACAAGCACCCATAACCACTCTAGCACACTTTGCACCTCCTGCATGTTTATCCAGAAGTTGTACCATGTCACAGCTGCAGCTGGTCTGTAGCTGCAAAGATAAATTTGGCCATAACAGGCCTCTAAACTCGCCCAGCCTAGAAGTAAACAAGTCCCTGGGTGAGCAATGATAGGATGGAACTCAATTGAACTCAAACAGGGGCCCCAGCCAATCCCTTCCAACCCTGAATGCAGACACATCACTGGCCAGGTGCTGGGCAGTGCTGAGACCCTGAACAATCAGTTGTCCAAGCCCAGGAGTTTTGAACCCCCTATAAAAGGGGACACAACACAATAAACCACAGTTTGTCTCATGATCATCAGTGAGTCTGGTCATGAATCTGTCTCCAGCCTATGACCAGTAACGTAATAGTACCAGACTGGGCTCTGGATTCTCAATTATTCAGCAGAGTTGAAACAGAAATGGTTTTTCCAGGGTCATGCAAATGATCAAGACCTGTCCCTGATCTCTCCTCTCCTTTAGGTGCACAATTGATCATAATCAATGCTTGAATGGACTGTCAGGCGTAAGCTACGGGCTCAACTGCTCTCTCTGTGCCTGCTTCATCAGCTACTTTCTTTCAGGGACACATAAGACAGATCTCTTTAAATTCCCTTTTGGCCTCAATTGCAATACCTAGCAAGTAAAATCCAGCCACCACATTTTCCCCTTGTCCCTTCAGCAGTCAGCTACACTGTCATCTTCTGATTTAGCATCAGCTGACTGAAGCACTAACCAAGTCAAAACCATTTGACACAGGCACTTGGCATTTCCTGAGCATCCTCATTCTTTGACAAGGCTTTAACTGGGCACTGGGAGGGCAGACTGGCATAATCTCTGTGTTAGTTCTGAGTTCTCTGTGCACTGGAATACTGTAGGAAGGCAGCAGGCTCCTCAGGAAGAGTTAGCCCTTCTAGCCAGCCAAGAAAGCAGGCATCTGTAGAGTACATGGAGGGCTCTGTTCAGCCTGAGCTGGAAACTGGAGAACCCCAAACTTATGGAAGGTGGAAAGGCTCTCAGAGAGTAACTAGGCATTCCATTAGCATGAAAGTTGGATGCCATCAAATGAAACAATCACAGGGCAGATTCGCAACCAAGAGCTCCTCTTCACACCAGCATTAGCTGAGCTGCAAAATTTCTTGCCAGAGAAGACAGGATGGAAACTTACACAGCTCCCAAAAGAAACCTTTAGGGAAGAAACCTATCAAATACAGATCATCACCTCTACTTCAGAACTTAAGCCCAAGGCATTGAAAGTTGGGAATATACTACCAAATATCATTTTGTGTGCTTACTTTTGTTTTATATTTCCTGGAGCATCTGCTGTTGGCCATTGTCAGAAGCAGGAACCAGGGCAGAGCAGACCTTTGGTCATCTGCTTGTGTCTGTGCCTGAGATTGTGATTAAGAACTCTCCTGCCTCACTACAAAGACCCAAACCTGCTGCTCCCCTCCCTGTGCTGCAGCAGAGTCCTTGTATTTGTACAGGTTGGTTTTCTATTGGGTGTGGGTTCAGGAGCTCATCACTTGCCTGATGGCAAGTACAGGTTCAGCCCAAGAAAGGGGAGGAGGGAAAGCAAAGGGATTTATCCTTCTATCTATTCCTGGAATATTGCAGTGTTCCTACATTGTTGTGTGCCAAAGAGGAGGTCAGATCCATGAAGTGACTGTGGGACTGAAAGACTGCAAAACAGACACCCCTTTGAGCACAGGAGCCACACCCAGCCGTCAGCTCCTGGGAGTGAGAATTGCTAGTCCTGCCCAATATTCTTAATGATGAAATCTGGCCTCAGACTTCAGCAAATGCTGCTTTTTGTTCTGGATTATGCTAAACCACATGGGGATACACAGCACAAATAGCATCTGCCAGGGATTTTAAATAATCTTGAATCATGTTGCCCTAACCAAGCACCCTAAGTGATCCTGTAGATTCAGCTCTTGTGATCCCTGGGGTCACCTCCACTGCCCTGCTCTCTGAGAGTCCCTTTTGCCTGTTGGGAATTAATCAGTTTCCAATTCTAGAGCTGCACAGTAGCATATTAACAAAAGAAAGCCCTGCTGTGAGCAGTGATAGTACAGAAAGAGGGAGATATGTCTTGCCTTAAGTATGGCCCTGAGCCTGTTGCTGACTGCAGAGAGCCAAGGTAAATATGTGTCCAGCATCACTTCTGCCTGCTGTCAGCCTTGCTTCTTCCTCACTTGGCTGATTTTCACAGACAAAGCACCGTCATTTAGTGTGATACACATTCCTTCTATTGCACTGGGAATAATCCTTCATTGCTATAAGCTTTTTCAATTTTCTTAAGGCCTTTTACTACTTAGCTAGCATAGCATAATTTATTTTGTTGAGTGGTTTACACATTGAAGTGTGTGAAGTTGTATTTATATGTCTCTGATGAGTTCTTTTCCTGGCTAGTGGATCAGTGTTGTGGGTTTTTATTTTTGCTGTAGCTTTCTGCTTTCACAGTGCGATTTTTCACCTAAAAATGAGACTTTGGACCTGCTGACTTCTGCCGCTTCACTCACACCAGTTCAATTCTCAACTCCAGCAGACACAGTAGAGCCTGTCACCTTCCCTCTAGTGGGAGCTTCTCACTTTTGTCCAGAGTAACTGAGGACCCTTTAAAAAGCAAGCTCTAACTGTCCCTCTGAGGTGCTGTCCTTGGGTTTTCTGGCTTCATGCCCTTAGTTTAAGCTACATGTTTTTCCATGTGTTTTTTACACATAGTTTTAAAAGTTTAGGCTCTGTCTACTCTTGCCTTTAAAACTGAAGTGGTTCTTTACTGTCCATACATTCTCCTCCCTCTTGGAACCTAAGCTTTTTGTAAACTGGAAGATGTGGGCAACAAGTGTGATTAAATCTAGCTGTGGGTGTGCTCATGTCAGGGCATAGCTAAAGTTACACTTGTTTTTGTGCAGGTGCCATCAGTGACTGAGAGCTTGTGCAGCGCCTCAGGTAGGACAGAGCAAGGCACAGTCAGAGCCATCAGACACTGCCCAGTCCTCACTATTCTTTGTAAAAGGATGAAGAGGCAACACACTCCTCCCAGATATGGTGATAAACAGATTTCAGTCACAGCACATCACTTGATCTGCCATAAATGACTTCTGGGAAGTGCCCAGGTTCTGCTGAGAGTATGTTTATGTGAGGCTTAGGACCAGGGTTTTTTAAGAGAGACCCAAACCTTAGAGAGAACACCTATACTTGTCAGTGGAGTATATATGGAGCCTATGGTTATTAAACAAATCTGGTTAAAAAAACTCCACAGATTTTCCTAAAGACAGATTCAGAGGATTTGAAGTTCAGGGAGAATAGCACGTTTTGTCCGTGCCCTCACTGGCATCCTGTTCAGCAGACTAGGCCCTTGGTAGTACTGTGACTCTTACTGCCTTTTGGACTGGAAGGAAGAAAAAGGAAAAGAATATTTAGAGGAGGCTGAGGTGTTCATGGTAAGGAACAGGAGGAGAAACCAGGCCTTGTTATTGGATGCAGAGTCATCCCCATGAGTGGATTCACCTGCATTCACCTCAGCTGAGAAGGGTCTTTGCAAGCCTCCTGCACACACTCAGCTCCAGGTCCTCCCCCTTGTCCCATCACCCTCTGACCTCCAGCTGCAGGGAAGCACTGGAGCAACTCATTAGGCAGGGCCACAGGTGAGTCTTTAGGACAACCTTCAGCCCTTCCCTTTGGATGAGTGCCACCTGCACAGATGGCTTCCTCTTGGCTCCGCTTTCTGCTGAAATGTAGGTATTGGAGCCTGCCTCAGATCAAATCTGCCTTTGCATTACTAACTAGAACAGAGCTGTGTGCCTGGTTGTGAAAGAGCATCATACTCCCTCAGAAATAGGAGGCTCCCTTCCTGTTTTGCGATATTTTACCTGCTTCTTGTAATGCTTGGAGGATTGCCAGGAGAAGAGGAAAACGGGCCAAACAAAAAATGCATTACAACATCTAAAGAGGGTAAATTGAAATCTGAATGGGCTGTTGGAAGTTTAATTCAAGCAATAGCAGTAGCTGATCATTAACTTTCTCATAGCAGAGCAGGCAGTGCTATAAAAGCATATTGCTAAGATTAATTAATTTAGCACCACAACACCTCTTTTAAGTAGGTGGATTACCTTCCCGAATAGGGAAAAAGTGATAGAAAAGTACTCTGTGGAAGTTAATTGGAAGTACATCAGCTGCACAGAGCCCCACACCCACTTGTCCTCACTCATTGTATAAAGGTACAACAACAATTCCCTCTTAGAGCTCTGAGCAAAGCATTCGCCCTGCTATTAGTGACCACCTGGGATTTGCGGTCAAGCTATCCCACATGGCAGCTCATCCCTACAGTTATTAGATGTTTTACTACTTATTCCTTAATTAAACACCTCTTTCTTTAGCACTATAGTGTAGCATAGCAGCAGGGAGCAGTGACTGAAGTCCAAAGATGAATTTACAACTATTTTCTTACCAGAGGCATCCGACAGTGTCGTGAGCTACAAGCCAATCCCAGTGAAACCAGCAGAAGAAGGTTTATATCCAGCTGAAGCCCTGGATGCCAGAACTAGGCAGAAGAAGCTGTAAGGAGCCCTTAGTTCAGTCTGCAAGCAAACATACAGGTTAAACAAACAGAGCTAAACTGCTAAGAGTGGGCAACCACTAAAGTGCCATGGGATGGAAGATTTTATGCAAAGGGTTCCTCTAGGTTTTGGAAGAGAAAAATCTCCTTTTCCAGTTTACACTTCATACATAATAGAAGAAAAAGATCCATTTAAGCCCAAGAAGTGTGAAGCAGTTTACCTTCTACTTCCTTTAGCTCTGAGCACTCTTCTCTTGCCCTGCAGCAACAAACTCTGAACAAGCACCTCTGCTGCTCCTTCAGTTTTTATAGCCCACCTGTTCCCCAGAAGCCTTTGCAGCCCTTCCCCTCCTCTTCCTCCTCCCTGGGCTTTAACCTACTAAGTTCAGCATAGGTTATATCCATCTTTTTCTGCTGAAATTGTGTTCTACTGAATGCAATAATGCCTTCTTTCTTTCATTTTGGAAGGAAAAGGGTTTTAATGATAAATATTTTCACATCATAGTGTAAACCTACTCATAAACTTTGATATATTCTTTTGTTGTAGAATCATCTGCTACAGCCCTGTCTAAAATTTGGACCTTGGATCTCAAAGAGGGCATCTCCTCAGAGGACCTTGAGGAAGAAAGGTAAGAGAATTCTGCTGATCATGAGAGAAAGAGACAGTGGTGTTTAATCCTTTTGTGTGTGCTGCTGCTTCACTTTCAGTCTGCAGCTGAAATTTTCCTCAAATTGTTCAAATGTAACCTTTCTTCCTTGGTTCCATCAGGCAGCAAGGCCTGAGGAAAGATTTCAGTGTTTATTGTTGTTGTCCTTTGCACAATAGAAGGCAAACACTCCTCTGTGTCTGCTCCCTGACCTCCCTTAGAGGTGAGAGGTTCCTCCCTTCCTGGAGAAGCCTTTCTTTGATGCTGTATCTGCCCATCTCATACACACTGCATGTGGGGACAGCCTGTGGGTTTGTAGGGAGTAGGTGCATGTGACTAAATACATGAAGAAATTACTGGTGATACTTGGATGCTTTGGATGTGTCCATCTGAGTCTCGGGAGCTGTGTGTTTTCTTCAGCATGATGAAGCTCTTGGGGATGCTCTGCCAATCCATTCTGTGGCCCAGGCAAACACTCCTAGTGCTGTAATTTTACCTGCTGTAGGGGAGATGCCTCCTGCCAGGAAAGTGATGGGTGTTTTATAAAAGAGATGTTGGTCTGTTCCCTTCACCTGCTCCTGCCAGTGCCTGTTTGGTCATTGGGGCAGTCATTGAACGGGGTTTGCTCACTGGGGCAGTGACCACCTGAACCCACTGCTGCTGTCAGATGTGGGACAGGCCCAGGAGGCCCCCAGGATTCACCTGCTCCCAAAAACAGAGAGCTCTGGGGGAGCAGTCCCTGCACACAGATGGAGACAGCTGAGGCACGCCTCACGCCCTCCCCTCTGGGCCCTTGCAGGGGGCACTTTCTGAGGTGCTTTGCACAAGGCAGTGGTTGTGTTCTTCCAGCAGATCCAGGCTGACAACCCACAATCAAGCACAGCTGGTTCCTATACCAGTGAGGCTATTTATCTTTTATTTATCAGTGGGGCTATTTATCTCTTCCTCTGTGAGGCCTGGAGACTAAAATCACAGAATCCCAGAATATGCTGAGTTGGATGAGATCCACAAGGGTCGTCGAGTCCAACTCCTGGCCCTGCACAGCACCATCCCCAAGAGTCACACCATGTGCCCAGGAGTATTATCCAAATGCTTCTTGAGCTCTGTCAGGCTTGGTGTTGTGACCAGACCACTTCCCTGAAACAAGAAGCTTTTTAAATTAGAGCAGACACACAGATAATCCCACCTAGCCACAGGACATTAAGCCTCCAGTATTGATGTCTCACTTTGCCTCATTCATCTGGTCAGAAAGTCTTATGGGGCCAATTGAGATCACATAGCTCATAATTTTATAGCCAGAAATTATTAAAATAATAACAATAAAGTAATATTAATAAACCTTCACTTGCTTTAATGACAAATCTTTATGACTCTGACAATTCCACCAGCTTGCATATAACTCCCATAGCCTGAAATTCTTCTGTTTGAGTCCCATGCTCTTGTTCCACAATCCCAAGGGTAAAATCTGAAAATCTGACTTGAACTCCTCAATAGGTGAAAGTCTTTCTGGGCCCTTATAAGAGAATTCACTGAATAGAAAAATCTTTCCTTTGGAAGCCAATTTATTAAAATGGCAAAGTCAAGCACTGTCAAAATCATGGCAAATGCTTTGAGCCTGTCACCTTGAGAATATAGGGCCAGATGGTGAGAAACTTTCCTGCTGGTCAGGGAACTTTGTGAATGCTCAGTTACTTAGACCAGACTGGTTTGGGGGTGGTTTTTAAAGTATATTTTCTGTAAGAACTAAACTTGGATTACCTCTCATTTGTCATGGGCTAATGGCAGGTATCACCTAGAACAGGCCAGCTGCTTGAGGGTAATATCACGTCCCAGAATAATCTTTCCATTTGACCATGCCTTTAGTAAATCAAGGAAGCCTGTGAGCTTATTCCTTGTCGTGTGTTCCTCCTCATTCTTAGCAACTCACAGCTGTAATGCAGTGGCATGTTGGTTTTGGTTTGTTTGGTTGTTTTTTTTCCCCCCAGGAGACATGGAGTAACAGAATACTTTCAGTACAGGGCTTAAGATCCAGACAGCAGGACAATCCCTGTCCTAACACAAGGAATGACTGCAGAATAACTAGTGCTGGTTGTGGGCTGGCTACTGAACTGAAAACTGCCTGGGGTATTCCCTTAACATGCTCTGAGGCTGTTCAGAATTTGGGGGTTTGGTTTTGTTTATCCAGTTGCTGCTGAAGAAGCTCTCCTTCCTCTGGTATTTTAAAGGCATGTGTTGTGACCTGTCACTTGCTAGATTTGTTTGATGTGAAATTTGAGTCTGGCCATGGAGAAACACACTGCAGGAATGTGTTTATTTTGCTCTCTGCTGGAGGTAACACTAGTTTCCAGTTTTCTTGAAGTTTCAGTGGAGTGTTGTGTTGTATGTGTAATAATCACATTCAGGAGGAAAACTGGCATGTCAGATCTACAAATGGAAGGGCCAGAGCCTGTAATTTTGCTTTAGTTTCTCCCAGACAAACAGCCACATTCACACAAAACGCATTGGAGAAATGGTGCTAGAAACAGCAAAGTTCAAATTCCCAGCTATGTCCACCCTCCCTAGACAAGAAGGCTCATCCACTGAGCCTGTTGGTTTCATCAGCTGGGAGATACTCTCCATATTTCACAATACCAAATGGATTTTAAGGCCATTTACTCCTATCCTAAGAATGAAAGAAATCAAATCAAACGAGCAATGGAACCAAAGCAAAACCATTTTTTAATGCTGCTTGACTGCTGAGAGAGTGTCAAACACAATCATTTGCTTTGCAAATTCTCCCTGTTTAAAGCAACTGTTACATGTATGCAGAGTACTCCCAGTTCAAAGAACAATATAAAGGTGTTGAGAGCTAATTAAAAGAGTTGATACTTGTTCAAAGCTTAAAGGAGGGAAAACCTGGACAAGCACTGCTTTTTGTTATCTATAAACTTGTCTTTTTCTAAGTCACCGTTATTCTTAACTAAGAAAACATTACATGAAAAAATTATTTTACATAGATGAATAAAATGCTATGTATAATTTTTTCATTGCAGCAAACCATAATGTCAGAGTTATATCTTTTTATTCTTACTGACATGAGAGCAAACTAAACTCTACCTTATTTCTCTAGTTTTTTTTTCTTCAAGGGGACCAGTCTGGTTTTAATTATACATGGCAGTAAGCAAGCCATCCTGAACATGAGGTTTTAGCGTTCCTGGCTTATGGTCTGGGGTGCTGGAGACGTGCAGTAAGAGTTAAATCACAGAGCCAGTCCCTGGCTGGGGTTTCCAGGATTTGAACAATGTCACATGGGGACTCTCAGAGTTAAGTCAATGACAGATTCTGCTAAAGACTTTCTTTTTCTTTGTGCTCAATCTCTGTCTATAAAATTAATGTTACTTATGGAGATGGGCATGTTACGTGTGACTTTTACTTCTCTTTGACGATCACTCCAGTGTACAGCAGCTGCTTTAGTATTTTTCCCTACTTACCAGAACAAGTACTCTGACAGGTCTGCATGGCATAGGAGAGGGACACCTGCTGTGTATTTACATTTATTTATGGTCTTTTACTATGTGTAAAATGCAGTTTTACCTAGACTATATTATGAGCACTTGAATGAGAACTGGGAAATTATTAGTGTGTTTCTTCCTTTCCAAGAATAACTATCAAAGTACAGCTCTTGCACATTAGCACTTGCATTTCTGCCTCAAGCAGCTCGGTGGACAGAATTATTAGTGTAAACTTACGGTGGTTATTTAGCTGCACATCACTCTGGACATCGAGAGAAGAAAATCCTAATGCTTCCTATACCAGCACTGGGGTGAATTTTACCAGGCATGTGACTGTCTAATCCCATGGCTCTAAGAGCAGATGGAGTCATCCAGGAAGTATTTGACATAGTTCTGCTTTTAGCTTTTGCATTTAGGAGAACACGTATCAACAAGTAAAAATAAGACCTTATATTTGAAGTCAGTGTTGAGGACCAGATTCTCAACTGCTATAAATGTGACTCTATCATTATTATTATGATTACTATTATTTACCAGCAGAGAATCTGGTCAAGCTTAAGAAAAGTACTTTAAAAATGACAGACTGCAAAACAAAACCACAGGCACAATTTTGCACACACGTATCAAATCCAAAATGGAAAATCTGGAGATTAAGCATGCAGACCTCAAAAAATCCACTGCATGCTTAAAAAACTGGCCACTGTGGACAATTGACAGCAATTTGAGAGACTGATTATGAGCCTGTTGTAGTTTAACTATATTGACTGGCACTCCTGTGATACTTGCTTTATTAAGCATAGTGATTTTGATCATTAATTTCAGCATGAAACCGTTTTTACAGAGGCTTTTGTGCGTTAGCCTAAATGATTCTCCACTAAAGAGAGAAATCAGTATGTCAGTACGGTACTGGACATCTTTGAAGTTTGCAAAATTTAACTGCCCAGATGTTTCATGAAAGGCTTTCAATTCAGATATTATTTTCAGCCTGGCTGCCTACCAGAAAATAAATACCCTTCAATTTTTCATGGAGCCAGGAGAGTCTGAGGGAGTTTTTCTGCTCTTCCCTGCCCCCTGCCTGGCTGCCAGTACCGAGGTGCCAGAGTGACACCGCGTGGCCAAGAAAGAGGCAACACACACTTCAGGAATAACAAGAAAACGTTACTTTTATTCCAAGTACACATCAGGACTTTACATGTCTTGTTGCAGCTCTTCAGAAATAATCTTCGCTACAGTTCCATTTTTTTTTATTTTCATACATATATATCTTAAGCCTCAAATACTAAGAAAGAAAATAAAATTTATTTAATTACTGATCTAGGGAAAAGTACCAGATTTACACCATGAGATAAAAAAAAAAAAATCAGACTTTCCTGAAGTCTTTTAAATGTTATTTTACTATCCGTGATAATTTCTCTGACAACTTTTAAGAAATATTTTTTTCCTTATAGAAACACAAAATAATTTAAGCTTTCTTATCCATATGCCCATTTTACATGTTCTACACTATTGTGGTTCTTCTTTTTATCCTTTTGCCTGTCACCAAAGGATGCTGAGTAGCTTCCCAGGAATTCAGTAGTTTCAGTGTACCCCAGGAAGAGATACTGAGCTGGGTGAGGTTGTAACAGAAGCTGTAATTCCTCATCCTCAGATGATAGTTTTAGAATCAAAAAGGATCAAGACAAATCTGAGACAAGAGAGCCCCACCTCCTTTCTTGTAACCAGTGAGTTAAAGGATATTTCAGAAACATATCTGGATTGTGGGGAGAAAATTTGACAGGTCTCAGGCACATTTGTGATACAAAATGCTCAGAGCCCAAATCAAACACAGTTCAGCAAACAGCTGTGAAATATTTACACTCCTGTCCACCGCTTACATGGCAAAGGGTTGAAATGCAGCACAGACAGTCAAGGACTGGCTCACACTGAGTGAGTTCCGAGATAACACAGAAAGGTTGAGATCCTGTGGGGAGCCACCAAAGACAGCTCCCACCACGAGGGACACTAAGAGACAGCCTTTTCCCTGCCTGTCTTTACCTAGTTAAATCCCTGCTGATCTCCACAGGGCTCTGAAGGCCTGCCAGCCCCCCAGGAAGCTGTTCAGAGAACCCACAGGGGGAAAAGGACTGACCTCTCCTTTCATCCCCCCATGCCACTAATTGGGAGCATTTTAGAGCCCTCCCCTTCTATGAAAGAGTCAAGATAGGACCCCCTCAGGTGTGAGATCACCCTCCTCGTTGTCTTTAATGCCCTTTGGAAGCAAGACTTGCAGAGCTAGCCCTTGGCTAGGCTGGGGTATTCTTCCTCTAATCACTGTCAAGGGGAAAGGCCTTAAAGAAAGTCCATCTGTGGTGCCTCTTAAGGCGATAGGTGAGATAAGAGAGGAGAAAAATAGCACTGAAGGGTGGTTGGAAATGGCAGTGAGGGCTGTTAATGATACAGGCACAAAATCTCTCCTTTTTTACACAAAAAACCCCACCACCCTCTTCTGGAAGATCAACAATTGGCAGGAAAATTGATAGTTAATGTGTCTTGTGCAAAGAAAAGCAGTAGATGAAGAGCAAATGAAAACCAGGGGAGCCCTTTTATCCCCACGTGGGTTAGAAAGGGCCCATGGGCCTTGCTAAGCAAGTCCAAGCTGTCATGGGAAAAACACGTTCCTCAGGCCCAAGGATCCATGCTGGAAATTACCCAAATCCCTGATTTTGGCTCTCAGTCCAACACTTTGCCTTGCATTTGGCCAGGTATTCTGTGAGTTGAGTGCAGGCTTTCTTAAGAATTCAGTTGGTTGTCACTTAAAATAGTTGGGCAAAAAACTTTTTTTTTAAAAAAAAAAATCCCCTCCCAGCAGTGTAATCTAAACCCTTCAGAGGTCAGCAGAAAGGTTTTCACTGAATTCAAAGAACTGAATATAACTATTCCTGTAAAGCCACTAATTATTCCCCAGGGAATCATGCCTGTCACTTTAGCAATTTGGAGAGAGCAGCTCTCCCCTCCAATTCTTCCATTAAAGGCAGCCAGCCACCTGTACTGGAGATGCATGTTTGAGATCACTCAATTTATCTGTTAGCAGCAGCATCAATAGCCTGCTATTGATTCAAACACAACAAGAATATATTGAAATAGCCAGGCTGAAGTAAAATATGCCCAACAACAGAGGAGAACACCCAGTACCCCGCTGACATTTACACACGAGGAGACAATGCTTTATACAGGAATACTGTGGGAACGAAATCAAAAGCCATTACCTGGAATGAGCCATTGATGCAGCAGATGTAAACCAGAGCAGCTGGTGGTCAAAGCAATGGGAAATTCTTAGATTACTCCATAAATTGATGCAGCTTGTCAGAAAATAAGGCAAGGAGCTTGGTGGAGAATAAATAGTCAGGCTTAATGAAAGCAGGGCCCGTATATCAGTGTTTCCTTATTTCCACCCAGTCTTTACAAACCCAATATAAAATAAAATCAAACAGAGCCAGTGGTAGTGCTGTGCCTTTGTGCAGGTCTGTGGGCAAGAAGGAAAGAGTGCTGTTCAGAAGTAACCCCAGATACCAACATGGGAACACTGGTAAGTTCCCAGTCGTTTGCTGCTTTAAGTGTAGCAAATGCAATTGGACTGAATAGGTGTCTTCTTTCTGACTCCAGCAGGTACATTTCCCACCCCCTCTGCACCAATGTAAAACCTTCACCAACCCCACACTTCAGCAGCCCGCTAGCACTTGGTAACTTAAAAAAAAAAAAAACCCAAACCACTGCCAAACCCCAGTTTGATCCTGTGTAAAACCCTATTATTTTATACACAAAGCTTTTTCACCTCCATTACTTTTTAATGGTATGGAGGACAAGCAAGTGAAGTCAAAGACCAAGTTAAGTTTATCATTTTCAGCTAGGGTTTACTTGTGCTGTAGTAGAAAACATGATACTGAGCAGCCATAGTACCAGAGGCAATACTGATGCAACATTACATTATAGAACTTCATTTTTGAGAGGAGCACTTTGCTTTTAAATAAAGTAATTTCATCCCCAATTCTTACAACATTCAGAAGAAAGCTGCTGCAATAGGCATCAGTAAATAGGTCTGCTGATTACTACCCACAGTGGGTTAAATCCCCAAAGTGCAGGGCATGCCAAGTTCTGACTGGAATAAAATTGGGTTTTAGGTGGTCAAAGCTTGAACACCACTACCCTTCCACACGCTAGGTGCAAGCAGCAGGGCAGTTACCAAGAGCAGATGATGTTATTTTCCACAAGGGAAGTGATTTTCCTCACTGATAACTTTGCCCCATTGATAACAGTGGAGCCGTGACAGTGAGTCAGGTGTCTCAGTGTGATATCTCACCTGAGGCACAGATGGACAGTATCATGTTCCCCTGCTTTACCAGGAGCACTATAATGGCTCTTTCAGAGCTAGAGTGATGTCACAGCAGCTGTTACAGTGCCTGGCTAAAGAAAGATTGCAGGTTTGGAATAAGTTATTGTTTGAAAACCTCTCTGGAAATTTTAGTACTTAAAAATGTTAGTTAAGATAGGCTAAAGCCTATCACATTAAACTGAGACAGACACCAGTTACTTACAAAACAAAAACAAGGCTTTACCAGTATTGCAAGCAACAAAATATTGTTTGCCCAGCTGAAGCCTTTTCCACACACAGAACCTAGTCTATGCACTAGCTTCTGATTTTTAATGCAGCTACTGGCAGGTTCCCCCTCCTCTCCACCAAGGTAACCAATTAAGCAGCAGCAATTACAAATCTCTTGGCCTGTACAGCCTGTATCAAGTGACTACATGCAAATGGAGACAAATTAGGTCTTTACTTTGTCTTGAAATTGCATCCTTTCACTGGTGTTAACAGAAAGGAGTCAGCCATCACAATCTTCTCCCCCATTGCCTTCAATGAAGTAACTTACCTGTATGATTTCAAAAAACCTCTCGGCCTCGGCGCTCTGCTATCAAATGATTCCATTAAGCCAAGTCTCCAATATTTCTGGAGATTGAGAAGCACTTTGCAGGGAACAGTGGTAACACCCCAAGTGGCATTTATCTCTCACCATGCTGCTAGTTAACAAAAGCTAGGTCTAACACTTTCAGCTACTCATGGACACAATAAATATCTGATGAACTGGAAGGATGTCATAATCTCCACTGCTTTTAGTGTCCAGATTTTAGTGTAGGACAGGGCTCCTGCAAACCTGTTTATAGAGTCCATATCAGCACTTTCACACACCTGATTCAGAAATCTAAGTACTTTCAATACTATTCCCCCCTGAGCTGCGAGCCTTGGCCCCAGCCAGCAAGGAAAGGAGCACCACAGTGCCCAGAGCCAGTAAAACTTAGACCAGATGTACACCCATCCCTACTGCTGTGTCTGAAGGCCAAAAATGGAGGTAGCAATTGGGAACTACCACACTAGCTGTTATTAGTACACATTTGAATTTTATTTCAACTTTTGACAACATTCTCACCTGTCAGTTAAATGCCAGGGAGCTTTAAAAAGCTTCTGCTTTAATTATGGTAAAGTCTGTAGCCATGTGGCAGCTCAGTTTATGATTACAGTTCCTAGGAATTCACATGCCAACATCTTGGTAAACTCTTGGGCCTCCAAGATAAAAACATAGAGCAAGCAACTTTTCTCAAATAATGATTTGCAGCTACCTTCAAAAACTTAAAATTAGTTTGGCAATCTACACTTTTGTAAGTTGCTGTTCCTCAGCATATCTCACAGTTGATGTCCTTTGGCACATCAATTGCCATGCTCAAGTAAAATTCTAAGTGACTTGACACTGAAACATCTCAAACTTGAGAATTTCCTGTCATACCAGGAACAACCACTTAGAAGTTTGGGTTAGCAGCTTTTTTAGCCAAATGGTGCTTTTCCAGCACATTCCAAAGAAAACAAGAGTCCTTCCGTAGAGCAGCCATGGCCTGGAAATAAGTTCAGTCCTTCACTGGGGTTAAAGCTTTATTTATAGAAAGTGACTGCATTAATTGCAGCAATATTTGCATTGTATTGGAACTCAGCACTAACAGGTTAATATTTACATTTGGATAACAAACCAAAACAAACTGAACACAGCCAATCTTAAGAGCAAAAAGACAGACATACAAATTACAGACTTGAGAGTAAAAGTAATCACAATTATTTCACTCTGGATGATTTAGTCCAAAGGACTATTTCTTAATCAGATTAGCAGGAAGAGTGGATTTGTCCAAGTCATCAAAATATGGATGGTTCAAGGCCATTTTGCCAGAAATCCTTTTAGCAGGATCATAAATTAACATTTTCTGGAAGAAAAAAGAAACACATTTACTTCCTCATGAAATGTGAACTAAAATCATGTTAAATAGATATTTAACCATAATAACAATAATAATAATAATAATAAAGTAACTATAAAGACATTTCCCCCCTCTGTTCTGTACTCTCCTAGTTGGAAAGGTTATTTCCCCTACAAGTCAGTAGTAGTGCATAACATCTCAGAAAATGAAGAACCCCATTTACCCCCCGGGGCAATAACCAAGCCCTTGCCTGTGCCTGGGTACCACATCCACTGAACTAAATCAACAACCAGGCACCAAGCCCCAATTATACTCTCAGCTTCTTACTGAGGGAAATTAATAAGCTTTAGGCTGTTAAAGCCCTAAATGTTTACAAGGACAAGTGGTCTTTACACTTGTTTTGTTACTGACACTGAATAAGGTGATGTCAAATTGCTTCTGCTCAGGTTGGTGACTTTATAATTAAAATAGGAGAACGCTCACTCAGTTTCAAATCCAAATTGGAAAGTAGAGGACAAACAGGCAGAATTGAAGAAAACAGTTAAAACTTGCATCTCTTTGCAAGAAAATACTTCAATTGGATACCTCAATAAAGGTGATGAGAGCAAAAATAGGGAGTCTCATGGCCATTAAAATAACCCCCAGAAGTTTCTAAAACAGGAGGAAATTGTTTTTCTAGCCATTAAAAAAGTATCTATAGCTTATATCATACAAGGGGTCAAAAAAGGAATGAAGCAATCAGCACTTTTGTACTAGACCCAAAACAAGCAAAGTCTTTTTACTTCTCCATACTTAAGGACAGACCATTTCAAATTCCAGTAATCAGGATTCCACCAGCTGCCTCTGCCCTGTCTGCACAAATCTGTCTTCCAGAACAAAACTTAACCAGTATTGCTGTGCCCAGTCTTGACATTTAACAATCTCTACGCTTCTTTCTACAGGGAGTCTTCCAAGTCAATTTAAACCACTGAATTTGCATTTATATTCTCTGAACTCCTGCCAAATGCAATGCTGCCTCTAGATTTAACCTGGCATGTCCAATTGTACCTTGTGGCAGGTTCCCATTACCTGGACCCAGAACAATGTCTTACAGTTAATTCTGGTATCAAAGGTTCTCTCAAAATTGACTCAAAAAGGGAAATTTCTCTGAAAAAGGGATGCTGTGACACTGAGACTACAGCACCACAACTGATAGAGTAAGTGAAAAACTTCTCTGAGCAGTCTGGAACATTAGTTTTTCCTGGCACCAACTGTCCTGATAATTCAAAGTTTTTGAGGACAGCCATTCAATGCTTTGAAATGCTGGCCATAGAAGTCATTTAGCTTATGAAGGTCTCAAACTCACAACCTCACTAATGCAATTTGAATTACACATTTTTGCATTAAGACATTTTCAAAGAAAGCTCCTTTACATACAGATGCCATCTGCAATATTCTATATAAAAAATTCAACATTAAAATATTTTCATTGACATATCTGAGCTTGTGCTCTTAGAAGGAACTATTCAGTTTGTTGTCTTTAAAGTTATATTATTGGTTTAAAAGGCTTAAAAGTGCCATGGGAAACTTAAAGGGATTCCAGTCAGGAATACCACTGTCACCAGACACTAACAGGAAGCTAAAATGTCACTACTGATTAGGGCAGAATTGTACAAGTCTTTAGAGAATTTAATATGCTTTGAGACTAGAATTATGTTAACACCATGAAGAACTAGTACTTTTTTTGGCCTTAATTAGCAGCAGCCCCAGCCATTGGCTCCGCACTGTGAAGCCCCACCTAAGCTGAGATGAGCCCTTGGCAGGTCCTTTTCATACAGCTGTTTCTACAAGATTCTCCTGCCAGTTCCACTGATTTTTAGCTTGTAAATACAGTCAGCAACAATTCTATTTCAAACTGATTTAATAAAGATGCTGTCATGGGTCTTATCTCTGTAAGACAACTGTGCTGCAAGGTTGAGAGCTATCCAGGACAGCTACATGTTCAGCCTGTCAGTGTGACCTGGGGCTCTGCCCCTCAAGAAAAACTGTGAGAAATTGTGATCATTTGAGCTTTTTGGGTAACACTGCTTCATCCAGAGCATTCTGCCATTTTACCAGTATGGGTAGTGAACTGCTTTGTGACTGCATTCAGCCATGAGCCAGGTGCACGGCTACTGCTGTGCAAGGGGGCTCTGAAGTGTCAGCTTGTCCTGAGACACACAGAGCACCCAACCCACACCCTGAAGTGTAGGTCTGCACTGTACAAATGCAGCTTTAGAACAGCCAAAGGACAACCAAGGTAAGTTTTATACCTGCGGACATCGAAGATTGACCTAAATTAGCCCACAGTGGCAGCACATGAGCTGGAAGAGCACTAAATAGAAAAGACTGATGAAGAGATTGCCAATTAAAAGCCTGGTGTGGTTGTTTAACTGCCTGGCCACAGAACTAAAAGAAACTCACACTAGAAACAAAAGATACCAATTAAAAGTTAATCAACCACAGCCAAAAACATTTAAAATTTAAGGGCAGTTGAGACAGACACTACAGACAGACTTGAACTAAATTTCTTGTGTCAGCTAATCAATATATTCAGCTGTTTCTATCCATGTTTATTAAAACCACCTTAAAATTTTAACCAAGATGAGCCCACCGGGATTAATCCACATGCTACCACAAGATAAACATTTCCAACTACCTTGGCAGTCATACAGCCACATCACAATTGGTGCTGGCAGCAGAAAGGTGACAGCTACTTGGGCAGAAGCCTTCACTTAAAAGCTCTTTGTAAAGACTCATCCTCACTTTCAAGTTGTACCTGCCTTCTTATTATAAAAAAGCTGTGTGAAAAATAGTCTGGTATTACTTGTGAAAGGAGCGAATGCCACACACAGCGCCACTTCTACAAGAAGGAAGGCTCATACCACTGCTGATAGCTTGAAGATCTCCATATTTTCCTTCTAGCCATGACTGATTAGTGCAGCTTTGTGTATTCTGGAGCATTTCAAACAGCCCACTCAGTTTCTCAATCAGCAGTTTAGGACAGACTACTTACAGCCAGCAGATCAAGTCCATCTTTATCCAAGTTCTTGACATGTGTTTCAAGGCTGACAGGTTTCCATTTTGGGAAAGTGTTTTTATAGTCTTGCAGGGATTCCACCTCAGGCCATACCTCGTTGTTGGGGGTCCCTAAAGCTCTGTGCAAGCATAAGCAAAATATTGAGTAGTTTAGTCTGAAATCTGTTACGTGCTATTACACTTTTAATTACACACAACTGTTGTGTGGTGGCACCCAGGTAGCAAGGAAAGGTTCAGCCTTACATACCTGAAGATTCTGAAGATCTGGTCAATCTCTGAATCCCCATGGAAAAGTGGCTTTTTAGTTGCCAACTCAGCAAATATGGTTCCTATGCTCCAGATATCTACAGGAGTAGAGTAACGAGCAGATCCCAGCAGCACCTCTGGAGACCTGTACCACAGTGTCACTACCTGTGGAACAAGCCAAGGTTAACTTTGTGGAATTGGGCCCTTTAATTGACACAAGAACAACGGATCACTTGTTTTTAAGCAGCGTTCACAGTTTTTGCTAAAAACAGCCAGTACTAGAAGTTTTAGTGGAAGTGTAATACTAGTTTCAAACTTCATTTGTAGACAAACCAACTCCACTGCAGAAGCTTCTACTTCAAGAAAAGCACCTGCCTGCACAGCTTCCCTAAGAGCAGGAATCCTTTGGCACCCAGCCAACAAACCCCCTCAAACCACAGTGCTCTGCGAAGCAAAAATGCCTTTATGAGACAGTGAGCAGCAAGTTTGAGTCCATCTGACTCACTGTGAGTGAGATTCATTAAATGCTTTGGAACCTTAGTCAAAGAGGTGGAAAACTGTTTTGGAAAACAAAACTATTTCATGGTTTTGTTAGCTTATGGCTTGAAAACACTGATTCTTTTTAGCTGTTTCAGAATCAGTTCTTAGCAGGAAGCAAGCACACACTATCCAAACCACCAGAAGGATTTCCCAACTCACCTCATGAGTGTAGACCCGCACTGGAATCCCAAAGGCTCGGGCCAATCCGAAGTCTGCCAGTTTAATCACCCCCTTGTCATCTATCAGGAGATTCTGAGGTTTCAAGTCTCTGTGCAGAACTCTTCTTGAGTGGCAGAAGACAATACCTTGCAAAATCTGGTACAGATAACTCTAGAAAGGATGAGGTGGGAGGAAAGAAAGGAAGGAGTTGCCTTTAATACATGTCAGTGTCCTGCAACACAAAGGTGTTCCCTTCATTAGCTCTCCCCACAGCAGCAGGAAATGGAGATCCAAGGCATTGCAGATATTGAGTTAATATCAATCAAAAAGCTACACAAATTAATTCTGAACATTAGTTTAAGGCAGTTTAATCTCAGTAATTAAAAGATTTTCAAGTGGCAATTGAAAGCAAAACTCACATTCATCTTATTATCTACAGCTGCTTATTTAACCTTTCATTTCTCCTCAAGGAGTTAATTATACTGAAAATAAGAGCTGCTTATGGCTTAGTAGGTCATCTTTAAATTAAATTTCCTCTTAGGTTAAGAAATTGTCCTCATTACCTTAACACGTGAACGCTCCAAATACTGGCCAGATGGAATACTATCCAAATATTTCTTGAGATCCATGGAAAGGAATTCAAAGACAAGGTACAGTCTTGAATCCTGCATGAGAACATCCTGAAGACTAAAAATTGAGTGTACAATTACTTCCACTGCAAAATGCATGAACTCACATTTCCTCTCTCAACAGGGATACAAGCTGATATTTCCAGGTTCCTAATATGGAAGTCTTAAAAGTCTTCAAACAACAGACCTAGTGAGTTATACTGTCATCTGGAAAATCAAGTGTATCTGAAATAGCATCAAACTGAAATAAAAGCCTATATGCTTCCTCTTAAAGTTATATTCTCTCAAATCAGACACAGGAGTCTGAAGAAAAAATACTGTTACTGTTAAAAAAACCCCACCTGTGGATGTTGGTGCCTAGCTTCTCTGAAGCTGGCCTGTTACAGCAGAGCTTGAATTACTAGGAGGGTTTAAGCAAATATTTAATAGGAATCTAATAGACACAGCAGGATTTGCATACATTTTTAAGAATCTTCTTCATCCTTAGAGTGTAGGGGTTCCTAATCCCAAGCATGCATACATTGAGACATTACCTGGCTGGAACTTGGCCAGTTTTAAGGCACATTAAAGATCAGGTATTTTGCTGCATCAAAGAGCAAGCAAATGTGTTGCAGGGAAGACTATAGCTGCAATCATTTTTACATGTCAAGTAGTCACTGATGGAAGAAGCTTCACTCCTAGCTCAGGTGTGCCAGCTATGACAGCATCAAAACACATCCAGATTCCTGCTACAGAACAGCAGGGAGGAACATCAGAACACTTAAGTCAAGTGGTCTATTTGAAGGTGGTATATGAACTTCTGAGCCTGCCTGAAGTAACAGCTTCAGCCAGTTTTCATGAGGTATGCTGCCGCCATTCTCACAATAACCTCTCTGAAAAGAATTTACAGAAATTTCTAAATTAAAAAAAAATAATTGATAGATTCCTAGAACAAAAAGAAGCAGCATGAAGGCTTAATTGGAAAACTGGCATAAATATGGAATTTTAACTATTTGCTGCAAAGCAGACACTGTGTTAAGCAGAGAGGTCCTCACCTCACTAGATGAATGGCAAAATAACTTATCATCTGATGGGACCTAGTGCCCTTCCAAGAGTTTAGCTAAATACCAGTATATGCATACCAGACTATATTGGGATGATTCAGCTCTTTTAATAAAGAAATTTCTCGGATAGCAGTACTTGGAACACCTTCCTCCTCACTTTCTAGACGTATTTTCTTCATTGCAACCACTTGGCCTGTGGTTTTGTGACGACCTTTATACACAACACCATAGGTACCTGAACAAAAAGACAGTGAAACAAATATAGGAAGTACCAGCTTCAGGTACAAATAAGTTATTGCAAACACGAGCTGCTAACGCAGGAAAAGTCCTTACAAATGGAGCATTGGTTTAAATGACAAACTACTACTCAGCTGTGGAGTTAACCTGAGCAATATTTTTGTTTGTTTAAAGCATGCCACCCATGAAGCGTAGCATTTGTTAGGACAGGATACTTAGAAGCCTAAGTGTGAAAGGTGAATATTTGGAAGATGTAGTTATAAAATCAGATACTATTTGAGTTTCAAGTTGACTAACTTTCAGGCAAGATCATTATAAAGGATTATGATTTCACCATTGATGCATCATATTAAAATGCTAAAGGTTTAGCTGCAAATGGAAGTACTGTTCCTTCTGCAGCCTGAGATCCAGCCATCCATGGGTGTGAGCTGTAGAAATACCTCTGGCCCAATCCTCAGTGCAGGAGAGAGGCTAGTGCTGTGAGTCTCAGCAGAAGCTGAAATTGGAACCAATAGTAAATCTCAAATCAATTCAATTTAATAATCAGTGTTCACAGAAAGAGAACCTTCAAACCAAGACAGGGTAAGTCTTCTCTTTTTACCCTTCTTGAAACATTAATCCCTCACACGAAGCCCAAACCAGTTTATTTCAGAAAGATTCACACACAAGGCTTTGATTACAAAGCTTTGCTGCAAGATCCAAGCACATCTTTTGCTATTGCCTCAGTGTGCAATCTCAGAGCAACGTACTTCAAATTTTCAAGCCTACAGAAGGCTAGAGCCTTGTGAAATGTTTGATAAAGGACACTGACTTCTACAGTTAACACAGGCTGGATTTCCAGTAACAGGGAGTTGTGACTAACATCTGCATTGGAGCCATCTTCTTAGTGCCTCAATGTAAAGTAATGGTTAAAAATTCACTTCTGCACAGAGCTTTGCCATCTGGCTTTCCCTTGACACCTGCACTGCCTGTATATAACCAGAGCAGAACAACCCAGAAAATACTACTCCCTACCAGCAGCTCCAAGCAAAACAACACATTGCACAACTTCAGGGGAAACTGCTAAGTTCATACTCAGAGAAATGGGGGAGCTTCCTAAACTGTAAGATGGTTTCAGGACTCAAAATGTATTTTTTCTCCCTTTTGGAGGGATGTTATACCATCAGCCATCAAAACGAGGGCAGACACCTCTCAACACTGGTCAGTTGTTTTAAAAAGACCATGCCACTTTCAAAAAAAAGGGGCAGGCTGAAAGCTTTTACAGATATAGATAACTACCACAGTAATTAAGCCACAGGCTTATTTAGTCACTTGGTTGAATCACAGTGACTGCTGCAACAGGCAGAGTGCACCGAGCTTCTGGGACACTTCATAGCTCAAACCGGAGCATTTAAAAGCTCACTGTTCCCCATACTTACCCTCCCCAATCTTCTCTATTTTTGTGTAATCATCCATTGCTGTGGTTATCCCTGAAATGGACAGGAAAAAAAGAAACAGAAAATGAGGGTGAACAGTTGCTACCCTGAACAGAGACAAGTCACTGAACCTATGCCAAGTCGTAAGAAGCGAGTTGTGTCTCACATAATTAGGATGTAACGTGAAACACTTCAATGTTCTCATCAACAAAAACACAGAACACGTTTATTCAGAATTCCAGCTAGAAAAACTACATCCCCAAAGTACGAGTGGGCAATGATTCCAAGGAGAGAAAAAAAAAATCTTTGAAGAAAGTTCCTCCAAGGAACTGAAGAAAGGACACCCTACTCATCTTTCTTACCTAACTAACTCACTCAAGAGGAGCGAACTAGAAACGGATAGGAAAGTAAAACTCCGGGAAGCGGGTGCTAGCCGCGGCAGGGAACCCCGGCCCGGGGTGTCACTGGGCGAGCGCCGGGCACAGCTCGCCGAGGCAGCGGCCGGGGCTGCCGCTCCACACCTCCCCCGCTGCTCCGGACCAGCACCGGCTCCGGGGGGTCACGGGCACCGGGCAGATGCGAGTTACCTTCGGCTCCGGGAGGCTGCCGGCTCCGGCCAGGGCGGGCAGCGCCCGCTCGCCGCGCAGGCCCCTCTCGGAGCGGCCCAGCCCCTGCCCCGCTCCCGCCGGCCCGAGGCGCTCCCCCGCCCGCCGCCCGGCTCTCCGGGGCGCTCCCTACCGCAGACCGGGCCGGGAGCGGGCCGTCCCCCCGGGCCGGGAGCGCGCACCCCTCTCCCCCGGCTGCCCCTCTCGCGGCCGCGCGCACCAACGGCCCCGCCGCGCGCCCCTCACCTGCGGAGCCGCTGCGCGCGCGCGCCGCACGAGCCGCCGCCGCCGCCACACAGGCACGTCCGCAGCGCCGCGCGAGCTGGAGGCGGGGCCGCCGCGCATTCGAACCGGCCGCCCGCCGCGCTCCGCCAATGGCGCCGCGCCGGGCCCGTTCAAAGCGGCCAATCAGAGCGCTCCGCGCCAAAGCGAGGCCCAAAGGGCGGCTTTCGGCTCCGCGAGGGGGAGCATACAGAAAGGGCTGTACGGCCGGGCGCGGCAAGCTGAGGATGCGGTGGGCATCCCCTTGGTTCGCGGATCGCGCGAGTCGAGGCAGGCTGGCAGGGCGGGTGGGTCGTTCCGCGTAGCCCAGAGCCGGTGACGCCGGGGCGCTGGGACGGCGGCACTGGGCGGAACGGTCACGATCCCAGAATCGCACCGTGGGTCACCCGGTCCCACCTCGCTGCTCATGCAGGGCTGTCCCAGAGCAGATGGCACAGGATCGCGTCCGGACGGTTCTGGAATATCTCCAGGGAGCGAGACTCCACACCCTCTCTGCTCAATCTCTCCCACTGCTCTGTCACCGCACAGTAAAGCTCTTCCTCGTGTTCTGGTGGAACTCCTGGGCGTTCGTTCGTGCCCATTCCTCTTGTGCCATCGCTGGTCCCAAGGAGCAACGCCTGGTCCCTGCTCTGAGCCCTCCCTTAGACAGGGGTGATGTTCCCTCTCTATCTCTGCTCCAGGCGGAACAGCCCTGGCTCCTTCAGCCTTTCCTCCTTGGAGTGACGCTCTAATTGCTTGATCAACTTTATATCTCTTCACTGGACGCTGGGTACCACTGGAATAGCGCTTTGGGCTGTTGGTTTGGGGAGTATAATTGTGTTGGGACCAGGCTAGGCGTTGGCCGCAGCTTCTCTTTTTAATCAGGTCGGTTAGATTTGGATGCCATGGCCGGCCAGAGCGTAAATTCATTATTTCTGGCTGCATGAGTGCTAATCTGGGAAGTGCTGCTGTGGCCTTGGAAGCTGCTTTCAAGGCGTATGCCTTAATGAAAGGTCATTGGGTAACTTAACTCCCCAGAAGCTGGGGCATATGTCTGTAGGCAAATTGAAGTTCTGCATCCCTCCTCGCAGATTAAGAAAGATTAGTCCCTGTGCTGTTCCAGCTTCTGAGAGAAGGGTCAGGGATGTAATTAGAGAGGCACCTGTGGGCCCTGCTCAGTGAGCACTCTGCCAGCTGTAACCTTCCTCCACTGTACCCGGGAAAGTGGTGCTATAGTACACGAGTTAACAAAAAGCCTGGGAAAATACTGCTCCAACCAAATTTTGTTACTGAGAAACTGAAATGCTAAATAGACTAGCGAAGGTCATCCGTTTCTATAAGTTCTACAAGTCTTTCCCCTGCAGGACAGTTCCACTGTGGATCCTGTGGTGCTGCTGACCCGCTCTAGCACCAATTTTAACATCAGCACGGACAGTCCTGTGGAAACCTACAGTCCCTGCAGGGGTGAGACACAGGCACCACTTCACACTGCTGATGTTACTGCCTTTTTTAATTACTTCATTGCACTGGTTTACAAAGTTCTTGAAGGATGGCTTTGCTGCTTGTCTTAAATGTAAGCAGGGCAGGGTGCTGCGAACAAAAACATGCAGCTTCTCCCTTAAAGGATTTCCTTGGGATGGTGATTCCAGGGGGCAGGACTATTTATGGGACACTTCCTTCTTCTCATCCATACCCTATGGCAAAGGCAGGAGGCAGCCTGTCCAACTCCTCCCCCCCGAGTGTGTTTCAGGGGTAAATCCCCTCCACTTTCCCCTCCCTCCTGGGGAATTTTTGCAGCATATGGTGCACATGCTCACAGGTCTCTGTTTACTTTGAATCTTGCATTCCCACCACTTGCTGGGGATTTACCTGCCTAGAACAAGGCTGTTGTGTATCTGGGAAATTCCATATGGGAACATGGCCTCACATCTTGTGTAATTCACAGGAAAAGAGCCTGATGTGCTCTGCCCTGCACAGTGACAGAGAATTTCTATCCTGTGTGTGTAACAAGTCCAAAGCAGCCAGGACAGTCTGGGCACAGCAATGCCCATGGATCAGCAGCACAGCTCAGACTGAGTATGGGACACGTTCCTCAGGCCTGGCTCTGCACCGGCAGCACTATCAGTGTGCTCTGCAGCTTCAGGGGAATTGTTTTCTATGGCCAGCACGGGGCTGGAGCTACTGCTGCTGGACTAGTCCTTGCCTGGGTAGGTGGCCAAAGTCCAACTTTCCCTTCAGAGGGAAAAAAAAAAAAAGTCTCTTGGAAGTCTCAGATGTATGGTAACCCTAGTTATTTTACAGGGCTTGGTGGTGGTATCATAATTATTCAGTACTATGAATTATAATAAGTGATATTAAAATATAGAGAGATTATATATAAAATATACTGTGTCTGAAAGTACTGAATGCACTGATCTGAATTTTCTTGAAAGTGAGGTCTTTTTTTTCTAGCTTTAGGTTAAATATACACATTTAGTATAAATTCTTAGCTGGGCTCAGACTGTCCTTCCTGCTGGACACTAACTGTTCATTCTCAGAGTGCTGCTGAGTTTTCAAACTCTTTGAGAATACCTCTTTTTCCATACATCCCATTGTGTCATTTGTCATGTTGTCTTTGTATCCTTAGGATATAAATCACGTCTTCTTTCTGACTAGATAGTGCTTATCTTGGTTGATCATTGCTTTGGATGTGGTAGGGGCTAATGATGCTGCTTGAGAGAAGCGATTCAAGTACATTTGCAGTGACTTTTGTGTTTGAAGGGATTTACTGTTCTGCTTGAAGGAACAGCAGCAGTGAGCCTGCTGACAACTGATTCACAGATGGATGCATGTGGGAATCCCTAGGACTGCTGCTCCCCGTCACAGCAAAACCCGGTGAAATGCAGAACTGAGGGAAAACTCCAAGGCAAACAGCAAAAGAATCCGGGTCTACCTTGACAACACAACGTTAATTACATTTTATTTACATAAATGACCAAGGGGCTCATATATTAAAACCTCTTTGGCATCCCAGACTTGCACTTGCCTGAACTGCAGCGCTGTTTGTGCAAGGCCCACGGGATCAGAGTGACAATGCTGAGCTGGGATTATGGCATTGCAGTTGTATTCACGGCTGAGAACCCGAGTTTAATGCTCTGAACAGCTCCTTTTCTGCTGAGCAGAGGGCAGCTGCAAGAGTCAATATCGTCTTGTCTTTCGTGTATTAATCATATTCTCCTCAGCAATAACTTCACTGTAAGGAAGAGAAAAAGTGTATTCTGTCTTTTACACAATGATGGGACTAAAAAGGTCAACTGGTTTGTGAATACTAATGAGAGTATCTAAAATAGGTTGTGTTCACTGTGCTCGAAAGCAGATAAATACATACATTGATTGGCTTCTTTAAACATTTATTAAAACTCAAAGATTATTTTGTTAACGTGACAAATGCAAAAGTACAGTAGGAGAAATGTACTACGACTTAGGAAAGCAAGATGATATTAGAGGGATAATATCTCTAATGCATATCTCAGATGATACATTTAACCTGTTAAATCTCTCATTATGCAGGACAGTTCCCACTACCATGAAATATGGAGGACTTCTCTGCTGATCTCCTTCTGCATTAGCATTTTGATAGGATGTCAGAAAACACAAAGCTCCTGAGAACTGTTTGAAAAGAAGACAAAAGGATGGAAGCTGCTTAGAAAAAATAATTAAATTGTCAGTGTCTCCTTACAGCATTAATATAAATATTTTAAATGCACTTAAAGTACTTCAGTTTAGGTTCAAATTATTTTGAAGGGTTTTTTTTGTAAAATGCACTAAATCACTTTACCTGAATATCCCAAATATTGATATGATTGCAATAATGAAAATATCATAAACCATCCCTTCATTTCAAATAAGGAGATATTGTAGATAGAAGAATTCATGGTCACTGGTTAGTCATGCATTTGTACCTTCCTGGAGGAAAACTCAGCTGAAAATCAGGGAAAGTTTTACCATGAACATCACAGCATGCAAAGAAGAGTGAGGGGAGAGTGTGGTGACCTTGTGGGAGGGAGCAGAGTGGGGCAGAGTCCCTGCTGAGCTACTGGGGGGCGCTTCCAGGAGCTGAAACCTGTGACTGCTGGGCTGAAATCTTCCCCCAGCTCTGACTTTGCCAAACTCCTTTCCCACAGTAGGCAATGCTCCACTGGCACTGCGGATCTTCTGTCGTCATGGGACACACAGCTGGTTTCATATAAACCTTTAGAGAAATGCCTACAACTGTCCAACCTGGATTTTATTTTAATAATTGTATTAAATGAGAAAGGTGAACAGCATATATGTATCAAACCTGGAGCAGAGGGGAAAAAAAGTGCTTTTTGTTTCTTTGGAACATCTGGGCAAAAAGCCAGGCTTCACCAAAGTCATTGGCAAAACTCCCATTAACTTCAGTTGGGCAAAGTTTTTGCATTTCCCTTAGCTTACAATTCAAGAATTAACATGGTAGAACCCAATAAACTGCTTTTTAACTTCTGTTTGGGTGCATGAGAGCAGGGGAGGTGCAGTCAAGGTCACAGCTGGAGCTCCCTCAGCCTGGAGGCAGGCAGGCAGTGCCTGGTGGCTGGAGGGCGCTGGTTTTGGGGTAGGTGTGGAGGGCTGGATAGCAGTACAGCCCTCCAGGGAACAAGGCATAAAGCCCATTCCCTGAGGCTGTGCACTAGTGTCAGGCCTTGTCTGTGGCAGCAGCATAACTCAATCAGCAACATTCCTCACTCGGAGAGAGTTACATTAAAAATCTCTTTCCTGGAATGACTGTTTCATTTCAACACATAATACTCCTTTTTTTCCAATTTACCTCAGGTTTTATCCGTTGATCCTTTTTCACCTTACAACCACCACCCACTACTGAGCTCAATCAGATCAAATGCACTGCAAACAGCACATTTAAATTCCAAACCTCTGTCATGGAAGCCTGACCTGAAACCTCTCCTGAAGTAAGGGAAGTCAACTTTTCCTTCCCTCCAGGTACCATTCCAGCTGCCAAAAAAAAAAAAAAAAAAAAAAAAAAAAGAAAAGAAAAAAAAAGCTGTACTCTTCCAGGTGGGAGTGTAGATGAGACAAGTGAGGTTTATAAGCCTGTGGAAATACAATATGGATTTACATGTACACATCACGCTCGACTTTGTTTAAATATTCCTCCTCCCAGCAATTATAAGTGGAGACTTAAAACCCACTTTTCATTTCAAGTAAACCTTTTTTTTTTTTCCCCTTAAGGTGTTATTTTCTTTTTCTATTGCAAATCCTATTTAAGTCTCTCTTAATTGTCTTTCCCAAGGAGTGAGGGAAGATGGTATGGTACATGAGTTGTATAAAAACGGTGTGTGACCCAGCCACAGAACTGCTAATTGCCACTGCCCATCAGTGAAAGTGACCAGCCTTGCTTCATGCCTGCTTTTAGCCAACAGGGAGCTTGTGATCCTTCCCCCCTCCCATCTCCTCTGGCTCCCAGTTCTCCAAGTGGGCTGAGGAAATGAGTCACATCCAAAACAAGAGGTCTAAAAACATTCTGGGGAATTACCTTCTCCATGTGAGACACAGCCAAGGTCTTTGGTTAAATATTTTTATTTGGCTCTGTATACAAAGAAAAAAGTTTACACGAGAGAGGGAGTGACAAGCAATTAGTTATACAGTATCCAGAGATGTATAAACACCCATGTCAGTTTATGCAGCTGGGTACGTGTTTTGTAAATTGCACCTACAGCACTAAGGCCCGCGGTAGGACAACTAACTGGATTAAGCTGTTATCACCAATATTTCTGGGTAAATTAATGCTTAAAAGCATTTGTTGTGTTTCACCACTACAAATGGGTTCTAATTAAAACAGGAAAAGGGGCTGATGCACCAGGACAGCCTTGTGAGAAGTAATAACAAGATAATTTAGGTCAAAACTAAAGAAATCTTAATTGCTTTTACAATACTTTCCCAATTTTGTGCTGTGATAAAACACGTTTCAATGAGATTGATTAAAACATTTTTTTTAAACGGAGAAAAAGTACAAGCAGAACAAACTTCTGGTTTGATCACCGTAGCATCTCACCTGTGAGGTTTGCACAGCCCTCATGCTGGGCTGGGGGGAGGGAGGAAAATCGGGACTGACCCCTCCAAGCTCAGGTGCGTTCCGAGGGAATATCAGCTAATGATTATCCACAGGTGCAGCTCCCGATGGCCATTCTCCCGCCGCCGCCCACGTGCGAGCGGTTTTGCATTTGCATTATGGTGAATGCACGACACCTGTGGCACTCCCGATGGAAAACCGGCGAGAACTGCGCTTCGGAGTTAGCGCATCGGCGCCCAGCGCGAGGCTTTGGTCGGTTTTGCACTTTTCTTGAACAAACTTCAGCTGAGCTTTCCGCCCCCGCGTCCCGTGGGCGCTCCGCGGGCAGGGCAGAGCCCGCCGGCTCCAGGTGAGCCGCGATGCAGGTGCGGGCGGCTGAGGGGGCTCCCCGGCCCTCCGGAGCGTCCCGGCAGCGGCCGCTCTCCCGGTTTTCCAGCGGGGCGGACTTAGGGGCGCTACCCCCGGGCTGTGGCACCCCCGGGCTGTGGCACGGGGCGGGCCGGGGCGGCGGCGGTGCCGGAGCCGGAGCCGGCGCGCCCGCCCCCCCGTGCCCTGCCCGCGGGAGGAGAGCGCGGCGGGCCCGGCCCCACCTGCGGGGGCGGCGGCGCGGGCAGGACGGCCCGGCGCTGGGGTGAGCCCGGCTCGGCTGGGCGAGGTGAGGAGCGCTGCAACATGGCCTCTTCCTCCTCCTGCTCCTTCCCCTCGCGTCCCGCGGCGCGGGGCGGCAGCGACCAGGTGAGCGCACAGCCCCCGGACGGGGTGAGGCGGGCGAGCGGGACCGGCGGCTCTCTCTGCCTTCTTTTCCCTCGCTCCCTCTCCTCCTTCTCCCCTCTCTCGTCGGCGCTGCGGGGCAGCGCGGGGTGCGCGGCGGGTCCGGCGGGAGGGGAGCGGGCTGTGCCCCCGCCCAGGTGCGGGGCTGGAGCTGGGAGCGCTTTCCCGGTCCCACCGTGCGGGCCGCGGGCTCTACCCCTGCCGGGGCAAGCGATGGCCGAACGTGTCCCGAAACAACACGCGACCCCGCGTTAATGCCCCGCTCTGCCGGGAATGTGGCGCTTTGGGGCGCAGGTGTGTAGCGTGTCTGCCTTGCTCGTGTTGCACACCTCTGTCGTGAATGAGGCAGCGGTCTTCTTGTGGGACGGAGGCTGAAAACCTACCCAGGTAAGGGCCGGAGGCTCCCACATCCGTCCCTGGCACCGCATCCGGCTGCCGTCCCCGGTGTGTGGGTCGCTGTAGGGGACGCTGAGGGCTGGCTCACCTGGGGGCTGCCCTGGGGCATCCAAATCAAGCCGCCTTCGGCATTGCTGCAGGACAGGTGAAGAGAAACTGCTGTGGAAGGCTTCACTCCACCGTGGCTCAAGCGGCCACAGGAATTGTTTTTCCCCTGGCCGCCTCTCCTCCGCAGTGGTTAGACTGAGGCCCCAGGGTCAGGTGAAGGAGCTTTGCTGCTGTTGTTTGTCTCCCCCAGGTATTCGACGTGATCACTCTCTGTTTATTCCTCTTACAAATGCTGCCTTGTGTTGTGAGTGGACTGGTCCCACGTTCTTCCTACTGAACACAAATGGCATAATCCATTTTAACTGTGAAGATTTGTGTTCTCAGGGCGAAGAAAGAGCACATTTTGGGTTGTTACTGGCAAAATGACGCTTCTTCCACTAGAAATAAGTTTAGTGAAAAGGAATTGGGAAAGTATGATAACTGAATTCTCACCCCCCCCCCTTTTTTTTTTTCTTTTGGGCTGTATGCCCAGAACTCCTGAAACTAAAACTGAAAACTTTCAAGATTAAAGCCATAATTAATCAAGGCTGAATAAGCTTTATTCTTTTTTTTTTTTTTTCTGAGGTTGGTATCTTTTGAATCATTAAACTTTCCTGCTTTTAACACTGCTTTTGCTACTAGTTGAGACACTTAACTGGACACAGAAGATGGAATATTATCTGTTTTACTGTAGATTGTTATGGTTTCTCATGTTACTCTCTCAAATCTGTGTGGTGTTCGTGCTTTGAAATGGAATGTAAATTAACACCCCAGGAGGACTGATCAGCTAGAAATAAGTTGCTGCTCTGGCAGTCAGGCCCTCTAAGTTCTGGTTGGGCAGGATGCTGTTCCCCCAGCACCTCTTCTTTTTGTGAGCCCTGTGTTTGGAGGAGAGTTCCCAGAACAAGAAGACAGCGTTTCTTACTGTGGTGTCAGAGCTCCAGGCATTTTTGCCTCTCTTTCAACAGCTGTCTCAAGGATAAAGGGAGAAAATGTGACCTTGTGTGTTCACAAAGTGGGTAGCTTAAAAACTTATTCTCTGAAAGGTTTGTTACCTAGGCTGGAAGTGTTGAATTCTTAAAGAAGGTGACTGATCTGAGGCTCCAAATTGTGTGTGTTACAGTCTTGGGCTTGGAGTAACCTCAGGATCAGTAGAGAATCAGCTTTGTCCTCTGACCCTTCAGTCCATCGAGGGCAGCATATTTCCCATTGGTTTGAGAAGACTGTTAGATCAGGCTCTGAACTTTTAGGGTGTCTTCTTTGTGTGGTGGTTATGTAAGATGCTCAGATCTTGAGCCGCTGTTAATGCTTGGTGTTGGAAATGGGGACATGCTTTGACAAAGTCAGTGTTTGTTAGTGAGTTTCTTACTCATTAACAAAAATATTTCTGCCACTATTAATCTCTCTCTCATTTCTGTGGGAATTGACTAATGCTCATTGCATGATTTCTGTTCCAAATGATACCTTGCTATCATATGCTGTTACTCTGTTGGTGCCTGCCAGAGGATGAGGTTGGGGATTTCCATTATTGAAAAACCTGTCACCTCTCCCATCTTTTCGAGATCCAAATTTATTGCTCATGGTTTTCTTTTGAGATAATGAGATCTGTCTGTTAAAGTGCACTGATTTGCAAAATCACATGAATAATTGTGTGTGGCTAAATATTTTTCCTTAAAAGAAAAACCCCCCCAAAACCTAGTTACAGTTTTTCCTAAGACAATTTCCAGGCTTTGCAGAGCCAAAATTGTTAATGGCATAAGAAAAGAAAATAATTTGTTATTCAAGGTTGTTTATAGTCCTGCAGTACTTTGCTGTTGATTATTTGGATGGCCCTTTGGTCTTTATTTCCCTTCAGTGTTTTCTGAAATGTTTTGTTCAGAAGTTTGTGTTTTTAAAATGTGACAGGAAGACTAGAATGTACTTTCTTGTTTTAGTTCTTTTGTTTTGACAGCTCTTGGCCTCAGCACCGTGAGTACTATTCAAGTCAATGCCTAGAAGTTAATTATGCTTGTAGGTCACCTACCGTGCTGTGTTTTGTTCCGAAGTGTTTCTATTTGATATATTTAAGCTACTGAAAATTTGGGGATTGTCTACGGCTTGTAAGAGATCTTTGAACTTTAGAAATGAAAAACTTTTATGCTGTTTGCCACTTAGTTTAAAACTGGGGTGTTTGTGGGAAGAGAGGAGACAGTGGTCAAGTCGTTGTGTAGGGGGAGGAAAAAAACCAAATGCAGTGCAAATATGACAGCCATGTTGTTACCACATAAATAACAATAAAAATAATTTACTGCCAAAGTGGAAAGTTTATTTCACAGAGTAAGCTTTTAAGTGTGATCTGTGAGACTGCAAGTCCAATCATAGCTGTCATGAAAAAACAATAATACATGCAAATGTTGTTCAGTCATTGAAAATTCTGGGGAAAATGGCATTTTTGCAGTTAAAAAAAAAAACCCCAAAACCTAAACAGCCCTCCCAAGCACTCCCTGTGTAGCACACAGATCAGACCACATGAGCCTCAGTTCTAGACAATTGTTCAATACAGGCAAATTCCTGTCCCTGCTGTTTACTCTGGTTTTATCCTTCATTTTTATCAGCTTATTTTTTTTTTCTCCACTCCAAACTCTTGGAGTTCTGTTCCTATATACTCTGTTTCTCAGAATTCAGTGCTCTTGACACCGTGTAAAAACTATTGACATACTAATCCAGTTGGTGATTGCCTGTTAAAAGTTATTTTTGCCACTCTCTGTTGTTTGGAGTGTGAATATTTCCCGTATACATTAAGTTTTGTGATAAGCTGTTGGCAATGGTACTTGTGCTCCTGCTGTCATGGCTCTTGGGATGACAAAATAAGACCTGGTATGTTGCATGAATTCTGAAAAAAGCATGGTTTTGCAATCTTTATTCAGGCAAAGTTTCCTTAGCTCTTCCAGAGAGTTTGACATGGACTTGGCCTAAGGAAGATTTCTTTTTTTTTTTTTTTTTAACAGCTGGTGGCACTTGTTAGCTTTTTCCAGAGGCATGGAGTAATGTAGAATCAGAGGCATGAGGGTAATATTTTATATTTCTGTGGATTTTGTGCTTGACTTCTGATGTGTAGTGTTAAATAGCTGTTTATGATGCTGACATGCCTAAGAAGGAGAGTTTTGAAGCTTGAATCTTCCAAAACAAATCCTTTAAAATAGTTTTAAACTTTTTTTTTTCCTTAGTTTAATAAAGCTAGTTTAGATTCCATTCTTATATTCTCTGAAAAATTTTTGGAATTGGTCAAAAATGGGAAAGGAAATGTTCCTTTTTTTTGTTTGTTTGTTTGTGGGTTTTTTTTGGTTTTTTTTTTTGTTTTGTTTTGGTTTTTTTTTTTGTTAAATCTAGGGAGGAGGGGGGGAAAAGCAGTAGGAACTGTTACTCTCCATATTCAGTAGTTACTAAGTGCCAGAACTTTGCTACTCTTTTGATGAGTTGCATGTGCTGCCTGCTCCTTGGTTCTGGTCACTTTTGCTCTCTCAGCTGTTGAATTACATCAGCGTGTGCATAAAATACCGAGAAAATGATAGTTGCTTGCCCTGTGTGTTTCTGCAGCCCTTGCTGTGGGGATGCAGTCACAGGCTCTGTAACTCAGAGGAGGATGAAGAGGACGGCAAAGAAAATTGCTTCAATAAAGTATTTATTAGCATGATTGTGAAATTGTGAGAAACTTCGCTCTGCTTGTCAGTCATTGCCTCACTGTTTGTGTGATAGTTGTGCACTCCTAGAGCACAGCCCAGTATTAGCAGCCTCTTGAGCAGAGCCCACCCTGTTTAGTCTTGGAGCAGTGGCTGTTCTTTCTTCTCTACTCCCCTGGGATATCCCACAAAAATGAACCTACTATTAGCTACTTGATTATATTGTAATTTCTTAGCTTAAATGCATTTAAAGCTTCAGTTCCCACTGACTCTTTGGAGAGGAAAGGGTATCATGCTGCAATCACTTTTTAAAATTCAGGAAGTTGTTCTCTTCCAAGGGCATGCTGAGGTTGGTGCCCTTCAGAGGGGAAATTCTTCAAACTTTCCATATAATATCTGGAGCATGCATCGTGGCTTTATCAGGAGGCGTTATTGATCCTATCTGATCACGACTTGGAAAAAGCTGTGAGCTAATGAAAGGAGTCCTGCAGAGCAAAGCCATGAGTATTTCCTTCAGCCCTGTGTGCTACTGCTAAAGCAAGGCCTGGCTGAGCTTCTGCACCGACCTGCTGTTATTACCTTAAACAGGCTGTGATGACAGCTCCTTTTAATAGGAGAATCTGAAGTAACATTCTGTAATGACAGAGGAGTTGATGGCATACGAATGTTTTAGGAGAGCTGGTTTCTTACCAGAGTCTTCATGGAGACTGGATTTTTAGGTTTTAAAACCTATATGATATTTTCCATCTGCTTTGGAAAATACTTTTAAAGGAATTTTAAGAAAGGTAATTTTCAGATGACATGCACTGAGCAGGTGCAAGCTAGTTTTATGATCTTTGCATACTGTTGTTACTAATACCATATTTGAAGCATGTGTGCCTTTTAAAGAAAGGCCTATGGAATGTCGAGCTTCCATGACAATTAGTTTACTATTAAAAAGCAGAAATCAACAGGATTATGAATGACCACACCCTAGCCTAATAACCGGCAAAAGTTCCTCTGCTTTTATTTCTGTGGAGTCAGAATTTCTGCTTGTTCCTATATTGAGGGTGCTGATGATGTAGTTTGTGAGGAATTCCTTAGCACTAGGAAGATGTTCAAGCAGCTGTCTCTGTTTTTCTTCTGAATTTAAAATTTAGAAGTCTGAAGCTGTCTGTGGTGGGGAAACTCCATTTTCTTGGAAACGTTATGCAAACAGCTCTAACTTGGTTTTGACCCAGTTAACTAATCTGTAGATTTTTGTTGCATGTGTCTCACTCTTAGAAGATTATCTGCTTTTCTGTTTCTTGCCCTCATTTTTTTTTAGGGGGGGAGGGTATGGGTGTGCATGGGGATGATTTTATTTAAGATCTCCTTTCCATCCTGTAATTTCAGACTTGTTTCTGTCCTTTTAATAGTTTAGTACTGCCTTGGCCAACATAGTGGTTTCTGTGCAGATTTGGTTCCCTCAGAACACCTGTTCAGCTTTAGGTCCAAGAAAATTCATCTGGAGGTGGCTGAACTTAGCTGAGCCAAAAACTGGTCACACCACAGAAGGGATCTGACAATGCTGAAAAATGATAATTACTCTTTAGCCTTTTCTCACTGAGATAATCTCCTCTGTATGTGAACCCACAGGTGATTTTTAAAAACACAAAAGGCAGGCTCCTGGGAGCTGCAGGTGTTGCTTATTGAGGAGAGTTCATTTGAGCCATTAGAATCCTCCTTGTTTCTTTACAACTTTCTTCTTCTTTGGGAGCTGTTTCTGTTATGGAGGAATCCCAAGAAGCTGATTCCTTGTGCGCTGCAGGACTGACCCTTTTATGGAGATGTTTTAGGGATTGATGTGTGATGTTGGGTGAGGAGGTAAGGGATGATTCATGTGTGTGGTGAGGGGGGAGTGTGCAAGGTCGAGTGACACCAGTGTGCCCTTTAAATTGTATCTTTGTGGTGTAATAGAAACTGAAACTGAACAGAAAGGGTGAGTCAGCTGGCCTTCTGTTCTGACAATCAATACTGCATTCAGGGAGAGCAAAAAGGCATCTAATTATTGGTGGAAGTATTCTATAATATTTAAAAGTAACATAAAGCATTCTGTAGTAACATTCTATAACATAAAAAAGTAACTAGTTATCATGTAATGGGTATTAAGGGAGAGGTTAATCAACCTGGCCAAACAAGGAGTAGTACTGACTTTATGATAATCTTTCAAGGGAGTACTAGAGGAATGAAGAAATTTAGTAACTTTCTCAAAACTTAAAAATTATTCATTGCTAACCCTCCAGTGATCACAGTCCTGTTCTGTAAAGGCAAACAGTTTATTGAGACTCCTAAAATTAAGAAGAGGGGGACTCTGTATGAGTATTTTTGTATTTTATTCAAACAGATAAATTGCATTGTGTTGTGTTTTGGTGGGTTTGGATTTTGTAGCTATCTTAGGCCATTTCTGTAAGTAAAGATCAGCAGAGGTTAGAGTTATTGTGTTATTGCCCTGTATCTCTGCTCATGGGACTGCATTGTGCAATATCCCAGGTGTATAAACTGGTACACGTATCACCCAGAACTGTGGAGCAAGATGTCTTTAAAGTGTGGTAAGATAAAGGAAGATAAAGATGGAAGATGTTCTTAACAGCCTCTTAGAACACCTAACTGAGAATATTACGTACACCTAGGCTTGTCCTCTTGAAGCTGTTGGAGTTTTTAGGCATAATAGCTACAAAGAGATTGTGTTCAAATTTAACTGGGCTTTAAATTAGTGAAAGTAATGACTTGTTGTGCCACAGACATGACCCCATTGTGCAGGTGAACAATCTGTAAGTGTGATTCAATGTTTTAAATCTCTGATAGCAGAACTAATTTCCTCTCTATATCTGGATTCTGCTTGCTCCTGTTCAAAGAATACTGCAGAGAGAGCACATATGCATTTGTCTGAGAGGGCAAATAATTTCACAGGTCATGACTTTGCAAATGCATGAGACAGCCTTACTCTGTGATAGGAGCCTTTGGTGGGAACTGGTTACAGTGAACAAGGAAAAGGCCAGAGCCTCCTAAATAGCATTCACCTTGTAAACATTTGCCCTGTAAAAGAACAGCAACCAGTGCAGGGGCTCAGCTTTTACAATTGGGATGTGTAGCTCACAAGGCTGAGCTTGGGTCTTAGACTTGGTGCTTGTGTCCTCAGCTGGGAACAAAACCTGTGCCTTCAACACCTCATTCAGGTGCTTCTGTTCCAAATACTCTTTACACAGCAGAGAACTTTCTCTTCCATGTTGTTCATTTAGTTGGTTGGGTTTTTTTTCCCCTCCCTTCCTTGGTGCATCAAATCTCCTGTTGAGCTCTGTTGATCCTTGCAATCCTCTGCTAAAAACCCCTGTTTATTTTCTTCCATCCTTCTTTTATCACTCTGTGAAGATTTTAATTCAGTAAGGTACTCTTGCTCTTGAAGTTTTTGCTTTATCCTTCAGTTGATCCAGGCTAAACCTTGCAGCCTTCAGTCATTTTGGTGGTGTAGCTCACAGCACATTTCTGAGAAGTGTTTTGTTGCTGTAGTTGGGGAGAGAGGGAGTGTAGGATTGCTGTGGCAGGGAGCAGGGCAGGTGCTTTGCTACCTGGTTTCACTGCTGCAGAAGGTGTTATGTAAATAGGTTGAGCCTTGCCTCTGATCTCTGTGATGTAATGTTTCATAAATAAGCACTGTGGTGTTGGAAACCCAGGAGTCAGAGGCAGCAAGCCAAACACATTCAGAAACAATGGGACAAGTCTGAAGAGTGATACAATTTTCCAGCAATCCTCCTGCAGGAGCTAATCCTACATTCAAGGGAAATTCATTGGAAACAACATCTTTCTGGAAGGGAATGAAGAATTGTGACATGTTCACCTGCACCTGGTTTAGTGGTTTGAAAAACCTGGGACTAGCAATAAGAAGGTCAATAAGTCCTAAATGAAGCTATTTTTATCAAGCTTCATGCATAACAGCAATGTTTCAATATAAAGATAAGATATACAGTCTACTGCTCTAATTGAATCATAAATCAAACAGGTCCAAGAAGAAAAGAGAGAGAAGAATGCAGATGCATCAGTCTGTGTCAGCTCAGCATACCTTCCTGTGGGTGGCCTGTATTTCTTTTCATGGGCTCCATCCTTGCTAAGCTGCTTTGTGATCTCAGTCTGATGTGGGTCAAAAGGGGAAGATTGTTAACATTCCTCCTGCCCCTCTCCATCACCATCAGCAGCTCTCAGTGGATGTCAGTCCTTTGGGCTCATGTGGGAGTGGACAGTGGAATTCTGTGCTGCTTGTAACTGCTCTTCCAAATATTTCTCTGTCTGTCTCTTATCTGGGCAATGACCCAGCTCCCAAATTTGGATTATTATTATGAATTGTGATTGATTCGGTAATTACATTGCTGGCATATTTTCATATTTTATTTGCATTCATGTGCCCATCAGGCTGCCTATGATACAAAAAAGTGAAACAAACAGCTTTTGTCCAAGAAATCATAATTCTAGGTAGTGTTCTCTGTTACTGCCCTCTAAGAGCTGTCTTGTCCCTGGCTGGCACCCTGAATGCTGTTGTTTATGTGGCTCTTTCTCCCCACTTTAATAATGGTGCTGTATTTGTTTTGATGCTAGTACAGTGAATTTTGGTTTTACAGGATAGAAACAACTGTATTTTTTGGCTGAATTTAAACTGCTTTCCAAGTGGTGTGTCCTTTGTTTTGGAAATGAATTCTACTGGATTGTTATAAGGTGGTTAGAATGGCTCGTTACAGTGATATGAGTAGGTAACAACGTGGCTCTGAAGCCATTGAGGGCTTTTCATTTTGTGCTGCATTTGTTCTAACCATCATAACTCTAATGAAGTGCATGCCTCTTTCTTCCAGTTTTTCTCTTGTCTTTAATGTGTCTGTCTTCCTAAAGAACTTGTCAGAGAATGGGATGTTGTTGAACAGTGTTCCCTTGATCAAATGAAAATACAATACTCACTAGGGATCTATAGCTTGAAAAGCAAATGCACAAAGATCATCAGCCTCACGCTGAGCTCATATATGCTCCCTGCTGGGAGGAGATACTCCAAGTATGGTTATAACAAAAGTTTAATGTTGGGGAGAAAAAAAATTAGAAACAGAAACATTTTTATGTCCCCGCTATGGATAATCTTTACTGAAGATGAGTACGTGTAAAAAGATACTCCTAAGTAAGAGCAAGTTCTGCACTTAATTAAATCTTGTGCATTTAATGCTTAATGTTTCTTTTATGCCCTGTTTTCCCTGCACTTAAACACAGTCTACTGTAATTGAAAGAGGTTAAAGTATGATAATTTTTATTTGGTCAGCCACATGGTAGGTGTAACTGGACTGTGACATTTAGGCAACAAAAATCAGCATCATTCAGATTGCTCCATCTCTGGGTGCAGTAAGTGGATGGGGCCAGATGGGCAAAACTCACTGGAATGTCTAATCAGGAGCAAGTGGTTTTCTTAAAGATGGGAAAAACACTTTTACAACTGCTAGTTGTAAAAAATGCGTTCAATTTGAAAATGGATCCAGAGATTTTTTTTATTTTACTACCAGTTAAATCAATTAAGAGAAATAATGGTCTTGGACATCTATAATTTTGTCATCTGCTTCTTTTGGTGCCAATTCCAAATGCTGCCGGTGATTTTGGCAGTTCAGCATGATAATCATGTTAAGCCTTCTGCATGAAGGGCACTAGTATCTGAAAAATACCTCAATAGTGTTGTAAATAAACCACTCAAACATTGTGTTTTATTATGTAAACCCCCTTTGTTCCTGTTAATCAGTTGTTGCTGATGTAAGTGTGGCCCATCCAGCTGCTGTAGTTGCTCACTGTCCTTGCTGGGGTTTTGGCCAGTTAAAATTATATACAGTACTCTGTAGCACAACTCTTTAAGCACTTTGGAAAGAAAGCACTGATACTAGTTGTGTATTTTTACACTTTTTTTATAAAAATACACAGTTGTGTATTTATAAGTATTATGTAGAAACAAGTTTGACCTTCCTGGAAATGTATCCATGCGTTATATTTATTTTTTCATAGCAAATACTATTAAAATAACAATAGTTGAGCAGTTAAGAAATGGTTAATTGATGTTCCTATGACTGTCATAAAGGATGAACAGAAAATGTGTGACTGGTGCTATGTGATCACACTCAGCAGTTTTGAGTACGCCCTCTGCTAGCACTTCTTTCAGGGCCAGGTGCTCAGCTGCTGGTTTTGTCAAGGTCCATCCCCTACAAATGCTGTCCTCCAAGGCTGTGTGGAAGATTTATTGGTCACTCTAGCTGTGTGTGATGCAGGTGTTGCCATTCTCCCTGTGTGTATAAATGTGTTTGTGTGTGGTGGCAATGAATCTGGAACAGAAAACTGGTCATTGCAAGCCTGCCTCTTATTTAATGAACCATGCCAGACAAAGCTGGGGCTCAAAATCCTGCTGATGTGGATAGAAACCCTGAAGCTGATTATGGGTGCAGGAGTGGCTCTCTTTGTAACTGACATTACAGTAACCTTCTCTACCTCGACGTGAATTTATTGTTCTTTTTCATAGTGATTAGGTAGATAATGGTAAAACTTGCAGTGCTTGTTCTCTGTTTGAGTAAAAGCACATTTGAAAACTGATTTTGTGGTGTTCAAGTATCTGTTCCTAAAAGGCTATAAATAATACCACAGAAGGACTATCCAAGAATTCATTTTACTCAGAATCCCCCAGTTTCTAGTGAAACATAGTACTTTTGTTCTAGTGGAAAAAGCTGTGTTCTTAACCTTCCCAAGCCCATTGAATAAAAAAAGAAATAAAATTAAGAAAACAAACCAAAACCCAAACAAACCCTCTAACACCAGTGGAAACCAATGTTTCATTTTTGTTCTGAGGTCTTGATCATTTTCCCTGTTGGTGTTAAAAGGAGCTCTTGAATCCCACTGTGAGTGAGCTCTCTGCTTTCTGGGACTGCTGGATGCTCTGACTTGTTCTATCTGCTAAACCAGGGAGAATCAGCCTTAACTTTGGTATTGGATTTCCCCCAAAGCCTAGTTTTTTTCCTAAAAATCTGTGGTGAAAAAACATTTTCTGCTCTTGAAGACTTGCACTAATGCTGTCAGTCACTCATCTGAAATGTATTTCTTCTTGTGTTTTTAACTGTCATTATTTCTCTCTTGGCACTTGTCAGCGCAAATGTCTGTCACTGCATTTTTGGGTATTTAGCACTGTGCCCTGTGTAACCAACCAGGCAGCCCAACGTGAGGTGAGGATGTAGAATTTCAGATGAAGAAATGCACAGCACATCTCTGGGTGCAGTAGGTGGATGGGGCCAGATGAGCAAACCTCACTGGAATATCTAATCATGAGCAAATGCTTTTGTTAAAGATGGAAAGGCCACTTTTGCAACTGCTAGTTGTAAATAATGTGTTCAATTTGAAAATGAATCCAGAGATTTGTTTTATTTTACTACCAGATAAATCAATTAAGAGCAAAAAAATTAGGTACCAATACACTGCTTAATCTTTTTTTTAATGTATATCTTAATGTGGTATAAGGATATTTTAATCTGTATTCAAACATGTGGGTTATTTATTATGAATTATTGTAGTTTATTTTTAGATAACAATTGCCATAAACAGCAATTAATCTAAATAACAATTGTTAAATAAATAAGGTGCTGCAATAATTTTTCTCATTTCTCTATCCCCTGCCACAGCCTGAGGGGAAAAAAACCCCAGTGTGAAAATTGATGTGGTTTTGATGCTAGTCAGCAGTAAAACTCCATTTATCTGCTTTCATTTCTTTGATATGGCTAACTTCTAATAAATGAGCTCCTTGCTCTTCAACTGAGTCTCAGTGAAGTGTATATTTTTGTTTCATAATCATGTCTACGTGATTAGCCAAGTAGAAAATTGCATACTCAGTAGAAAAAAATAAAGAGGGTAACATTGTTAAAATAATCTTCCCTAAATTGTAGTAAAATGCTTTGAAATGGAAGAAGCATGTATTTCATGGCATATTTTAGGTCTAGCAGAATGTTCTTTAATTTGCATTTGTATACAAATAGTTTTTCTCCTGCGCTTAAGTGAACAAGTGAAAATAAGTCTTTACAATCAGGACATATGTAATGTTTGGGGACTTTTGCTCAGGTTCTTGTTTGAAAATCTTTTAACTATATAAACTCCAAATCTTAGGTATTTTTTCCCTGCTCATTGCTTATCTCATTCCACCCCAACACTTACTGGTGAGTATCAGATGTAAACAAATGCTTTTGGCATGTTATATGTTTTCCCAGTCCTTTCAGTGTCTTTGTAGTTTTGGTAGGAATTATAAACTGTCCAGGGCTGTGCTAATTTTGGCAGATTTTCCACTGCTCTTGGGACATGAGCATCAGTTATGTTCTAAACAAATGACTTCAGGGTGTTTAAGGGCACAAATTACCCCAGCCAGCAGAAAATGGTGTTCATGGTCACAAACAGCTCAGGTTCATCCTCTGAAGTTCACTCTGGCATGATTGCAGGGCAGTCTGGGCTGCTCATTTCTTATCTTTAGGTCATGTATTTTTGTTTTATTCCTCAGAAGGGTTTTGATGATGACTGTGGTCAGTGCAGGCCTTTCAGTGCTGAGCTCTGAGGCTGCCTGGCCTGAGAGCTGAGTGAGCTCAGGTGGTGTCTGTAAATTCCTGTGATCAGGGGTTGTCTTAAAACATGGCATTTAGGAAGAGGTCAGTTTCAGATCAACTTAATGGGAATTCTGCACTGTCACAGAGGCAGCAACACTTCTCAAAGCCCAAGGGCTCTGAGGGACAATCTGTGGGCCTCTGCATTCTGCTGATTTCTGTAACTGAAGGCCCATCATTTAAAGTAGTAGTCAACATGTGCATGAGATTTAACTTACTGTTCTTCTACTGGAGACATCTTCAGTGTGGTGTGTTCTTGTTGAAATGAGATGTTTTGAGTACTTTTAAATTTTTAATCATGAGCAGTACTGGGAATACCAAGATTTTCCCCCTAGCAAGCCTCTTGCAATATAGGTCAGTTTCAAATGCCAGTGTCTAGGAAAATGTGATGCAGAGTATTTTTCTCTCACAATTTTTCTCTTTTTTTCTTTAGCACATTTTTTCTTGTCCTACAAAACTTGAACTGCAGTTTGATATCTGTACTTGAGGGTTTAGGAGGGATAGGTTGTGTTTGACCAACCTGGTCTCCTTTTATGACCAGGTGACCCGCCTGGTGGATGCAGGAAGGGCTTTGGATGTTGTGTACCTGGACTTGAGCAAGGTCTTTGACCCTGTCTGCCGCAGCACACTCCTGGAAAAGCTGGCAGCCCACGGCTTGGACAGGAGCACTCTTGGCTGGGTTCAGAACCGGCTGCATGGCCGGGCCCAGAGAGTGGTGGGGAACGGTGCTGCGTCCAGCTGGGGACAGTCACCAGTGGGGTTCCTCAGGGCTCTGTGCTGGGGCCAGTTTTGTTTAATATTTTCATTGACGACATGGATGAGGGTATTGAGCCTTTCATTAGTAAATTTGCAGATGACACTAAGCTGGGAGTGTGTGTGGATCTGTTGGAAGGGAGGAGGGCAAAGAGACCTGGAACGGTTGGATGGATGAGCAGAGTTCAATAAGATGAAGTTTAATAAGTCCAAGTGTCCAGTCCTGCATTTTGGCCACAATAACCCCCTGCAGTGCTCTAGGCTGGGGACGGTGTGGCTGGACAGTGCCCAGGCAGAAAGGGACCTGGGGGGACTGGTGACAGCCATGAACACGAGCCAGCAGAGTGCCCTGGTGGCCAAGAAGGCCGAGGGCACCTGGCCCGGATCAGGAATGGTGTGGCCAGCAGGAGCAGGGAGGTCATTCCTCCCCTGTACTGGGCACTGGTGAGGCCACACCTCGAGTGCTGTGTCCAGCTCTGGGTGTCTCAGTTCAGGAAGGATATGGAGTGCTGTGTCCAGCTCTGGGTGTCTCAGTTTAGGAAGGACATGGAGTGCTGTGTCCAGCTCTGGGTGTCTCAGTGTAGGAAGGACATGGAGTGCTGTGTCCAGCTCTGGCCCCTCAGTTTAGGAAGGACATGGAGTGCTGTGTCCAGCTCTGGGTGTCTCAGTTTAGGAAGGACATGGAGTGCTGTGTCCAGCTCTGGGTGTCTCAGTTTAGGAAGGACGTTGAGACATTTGAGCGCGTCCAGAGGAGGCCACGAGGCTGGTGAGGGGCTGGGAACACAAACCCTGTGAGGAACGACTGAGGGAGCTGGGGTTGTTTGGCCTGGAGAAAAGGAGACTCAGAGTTGACTGTATCACTCCCTACAGCTCCCTGAAAGGTGGCTGTGCTCAGGTGGGGGTCAGTCTCTTTCTCCAGGCAGCAACTGACAGAAAGAGAGGACACAGTCTTAAGCGCACCGAGGGAAATATAGGTTGGATATTAGGAAAGAGTTTTTTACTTTTTCTTAATGTGTTAGGAATTGCCAAACCATCAGAACTGTTGTAGAGTTCATGTTTAGGATGTATCACACGGATGACGCAGCAAAGTCATTGCAAAGCAAGACAGCACAGAGTTTTTTCTCCAACCATGCCTGAGCATATTTGTTCCTCATTCATCCTTCCTCATTCTGTGCCCATCCAGGTGTTCCAGGTGTCTCTCCTTGTAAAGGAACATTAGAGTTTCGCCACTGAAAAATGAGGTACTGTTTTCAGAGAGAGAGAGAACCTGACCTGTTCTCTGTCATTTTCACTAACACTCAGATTCATTTGAAATGCCAAATACAAGGAGCTTCTGCTGTGCTGAGGAGACTTTGGAAAGTAAGGTGGGAGGTTTTACCTGCACATTGTGATGGCAGAGGTATTTCATTTTGCTACCCCAGTGCACTGGATGTGATGGAGTAAGAAGGATCTACACAGAGTATTCTGAGAGATGTCTCTAGAGAGACTGGAAGAGCAGCTGGTGTCAGATACAGCCCTGGGTTCTGCGTTCATGTTTGGGAAGCCCATTGCAATCCTTAAAGAACTTCCACGTGGCAAGAATAGGCTTGTCATGTCCATTGATGTTTAACTGTGTCTGAAACAAATGCAAATGGGTCTCAGTTCTGGGGTGCTTTCACTGCCCTATAAGTGACACACAATGGGTGTGATGTAACTGGGGAACCTGCCAGGTAACTGCCACCCAAAAGAAGCAGGAAAATCCCAGAGCTAAGAGCTGTGATGGAGGCTTGCATCTTTTCCTTTTCTCTCTGTCTCAACAGTAAGTTTGAATTTAGGCATCCTGAAGTGAACAAGCAGAGAAAAAAATTGTGCTGCGTACTGAGAGCCTCCCTGATTCAGGACATGAAGGGTAGCACATGGGATCATGTCCTGTGATGGGAATTCCCTCCTTTGCCTCTTTGCCCCGTGGTTCTGGACATCCCTGGATAAGCAGGTTTTACCTCTTTTCACAAACTGACCTTCTCCTGTATGCCTGCCTAAATAATTCAAACTTTTCCCCAATAATTCAAACTTTTCTTGCCCTTCACACTCTTCCTGTAGCATAGTTAAAAGTGCATTTATTTACTCTTCTGTGTTTGAGGGAGTTTCTTCTGTAGTTTGGATCTTTGTACAGTGGTGGAAATAGAAATTGAGTTTTCAGTGTGCAGTAAGCTTGTACAGTATTTCTCCACAGCGTGTGTCCAAAACTGTGTCCATTGCTCAAAATAAGTGGTTTCTAGTCTAAGCCATCAGGACAAGAAAAACAAAATAAAAGGTTTCCTTGTATCATCTTAATATTTCTGTATTGTTACCAAGCCAAAGAACACTAGTCATGTTGGTATTGGCAACTCTCAAGTATTTTCTTGGTGAATAAATAGATAAGGAAGAAGAACCTGAGGAAAGAATTGCATGTTTCTGTAGTGAATGGAGAGTGTGGTTTTTTGAATTAGTGATAGAAACAACTCAGCACATTCACTGTTGAATGCCAACTTGAAGAAAAAAAAGCTAAAAATATTTTAGTCAAATAACTTGCCAAAGAATGGGCTGTAATCCCTAAGTTTTGACTTAAGTGGTTATACTCAATTTGCAGTGCACATCTTGAAGTGAGAGGATAAATTAGGCCTTTTTTTCTTTAGACCTGATGTAGGGTTTTTCTGGTTTCTTTTATTTTTTTGTAAAAGAGGTTTTCCCCACCATGAGAATAAAAGAAAACTGGAAATCAGCTTGCTCCGGAGGCCAAAGAATCTGAAAAGTGAAATACTTATAAATAAGTGAAAGTTCTTTAATTCAGGAATGGGGAGTATTTTGGCATTAAAACTGCAAAGATGGAAACAGCTGCCTTATCTTAAATTTAAGAGTTTGGCCTTAAGATGTTTGACTGTGGATCTTCCCATATTAGATCTGGTTTGTTTTTTCGTTGCATTTAATCCAATTACAAATAATGCTTAGAGTTCCCTCCAACAGCTGCACAAAAAGGCATTTTGGGAGTCATAAGTGACATAAATGAATACTGTGTGTGTTTTTGTCAAGTCGGACTTCCAAGAATCAGCTTTTACAAAAAAAAAGGATAATATTTGTGCATTTCTATACATACCAAAAATTCCCGCCTCCCCATTATTTTATTTGGGATGATATGATGCCTTTTAGTCACAAGATTTTGGGGCTCGTTCTTTTGAGAAACTGAGGAAGCAGAGATTTGAGGAGTATATTCTGTGCTGGTCAGTTCATAATGTTCATAAACTGTAGACTGAAATCGTGTCTTGCAAAACTATGAGGTCCCTGAGGATGGGGGATGGAATAAGTTGTATCAGGAGCTGTGTGAACAGTCCTGTACACTGAAGACCTTCTGAACTAAGAAAATTCTGTAAGCTGTTTTTTTCTTTTCAGTTTTATTTGCAGGCTAATTTCTCCTGGAGAGTTGGACTATATTTTTTAAATATAAGTTCAATGATCATGATTTTTTGCCTATAAGAAATCAAATATGGAATATCAACTGCAGAGCCACAAGCTTTTTGCAGTACTCAGTCTTCAGGTGAAACCACAAAAAATTACAGGATAAATTCCCCCTCAGAGCTGTTGCTTTTTAAAATCTGATTTTGTGATCCAAGTTTACTACTTTGCTTCCTGAATGGCTATTCAGAGTCAGGACTTCATGTTTAATTTTATACTGAAATCTGTGAGGTCTGGATGACTTTCTACCCTTCCACTGCAGTGGAAACATTTTTGTTTAGTCCCTGACAAAAAAGGGAGAGTAAAAGAATTTTTACCCAATTTATACTAATATTGTGCTCTTTTTCTTGCTTTTGACTGTATTTCAGGACAGTTCCTGTGAGTATTTATGCTTTCTATTGGGCTGTAGCACCTGATGAATTATTCTTCAGAACAGGCATGTACTCCCGCATGAGAGCCAGAAATCAGTAGCACTGTTGTGACTGAGTCAGAGCCTTCCTGGAAGACTCAGAGCAAGATAGAGAACACTGAATTGAAGCCTTAAAGCTGAAGATAAAACACAAATCTTGTGTTGGATTCCCTTGATTTAAAAAAAAAAAAAAAATAGGCCTGTAAATCAGTTACTGTAAGCTTGGCTCAGCTAGGTATTTTAGGTGTGAAAAATTCTGTTTTTTCTTATGAGAATCTCTCCATCGGAGAATGAAAGGAAAGAAGTTACCCCTTTTTTTTCCCCAAAGCATTCATAGTTCCAAAGGTCTAACAGCTTCAGGATTAGGAAGTTACATGTTCCTTTTATTGTTTTTTGCTGCTATGAGTTTTGTTGGTTGTTGAGGATACATAAAAATTGTTTCACGTGGGCACTATGGAGGCTGTTGAACCACAGTGTCAACATTCAGCTAAATCACTGTTTAGCCTTGCAGTTGTTTCTTTTGGGGAGGAATTGCAGGTGGGAGGTAAAAAGTTCAGTGTAATTATTTCTCTACTGTGTTGGAAACAAGCTCTATGCCTATTGTATGCACTTGCCTCTGAAGTATAAACAGTTTATGCTTTTGGAATGTTTTGGGAAAGCAGGGAAGGTATTGGAGGAAGGGTGTGATTTGTAGCTATTTAAGCTTCTGGATTTAGTCAAAAGGGAGCTATTATTTCATTTTCACTTACATTTAATTGATTTAGCTCCAAGATTAGATCAATCTGTACATGGGTTTAGCATCACTGCATGGGATCTGATGTGCAAAGCACTTGCCCAGTGCCCCACAGAGGCTGAAGCTGTACAGGTCTGAAGAGCTTTGGTGGCAACATGGCTCATGTGTGGGGAGGTCGATGAGGGAAAGCTGTGAACCTCCCCGGTGTCTGCTTCCATTCCTGTTGCCTGTGTCCAGCTGATTTGCTGTTTCCCACAGCCCCCTCCTGTTCATCTGGCTGCTGTCATCAGCTGGGTTGGGAAGGCAGCAGGCACAGGCAGAGGTGCTTGTGAGAGCAGAGCACACAATCCTGAGTTACTGCGACCTGCTGTCCTATTTCTCATTTTCACAGCCTCTGCTGGCTGGTAAGGACTCCAGCAGGAGCTGACAGCTGCAAGAAGTAAGGCAGAAGTTGTGAGCAGAGCCAAGTATGGGAAGAAGTCTGAGTCTTAAAACTGCCCATGGTGGCTCTGCTAACAGAATGTAATCATCTGGTTGAGAAGACAAAGATTCCAGGCAAATAATTTATATACTTTCATCTGCCAAGTGTGTTACTGTATGACCTATTAAATACATAACCTTGCAATGAGCTGACAGCATGCTTTTGGTGAGAGAATGTACTTTTCATCTGGGTTTTCCTGCACCAGTAATCCTTCATGTCAGTATCTCTCTACTGACACTCAAGACAACTTGAACTTCTTGGCTGCTTTTGATTAAATTTGACAGAGCAGAAATAGTTCAAAGCTAGTTTTCCACAAGCTTCTTGAAAATAGGTGCACAGGCAAATTCACGTTCCCAGTTCATGCACTGTATTACCACACAGCAAAGAATCTAAGCTGGGGTGGGGAGCAGGCAGGGTAAAAGTTCCAGTGCTCACAAAATGACTTGCTTAATTGTGTCACATGCCCATTAAACAGCTTTGCCACCATCCTTTGTTAAAGTTTACCAAAAATAAAGTTGAGAACCAGCCTGGAGACTGTTCAAAGATGTGGAGCACGTTTAAGAAACCAAAGAGGGTTTTTTGTTCCCTTTATGTTAGATAGTTAGTAGGACCATGTGCCCAACGGGTATACATTTCTTATCCTTACAAAAATAGTGTTGTGTCAGAGGCAGACACTCCTAAAAAGTTTAAAAAAAAAAAAAATCATGGGGTCTTCATGATCTTACCTGTGGAATTTGGTCTCCAGCCCTCCTTATCTTGGGAGCTACCAGGCTTTGGAACAAGTGTCTGGGGGTCAGCTCTTGGGGCTTTCTGATGGTTGCATTTCCTTGCCTATTTCTGACTGCTCTTTCTTTTTCTTTCTTTGTGATATTTTGATTATGATATACATCTGTTTGTCAAGGAGAAGGATAAATTACCCAGAAGAATGTTCTGTAACCAAAGATATTTTCATAAAAAGGCAAGCATTTGTTGTTTTCTGCATACAGTTTTAGAGAGGACAAGAGTTTCTTCTCGCCTTTGAGGTGTGCATTCTTGTTGCAACTTACAAACAACTTATGGTGAGAGTTTCTGCCTCTGGCAAGTTCAGTTCCACTCACTTATTCAGTCTCCCAGGTGTTTGCTTTCTACAAACTGGCCAATTTGCATAAGGTCAGTCCATACCAGATCTACCTGGTAGATCAAGGTGATGCCAAAATTTAGTTACTTGGTTAGATGACCATTTTAAATTGTATTGATAGCCTTTTTATTGAATGGACACTTCTGTACTCATTTTAAGTGTTCTTAAAATTCTCATCTATTTATCTAATACCTCTAGAAGTTCATTAACTTTGCCCATAGCCTGAGTTTCAGTCCTGTGTACTCTTACAGACTTCATAGGCACCATCTTCATTGGAATTACCTTTGTCATCTTTTCAACCACTGGGAAAAAGCTATATAGTGGAAAAAGACGGGGTGGGTACTTTAGATTTTAACTTTCAGTTACAATTTCTGAGTTCAGTCCTAAAAAAAAATGAATAATAGACAATTCTGAAGCAGTGGACATGGCAGAAAGTCTGCTTTCACTTGAGTCTGAACCTGAGCTCCCTGGGCAAGTGCATAGGGAAGAAGGGTAATTTTGCATTATTTGTTCTTAAAATAAACATGGTTCTGAAGTTGATATATGAAGGGTCTATGAAGCATTTAGAAAAGAATGAGGAAGAAAACCACTTTCCTTTTACAGTAAGTTATAAATAAGTGATGTATTAAAACTATGGTATTGGATCAGAATACTGTGGTCTGCAGAACTGTGTCTCTGCATAGACAAGAACATGTAAGGATGACGGTTGCAGACATTTAGGCTAATTGTATGCCTTATTTCATATATTTAATGATATATCATTTTTTGTACCATTTAAAAGTGTTCCAGTTGTTAATATGTATGATATAAAAATAAGGAATGATGATTTTTTTCCGTGCCACTTTTTGGTAGGATCTGGACTGACAGATTTGTAGCCTGCGTTTTCTGCTTTGCATGTTACTTTTTATAAACAGAAAATTAATAAATTGTTCTTTGTACTTACTCATATCTTGTCTGTGAAACCTGACCTATAGATTTAGGGATATGTTTAGATCTTAATCTAGTTCCCAAATATAACTATTTTATAGAACTGGTTTTGTTGTTCAGAGATGCTAAGGAATTTGATTAGAGTTGACTGCATGAATATCTGCTGGTGATGGTTTTGATGGTGCTTTCAATTCTGATAGCACTTCTTCATGGAGCTTCATTTCTCTTCCAAACCTCCAAATTCCAGTGATCCTTCAGGGTCTTGATTATTAGCCTGGAGTTAACTGTTGTTGTTTTGCAATGCTATTGCAAAACAGAAGTTTGTTGGTTTAGTATAAGAAGGCCCTTAGAATTGTGAAATAAAAAAATTCACTTTTTAAAACGGTCATGACTGAGTTTAGTCTTGGTATGTGCAATATAAATCAATTCATATACCCAAAACCGTGTTCCCGTCTTGTAAGAGCCATGAATTGCATCAGTGATATTGTTTTTCAGAGAACTTCATTGTGCTACAAGTACTATTTAACTTGTGCATTTTGAAATTATTTTCCAAATACTCATAAGCATTTGCTTGAACGTCATCGCCACAGATTATATCACTTCTTAGTGGGAAGTCTGTTCATGTGGTGATTGGCACTTTTTTTTTTCCTCCTGGAGAGAAGGACATTATGAACTGCACTAAAGGTTTTTTTCTAGAACAGGAAATTTCTCATTTTATCCTCCAAGATCCTGCCCACTGACAAAATGTGAAGGAAATATGCAACTCAGTTACTTAATGAAAAACTTGGGATGTCTAATACTTGTTACTAGGAGCAATACTAATGTCATTAGTAGGGAAGGGTGGCTGACCTGCTAAGTTTATGTTTTTATGCTTCCAACTGTGATTGCACAACACCAATAGCAAGTACAGTGTTCCTCGTATGCAGTGCAGTAACATGATGTTTATTTAGTGAACCATGAGACATCAAGGCAGAAAATTTTGGGTTTAGACTTCATAATACACCAAAATTAGTACTTCAAGGGTCATCACACCAACCTGTAGTGGTCTGCACTGAATGGGATTTGTAAAATCATTTAAAAATATGTTTAAAAACATATTTGAGAGAATAATTGTGTTGCAGAGCATAGTCTTATACCATGTGACTTAGAAATGAGAAGGGTCTTGGAGAATGGCAACCAACAAGAACACTTTTACAGTAGTAGGAATGTGGAGTTGATCCTAAGGTATTAATATTCATCAGCTGTCCTTGTGCTTTTAGACATTCAGCCCACTGTCTGGTATGTGCTGCATGATCACAGCAACAAAGCTTACTGCACAATGACTCTGGGTGTTGTATTTTTAACCTTCACAGAAAGCACTCAGTCAGTCCTCCCTAGGTGACCTAAATTAGTAAATTTACTTGCTTAATCAATTTGCCAATGGTGATTTGCCATTGCCTTTATTGGGGGCAGGGTGTGGGGGTGGAAACAACAAAGGTGATCACAGAGAGAATGTTTCATTTGTAGCCTTTTAATGGTGGTGTTAAAACATGTTGACTCCAGTCTTTCGTGCCGTTTTTTTAGTTGAAATATTTCTTGAAATATTATTCCTTGTTTTATTCCTTCACAACACTTTCACCTCTGTTTCTTTCTATGCCTGCTGTCAGGATCAGAGTGCCCTGTAACTTTGTTGCTGTTTAAGTGCTTCCTCTAAATTTTGCTCCTGTACGCAGACCATTTTTGGGAGTGGAGGAAGGAAGGTACTTTAATTTCCTGCATATTTGCTAGAAGCAATCACCCATTCTATCACTCTTCCCAGCAATCATTGTATGGTATTATTTTGCCACATTTCACTGATTCAGGTCAAGCAGAGTGGCTACAGAGATGTATATCTGTTGCCAGATAAATACTGGAACAGTCTGGGCACTGTGTCCCAGTAATTGGTTACACTTACTGCCTTATTTCAAGCATTATAGCATCTTTTTTTTTTTTTTTCCCTGAAAGACATTCAGCTTTCTGTGACTAGTTTACTGAGAGATCAAAAAACCATGCATGACTCATCACCTTTGTCAGCATTTGGTGGATCTGAAGAAAAAACTAGAAACAGGGGTGACCAAATTAAAATTCATCCTTCAAGTCCTGTCTTCACTGTTTCTCCCCCTGCCTGTGACTATTTTACAGCTTATTCATCAAGCATATGCAGGGCTCTGAATTGTAGCTGCCAGTGCACGCTTCCCACACCCACTCCCTGGAGTCTGCGCCCAAGTGTTACGAATGACATGGCATTGCTCTTAGAGTGTCAGGGGACATGTGTAATTTTGTTAAATATCACTCTTATTATGAGATGTTGCACAGTGGACTTTTATCTCTGTATGATGGCAGTGCCAGATGCACACCTCAAAACAAATATCCTGGAGCTGGGTGACATATACTAAGAAAAACCAAAGGAAGCCAGAGGCCTGGAGCTGTTGTAGGTGGGTGGTGTTAGCAATTCTAGTGGAAGTGTTTTAGCAGTAGTAATTTCAAGATATAAAAAGGAAAGGTCTCATATAAACTTGCGTAACCTTTGGCTTTTATAATCTGTCAGGAGGAGAGGAATCTGCACAAGGTTTTTATTGCCTGAAATGACTTTCTCCTTTTCTCTTCTCCCACCTTTATCAGTCAGATAAAAGATAACACCTCTTCGGTTTATTGTTGGAGCTTATAACTCCATGATGGCTCTGACGCTGGTATAGTCGGGAAGTGAATGAAAAGCGTAGGGGAAAGAAGAATTCATTCACTGAAAAAGTGAAAACACCGAAGTGAGCAATAAGCCATTGTCACTGACACACACAAAGCGCGGAGCTTTGATACTACCAAACTCCGGAGCAAGCCTCGAGAGGCGTGTCACAAACAGGTCCCGGCTTCGGGAGCAGTTCTTGGCCAGGCTGGGACAGGAGCGGGACGAGTGGCGGCCACCAGATGGCACCGAGTCCCCACGCTGTGGCCACCGAGCGTGCCCGGAGCTCCCGGGGCGCTGGAGTGGCAACACGGGCTCCCACCGTGTTCGTCCACTTCGGACTCCTAGGTGTTCGAGATGCGCATCCTGTTTAAACGAGCCTATTTGAAGTGTTATACCAAGTAGTTCAGGGAGGGCAGAGTTTTGTTCTTAAGAGCTATTGAGGCACATCAGTGCCTATTACACAGTCAGGAAATTCCCTTTGGGTTGTGACAGAATTTTTTCCCCTTCCCCTCCCTTTTTTTTCCGTTTTTTTCTTTTTTTCCCTTTGCCCCTCTTCTTTGCCCCTCTTTCCCTTTTCCCCCTGCTCAAAAAGGTTATGCTTTATATTGTTTCCTTTGTTTCAAAGAACATCTTGTCAAAAAAAAAAAAGTAATGAGGGTGCTGTTCTGGTTTAAAGCCTTTCTCCTGAGGGCTGTTCCCATGTATAATCTTTGCTGAACGGGATAGCTCTGTGCTCCGAAAGGTTGTAGCTTTGTGTTACCTCCTGCGCTTTCCTTTGCATGCATTTCAACAAGGGCTCCTGGGAGTGAATGCTTTTTATCTGAAATGCAGAACTAACAGACTTTTAATGTCCTAGTGGATGGATGGACAGATAGATAGATAGATGCTAAGTGAAACGTTGGAGAGAACAGAGGACATCTGCCTCTGCCCAAACGCGGAGTTCCTTTCTCTCCCTCTTTCATCTGAGAAGTTCCAGTTTGTGGGTGTGTGCTGCTCTTGCCTGACTGTATTGGTGGAAGGTGGATACCCTAAGCTGCAAGGAAGAAAGCACTTCTAAACGCTTTTCCTTTCTTTCTTGCTCCACAGATTGTGCTAAGTCAGGGCAGTAGGAGCTCTTTGTTCTGTCTGCAGTGTTATGTATGGCTCCCCAGCTTGCCTTTCTCTGGTAATTGATCCTTCCTTTCAGCATTTAATCAGTTTAGCAGGTTCAAGTGCCATCATTCACGTTTATGACTGTTCCCTGAAGTAAGACAGCTATTCAATATCTGTAGAGTGGGGGGCCGAGGGGGGAAGTGAGAGGTTATTGCAAGCTAAGTATATTAACTGAGAAAAGGGATTAAAAAAAAAAATCCCTTGCAGAAAGGTGTTGATTTTTTTTTCTTTTTTTCATGAGGAAACACGAAGTAAGTAATAGCATGGGAAGGATTAAGAAGATTTAAGGCTCTAATAGCCCAAACTGACTGGGGTGGATCTTAATGTGTATTTCTTAGATAGGACTTATGGGACTTCCCATATTTTCCAGGAGATGAAACCTTTTCAATTGTCAGTTATGTAGGGAGGAATTTATTTGGTTTATTTGGCAAATGGCATCTTGTTGCTGTGCTTGCCTGGCTGCCATCACTGGCAGTGCTGCCAGTCCTTCCTGAACAAGACCTGGATCCTTGTATTTTTTGGAGTGATGCAGAGACTGTGGTCACAGTGTACAAGTGCATTGCACACGTGAAACACTGGGGTTTTTGTGTGCATATCACTGCATTTGCTATTGTGAGGAAATTGCAGATATGCAACCAGGTCACCAGCCCCAGACATGCTGAAATTATTGTTTTGTCTTGGGACAGCTTATCCATTGAGAGTGTTCATCACTCAGTACCTATCCAAGCTTTTTTTTTTTTTTTTTTTTCTAAGTAGTAATTGCCCCTGCTGGCCACAGATCAATTAAATTCTGGGTTTTTCTTTGTAGGAGATAATGTTGAACTATTTGTCGTGTCCCCTGACATAAAATAAAACAGTCCTAAAGTAAGAGGAGTGCAAGAGAGAGAGTGAAAAAAACCCGCAAACCAACAAACAACAACCCAAAATACTAATGGTAAAAGAGGGTTAGAATGAAAAAATGTAGTCTTTCCCATGCGTGCTTAGATAGGCTGTTGTGTAATCTTGAAATTTAATGCAAATGTGCTTTTCCTGTCTTTGTAGTCAGCTCCTGTTAAAACTGGATCTCTGTGCTGACAGAAGAAACGCTGGGCTGTGTGATGGGCTCTGTGATATTTAAAGGAATTAAAATAGTTGAAAATTATTAATTGGAGTCAGTGCTGTGCAAACAGATTAGATTCAAGATGACAAATTTTGTGGAGTAATGATGTTTTATCACAAAAACAATGCAAGTTCTGCTCCTCTGAGGAACTTTGTTGCTATGGGCTATCTTTATTTGTTGAATGTGTTAATCTGCACTGTGTTGGACCACTTACAAAAGCAGCTTGCCTTTTCTTCTCTTTTTGTTTGTGGCTTAATCTGATTGAAGTTTATGAAACAAAAGTACTCATTTATCCTGATAATACTTTTTTTGTCCTTGGATACTATTTAAAGTGACTAGATCTTAGATTCAGTGCCAAGGCCATGGCCTGCATTTTGTGTTGCTGTTTCATCCCCCACCTTTTCCTTAGGTCTTTCCAAACATGCCAATTAACACTGAATTGCAGTTCACTGAAAACTCTCAATGTGATCATGGCCAGTGCTTGCACTAATCTGAAAACTCTGAATGTGATGGTGTTGGTTTAATGTTATGTTTGTGTATGTGTATTCAGAACATTGTGGCCTCAGCCGGCAGCATTTGGAAGCAGAAGAGGGATTTGCCAGTGATTAGTCCAGGTTAGTCTCCTGTGCTAGGTTGTACTGCTACTGAGGTTTCTGTTCTGTAGCACTTTGGCCTCAGATGTAGTCATAAAATCATAGAATGATTTAAGCTAGAAAAGACCCTTAAGATCATCAAGTCCACCACTAAACTGTGTCCTGAAGTGCCACATCTACACATCTTTTAACTACAGCCTGGGATCACGATTCCACCACTTCCATGTGTGGGAATCTGCCCAGTTTACCTGGTTTTGATATTCCTGCAGCACACTGGACTATGACTTGTTTGGGTTACAGCTGTGAGAAAAGTGTCAGTGATGCAGACCCCGTTCTGTGCCTTCCTGAGTGTGTGTATTGAGGTCCCTTCTGACCTCTCTAAGCTGTCAGCAGGTGAAAGGATGGGTGACTGTGGCTGATGCTTCTGATCTAGGCCAGGAAGTTCCTCTTTGGTGTGGGGCTGCATCTTCTAGGCCCGAGGAGATCTGCTGAGGGGACAGGGGACTGGGAGTTTTCCCACTGGGATCCCCTCATTTGTGGTCAAAAGCAGTGAGAATCTGGCATCTGAGCAGCTCTGCAGCCATGGGACTATTGTGAAGTATCTCGCACAAAGAACAGCTCTTTATCCCTTATCGCTGACCTCTGTGCTCTGTCCCTGAGGAAATGCAGCAGTTGCTCTATTTACACCTGCAAGATGGCTAATAAATACATATCACAGATCATGGATGTTTAGGGAGAGGGGGAAATTAATTTTATGCTTATTAATGCTTTCCTGATTTTTTGTGCTTTTGTGGAGCTCATGCAAGGAGTCTTACAACCTAATAAACTTTTATAACCTAATAAAACCAAATAATAAGACATGAGAAAAAAAAATCTGAGAAAGGATTTATTACCTTTGGTTTCTGCACTGCTGGTATGAGCTGAATCCTGGCACTTGTGATCCCTGGGACCTAAATTTTGCTGTCTCTGGATGTAACTTATCACACAGAGTGCTTTTGGGACAAGCAGCTTCCCAGTTGGTACTGCCTCTTTTTAAAATGATACAAGGTTTCTGGCAGGGTGCCTGAAAATATCTCAGACTTTGATAATCTGTGTAAAATATCTAGAAAGTGTTCTGAAATTCATCTGTAGAGAGAGCACTTAAAAAAAAGGCACCAGATGTCACTTAACTGATGATTTTTTCACTTTTTAATGGCAACATTTTGTTCTGATGTGTAACTTGCTATTGTGCATCGTTTTTCTGTAAACCAATAAATGTAAAATGCTGCTCATGGCTTGAGTTGCTGGAACGTTCCTATAAAGTAGCAAGGATCTCTTGTCATGAGCCTTTTCTGAAATACCAAGGCAATGCTTTCTGCTGCCTTCACAACACGAGCTGCAGTAGCTGCCATCTGGAGAACAGATCCATGCTCAGCACAGGATTCTGCACTGGGTAGGAGCAGTAGCTTTTGGTGGACAGAGCCCAGACAAGGCATTGTGTGCAGGTAACTGTTCCATCCTGAGCTGGCAGTAGTGTTCGTGTGCAGGGTGATGCACACGTGGGGCGTGTTGACTACAGATATTTCTGCTGTTGTTTGTGGGATTGAAGTTCAGCCACAGCGTTGCCTTGAAAGAGGATTTTCCATTTATACTGCAGCCACACAATTTTTAGACGTTGCGATATTGCCCCATATGGGGCGTTTTGCAGGGTACCAAAACCCGTCAGATCTCGCATAGGAAGCGTACAAATGTATTTATAGCTTTTGTTATAAATGATACATGAAATATTTGGTCCCCAGACATCTTGTCTTTAGCTTCCTGTTGCCATGGGCACTCATTAGTATTCCAGGGAGGCCTGGTTGTCATGGCAAAGTGTGTAGTTGTACCGTGTTCCCATGGCAACCTCCACCATTAGGTACCTTGAGCAGATCTGCTAGCAAATCTGTTTGGGTAAATCTAACATGATCTCAGGGTAACATTAATGTTTTAAATCACATTGCCATGCTCTCCTGAGGTGATTCTCACTGCAGATGTGTTTGGGTATGTTAGGTGGGGACTGCTGGGTCAGTACAACACAGCGCAGTGTCAGGCTGCAGGAGGATTGTTTTCAAAAGGCAGCACCGAGGGATAACCTGACCTCTAAAGAGGTTAAAACAAAATCGTGGTGTTGAGACTGTTTACATTTTTCGCATGCTCCTGCGTGTGTCTGGATCTGAGCTTGCAGCGCCTTCCTTGAATGACCTTGAGCAGTAACCACATTCCTGTGTACATTTCAGTGCATCTGAGAATTGTGCTCTTTAAACATAACTTCTGCTTTTTCTTACTGGGTAGAGAAAGCAAATTACCCTCTGGCACACAGCTTGCTGTGGTTTGTTTAGGGCCCAAGGTGGTAGTGCTGGTGTGGAACAACATTGCAGGTGGTTAGCTTTGAATCAGGGAAGTTTTCTAGCCCCGGATGGAGAATCTGTCCTGATGCTGGGAGTTGTTTAGACGAGTGATAGACAAATTAACATCTGTCAGTTCCTTGCTAATGACAGGCTGTTTACTTGTCTCAGATTTTGCTCTCCATTAGTACATTTTTTTTGTTTATGTAATGTACACAGTCAAGGAACTGGTGAAAAATCTGTGGGTCTTTTAAATGCTCTGAAAGATGTGGCGTGCTATACATTTGGAAGGGGAATATGCCTGTGGAGCCTCTTTAGATGGCACTGTTATGGAGATGTTCATCCACTTTCTTCTTTCAGTCATAGAAAAGTACACAGTTGGCTGGGATGTAGAAACCTGTCCAATTTGAAAAATCAAATACCAAAAACTGATAATGCAGTGTCCTGAAAAGTGGTGATGTCACACATCTGGGAGGATTTTGTTCTGCACTGCCACAGCGCACAAGGCTCCTGCAGCCCTAGAAGGGGTTAATTCTGTCCTGGTTCTGATGGTTTCTTTGTTGTGCTTAGCAGATAAAAATGGAGACTTAAACAAAGATCTTAAGTTGAATCAAGTTCTTTTAAGATTTAAACACTCAAAATCACTTCATCAAGTCATATTCTTCTTTTCTTTAAGTTGGTAGAATGGGTTTGTACAGATCCATTGGCGTCTTTCCTAACTGCATTTAGAATTTCAGATGTTTCTTGGAGTCTTTTCTGTAAGCTGTTTCACTTTTCAAATGTCTGTGCTGAAAACGACTTTTTTTTATACCCTTGCTTGGAGAACATCATGAAATTAAATGTGAATTGATAATCAAATGGCTGAGCTTGTTTTCAAGCAATGCTGTCTTGAAAAAAGCTGAGAGCCAGGAAGGCCAAGGCTTTTTGTATTTCCAATGTTTCTTCAGATTGGGTTTGGCTTCCACCTGAGCCAGACAGCATGGCCTGAATCACACCAGTACTCCTGAAAATGCTATCTTGCAGTACCCTCAAACATGATTAGGAGCAGCATGCTTTAAAGTGCTTGGTTAAAAATAAACCACTCTGAGAGGGGAAAAGAATGTGCTTTTATTTTATAAACGTGCTAATCCATTTAAAAAATACCTTCAGCTTGAAGTTTTGTTTGCAGTGGCTTGAGAATCTCTTGTGATAAGCAGCTGCTATCTTTGTTTAATAATTGTAATTTGTATGTGGGCGTTGCAACAGTTAAAACACATGGCTTCTTTGAATCAATGAAGATGGGCATTTGCAATGACCAGGTCAGGCTTTGCTTTCATCTTGATTGCCATTGATTCTTTGAGTCTTTTTTTAATTCTAGCAAAGATTTTTTTTTTAATTTTCTTTTTTCTTTTTTTTTTTTTTTTGGTAATAAACGGAAAAAGATTTTCAAAGTCTGATTTATATTAAAAGGCAGGAAGTGGAGTATGATTAATCTGCACAGTGAAGAGCTGTGCTAACATGAGCAGACATTTAAGCTTCTTTAGATTTAGATACATATATATATATATATAAATCTAGAACTGATCAGTAAAAAGTGATGGAAAGCTCATTTTTATATATTTTCTTTTCTGTCTGTCACTTCCCCCCTTTCCCCTGTCAGTGCCTGGCAAACTAGTTTAAAGAAATGAAGAATAGCTGCTGGAAATCAGGAAACAACACTTTTAAAGGAATTAAGACTGTGGAATAAATTGCCAGAATTGCACTGGGGTTGTGGGAGTTTTTAACTGGCATCACCTGCTGTAACAATTTTGCTCTACCTCTGCACCTTGCTGATACTGGGTGTGTGGGGCATTAGCGAGTGTTTCTCTCTATCCTTTTTTCCCCAAGTAGGTTAAGAAGAGGGAGGAGAGTATAAAGCTCCTCAGCCATCCTCATAGGTATAGAAACACAAAGCCCAAGAGCCACTTACTTGTCTGTAGCCTGCAGATTTGATGTTTGTTGTTTGTAAGATGAAAACACTGCTCGAGCTTAGAGCTTTCCTGAAGACAGCTTCAGCCAGTTTTTGTTTTCTGTCAGAAACACCAGAGGCAGGCTCAGGCTCTGCCTGTGGAGGCCTTTCCCTGAAGCACTGGAATTAATGTGCAAAAGAAAAAGAGAGCCCAAAATATCTGACATGATAACAAGAATGAGTTGTGCTTCAACATGCGTTCTTGCGCCCTTAACCTAACCTTGCAAGCAGAGCTGATGCTTGGCTACATGGAAATTTATTGTCTGTGATCTTTTCATGGAAACAGAACCATTGCATAACTGAATAACCTAAGCTATTGCCTGGTAACTTGAAATTGTGAGTTTTGTTTTCTTCTTACGGACTGAAAAAAAATATACTGAAAGCAAAAATCAGTCTTGAAATAGTGTTAGTCTGTAGGTGGTTCGTATGCATTTGATTTGAAGTGCTCACTCTGAGCATGAGCAGCTCTTGTGGAACGATCCTGTTCTCTACCAGGAGGAATATAACCCTTAAGCATTCACATGAAAAGTTAAGTTTAAGTTACATAACTTGTAGTTTTTGAATAGCCTCTCATGATGACTTCAGTTGTTGCTTTAGTTGTTGGTGGCAGTCACCTGTGAAGGTACCAGCGGAGGCCAAATAAAACCTGTTACAAGCACAATGTGTGAACCTTTCCTGTGCACTGTTTATCCACTTCCAGTATAGGCAAGAGTAGTACTGCTAAAGTGGATTAATTGTGGCATTTCTTCATCAGTCAAATTTTAATAGAACTGTAAGTGTACCGAGTGTTGTGGAATAATAGATGAGATCAGTGAGTCTCTTCATGGCCTGTTTGGGGACAGCAGAGTCCAGAGTGTGACTGTCCAGGTTACTGTGGAAGAGAGGGAAGGGACAGAGTTGCAACTTCCATGGTTTGAACTTGGAAGTCTCTAGGTAAGTTTCGTAAGTGACTCTGTAAGTTATGAGTGAGCAGAGCACCTTGACAGGAGGGCTTGGCATTCAGCTGTGGTTTGTTGGCTTGCTAAGCCATTTTCTGGGTTTTAGTTTGGCTTTTCCTAACTTTTATTTTTTTTTCTTCTATTTCCTCAGCAATAAATGAACCATGGGCTTTATTCCTCTGATATCTAAATAGATATTTCTGTTGATGAGAGTAGAGAGTTAAGTGTGTGGCATTAGACATACTCTGTTCACTTGCTATGTCAGCTGTTTCTTTTAATATAAATGTTAATTTTGCATGGGTGAGAGGGAAGGGATTTGGTAAAATAAACCTTATGCAATGATACCCATGGAATTTCCTGTTTGCCATCATTTTTGCTGTCCTAATATTGATGATAATCTCATACAAGTACATTTTGAGTAGAAGTTAATGACTCTTTTCTGAAAAGTATTTTAAGTGAATTGTGTGGCATGGGATGACTTTGATTTATTTTCACTGTTCTAAATGCTATAAATCATTAGCTTTTAAAAATAGTGAGTTTGAATGTAAATATCTGATATACTTATTAGGAACTTTCTGATTAGCTATTAATTAGCATGCCAGTAGATTGCACTGAAATGTTAAACTGGAGGCTGAGACTGCTTGCAGGTCTGTAACTGTGCAAACATGCAGATTGTCTAATGCACACAGCACTTCTGTACAATTTATTAATACAAGAGAAGGCAGCAGCTTCAATCTCGAAAGAAATTTCTCTTTTTTGGCTGAGTAATTAAATCCAAGCCAGACAACTTAAACCATACAACATTCTAGAAGTGTAGTCATGTTGTCTGTCAAATAAGAAGCATTTTATGCATTTATTATTATGATGCTATGAAAGAAGTTGCTCTTTGTCTTAATATTTTTAAGAGAAAATCCTTTTTGCTAGACGATAATGCCATTTCATCAACAGTCTTATAATTAATCATGTTTTGAAAAGCCTCACTAAAATGCAAGTTAGAATTAGGTGTCAACAACTCTAAGTCCTGCAAGTATATGGGTGTCACTAGGGGCACTTCTGATGGTTCGGGTGGTCTCCTAGCTGAGCACTCCTGAGACAGAAAATGGTTTTCCCTGAAGGTGTGGCCTGAACAAACCAAGATCTCATTTAGTCCTCGCCAGGGTGAGATAAAAAGTGTGGCTTGCACAGGAGTTAAGAAACCCATAAAGGAATTTCAAAGGCTTGGACTTGAGGCTCTGTCTTCTGTGAAGCGTTCTACTGCATATATATGGAGGAACAGAAAGGGCACAGAGGGAAGTGTTGAGGGGATCTGTCATTAGCTATCGTGCAGTTATCTAGAGAGAATTCCAAACACAGGTGACTCATTTTCCTGACTTTGCTCTGTGTCTCCAGCAGCAGCAGTGTGCTCAGCAGCGGTGGCTGAGTGAGAATACTCTCATTTTGTGGTTGTGGCAGTAGCTGCAGACATGTGGCGGAGGAGCAATGCTTTGAAGCTGGTGTTCAGGACTTCCTGTGCTAAGGGCAGCCTTGGTAGAGTTGGCATCTCCCACGGCAGCCAGTGGAGCTGCAGGATGTGCCTTCCTGGACTGGGGTTTTTTAACCCTTTCTTACAGCAGGCGTGGATGCAGAGAGGAAGCCACGATAATCTTGCAGGAGTGCTGCTTTAAAGCAGGGCTGAGCTGAACTGTGGGGGTGTCTCCACATCAGTAAAGAGTATAATCACACGAGGGTGGCTTTTGTTGCTGAGGGAACCCTGAAACCTGAGCGAGGATGTGACTTGTGGCTGGTGGATATGCTGTGGTGACTCAGAGGAGTGTGAAGGCAGCACTGTGTGGGGCAGCTGACCAAGGTGGACATAAACTCTATGAGCACACAGCTGGGAGCTAGTGGTACAGCTCAAAAAGTAGAGTTTTCTGCTGTTACTACATACTCTTTAAGTCTGTTTTTATCCAGAAGAATGCTCTGAATAAAAAGCCGTTTTAAAAGGGGCGTAAGAGAGGACTGTAATATGAAAATGTCCAGCTATAGAAGTTATGGTATTGGATGTGACCTGCATTCACTTAGTATTTTGCAATGCAATCTGTGTGGGAACCTAGAAATAGAAATATGAACATTGCCCCTGCTTAATACTTGCAGAGAATCTTCCTTTAGTCTAAGCATTGGGCGATAGTGAAAGGAGGTTGTCCCCTCTGGGAATTGAGCCCTTTATTCAAAATGTAGTTCAGCAGTTGAACTCAAGAAGAATATCCATTAGCTACCAGTAATAGCACTCGTATCCCCCTTTCTGGATTCCTGATACTAAATGGCAAGACATTAAAATGCTACAAAAGCCTGTGTTGAAATGGGACCAGGTACATCATTTCAACATTTAAAATGTACCAGTTCCGAGTGAGAAAGAACTCTTTAGGATTCATTCATCAGCTGAAGGTGCTGCTGCTACCTTAGAGGGGAAGTAGTAACCTTCTGTAGAATGTGCAGAGATGTTCAGGAAGAATTGCTAATATATCTGTGTCTGTTTCTTCTGGCTACTTGTGTTAGTGAGTAATGGGACTAACCTGAGCCCCCATGTGATTTCAGAACAAAGACTGAGGGGTGTGAGAGGGAGTACGTGACAGAAAAGGCCCTGGGGACTCTTAAAACCTCTCCCAGAAATGTTACACTTTTATTATCGCTGAAATGTAAAAGCAGTAACTCAAATGATTATCTAAAACTTTTACCCTGGCATAAAAATTCCAGAGTTCTACCAATGGTACAGTGAAATATTTTGTTTAATTGGAATTGCTGTTGAAATTGATGGATATTTTTCTTGTCTGTACCTTAAAAAGGTGAAGCCTTACTGTTACCAAATTGGTCTTCTCATTACTGGGTTGGTGAAGCTTTTATGTGTGATAGTGGGTATTTCAGTGTAACTGGTACTGTCTGGCATGTAGTGACTGTTCCAGGTAATGGCAACACTGGATATTTCAGATTCCTTCTGATCATGGAGCAAATAACAGGGCAGACCTTGTCTGGGATGCTTAACCCGGAGCCAAGATCTTTACAGGTGGAAAGTGATTAAATTTCTTTCCTCAAAAACGCTATCTCCACTGCCTGAAAGAGCAATATAACAGACATCAGTGAAGGTGTTAGGTCAGGCTTAGAGGTGCCTGTTCCTGAGTATCAATCTCAAATCAGTATTTCACAAAGCACCTTTCACAGCTGTGTGCATGTCTGCATTTAACACTGTATTTAGGCCTGGGTATTACAGCACCACTCAGAAGAGTGACCATGGACTTGTACTGGGTGCCTTACCTGCACCTTCTGCTGCCCACAGGATGACTACATCTGTGCCCTGTCAAATCTGCTTGTCTTTTAGACAAGGCACACAAGCAGCTGTGGGAAGAACAGTGATGTAGTCCTGTCATTTACAGAAGCTTCGGTGCAGCTTAAAAGTAAATGAAGAGAAAATTAATCAAGAGCAAGAAGAGCTCAGTTTATGAAAAGTGTCATAATTCAGAGGACTCCTTCTACCTACTTTTGTTTTTACAGAAAGTAAAGATGTATTCCACTTCTCCCCTCACCACAAATCTGCAATCAACTTCTAATTTATCAGAAGAGATTTTATAGATGTCCACATGATAATGCTGGGAACCTCGATTATAAAGTTGTCAAAATAACACTTTTTTCCTGATGCAAATTCCGGGTAAGATGGAGCCTGACGTTCCTGTGGACTGTAAGAAACACACTAAAGAGCTGAGTTCATGTCCTTTTTGGCCACAGACACACTGTGACGGTTTGTTCTCTGATACCAACGCTCCAAGGATTGATTTCCTTAGTTCTGTTGTGCTGCAACTGTTGAGTAACTAGAATCGTGTCTGGGGATTTAGACATACCTACTTAGAAGCATTTCATTGCTTCTTTGCACTTTTTACTGCGCAGCCTCTTGACTCTTAGGCTGCTGACATAGGGACTGGATTCTTTTACCTCAGTGCCAAGTACAGAGAAAAGCTCCAAGTGCTTCTCACTTCAGTGAGAAACTTGTACTAACCAGCTAGTTAAATTCCTGGTATGTATTCCCCAGGTGCTGTGGATGAATGTTCTCCCTCTGTGCATTCTCTTTACCATAGGCTTTGCAGTATCCCAGATGACAGCAAACTGCACAGAGTGCACAGATTCCCAGCAAACACTGAGTACTGGTTTCGTGTCTAGCTGGCTGGATATTTCTTATGCTTTTAATCATGCAGGTTTCAAAGGTGCTGCAAATTCTTATTATACCTTTCCAGTCTTTTGTAGCATTTCTTCGAGTTCTTTGGAAATCAGTCAGGAGTTCAGTGCTTTTAGCTGGTCTGTAATTTGTTCTCAAATCTAATGTAGGGCTTGGTTTACAAAAAGCTGTGATAACTGCCAAAGCAGCATATGTGAGTGACATGAACAGTATTGTAGTAAGCAGCCAGCTACACAGCCAGCTTAATTCATCACTCACTATGGGAGAGTGACAGTTTAGCATATGGCCAGTCTCTTCAGATGCTGGTTTATTTCAAATATATTTAGGACTATTTAGTTCTTCCATTTGGGAAGTAGATTGGAGCTGTGAAGCCAATTCTCCTTAAGCTTTTTGACTGGTCCTTGGTGGTGTTCAGATCTCAAACTTAGAGCTGAATTAAAGCTGCTCCTTTTGTGCTGTAGGAGAATGGCAAAATGGAAACATGCATTATTCATTAGGGACTGTAATGACCTCTTCAGGTACATTAAGGATGGATTGTTGAGTGATCTGTGTAATATTTTGCATAACTTATAAATTAGAGCCAAGACAGTGTTTATTGAGGCAGAACCTATTGTTTGTTTAGAATTACAGCCAAATAATTGCTGAAAGGGTTTCCGGTTTGTCTTTGTAGTGAGAAAATTTTAATGAGCTGTCCAACAATGCTATTTGACTTCTATTTTTTTGCTGATTATTAGTAAAGTGATTTGTATTCAAAATAAAAATCTTGGGATAAAAACTTAAGACATGATGTGAAAATATTTTATTTTTCATTACTTGAGTTATTGTACATAAGACACTTATTTGAGAAAGGGAGTACCCTGAGCTACTTGTATTTTTCTATGAATACAGAGAACTAGCTGATCTTTAGCTAGATAATGCTAGTAGTAAGTACATTCTGAATTTTCACCATTTCAAAATAATTGCTATGTTCTTACTGTGACAAAAACTACAGCAAGTGTTGAGCTTAATTTCTTAAAGGAGTTTTAAGTAACTTGTAGAAGAGTAGTAGAAAATGAGCAGTTCTAGGCGATGTTCTCTCAGTGGGACTGTTTCTATAATAAAGTTGGGATTTTTGCTCAGATGATATTCAGCCTGGCCAATCAGTGACAGTAAAGCACACACTCCAACTAAATTCTGCCACATTGCATGTTTTTTTCACAATGAAAGCAGAGATGTGTCTGCAATTTAAAGCTTGGCTAAGTGTTTTGTAGTGGATATGGATATTAAACACCTCAAAGTGAGCAGCTATACTGTGGGAATGCATAAATACTATTTAAAAAACCCCAACACAACTGAAAACCCGACCACAAATTCCTGAAATAAAATTTAAAAAATAAAAACCAAAACACAAAACCCCTTTTGCTTTTCAGCTTAACTTCTGGGCTGATCACATAATCTCTGGATATTTCAAGTAGATTGAGGAGAGCAAGTAGAATAATGTTCTTTGCTGGAATCGTGTTGGCATTCTTTTTAGATTCTTACATTTCCTTGTATTTTGAGCCGGAGAGTTGGAACAGATGGACTTCCATAAAAAGCCAGTGCTTCATTAGATTGGCAAGTTCAACTTCCTGCTTTTTCACCTGAGGAACTGAGCAGTTGGATAGTCCTAACTCTGTAGAGATCCAAGAACGGTTCCGGGGACTTGTGTCCTAACTCCGTGATATCTGCTTGGTCTCTTTCCCAACCCCTGCCAAGAAATTGTTTATGCAGTCATATCTCTGCCTGCTCTCCTTGTGGAAAAGCATTTGGTCAAGCACTGTGGCTGCTCAAATGCAAAGCACAGAGATGCTTAAAAGGAGAGTGTGCTGAAGACCACGGCTCTGTCACTGTACTGTTGTGGGGTTTTTTCCCTTCTGTTCTTTTTTTTTTTTTTTCTCTGTAGACTTCATCTTGTAGTTTCTTTGCCTCTCTGTAGGTTTTGGCAGTGCTGCAGGGATGTCATGTTATCTTTGGTGCTGTGCAGACATTTCCTTCTGCCTGGCTTCTCAATATTTCACACCCTTTAACTTTATTTTTTTCTTTTCCTTTTTGAGGGAGTTAATCTCTTCCCCCATGACACTGTGTGGATCCCCTCAGAAAAGCTGTATGAACAGGTTTACAGGACACACAGATTTTAATTTTCCTTTTTTAATGTAGGACCCTGGTTCATGCAGGATCCCTGAGACGACATCGTTCAGTGGGATGTGAAACGCTTATTGGGATATTAGTCAGCTGTATGGTATATTTGTGCCTTCATACTTCAGGTGCTGATGCTCCACAGTGCATTTTCTAAGTAAGGTGCAGTGAGTCCATTCCTGGGATCTTTGCTGCAGAGTGCTCAGGGCCTTTGGATTGCTTCACAGTAGAGCCTACAAATGTTATCTTTGCATTTAAGCACTGTATTTTTGTACTACTACAGAGATTGTTCTGTCTACCAGTTTTAACTCACTTCAATCTGATTTCTTTATTTTAGATATACCACAAATTCTACCCTCCAAGAAACCCTAGAAAGGTAAACCTTAAAAATCCCACTTCTGTTCATTCCCTGAGTTTTCAATGCTTAAACAAACAGTGTTTGTTTTGGTTTTATCCTCAGTGTGCTGTTACAATGCTGAGCTTACCACTGGAAAACACAGAATGCTACACAGCAGAATTCTTGGGGCTGCCTGATCTTTTTGAGTACTTGTAGTGGATGTCTTTATCTACAGTCTTATACTTTTGTCCTCACTATTTCTCAGCCTCTTCTAATTAATCTGTGTTGCTGCTGTGTTCCACGTCATAGATCTTGCTTTGCTCATGTGACTAAATAAGCAGCACCTCTTCATATGCACCACATGGAAGACACTATTGTTTAGAAGAGCAGTTTTACACACCTTTGATATAGTAAGAACATCCTGGCTGAAGACCACTTGCCACAGAGTTCGCTTATTCTTAAACAAAACCCCTTTGTGAGTTGTTTGAGCTGTGCTCACCTGTGGTTGAAAGCAATTTTGTTCCATGTCCATGCTTAGAAAATAGCAGCCATGTAGTTAAATCCTAGTGTTCAGCCATGTCCTTACCAGTTGAATCTGCAACTACTCATCACTTTGAAGAGAAATAAAGGTATGTTATGGCTGTATGCCTGTATTACTAGTGCTTAGTGTTGGCATTTGAATAATTATTCCCTTTCCCTCCAAAATTCCACCTGAAAAATGTGTGAGGAACTTATAGCTGGCAAACGTGCAACTTCCTCCTTATTCCCTTGGGTTTAGGCCAATGTTCTGGTGTACATCACTTTCTCTTATGTCAGGTTTGAATAAGGTGAACAAAATCACCAGACTCCAGGACGTTTTGGTCAGGAATATGTTTGCTACTTCTCTCATTTTCTTTTCTTTTCCCTTGTCTGTCTGTTTGGGTTTGGTTGTGGTTTTGGTTGGTTTTTTTTTTTCCTTCTGCCTGGCTACCATTTATCTTAGCTGTATTCCTTGGCAAATTAAAAGGCAAGACAGAGGATGATTTACTGCAGAGAGAATGAGGGGCACTTCAAGGTATATTTCTCTAGCTTTGCACTACAACTGGACAGAAGTTGTTCCTCCTGGTTGTCACTGTCACTTACAGAGGTAAATGTGAGCACTGGGGCTGTGGGAGTCAGATGTTCACAGACTTGTGGCATCATCTGCTCAGGGGCTTCTGCTGACTGCGTATCTCAGCTTTGCCATTGGCCTCCCTAGGTGTGGAAATTGTTTAATAGAACAAATGCCTTTTGTTCTATTGATGCATTTCTCTTCAATAAAAGCATTTGGCAGAACTGTCTCCTACTTATGTTTCAGCTTTGCTGGACCTTGTGGCATGTTTGAAGTATCAAGCAGTGCAACAAGCCTCAGTGGACAAGTCCATCACCCAACTTTCCATGCTGTTTTTGTGTTTTAAGTAGGAAGGTTTAGAAGTGCTCTGAATTTTGACGTTGCAAACGTTGTATGTGGTCATCTGAGCTACTCTGGTTCAGCTGAGAAGGATGAAGACTAGTCCTGCAGCTGCCACCATGTCAGTAGAAAAGAAGCATTCTTGATCACTTCCGAACCTTCCAAGCAGCTGCGCTCAGCTCTCACACTGACACTGTGACATGAGCTGGTACAAAAGTCTCTTGGCAACCCTGTTAGAACTTTAAAAGTGCCATAAATTTAAATAAGGCAGGAATATTACAGTGTGAACCGGAGAGGAATTGGAGGGAACAAATGGCTGAAGCTGGCACTATTTGCCTTTAATCCCTTTTCCATGTTCTAAGTGGGACAATCTAAGGTACCTTCTGCTGAGCTTAATGCGTGTAATGAAAGAAGCATGGCTCTTGTTTTTAATCTTCTTGGGGACTAGAGGCCCCTTTGAATGCTCTGGTAATCCACTTCCCATGAGAAAGGAGGGAAGAAAGAGGGAAAGCCTTATTTTAACTTGTTTTGGTTTTTTTTGATGAGTTTGTTGGTCGGTTTGCCAAGGTTGGTTGTATAATTGTCGGATTCTGTGCAACAAAGCTTTTGAATTAAGGGAGCTGAATCTGGCTGTTAGCCCTGCACCTGCTGCAGTGCTGTGCAATGAAGTTGTGCTGCTGCTTTCCTTGTTGTGTCGTGCTCACACTCAGCCTGAAACTGAACCTTGCATTGCCTGTACTGAGGGGGGGAAAGGAAGGATTTTCCAGCAAGCAGCCAGAAATGTTCCTGCTTTGCAATCATTTCTCTTCTTTTGCTTTCTGCTTGTCCCTGTGTAGCACTGACCAGGGGACAGCTGACTGGTAAATATTTATAGTGGGAATCTCCAAGTTGTACTGACCACTGATGGCCATTTTTCTTCCCATGACTGGTGCCCACACTGTCACCATGCACGAGGCCTGTGTTGGTGCTGAGTTCTGCTGTAATATTCAGTTCCTATTCTTGTTCCTTTGAAGGCTTAGAAATTACTCCAGTATGTGAGTTACTGTATGTCTTAATAGCTGAGGGAAATATATTTTCCTTTCAATTTCACTGAAAGAAGTTCACATTAACAAATTAGTTTCAATTTTCTTGTGAGGAAAGTAAAATGGCATATAAAACGTTTTATAAATAAGGCAAAGCTTAAAAATACATGAAGATTTCACAAAATTGTGAAAAGAGCTAAAACCATTTTAGTTCTTTACATTGTATATTTTTAAACTGGCAGCCTTTAAAAATGTAATTGCTTTCTCTTTGCCTGACATTAAGGATGTTCTTCTTATTGTTGTTCAGAAGGTTATTTCTTACCGTTATACCTCTAACTTGTCATGACTCAATGCAAATTCCAGCATTTTACTTATTTCAAGAGCTTTGAACAAACTGATTTTTGAGATGAAAACTTTTTTTTTTTTTCATTACTTAAATTACATATTTGTGTGGGACGAGAATCAGATGGCAGCATTTTAGAAATTTAGTTCACCACTTCAGTCTTTTGTGCCAGTTATCTGTCTGGTCAAGGCTGTGATATAAAGGTTTGGAAATTAGAGCTGGCATCTGTAGGTCTCTGTGTTTAAAGCTAAATTGAGTTAATAGAAATAGCCAGAAGTAAGGACTGGAAAAAAACAACCCAAAATGCAAGGCTGAGAGTTGGAAGACATGAGGTGGCACTTGGGCAGTGGTGCACAGCGTGGCATGTCCAAAGCCACGGAGAATAAATGGGCCTTGCAGAAACCCTAAAGAATGATTGAGCACTGTTAACCTTTATGTGGTGTTTGCTGATCCACATATCTGCACTGCCAGATCCTGGAATTTGGGAAGTGAAAATGTTGTTCTGTTGTTTGTTTTTTGGTTTTTTTTAACCTTGAATCTAGCAGCTGTAACTGAGGAGCCTATTGGAGTCTCTGTGCAGGAATTAGTGGCATAAAAAAACCCACCAAATAATTTTCAGGAAAATATGATGACTTTAAAAACATAGTTTTTGTCTTGTACACTTTTGCCACAGAATGTGTTATAGCTATGATCTGTGCCTGGGCAATAGATGCTCCCTCCTCCAAAATTAAGCTTTATTGTCAACCAGTGGAAAGAAGAAAAATTCAGTGTCAGCACTGGTTCTCCAGCTGATAGAAAACTGCTTCTAGTACTGTGCGCTTTATATTGCCTTTTTAGCTGTGTTCATACTTAGCCTTGATGTGCATCAGAGGTCTTTTGCGCTCCTTTATGAAGATAAAGATATAATGCAACTGCATAGCAAATGAATGGGTTTTGCCCTTTTTGTGCTTATGCTTATTAGAAGTCCCAGAGGAGGCTGTTATTAACACAGAGGGTATTTGCATGTTCCTGTACTTAAAAGCTACAACCAAGATCTTGAATAATAAAATAAACATTTATAAAATAAAGTGTAAAGTTCTACTACTCGGAGCACTGCAATCAGAAGACAGAGATGTATTGATTTGGAGGTAGAGTAGAGGTAATGTTAGGGATTTAGTTTCATACGTCTGAGCCTCACTTGACGTAAAAAGGACAACTTACTTAAAAATGTTACAAAATTGTATGTAAATCTTATGTGAGAATTGGGACAGGTAGGGTAATTAGATGCAATTTGCTAGGTGGTAAAGCAGGGAAATGTTCCACAGTTGTGTGTGCTTAAAAGTATTATCATAACTGTGAGTTCCAATTTAAGTTTTGTCTGCTGTGAAAATGTGAAAGCTCCTAACCACGGGGGGGAAGGAAGGGGTTTTTTTTTCAGTATTCAGGAGTATAAATCAGTGAGCTAGCACAGCTATTTCTGACAGTTGAATATTGCTTTAGCTGGGAACTTATTGTACGCTGTTCCTTTCAGAACATTTTCATAAATACATAAATAATAAATTAATGGTTCTCAGCAAGACAGGCTTTCAAGTTTTAGTTAGATCTGGTTTGTGTTACTCCATGCAATCAGACAATCATATGGTAAATTGGAACAAAAATTGCAAAGCCCCTTGTTAATTAAGTACCGCAGAAATGCTGTTGTAGTGGCCATCAATAACATCAGCAGGATCCTACCATTTATTTTCTCCTAGTATTAGTGACCTATGGTTTGGGGTTTTTTTAACTTATTTGGCCTTTTGAAATTAAATGTTTTCTATTGGTTGTTACTTTCTGTATTCCTGTATGATTTTGTTTTCAGTAGGAATAAAACCCCAACCCAGTAACAGTTGTTAGCACTTTCTGCCTTTCTTTCAAGCAGATTATTACCATTTTGAATTTTTCTCCTCTAATTACAAGTAAGTTGATTTTTTTTAAATTTCCTAATACAACAATTTCATATGCAAAGTGCTGGGCAGGAGGTTTATATTCTACCATACTTTCCGGGCTTCTGAAGTAGCAGGACAAAGTGATGCCCCAGCAGAAGATGGCAAAGCTTCTGGGCTGGCCTCCAGACTTCCATTATGTGATCATTTTGCTCCATCTGGGCAGCACCTGTTGGAGGAGAGGTAATAAGTGGAATCTCACGCCAAGCAGGGGCTGCTCCCTGAAGCAATCCCCAAGGACAGGGAAACCCCTGCACTGTAACAAACCTTGTCTTTAGCAACACCAAGAGATCACCCAAAAGGAGGAAAGAGAACTAGTGGAGTCTGCCTGAAGATTCACGACTGCCAGTCACTTTGGGGCAGCCTGCTTTAGACAAGGAGATGACTTTGTACTTCTTATGGATAGAAACTATCTGAAATTCTCACATCCTGCCAGCAGCAGAACTGCCTGGCTTCCTTGGACTGGGAGACAGGGAAGCCTTCTGTCAAAAACAGAGAGAGAAGCTGTACAACTTTTATTGCAATGTTTTTTCAGTTGGGTCAGAATCGTGAAAAAATATTGTCCCAGAAAGGTTTAAAAGAGGATGAACCCAAATCTTTGGAGCCTGTGAGGAGGAAATTGAAGCAGTAACTGCTCTGCAGTGGTAGTTTGTGACCAAGAAATGATCTTCCATGGGGGACAAGAAGGTCCAGTTGCAGAAGGGGCTGAACTGGCCAGAAGCAGAAATGTCAGAGATCCCATGGATTCCTCTATGGGACTAGAAAAATATGATGGCAACTCTCCTTTATGCATATAATGTAACTGGGTACTCACACAAAGGGAAAGATGGGGTTGTACTTCTAGAGAATTTCCTCTGTGTTCAGCCTGATGACAATCAATCAACCACCTGATAAGCTGTTACAAAAAGTGATCAATGCGTTCCATTTTGAATTTGTTAAAAATACTGACAACTTGGAACAGTTTTTCCTAGCAATTCTTGCAACTTGAAATGAAATAGTTACGTAAATTGGAACTGTTTCAGTGCTTTAAAGGTGTTGCATACACTGCATATGCTAAAAACTTGCACTTTTCTCTACACATGTTAACAATAACGATGAAGCATTTATGACCTCCCCTGGAGTTTTAGAATCAGGTGGTGTTCATCACATCACTTACTGGCTTTGTAAAGATTTTGAAAATGGGCATTTTAAGTATAACATTTCTGGCTTATGATCATTGGGACTTTTAATGTAAGTTAAACTGCCTTTCTGGCAACAAAATCGTATAAATACAAGCTGAAATTGCACTGAAGCACAGGGCCACAGGCAGATAGTGAAACATGAACTTTGCTGATGCCACTTATGGGAAGCTCCTCCTGGTAGTGCCTCCTGTTATCAGAACACACATTATTTTTGGTGTTGAAGGCACTCGAGGTCCTTTGTGCAGCAAGGAGATGCTGTAAGTGTGGCTATATAAACAATGTGGAAATGGCATGTGGGTAATGTGTAAGATTTTGTCATGAGGAACATAACAGCGGGTTGAAAAGGTCCTTTAAACAGGAATGCTAGTTCATGTGGCACAGCAAAATATCAAGAAAGTGGGAATATTTTTCCTTCTGGTAATTATCCACCACATTGTTAGGGCTTAACTAGTGAGCTAAGTGAAAAGTAATTCTAAAGCAAATTGTTTCAAGGTCAATGTCACAATGTCAGAGCTTTCAGTCTTTTCTTAATGTTGTTTCTCCTGATTAGATTAGAAATATATATTTAAACCAAAGATTTAACTGAAATTGACACCTTTTTTGTGATCAAGTTTATTATTGAGGGTTTGCTTCTTTTGAGAGTTTCTAGATTAATGACAATGAAGTTCAAAGCAGTGAACAGAAATGAGAAAAATAGGGATACAAATGTATAAGAACTTAGTTCATAGTTGTTACAGTAAAATTTATATCAGTGGGTCTCCTTTAATGCTCTATGACAGTTTCAGTTGTTGATGAATGGAGAGGTTTCTTTTTTCTAAACTGCTTTCATGGCTGTAATAATTCACCTATTTTGAGCTTGAAAAAACTTCACGCTAATTTCTCCCATTTAAAGTTTTAGAAAAGCAGTGTTTGTTTTGAAGAGGTTACACATGAAACTGAAAGTTGACCCAATATCTACTTGTGATCCTAAAAATCATTAGAGGGGGAGACCACTTATAATCATAGTGGGAACTGAGGACTCTAGTTTGAATTAATAAGGAAAGATTGGGCAGCCCTAAAGGTTAGTAAGTATTATGGTTTTTCAAACTCAGTCTCTGTTGGTGGTGTTGAAACCAATGCCAGTGCTCTTACTTATGCCATTGTATGGATTACCTGAACCTGTGAATTACAGGTTTTGGCTAGAAAGCAGCAAATGATACTCTCACGTGCTCCAGACAACATTGTGACTTTTCTTTGCCATGGAAAATGATACTAAATGTGATGGTAAATGCTCTTTGGAGACCAGATGAGTTGGTATTTCCAAATATTCCGTGTAGGAATCTTGCTTGGTACAACTGAGGAGACGCAGGTGATGCTTAGCAGCTCTCCATACAGAAACGAGAGGATGCAAAGCCTTTGGAGAGGTGGAGCAAGATAAGGATCCCGAGTTGGGGAGAAGGAAAGAGTTTTTCAGCCTCTTATTTTTCTCTTCGGTCAGTTTCTTTGGGTTATCTGAGAGCCAGAGGTTGCTGTGCTGTTGCTGTCATACACTTCTCCAGCAGACCTTGACTTCCACTGGCACACTGAAGAGCTTAGATAATACGTGCAGTCCTTATGTTAACTTTTCTTTTTTTCTGCAAAAGCCTTCCATAAAATCATCTGTCCTTCCAGCAGAACTTAGACCAGTCCAATGGCTGAGACTCCTTATGGGAGTTTAGGGCTGGCACTGCAGAAAATTCCCAGGAGAGCTTTATGCCCATAAATAACAGATGATTATCCAAAGATAATTGGTGACCACTGAAGAGTATCTGAGTAAATGTTTTGTACAGCAAACTAAAATACAGTTTAAAGCCCTAGGGAAGGAGACTGGTTGAATAAGATTGAAGTAGTGGATTGGTATTTGAGAAAATAAACAGTTTTTAAGTTTAAATTTCTGACCAGAGGGAGTCCCCTTTATCATTTTTGTGCCTTGGTGGATGCAAACTTTTCTATATCCACTAAGTGTCTGGCTACCTGGTGTTTGCAGTGGAAGTAGCTGGGTTTTCTTTAACTCTGAAAACGTGCTGAAACTGGAGGTTATTATCCCTTAGTAGGACAGTAAGTTGGCAGTAGAATTGTAAGGTCTGGTATAATGATCTTTTCCTATCTCAAATTTTGGCTAAGGTACTCTATCCTTTCAGCTATTTCCTAAAAGGAGTGTTGGAATCTTTTCAGAGTCTGTGGAGTGTCTGGAGTCCCAGGGCTGAAGTTTCTGCATGTAATGCATCAATATTACTTGTTGTGAGTTTTGATTGCTGCCACTTAAATAATACAGTATTATGAAGGGTGCTTTTTAAATAAACCTTATCCTCCTCATCCCAGTTTCTTGGAGAGATCTGAATTGAGAGGTCTAACTACTTGACTTTTGGATTCAGGGGTCATGCTTTCATTTGTGTTTTAATTCTTTGCCATCATTTACAAGGTTCTTTGAATCCTGTGGTGCTCTTCTATAGATTTTTAATTCTTCCTCTATGTTAGAGTTACTGTATTTTTCATATTTGTAACAGGGAAGATTAATCTGAAGTTAAAACGAGCCTGAATTACTAGAAAGAGCTGTTCAGCAGCAACAAGGGTTATTTGTTTTGTGTGGATAATGAGAGGAGAGCCCTTTTCCCCGAGGGACCACCTTCTGCAATGTCATGCTGCACAGTTTCTGTTCTTGCATGGCTCTTAACCTCTGTATTCAGCAGATTATTGGAGCACTTGAAAGCAAGCTGTTCTGGGAGAGGGTGGGGCTGTGCATTAAAAGTGCACCACCAAACTTATTTCCGTCAGCCTGGCAACACCACCACCGCACTCAGCATCCCTTTCCAGCTGTGTGGCTGCTGTCACAGCTGCACAGGAGCACGGTGTGAATTGTTACAGCCCTGTCCTGTTCTGTGCAGCACCTCCCTTGGCCTCGGGCAGACAAAGCTCTGTTCCTCTCCTGCTGCTTTTGTTCACTTGAGCAGTTCTGCAGCGCCGCTGTAAAAGCTGCAGATGTGCAGCTCTGGCCCTTAACTGCACACTGGGTATTGCTCTTGCATGCCTAAGATGTACATTCCATCATGGCAAAGTGCATCTTCACATTTTAGCTGCTCAAGTAAAGGCTTCTTTCTCCCACTCGCCTTCCGGCTGATAAGAGGAACAGAAAAATGTTCTGGGGATAAAGAGAACATGTTGGTATAGCCATTTTTCACTGACAATTTTCCTTTCCATTTTTTGGATCCCTCCAAATAAATTCTCTTTTAAATTTTTTTTTCTGTTTCCTCTAGGATTTCCTGATTTACAAAACCCTTTAATCCTCATGGTGGACATTTCAGAATGTCAGTCCTCCCTCATGCTCAGTTGTACAGAGCATGATATTGCAGCATAAGTATCTGGCCTTGGCCATGGGGCCTGTACGGGGGTTCCAGACAGCGGTGATTGTCTCTGGCTGGTGTTCTCCCGGTGCCCACCCAGCCCCTCTATCACTGCTCCCCCTCCATTGCAGAGGGGGAGGAACTAAGAGGGAAAAGTTTGTGGATAGAGGTAGAAGCAGGGAGATTGTTGGAATTCTGGAAACCGAGAATTTGGGATTTTAGTATACAGTGGTACATGTCAGTCAAGATGGAGGGCTTCGGGCGTTGTCTGGGTCCTTCTTCTTCACTTTCTTCTTCCTTCTTCTTCATGGGTTTGGGTGGTTTTCTGTAATTGGATGAAAAAGGTCTGCATTGAGGGCCTTGAGTGGTCATTATTTGGTCAGAAATATAAATATAAATATAGGTGTCACTTTGGTATTATAAGCCAAAACCATCACAGGAGATCACTTGCCAGTGACCGTCATGGGCAAAACACACAACTTGGGGAAGATTATTTTCTTGCCAAGATGGAAAATCTGTATTCTTTATGACCAATTTGATTTTTTTATTGCAGAAACCAGACAAGAATAGAGTTGTGTACACCTGCCCACCCTGCAAGTGCTTCACTGTGTGTTTTTGGTGGGCTTTATTCCTTAATCTTGGCTTAAAGGAAAGGCAATTTTAGGTGGTGCTAGTCCATAGTTTGTTTTTGGTTTTTTTTTCAAATTTACAGAGAAATCTTTTTGTGTAGTTCCAGGTTTGAAAAGTTTGAAGTTCTGTAGACATAGAAAAACTGAATTTATTGATGGTGTTAGTTTTAAATCTTTGTGATGTGTGTTAGGCACAAAGCCGTACATTGTTTTAGCATTATAAATCAACAGATTGTAGGAAGAAACTCTTAATTTTGATTCAGGTCTGTTGAAGCAAATATTTGACAGATCTTGATAGATGGAAGTTGTTCCTTTTTTGAGCTGTGTGTAAATTAACTTCATAATTTCCATTAAAAGTGTGTATTTTTAATTGACAGGCACAGACCCAGGGCAGCCTCCTATGATTGATGGTTGTTTTTTGAAAAGAAAAATATTACTTATTTTCATGTTGAGGAGAGATGAAACTTCAAACGACTTTTGCTCTTTACATGAGATTTAAGAAAAAAAAAAATCACACCAAAGCTAAAAACATGTTGCTATGATATGTTGAGATTCTCTGGGACACCACAAATTATGGGCAGAGGGTGAGGGAGAAAGTAAATTTAACAGTGTCTCTCTCTTTAAATTACTGAGTGATGAGATTTAATGCATTTTCCTGTTTGACCTCTTACACACTCCCTCCAGTTTAGTCTCTCTTGTCTCTCCATTATCTGTGAATTCATTCCCATCCACGTATCTCCTAATGAGAGAAATCTAATCATGGCCAGCATACGGCCTGGAATGCAAATAGGATATGACCCATCATCTGGTGCTCTGTGAAATAATTGTGGCCATCATTTCACCTTTTTTTTATGTGTTGTAGCTGGACCAAAAAAACTACTGCTTTCATTGTTGGAGATGTTAAAAATAAATCCAACAACAAACAAAACCCCCCAAACCAATAATTTGTTTTTCATGAAAACAACCTAATTTTGTGGCACCTTTTCCTTCCTAAAACATGGTGCGGGAGAAAGATATTGTATGAGAGGCAGGAGAGCAAACAACCCCTCTTTTTTTCTTCCCCGCCCCCAAATATTTTCTTCTTGGTCACGTTTTTGTCCGAATGCAAAATAATCGAAACATGTAAGAAAAATTTCATCTCTGGAGGGCCAAAATTCTAATTTGATAGCTTATATAAGCTTATTAACCTCAGGACTGTATTGTAGTATAGCTGTCTATGTGCAAATATAAATAGATTTTTATAGATAATATTGCAATAACTGTTAACAGTGTAGACTGGGGTATCGAATTTGGGGGTTTTGTCTTTAAAAGTCACTTGGGCACACAGCTGTTAAACAGCTCCTACACACCCTTAAGGAACTGTTGGGCCATAATAGTCATGAAACTAGAAATAAGTTTTTGTTTTATTCCCCAGTGGAAACTTCAGGATTTAATGTTAAGCGTTTTTCAGTTAGTGCTGTGACTTAGTGCTTCTCTTACAGTTTTAAATTGTTTACAGCAGATAATTGTGATATTATAATTTAAATTAAAAGGTAAGAAATGTAGAAATTGTCACCTACCCAAAATGTCACAAGGCCCATTTTTTTCTCTCTAATTAGGCAAAAAGCTGCTAGATAGCTTAGTGTGTTGTTATGCTCCAAATGTGCTCCCAAAGCAGAGTTGCTCCAACATTACCTTCCCCCCCCCATGTTTAAAAGAACAGCTTTTCTTGCTGCTGTGATTTCGTCAGTGAAATTCGGAGGAGGGTCTGGCTTTAAAAAATCTTGCAGCCTGGGGCTTTAGAATCAAAGCTAAATTTGGGTTGTTCAGCACTTACTAGTTCAGTGAATTTGTGAATAATCTCTCATGAGGGCTTATACTATTTCCCTGGCTTGTGAGGCTCCTGTCCTTTTCCCAGTGCTTGTCACAATGAGCGCTGTCCGGGGAGCAGAGGCTGCACCACCTGTGTGTGGGTCTGCTCTGTGCCCACCTGCCATTGCCCCATGTACTTGTCCTAATGGGGTTGGTGTTAGGCTGGATTTGAGAGACTGTGACCACAGAGGAACTGTTCCGAGGCACTGATGTCTGATAAGCACCCTGCTGAAGCCCTGTGATGACAGGAGCCCTGGCCTGGTGGCACTGTGGTGAGGTGACACACCTGCCCCTGGCCATGGAGGTGCCACACAGCCTGTGCAAACCAGCCCTGGGTGGTGTCCTCTTGTCATCCTGAATGTAAACACTGCATGCTGGGAAGGACCCTGTGCTGGCAGGACAACTTCCATGTCCTGCCAAGGTGCTGAAGGAGCATTGAAATAATTTGTCTGAAATATTGCTTTGTATGGTGGGGCTTCTCTGTCTCACACTGTGGTCCCGTGGAGGTTTGTCCAAAACGGGCTGCTCTCACTCCCATCCTTCCTCTGCAAGACTTTCCTGACAGCAATATGTGTGCTTTGTATAAAACTTCCTGTCTTAGCTTAGCAAAATGGTCTGGTTTTCTAGGCTTACACTTAAAAGAATGCTTCTTAAAAAACCAAGATACATTTTAAAAAAGGTTTTGCAAAACACTACAGGAGTGAAATCAAAAGCAGAATCTTTCATGAAATATCTCGGCTAGTGAATAAGAATTTATAGAGCTTGGATATAAAGTATGTTCTCTTTATGTAACTGTGTTTTCAAACGCAGTTGGCAGACAATTAACTCTGCCAACAAATTTTGCAGGACTTTTGTGATATGATTCTTTCTTCCTTACCTAATTTTTGGTTTGGTATTCCCTTGTTAATGGACTGGAGTTCTTGCAAATTTCAGCTACTGAAGGATGTTTTAAGGCAAGCAAGCTAATTTGCCCCCTGAAGGGAGCGAGGGAAGGAATTTAATCTCTTAGCTTGGTTTCTCCCTGAGAGTAACTTCCCAGCCAGTCTGGGCTTCACTCCCAGACTCCCTTCAGTTCTGTCCTCAAGGGATGTGTTTGTCCTCGAGGCTCCTAAATTCAGTTAGCTAACATATGCTTAAAGTAATTGTGATGGCAAGACAGCTTGGTTTTGATTCATGTTAGCATCTCATGTTCATCCCTAGACTTAATACAAAAGTTAATTTTCACTTGTTAACCTGAGTTGTTTTGCTGTTGCTTGTATTTTCTTCTCAGTTAGCTTTTTAAAGGTGAGAATAAATCTTTAATACAAGTATATCTGTCCTCCTGAAGGAGTTGTAGTAACTTCTCTCCTGCTAGCACAGGAAAGTGCTGCTCTCTTCATCAAGAGTTTGGTCAGAGGACTCTTATTTCTTAAGTTGATTTCTGCTTCTACCCTGGAATATTGTTCCATGACTTCCATTTAGAGGGAGGGAGGAGATGGTGGGGCAGATCTAACCTACAGCGTGGAATTTTAGGCCAAGAAAATCTTCAGGTTGATAGTTGAGTCTACAGTGGACTGTGCCAGCAACTGGGTATGGTTGCTAACTGGTAACCACCACTCTCTTCTAATTATCTTAGGCGGAAGATAAGTGGGTTTTGGGTTGGTTTTGTGTTGGCATGGGATAATGGACTCTTCCACACATGCAGCTTGGGAGACAAGAGCCGATTGGTAAATAGGCTGGGTTAGATGTCTAGTGTAAGTTAATTAAGTCAGTAATGCCAATCTTTAAAATGGAATTTTCTTAAACTGCCATTTTGCTCAAATTATGGATTTGGAAAAGCAATCAAGACTGAGCTGAAAATGTTTTTCTTAGCTTTTAATGTTTTCACAAAGTCCTTCCTTTCATATTTGAAAGGAAAGTAGACATTGTACATTGACTTTTGGTTTTAATTTTGTAAGAGAAAGAGGAGTAAAGTTAATTTGCCTTCCATACTCTCAGCACAAATGCCATTCCTGTCTAGGCAATACTTGGTTTAACCTTGAGTTTTGGCTGCTTATGGAGTAGGGTATTGCTCGAGGAAGTACTAGACACTCCATCTGCAAAGTGATCCTCCAGTTAACGCTGAATGCCATAAGTTTTTGTTAAATTCAGCCTGTGGGTTTCTACACTTATTAGGAGCAAGCTGGCTTTTTGGCTGGCCTGCTTCCTCTGTGATCCTAGTCCTGCAGTTAGGCTTTGGAATTGCTGGGCTGTTTGGATTTGGATGGAACTACCAGAGCCGTTCCTTCTCAGCCCCGCTGCGTGCAGTTACAAAACAGGTTCCCAATAACAAGTTGTGTCCCCCTTGCTCCTCGCATGCAAGTCACTCTAACTTATAAATAGAACTGTCCTGATAGACAGAACTTGGCCCACCCTCCTGTCCTCTTATGCGAGTTATTTTGATTTAAAAATAGAAACTGTCCTAGAACTGATACGTATCGAGGAGGTTGGGAAAGTTCACTTCTGGACGCCGCTGTGATTAAGCAGCAAGTTACAGGGAGCAGTGTGCATGTTCTCATCACTGACCAAAAGACTTCAAAGCATTAACTTTACTTTTCCAAGGAGCTGTGCATTTTCTTAGGGTTAGATTTCTGCATTCTGTTCCTTTGCTGCAGCTTACCAAATCATACACAAAATACACCAAAATATGCGCACCTCCACGAAGAAGTAAATGTTGTGAACGTTGGAAAGATGGAAATGCTTCTGTCAGCAAGGGCTACCTAGACAGGAGATAGTAGCTGTAATTTGTAATTTATTGAACTGCTGCTTTGATCACAGCATTACTGCAGTGTCTTTAAGCATATGTTCTTTCTGAATGCCAATGCTTCCTTAGCATATTTTAAGGTATTTATGCCCTGGTATTTGCTCTCAGTTTTGTTTGCTTTTTTTCTTGAAGCTTATTTCTAAAACTTGAAACTTTTCCTTGTTTTCTGTTGTTTCTGAAAAATACAGAGGTTTTTTTAAGTTTAGGTGATTTGCTTGTGACACACTTTAATGTGCATAAGAGACTTTTCTTGGGTGTTAAGAAAAATCTTAATTTTTCCAGGCAATCTTTTTTGGCATTTCTCCTTCCATTTCAGTTGACTTAGACATTTAAATGCAGAGTTACGCTGAGCATGCTAAAAGCCTAGGGATGGAAGAAGAATAATCTGAATAATTTCCATAGTGTAATTTAGAGACGGACTGATGTCAGCAGTCACTTGATAGTAGTTTTACTATCAAAGTTAATTTGTGGGTCTGCAGAGGACTGAAGTTGTAAGGCATGACTTGAAGAAGGAAAAATAATTTATTCTTTCTTTTTTTTCCTTCCTGAAAGCCTTTCCTAAGAACTCTGTTGTGTATTTCTATTAAGCACTCTTATACCTCGTACTTAGCTGCCTCTTCTGCCTCCTTACCTGGAGTAATAAGAGCTTGCCAAATTTTTTGAGGTAAGGAGTAAATGAAAAACAAGACCTCATAAAAGTGTCTAAATGTTGACAGATGAATGATTATTTCAAGTGGTAGAAGAGAGATTCATTACATTTCTTTTCAGCAGGGTTGCTATGGTTAGCTGAGCAATATGGGAGGAGAGGAGTGTGAGAGCTTTTCCTACCTCTCTGAGCATCTTGTGACTCTAAAATTCTTCTATTGCTTATCTAGATTTTTCCTTCACTTTCTAAATATACCAGTGCTCGGGAGATTACTCATTTTTGTTAAAATGAGAGAAAACATGAAAAATTAAAGGGGTTCTGAAGTAGGGCGCTGATAATTCAATATCTTCAGTGCTACCTGAGTAATGGACAGGATGTGATCTGTCCTAAAACATAAAAAAGTCTCCATCTCATGGCTGGACTTGGAGGTACCCCTTGGAATAACCAAAGTTCAGTGAGAGCCAGTGGTATTCCTCCATTGGCTGCCTGAGATCAGGGGATGGTTTGAATGTGCCAGCATCTGACAGCCAACAAGTTGCTCTGGGAAGAGGCCCTTGTTATTATTATTGTTGTTATTATTATTATTATTATTATTAATGAAGAAGCAGGACTGTTTATAACACTTAAATTTAAAGAGTAGTACAAAACTGTTTTCTGTGCATGCAATTAGCTAAGCATGCCACAAATTAGAGGCTTTTTTTTTAGCTAGCTAGTGTTAGGGATCCGAGCCTGAACTTATTTTTAAGAACACACAGTTAATTGTACTTAAACTCTACCTACTTGGACTTAATTCAGAAAACAATGTGTTGTCCAGGTGGATGCACACACAGTAGAAAATTGTCTTGAAGAGAGGAGGTTTGCTTTGTACATGCGTTAAGGATAGGATGTTATTTTGATTGTTTAAGCATTGTTTTACCCACTGTTAACCAGCAGAGAGCAGTTTAGTTTGTAACATAACATATAGAAAAAGTGAAATTGGCGAAGGCTGGGGTGCTTTTTCCATCTCCAAGATGGCCATTAAAAACAAACTGACTGTGAAAATTAAATTCCTGTGTTTGTGCATTATGGACGGTGTTTGTGTTTTGTACCAAAGTACTGTCCGTAAGTAGGAATTTCATTGTATGTCAGTGACTTAATTTAAGATTCAAGGTTAATTTTGGGGAGTGTTTGGACGGTGTTTATTTAAACTCTGCCCTGTATGAGGTGCAGCTCCTCAGAATACCACCCTTGCCAGTCTGATGTGGGGAATTAACTCCCCGGTTTGGAGCCTCAGGGTCAGGTGATGCCAGTTTGTTTCCAGCCCATGGAGACGGCGAGCACAGGGACTTGTTGCCAGCACGCAGAAAACAGCTTCCATCTGATGGTGCTGTTGTGGTTGCTCACTGAAATTCCTTTGCAGGGGAATGATCCAAGGAGAAAGCTTTCAGGCAAATAGCATTATGAATCAGTGCATTACATCTTCTTCTTTTCTTAGTCTGTGGTACGCATGTTGTTTGTCGTGAGTGAAATGCTGCTGAAAGGAGGGCGAAGGGCGAGAAGATCTGAGAGAGGCAAGGCAGGAGGATCCTGATATGAACCTCAACCACCCCCAAAATGCATGTATTAATTGGTCGTTGCCTGTTTAAGGAAAACCTCAACATGCAAACAAACAAAGCCAAATATCACCCCCGCCCCCTAACCCCCCAGCAAAATAACAACACAGCAAAACCTCTCATTGTCGCTTCTGTCAACCTCCGATGTGACTGATTTCACCTCTGAAACGGGCAAATTAGCGTTTTGCTACCTCAGGTCTGCAGTATGAGTGTCGAGGATGGGGCTGTTCAAGGATGTCTGATACCTGTTCCACCTTCTCTGGAGGGGATCCTGAGGGGCAGTGTCAATGTAGGAATCTGTGGATGTGCCTAAAGAGGTGCACAGCCTGAAATGTGGTGATGATGTAATTCAGACGTGTTGAACGGCTGCTGTCATGGCTGTTGGCAACGTGTGGCTTGTGTGTAACATGTCTTAATGGGCACACAGGGGAGAGAATTATTGCTTTGAAGTCCCTGGCCTCTCCTGATTTTTTTTTTTTTTTCCATGAGACTCGTAGGGAAGTAGCCAAAGCATTCAGCGGAGCAGAGGTGGCAGCATGTGGAAACATGATCTGTGACTTGCCAGTCGTGCACATACATGAGGCACGTAACACTTGTGTGAGAGCTGCCTTTGCAGGGACCCTGCAAATCCTGTCTTAGGAACAGGCGAACAAGGGAGGAGCAAGCTCGCACAGGCAGGAATAGTTGTAAATGTGTGTTTTGCTGAAATGCTGTTGCTGCTTTTATGAGATGAATAATTAATATTGCAAAGCTTGTTGTTCAGAGTGGCAATTTTCAGGTCCTTTGGACGGGGATATAGAGCTGTTGGAAAGGTAAACATCTCATCTAGCAATTTCTTCAGGAGAATGTTGTGCCTTTTATTGTTTGGATCTGCCTGGGAGTGGCTTTAAGATCCAGTAACCTGATCTTTTATCACTCTTGGAGGCTTCCTTTTCTGGTATGCCCTGATGCATTCAACACATGTCGGTATTGTACGCGACCGGCAACCCGAACGATTCGGGCTGACTTTCGGTGTCTGCGAGAAAAGGCAAATCACGGGCTGGTGAGCCCTTCGGAGCCCTGCCAGCGTCTGCAGCTGATCGCTGCCTGCCTCATCAACTCCATTTGAGAGACTGGCAGCGCTCCGGGTGACCAGGCGAGGAAACGTGGACGAGATCTGATCTCGGGAGTAAAGACTGGTTAAGGAGCAGAGAGAGGAAAACGCCTTTGCTTCTCTGGAGAGGGATCGGACTGATGTGAGAACAGCCCGTTTCTCACGGGGGAAAGCAGAGCGAGGCTATGAGCGATCCCCGGCTGTGCAGGAGGAGCAGAGGCTGCCTTTAGGAGCAGTTATTCTGTTACTTGTCTGAGAAGCGTCAGCAGATGGACTTTGGTTTCAGCGCTGCGAATACTTGAGTGGCTTTGCATGTTGGAATACAAGCAGTGATCTCTTTGATTCCCCTTCCCCCGAACGTTTACCTGCTGAAAAAATGAGCGAGGAAGCAAAGGAGAAAAATGCTAAACCAGCTCACAGGAAAAAGAAGGGAAAAAAGGTAACTCCCTGTACAGACAGTCGGCTGTAATTCTGTTTTTGACTCATTTTGTGTTCGACCTATTTGCTTCTGGGTGTGGAGTGGCTTTGGTTTGATAATTTGTTTTGAATAAGGATGGTGGTAGAATCAGGATGGTTCTGTTTATGCTAGATGCTGATGGGTGTGTTCTTTGCTGGAATCAGTATTACCATTGCAACTCAGTTGTTTTGCATTATTTGGTGTTCCTGGCTTTAAGTATATGTTAGCTACAGAATTTCAATGTGATTATAGTTTTCATTGTGTGTTCCAAACATAGGATTACAGATAAACAGGTATCTGAATGAAGCCTTTTTCAAAGGAGAGACTGATAATCAACATGTGCTCATGTAAATGAATATCATGGACATGGCTAAGAAAAACAAGTTTACAATAAGCAGTAATCTTATGAAAGCTATGGTTTTTGTTGTGTGTCCCTTTGATCAGTTTTATATATTTTTGGGGCTTGAAATTACTGTGGTCAATTAAATTCTGGAATAAAATTCCAGTTTCAGGGAGACAAATTTCTCTTATGGCGTAAGCCTTTTGCCTGAAACTGTACTTAAGAGACAAATTTGCTTATTACCTTCTATGTTGCAGTTTTTTGCCTTCCTGATATCCATGTAATTTCCACCTCCCACTTGGAAAATGATGATTTTCATGTGTTTATACTCAAAAAACAGATTGGTAAATCTAGGAAGCACACTTCTTCAGCTTTTTCTAACTTGTTTTAAATATTAACTTGGTATCTTAATTTATAATGACTGCTGTAAAAAAAAAAGACATCTGAAAGGTTTATCATTGTTGCAGAGAATATATTCAGACTCCCACCCTTTATTTTCTGAGCATGTGTTTGCCTTCCTACCATATGAAAGTGTATGACAGCCTCATAGTTAATCCATTTCCTTGGTGAAGGATTCAGTGCTGGTTGTTGAAAAAGCAAATTAAACCATATTGGCCCTTCCATTCTCCCAGAATTGCAAAGAGCTGCTTTTGAAGGAGGCATGGGAAAATATAATTGAAATCACTTTTAATGGTAAATTAGGATACCTTCCTGACATATGTTTCTGTCAGGGTTGATAGGTTGCCTCAGGACTAGGGGATACATTTACACCTAAATTCTGGGGTGGGTTGTAAGTTTTGACTGTTAATGTTTTACCATGTTATAGAAAGAATTTTTATGGTATCCAACAATCTAGTCACAGTTTTATAGCACGCACCACTTCCTAGGGCTGAAGCTCATACAGATGATCCATGTATTCTAGAGGACCAACCCAACTGCCAACAAGACAGAGCAGCCCAGGGTATTGAGGATTAAGCAAACTTTGGAGTCTCACCTGCTGTTCCAGCAATGGCTGGTCACAGCCTGCTTGTATTGTCACCTGGAGAAGGTGATACTTCTGTAGGCACAGCTGGCCCTGCCCAAATCCCCCCTCTGGTGACTGGGGCGCTGTCACTGGCCTCTGGGGGGTGGCTGGAGGGAACAATGGGACACATTTACATTTGTGAGATTCTGCTGTGAGCACGGGAGGCCAAAGGCACGGTGCTGGTGTCTTGTGAGGTAATGGCAAAGGCTCCCTTCGTGCCTTGAGCCTTGGCCACAGGAGCTGCAGCCAAAACCAGGGTGTGACTGCAAACATTTGTGTTTCAACATGGAGCGACTGCGGCTCCTTAAACCTGCAGGAAGCGGTCTATTCCTCCTCGGTCTGATTTCTCCTTCGTGCTGTTGGAATCCTGGAGGCAGCTAGGATGTGCTGTGTTGGGCTGGAGCATGTCTCTCATGACTATTTGCACATTAAGGCTGCTTCCATGTCACTGTTAGACACGGGCTTGATCCAGGACGGCCTGATGGGAAGGGGACTGCTCTATTTTAAATAGGCAGCCATCATTTTTCTGGTTTTGACAGAAATTTGCCCTTCTTTTCTTTGGGGGGGAAGGTTTTAAATTTATTGTTTTGATTCAGAAGATGAATCCCTGAATGGCCAGTGAGGGTGTACTTGAAGAGCGTTACTGAGCTAACCAAGAGGATTTAGATAAACAAATGGTATTTGGTTGTAAACTCCTGAGCCGAGTGAAGATTGGATTTGTGGTTCCAGTGAGCTATGCCACCTGTCCATCCTAGAGAAGGTATCCTGAAATGGGTATTTCCTGCCTTCCTGTTCTCTTTAGATACTTCCTTTCTTGGCAGCTGTGCTTTCTCCATATTTAGCCTTTCCCTTGCCTTCTGTCTCGTTTATCTCTAGAGTCGAGTGGTGGCAAGTCTTCCTTCTCTTTCACTGCTGTTCATGTCCCATTCCCTCTCCATCCACTCTTGGTTTTCCTGTTCTTACACAATTTCTGAAATAAATACGCAGGAGGGGCCGCAAGGAAAAGGTCACTCCATTTGCTATAGGGAAAATGCAATCAGCGGCGTCTGTTCAGATTTTCCAGAGTTAGATGATTAGGTTCTACCTCAAAAATAAGCCTTCACCTGGCAAACAGGGTCTCACTTCTGAGCACAAAGCCATGCAGTAGCTCTGCATTTAGAACAGATTGGCCAAAGGAATAGATTTTCAGCAAGTATGCTGAAAATACCAGTCTTGGTGGGGAGGATAAAGATAAGAAACCACCCAGGGAGGTGTCACTGAGATTTGTTGAGAAGGATGGACAATTTAGATGAAAGCAGAACAATGCTTTGTTTTAGCACTGGAGTATTCAGCGGGGATACAGCTTTCAAAGGATGATTAAGGTATCACATCAATATTTATTGCTGAGGCTGCGCTGGATAGGATTAGCTCTGATGGAATAGGAAGCCTAATTAGTTTCTCTGCTTCATCCTTCAGGGTTCCTCCCTTCCAGCAGCCTGTGCCTCTTGTGCTTGAGTGTCAGTTGTCCTGCAATTTCCAGCCACATTTTTACGTTATTTTGAAACAGCCAAGTTGAAACCCAAGGCCTTGTGGAAGAGCTTTATCCCCTATGTTTGTGTCATCACTTTCCAGTAAATTTTGGAATCTCAGTTATAGGAGAGCTCTGAACTCAGCTGTCATTAGAGATGTAAGATGTGCTTTGCTTTTTAACAAAAGAGTATTCTTTCCTCTTCCCCTTCAAACTGCAAGAATGAAATTAGCCATGAAAATTCCTTGGTCTTCTGAAGCTTTGAAAGGTATTCAGAAGTGCAGGAATTAAAAATAAATTAGACCAGCCCAAAACTTTTGTTGTAATTTTTTTCCCCCACTTCATTTCATGGTTATTGGCTGGGCATCAGTCACTTCTGAGTAGTGGGAAATTTCACATTAAACTCTTGTACCAGAAGCTTTGCTGAAAATGCATATTTTTTGATTTGAGGAATCTTTTGTTCCCCTTCTTCCTCTGCCTCCTCCAGGATCTTTAGAAAACCTGCACAATTACGGTTGCTGATGTCTCTCAGTGTATGCGTTGTGTAAATCAGTAATGAAAACTCTTAAAAGAAATGTGTAAATACAGTTTCTTCTTAGAAGTACACAGGAGAGAGCTCATGCTGACCTCTTAAGGTCATTCTAATCTGTTTATTAATTCACCTGTCTGCCTTGCTTAGTTGATCACTGTAGCATGATTTCAGCATTGTGTTCCATTGCTTTCTATCAAGAATGAAAACCTTGTGCAGGGAAGAGCCAGCTGCTTATGCAGCAGGTGAAAAATCACTGTTTGGGGTCAGGCTGCTTAGGGCAGCCAGCATTATTTTTTGGACTGATAGGCAGTTTAGCTCAATCCACTTTTCTTGAGCCAACACCCTGGGCCCACTGCACTGGGAACACACTTTGCAATCTCTGCCAGGGACATTTGCTCTGTCGTAGCTCCAAGGTTTGACTCAGCAGCATTAGTGGCAGTCTCCAGAGGGGACTCTTCCGTTGTGGCACACTGCTGAAAATCTGGTCAGCAGTGTGTCCTGGGATGAGAAATTTCAAGGGGTAGAAATTTCAATTTGTGCGGGGACAGGGAGATCAGAGGCTCCTGGGTGTGATGAGCTATTCCCCACTGCAGGATCAGCAGTGATCTGAAGAAGAGCTATCCATGGCTCTGGTGGAGCTGGATCAGGTCCTTTATAAGCAAAGCCTCTCTCTCCTGACATGACATCACTGATTTTAGTGGAGCCAATGTCAGGGCGCCTGAGCTCTTGGCATTTCATCATTACGTGGTCAGATGATTAATCTCTGTGTGTATGGTGGCAGTGGATCTTCCGGCGCTCGTAACTCAGCACCGGTGAATACCAGCTTTTGTCATGACCAGATGAGCACTCATGTTTTGTTTCTGACATTTGTGGTGATGTTGCACTTATTTCAAAGCTGTCTCTTACCACTAGATTCGCTAATGTTGGTTGCTTCAGTTCCTGTGCACATTATTGTTGTCGGGGGAGAGTATTCACTGCTGCTTGCTCCCACTGGAGGAGCGCTCATTGCTAATGATAAAGAAAATGCTCATGGTAGACTTTTCTGAATAGTTTTGTAGCTTTTAATTTATTCATAAAATTAAGTTATTATGTGGAGTGTAAATTGATTTCCAAATTTGGGTTGTTTCTGACAAGCTGAGAAATGAAAATCTGCTTAGATTTGTGAAACAAAATGCAAATAGACTCTATAGGGAAACCGTATCTATTCTTGTCTTTGTAAATAAAGTTTATACTGTGTTGTTAATTTCAAGTTTCTAAGGATGAGAAATGGTTCTTATAGGTTTAAATGTAATTATATGGTGATAGTCTTAATCCTTAGTATGTCAATACATCCTATGCTGAAAATTGAATTTGGTGGATGATAAATAGATTTGGGTTGGCCTTGCCTGCAAATTTCTACTTGTTCGGCTTTAGCATCCATTTTATCGATGTGATAGATTTTTAACCTCACATTTTCAGCCGATATGTTAAAGAGGAAACAAAGCACAAAGAGCCCCTGGAACTTATGGAAGATACTCCTCATTTGCATGTCCAAATAACAAATGCCCAGGAACAGTGGAATGGAGTAGTTTTCAATCATTATGACTATCCTTAAACCTAATTGTTTTCTGAAACTTTATGCTTTAAAACAGTTTTCCCTTGAATCAAATACATTTACATTTTCTTGCCATCTCAGTTTTCCGAACTGACATAGAAAAATTAAAATGTATTGATTCCTGTCACTCAATTGGAATCACTTTGGTACATGGTAATGCTTTCTGTCTTTTATCATACTCGAACAAAAGAAAACATATGTAATGGAAAGTTAAAAACCTTACTGTTTTGAATGTACCTTTTCCCTGGAGAAAATACTCTAATTGACATTATCCAGCTTTGGTAGTATTAGTTAGCAGCTCCTGGCCCCTAGGCACATATGGTTCAGAAATTGTAGGGTGTCTCTAGTCATTATAGTCTATATGAAATGAAGCAGCATGGTGTGTTATGCTACTCATGTTTTTAACATAATTCACCCTGGATAAGTGACACAACTTGTAACTTGAGTGACAGTCCTTCCATCTTGCTGCTCAATTACCACTCCTGCTGAAAAAACAATGATTTTTTTTAACATGCTTTTTTTGACAGAGGAATCTTGAAATTTGTGAGAGAATATGAAACCTGAGTTAGATTACTGGATCGTGTGACACAAGTTCATCTACAGTTTTGAGCTTTTCCCAGAAAATTCATGTGTGAATAGTTCTTGTCCTTCCGATGAATAGGTCTAAGAAGTACAAGCACAACTGTGGAAAAGTGCTTCAGTTGATTTCTTTTTTCCTCCTCTTCACTAAATTCTGCCCCTCTTGTGGCAGTCTCCCCCTTGTTTCAATGAGCCACATTTCCAGCTGCTGTAGGACTACTCATTTCTCCATGCTGCCGTCTTTCTAAGGGATGTGCTGCCTTCTCCCCTTTTTGTTTTTGAATTTCTCTTTCAGCATGTCCTCACTGCTTTTCTGCGCTATTCCTTCCCTTGAATGACCCTGTCAGTGCACGTCCTCCATCAGGAACTTGATGGCCTTGAGTCCAGTTTTGGGTTGAACCTTCTGTGCTCTCAGCACTTCCCTCATGTTGCTCTGCCCCTTTATGGTGGGTTTTCCATCTCCAGAATGGAGCCCGTGTGCTTTCACCTCTTCTGTCACCCACAGGACCCCTGAAGGGTCCGTTTCCTTGGTGGTGCTTGCTGGGTGCAGGTTGGCAGAGCAGGAGTGCCGTGGGAAGTGTTCCAGCATGACTTGGGTTGTTGCTGGCGCCTCAGCTGGAGGACTTCCAGTGTCTCCTACTCCACAAGCTGGGCACTTACTGTCCAGGCCAGGTTGTCTCCTTTGCAGTAAATTGTTTTAAGTACAATTAGGTTACAATTAGATTTGATTACGGAAAGTGGGTTTGAGCTGCAAGAGGCACAGTGGATCAGCTCCAGTTCCATCTTGCAGCTCTGCAGTCATCAGTGCGACAGGGACCAGTATGGAAGTTTTTGTAACAGTCTTTATTAAACCCCTATGTAAACTTCAAATTATTTTGGATCATTTGGAGACCTTTCCCAGCTTCCTTAGACCGTGAATGGTCTCTGTTCAACCTCTTTTTTCCAAACCCTATGACTGATGCAGCCATGGAATTCGGTAGGTCTTAGTGAAAGCACCTAGGTAGGTCTGGTAGGTGTTGAAGTGCTTATCACAGTTACATAATGGTTGTCACTTAAGCTAAAAATACTTTGATCAATCTGTCAATCTCAGATTGAGAAAACTATCTACATCTGGGCATCCCCCTTTGAATTCCTGACAAGAGCCTGTATATCTGCATAACCCTGAGTGAGCATGGGCTTGTTCCTCAGCCTCCTCACCCCGTTTCCAGCTTGTGGAGGTGGTGTTGGAACCTGCAGCTTTACTCCACCTCTGGCTGACTCCAGGTAGAGTAGAGGATGGTGCTGTGCGGAGTTCCTGAGCTCCAGAGAGCCAACACTCTGCTGGGACAGAACTACTTCTATCCCCTCTGTCTGTTGAAAATAGCAAGGTAGCTTAGCAGAGAAGGGGTAATTACAGAAGTAGGCAATTGAGGGGTTTAAGCTGAAAAAGCAGATGTTGCTGAAGCTCCGTGTTAGCTTCCTATGCTGAAAACAGGACACCGTGTCTGCCAGTTGGATCTTTCCCTGGGCAGAAAGGTTCACCTTCAGGATTTAAATCTAAATGCTGCATAAAAACATTTTATTAAATTGGTGTAAGGTCCTTATTTCAAGTGATGAAGCTTTTTGGTATCTGGTCAAGCCAATAATGTAATGAATTCTCATTGATCAGTCTTCTAAAGACCTCAGACTTGAAGTTTGTAGTATGTGTAATAGTAATGCATTTTTTAACAGAAACAATAATTGCCACATTGTCTCCCAGTTATTTTCTAACTTGGTAATGAGGTGGGAGCTGTTGCATTCCTCTGGCTGCCAGGTGCTGGCTCAGTTAGTTGAAAGTATTTGCTGGATAAATGGCAGCAGGCATGAACTTTCCTATCCTTTCTTTCCCAAACCAGCATGGGGCAAACTTGGCATTTTTCCATTAGCATGGAAGGTGAGGAATTAATTGGCTAGGTAGGCTAAAACTACACATGTATATTTTATTTAGCATTTCTCTGTAATGTAAGATGCCCCATGTCTTATTATGCCTAAATTGAATGCATAGCTAAGTCTATTTAAGACACTTAAGGTGTCTAAAATAGAGACTTAAATCAGTCTCTTAAATCAGAGACTTGTTTCAGATTTGTGCTCACAAGAGATTGTGTATGCTGAGGAATCTCTATGGTGCATTAGCAATTTGTGAATGTAAACAAGGAGTGATTTGTCTGAAACATTTTTTAAAGCATCTTGCATTGAGAAAGGGAATAGTATAGAGAAATATGGTAGTTCATATTCATCATTAAATCTGTTTCATGGCTTTGTTTAAAATTGCTGTTTAAAATTTTAAAATTGTTTAAAATTTGATGGGAATGATACTTTTTTGGGTGGTAATGTCAATATAACCATTATGTATTGCTGATGTTTGTGTGGCCTTCTTCCAGTTTGGTTTAAGTTTATATTCCTATCAAACAGATTGCTGCAAGCTGTGTTCTTCCTCTATTTTTGAGTCTGTCATTCGTGGAACAATCTGTAGTGAACAATTTTATCAATTTTGGTCTTAATGAAATAATATAAAACACAAAGGTGAAAAGAATACCAGCAGTACAGTTTGGTATTTGTGTGATATCCCCTAACAGTGTTTTTAAGGAGATGCTTAGTCAGGGAGTGGCTGATGTTTTTAAACAAGGTCCCATCACTAATTTCCATCAGTCAGTTTCTAAACTAGAAAGTAAGAATCTTTCTGAAAAGCTCTTGAATATGTTGATAAGACACTTTAAATCTGAGTGATTCTAGTGTGCTGGAAGTTGCTAATTATCTTGGAATTTGTGTCAGAGGGGTGAATGGGAGAATCTGGGAAATTAGGGAGGTGGTAGAGGAAGTGGAAGCAGAAGGTCCATCCTTGGTGGCATTTCCTTGGGCAACAACAGGGAGAGGACACTCACCCTCTTCTCCTTATTTCCAGCATTTTTCTCTTGGATGGGGCGGTGCCTGGGCTTGTTTGCCTCCTAAGAGACAGGGATATACTGGTCTTGCATCCCATGAGACTAAATGCTGTTTGCTGAAGCACTCCAAAACAGGAGGTGCGGTATGTGATGAGGGTGAAATTCATCCTGATGGGGATGGCTCTCTCCAGGCAAAACCTCAGCCGGGTGTGAGGGATGTGAATGCAGAATGCAGAGCCCTCAGGCAGAGTCCTTGGCATGCACAGGTACTCTCCTCAGATGGGGCTAATGCTGTGCAGGTGATGCAGAGGGCTCTTCCCCTTTCCCCTGCTCCCCTAAACAGACCTGTAATTTCATTTACTTAATTACTGTTGTGTTTGCTTGGGAGGCAGTATCACTACTAATTGGTAATTAATATTTGCAGTAGAATGCCAGCGTGGAGTTACCACAGGGGAAAGCCTTAGCAAATGGAGTGATGTCACTTGGAAGAGTTTTCCAGCTGAAAATTTGTTATCAGGGATGGTCTGTGTAATTCTGGCAGCTGGTTCCACTCACATTCTACTGTCTCTGAAGGACACATCCCAGAGAGGGGTTTTATTTAATAGTCCTTTTATTTTAGAAAAACCTAAATATGGGGATGTCAGTCCACCCTAAACCATAGTGAGATTTAGCTATTTCAGTCATTCAGGCACCACAAATTTAAGCCTGTTTGGGACAGAGTGGTTTGTCAGTCACTTTTCTTGTCTAAATTCAGTTTTCAAACAAGTTTCATTTAGAGCATTTCTTGGTCTTCATGTGTGTTCATTGCACAAATCTTGTACAGCTCCTTCAAAAGAATAGATGATGAGTATAAGAGACAATGGAAGCAATTAACCTCTTTCCTTTCATTACTACCTATCCTGCACTATGTCTTTTCTTCTTAGAGCTCCTTCCACACCAGTTACATGCAGCATCCTGGCCTTCCTTGCCACTTGGTAAACACTTTTCTGTCAGTAGGAGCATCTTCTGAAATAGTTTTGGAAGGCAAAACTAAGAAAAAGTGTTTCTTAGGCAGGTGAAATGAGTAAATGGCTTTGCTTTTGTACCCAGAAGAGTCATTCTATCATTCATCATTCAGTCCTAGGTGAAAATGAAGCTTTATATTATTTTAGAATGCATCCATGGAGCATAAAAGGATATTATTAACCTTTTTTTAAAGAAAGAAGTATTGTGAGCATAAATGTAATGATAGTTTTAAGTAACAAAAACCAGGTGGGTAATGTGTATAGCAAGGCAGATAGGGATGTGAATCAAAGTACAGCTACAGTTAGGTGATTCAAGCCTGCTTATTTTACTGATATTTTAACATGAGAATAAAAGGCATTTCAAGGGTGGCGCTAACAATATTGTAATCAGCTACTAGGAAATTATTTGAGGAAAAAGGTTCCCAAGTAGCTATAGCAAACTTGTGTTAAATATAGTTTATAGGGTTTTCACTGTTTTGTTCTTAAAGCAGATTTCAGCAGCCACCTCTTTTAAATTTTTTTTTAATATACAGTTGGAGATAAATATTCTAAAAATGTGAAAATTATGAGTAACTTTAAAAATACGTAAAAATTTTGTTATGGAAGCTTATAACTGACTAATGCATTAAATTTAACAACTAAGTAACTCAATAAATGAAAGTTTTTGAAGATCAACTGCTGGCAGTTAAAATAAAACCAAAGAGAATGTCTATTCATCCACAGGTATAGATGAAACTGTCAGGAATATTGAAATATTGTATTTGCAGTAAGGGCTGCAGGTGATTTGTCTGAAAGCTGAACTTTTTAAAGTGGAATAGTGGCCTGAAACATTCTAATTCATGATGCTACTAAAGAGAAATTGAAGAGAAAAATTTAAGGCTGAATTTCAGAGTAACTTGTAAACAGGAGCATAACTTCTTTTATTGAATTTAGGAGTATAGTTAAACTCAAGAACTGCAACATTTTCTGTTTTATCGAGCCCTCAGATATACCAGTTTGAGCGGCCACATGACTGGTGGTATGCCCAGATTCGTGCTGAGCCTGGTAACATTACCACATTTCTTGGCAACTTAGTATTGTAAAAAACTAAAAATCAAGTGGAATATCTGGAAACAGGTATTTTTCAAATCTCTCTCTTTCAGGAGGGAGATTTGACATTTTCTTTAAAAACTTCTTTAAAAACAAGCCCCAGGAATAGGAGCCCACGGGTGCTGTGTGAAGACTGCGGAGCAGCCCCAGCTGGGCATCGTATGCAGGGTGCAGGTTCGTTCTGCATTGCCCTCTAGCGTTGCCTTTAAATAGGAACCAAACGAACCCAAACAAACCCAAATGCAACGAAACTGAGAAGTTATTTGCTTCCACCTTAATATTTTCTTTTGCTGCACCAAGCCTCTTATCCCTGATGCGATGTCTGTTATGTAATGAGTTCAACTGTGTGCTTGTTTTCCCTCTTTACTTGGATGTAAAGCAGGTGTCCACAGCTACAAATATTCCACTTACCCTTTCCAGGCATCTTTGTTATAGCCATGGCTTGACTTTCTAATACAGGGATTTCCTGTCTCTCTCCATGCCTTCTCCTTTCCTTTGTAATACACACACACGGATATAGCAGAGAATGGTGTCCTTCCTACTCCTTGTCATGTCTCAGGCTTTTCATTTATGAAAATCTATAGCTGAGTTAAATGAAAAGATGTCTTTACAATGGAATGTTTCACTCTGAGCTGCACAGCCAGCCTTTGACTTCTGTATGCACTCACCATTCTGCTTTTAGGTGTTGGCTGCAGTGAGATCTTGAAAGCAAACTTAACATGTGGCCACCCATCACTTTGTTTTTCACTTCTCTACACATACATATGTATTTGTAGGAAGCTCCATTGTGGCAGAACTGACCCTAATGTCAAATTAAATGCAAAGCAGGCAGGGCCAGTTTGGAGAGGCAGCCCTTTGCAGTGACCTTGAGAGGAAGAGAGCTCCCATGGGCTGCACCGTCCAACTATTCCCTGTACGGGAAACTGCGAGTGAGAAGAAAGCAGCACAGATTCTGCCTTATTTCTGGAGTGGGTGTTTTTATCATCAGATTTCAGAGCCTGGTATTTACACCTGATTGTAAACCAGGGCAAACATGGCTCATTTTCTCGAAATTACATTTAACGGAAGGGACCTATCCACCTGATACTTGGTAAATTGCTTCCAAGCCTACCAGAAAACCTCTGCAGCAGTAAGGAAAAGGAGGTTAGCAATCTAGAAAAGTTTGAGTATGAGGCAGGCAAGCTGGCTGCATTCAGAGAGATCTGCTGTTCTGTTTTTTGGCAGGTCATGCAGTGCATGAGGAGCGGTGCTTTCCTGACCTGTAAAGCTGCTGGCTGTGACTGCAGCTGGTGTTGAGGACACTCTGGAAATGGAGGAGCAGGGCTAACCAGCTACTAGTCTTTGGGTCTGTTGAGGTCTTCATCACTTTTTAAAATGACCAAGAACACTTTGGTGGTAGGATGGTGGAGATGGACAAAGAACCATCTGTTCTCATGGTGCTCACCTTGCTTCTTTTATTATTGCTTTCTCTTCTTTAGGTCTTCCACATACTTTAAGTTCTATCATTTGTTTTATGCTATTCTCCAAAATAGAAGGGGAAATCTGCTTGCAAAGGATGTGACTAAAGAATGGTCAGCATATCTCTTACAGATATTTTTTCCTCAGCCGTGTTTTAGACACCGGTAGATTTCAGATACTGCTGGATCAGTTTGCTCCATTATGGTGTTGTCAGAAGTTTAAAGTATATATAAAATGTATTCACAGTGATAGTAAGATTGCTTACAGCAAGTTTAGGAATAAATTTATGTATTGCATCCTAGGTCTTTTTCTCACCTTTTAAATTTACTGTGAGCACGCTGAGAAATGAAAATGACAGAGTTACCACTGCTCCCAATCTTAGTGGTCCTGAAATAGTGTCCTTTTCTCATCTTGTTCAAGTCTCTGTAGGGCACCCTGAAAGGACAGCAAATTTCAGCAAACAGCAGAAGTGTGTTGAGTTACTAAAGTCAGCATCACTTTTGTAGTCATTTGAGCTTTATTTAGGATTGGTATCCTTTTTCTTCCTTTTTTTTTTTCAATCTTGACAGGAATACTGATTTTTATTGGGACAAGTTCATAAAAACAGGAGTTCATGCTCCTTTCTGGAACAGGAACTAAGCAGGAACATGTCATCCTTTTCGTTTGTTTGTTTTTCAGAAATCCTTGTAGGTTTGGAAACAAGAAGAAGGTTTTCTATAGGTGCAAGAAAATAATTTGGGGTGTTTGTACAGTCAGTCTAATGAGGAGTGCAGGAAATCTGAGGGGGAAAACCCCACGGTACTTGAACTTAGACATTTTCCCGTTATCCAGAATATAATCTCTGTAATTGCAAATCCACACTATAAATACACAATAGCACTTTGCCTGTGAGATTGTAAAATATAGTTCGAGGGCTTTGTCAAATGCAGTTACTGTTTTGTCTTCTGATGTTTGTTACTTGTGCTTGAAGCTATTCCACAGCTGTGAGGGGACAGGACTAGTTCTAAAATAGGAAACAAAATGTTAATCTGTGCGGGGCTGGATTGTAGAGCAAAATGTCAAAAAAGACTATTAACTACTGTTTAAGGTTTGGACAGTTGAGAAGTCTGATGAAACAAGAGCATACAATAATTTTTCTGAAGGTTACCTTAAATGCAGTAAAGGAAAATGCCCAGATCTGGGCAAAATCCAGGTCTGTAATACAGGTTGTTGAAAGTGAGCGCCCAAATCTTTGCCCCTTAACACCTGCCAGCACATTTCCTGTCAAAGCTGCAGAATTAAGTCCAGGAGTAGTCCTGACTCTCTTTATCTCACTCCTATGGCAAGGATTAATATTGACTAGACTTTTTGTCTAAAGCCAAAATTTTCAGAAGGCAAACGAGGAGCAGAGATTACAGAGTGCTCCAGTTCTCAAGTGTTGAGCACTCAGCAGCTTCACTGAAGAGTGGGAGTTGCTTGTCTGTTCAGCAGTTTTAAAATCAGGCTACTTGTTTGGCCCGACTTAGCCTGTGAGGTTTTTTTTAAATGCATTACAGCACACTTCTGTGAATGACTATTAACAATGCAATGATGCAATTCTTTGCCATTCATGATGATAGGCATACTTCAGGGTCCATGCTGAGATAAATCCCACAAAACTAGGAACAGGTTTATAATTAGAGAGGGGGAAGGGGAGAGAAAGTTATTTGGAACATATTTTTTTGCTTTGTCTTTATTTCTGAAAATGTGTGATATGTCCATCTGGAGCTAAGCAATATCTGTGCTCAGTTGGTTGGGAAGAGAATGATGGAATGTTCTGACAAATCCTCTTCTCACAGCAGCTTCTATCCCAGGAGCAGCTCTTCCCTTACTTGGCTGTAGCAGTCATACTCCCATGAACTGAGTCTAGGTCTCTGTCGTAGAGAGCTGGTCATGCACAGGATAGAGGCTGAAATAGCCAGTCATAGTTTTGGCTTGAATTTTCTCTTCTGAAATTTTAGCCTTTTTTTTTTTTTTAGGTATTCCACCACCATCACATTTTGTAAGGTTTTGTAAGTGTTTTGTGGTTCATCTCATCACTGGGGTGTTCATTTCAGCAGAAAGGAATAGTGCCTCAGAGACCTGAATATTTAGCATACAAAGTGCATTTTAAAAAATCTACCCAGAGTATTACATTCTGAACTGTTCCCTCCTTATAATCATGGTGCTGAACGTATATTGAAATGCATCTGTAAAGAAAAACCTCAGTTGGTTCTGTGGGCTAATTAGGGGCCGAGAATGTAAGTGACCACTTAATTTTAGGACTGTTCAGAAGGGAGAGGCTTTTTGTATTGTTTTCACATGTTTCCTAAGTAAATAACTTCCTGATGCTGCATTAGTGACAACTGCATACGAGTGTGTGGTTTATACTGGGGGTGACAAGGGTTGTCAGTGTTCAGGAGAGTGCAAGTTGAACTTTTTAATGCACTGTGGTCTTTAGCCCAATATTTAAAGTGCCGGCACCTTGTGCTGAGTTAGTTACAGCTGTCAAAGTATAAAAGTGACGCTGTGTTGGAGTTTGAGGAGTTTTCCATTGCTTTTGAGGCTGAGGTAGTGGTGAGGTGCTGATAGTGGAGCAGGATGCACTCTGCAGGGCAATTTGGGCCTTGTAGAGATCCCCTTAAGGGAATAATGTAGAGAAATCCTGATTTCTTCCTGGTCAAAATTCCTGTTTCCTTACAGCCAATGTGCAGAATAGACGTGTGAAGTGTTACCAGCCCCTCAACCCTCGTGTCTAAACTGATGCTGTGAAGACATGAAAACAATTGTTACAGAATTGAAATTTTTTGTAGCCTGATTAGTTTTATCCTTGGAAAATGAACACCCTGGTGGGATTTTTAAATAACCTTTAGATTTTTTCATTATGTTAATGCATATTAATTCATGGCAGAATTAATCATATCTTGATTCATATTGTACACTGCTTGGATTTAGTCATTAATGCAGAAATTGATGTGGTCCAAAAGAAGAAATGTCATCTTATTCACTTAATGTTGTTATACATTTCTTCTAAGGTCAGGTTTCCATATAATGGTAGTATGATGCAAATAAACACGTCATTCTTAGTCCTTTATCAAATAATGTGAAGGAAAAATGAGTCTTTATTCCTAACCAGGAATGCATGTTTAGCATATACACCACCAAGAATAAAAGAAATCCTGAGCCGTTATTCTCTGATTCAGCAGGAGGCATGGACAATCTGTCCTTGTTTTGCTTTCTTTGGGGAAAAAAAAAAAATCAAAATCAAGCATAACATCCCCCCTCAAAAAACCTCAGAACAAGGATTGGATGAAGTAGGCACCTGGACTTCAGACTTTGCTTCAGGAGGATATTGTTCATGGAAATCACTGGATTGTGAGGAAAGTATGGAAGAACTGAAGAAGAACTTATCTGCATCTGATTGCATTGTTACCTGTCCAAAAGCATAACCAAATCCAAACCTCAGGCAGCTGCCATAGTCCCATTGCAGAAATGTGACTACCATTGCAGCAGGGAAAGGAATGTAACATCCACAGTTTACAGAATGAGCTTAAAATGATCATTATCTATAATAGCTTTATATTTGTGCCAGTATAAAAAAATATAAAAATATAAAACCAAAATATGCTTTGGGTAATATGTATGATGTGTAACCTGAAGTACAGAATTTTGTGTTTTCCTGCTTCAGCGTTAGTATTTGAGGCTTTTGCAGTTTTGGAGGGTTTGAGGTTTTGTGGGACCTTCACACTTCACCTGAATTGAACAGAAGCTGTTACAAGTCTGTCCTTGCAAAAAATCAACGTTGAGAAGAATGTTGTCAGTGATTTGGGGAGGGAACAGAAGGGGAGGAGATTTGGGGCATCTGCCTTGAAAGTGGGTTATCATCTATACTTGACATGTCGTTGTCTCTCTGTCATCTATATTTATTGCAGTGAAAAGTGGATACATGCTGCTTCCAAACCCAAATTTGCCATTCATTTCCTTTGTACTCATTCAGAATGGGTATAAACAGTTACCAAATCTACCAGGCACACCAGGGTTTGCATGTCAGTACTGAGGTTTGCTGCCCTGATGGTGGGGCTGTCAGGAAACAGGTACTCATAAAAGCAGAGGCAAGGTCCTGAGAGGCTACAGCATTTCAAGGCAAGTTGTAATTGTTTGTAAAGTAAAAGTATCTGGAAATGAAAATATGTGTGTGGGGGGGTTAATCAACAATCACTGTAATTTTGCTTTAATTTCCTTTTTATAGTCATGTTCAGTGGAAATTAATAGGGGCAGTAAAACTCTTTACAATTATTTTGCTGCAGTATTTATGTACCTTCATTTCTGAACTGCCTGTTAAAGTTAAAAGCGAAAATTCAGCCATGAACAGAGAACAGCCACTCGCTGTGTGCTGAGATATCTGTGGGGTTTCCCTGGCACCTTTTTGGTTCACTGAACCCCCAGAAAATAGTAGCTTGCTTACAGCCAGGACCCTTTATGACTTGTAAACATGATATGAGGGTGCATAACCACCGTGAGTTTACACTCAGCTGGTAGGATTTCCATCCTCATCCGGTGAGGATTTACATTTTTGACTGATCTCCAGCACTTCCGTTGCCTCCCAGGGACAGGGGTGTGCATCCGAGGCACTGCAGGCTCCAGTCAGAGGTGGTAACCAAAGTGCACAACCCAGTTGCTCTTTCCAGGTGTTATATTTTTAGTATATTCCAATGGTTTGTTGAATACCTAAATAGTGCTTAGTGAGTTATGGTAGTTTTGGGGAATTATGTGAGTCATCGTACTTGCCACATCCGTGTTTGGAATTGCTGTATATTCATTCTGTCTCATAAGAGTTCTTCATAACTTTTCTTAAATGACTACTTAACTAAGCCCCAAGTGGCTTTTAATTTAGACATTTCGTAACCCTAAGAGGAATTTAAGGACAGGAATCCATTTTGGTTGACTGTGACAACTTTGTGTTGATTGTTGCTAAGAAAATGTATGCATCTCCTCCCTGCTGAACGAGTGATTGGCACTTCACTAATTTCAAGTAATTCAAATAATTACAGCAAGCAAATCTATTGAGCAGAGTGATCCATTGCCAGGATAAGCATTAGCACTAATGGCTATCTCAGCAAAATCTTGGGTGGCAGACAGCACAAAATGGCAGTGCTGGCAGCCTTTTTTTGTGATGAATTACGTTGTGAGAAATGAGGTCTGTGTGCTTATGGTGAGGCAAGAAAGGTACATTCTATTTCAGTTGAAATGTAGGAATCAAACCCCAGGTGTATAAAAAAATCTCTCTCTAACTGTGGAATGTATCATCTGGCCCACAGTAATCTCTTTGGCAGATGTGCAGACCTGTTTAGGGCCACGGTGCTGGAGGCAAAGTGTGGCCAGAGGGGCTTGGCATTGGTCTGAAGCCTCAGCATGGGATTTCCAGCATGCAAATGTTCTCATCTCCTGGAACAGCCAGGAAGTCTGATGGTGGGTCCCTGGGGTTTGCTTCCCTCCTCTGACATGACACTGAGAGGATGATCCTGAATGATCTTTTCTCTGCTTTGTAGCAGGGGGTTGGTGTACAGCCACTCTTGTATGTCCTCACATTGGCTAACTTGAGTACAGCCAAAGAACTGTAAGTGGAAAAAAAGAGCAGGGTTTTTTTTTTTTTTTGGATTTTGAAGTATATTAGGGGAATGTACAGATGGAAGCCTGGTCCCTTTGACATGGTGGTATCAGCAAAATAATCCGTGTGAGCTGCCGGAAAGATGCAAGCTGGAGGGTGTGATTGAAGCCTGACCTTCCAGGGTGAGCTTAAAGGAGTATGCTCGCCACAGAGTATAAACACAGCAGTTACCATTCTTATCTGCTCAGCTTGCTCTATATTGAAAACTTACCACAAAGCTTGAAAAGAATAATTAAAATAAAAATTACTTGTGTATTCATTGTAGTTTATCTGTTTGTTTGTTTTGGCTACTAGCTGTTGATTATTTATGTACATTTCAAGTACAAGAACTTTGGGGAAATACTATTTTGGTATAATACCTAAATATAGACAAGTGTTCTTGCTAGAATTAATAGCTACCAAAATAAATGATCTCATTGCACACAGATATGAAATATCTGTGATGTAGGATGGAATGCAAGATCTATAATGTTCAGAGTAGTGTATATCTTGTTTATTAAGATACCTCTATAGTGAGAAGGCTTTGTGTGAAGAAACCATCTTGCAGAACTGTTAGCTTTCTCTCTCCCTTTGCTCTGTATATGTATTTTAAAAAAGATGTTATTTCCTTTAGGTTTTGATTATTATTTTTCTGCTGTTTGAAGTCTTTTGCCCAGCTGCAAATTATGTGTTACAGAAATGGAGGAGAATGTTCTCAGCTATAAATGCCCTAGCTAACAGACACAGCCAGTTTGGCTATCTGGTTACTATGGTGAGAGCTGGGGAGGATGCCTGTAGCACATCAGTCCGTGTTGTTCGGGCAGACTGTTTTTAATTTCCTGGGATTGCTTGCGAGCTGTAATATTAATCTATTTGTATCCTCTTTCAGCACTTCCTTTGCTTTGCAGTGTAAGCCCCTTAATATAGATTGAGTGGAGGAGAGCAGCTTTGCCCTCCTTGCTGCCTGTCCGAGGTGCCCAGTGTGGCTGGAGAAAGGGATGACCTCATGTGCCGCAGGCAGGAAGCAGAGCTGATTAGTCTGCCTCCAGAGATGCCACTGCAGGGTGTGACTGGGGTGTTATAAATCTGCTCAGGAACATTTGCTTCCCTGGAAGAGGTGACCACGGAAACATGCATAGGACAAAAAAAAAAAAATAAATCAAAAAACCCCTGAGCACATACTCATCAATGTTTGGTTGCCTGTTGGTATGAGCAGATGATAATTCCTTCCACATAACATGATAGGGATTCTCCATTCTATTCTGAGTTCCCTAAGTCAAATGACATCTCCCCCCCTCATCCTTCCCCCCACCATGTTGAAATGTTTTTCACAAAACAGGATAATCCTCACCACACATCTCAGAAGGGACTCACCTCAAGACAGTGTTGGAATTCTGTACTTAATCCACAACCTACTGATTCAGGTCAGAGGTTTGAAGCTTTTGGCTGGTGACTGGTAGATATAGGGGTTCACATCCCTTCATGGAGAGGAAAATGAGTCTTTCTCGAATCCACACAAGTAGGACGTGGAGCTGTAAGGCCAAAAGCAGGCAAGGCAAGAAGAGCATGTCAGTATGGCATGATGATTATTTTTCCAGCTGAATTACTTGTCAAATTTGAAATGCATCTGTAATCAGGCTGAAACAGCCTTTTCAGATACTGTTGCTGAATATTGGATAAATAGTTGCATAAATTATTTCTGATGATGTGGTATATATGGCATTATTGTCTCTGTGGAAATTAGCATATTTAGTATTACTGAATTAATATTACTAAAATCTGTTCTTCTGAATGCATCCACGACACTACTTTCTTCATTTTACTTTTTAGCAGATTCAGCAAAGGAGCATTTTATTTCAGTTGCCAAATGCAGTAATGGTAGCAAAAGCAGCTATCACCAAAGTGAAAAAGAAGTGACTTGGTTATTTGTTGAATAAGAGCTTAAATATCACAGATTTGAATGAGCTAGCTTGCCACCTTGAGTCTCCTAGCACAAGTCTGTGTTTGCAGAATTGGAATGTCAGTCAGAGGTGATAGGGCACAGAAATGGAAATATGGCAGATTTCCTAGGAGAACAGAGGAAGGAAAAATGACAGCAGAACAGAACACAGGAAATCTAAAGTAGCAGGGCATAGACAGGGTTTGAGAATCAGGGGAATACAGGAGTGACAAGAGGGGATCATCTCTAAGCTTCCTCTTGCTCTGATCAGCAAGAGGAAGCTTAGAGATGATGTGGTAGCAATAAAAGCTGTCCAGTTTGCAATCAAAACAGAGGCAAAGCAGTGGGCAACACAAACCAAGGTTTATAAGTGACTAACAAATTTTCATCCTATCTACCTTAATGTGAAATATAGGATGCTGCTTGCTACCTTACTGACGAGTACACATCATGCATGCGATTTACTGATTGGCCACCACAGCCCTGTAAAGGGGTCACTGATAAATGTCCCTGTACTGCTGCAGCAAAGGACATGTTTCAATGTGTTTGACTTAAGCTGCATTGCCTGACTGAGACTTACATAGTAAGAAAGAGCCAGGAGAGTTGAAATCATTTTTTTCTGCAATTCCTAGCGCTCCAGTTTTGAGTACTTTGCTTGGCCTCTGTCCTCAAAGCCTTGGGTAGTTTAGAGTTGCTGTAGTACTCCTTGTTTCACTGCGAACCACAAATAGAGCTGGGAAAAAAACCCAAGAAGGATCAATTTGTAGTCCTGTGCTGTAACTTCTGAACCGCTTTCATACAAAACAAAACCAACCAGCAGCGATTCTTCATCACTGGCAGCTTGAAAGGTAGTACACAGTATTGTAGGTGATGTGTTTCAGAGCTTGTAGTGAAGTTGTTTCCTGTATTGGAGATCTTAGTCCAATGTTTTTAATGAAGTTTACTGGCCTGAAGGTAAGATGCTAAAATGTAAAACACCTTTCCTAAGTGGTTAGTCTTTAATAGGGTTGCAAGAGTATACTCTGAAAGTAGTTGATTGTGTATTTGTACTCTAGCAAGAACACAATTTTAGCAGTAGCAAACCCGCTATAATTTCCATGTCACCATTTCAATCCACTGAAGTCTGCAAGAAAGAGGATGAATTGGGTAAGTGAAAGCGTTAACAGAGTGGAAAGAAAACTAGTCAGGGGGATTTCTGACTGTTATCCAACTGCAGCGACACAGAGTGAGGCCAGCCAGGAAGACTGATGTGTTTCATAGCATGAGCTATCAAAAACTGACACCATCTCCGGATTAGCAGCCAAAAAAAGCTGCTGCGTGTGCTCAGGGTGTATTTAGTTACCTTGCTATATCCCTGCTATGGCAGGTTAATACTTGAATTCGTACTGCCTGCTTTTGCCTTTGTTGTCTTCTCTTGGGGGTTCCACCATTGGTAAGACAGTGGCACTGATGGGATTAAGCCTGGATGTTATCTCCCCTCACTGGCATCTCAAAAATCAATCTGGAAATGCTAGAGGGTGATCTTTTCAGAAGGGAAGAAAAACAAAAAATGTGAAACTCCTCGATTTGTTCAGTGCACTCCTTCCCCTTTGCATTTTCTCTTTCACTTTCAATGGAATTTTTAAGGGGAAAAATAACGTAATTAAACCAACTTCAGGATAATCTGTGCTCCTCTCCTCAGATGCATGAGACAATGAGCACATTTTCCTCAGGACCAGGGTGAGATAGGTCTATTTTGCTGCTGAAAAATGGCAGTGGTGGAAAAACTGACTATTGAGGTAGTTACTCTTGGAACTCCTTTATTCATGAGTTCGAATTTATGTAAATAGGGACTTAGGACTGGAAGCTTCTGCATGAAATCACTGGTGACAAGTCCTCAGAGCTTGTTTTGTCCTTTTTAAGACTCTGCATCGTGTATCTGTCATGGAGTTTTATACTGAAAGTATGGGAGAAGCATAGCTGATGGTAAACACGTTTATCTGATGAACTAAATCAATGGCACCCACTTAAACTGGCACAGATGTGCTAATAAGCAGGGGTTGCTGTAGATTTTGCAGATTTTATATACAGTTTTGAAGCTTTTAATGTGACTAATACATATGTATTTTCTTATTTAAAAGAATTGGACAAATTAACACTGGAAACACTTTGGAAATGACTGGCTTTCTCTGGAGATGTGTAAGTGTGGAAATATGGGAGAGCATGGAAAGTAATTTTGTTCTCTCTGACTGATAATTTGTCAGATGCAAAGGCTCAAAGAAGATCCTGCTCACTGGAAGCAGAATCTGCTGCTCTCTCTTGATATGAAGAGCACTTAGTATGAAAACTTTCACACTATGTTGTTCTGTATGCCATGAACTTGATATAGGGAGAAACTTGATTAATGCTTGGCAGTGTTCATGTATTCAGTAACAATTTACCCATCTTCTCACTCCCCTGCCTCACTTTTTTCTGTTCATTGCTCTCCAGTATTGCACACAATTTCAATGAAGTCTTGATGTAACACCTCTCTTCCCTCAATGTAAAGGCACTGTTTTTCAGTGCAGTTCCTAGAAGAGGTTTGAGAGCTTAAATAGCAACTTGGCCTCTTTTTCCATGGCCATGTCTCAGAGCATGCCAGTCAATCTGAGAGCAGGCATTTGGGGTGCAGGAAGCTAATCTTAGCCTTCCTGTTAGGGAAAGTGGCTCCTCTCTCGAGCCCCATGTGGCTTTGGAGCTGTCCACTAGTGGCTGACAAGCCAGAACCCAAAAGCACATGATGCTGTAGGTGTGAAGGATGCGGATGAACAGGAATTACCAAGTCTGAGCTGCAGACCTCGCTGGGGCTCTCTGAGGCAGTGAGGTGAGGAGGGCTGGCAGGGCAGCTGGTGCTGCTGTGCTGTCAGCAGGAGTGGCTGCCTCCCAAAGGTGCTTCCTGATCTTATGGTGGTTAGCTTTGGAAGAAGGCCCCAGATGTTTGCAGCCACTTCTTCCGTAAGCTGAGCTGGGCAGGGCAGGCAGAATTTCAGGAATATTCAGTGTTAGAAATACCCTTCCCCCCAGCTCAATCCCACTATGTCCCTGTGTGGTCTCACTGGGTTTGGGGCTCCAGAATGGGAAGAAGATGGGAGATCCTGTGTTATTTGGTCAGTTACTAAATGGTTTTCTGCTGGTGTTTCTGACACGGGTTTGTAAAAGATCAACTTAACTCAGAAATGTTCTCCCTCTGTCAGTTCCACAAGCCACTAGGATTTGGGAATGGTTTCTCCATCTTTGCTGTGCAGTAGGATGAGGGGAGATAAGAGATTTGCAGCTGCACAGAAGAAGGGTTGTGTTCCTGTCTGAGATGGAAATGAAAGCATTTTTGTCTCCACTTTTCAGTATGAGGGGATGACAGGCAGAGAGGGAATGCAGACTTCCAGCTAACACTGGCAGATGTTCCTAATAGAGAGGAGGAACATTTCCATTTTGTGTTCCAGTTAATTTTCAATCATGTCCAGGCAAAATGAAGGAAGCTCGGAAGAGGGTACAACAGTGAAAAAAAGCAATTGATGACAATCTAGGAAATTGAAAAATCCAATCCAGTTTTTGTCACCAGTTAAAGCTGAAACTGTTTAATTTGAAAAAGAAATAAAACATAGCTCTGACTTATCACTCCAATTACTTTTGCATTATTTCAGTTGATTTTAAATGTGAGTGAAAAGGGAGGAGGCGTGGGGCACTGTCTCTGTTTACTGCACAGAAACTCTTAGTTCTCTTAATGTGTTTAAATAAGCAATTACACTGCAGGGAAGGAATATAATGGTGTAATGCAAGATGTCTTAGAGCTCCTTCAGTCTTTTCCTTTGTCTCTTGTGAGGAGATGAATTGCTGTTTTCTTTGCAGGAGGCATTCAGCTAGCCAAAACCTGCTAATTATTTGTTGTCTTGGTTATCTTTTGCATACATGCCATTCGCTGGACAGTCATCATGAAATAGTAAATGCCAATGCAGGATGGTTGTAGGATGCTTTTGGGAGGAAGAGATGGTGTGCTTAGAGTGAAAAAACAGTCAGGAAAGGAAAGACAGTCTGAGAAATAACAGCCTTCAGTTTCAGCTGCTGTTTTGAGATGCTGAAGAGCCTGAGCTGAGGCATTCCTGTGTAGTAAAGTATAATTGTAAGTTGGTTTTTAATAGTAGCAAAGAATCTATAATTATCCTCAGAGGCCTTTTATGCTGTGTTCTGCATGAGGTAAGGACCTAGTCCTTGTCTTCAACCTTTTTACCATCTAAATGATAAGAAATTGAAGAACAAATTATGTGTTTAGGGAGAATATAAAACAACCATGATGGTTCTATTTCGCCTCTAGATTTTGCTGTCTAAATACTTGTCTTTTGCACAGAAGGCACAAATTTGGAAGGCTTGTTAGGATGGAGGTGGTAATAATAGTAACAAAAAGGAAACCTGTCTATGGAGCTCCCAGGGGAGGAGCACATGGTCAGCCAGCTGCTGGAGGGGCTTGGAGTTCAGCATAAAGTGAGCACTGGTACTATCCTGGTGTTTTGAAAGGCTGAGAGCAGTTCTGTTTCCTCCATAAGGCTGGGGGTCTTTGTAGGGAATCTGGAGGATGAAGAGGCTCACTAGATATTTAGATATTTTTATTTTTTCTCCTGATCTGCTATGCAGTTTCTAGGCAAATGCATGCTCCTGCTCACCCAGCAGACCTTGACCTGATGTCCTGAGCCCCTGGGGAAGCGCTAACCTCTCTGTCAACAGTGAGGATAGAACTAAATGGGAGACAGAAACTTTGCCCATATTGTCATTGCTGTAGCTTTTCATATGCAATCTTACATTACCCCTAGTTGAATTGCATTCTGGCTATAAGCTGAAGAGCAAGCTGTTTCACAAGCTGTGATCAGTGGACCAGTAGCTATTAGGAGAGTGGAAGTAAGTTCTTGAAGCAGTGACACTGTCTCCTTTCCTGTAAATAATTGGAGTTGACTGCTGCAGTGATATCCTGGTGTCTGTGTTTCTATGCAAGCCTTTTGCCAGCTCTCTCTAGAAGCAGCACAGGTTGGTTTGATACAGACAGCCATACTTCCTGAACATGCTGTAGAGTTTCCCAAATAGTCTTTGCAACTTTCCAAAGAACAGTGTGACATGGGGGACTGAATCCATGTGGCTTAATGATTTTTCTCAACTTTCACTGTCTTCCTGTTCTTTTACTCTGAAATAACTCATTTTTTAGAATTCCGTGTGTGTGTGTGTCTGCACAGAGTGGGGTTGGCAGCTCTGTTCAGTCTGACCTGGCTGCTGAAGTAGTAGTGTGGAAGTTCTGCAGCTATGTTGGTGAAGTGCTGCACCTGGAAACTTTGCGTGACTTTTACTGTGACTTTCTGTTCCACAACACCTTCTGCCACTGGCTTCAGACCATACATTTGGCGCTTTTTTTTGTCAAAGCTGCCTGGTGGGTGAAGGTGATGTGCCCTTTCTTCTGGTGGAGATAACTTGATTTGTGCAGAGCTCTTAACTGACTCACTCAAATAAAAAGTATTTGCCAGTGGCACTGCACTGTCATGTGTAATGTGTCACCTTTTACTAATGGGGCCAATAATATGAGTCTCACCTGCAGAATGTTTGTATTGCTGAACTTGAATTGCTTGCTGCTCTTCCATGAAAAAAAACCCCCATGAGTAACCGTCTAAGTGACTTGGAGAAAGAAACTAGATAACCTAGCTGAGAACTGAGAGATGGAAACATCTTAATCTACACAGAAGCAATAACAGCAAACTGATACAAAAAAAAATCCACAGTGCTTTTCTCACATGTGGGAATGTACATCATAGTTGAAAATAGGAGACCTAGATAAGTTGTTTTTTGCAGTGGGTTGCAAACCAGTTTATTTTTAAAGTTTATTTTTAAACTTTTCTGGCAAAGTTGCTCCAAGTGACAGAAATTAAAATCCTAGTAAATTGCAGAGCTTTTCCAGAATTGCATTTTTCATTGCTGTGTGTTCTGCTTTTATTAATAGTAAGGGTCAGTTCTCTGAAAAACTCTCTGGCAGGCTTGGTTTTGGTTTTTTTCCCCACAATTCTTCCCAAAGCAACTTCCCGTGTCCTCCAGTAATACTCTTCTTAGTTTAGTTCATCCATATTGCATATTACCGTCCTGGGTTTCCTACAGCATCAGAATAAATACTCGCTTTCCTGTAGCTCACGAATCCAGGTAACCATGGCAAAGTACAGTCAATAAATGAGTCACCCTGCTCGGAGTGTGCTGCACAATTGCCTTTGTGCATTTAACAATAGCACAAAAGCACAAATGCTTTATTACTTCATAACATCTCAGCAGGACTGTTGATGTGGATAAACATTCAGAGCTGAATTCACCTTTTGGGGGACATTTAGCAGGAAGATTCTTGTAAAGTCAGATACAGAGATGTCCAAGCCTAATTTTGCAGGATTCTTAGATTGCTGTCCACCTGAATCCAGCCTGCTCTTTCTCTCTGATGCCTTTGTGTTTGAAATTTCTGAGATGGGTACAGCAACTGGCTGGGCTCCAGCTGCTTTCAGATATTAGGGATAATACATGGCAAACATTTCAGTCTCTTCCAGGGTCTGTAAAGCACACTTAACTGGAATTCATAAATTCATAGCACACAGAGCTAGGAAGAAACGTGGTGATTAAACTCTTCCACAGCATGAGGCAGAGAATTTCACTCTAATTTCTTTAGTCAGCTCCATGATTTGTAGTTCAACAGAAGTATGGTCTTCTAGAAGAGTGACTGATTTTGATTTCAAATTGCTGAAAGTATGTATTATCCTTTTTAATCAGTCTCTTCTACTAAATAATGCCCTTAAGTGTCCTTTGGGGGTGGGTTTTTTTACTGGCATTACTGTAATTCATTATGATGTGCTTATGTTTGCTGTTTAATGAGGTTGGCTTGGTATTTATTGAAATAATTGTGGGATATAGAACATTTGTGAATGCCAGTTCCATGAGGTGAAATTTGGTACTTCTGGATAAAGTGCCAAGAGTTGACTGGATGCCCAAAAAGGTATAGTACTTCATAGAAAACAATGTGTTGTGATTAAAGGGTATTTCCTATCATGAAATAAATATTGGATCAAAAGCAAGCTCTTTGATTTGTTTTTCTTCAGCTGTGGAATTTGTTGGAATTGTACCAAAAGCAATAGTAATTATTTTAGTGAAGAAAGCATTAAATCTACTATGGAGCTACTTACTTTTCTGACAAAGCAAGTAAGAGAGAAGGTGTAGGAGGGAAAACTTTGACAAATGTGCAAAATTTACTCTTTTCAGCAAATTTTGGGCTGTGTTTTCTGTCAGCCTTCTCAGGTAAGGATTGCTGTCATTATGTGCAGCACTTGCCTGTGATTTTTGGAGAGTCCTTGATAATCTTTGCACTGTATTTTCAGTCTTTGCCTTTTCAAACTATACCTAAGAGTTGCATAGTGAAAAGACATCAGGTTTGCTCAGGGACCTTTTGGGATTCAGGCCATATATGCAGGGATCATATGGAAAAGCTGATTCCAGCCACAGCTTTCTCTTCACTCTTTCCATTTAGTACAACCCTCACAACTGCCTCCTTTTAATTTTTTTTTTCAAAATTCTGACCTAAAGATACCCAGCCAAAAGCAAAGAGAAGAGAGAGACTGTGCGTGGGGGATATCTGTGATATGGCCAGATGATGAATTTCTGCAAAAATGCAAATTAATGCTCGCTGTGTCAGAGATTTTACTGTGAAATAAGTTTTCTTTTTTTTTTCCCAATTTCTCATAGTTCCAGCTTGTCACAACCTTCCATAAACCAAAGTTGGAGCCATTTGCAGTTGCTGAAAATTTAAAACACCAGGAGACAAAGCACTACATTAGTTTTGTTTGAACATCTATTCGTGTGGTGTGCCTTCACAGGATTTTGGGCAGAAAAAGTGTTTAATTTTGTCCAGATTAAGGACAGGCACTTTGCTGCCCTTTTTGCTTACTGTGAATTGGAATGAGTGCGTTTTCCTCTAGAAAAGCATTTGCTGACTTTTTTTTCTCCCTGCCAGTGGTCTTATATATATGGAGTGAGTTTCTGTTTTCAGGAATTATTCAGGGTTTTCTCTGGTTCTGTTGGTTTTGGGTTCTTTGTTTTGTTGTTGTTAGGGTTTTTTGGTTGGGTGTTTTTTGAGGCTTTTTGCCTTTACCATGACTACAGCACTCAGGAGCTACCTGTCCCTCTTCTAGGAGGATAAAGTATCATGTGAGGTTTTGTTAATGGAGCCTTTGAGTTTTTTCTTGGCTCTATGTGAACATGTTCATGTGTGATTGAATATAATATATACGGTAGATACATGTTTTAACTGCAGCTTATCTTAACTGTTGAACAGCATGATAACAGTTTGACTATGGATGGAATTTTTTATTGAAACAGCTGCCTTGGTCATTTTCAGTTTAGTTGCTCGTATCTGGTTGTAACACAATGGTTTAGAGATTCTTTTTTATTTTTGCTTCCAGCAGTTGTGATCAGGAGTGTCTTAGATGACCCCCCCAAGTTACTTTGATGAGGTGAATAGTGTTCATGTTCTGTACATGAACCCCTGCTCCTTAAAGAATAATGGGTTTTTCTTTTCAAGCAAATGCAAGCCTTCCTCTACTGACAGAAATAGTTTCAAAAAATATCATGGACCATTTTAAACATTAAAGGTTTGGGAGGGATGTGTCTTAAAGTCTTCTAGACATCCCTTTTTTCTCAACAGTCTTTGTTAACAGTGAATTGCAGGGCATGGAAAATGGTGCCTGAAAGGTGCAATAGATCCTTTTATAAGTTTTGAAATATAAATGGAGCAAGGGGACACTTCACAATATTAGTATTCAATTTTTTATAGACAAAACCTTCCCAGATTTGCTCTTGACTGACTGCAGACAGTAAAAACTGGTATCACACTGTGTTGATGTCATAAAATCAGAAGGAGTGAACAGAAGGAAACCTAAATTATTTGATTGAGATCAGATCCCAAACCTACTTGATGAGTCAACAGTTTTGTTCATTTTTATTAAAGTCTGTGTCAAATTTTATGTGAGAGTCAATGCTTCAAGGCATCCTTCCAGCTTGCCCTGCCAGAGGAACCCCCAGGCTGCTGTGGGGCAGCAGGAGCTGGTGCACAGGGACGTGAATTCACCGGTGGTTGGTGAGATCGGGACGAGGGGGTCTGAGATGTCTGGAGCCTCAGCTGAAGTGCTGATGCCAAGCTCTGCTGACACCTTCCCTGCACACCAGAGAAGCTCATGGTCCTTTTCAGACTGTCTGGTTTAGACACAAGGTGTGGAATTATCAGTTTGCTGGTGAGATTCTTACTGTGTGTTTAGTGCAGTGATTCCTTTCAGTTTTTCCTCTTTATTGTACACAAGAGAATTTTATTTATTTTTAAAAATAAAGATAACCTGTCGGAAGCAGAAAGTAACAGTATCACCTAGAAAAAAGAATTTAGGACAACAGGGTTACAATGTTAGAGCTGAGTAAAACCGATGCATAGTTTGACTGCTCATGTATGGACTGGTGACTGAGGATGTGTTCCCCTAAAGTGTATTGAGTTTTAATTTGCTGTATTGTTGGTTTTTTTGTTGTTGGTTTTTTTTTCTTGTTCCAGAGAAAATCACATCTGTCTTTGCCAACATCTATTTATCTTGCCAACAGTCCCAGTTTTCAGAATCCTGCACACTTTTAGAGAAGGTATCATGCCATTGGCATAATTTTGAATTGAGGGTGCCGCACCTAAATGGTGCTGGAAGTTGTGCTGGTGCTTCACTGAGCATTGATATGACACTTTGTCACTTGACCAGACCTTTTCATGGTGCCTTTGCATTCTATTCAAAATCTTCCTCACTTCCATCCTTTCTACCTCAAATCCTACCCTAGTCCATAGAAATTGTTTACTGTAGGTTCAAATCCTGTATTTGATTTGCGTTCATACTTGTCCTCCTAGATTTCCTCCTGCTTTGGTGCTTTTTTTCCCCCCTTACTTTTCCTTCCTTAGTGTTCTGACTAGTGCTCTACTTCTTTCTACTCCTTAAATAACTGTGCTTTCCCTATGCAGGTGTAGCTTTTCTTGCCTTCTTATCACCTCCCTGTAAAATAGTGGGATGCTCTTAAGTAGAGGGGGAAAAAATCATGCTTTCCTACTTCACCCTGATCCTCTGCTAACCTTGAGTGTGCTCTGGGAAGTGTTTCTTTTCCTTCTCCCATCGTCTCTTGGCTTGGCTTTTCATACTGCAGAGTTCTAAAATCTGTCACTATCTGTTCACTTCCCCCGATGTAAAGTTGGCTTATGCCATGGTTTTCTCCTGGCTGGGTTTGTTCAAAGCTCATCCCTCTTCTGTCAGCTCTGAATACCCTGTTTCCCTCAGACTTGTGTTTGGCATGTGTTTTTGTCATGCTACTCTTTTAATCTCTGTCTTTCCAAATGAAATTAATATTCTGTGTCGTGATTTCTAAGACTTTTGAACCAGTTCAGATGCTGCTTCCATCCTATTCTCTTTCTTTTCAGATGATGCAGTATCTTCTATTCTGCTTTTCACACCTTTGGCGATTTCAGTGTAGGTTTCCTGCATAATTTTTAGCTGATTAGGTTTTGCTTCTTTTCCTCTTAATCTTGCCTGGCTGTGGTTCAGAACAGGGGCCAGCTCTTCTGGTGGTTCTGTCATCTCCTTTGCAGAACACCTTCAGGCAGGTGGAAGCATATGACAAGCTTGGAGTAATTTTTCACTGTCTTCTCGCTATGGAAAACTGGGTATTGAAAAACAAATAAAAATTCTTGGGTTGTCTCTTGTGGGAAGTTTGCTCATTTATCCTGTGGTAACTTGTTTGCGCCTGAAGAAATAACCTGAGCCCTTGGTTTTTATAATTCCCTACTAGCAATGAAGCCCAGGAATTGCAACAGTTGTAAATAACTTCATTACTAGTCCTCTTAATGAGAAATGTCAGTTCATAAATTTCTCCTTGGATTAATGAGTACATTTTCTTCTGTCCTTTAGAACACCTTTTGACAATGGTCTGTATCTCTGCATGTTTGGTTTGTGGAGTGTTTTTTTACCTAAAAAGTGCTCTGGTTTCTTCATTTAGCAGAAATTTGATAGCAAAGAAGAACTTGTCATTCCTAGATATTTGTGGGCTTGTCACAGGCACTTGGTCTTAAACACCGCAGAAACGTTGTGCTGTAATTTCTTTGGGAAGCTGCTCCTCTCTCCAGTCCAATTACACATTGCAAAGATTGTTTTGGTTTCTGTACTTCAGCCTTCCTTGCTGGCCTTGCCTTCTCAAAGGGATGTAGGGAATATATGTACACCTTGTCCTCTCCTTAGCAATTGCTATTGATTGTAAGGACTTGCATCAGATGTGTTACTCTTCTACAGAAATACCTGTAAAATTGCTATCAACAACCTTGTGCACCTGAGGCCAAGCTTTTAAATCCTTGAGTCATTGCTTTTGTCAATCTGAGACCTTTTGTATGATCTCTTCAAAGTCAATGGGCACTGGCTGCTCCCATTCCTTTAAACCTGCTCAGGTCCTCCGTATGATCAGCAGCTGAGCAAGTTTTCAGATGAGATACTAAACAGAGGTTAGCTCTGGTGTATTGACCCCAGACTACAAACAGAAGGTAGTTTCCGTGGAAAGGGAAGAAATCGCCTCATGAGATGTTTGTTGTCTCATCAGCCGAGTTGCTGCTCGTTCACTAACAAATGTAACTCATTTGCTCACACAAAGATGAGCCTCCAAATGCTCAACACTTCCATCTGAGGAACAGTTAAAAGGCATAGTGTATCTACTCAGATTGGATTCCCAGCTTGGCAGCTGAGCATAAAAGACGGTTTAATTCCAAACACGCTGCCTCTCTCCAGGCTGTGTACCCTGTGTTGGTAGAGGTTGAACGAGAGAATCCAGTGGATCAATTTGGCTGTGTTCGTGTGACACAGTACAACATTATGCACACATATCAAAAAGATCTCTGCAAATTATCTCAGAATGCCGCTGGAAAGTAGATTGGGCTGAGTTTGGATGAGAGTGATGTCCCTGGGCTGTGTCTGATACTTGGGCCAGCTCATGTACACCTTGATTTCTATCTTCATCATGTCAGCAGCATATAATGACTCCCTTTTGAACCACACATCTTTGTAGCTCCAATTAAAAAGATTAGCAATACATTCCCCATTCTGGTAAAGCTCTGCACTTAGCTTAAACAAGACGCTAAGACATTTTTTATATAGTGACACCTTTACAGACTTGAAAAGCTGCTTCAGGTTTTAAAATTGAGCTATGTGTTTATTCCAGTAAAAACTATTTAATTGTGTACAATTATGCCATAGAGTTGAAGAATATCAAGGTGGAAGGGGTCCTCAAGGATCATTTGGTCTAACCTATCCTGAACAACGCATGTACTTTGTGTCCCTTTATAAAGGCATCTATGACTGATGTGTTTACTTATGCATTTCTTTGGTATTTTCTCTGTTAAGAGACTGCAGAAGGCTTTAAAATTAATTTTGACCTTGATTATGACATTGATATTAGTTAGTGGCATGCAGTTTTCTTACGTTTTGGGTGTGTTTACTTTGTTGGGGAATCTATGCATGGTGTTATCTAACACATGCACTCTGTGTTTCAGTAACTCAGGGAATGCTTTTCTTGAAAGCATCCACATTTTATACTGAAATATGTTTTAAAATTCATTTGCTTTGTCAGGATTAATCTTTATTCTTTCCTAGAAATCTTTCCTAGAAGACGATTAATTTTAGCTGTAAAATATTATGAAGCTATATTTTAGTTTCCTATGTATTTGTATAAATAAGCCTGCTGTGTAGATATAATATAATAATTCTTTTGTAATACTAATACTTTTTTTATTAGAGAAAACACCCTTTTGTTTTACCAATGAGCTACAAAGAAAAATGCAGAAGAAATTAAGACTTATATTTAATGAGCATGAATGATTAATTGCTATTCTTGGAGTGATGCAGTTAAATAATATATGAAGTGGTTTTTCAGAACAGCTGACAGCAAATTACTCTTTCTAGGTTTTTGTTTGCTATTTATTGTCTTACTATATAAAATACATGGGTGACCTACATTTAATAAATTTATGCTTTTATTGTAGGCCAAGCAGAAATAAGTAATCATATTAAGTCACTATAATAAATCTTTAAAATAGATGCGAATAAATTCTCATTTTCTCTGGTGCTTGAGGAGCCCAAATAGGTACCTTGTATTCCTGAGAAATCTGTGTGAACACTGCACTGTTGTTAATTAAGATTTTCCTTGTAAAAGGGATCATTTTGGAAAGCTTTTTAAAATCATTTATTCGGTTGTTTTGTCATAACTGGTGCACGAATCAGGTTGCGATTCCCACATCTGTGGCTGTAGTATGTTGAGAGGGAATGCGTGCCCTCCTGAGCACTCTGCCTTTGTAGGATGCAGATTTTCTTGCTTGGTGAACGTTAGAAGTGCAAACTGCCTTGAGACTGAAATCGGGAGTGGGGTTTACTGCTTCTATTTGTGGCTCCTTTGAGCAGCCAGTTGCCAAGGAGATCACTGGCAAAACCCCAGCAACTCCCTGTACCACGTTAGCCTATAAAGCAAGCGCTGCAACAGATCCAGTGACAATCATTAGACACTTCCTGAGAAAACACCCTGGAGGTTTTAGGAGGGTTTATATTTCCACCACCTGTTTCATTGTCACATCTGCTCTTCAGCAAACAGAAAGGGAAATGTTTATGATCTCCGGATAAATATGTTATTTGTTTCTTTTCCCAATATAACCAATCAATGTCTATTAAAAACATTTCTATATCTATTAAAAACCCCATTTCTCTGCCTGCCTCGTGTAATCCTTCTTTGTGTCAGAGATAATTAGCAGCCATCTAATAAGATTAGCCAACTAGTGTGATTAGTGAGCTCAAACCCTGTCCTTTTCCTTTTGCAGGTAAGTGAATGTGGCATTCAGCATCCCTATCTACATTATTATCACTTTCTTTGGCTCTTATTTCTGATGCCAATTTATGGAGTGCAAACAATAAAGGCAATTGGAGAATACTGACATGCAGGTACTGTGGATGCTGTCGGAGTGTGTATTCTGAGAGAGATGGTAAGTGGGATGTTTTCCATCTTCACCTACATCGTGATAGCATTTTGATTATTTGCTGCTGACACGTAACAGCAGCCTGTTGTGCTCTTGGAAACCAGCTCTCTGTGGTATTGCTGGAAGGAGGAAAAAAAATGGGAGATGTTTTGCTGGATTGGTGGATACCAGTTTTCTGTGGATTTGTTTTTCTCCTGGATCGCAGGGGGTTTGGATGCACTGTCTCTGAAAGGTTATTAGCGTTTTCCTTTGGGTTTGGATGTTTCAGCTTGGAAACCAGATACCATTTGAGGAGATGTGCCAGGGTGCTGTAATTAATCAGAGATGATCAAACTGGAAGGGGAGCGACACAACCAGAAATAGACGTTGTGTTCCCTGCTGAAAATGATGGCAGCCTTCAACTGAGCATGTATCAAAAAATATTCTTAGACTGCTCAGAGCCTTTGTAATTAAAGCTAATTTGAACAAGATAATTGCAGTACTTTTTACAAATTAGAAATTAGTCAGGTTTTACAGGTATACTTTAATTGTGCTTCAGGAGATGCAAAATGCCGGGGAGATTTTTGGTGGAATGGAAACTTACTGATTTCAACTGGTATTTAAAGGAAAAATGAAAGAATGAGCTGTTCATCTCAGTGTTAAGGCAGATGGAGTTCCAAGTGAGCTCAGTATTTTGCTGCATTTCCAGAGAAGGCAATCATGTATTTTGCTATCTACAGCAGCACTTATTCATAGCCTGACATGTGAATGCCTTTGAGCAGGTCTGCTTAAAGCCTTATAAACGAGGGCTCTTACCAGGATGGTTTTTAAATGCCATCTTTTACATTAAGTATCTCTGGAAGCAGTAATATTGAGTGAGTGCCTTTAAAAGCTAATGTCCCCTTTAAAGGTCCCTGTTTTGCTCAGAGGGATTCTAAGGAGTTTATGCTTTCAGAGGGTCAAATTACTCCTTCTCCTCCTCTAGGGATAAAAATTCCTAGTTCCTCTTTGCCTTTCACACTTGCAAAGGCCAGTCTGCCCACTACTGTGATGCTTCCTCCACAGTCTAGTGGCAGTGGCAAATGGGGAGATTTCCTGGGATCTTCAGGAGGTTAAAAGGAACTCCTGCAATGCTGATACATCAGTGTCTGTCACAATATTGTGTAGCCTCAGCAGTCACAACTCCACGAACCCTCATTTCTACCAATTAACTGAGAAGAGGTTTATCTCTTGAATGAGAATTTTGATGATGGGAAGAGTCAGTGAGTTGCGCTGCATGGAGCTGCTAGTTAATTCAGTGCAACTGTTTTCTGATTAAACAGTTCATTCTGGGAGACAGCCAAAATGATTTCCTACCCTTAGAGCATAAAACCCTATGAATTCTTTGTGAATGAATTTCATCACTTGTTGTAACGTCTTCTGTCATCTTTAACATATGGTAAAATAGTTGAAAACCTGTTTACAACATTACTTAAAGCTACTTACATAACCATTTTGCAGAGTCATTATGGGAGATAAAATAGCAGAGGATCAAATACAATAAAAAATAGATTTGTAAAGAAAAAAAGTGGAGGAACTAAATACCTGTGTTCATTGTCCCTGAATGCCTTACCGCAATTCTTATGGGGTAATTATTTGTTCAAAAACCTTTTGTTTTACAGAATGATTTTTTTTATTGTCAATACACATACATATATATGTGTGAATATATTTGCATAATATAGTCTTTTCTGTACAAATGTGGGTTTTAAACCATCCCTTGGGATATAAATGAAATAATATTTGTAGTTTTGGGATATTTAATGATATCATCTGCATCTGTTGAATAGGTTGATTTACATTATGTGGAAGGGTTTTGCATTTGCTATTATTATCTCTCTTTGTTCAAAACTAGTATGATTCACAAAATGCTATAAAATGTTTAGGGCTTTGTTTTTAGGATGTGCACAAGTCATGTCTGTGGCAGGATTATGAGAACAGTTAAGATTTAGAGATTGATTATAAAAGCTACCTTGATTTTTTTTTTTTTTCCCTGGAGCTTGGATTGTTCTCACTTGTTTATATTTTGTGGACGAGTGAAAGAAACAAGAGGTCCCAAATATAGCTAGGGGCAATTACTCTCCTGTAATATGCCAGGAAGTTGTGTAGTTGTCCTTTGGCGTGTTCATCATGCCAAGGGAAGGGTTTGTGATGAAACATGGGATGTGAGGCTGTCAAGTGTGACATCCAGCTGGAAACACTTGATGGAGTAACACAATTTGAGGGTGAGTGTGGGAAGAAAACTAGCTGTCTTCATCAACAGGAACATGACTGAGGCAGTACTGAAAAAAGGGAGAGAAGCAAGTGGAGGAGATGGTGGAGGCTGTGGTGAGGTCTGGTCTGACAGGGCACCTTTGTTCCTGGGCATCACCAGCAGTGTCTGTTTGGCCAAGCTGACATGGCTGGTTAACAGCTTGCAGAGATTTGTACCTTGGTCTTTGTATTTCAGTAACTTGCACTGGTGAGCATCTCTGGTGAGCTCAGCTGCCCAGCTGTCACATTAGAAATTCAGGATGTCACCAGACTGAACTGCTCCCTGCATTTCTTACAAGGGCATGGCAAAGGAGCAAATCCCTGGAACCAAATTTCATAAATAATTTTGAGAGTATATATATATATATATATACATATAAAATATATATTATAATATATTGTATATATATTATATAGAATGTATATTTGAGTATATTGAATATATTTTGAGTATATTGAGTAATTTGAGTATATTGACATATTGAGTATTTTCTGGATGTATTCACTGGTTATCTCTAGGACAGTGTTCACAATTCTGGGAATAAGTCTTCTGATAATCTGCTCTGGTCATGGAAATTTGGCATTTGCTTTGCTTTAAGACTATGTATGTAAATGTTCTTGAAATACATCTCTTTAGTACTAAATAAATAATGAAATAGAGTATTTAGATTTGAAATTAGCGTACGTTCATCCTCTTTGGCTTGAATTGTGCTTGTAAAAAGTATTAATTTATTGGCTTAGCATTAATTTTTACTAAATAACATGAGTTTAGTAGAAGCTACTATTTGCATTAAGAATTGTAAATGACCGCCTATTTTTGAGGCTCTGCTCTTTATCTCTGCTATTTTCTGTTCTTACGTATGCAAAGTTCTATTTGTGAATGACTGATAGCTGTGTACTGGGAACCCATTAATATGTGCATCAGAACTGACTGACAGATTTATTTGGAAGTCTATTTTTTCAGAATACTTATCTGATAACATGCAGGTACACACAGACTTTGCAGTTGCTGGTGGAATAAAACCCTGAGAAGCTGTCATCAGTAAAGGTGTGAAAGCTGTGGTTGTATTAGCTTGATTTGTGGTTGTAATTTTTGGTTGGTTGGTTCCCATCCCCCTGCAAAAAAAGATCAAATTTGGCCATTTATATCATGTGTTCTATCAACTCCATAGGTAATTTCCAGTGAAATTGGAAATATTATTTTGATGGTGAATATTCTTTAGATTATTGCTGAGCGTCAACACTGTCTGCCTTGGGCGTGGAAACTTCACTGAGGTCACCTGTTTTCTGGCTGAGTTTTTTTGCTGGTGTCGCGTGTGAATTACTGTGGCTGTGTGGTTATACATGTCCTTTAAGGCTAGGCTGGGATTTTGTGTGACTCATATTTTTCCTTTGCTATTTTCAATTTGGAGCTTCAGAGCAAAATTTGCAGACTGAGAACCAGACCCCGCAGATGCTGATCTTTTAAGGATAAATGAATAAATCAGTAGTTAAATTTCATTCTAGAAAAATAACACCCTGCTCTCTCTAGGTGTAAATGGCTGGTTAGGTAATTTGCAAGTGTTCCATTTAGCTGAATTTCACTCTAATCTTATTTTTGAAAGTGTCTCTGCAGTTGGTTACTTCATGATTCTTTTCCATTATATTAATGGTATTTCCATATACAAAATCACCATTATTTATGATCACATCATAGCTATCAGTTTATATCCTTGTTATTTCATTACAGGGGTGCCCATAATAAAAATGGGCACCCTATCTTCTTGTTTTCTGTAGTGTAAAAGCAGGAGGTGGCCAATTCAGGATGTTTTCCAGTAAACTTCTAGCCTTCAGTAAAAATACTGGCACATCCTTGTTTGGGAATCATGTGGGTGTTTGCTAAAGTTATTGAAGTGGGAAAGTCTCAGCTATAAACTTAACATAATGATTATATGACTTGTATATTCTCAGCAACTTGTGTGTGTGTGTGTTCTGCTTATTTGGGTGATAATTACAAAAATAGAAAAGTAGATCTAAAAAAAAACCCCAAAGTACATGTTGTTGCTTTTTTTTAGAGATAGGACTACCTTTATCCACTCAAGTGGCAAAACCCTTCCAGCCTTACCCTTTAGCCCTGAGAGATTGGGGAGTGGGTAAGGTGAGTGCTTCGCTGTGTAGGTTGAGGACTGGGGTGAAGTTCAGGGCAAGGCTTGGAAGACACATTAATCTGATCTGTCTTATTTGAGTTTTACCCCTCATTCCCGAGGCACAGTGTTAATGGCTTCCTTGCTGTAAGGACAAGTGAGACTGAAAATGCATTTCAGGGCAGGAGAATTAGCACTCAGTCTTTGCTTTTAGCAGGAGAGGCAGTGCATTATCTGTGCTTGTGCTCTGTCATGCTCACTGCCCCAGGGTGTGCACACAGGAGGTGCCCTGATGGATCCCCAGAGAGGAAGAGAACCACCTGTGTGGCACGGCAGGGATTCCCTTGCAGAGCTTTAGAAAATCCTGTCAATTCATGCTGCATGTGTGAAGAGCATCCAGCTCCAGTACTGGAGACAGTTACGACTCTCACCCTGTTCTTGTGGAATTTTGCCTCACCTTTAACTTTTTAATTAATGCAGTTCTTGTCTCGCTACCATATCACACCATCTTAACTTTTTGGTTTAAATTGATGTAAGACACTGGCAATGGATTGATTTTTAATTAGCAAGACTACAGGCTGCGACTGGTTTTGTCTTTTCTTCCATCATTTCTGACTGTGAGAAGAATTTAATTTTGTAATGATGGCGTAGCATTTTCCATGGTGGTGACATAAAACCACAATGATTTTAAAATGAAATGTGCATTTGCATTTAGGTAACATTGGCAGAAAATAGCCTCTGAGGCTAACACAATTTTATATTGAATATACACTGTCTAATCTTGTTTGCAATTAGGTGGAGGAGGCATATCCTTACAGATGTTTTATTTTAGCATTACAGTGGTTTGTATGTGTTATTGTTATTCCAGTAATATGCTTTAGCTTAGATAGAAATATGTAAGTTCAAGGAATTGTTCCTTTAAGGCACTGTTTTCATGACAGCTCTAATTCTTAATTTTTGCTAGAAAGTAAGAGCAGGGAAACATGGGAATAAATAGCCATGGAAGAGGCACAACTACCTTTACTGACCTCTTAGCAAGAGGAAGTCCTTTATAAGAAGATGTTGGAAATATACTTGTTGTTAGCTATGTTTTTGGGCTGCTAAAATTAATCTCCTGGTCAGACATGGGGAAAACTTTAGAGGAGGAAGCCACATGGTGTTCAGACTGATGTGACAGTGTTGTTGCCACTACTGAAGTTGTAATGGACAAGATGTTCAGTGATGTTTGGAGGGCTCTCATACAGGACAGAAGGCTTATGCAAAGCTAGAAGGAACATTGTGTTTTCTGAAATTTTCTCAGCTTTGGGAATGAGATATAAAGACTGTAAAAGGTTCATTCTCTAAAAGGTGCAAATGCAGTGAATGTGATAATAGCCCTTCTGCCAAAAGATGCAGTGCAATGAACTTGAAAGGATCAGATACTGAGGCTTAAATCCTCCCAAAGGAATACTGCTGGGCTTCTCAGGGTGTTGAGAAGTTGGTTTGTGCCTTTCATCATAAGTTATACAGCTTTCCTGTGATGGAGGGAAGGCCACAGAACTTTTAAACCTGATGTGGGAAGATATCTAAGGTTAAAAACCAGGTGGGCAGTGGTTCACAGCAGAAAGTGAGAAAGAAGACAAGAGTACAAGGACCATCTATTATCATTGCACAATCTGTAGTTCAGCACCTCATGTTGGAAAATATTTCAGAATTTTCATGTAAGATTAAGAAAACCAGTCAAAGACTGTTGTTACTCAGCCTGTCTTGATTTCTCTACAAAGTAGAATGTAACAGCTGTACATAAGGCTGGTTAAATGGCAACATGATTGTTATAAATTATAATAAAATTGTTATAAATTATAATAAAATCTTATTGCTGGTTAAATGGCAACACAATTGTTATAAATGGCTATACAATGGTTAAATGGCAACACAGTGAAAGTACATTAATACAATGAAAGTATATTAACTTTCATTTGAAATTTACAGAGTTCACTACACGGCTTGGTAAACCATTTTGTCAAAGAAATACCCTTGCTGTTATAGTTTTGCCAGGTACGCATGATCTGAGTTGAGACATTAACAAGATGTATCATTAATGGAAATTATCCAAAGGCTTTTGACTGTCTTCTGTGCTTTATTACTCTGGAAAGAAAAGTTGTGTGTGTGTGTATGTTGGAAAGGTTGCTCTTCAGGGGAAAAAAGAACAAGGGAAATTTAAATACTCGCTACCTCAAAGGTATTATCTTACTCAAATATCCGCTTTTGCTTTAAATATTCAGCTAATTCCTTCACCGTTTTTATCATCCTGAAGAAGGTATGTTTATTGGCAGATTTGGCTTTATTCTCTTCGTTCTCTAGAGCTTCAGGTCTCCTCTGTGAGTAGGAATTCACAAAGAGCTTTTCTCACTCTTAAAAGCAGTCTTCTATTTCAGAAAGCAGAATTCCTCCCTCAGAGATGCCATTGTGCTCCATTTGTGCTCAGAAAAGATGTGAAAAATCTGAGGCACAAACGGCATATGCTGCTTGCCTTTGAACAAGCATGGATTCAAAATGGAGAGAGGCAGAGATTATTCTCATCCGTCTGTAATGGCTCTCCCAACAGTACCTGAAGTGGCAGGGGTGTGGGTGGGCAATGCTTCCTTTTCCCCACCTTGGCCTCCCTCCTTTGTTCCCAGCTCCTGCTGGACTTTTCTCTGACTCTGCTCCCCTGACGCACCTCCCATGTTGTCAGAGGTTTCAGGGACTTGGAATACTGCAGAACCTGCTGGAATCACCTGGAATATGCCTCCCCACCTGAGGCAGCCCTCACCTCACCGAGACTCTGCTGCCGCCCCTGGGCGCAGATGCCGCGTCCATCTGGAAGAGGAGTCAGCTCTCTTTGCACAGCATCTCCCTCAGCACTGCCTGGAGCGAGGTTTATGAAATTTGCGGCTCTGAGGCTGCAGTGAGGACGAGGGCAGCTCCTCGAGCAGGGCCGCGCCAGCAGCTGCCCTCAGGCCCACAGCCAGCGTGAGGCGGAGGCAGCGCTAACCTGACCTCTGGTTTTTGCTGCGCAACAGCGGCGTGGTGGTGTTGCCCCACAGCTTCGCTTCAGGTCCGCTGGGTGTGATTTGGTGGGTGTAACTGAGCGCCGCAGATCCCCGGCGCTGTGGCTGCTGTCCTGTGGGAGCAGAACCCCGAGCCGTGCCGCCGCTTGCGCGCGGTCCCTTCAGCCGCGTGCCCCACTTTGCCTGGGAGAACCAGCGGGAGGTTCCGGAGATGTTTGAGTTTAAAATCAGTACAAGCTTGGTGCAGGCAGTGGATCAAAGATAACTACAGCAGTTGAGAAGCTGTCCTAGGATTTTATCCTTCCCTTTGGTATGAAGTTAGGTTTTAAGCCCGTTTTGCGGTCTGGTTGGTCCGGGCTGGAAGGTTGGGCCTGGATCTGCTCTGTGCCTTTGAGGGGGATCTGGACCTCTCCTGCCTGGAGCCCCAAGGAGCCATGGAGGACAAACACAACATCCCCATCGTTGAGTGGGAGTACCTGGGCAAAAGGCATTCAACTGCACTTGTCGTGACTCTTTACTTGCTCACACTCTCACAGTTTAGACCGAAAAGTATCTACAGGAGAAAACTCCCCTTGTCAGCCAAAGTTTGGCAATATACGGCAGATCCCTCTTGCATGTGCACACACGGGATAAGAAGGCCCCAGGGTTGCTTTCATGCAGTCAGTACTAACTTCCAGGCACATATATATTTCAGATATCTCCACTATTTATATATATATATATTCCTGTATGGGTTTCAGCTGTACCTTCAGGTTGTTGTGCTGCACACAATAGGCTGTGTAGCTGCCTCCCTTTGTCACATCTCCCTCTGCCACACAAACCTGCTGTGTGTGACTCACCCACTTGTTATTGGCAGAAAGAAGATGGACAAGCTCATTTGCTGTGGAGCTACAAAACCAAATCCAGCCTGGGCTTTGCCTATTGTAATTTCTACCATTTAGGTGGCTGAGTGGGACATTCCCTCCATGACCTTAAGGGACATAGAGAATACACAAAGCTTTCTGCATTTCTTCTTAATCCTTACTGCTAAGGATGCCAGCACATGTTGCTTCGTGCAGCCTGGCTTTAAGCTATTCTTGTCTGCATCTCTCAGCAAAAACAATCAGTCTAACAGGACAAGTTAATTGAGTCAGGATGATCCACTCTTAAAATTTGCCAGCAGATCAGAGGCAATGTCCTTTATTTAGCCTATGGAACATAACTCCATGTAATTCCTGGGCTGAGTGGCTTAGACAAAGCACCTTAATTATTGCAGACAAATAAACTGAGAAAGAATCAACAAAGCAATATTTGTTAGAGCATATGAATGTGGCCTGTCTGGGTTATTTAATCGAGGCAGTGAAACAACGTTTCACTGATTACCTCCCTTTGAAAGTACAAACTGTTTGGATATAACTTTAATGTAGGCAATTAGGTGTAAACATTTTAGGCTATACATTTAAAACCCATTCAGTTTAGTGTTCTTCTTCCCCACAGTGTCCTGGAGTTGTGAGATGGGCTGAATCATATTCTTCATTTAAGTCAGGGCATTTTAATAGAGATCTCTGCTTTATTTATAGTTTGATGTGAAAGCAGATATTTCTGTTTGTATATTTGTATTTTGCTGAGATCTGATTTAGAGTTTTTGCTTTCATTGTACACTTCCCACTACTCTCAATCCAGTCTGGCAATTTATAAATGCTGAACTCTGATGTCTTTGTGCCAACTGGAACTGGGTGACTGCAGTTCCTTGCCAGCAAGGCTTGGTCTGAGTGGCTTCGAGGTGTTCTTGCTCTTGATCTATAAAACCTTTGGCAACCTTTCCGCTTTCTCTTTTGTCTTGTAACCCTGTGTATTTCTAAGCCATGAGGTATTTATCACCTTTTGATGCAGTAGAAAAACACCGTGGTTCTTAGAAGAAAAAAAGAATGCGTATTTCTGTGCTTCTAGTTGCTCCTTGTAAGTTTATTGTGAGGAGTTTTGTATGTAATTGTTATGCTGTATTTCTAACTCCTTAATTCTCTGCAAACTATCCTATAGTTGATTAATTCTGCATGGCGTTGAGAGAGAGAGTAGTTTCTAACATTTTATTTGTAGGTGTCCAATTTAAAAAGAAGTCCTAGAAAAATGTCAGCAGAGATCTGTGAATCTGAATGATGTAATTATAGAATAATTCTTCTGTGACGAATAGAGTCAAGAAGAAAATTACTAAAGCACTGTCGTGCTGTTTTTCTGTGGCGTTCCTTTGAAAATGGAATTATTGTAACACCTTGTACTTGTATCATCCTTGGACTGGGTGCTGTGCATCCTGATTGGGAGCTATGTATAGCAGTGACCTCACCACAAAAATGTAACTGCTGTTACTCTGTGTGGCACTGAAAATGTTAACCTCAAGCAAGGAGGGAAGATTATTACACTTCAATGAAACTTCAGTGAATATATATAAAAAATAAGTTGGATTTTCCTAAGCTGGAATTTATCTTGGCTGCTGAAACTAGCATTCAGGTATTGTGGGATCACAGATGGTCAGGACCTTGTCTTGTACAGCAGGATAGCTGTGCTGACACTGCACCGAGGGATTGTTTCAGCACCGACTCTTTTTCTGAGTCTTTCTGAGCTCTGTTTTCCTCAGTGTCCAGGTGTTCCTCCAGGCCACACCCAAGAACTGACCCAGCACAGCCCTGCAGGGGGAACAGGTTCACAGCCCACAGTACTATGCTGTTAACCATCCTTGACCAATCATTATTTTTGGCTTTCAAGTACTGCCGTGTCTTACATCTTAGGCCCCTCCGTTCCCAATTCACTCATTCTGGATGAGGATGTTATTTCTGAATAAACAAATTATTCTGAAATAATTTTTCATTATAAAAACCAGACTCACTATATGCATGACCTGTTGAAGAGGAAAAAAACCTGAGGTCACTCTCTTACATTATCATGACTCATTCCTGCTTAACATTTTGATTGTACTGTGGCTATTGTATTTGCAGATTCTGACAAATAAAGTTTGACAAGCAGTAAACCCTGATGTATAGCAATGAGTCACAGCTGGAGCACCTGATGCTTTCAATACATGTCTGAAAAAGGTAGTCTTGGGGATGCTGATGTAAAGAAACTCCTGTGATTTGTATTTTTGGAGGCCAGTGTTACACTGTTATTATTATTATTACTGAATGTATTTTCATAAAGGCTCATGAAGATATGTTTTCAGGGCTGTAGTGTTGGCTAATGTGTTTTGTAGAAGGGACAGTAGCTTCGAACTACTTCAGTTATAGAGCTGTTTTACTAAAACTTTCTACAGGATAAAACTAAAGGGAGTGTGCTTATTGTAGTGGGATTTTAAGATTTTTTTCTCTCCTTCTCGAGTCAGTAGGATTTGGTTGTGGAGCAGACAGTTCTGCTGGTATTTTTGCTGTACGCTGCTGCCTTACAGAAGTTGCTTGTTCAGCTCACACAATGTGCTTTTGGGGAGGATCATGTTAAGATATTGTTCTAGATTTAGAAATTTTGCTCTGCAGTGTATCGTGTCAAAGCCCCTGGCAGCTGTTCCAGCCCTCCTTGTTGTGTGTATACACCACTGAGACTTGGGCAGCAGCTTCTAACGGGAGTCAGCAAAGAGCCTTTTGTTCTCTAAAAAACCAGACCAGGTAATTATTTGACTCATCCCTCAGAGAACTATACCTGAAAGAAAAGTAACGTTTGTTTTACCATTGTTTCACTTTAGATACCCTTCGTTAGATTTCAGTGGCACAATGCTATTGTTCCAATAATAAATACCATTAGTCAGCTTTTGAGAAGTACAAATGGTTTTGGTTTGTTTTCCCTCTGGCATCTTACAGAGAAGTGCTTAGGCTTCAAGAGTCCTGCTCTACCACCTCCTCAATAAGCTGTGATTTTTCTGTCTCCTACATGGTTTCCAGTACAGACCTGTCACAGCGATGTACAGATCAGCACAATACAAAAACCAATTTTCCTAAATATCCAGAGTGTAAAGTTATACATATAGACAATACTTTAAAAGTCTTATCACTGGAGGGAAAAAAAAAATCCCACAATGCAAATCAAAGATATCTAACATCTTTAAGTAGATGGGAGATCTTTGCAGATGTGTAAGTTGATATTTTCAAAAATTGAGTATATTCTCTGTTAGAGCTAGAGAGACTAAGGCAATTGGTAGTGTTTATGAGAAATTACTGTGAATGTTTTGTTCCACCTTCTGACATCATCTTTAACACCAAGCTATTTTATGTAGCAATTACTGCATAAATTGTTTCCTGTCCTGATTTCTTTTGCGCAGTACACGTATGAATAGCCATTTCAAATAGGTGCGTTAACACTCATGTTTATCCCTCCCATCTTTATCTGCGTCTTTTTTATTGATAGATATGAATGCCACTGTGTCTGAGTTTAAGCTTAGACTATTAATATCTTGATTAAAAAATATATATATATATATTACAAGGCTTTGTCTCTCACCAAAATGGGCTCAGTTAAAACCGATGCCATGGGCTGGGTGAGCCTCACTTTCACACTTGTGAGATGGAAAATGAACGTTGTGCAGGAATTGTTGCTAGTCCAATGGATTTCTCTTCCCAGCAGTGATGACTCCAGTTTAAAACATAAGTGGGTAAAGCACATGCTTTTCCGCAGCAGGTCTAAAATGTGGAAATTATTTCTTTTGTAATATTCTTTATTTTGACTTCTTAAAAAAATAATCTTTTTCTTTATTAGGTCTAATAAAACAATATATACTTAAATGTTAGTGTAGGAAGAATTCAGGATCTTTTACCAACAGAAGACCACACAAAAGGATGTAGAAATTAATATTTTGTGAACATATCACCACATCTAGGGGAGCAGCATTGTGTTGCAGCCATCAGTCCTTTTCGGGAGGTAAAAATCTGAGGTGAAATCTTATCCAAGCCAGCATTTCAGTCTCTGGCTTCCAGAACATTCACAGCTTACATCTTCAGCCCTACACAAGTGAGAACAACACCCTTCTCCTTTGGACAGTGTGGCAGTAGGATGTCCTTCGAGGCACCCGTGCATGCTGGCGCCCAGCAGTGTGTGGGGCACCTCACTGTGAGATTTTGCTGCTCCTATGAATTTCTCTTTGGCAAATAGTTCTGGCTGCAGACTTTTTCTCTTCATTGTACCCTGCCACTCTGGGCCAAACCAGATTCTGGTTTATGTCCATGTACCTCACTGAAACAGCTTTGCTTTAATTGTGGGGGATTTCTTTCCCTCTAAACTCCACCAATGCTGGTAATCATTTAGTCAAGTTTGGATAAGGTATGAGATGAGCTGCTTTTTTCACACCTAAGGATTCTCCAGGCAAGGGCGTGCTTTGCTTCTCTGCTGCTGTTGTCTGATCTAGGCCTGGGATACTGTGCTTATAATAAGGATCCCCTTGAACCTGAATTGTTTGGATTTAAATTACCAAGTCTTTCAAATACCTTTAACTTGTTCAGCTGCATGTTACAGCACTGCTCAATATATTATGTTCATTGTCACCAGGCATCCTGTGACAGTACACAGCCAACCTGAAATTTGGAGCAGGGGATCCTTCCTGCTATTGGGAGAGTAGTTTATTCTGTGTTTTGTATCCCTCTCATGGCCAGCTGCATGTGTGTCCCTGGCACAGCCGTGGAGATAGGACTGCCAGTATCTTTAGATGGCCAGTGAGGACTGGACTGCCTGGCTTGTTTTGTTTTGTTTGTTTTTTTTTAAAAATCCTGAGAATCCTATTTTCATGAGGGATCCATAGAAACACTGAGAACTTAATTTGAAGGTGGTGATTTCAGTAACTTAATTGGAGAGCTGCTTGAGGTGAGCTGGTAGTGGATCTCGCTGACAGGCGAGGTTCTTAACCTTTTACAAAGTCTTATTTAACATTTCTTTGGTACAAACTTTCCAACCTGTGTGTCCTTAGACTGGTAATTGCAGATTGTCCATTTCTGCTTCTGGTGAATTCGGTTGTTTTGTTTTAAAGGGAAAAGCTCTACAGAACAAATGCATGAGAAGAATATGACCTTTTTCCCAGGTTTGCAAATGACACCCAAAATTAAGGTAGCACTGCTTGGCCTAGATAATCACACTTTTTGTGAATTTGCAGCAGGCTAATCTGCTTTTAATTGCTCAGCTTTTTTGTTGTTGTTGTTGGTTGGTTGGTTGATCGGTTTGGTTTTTTTTTGTTGTTTTTGTGTGTGTGTGTATGTTTTCCTTTTATGAAGAGTTAGGCCATAAAAATGTAGAGCTTTACTAAAAAGTATGAAACAGAACAATATGATTTTGGTAGGGGAAAAAAAGGTAATGTCTTTTAGCATTGTTTGTGGGGTTGGGGTTTTTTTAGGTGTGGCTTTTTTTGTTTGTTTTGTTGGGTTTTTTTGAAGTAACGTGAAGACAAGAGAAAGTAGTGTTATACCAGTTGGTAAGGTGACAGTAGACTTTTGTTCAGTAAATAGCTGGCTCCATTTAACATTTGACACTTACTATTAGCATGGCAATTGTTTTAAAAGGTTTTCTGTAAGCCTTAGATTCTAATTTTCAGAATAGATTTGAATTAATTTGTGCTTTAGAGATAACTGAAAACTGCTTTTTAGATTAGGGAGAGCAAAAAAGAACTCTTCCTTGAAATACCCAGAATCCTAGTATGTCAAAGGATATATACAGACAGCAGAAAATAAATGTGCAGATGGGGAGGCCTGAAAAAACATCAAGTGCAGATCCTGAATTTATGCACATTTCTGAGATGGTTGGATGAAAAACGCTCCTCTTATCTTCTGTGGGTAACCATGGCTACTGTGTGATGTGATTTTATTTTTTTCAACATGAAATTATACACAAGTGCAGGAGAGTGGTCTTGTCTCAGCTCACACCATATGTATTTGGGCGATAAGGATTATAGTCAGTGAATGTGCTTATCAGTGTGGCACATTTGCTCCTTTAAAATAGGTCCCGATTTATGTCTTCATGTCTCCATTAGTCTGTAGAGGGTAAATAGTGTGGGATTTTCTCAAGTACTGCTACATGAGGTTTAGGCCATCTCTTTTTGTGTTAAAATGTGTCTGTTACCTCCTTGAATCTGAGTCACAAGCTAATATAATTTGGGGAGGGGGAGTTGAAAAGGCACCATGAAACACAGATACAAAGTATTGTAGCTCAAATTTTGTGCTGGTTCAGTGCCATAGTCTTAAGTATGAAGTGCTTATTCCCTGAAGTACATTTTAGATTAATACTCCTCCCTGCTTGATGTGTTTCTGCTTTCATTCACGTTTTCAGCATCCTCATGAACTTGGAGGGATACAGAGCTGAGGCAGGAATTCCTAACCCCTGCAATCCCTGTAACATTGGGATGGTTTGCATGGAACTAACTCGTGCATGGAGCTAAGAATACATTCCTATTTTTCTCTACGAGTGCCTGAGTTGTACTCCAGGGATGGTGAGTGTGAATCAAAAGCTTGCCTGGCGTGGGTGGAGAGGGATCCTGCTGGATCCTGCTGCACGCTGTCCCTGGGGCTGCCGGTGGCTGCTCCAGCAGAGCTCGATCACACGGTGCCACATCACTCACAGGGCACCCACCCACAGCAGGGACAGCTCTCACATAGACAAACTCCCTGAAATTGCAATTATCAAGCATAAACCTTTACAGATAATTAGTTCAGGAGTGAGAATTGCTTCCTTAGAAACATAATAGTGTGGATTAGGGGTGCAACTGCTCAAATTTATGGTAATGTTGCTTTGGCTGTGATTTGAAAACATCTGAATTTGTACTTATGTGCTAATACTCTTGCAGTTGTTGCCACTTTGGGTGATTTTATAACAGCAGAAGAAAAGCAAAACATTCTTTGAAATATTGCTAAAAACCCTTCTTGTAACAAACTTTCTGCTACAGCACAGCAAATGCTCTTTTTAGCTGTGATTTGGCTCCTAAAAGAGGCCTGTGAAATTAAAAAAGGATCATTTGGCAAAACTTATCAATGAAATTAATAAGGACAGCATTTTGTAGGTCAGACCCAGATAGAGAAGTGAGAAATACAAACCACATGAACTAAGAACTGCTGGTGGATTGCGAGAAGCAGAAGGAATAAGAATAGTTTGCTAGTTGAGGAGGATTAAAGTCAGAGCTCAATTTACAAGCAGTAAGCTGGGTGAAGCTTTACAAAATTCAAGAAGCTTTCTGCAAATGTCTTAATATTAGAAAGATGTTATGTTTAAATAGCCTCGTAGTAGAAAAATTGGAACAAAATATGTAAATGTATACAAGAGGCACCTTTTGAACCGTTGTAATCCACAAATGAGAAATAGAGTCCTGCTCCCTACTCCAGGTAGGGTAGCTGCTTTAGGCAATTATGTCTTCATGGAAGGTTGTAACAAGGATGAAAAATACACAAACATGGCTGAGAAAGCAAACAAAAATCAGGCTGAAGGTCCTGAGAAACTCCAGAGGAAAGCTGTAGCCAAAGACAATGGGGACAGCAAGCATAAAGTCTCTGTGGCAGACAGGAATTTCACAAGATACTGTGGGATGAGGATGAAAATGCTGCTGCACGACTTACTTTGTAAAAGTACAAGTACAGGCCAAAAGAGACAAAGGATGCATTAAAGTTGGAACCTGTGTCCAGCAGAGAAAAAAACAACATAATTGAAGATAGCCCTCAGGGTAGCGGAGTAATTGTAGAAGAAGAAATCATGACTGAGAAATGCATTATTTTCAGGAGGCAGGCAGTGGTGACTCATGCGGATGAGATAGCATATATGTGACATGAAAGCAGTTCAAAACAGCAAAATTAAATTACTTGTCAAGTTCAGATTAGCATCAGATGCAATGACAAGTCAGTGACACACAAGCAAACAGGAAATTGAATGCCAAAGTTGTGGAAGGGCATCCGTGACTGCGCTGGGGTACAAAGTCTTCCTCAGCAGTGGGCAAGAAAAGGAAGCAAAATTGCTAGCAAAATCAGGCCAATTAAAAATGTGATGGCTTCCTTCTGCTGAGGCAGTGGCTAGGAGCGGTGCTAAGAGTCCTGGCACAGCAGTAGGACAGGGGCACCTCTGAGCTGAAAATCATGTCTGGGCCTGAAAATCTAGGATAGAGATTCTGCCAGATAGGAGGAGAGAAAAACTAATGTTGGAGCCACTGCTCGTGCCCCTGAATGCTGAGGTGGCCAAGTGCTTGAAGTGCTTGTCTTCATGTGGCCAGAGTCGTGCCTATAGAAGCACTGTGACTCAGAGACACTTCTGGGAAGCATTGTCAGACGGTGACACCGAACACCAAAGATTGGGCAGACAAGCGAACTGGCGGGCAGGAAGCTAGTCTGTGAATTTGGGCATGTTGCAACATCAGCTTGCCATGACCAGTCAAACAGTTAGGTAATTATCAATATTGTTCTGTGCTCTTCCTCAAGAAATCTTCAAAAATCAGAGAAGCTACACTGCAACCAGTTCATCAAACACTCCCCTGGGAGTTTTTGTGAGTAATGCTGTAGGGAAAGCTTCATGTGAATAGCAACTGATGGTGACTGATTGCCAAACAGGAAAAACTGCTGTTGGCTACCTGCAGGAAGCTTTTGTCTTTCCAAATGATGCCCAAAAGACACTGTTTAGATCACACTGTAAATTCCAAATCTAGAAGCAAGTCCTATATGTTAAACAACTAATTCGTTAATTTTAGTCAGCTTCAGATAGTTGCACTTACTAAATCTACCTGCTACAAATAGAAGAGCTGCAGATGAAATATGTGGAAGAGTGATGAAATATTCTAGTTCAGTGGAAATTCTTCTCTGCTGAGTGTGGTAATCAGAAAACCAGAGAACGTCTGGTGAAAATAAATTTACAGGACTCAGTGAAAGATCTAAAAAAACCCACCATACACAAAATTTACATACCCAGAATCACTAGCATGTGGCTGTGTCCTTTTCACAAGAAAACATTTGCTTCTGAAGTAAACCAAAAATAAACCAAAGTGCATACAAGTTATTTAGTGCAACAGAAAGGCAGGAAAAATCAGATGTCTCCAACTCAAAGGAAAAAATTCAAGTTCTTATTTTAGAATTTGTAGCTTTTATTTATATATGTATAACAATGATTGATACTTTAAGATTGTATAACAGAATATAAAATATGTATGAAGATTATGCTTTTCATGATTAATTTGGCAAAGTGAATTAAATGTGAATGAAGGGACAATATAATAGATAGCTTCATAATGGAGGACACAGCAAGATATATATGGGGAGATTAATATGTGGAATCTTGAAAGATGTGGTGTGTTCAGTAAGAGAAGATTATATCCCTAAAGCAAGAAGTATTACCTGGGTGCCCATTTCTTGTCTCATGCTTCACTACTCACCACTTGCCTTGCCTGTCTCCCTCTGATCCTAATTTATTTTCAGTTTTGGAAAATCCTCCTGTATCACATTCTTAGGGTTCTCCTCTTTCCTGTCTGTGTCCTATAAAATCCAGGTCTGCTTTAGAAGGCATGGTGGGTTTTTTTTTTTCCTTGCTGCTTAAATTGAATTATCTTCTCTTCCTAGCTGTGGTTTAGGCAAGCCCCCCCTCCCTGCTTTCTCTCTGGTTTGCAATAGCCTCAGGCTTCTCTCTTGTACTCCTTTCTAGATGCAAATCCCTTAGCTCTTCTTTCTCCTTCTTTGCAGTATTTGTCTTTCCTCTTCTTCCCCTTCTTTATCAAGGTTTATTTCCCAGATGTCTAGTGTTCGAGATCAGAGTTGTTTTCAGAAATGCACGTCACGTGTTTTATGCCTTCTGTTTGCTTTTTTCTTGTTCTTTTATCTGGGGGGTTTTGAGCCTCTGCTTGTAATATCAGTACTTTCTCGTCTGCAGTGACTGAGTTGGAAAGACTGATTTTCAGGGGCTGGTAAATGTTTTTGCTCTTTGAAAATGACTCAGGGCTTAGGAAACTCCATGGATCTGCACTCTAATTGATTGTGCAAATGAAATGGAAGAATTTTCGTCTTAATTTCGGTGAAAATTTGTTAAAATTTCCTGAGGAAGGGAAAGAGAAGTCAAAAATTTAAATAATACGAAGATAGGTTGTCATATTGGAAGTTTTTTTGTGTTCTTTAGCTGACCTGCCTTCACCTTCCCCATGATGATTCTGACAGCTCATGAAATCGTGTATTCCATTTATCTGGCCCAGCCCAGTAGCCTTAAGGAAACAGTTTGTGTTATAATGAACATGTATTTGGGAGAGCTGAGTGTGTGCTAACAAGCACTGAGAACATTTTAAACAATAAAGAGTACTTGACTGACACTATACTGTCAAGTGAAGACTTACCTTGGTCTTTGCCTAATATTTTGGCTGCGGAGAAGGTCAGAAAATAAAGTTCCACAGTCAATGATTAAGCAGTTTTTGGGTGTTCTGTCTGTTGAAGCCTACTTGGTAATAGGCTTTAGAGTGTAGAGGAGCTGATGTATGTGGGATATTGTGGGAGGTACTGTTTGACATCTGCCAAAGGAATATTATGCTTTGCCTCTAGATTTTGTGAATGACATTCAGCTTCTGGAGGCGGGACTGTGAGATACACTCAGCAATTGCCACTGTTAAACCTGAAGCCTCGGTGAGGGGGGAAGAGGCCATAGCTGAGATTGGCACATCCCCACAGAGGAAAATTGTCTCCTGTAGCTCCGTGTGACTGTGCATTTCTTCCTTGCAGCTATGCCAGGTACAGAACCTGGAGCCTTGTTCTGCCTTTGGATGTGCTCAGGTTGGAGTTTCAGCACCACTTTAATGAGATTTGGCTGCTGTTGAAAACGGCAGTTCTGCCCTTATTCTTCTTCCACTCTCTGGTCCCTCAGTCCTGCCTTCCTTATGCTGTTATCACTGTTTATGTTGTTTGGCTTATCAGGAAGGAAATGATCAGGCAGAAAGATTACGTCTCTGCTTAATTTTGAGTTGATCACTTTATTGCACACCTCAGGCTGGGATAGAAGGCAGGAACAAAGACAAAGCCCTTTGTTGGTTTTCTTGGATGTTTTCTGGTTTTTTGAGAGGATGAGGGGAGTATGGAGGGGGATAAATGTTCAGTCAAATTTAGAATATTTGCAACATCTTGACATCTGTCGTGGTTTGACTCTGGCTAAATGCCAGGGACTCATGAAAGTCTTTCATTTGCTCTCTTTTGTTACAACTGGGCAGAGGAGAGGGGAAAAAATTACTGAAGGGCTCATGGGTTGAGATAAGGACTGGGAGAAAAACACCCTAAGGGAAAAAACAGGTTCACCTTTAAAGGTATAAAGTAAATTTATTATTAACAGAGGAGGATAAGGAGGAGTAAAATAAGCCTCTCAAACACCTTTTTTCCCGCCAGCCCCTCCCTCCTTCCCATTGACAGTACAGGGAGGGCGTGGGGGCTCTGGTCAATTCATCACTCAAGATCTTTTTTCTGCTGTGCCATGGGTCTCTCCCTTGGGCAAGCAGTTGTCCCAAAACTGTTGTGGCGTGGGTCACTTGTCCACAGGGTATAATCTTTTAAGAATAGGCTGCTCTAGTTTGGAAGCAGAGGCTCTATCTCTGGAAGCAGGGGCCCTCTCTCTATTCAGGTCCCCCACTAGATCACAGCCTTCTCTGGCATCCACTCAGTCTGGCGTGAGCACTTTTCCCACGGGCTGCAAGTGGATCTCTATCCCCTATGGATTCATGCATTACAGCGGGACAGTTTGTTTCACCATAGTCCTCACTATGGCTTGCAGAGGAATCTCTGCTTTGATGCTTGGAGCACCTCCTTCCCCTCTTTTTTTTTCCAGTGACCTTGATGCTTCCATGTTGTTTTCTCTCATGTGTCCTCACTTCCTCCTCTGACTAGAGGAAAAGCTGCTGCTTGTAGGTACCAGTGTCAACGAGTTCCACTAATTCAAAGATTCTTGCAAGATGCCACAGCGCTGAGAAGCTGATCCCATCCAGGTTCTGTGCTGGGGAATTGCTCGCCGTGTTCCTGCCCTTGGCCATGAGCGGGCAGTGGCGACTGCGGCGGCGCTGGGGCTGTTTAAGCCTCTCTCCATGCGGGAAGGAGAAGCCACCCCTGCCCCTCTGCCCGTGGCACAGCTGGGTGGGGGTGGCCAGGCAGGCCAGACTGGCTGCAGCCACGCTGAGATGGTGGCTGCCATGGTGGCATGTCACCATGGGCCACACCGGCATGGTGGTGGCCACGGTGATGGGCACGGTGCCTCCCCACCCCTGGGAGAGAAACTTTGCATGCACTGTTTTGATTTTCTTCTCAAACATGTCATCACAGAGCAATTACTAACCTCTCTAACTGGGCCAGCAGCATGTCTGTCTTCAGAGCCATCACGGATTGGCTCTGTCGGACACGGTGGGACCTTCTAGCAGCTTCTCACAGAAGCTACCCCTGTGGACCCCCCGCTACCAAAAATCAGGCTGTGCCAAGCAAACACACATCATTATTTCTTCTCTCCTGACAGTAAAATCGTGAGGGTTTCTTTTGCGGCTTTTCCTTTGGAGCTTCCTAAGTGACAGCTTAATACCGCAGACCACTGGAGTCAGTTTGACACAGTTGGTGATACGTGCAATGTATTAGACCCAGAATTGCTGTTTGCTTCAAAAATCTTGTTAGAGGTGATAGAGGATTTCTGGGTTTACCCCAATCAAATGCAGTAGAAGAGCACCGGAGTAATTCTTTCTCCTGCAAAAACGATAGCTGTTATCAGTGTCTCAAGTAATCAAGTAATTTGGTAGCACCCAACCCAATATAAAATAGCATTAGTAATAAAAATGTCTGAAGCTCTTAGTTTTTTCTTACCCTTCACATTTATGCATTCTGAATATTAAGATAAGTCACAACATTATAAAAGAAATACTGCAGGCCAGTAACTATCAGAGGCATCAGCTATGATGCAGTATATACCATTATCTGTGAATTAAGGTTAGTAAATTTACTGTCTGTGTGATGTGTGCTTTTCATTATGGATCTATTTAGTAAATGCCACCTGTCTCCAAGAGCTACTTGTATATGTGAAAGATGTAGAGACTGTAAAATACGAACAAATTTTAAAATACCGATACAGATGAATGTATTCCTGTAAGAGGAGTAAATATAATGTATAATATTTAATGTCTATAAATATATAGTTAATCACATTTATATTCCCATGCTCCTTCTCCCTCCCTGTGGAAAGGGCCTTGTGAAACTCGTCCTGCAAATAACTGTTGATCCTGTGCTGTGTTGGCACACATGAAATCTTCTTCTGTTGTTCCTGTAGAGGAAGTTGATATCTTCTTCTAGAGAGGCTGCTGAAAATGCATTTTCTTCTGTTCCAATCCAGGCTAGTTCATTTCTGCATTTTAAATTTGTAATTTTTATTTTTGCTTGTAGCTTCCCTTACTAAATTGCACAGAAGCAGTATTTGTTAAAATACCTAGCCTAAGTCTGTTTAATCATATTTGAATAATCTGCTTCAAAATGGCTAATGTACAATTTTTTTAAAGTGTTTCTGAACTGTGTTTACATTAGAAAAGACTAAAGCAAAAAAATACATTAAATGATCCCCTTCTGCCAGTTTGTGATTATTACAAAATGTGAATTTGAAGCAGTTGAGGTATTTATTTTTGTGAACAGGTTTTGGGCATTACCTTTCAGTGGTTTTTTACAACATTGACTTCCCACTAAGCAGGTGTATTCACAGCAAGGTTTCACCTGTGAGGTGGCCATACTATGGAAATGGTTTAATCCAATCATAGTTTAGTAAGCAACTTGGAGAAAGCTAAACTTTAAATCTCATCAGTGCTGGTGGTCCCCTCTGTCCAATGTTCAGCTGATTGAGCCCAGCACCAGTGCTGTGTGTTCCCCATCATGCTGCTGAAATAAACCTTCTGGACTACTGCTTCCATCACTGGTGCAGGGCACTGAAAGCTCATTTGGGTGGCCAAGCCAAACCCAGCTTCCTTGACTACTACAAATGCATCTCTTTCATCTTGTCCCTATTCATTTCTTCTGTGGACCCTGCAGTGCTAAACGTCACTTGGAAAATGATGCTGGCAAAATTCATGGCTACTGGGAAAAAAGTGGAACTTGAACCTGCTTGGTCTTCAAACCTGGTATTTTCCATGACACATCCCATGGTGCTTTTAAACGAAAGAACCAGTGGGCACCAAGTTGGATGGGAATATGTTATACCGGGCTATTGCTGGACATCTGCAGAATTTACAGGTGTGTGGACACTACTTCTGTAATTTGCTGCTTTAATCTGCTCTCTCCAAGTGGTAAAATGTTCCCCAGTCTGATATATTTCAGCAGTTGCACAGAGACTGAACAAACAAACCCGGTGTACTGTAGTGGCCTCAAGCATGATTTTTCCTCTGTACCGGCAGCTTTTGGTTAAGCAAAGAAATGTCGAGTGTTGGGTGAAAGATAACTAAATTCATGCCTTGTTTAGGAAAATATTGATGTATTTTATGTAAGGAAAATAAAAATAGCCGTTGGTAAGAGGTTGAATAGGGTGCCTTTGTGTTGTCTTGCACTGTGTATTTGTAGGGCTCAGCTTCCTGGTGATTTTTTTCCTGCTGACTGCAGGCCTGCATTTGGCTTCTTTCTCCAGGAAACCTTTCTCTCTCTATATTGCACTTCGTTTTCCAGATGTTAAGACATGAAAAGAGGCTGAACAGAGCTGCCATTCTGAAATTGGCATGTGATTTGCAAAGGGAAGCTCTAACTGTGGAGGTCAGGCTCCATGCTTCTGTCTTCTCCCTCTACCCAAATACTTTTTCAGGGGACAACCTGTCCTGCTTAGTCTGGTAGCACTTCTAGCCCTTGGACTAGCTGATCTCAGTATGTGTAGCCTGTGTTGGATAAGGAATCCAAATGGCACAGAAGGTTTTACTCTTTGAGATATGATCCATGTTTTTAGGTACTATAATAATGTGAGAGATGAGAAATATTGGCAAAGCTTCAGCTAAGGGGAAACTCAAGAATTGTAACTCAGATGTGTTTTATTGATACCTGAGATAGAGAAGGGAATACCATTGGGAGACAGGATTAGTCCAAATGCTGTAATGAATATTATGTAGCTTTGCCAGTGTCACAGCTACACAGTTTAATCTGACTTTAGGATCCCGTTAATTATGCAATGCTGTGATGTGAAGTAAGAGTTAATGGCTTACGTGCTAGATGTAGAATGGAGTTAAAAAACCAAGAGTAATTCCTTCACTCTTATGAAATGGGGAAAAGCTTCTCAACCCTGATTTCCTAAGGAGCAAAAATCAGCAAAGGCAACTCAGCAAAGGCAAGTCACTGGAGTGCAGTGCTGTTTTGGTGTACAGTGATGCCTTAGCTCACTTAGCAGAACAGCATTTAAAATGTTTCAGTCACAAATTGTTCTGGGAAAAGAGTACATGTCATACTTTTTAAGAGAACCAAAACCTGAAGATAAGGTTTTTATAGCAAAGAGGAGGAAGCCTGAATGAGCAAGTCTGCTGGTGGATCCCTGTGCTTTGGCAGATACGTTTCTTGGGAAACACACTTTATATTCCCTGTACGCTTCATTCGTATGACGATTTAAAGGGATGTGCAAGTCCCACTTATTTCCAAGTGCAGCATTTCCACATGAAATGCTTTATGTGAGTAACTCTTTACAGGGCTGGGTTCTGCAGAACAGCTGCTACTCTTCTGTGGCTTGGGTGCAGAGAAGATCTAGACTTGAGATCTGATCAAGACCTGAGATTTGCTCTAGACTTGTAGGCTTAAGTGCTTCTTTTCAGTTGTACTTCAAAATATCTGTGTTTTTAAGGGAATTGAAAGAACCTGCATGCTTAAGGTGAATCTTAGTCTTATCTTGATGTCTCAGTAGTTTGCTTTGAGATTTACAGCTGAAGTGTTGTTATTCTGCTAGTGATAAAATCTCATTAGTCAACAATCAAAATGCTCTTGGAGATGTCTCAGTTAAGTGCATTTCTTCTGCATATACGGAAATTTGCTGAAAATAGATATTGAATAATCCAGTAAAATTAATGGTTTCACATCATGCCAAAGTGATCTAGATGCAACTTGATCGGAGAAGTCACTATGAAGAACAAGCTTTTTTTCTTGAAGCAAATTCAGGGAAAAGATGGCTTGAACAAATATAATGGTTACATAGCGCTGGGTCTTCAGGGAAAAAGGCCACATGCTTGTTATAACTGATGTGTCTGTGAGTGTGCTTTTTTTTGCCTGAAGACTTCTTTTTGCTAACCAGAAATGTCAGTGAATATGATGTGAATTGACAAGATGCATCAGCATACCCTATAGTTTACTGAGATGATGATTAGGATAATACATCTTCGTGTTTCATTGTGAGCCACAGTACAATGAAATATTACTGGGTGCATTAATGGTGACTGCAGATGAGTTTAAAACTCAGTTTTACAAAAAACACCTCCTGTTTAGCATTTGACTGCCACCAAAGAGCACTGTGGTATCACCTGGCCTGGCCTGGAGATCTGTTTGATGGGCACCCATCAAACTTGGCTGGGGATAGTTTTGTCTTAGTCCTTGCTCCTGAATTTCTGGTAGGTCCACAAATACCCCAGGAAATGTAGGTGGTGTCAACCCAGAAGGATTTAGTTGTCCAGAGAGTGGCCAGGGTTAGTCAGAGGAAGGGCTTTTTCATTGTGCACTGTTGCTGATGATACAGGTTGTATGGGGATAAGGACTCGTGGCAGGATGGCAATTCAGCTGTTTTTGAGTTTGAATTCCGGTGTTCGTGCTTCCACTGCAAAGCAGCCTCTAATTTTAGGGCCATTGCGCAACTTTTGGGCTGGACAGCAGGTTAGCACCTGATGAAGTGGTCAAGCAGTTGGTGCAGCCTTTGGCAAGGGATAAGGTCACTTTCGTGGGAGAAAGGGGTATTTTCTTCCCTTTCTTCAGATTACTTTGCTGTAATTCTCTAACCAGTCATGCATAGAGCACCCTTAGTCTCCTAGTGTGACAACACCTGCTGTCAAATAGGTTCTAGCTTGCAAACAAGTTCATTTCTGGCTCTCACCTTCCTTTCCTGAGCTGAAAAGTCCTGTGGGAAGAGACTGGAGTTCTGCTCTGTTTTTTTGTCAGAACCTGACTGTTTTCTTTTCAGCTAGTGGCTTTCAGTGCATTGTAATTTTCACCTGTGAACAGGCAAGCTGCTTTTTGTCTAATTTGGATTTTTCTGACCTTCTTTTCACTTTGCAGTATGTTTCATGCTTTGAGATGTTTGGACAGCATCTTTTGCTAAAGGCCACAGCTTTGTGAACTGTTCATACATTGTACCTAGTGCTGTGCAGTACAGAGTGAACCTCAGGTAGCAGTGTGCAGTGGAAAACGAGTGCCTTGAAATTCAGCCAACTTTTGGTTCTCTATCTTCACATCAACAGCAAATTTTTACTCACTTGTAAGGAATGCTTAGTAAATATGTTGTTGAGAAGCTTATTTCATATCTATGTGTCGAGAGTAATCAGGAAGGCCAGTAGATCAATTCTAACTCTGATAGCTTGGAGACAGTGTTTTCTTTTATGTGCAGCTATACATGCATGATTAAACTTCAAAGATGAATCTTTAAAAAAATTCTCCTGAAAGTAAACACTAAGGGAGAAGTATTCTTAACAGCCTTTAGATTCTGTAAACATAATGTGCAATTTATTGGACTGGATTTCAGGATGTATGGTGATACAAGTAAGTCCAGTGTATTTTTGTAAGCTATGCCAGAAAATAATGTATAAGGTTAGGCTGTGTTATACTGTTGCTGGGTAATTAAAGCCTTCCATAAACAAATCTTGTTGCTAAAGCCCTTCATAGACAACTTGAGGAAACCATTTTTGCCCTTCTCCCATGGACCATTAGTTCACAGAACTTACAGAAACAAGGAAAAAGGGAAGATTTAGCATTGTGTGGAGTAAAGAAAAGGAACGGTTGAATTAAAGTGTCTTGATGAGAATATTATTAGATTGTTATGTGTAATATTAAAGAGCTAGGGGTGATTTGGAAAATTGGATAATATATTATCCTGATTAGAAATAAAGAAATAGAGCAAGAGGTGACAAAGCTGTTTGGTTAGGAAGGGAAGGGTTTGGACCAGAGCGGCCCCTTTCTGCCTCCCTGTGGACAGAAAATGTGGTGCCCGGTTTTTCTTATTTTTCGATGACGTGGGAGAGGCTGAAATCACTGAAAATGTAAGTTATGTCTACAAATCCTGAACCACAGGCTCTGCGGTATCTTAAATATCGTTTGACTTGACAGTTGGGTGGTTTTTTGGTTTGGTTTTTTTTTTTACACTGAACTGGCAAACACCTCTGAGATGAGGCTTTGCTGTTCTCAGTGGCCACTCCAAAGCCGTTCTCCGGTCAGCCCAAAACTGAGGGCAATTCCCTGCCGTGCTGCTTGCGGGAGCCTGTGGTAGAACTGTCCCAGGAGGTACAGCTTAACTGCTGGTAAATGCTGTGTTTTCTCTCTTCCCGTTGCTCCTTTTTGTACCTCCCTTACAGAAATCCCCAGTGACGAGTTAGCAGAGCGTGGCACAAGCCATGGTGAATTGTTCTCCAGTGCTCAGCACAGATGTTTGCAGCAGCTTCTGCCCAGCACCTGCTGTCTGCACTGCAGGGCTGGGGGGGCCAGTGGTCAGCTTCCTCCTGTTGGATGGCTGATTGCAGTCCCTGCCTTGTGCATGCACATTTTCCTGCCTTTGCTCCTGTGGAATGGGTGCAGATTTTGCCCCAGCCACCCCTAATGCTGCAGCTTTCTTGTTTTTACAGCAATACTGGTTTTCCTCTTTCCCAGATATCTGCAGGGTGTTCAAGAGATGTTTGCACATGAGAACCAGACTCGCTCTGAGGAAGTCTCAGCTGTCTGTCTGGCTTTGTGGGCATGATACAAATATGAAGGTGGCAATTGGGCTTGAGGTTCAGAAATCTTAAAGCACTGCACATTGTAAACATGTTCCTGCATTGACACATTTTTGCCTCCTCTCCAGAACCCCGCCACAGCAACTTTTTTTTTATTATTATTATTCCTAATATTGTCCATTCTTATCCAGTCATTGGATTGCTATCCCTTTACAGAGTTGTTCCTCAAACTGACGGGAACGTTGTTGCAAATTTTGTCCTGACAGATGTCTCTGTTTTTTAAAATCATCGCCAGACAGAAGAATCCCAGTTTTGTGTCTTGCCTGAAAGCAAATAGACCTTGGATAACAAAGCAAAGATGTATCCTGCTTTTGTTTGTTGTTTTTCTGAAGTGTGGAAGAATGTGACAAAAATCAGGGAGAGTAAAGCAGGGGTTCTGGGGAAATGCTGCATTTCTTTTCTGGTGTAATTCCCACTTGTTTATAAGGGTGTTGAGAATACTGAAGTTTGGGTGGATTCTATTTGAGGTATGTATTCTCTCAGCCCAATCTGAATGATGAGAAAATGGTGCTTTTTATGATTATTTCATTTATCTGTATTGATCTACTTAAACTACTTGACTGCATCAGCAGGTTTGAAGGGAAGAGCACTGTTCAATTACCAACAAGGTATGTGCAGTTAAAGCTGTGTCCACCTTGTCTCAATTTGTTAAATTTAATGTTTTCAAGCTTACTGATTATAGCCATTCTTGTAGTTTGGAATAGATGTTTAGTACTTCACCGTGATAATTATGATATATATTCCTATAATAATGGTATATTATATATATTCCCATAATAAACCAAAAATTGTTCAAGTTCTTTCCATGCCCTGTTCAAATTTTGACCTCTGCTATTGCTGTATCACAGGAAGTATATCAGTATCTCCTGAAGTGTAAATGCTGCTGGCCATTCTTTTTTGATTTTTTGCTTTCTGCTTGCTTCTTGTGCATGATTCATTCCCATGAAGGTAGTATGATAAAGTGATGAACCGTGTGGTAGTGCTGTGTGAGCTATGCCATTTGTCTTGGGATGGTGACTTATGGCTAATAGAAAGAGAAAGTACTGGAATTGTCTGCCCAGGAAGGAGTCACCATCCTTGAATGTGTTTAAAGAAAGACTGGATGTCGCACTTGGTGCTATGGTTTAGTTGAGGTATTAGGGCATGGGCTGGACTTGATCTTGAAGGTCTCTTCCAACCCAGTGATTCTGTGAAAAAAACCCTATCTCTAGGACAATATATAGATAAAAATGGAATTAAAATTAAGTGGGGAAAAGTGTTGTGCCGGAGAGCATCTCCAGTTCAGCTCTTTTGCACGTGTTTTTTTTAATATTTGCAATGCAAAGAGGGATGGTGATAAGAATGATATTGATTATCATTCTGTCCCAGCAAGAATTTACAGGTACAAATGTAGCTTCAGTTATAGTCCTAGCCAGAGCAAAAAAATGTTGTAGGACATGTGCCCATTTTGCATGGGATGTTTTGATCAGCCGGGAGCACAGGATTTCTTTCCCTCAAGCAGTTTGGGAACTGGGAGGCTGAGGTGGGGATAAGAAATGCAGCAGCAATTTCAAAATACAAAAGCAGAGCTCCAAGGGAAGTGTCTTTATTCCTCTGGGACTCTGGAGCTTAAGCCCTAGCAGGCAGCCACAGCTGGTGGAACTGGCTTGCAAGCAGCTGGAGGAGGGTGAGCAGACTTCCAGGGTAAAGAAAAACCCAACCAGGCTTCAAAATGTGACTAGCACAAACAAAGTCTTCCAGCTGGATCAAGAAGTCCCCATCTCCTAGGCAATCAGAACAATAAAAAAAGAGATGATCCAATGGGTGTGCTCCTGAGTTGCTTGTAATTGTTTAGTTCCCCACAGTTCTCAGCACTGAAGGCGTTCCTATGTAGTGTCTCACTCAGGAAGCTGCATAAACCAGTGTTCAGGAAGGTTCAGAAGCAGAATGATGTGGTAATAATATATGTATGGTGTGTTACTCCGGAGTCGATTTAGGTGTTCAGATGCTGCCATTTGGTGCTGGTGGTGTCTAACCCCAAAAGTCTGGTACCCAGAGTGCACCCTGACACAGCCTCAGCATCCTTTGGGTTAAGCCAGCCAGCTAATGAGCATGGGCTCTGCTCTCCTTCAAATGTCACACTGTCCCAGAGTGACTGTCAGATGTACTTCACTTGTCAAACTGTTGTTCAGGCAGTTATTTATTTATATGATGCTTTATTCCTGTCCAGACATTAGCAAGTCTGGCAGTCATTTCAGATCCTGCAGCTGCTCCTCTCTGGTGACGATATCAACAACAGGGAGAGCTGCAGCATGCAGTCTGGTGTCTATGCTCTGTGTAGCAAACAGTCATATTATTTATCAAAAGGATAGTTTTCTAATATCACTAAAGGAAAGTTTCATGACTTTTGTTATAGAAAAAAAAATTAACATGCAGAAAGCTGTTAGCAGTTGAAATATCAGAGTAGACAGAGGTGAACAGTGACAGCATCTTTTTAAATCTGTGCACATCACCTTTGTTCCCCTGTGCCATCTATGTGCTCTGTAGCAGTGAGATGCCTTTAGTTGTTTTGTCTGGCTACCTGTAGCTGAAGTTTACAGGTAGTTCACAGAAAAAGAAGGAAAAATAATGTGGAAGTTGTAAATTTCTGAGGGATTAAATTACTATTTTTGTGAGGATTTTTATTTTTCAAACATACTGACCCTTACTGTACAAAACAAAACCTTTTGTGTGATCAGCATTCCGATTTGACCTTATGCATAAAGGTCCATAAAATAAACATACAATCCTTTGGATAACCAACGCAGTTTGAAAAGTTCATTTTTTTCAATTTTTCAGTCTGATGAATCCCAAGTACAGCAAAGTAACTGGCCTAAAGTGTGCTTATTTTGTTTTGAGATGCTTGCAGAAAAAGTGAGTCTCTCTAGAAATGGATGCATGGTCTTGATTCATCTGGTTTGTCTTGCATTATTTCCATAGTTTCTCACCATTCCAATGCAGTGAACTCTGACACAGCCTGCTCTGCAAACAGAGAGGGGGTGTAGAAATCTAGATCTTCAATTTTAAGTGCTAGAAGGAAAGTCAACACCCATGATTGCATTAAATCATCCATTTTGTAGCTTTTTCCTTTTCTCAGCTTAGCCCGTGACCTTGCTGTTTGGAAAGGAATGAATAAATTCAGCTGCATCTCTGCTGTTTATTAGTTGCCCTTAGGTGCCACACAAACTTTGTTCCCTGCACTTTCTCATTAATAGATTCAGAATAGATTTTCTTGTAAACCCTGGCTGTAGGGTTTCAGATGCTTAATCTCTTTAGAATCTCTGAAACATCCTCTGGTTGCTATTGTAGGCTTGCAATGCCTTTCTTGAGAGGCAGGGGTGTGAAATGTTGCTTTTGTTTAAATCCTGCTCGATATAAAGTTGAACATATTTATGGATATAAATATCGAGACAAAATTTGTGAAAATTACCCAGGATGAATTTTTAGCATCTTTCTGTCACTTGTGGTTAAAGGTTCTAAAAATGTGCAACTATTACATTGTTTGTGATTGTAGAAATTATTCCTTTCAGCCTGGATTTTTTCAACCTTTTCTTTGTAATTTCTCATGTTCTGCATGCTGTCTTGTATTTAATGTTGGCACTGATTTTTCAAGGCTCACCTCTTGTTTTCCCCATCTGTTTTGTTTTGTTTGGTTTTTTTTTTACTTTCAGTATTTGATTGTGATTCCAGTAACTTACTTTTGGAACAACACATCAAATACCACAGTTGGGGATTTTTAGTTTTAATCAAGTGTTTTGTTTTCTGTGAGGGGAATAGTTTAATTTTAAAAATATAACCTTAAATTTAAATATGTTTTCTTTCAGTTATGCTAGTGGCTTAGGTCTTTATTCATCAACAGTGCAGCTTGGAAGGCAGATAAATAGACTTTGCTCTTGAATGAAGCAAGTGTTAATTCCTCTTGCCACCTGCCCCCACAAACATTTGGCTCCAACACTACAGCAAAGCCCAGGAGGCCACGGGCCAGCCCTTCTGTCTGTGCTCTGAAGGCACAAACCATGCCACTAACATCTTGTGAACCTGATGATAGCACTCAGCTTTCCTCTCTGATGCTTCAATGAAAAAAAAGAAAGCTTTCATTGCAGCCTAGCCAGCCTTTAAAAAGAAAATAAAGCAGCAAAAACTGGCTTTTCACTTTTTTTTTGGTATATGAACATGAATCACTTCTGTCTTGCTTCTTAACAGCCCTTGACATATTTATATTTAACTAACAATGTTTTCCATGTTTCAGTCTACTGAGTTTCTTGTTTTGTCACAATTTCTTTTAGCTGTTCTCGCCCAAATGCTGATTATTTCTTATTGATCAACTGCTTTCCTCTCTACTGCTTTTAGGAAGAACTATTAAATGAGTTTGAACATGATAAAAGTAGTTGATTTAATCTATGCGAATTTCTGGAACTGGCTTCCAGATTTTTCTCAGTTCACTTGCTTTTCTCCCTGATGTGTATTTAAAATACATATGTGGCTTACAACATTAAAAAAGTTCTGATAGGTTTTACAGACATTGTAGCCAATGACAGTGGCTTCTGTAGCTCCTCCTTTAGCATTTTTGAAAAATGTCAGGTATAATTTGCAAGCCTAGATTACTTCACACATATAACATTCAAAAATACATTCATATGCTGGACAGGTTAAAAAATAAAAGTTGATTTGGTTCTCGTTTTGCATTGCCACATACTTTTCTCAATAGCTCTTTCAGCACAAGCCAGTGACAATTCTGTGAAAGCACGCCCACACCTAATGAATGTACCTTAATTAACCAGGTGTTTGCAGGTTAGTGAGGCTTGTCCTGAAATCTCAGTGGATCGCCAATTTCCTCAGTTAATAACAACCTCTTGTCTGAAGGATTTTATAGATTACATCAAGTATTAAATACTACTGGTAAAAAAATAGTTTGCTATTACAGACGACTGGAATAATTTTATATATGAATAATTTGCACAGAGCTCAAAAAATGTTTTCACTTGACAAATTGCCATTAATTATTCTTTATGCATGCTGAGTTTTGTGTGTGTGTATATACATATATATGAAAGCAAAGTGGAGGTTAGATTTTCTTCCCTTCCCCCCTCCCCAATGTGTTAGATGCTTTTTTACCTAATTTTAATTCTGTCTAGAAGTAACAGTGCAAGATGATTTTTTTTTTTAATGCAGTTTAAACCAAACACCCTGAATGTTGCTGATTATTGTAGCTGCCTGATGCATCCCCTTGACAGGTTCTCATGCCTTCAGATTGGGCTCGGTACGCTGTAAATGTATCTCAAAACATTTAACTGAATAAATGGTGGAAAATAACATGGTCGAATACAGCAGTTTGGTGAAGTGATAAAGGAGACGTTAACCAGGTTCAGGAACAAACGAAAAAAAACCCACTTGCATTTTACCCATTATCCTAACAGTAGGGTTGGTTCTTCTCTCAGAACTCCTCAGCCGGTGCTCAGCTTTCTGATTTGGGGAGTCTACTTCAAACTGAAATGACAGTTTAATCTGTGTTTTCTTCCCCTTTGCTGCCCCAAAATGGGTCAGCATCTTCCTTCTTCCTCCTTCATCCCTGCTCCCTGGGGTTATGTTGAGCTCTTTTTGGGTACTGCATCCACAAAGGTTGTATTCTTTGGAGCTTTCCTCCTTTTTCAGAGCTGTGTTATCATAGAATGGTTTGATTTAGCAGGGACCTTTAAAGTCCGTCCAGTCCAACCCCCCTGCAGTGAGCAGGGACATTTGCAATTAGACCAGCCTGCTCAGAGCCCTGTCCTTGAATGTTTCCAGGGATGGGGCATCCACCACCTCTCTGGACAACCTGCTGGTGTTTCTTCACCCTCATTGTGAAAAATACCTTCCTTATATCTAGTCTAAATCTGACTTCTTTTAGTTTGAAACCATCACCTTTTCTTCTACCACTACAAACCCTTCTAAAAAGTCTTTCTTATAAGCCCTTTTTAAGTGTTGTACAGCTGCGGTACAGTCATACAGTTGGTTTTGTGTAACTCTTGTTGAATATGGAGATGATTGTGTGGATTAAACTTTTCAGAAATACTTACTCCTCATGAACTTTCCCACTTGAGATCCCCCACTCTTTGCAATGCTGTGGGCCTGCTGGAAGCCCCACGTGTTAGCTTGCCTTTGCTGCTGCTGGGTTTGCCAGAACCTGCAGCTGGGAGTTCTCCCTTGTTGCTAGCCTTGGGGTGCTGCTCAGGCTGCTCAGGCAGGCACCCACCTTCCCAGCAGTGTAAATTTAGCTGATGATAGTTGCTGTTTCAATAGACCACATGGCCATCCTAGCAGCAGGATTCACACGAGGGAAATGAGACTCAGGAGCAAATAGTCATAAATTTGGGGGGGATATACCATGCTGTGCCCGAAGTGGGAGCTGCCTTGCCTCACCCTTTCCCTTGGCCATGGCACACCTGTCACCTTAGGCTCGTGGAATAATGTCAGTCATGGCCCTTGCTGACGTTTGGCTGCTCCTGAGCCCCTCTCACTGTTTTTCTTACATTATTTGTTCTCACAAGCCTAAACCTGGATGTTGAAGGCTGGGAATAGTGTCTCAGAGAAGGGTTGTGTTGGTGAGGAAAATGCCTGTATTTTGAGAGGCAATGTTGATTTGGCTATTTGTGATCGATGACATAGACTGCCTGATCTCTTGTGAGTGCACTGAGTGGTGCTGCTCTTGTATCAAATCTGCAAGCAGAGTTCCACTGAAAAACAAATGTGAAGAATCTGTGTGTACGGCCTCTTTAGCCTGTTCCTCAGAGGGGATGCATCTGTGCCTTCCTGCTCTGGGGCTGCTCTTCCAAGCGTTCATCTGATGGACAAGTCAGCAGAGGTATCACTTCTTTTTCTTTCGAGGACGTGTTTGAAATCTCCTGCCAAACAGACCTTTTGGAGCTCCTTCTACAAACCCTGGTCAGTCCATGACCTCTGGCTGCCTGCAGAGCAGTTCCTGCAGTCCCGGGGTGTTGTGCCTGCCCTCAGCACTCAGCTGTGGCCACCACCCCAAGCTTGTCAGTGCTTTGGTTCTCAGGTCATTTGCAGTTCAGCCCTGCTAAAGGGCTGACTGTGTGAACTCCCCTTGTTTGTTTTTCCAGGCATTGAAATGAGACGATAAGCTGCTTAGTGCGCTTTTGAACTGTTAGCCATGCTTACTACCTGCTCTGATGTTCACTTCAGTTTTCAGATCCAGGGCCAAAGCCAGGCTGCTGTTAGAACATCATAGATCACTAAAGAATGGAAATGGTAGACAGTCAGTCATACAACTGTAGTAAAAACAAGCATGCAAACAGCAACAACCTAATGATTGAGCCTGAAGAACTCAGTAAATCCTGTAAAGGAATTTCTGCTTTTGTAAATATTTAGCTGCCACTACATATAGAGTCAAAAGTATTGAAATCAGCTGGAGCCTAAACCAAGACAGTCTCCCTTGCTTTAGAGAATGCACGCTGTCTTCCAGTTTAGTTATTTGGAGAGCTTGAAAGGAAATAATCCCCCTGAATGTAAATTAAAAATGCGGTACATATGTGGCTCAACAAAATCATTGAAAAAGTTGCGTCATACAGGAGCATTTTATTATTTAATAATTATATCGGTAATTTCGGTTTAAGACGCAGAACAACTGCACCCTCTAGTGACAGACAGCAGCTGTACCAGGGCATCAAAGCAGCCTTTGCACTGTGGTGTGGCATGAGAGAAATAGAGATTTCATGCTGCAGAACAGACCACCTTTGATGGAAAAAGAGCACCAGGTTGTTTTTTTTTTTTAAGTGCATTGATGAGCTTCTCAGAGCCCTGCTTTTGCTTTTATGGACGGCTTAGCTTGTCACTGGGTGTCAGACCATGAATTGCTATTTACGTTGAGTACATTTGATTAGAAAGGAGCTGTCACATTTCTTGTCAATGTGTCGTGTCATGCTTTTGGTTACTGCTAAAAAGAGCTTACTTCTTGTTAGGAGTATCATTAATAACCCCCTGTATGTTTGAATGGTGTAATGTGACAGTGTGTCAAGCGTGCTGTAAGCAACAGCGGTGTTTCCTGTAGAGAAACAAGCCATGTTTGAGTTATTTGCATGCATTAGAAATGCAGTTTCCTCTCTGAACCTGTGCTCTCTGGGAGCCTGCTGCTATAATGCTGCCATAGTGAAGGTTTCACTGGAATGCTCCCAAGAAGTCAGTAATTAGTTAGATGTAGTTGCTGGTAGGGCTTACGGGGGAAAGATGAAATTCATGTATTGATATACCAGAATATTGTTAAAATATGCAGCTAAACCCAAAGCAGAGTAATACATTGCTGGGGACTCCATTCAAAGCAGCTTTGAATCAGCCAATATTTTGGCTTTAGGTGTTTGGGTAGAATGTGGGTTTTGGCTGGACTCTCCTCTCCTGTAACTCTTCATATGATTTTGATTTTTCTTGGAAGCACTGCTGACAGTGCGTTGATGTTGCTTTGCCTGTCACCTGCTGACTCAATGGTGTCACTTCCTGCCATCCCTGCTCACGGCCACTGGTTTCCTCTGGAAACCATCCCTCTCCCTCAGTGCCCCGGGAGCTGAGTTTCCTGGGAAATGGGAGCCGTGTTTTCGTCAGGGAGTGAGGTTTTATGTTGTGTTGGCTCGAGCAATTGTATGTCAGGATGTGTTTGCCATATGCACGTCCCATGATCTTCCTGCTTGTTATTTGACTGAGTTTTGAAGTAGCCATTAATTGGCAATGGGACATTTTCTGGTTTTCGACAGAGAAAATAATATCACCGTAAAAATAATTTTCACATGAAAGTTATTTCCTTTTTTGTTGTTATCTGCTAGAAAGCCCATTTCTTTTGGGGGATATTAAGTTACTGTTGTTTGCACTAGTCAAGTGCAAGCAGTTATTTTTTCCTTTCTAAAGACAGATATTACATAAAAATTGTGGGAATGTATTATTGGATGTCTTAACTAAATATTGATATAGTGATATATTTATGAGTAAACTCCTTTAAAGTCCAAGCATTTAAACTCTCAAAGGTATGTTTAAAAATGTTTCCAAAAGGAAGCCATTACAAATATGCATCAACTCTAAATATAAACTTCAACCATTTTGTTTGAATGTCAGCACACCAGAGGAGCTGAGCTCTTTGAAAACTGTTAAATGTCTTCACATCTATGTTTGCCTCCAGTTAATGGTGACAAATGTCTGTGCCCTGGAGCTCATAGTACTGATACCCTCTGTTAAGTATGGATCCAAAAACAATACACGTGTGAATCTTCATACTTGAAAATTTTCGTTGCTGTAAATATAATTAGAAAATACTTACTGTAAACTCTGGGGTGGAAGACCTCACTCCCAGTTGAATTTCTATTTATTTAAAATACAATAAATTTAAACAAAAACTTTAAAAAATATCTAAGAGAACATACTTAATTCATCAATCACATTTTTGCAAAAAGCATTAAATTGCAGATTGCAAATTTTGGCAGCACTTAAAAAAAATCCCTAAACAAGAAAAAAGATTGGGGGGTTTTTTTTTGGTTTTTTTTTTTCAGAGTGACAGAATAGTTAGGGTTGGAAAGGGACCTCTGGAGATAATCCAGTCCAACCTGCCTGCCAAGGCAGGCTCAGCTGAGCAGGTGACACAGGACTGTATCCAGGTGGGTTTGGAATGTCCCCAGAGTGGGACACTGCACCACCTTCCTGGGCAACCTCTTCCAGTGCTCTGCCACCCTCAGTGGAAAGAAGTTCTTCCTCATGTTGTGGTGGAACTTCTGGTTGTTTAGTTTATGGGCATTTGTACATGAAATATTTTCATAGAAGGAATATTTCTTCTTTCTTAACAAAAAAAAAAAATCTTATTGTCAAGAAAATTCCAAGGCTCCCTGCTTTACAGGACATGTTGGAATAGCTACATCAGTAAAAAAGGGATTAGATTAACTACTGAGATGCGTGTATTCTGCTTCAGTTAATTGTTTCTGTTGTTCAAGGGCATTTCTATTAACAGAGCTCAGCAGAACAGCATCAAAATCTGAAATCAGATCAAGACACTGGTTCAAATCCCAAACTAAAATTAACATGTAATTTTCTCATTAGACACAAATATAAATTCTAGCAGCATTTCCCACCATCTCTACAGCTAAATCAGATTTAGTGACTCCGGGTTTCTGAAATTAGAAGGGCACTCTCATACTGGTCACTGGCTGTAGCAGAGTTTGCTAAAGGGCAGGCCATCACTTCCACTGCAGTAACTCATGTCATGGATAGTTCAGGGTGCCCTCAAGCAACCCTCATTTTTATAAATTCAGAAATCATTTCAAAAGGCAGGCGTGTTGTTAACTCTGCATTAATGACTGAACCGTGAAGGCTGCTTTCAAAGGAGGGTATTTTTTAACCACCCACATCTGTGATAGAAACCCCCATAAGAGTGTGGGTTTATGAAATGCCATGAGGTATTCTCAGTCAGCAGTGCTGTAAACATGGGCAAGAGCAAACCAGGGCTTTGGGATTGACTTGTCCTGCTGTGCTGATTCACAGAACAGATCCAGGACATCCAGCAGCAGTGAAGGCTCCCATGGGCTGCCCAGGATTTCTCTTCCCCTGCTAATACATAGGCCTGTATCCCTCTTTGGATCAGGTGTAAAACTGCCAACAACGACTGTAATTTCATTTTGGGTGAAAACCAGGCTGAACTGGATTAGTCAAGCTCTTTCTGTTGTATTCATGTCTGCAGTTTTCAGTCTGGAGAGCAGCTTATCTTTTCTGGTCTTTATCTGTAAGTGCTGTAGACACTCATTCATTAAGAGGTGGATTTGAGCTCCATCCACCCCCCCCCGTCCTTTAATATCATTAGTCAGGTGTTAATAGATGTTACCATTGGTTTTTTCTGGCTTGGGTAAGTTTTCAGAGTGAAGCTGTACTTTTTTCCCATAACAATATTGATATCTCACGTATTTTTAACAGTTTTCTCTTCCACAAAAATTTAAGCAATTGAAATATCTTCTAACTTGCAGTGGAATTGATTCTTCTGGTGATGGCTGTATTTTGAATTGTTACTATATCTCCCTGAAAATAAAGTGAAAAACCAACAGGGTAGTACAAAATTTTGATCTGTGATTTCAGTCTGGTCTTAAGCACTGATTGGTGCCCAGCACATGATTAAAAGCAGAAAGTCACTCTTGTTTGTTAGTGTTTGTAGCAGTGCCTTGGTCAGAAATGGTGACTCCCATAAATATCATCTACACTTTAGTGACAGGTGGTGACCCTTGTAAATATTTGATCAGTTGTAGGACTTGTCAGATGGCTCACTACCCATGCTAATCCTAGAAGAATTTTTGCTTGCTGTGGAAGGGCTGCTAGGTATGTTTTTAATTCCTGGCCTTGAGAAACATTTCTGTAATGTGGTTTAAATGTCATTTTGGGAGCAACTGCATTTGCTCTGAAATAATTTTTTTCTTTATTTTTGGTGGACACATTATGTTGATGCAGTGTATATTATGTTGATGATGTTTCTTTATAAATGTTTTAACTTTTTCTTCTTGACAATGGACTTCGACTCTGCTTCATATTCATTTCTTCCTTACTATACTATGGTATTTATGATTTTCTTTTTTCGATAATCTGAAGAGATGTAAGTCTAGGAAAGCTCTAGGTGTGGTGTTACACCTCTCCCTCACACCTTTCTGTTCAGGGACTCCTAATCAGAATTTGTTCTCTTTGAAGTGATTTGCTGTGACTTAAGGATGTCTGCCTGAAAGTTACAGGAAACTGGTGCTACTGCAACAGGTGATGGGATTTTTGAAGGAGAACATTTTGGGTTGGGTTTTGTTTCGTTTTTAGTGTATGCACCAATTCTGCGTGTTCCCTGGAGCTATAGGTTAAGGTATCCTCACCACCAGCTTTATAAAATTTGCAGTGAAAGGTCTGTTGCGCTTTATCGATTAATGTAAGTTATGTAGGTCAACGGTCTGAAGGTTTTGCTTATTTTCAAGCTCAGTATGTCCTCTTCCCCTGCAACAGGGCTTGGTGGAAAGGGAGCTGGTTGTAGTCGTGGGTTCCAGGGAACAATGAGGTCGTGGCAAGTAGGAGGAGGGATCACTGGCAACGGACTTTGTAGAAATAAAGTGAGAGGGAAGCCAGAGTATTACTTAAAAATTGACAACGGTCTCAACAGTGATACTTGGAATGGTGAGAGAGTTTTGAATTTGGGAATGAACATGAAGGGATAAAGGATTAGGGTATAACCTTTATTCTGGGGAAAGAAATGGTGTTGTCTGTTATATCCCTGAATGTGATATCGGTTGTTAAGGCCACTGAGTTGGGAGCAGGCTGTTGGTAGTGAATATAACCAGGCAATGAACCAGAAGTCTGATGTAGGTTTGTTCTTTATTATGCTTATTTCATTACACTGAGTTAAATTCTTAGATCATGTCATTCTTCATGGTTTAAAATTTGTTAGCATATTTCTGGATGTTCACAAGAAATATCTTATGTGAGAGAGAGAAGAATGAATCATCATGGAGGTTTGACTGTATTGCAGAGAAGTACCACCCACAATAATGAGTTCCAGAAGGCAACTTACCATATTTGAAGTGTTTACAATATATGAGTTTACACACACACAACATTTGTATATGTACACACATGTAAATAGTGTCTTGAAATGCATTTTCACAAATATAACATGTATACATTCACATGTTTATGCACAAGAATGTGTGGTAAAACATTGCTAACTTAACCAACCTAAGCAAACTCCCAGCACTGGCATTGAGTACCAGGCTATGGTTTTATTCTTCAGACCTCAAAGTGCAGCTACGTCTACAGGGGAAACTCCCACACCTGTGCAGGTGAGAGCCTGAAATTGTGCAGCAGAGTATTGGACCAACACCGTATTTATCTTCTGCAGCTGCTCTGTGTAAGTGTGCAGTTTTGGTGAGAGCCTTCTTCCAGGAAAGGCTGGTGACACCACACATTGGTGCTAGGCTGTCAGAAAGAAGTTTGATACAATCTGCCAAGCCCTATGAAATCAAAGAACCATTCCTCTTTCCATGTGATATTTACCCAACGCAGTTTTGGGGCTCTTTTCACAGATTAGTGTATAGACTCTGGTTGTGTATCTATAAAACTCCACTTACTGTTTTTCCTAGATAGTCCACAAGATGGTAGTGCACCAAAGTCATGTCACTGTATATCATGCTGTGTAAGAATTTTATTTAAAACTCATATCAGTTCGCCGGCAATTCAACACACAGAAAAAATAGATTGTGGGTTCAGCTAGGTTAAGTAATATATTTTGAAAGTAGATATGCTGGAATTTATCTGGGTAACTGCTATTAATGCTTGTCATGCAGTTAAATGCATCAACTCAAAAGGCTCTGTGCATCTCTGAGATGGATTTCTATTCTATGCCTTTAGGAGAAAAGCTTACAGTTAAGAATTAAGCGTCAGACACCTGATGGGACTTTGAGAAGTTGCTGCCTAACTTCACTTTTTTTGCTTTTGCGCTCTCTGTGTGTCAGAACTTTAATCAGTAAATATTTGTGTTGATAATCTTTTTACTTGATTTCTTTTAATGTTTATCAAAAGTATTCTCAAAATATTAATAAAATTCCCTGATACCAAGACGGGTATGAAAAATTTCATAGGGAATAACTTCGCTGATTTCTGTTGACTGCAGCTTCCACTTGTTGGGGAAACGCTATTGATCACTCTGTGTGCTCACAACTTAGTTTCCTAGAAACTGTTGTTCCGGTATGAAAGGAATGGATAGTCATAAACCCCTCTGCTTTCTCTTGTTCTTCTACACTTCCATTCCTGTGGTAGCTTTGGCTGATTCTGGCTTTCTCATGTGATTCCAGTGAAGTCAGCCAACATTTTTCATTGGTGCTATGGTTGTGTCCCATGCACAGTTCTGGCTGCTGTAATTGTGCTGTACTGATCCTTAGTGCAGCTCTTCTGACAGATGCATGCATGTGATACTGGCTGGTGATTAGGCTTTAGGTTGTCACTAGAAAGAAGCAGCCAAATTCTTTTCTTCGCAGCCTCTTTGGTCTTCAGGAGAACAAGGTTTGATCCTTGAGACTGTTTACAGGTGGAGAAGAAGTCCTGTAGTACCAGGAATGGTGATATGGAGAATAATTCCTGAATAATTAGAAATCCAGGTTACATATGCTCTCAGTCTTGCAGCACCTCTGTCCCTTTTTGGTCCTCCGCTGTGTCTAAGGGGCTTTGAATTCTGTCTAACCCAGTTATGGAGACAAGGAATCCCATCTTATTAGTGGCTGGAGTTGCTTTCTCCAGCAGCTTTGATTCAGGGAGAAGGCAGTGGGTGTTGTTGGTATGAATGGTCCCTGCTCTCAGCTTCCAGGCTGCTGGCTCCATTGCTGAGCTGTCACATCCAGTTGTCCTACAGCAGCAGGTCCTACTGAGCCTTGCAAGAGTTCCCCTCTAGGGTGCTCACAGGCATTGCCTCCCTCTCAGCAACTTACATTTATCTCAATTCCTCCAAGCAGCTGAGCTTTGCAGCTGTCCCCTGCAACAAGAAGAGGATTGGTATGGGTTGGACAAGGATATGTGTGCTGTAGGGAAGCTTTTCCACACCCTTTCTTGGAGCTGCATGGGAGCAGCAAGAGGGTGTGCTCTGCAGCCCATTCAATGGCAGCGAGGTTTTAAGTCTTTAAAGTGCTGCAACTGCAGGTTTGGGGCGATGAAGTCCTAGTGATCCCAAAGCCTGTGGACTTGTGGTTGAAAGGATGTAATGATTGCACATACTACTACATGAAGAAGGATGCTGATTTCTAGACCTGCCAGAATGGTCATAATTTTAAGAAAAAGACAGTAGATTGCTGATGGATAACGTAGCAGTGAGACAGTAAAGCTGGTTAATAGATACCAGTTTGTGTCTCTAAATAGGTGATAGGTGGATTAAATGTCAACTTTGTGGATCAGGTTAATGTCAGGTGTCAGATACTGTGTAAGCTTCCTTGCATTTCCTTTTTATTTGTAAGATGTTTTTCCCTTTGACAAATCTATTAAAGTACAGGTTTGGCTACAGCATTTGCCTGCCAAGTCTAGTTTTAAAGTAAAATCATTTTTTCCAGAAATTGAGGCATAAAATAGCCTTTAATGAAAATGGCAACAGACACTTAACTCTAGCCCTTCCAGCCAGATGTCACAATAATGTGAACCATCAAAGTGAAAAGTCATTTTCACAGGTATCTTAAAATCTGTATTGACAGGAGGTAGTTGGTATGATGTGTAATTTCACCATATCCTTTGTACATCTTTTTGAAGATTGTGATAAAACCAGCTTGGTTTTGTTGGGATTTTTTTTTAATGAGCTTTGCTCCTAAACTGGGTAGCATTCCCTACTTTTGGTTAATTTACAGTGCCAACTAGAAATATTTTGTTAATGTTGTTGTTCAGTGAGTATGCCCCTGAGGCATATTTTGACATGCCTGACTCCCTTAGCTGCCTCCTCTTGCATGGCCTTGACTGTTTGCCTATGGCTTCATCTGTGCCAGGTATGACACAACCCTTTGCAGTTGCCAGTGTGAACAGCATGTCCTAAAAGCAGCGTGATCCAAAAGGGGAGGAAATGTTCTGCTCAGGGCCAGGTTTTGAGTGGCTTTGTTGAGATCCAGTCTCTGCTCTTGCAGTGGTTTTACAGAACATTCAGTGTATTCTTGACTGAAGACTTTTTTTTGGAGAACTTTGACTTGCTTTTATTAATTTATTCATTTACTTATTTTAAGGCCCTCCAGTGCTTGGCTTGTGATCCTAGGAGCTGTATTTTCATCTGCATGGTGAACAGGTGACCTGAAAATTCAATTGCCCATGGGACTGGGTGAAGTCAGCCTTCCCCCTTATCATATGCATATAAGATAGTGGTAGTTACTGGGCTGCCTGCATTTATTAATGTGTCTTCTGCCTGTACTTGTGCTATAACTTTATCCCCTGCCAAAAAGAGGATGATAAATGATGCTTTGGGTTATTCACAGCTTCCTTGAGAAAGATTTAAAATATGAGTAAAACATAAAACTGTTGCTCATCGAAGTTTGGTGAGTTTAACAATAACAAAGCAAAAACCCAACCAAATACATTGCCTTGAAATTTGAGCTGGGGAGAACTGGATTTATTCACTTATTGCTACAGTGCTTTTTTATGAAAAGAGTTTCAAATCCCAGTGATGAAAAGAACTTTATTTCTTGCTTTGATGAAGCAAATAAATCCTGAGTTGGATTTATTAATTCCAAATACAGAGCTGAAGTTTTCTGTGTCTTCTGATCCATGGTGGCTGAAGTTAGGTTTGTTGGATTCATACTGGAGAAGGCTGAAGTTGAAGCATGTGGGTTTAAACATATTGGAGTGGAATTGCAAGATTCTCTTTTGCACCTGAAGGAAGACCTAAGGTGTAATCTCAGCAGTAATCTACTCAGTTATGCTGTGCTGTATTTTTCCAATAATAAGTCTCAGCCCACTTCTGTTTTCACACTTGTTTTTGTTGATTGTTGTTGTTGTTGTTGCTGGTAGTGGCATCAGGTAACATTTGCAATTATGAAAAGACAAGTCTCAAACTCCAAGAGAATGGATAGTCATTATAACAAAACTGCAGCACCTTACTGTAAGTCGCTGGAAGCAACTCAGAACGATTTTATGCTCAATCATCCAGAAATCAGATCACTGTGAAGCAAGGAGAATTTTTGTGGAATAGGGGCCAAAATTTATCACTTTACCTTTGGAAATGCTTGAATCCCCTTCCATTTAGACGTGTTGCACCCTGCGTCCTTTTCAGCAGATCATTGGGAAAGGCTTTTAAACTTTAAGGTGACTTTCTAGCTGGGTTGTATTTAACTGATGGTTTTAACAACATAGGCAAGTTTCAGCCTCTTACTGGGACGCTGCCAGACCCCTGGATGAGGGAATATCTTGTTGCTCTTGCCTCTGCCAAGCTGTTACTAGCTCCAGTTACATCATTTCCAGAAACTCTAACTCAGTTTTGTCCTGAAATAAATGATCATTCATTTGTCTGTTGCTCACCCTTTCTTCTGTAATGCCATTTGCAAATGGCTTTCTTGACTTGGTGGCATTTCTGGGAACATGCTTTTAGGCTTGCCTTGCTTTACTTTGTATCAGTAACTCAGCTATTACTTCATTTGCCTCAGTAGAATGACTTCTGATTTGTGCACCCGTAGAGTAAGATCAGAATTGTCCTTTGTCCATAAAAGTATTTAAGGATTTCCAGTGATTTCAAATCCTTTGTGAAGTTTGACTGCTAATGAGAAATACATTGTTCTCTTGGGGAAAAGATGAAAATCGGTCAGTGAAATCAGAAATGGATAAAGCAGGTGAAGTATAAACATATATAATTCTTCTTTCTTGGAGAGCAAACTGGGAAAGATTAACGCCTGTCTTCCTTCATCTGGTACATTTCAGTATTTGAACAGAGCCTTGGTGTTCTGGATTTCTTTACTTCTTTGTTCAGTAACAACAGTTTAGAACATGCAGGTATTTCCTTAATGTGTCTGCTCAGAGTCCAGTAGTATGAACAAAAAGGTGGGTAAATAACACTGGGGATAGTTTGGAAGAAAACAGAAAACAAAACAAAGTCATATCCCTTTGTTAACTCTTGAATGAAGAAGAGCTTCTGTTTCTCTGCTACCCCACATCCTACTTACTAAAAGAATGTAAAATGTGAATAGGCCTAAAGAATAGCAAAAGAATCACTTCTTGTGTGAGGTGAAATTAAATAGAGTAGATCTGTACAGCTTGAAGAGGAATGAATAAAGGGGAGTATGATAAAGGTGAATAAAATTGTGCCTGACGTGGAGAAAACGAGCAGGAATGAATCACTGGTGGTTTTATACAGTTTAAAGGAAACAACATTCCCATGTGCACGGTACAGTTAAATTGTGGAGCTTTCTGCTGTATGGGTGTGAATGCAGAAAGTGTCTGTGCTTCCAGCAGCAGTTCCTGCTTTCAGGCTTCTTGCCTACTTCTTTCTCTAAAGTCACTTTGGAGCCACCAGGTGTCAGTTCACACAATCCTTCATAACCACAGCCCTTGAAAGTGCTTCTCAGACACCTGAGCCAAAGCCCTGCATCAGCATCAGGCTTCCTTTCCCTGCAAGGTACTGGAGGCTGCCATCCCTTCTGGTCAAATGGAGAGTCAAATAGGAGTACCTGCTTTCTTATGCCCATGATGGTCCTTCTCAATTTTTCCTGCAAGACTCCCAAGGGATTCTAGAGAAGTTTTCTTTTATTAGCTCTGGTCCTAATCTTAGACCTGCCAGGTGGCAGCAGGTGTACTGAGGTTTGTCCTTTCTTGCTTTCTGTTCTTCAATGCTGGTCTTGCTGGATCCTCCCCAGTAAAACCAAAATCCCACTCCAGCCTCAAACCCCAACTTATTTTGCCTTTATTTTAGCTTATACACTTTGGGTTAAGTAGAAATGGACCAAAGGTGATTTTCAGAGGCGCAAAATTCTGTTTCAAGTCCCTGGCCCTGGCCTACCCTTTCTGAAGGGAAGCACACACTAGGTACAGGCATGTAGATGGAATTTAAACCATGTGAACATGGCTCCTATTTCCTTTCTTGGAAAGGAATTTTGGACAAAGTGCTATCTAGCTATTTCTTTCTCTCCCTTGATTTAAGGGTCTAGTTTATGCACAGAGATAGCACAGGATGCAAAATTTGCTGCTCATCAAAACCATTTGTTGTGAAAAGGATATAATTTAGCTGATTTCTTTTTATTTGTGATGTTGATAATGTTAATTGTCCAAATTTTTCAGTAGGTCTCCAAAACCCCAATTCTTCCAGTTGCTGGTGTTTTGCATAAGGTTATAAAAACTGTCCAGAGAAGCATGGCTGTGGGAAATATGTTTTTCCTTAGCAAATTATTTTCAATGCTAAGAAATATGAAAGAAACAAATTTTGGTGCTTTGGAAATGAAAGTTCTGGAGAATTTTAGGTTTATGCTGCTGGGTCAGATTGCTGTGGTAATAAACTAAGTCCTCGTCTATGATTTTAAAAACAGCTAAATTCAATAATCTGATCAAGATACTTGGGTGCCTTCCACCAGATCCGGGTCTATGAGTCTGATGTTTCCCTCAGCAGACTTGATAACAAAGGTGAAGAACATCTTTGATTTGTACTTGGAGCTTAAAAAAGGGGGGGGGGAAAGAAACTTATTCAGTACACCACTGCAGAGTTTTAAAGAGCCTTTAAATAGGACACCTTTTCAGAATGGGATCTCTGGTATAGAAATTTTTTTTTCTTCCTTTCTCTTTCTCCTTTTGTTTTTGTTTTTTGGGTTTTTTGTTTGGTTGGGTTTTTTTTGTTAAATACAACTTGTAATTGGAACTTCTTAAAATGGCTTTGATGTGTCAAAACGCCACATAAAAAACATGACAAGAAGCAATGTAGAAAGCTGTTATTTTTTCCTCTGGTGGGTCAGGCAGGCAGAGATGTCTTGCCAGTTCTGGTTGATAAATCTTTGCTTCATTTGACTTAATTGACTTTGTTCCACTTTTTGCTGATGTACTTTAAGGCAGTAATTATCTCTGTTTCCACGACTTTCATTTGGAGAGCAGTAGAACATGGAGGGACTGCTCTTTGTAGGTAGGCTTAAATTTTCTTATCAGGCTCTTTGTATTATCTGGTAATATTGACTGTATCAGTAAATTGGGTTTTTCCTGTACAAGACAGAATGCATTATTCTGAATCTCCATAGATTTTGACTTCAAAATCCCCTTTAGGCCTTTGCAGCTTTGTCATCGTGTAAGTTTTTTTTATTTTTAAAAGCCTCAAGTACTAGAAGTTGTCCCTCCAAGAGAATAAAGATATGTCCAAAAATCTGCCATCTGGAGGAGAACATTGGGGGCTTCAGCCTCACTGTCATCTTTTCTAGATGCCTTGAAGATTACCCAAGCACGAAATTGAAAATTCATCTTCCTGTTTACCTATTACTGGGCCAATTAATTTTAAGTAGAATTTAAAAAGCGCAGAGAGCTGTTATTCCACAACCTCTCTCCCATGTTGCTGTCGTTGTGCTTTGTGGTGGGAAGATGTTGAAGTACAGAGAAAAACTTGTTCTTTCTACCTTTTATAACAAAATACCCAGTTTTCCACAGCACTTCTGCTTCAGTTTGTGTGTGTGCAATTTGACTGTAGTTTCCTGAGGAAATGTAAGACTATGCGGTCATGAAAGGCGTTTTGAGAGCCACAGGGAATGCGTCAGGGGCCAGGATGCTGTGGTGGTTTAGTGATGTGGGCAAGGACCTTGGAGTGGAGACTGCAGCACCCAGGGAAGGGCTGGAAGGGGCTGCCAGGGGAGCTGTGTCAGGAGCCTGATAGAAACACTGGGGACATACCTAAAGCTGTTGTGCAGTGGCTGCTGTGTGGAGGCACATCATCCACAGTGATATGGAAGATCAGACTTAATCAGCTCTGCTTTTCATGGAGCAGCTTGTTTAAATTTGAGGCTTTATGCAGGCTTTTGGACAGTTACCTGTGGTACAGATGGAATAAATTCACACACACATCTGACTGAGCCGTTCATGACACAATGATTTGTTTTTTCTTAAAAATGGAAGTGTGTCCTTCAGCGAGGTTTCTATTCATATCTTTCGTGTCCTGGCAGGCCAGCCCCTACTCCAGGCAGCATGACAACAAACTGCCAGAGAGCTTTTCTTTTTTCCTGTGTACAGCAGTAGCCAGGCTTTGTCAGGGAGCTCGGGCTGTCCCCGAGCTGGCTCCAGCAGCATTCCAGGAACTGGCACATGCTGGTGCTGTGGCAGCTGTTCTCTTCTGCACTGAGGCTGGGGCTGTTGAAACCTCATGTGCTGTAAAAACTAAAAAGGTTAGATGTAATTTTGTAAAATTTTGGAGGGTGACACTGTGTATCCGGTGCTTAAAACAGGTGGGAATGAGAGTGGAGGAGTCTGTAGGGTGGAAATCCAGCTGGAAGCAGTCCACAGCCTTCCCTGACACTAGTTGGTACTGATGATAAATCTTGGCTGGCACTTTGAAGTTGTTGCAAGTGCTTCTCTCTCCCTTGTCCTCTCCTTGTGTGTGAACCCAGTCGCTTCACCACAAAATGTATTAATATCTTACTGGGGCAAATAGAGAGGTGCCTCAGTTCTGTGGGTGGGCTGCTTGTAATGCCTTTGTCTTGGGGGCAGAAGTTTCTGCCCGTTCCAGGAGAGCCAGTGACAGCTCACGTGTCAGTGCACAGAGAACACCCTGCAGCAAGGGTGCTCTTCCTGCCTGTCCATCAGGAATGGAAACCTCTCATCTCATGTTCTTTTTCGTACCTTGGGCTTTTCCGCGGGTGTTGTTGCTGGAACACTGATGAACGTTCCCTTCCTTTTTGCCCGAGTTTACATGCTTAACCAGACCTGTGGCTGGTGCTAATTTTCACTGCTTTGTTAACTCAGAGAAAACAATATAGCTGTGCTTAAAAACAGATGGTGCCAGGCCTCCAGTAAGAGAGGAGGGAAGGGGAAGGGGTGGTAAAAAGCATGTTTTATGCCCTGGTCTCAGTGCAAAATAGGCTGTAACCTGCTACCTTTGTAAAGCAGAAATTAGATGGAGAAAATGTGCCACAGAACATAAAATTGCATCTCAGATTTGGTTGGTTTTTTTTGGTTTTTTGGGTTTGGTTTTTTATTTTTTTATTTTTTTTTTTTTTTTTAAATCAGGTGCATACTGCTAGGTTTTATTACTGCTGATAACTCTGCTCTTGGTTTTGAATTAATGGCAGAATGGGAGATGTCTTCATAACAATAGGAGTTCTTGTCTGTGCTGCTCTGTCTGCGAAGGAAATCTATAGGTTTAGTGGCTTAAAAGCAAAGGCATAAAAAATAACAAGGTTACACCCTGCCTGCATTAGCAGCCAAGGGTTGGAGCTGCAGAATAGGATTTTCTTCAAATGCAAAGAGCAAGTGTGCCTTGTTGTGGGTGTGAGAGTACCAGCAGCATTTTGGATCTTTGAGTGCACTGGTGAGATCATGGTTATCATAAAGGCTATTATCATGATGAGACAATTATTCAGCCTACGCAGTGGGAGCCTGTGAGAACTGGTTGATTCTGATTAGTGCTTCTTTCTTTTTTTTTTTTTTCTCTGAATAGTATGTGAGTTGTTCATTTGCTGTTCACAAACACAGTTCTTGTGATGCAGTCCAAAATTTGATTTTCATTATCACTGTGTCTGTAGACTCTGCCAAACTACACAGCTACTCAAACTGCAATTGTACTGGATTGTGGCCTCTATAGCTTTAATGTTTGATAGTCTGTCTTTATGCAGCCTGTGAGTACCCTTCAGAATATACACTGTAACTCTAAAAAAGCAGCTCTAGGGCTAAAAATCAAATTTTAATATTTTTGCTGCTTGCTGCTTCTATAAGCCATGTAATATATCCTTAGAGGAGATGCATTATCAATTACTCTGATTTGTCTAAATAGCTGTAATTTTATGTAGTGGTTTTGCAAGTTAATGCCAAAAATGTGGCAGTTTCCCTAAAGAGTCCATAAAAAGTCTTGATTTTGAGTGTGCTCTAAAACAGAGCATCTTAATGTGTAAGGATAAAGTGGTGCCTAGGACGCCATATGATTATGAAATGCTTTGGATTGGGCTGAAATGGACCTTAAAGATCATCTTGCTCTGATCCTTCTTCATGGTGGGCACTATATGCGGCTGATGGGTTCCTTGTAGTTCCCTGGGTCTGCCTTTCAAAAAAATGGGGGTTGTGCTTCTCTTTTTCCAGTCAGTGGGAACTTCACCAGCCTACCACAAGTTTTTGAATATGATGGATGATGCCAGTTCCCTCAGGGCCTGCATCTCATCAGGTCCCATGGACTTGTGCACCTTGGATGGTGTCAGACAAGATCTTCTGCTGTAGTGGGCACTCAGTCCCTCATTCTCCCTGTCCCTTCCTTTGCCTCCTGGGACTCCTGCGATGCAGCTGGAGCAGTTGTTGGTGAAGGGTGAGGCAAAAACCTTGTGGAGTACCTCAGTCTTCTCCATACCCATGTAACCCCGTGTCCTGCTTCCTTCCACATTTTCCTAAGTCTTCCTTTTATCACCAACATACCTATAGAGGCTTTTCCTGTTGCACTTGATCTTCCTGGCCAGGTTTAATTCTATCGGGGCTTTGAATTTCATAACGTGATCCCTGGCTGCTTTTCTCTCTATCCTTCCCAAGCCACCTGTCCTTGCTTCCACCCTCTCTAGGTTTCGTTTTTGGGGTTGAGGTAATCTGGGAACTCCTTGTTCATCCAGACTTCCTGGTGTTTTTGCCTGGCTTCCTCTTGTTGGGATGCACGGCTTCTGAGTTGGAGGAGGTGATCCTTGAGTATCAACCAGCTTGCCTGGGTCCTCCTTCCCTGTGGGGGCTTTATCCCACGGTGTTCTACCAGGCAGATCCCTGAAGAGGCCAAAGCCTGCTCTCCTGAAGACCAGGGTAGTGAGCTTGCTGTGCTCATCCTCACTGGCCTAAGGATCTTCAACTGCATTTTCTTCAGAGTCCATTTACGTGCTTTTAATTTAGAGCAGACTTCTCAGCATACTCTGTAGTTCTATATAGTTTATTGAGTTTAATTCCTCATTATTTTTAGATGTCAGGGATAAAAGCAGATTTTTTTAAATTCTATTTTTGATACATAGAAAAATACCTGTCTAAGACTTTCAAACTTGCCAGAATAATTCAAACACATCACCGTTCTCTTTTGATTTGTATCTTCATTTAGAGCTCTGCTTCTGACAATGCAAAGCAGTTAATGGTCATAGATTTTTACATTAAAAAATACATTTGTCAACCTTTCTAAAGTATACAACACTGAAATCAATAAAATAGTTTTGTCTCCAATAAGGTTGAATTAAGAACCGACTTTTGGAAGCTGGGATAGCTTTTGTACAGTGCTCATGGGATGGTCACAAGCAGCACATGTAAGAACGACCAAGTGGATCGTAATACATATTTTACAAAGGAAAGTTATAAAGTTTCCATTCTGGTCCCTTGCATGCTTTTGCAGAGTTTCCCTGTTGTTAAAAGTTCTCATCTCACTCAAATCTGGTTGCTCCAATTGAAACTTTTTACTCCTATTACTATCCATAGTGAGGGTGGAGAACAGACTATTTTCTTCTGGCTTTGTCAGGTTTTGATGGGCTTGAGGACTGTTGCCATGTTCCATCAGTCATCTTTTCTTCAGGCAAAAAGAGGATGCATTTTACAGACTTCTGATTGCTCTTGTTGCTTCCCAAATATTCATATCTTCCTGGCAGCAGAGTAGCAAAAGTCAGTCACAGTATACCTGTGGCCTTGCAAATACTAAATAGAAGAGAAAGGTGAATTCACTGTGTAGGCTGCACCTTCTGCACTCTACTCTGCTGCTTGTCTGTTGTCCTGCATTGAACCTGCAAGGTTTTATACCCTGCAGACAATACTGAAGAACAGTCCTTACTTGTTCTCTAGCCTGTGAAAAGATTTTTTCCTCCTTATTTTCACTGAAATTCATCTGTTTTGATTGGGTTTTTTTCCCCCCACACCATTCCTCTAGTCTTACTTATCATTTTGGTCTAAAGTTTTACTTTAACATGCACATACTTCTAGTAGTTTCATGTTTGCATTGGTAATAAATTTTTCTTATTGCCCAAATCATTAATAAAACATTGGAGAGAAGCAAATCCAGGACGGACTCTTGCACAACATCCATCCTTTTTGACAATGAATGTTAATAACTTGTTCCTGAGTTCAGTCATCAGATCCCTCTTGGATTAATCTAACAATCTTTTCATCAACACTATGTTCCCTACCTTGCTTATGAGAATACGAGGTACAAGTAACTGCTTTTCTCCAGTCTCCAATGCCGGTCAACTTTCAATGGAATAAAATTAAATTAATTTTATACAGTTTCCTCTTGACAAATCCAGATTGATTGCAGTTCATCCCAATAGCTTCCAGATGGTGACAGATTCAGATACAGGAGATCTCTAGGACTGGAAGTTTACAATTTTATTATCTCCTGGTTTTTTGAGTTTTCTTTCCTCGCCTTCGTCTTTCAAGGTACTTTCTTTTAGTACTAGTTTGATCTTCCAACAGTCTTTTGCTATCCTGCCTGTTTTCCAGAAAGTCTCAAAAAAAACCAACCAAACAAAAAAACCCCCAAAAAACCCCAAACAAACAAAGAAAAACCCCAAACCAAAAACAAAACAAAACAAACAAACCCCAAAACAAAAAACCTAACCAAACAAAATAAAACCTGAAAAATAAAACCAAACCCAAAACCCAACCCAGAACATCAAAAAACTCTACTGGCTGGAATTTTATCTTAAGCCTATATAATTCCCGTGTCCTAGCATGAACTGCATGGAGTCGTTGTTATGTACCCTTGTTGTTAGCGCCCATTTTAGTACCCTTGGAGCTGTTCTAGGCAACAGTTCTTGTATGTTCTCTTCTGCTCTGTGAAGCATTGATTAGTTAAAGTTTATGTTTGTTAAACATTTTAGTCAGTATTTTTTCTATCCTTGAAAGGGGAACAGTGCCTTTATCCCTGAACAGAATTTCCCGGCAAAATTCCTCTTTCTCAGCTCCTCCACAAACTAGTTTAAAACAAATCACAGGAACAGACATTTAAAAAATTCTAAAAAAATTGAAAAATAGTAATCTTTAGTTTTTACGTAGGTTTGCCTCCAGTTATCTGGGTTTGCCTGTTTTGGGGGAAAAAGGAAAAGCCAGGAGGGTTGGTGGGGGGAGACAGGCAAACGAGCAAGGTTCAGTGCTGGCTGGTATTTGTCTTTGCTAAGAGTTTATGGATATGCACGTCTAAAGATATTTATTCCTAACCACAGATTCAGGGAAGCATTCAGGGCTGTTTTCTGAAGAGGAGCAGTTTCAGAGTTAAAGCAATAAATTCTTCACATCTCCAGCTGACAACTTTTTCCTAGAAATTTAGTGCCTGAAATAGGACACAGTGTTCCAGATGAGACCCGTAGCAAAGCTGTGTAGGAGAGAAAGATTTCTTTCCTGTGTCTTCCAGGCTGTTACTTTTGTGTTTACATCCCTGGTGCATAAACTTGTGTTGATGAACGTTGTTTGCCGTGCAATACAAACTAAAAAACTCCCCCTCCAACTTTATCCTCAGCTGTTTGCAGTCAGCCCCTCTAAAGCAGGAGGAATACATTCCCTCCCACCCCCTGTGTAGTGTATGTTCAGCTTACAGGCAGATCTGGGCAGGAATTGCCACATTCTGTTGTTCTGAACAGGGCACTAGCATTACCTGGGCTTTCAGGCATCACATCAATGCACCTATCCTGCGATAATTATAATTATTATACAGGTAAGTGGGTTTTCTCATATGCCCACTTGCTCTTGCTAGGCCAAGAAAGAACTTGGCCTCCTGTGAATATTAACAGCTTTATGTGAAATTTATGAAGAAACAAAATATTTCTCACTTTTTTTAGTGGAAGTGATTTTTTTTTTTTTGATGAATCTTTCATACTCACCTTTCTTGCTTCAAAGCTTTCTTCCAGCAGGATTTTAGTATCAAGGTACTAATAGCTGTAATAGCTGGACTTTGTTGTTTGGTTTGGGATTTTTAGGTTTTTTTAGGTTGGTTTTTTTTGGTTTTTTTGAGGTAAAATATACATCTCTGTTTCTAAAATTACCCTGAGGGGGTTTTCATAATACTGGTTGTTATTTTAAGGAAACTGAGAATTTTCGCATACAATTGTTTTAAGCATGAATTTGTAGATTTTATGACTGGTATATGAATTTACTTAAGAGGAAGTGAGAAAAATGTCACCTGAAAAATAGGCATTTGATACCCTTCTGCCTCTTTTTACTGATTGCTAATGATTCTGCTTTTTTGCATTTTTTTTTCCTATAAAAGTCAACTTACTGCTGCATGGAGCGTGCAGAACACTTAAAATCTCAGGCAGCATGTTGAGATTTTAATGATTCCCTGACTTAATTATGGAGACAATCCTTTGGGAATGAGGCAAAGATGGTCATTTCAACATAGGAAAAGGAATAATGAATAATTAAAGAATCTAATTAAATGGGTTTCTCTATGCTGGAGTGGGTTGGAGGTTTCTTTTTTGCTTTTATATTTTTGTTTCTAATATTTCCTTAAAGGTTAAGAATTTGTGTGTATACTGGCAGGGACTAGTGCCTTCACTGAAAATTCTGCGCTTAGTTTGGCTTAAGAGGGAAGTCTGCAATGCAAGCCAGAGTGAGTAAATATGTGTTCCGTACTTGCTGAGGGAGCCTTGGTCCAGCACTCAAATGTGGCAGTGATCAGGGAGAGGCTGCAGCTCTCCTCATTGGCTCACACATACCTGTTTTCCTTGTCTTAGGAATACTGCATGCTAGCAGTAGATTTTTTTATGAATCCAAGTAGTTCAGAGAAATTAAAAAGGTAGAAAATCCCTCCTACCCGACAAACAAGCCAAGGAGGCGTTTTTCTTTTCTTATACTTTCTGCATTTTTGCACCACAGAAGTTCCACAAAAAGTTATAAAGCTGCAAGTCTTGGGGCAGCTGGGATATGCTGGCAACTTCAAAGAGTCTTTTTTGTGACCTTGGCAGATGGGTCCTTTCTTACACTGACTCAGCAACTTTTTATATCAAAATAAAATAAGTATGTTGGTCATAATGTGCAGAGCTTGGCAACAGGAAAATATGCGGGCACTGGGTCACTCAGTGCAGCTCCCTACTGTTGGCAGTGGGTGGAGGGAATAACCCATTTCAGAAGGTGATAAAGTGCTGCTTTTGCCCAAGGTTAAAAGTACATTTCCTTTTGGGGCTCTGTTGTGGTAGGGAAGGTTAAATTATATTTTCATGATTGCAGTATGTTGTTAAGCGGAGAGGCCTGTTACCCCTGGATACACATTGTGCAATCATTTATGGAAAGGCTCATTTGGTCAAATTTCCTTTTAGCCTAAAGTATGTGCTTCTGACTCAAACCTAACAAAAATCAAAGAATACTAATTAAAGGGTACTGGAAAGTGATCTACTAACTGCAGGCAAAGGTGTTGCATCTATTTGTGACTGATGCCATCCCACTCTGTTTGGTAGCCTCATTTGCTTAAGCACATTCACTTCCTGGCACCTTTGCATGTTCTACAGTGGTTTTTTAATAAAAGCTTTTCGTATAGCTTTTATTATTGTGAGACTGCTACTGCTCCAAAAAAGAGACAGCAGGCGGGGGGACTTGATGCTGAGAAACTTGAAATACCACAAAGACATTTTCTGCTGCTGTTTTGGGTTATTTTTAAACCACTCTGAGACAGGGAGTTTTCCATCTGAGATGAGCAGGGAATAACTCATCTTGTGTCTGTTTGGGGGCTGGATGACCTGGCAGAGGAGCTTCTGAGAGCCACCACCTTGATACCTGCTTTCCTTATGCTGGAGGAAACCCCAGCTCGGGCTCAGTGCTCACTGGATGTGTGAGCAGATTGCTTTCGTGTGTTGGAGCAGAAGTTAACAGATGCAGCAGTGATTAATTGACCACTCAGGGTGAAGTTTGTAGCTGAATCATAAAGTCCTGATGAATGGCATTTCGTGTTTCCTTTTTTGAAGCTCACCAGGATGGGATTGATCCTCCTATCACAGACAGCGTTCAAGTTCTGCGCGTGGGAGTGCAAAACTGGTACCGAGCTTGCTATTGCACTTATTCCTATATACACAGGGGTGGCCTTTCCTGTCTCTGTTGGTGCTATTTGCAGACACATCTAACAAAATTTCCAGCTCAAAACTCAGTTTGGTGCCCTGTAGTGCCATTCCACTGACCTCTTGTTTGCCCTACAGTGGGTTGCAGTAGCTAGGAGAGCATGGTGAACTAGGCAGAGAGAAGTGATGACAGTAGGAATCTGAGGGAAGTTAATATTCTGAATATACAGTTTCAGAACACCATTGCATAGTTCCAAGTGAGGCTTGAAAATGATGTCACTGTGATCTAGTGTCAGTTTGGCATGTAAGTTCTGCTCCTTCAGATGTGCGAAACCAGTTTAATGCCATTTCCTAGCGATCTTTTGTCAGCATCCCTAAGACACTGACCCTAAGACCCTGTATGAAAGTTTCAGTCCAGGCTGCAGTGTGGTGTTTGAATTTCAGGGGGAAAAGGTAGAAAAACAATTTTATAAAAGTGAAAAGCAATTTTATAAAAGTGCATGCTTGTTGCACTTTCAGTGCTTCCCTGTAAATACAGAGTTTTAGCAATATTATTCTTGGCAGAGGACGAATGGGAAGAAAATTTTTGGTGTGTTTGCTCTGCAACAATTTGGAGGTTATGTATCTTTTTCTTACCAGTGTTCCTTGCATTGGATAAATTTCCTGGGCTGCTCGGTGGTTCCATCCACAAACCCCCACAAAATCTATCTTGCAATTAGCGTGCCTCTATAAATAAGATACGTCAGTACCTTTTCCTCAGTTGGTTATGAGTCAGAGATGAAACTCTTTACACTGTCTTCACAGAAGAGTTAATATTAATTTGTTGCTGTGAGCTCCCTTTCTCTGTGTAGGCCTCAAACAAAAATCACCCTGTTTAGAAAGTCAGGGTTGAAGATCTCCAGTCCTGGGTGCTCTGCAGTCTTCTGAAGTCCTTTCTCCTCTGCTGGTGCATGAGCACATTGTTTCCCTCTCCCGGTTTGTTTGCAGGAGGAATTACCATGCTTGCGTGGTGGCCTGAGACAGCTGAAGATTGATTTCCCTATTTCCCCTGCCCCTGAAGCCATGGGCTGAGTGAGCCTTGAGTCAGCTTTTGAACTGTCCAGATTTACAGTGCAAGTCTTAAGGGCAAACAAAAACCTGTAGCAGTTTTCTTTAAAAGTCATGCCTCCAGCGTGAAGTTAAAATTCACAAACGTGTCAGCCATCCTCTTACTCTGAGTAAGCTGGACCACAGGAGGTGTAATTTCATCAGTTAAGCCAAAATGTGTCATCCTTGCACAGAGAAATAGTAATTTTGCACTTCATTCTAGGAGCTCAAAAGTGACTGCTGCTTTGATCTTGTTTCAGCTCAGAAGGCAGGTGATGTGTCTGGAGAGGGCTTAGGGAAAAGCATATTCCATGATTGTTTTCTGTGTGGGTGTTTCGGGGAAGGTTTAAGGGGTTTTTGTGGTGGTTTGATTTAGTTTTGGTTTTTGTGGTGGTTAGTTTGGGCATGGGTTTTTGTTTTTGCAACTGTTATCATTTCTACTTGAGTTTCCAGTAGGAAATTTAAGAAGGGTCATTTAAGAAGTCGTAAGCCTCTGGCCTTTATCACTGCATCCCTGAATTTGTGTCATTTCCAAAGCATTTGTAAGCTCTTGTGCCCTAAACAAGTCAAATAAGAAACAGAGCATAATTCAGTACAATTCCAAATTGTATACTGTAAATTCAGAGGAGGTAAGGGGTTAGCACTGTAACTAACAGTGGTGTATAAAACACAGTTTAAGTATTTTCCTGCTCTTTAGTGCATACATCCCTTTCTGTCTGTCATGTTTCCCCAGTTTCTTTGGGATTGTTACTGCCAAAGTAGAATTCTGCTAGGAGAAGCAGGTGATGGGAGAAACTCAGTGCAACAACACAGAGAAGCCAAACAAGCCTTAACCTTTCTTATTTCCTATTCATTTGCTACGTAGTGACCTTGATCTTCTGCATCTTTGGAGATGGGTCCATCCTATCCTGGACATCAAATGTGTGAATAGGATCTGACAAGTAAAGCAAGATGCCAAATAAGCTTGTAGTCTTGTTTGGTGTTGTGTGTTTGATTTTGAGACACAAGGCCTGCTAGTCTAACTAATGAGCAGATGAATCTTAAAAGACTCATTAGAAAGGTGTTTATGGTTAACTCATTTTCACAAGGAATTTGTTGGGTTTTTTAAAATTTCTTCTGCTGAGTCTTCTCCCCAGATGTTATTTTCATGGATTGTTTTTATATTGCTAGTAAGTCTTGTTGGTTTTTTGTTTTTTTGGTTTTTTTTTAATTCCCCTTCTCATTTCCATTGCTTTACTCAACATAATCCAAAGCAGGGCAATAGTGGCATTTGGTCTGTACCAGAAAACTCAGAAATTAAGATTTTAAGAGTAGCCTAACAAGAATTGGGTTCACTTCCCTCCATGTGTTTTCCTTACCTTTACTCTCTGCTATTTCTAGTCTACCTATAATGCTCTTTTCATCTTCGGGAAAATGTAGCATACTTTGTTTACCAGTAAAAGCTGTCATAGTGACCTTCTAGCACTCTGTGTGATTAGAAGCCTTTTTGGATCCATAGTGATCTGAGAAGTGTAAAGAGTGAATGTTTCTGTGGTGTTCCATCTTACCTAAGACACCTCAGATTTTCATAAGTCTATTTTTTGGCATTTTCTCAGTAAGCCAGTATTTTCATGAGTGTCTATATTTTTTTTCCCTACTGCTGTATAATTTGTTTAAAAAACCTGTAAAGCTGATAGTACTGTCTTCACTGTATAAGCTGCTGAGCAGTTGATGAATAAACACAAGTAATTACATTGTGAACATCTTTTCCTCCTATAACTTTTTGTGTTTTTTTTTCTAAATCCATCCCAATGTTGTATGCTAATGCTGTTTTGCAGTCTCTTGAATCTAGTTTTAGCAGTGGGACTAGTATCTTAAACTAAAGCAAAAGACACACTTTCAAGCTGATAAAAGTCACTTCCAGCCATTATTATTATGACTTTGTGAGCAGATGAAGCTAAGTAGACATTATCCTTGTGCTAACAGAAAGTGTAAATTTCCCATTGTTCAAGTAAGATACAATTTATCATTCTTTATCAGGACCCTATGGATTGTGCTGAAACACTCATTGGCATTTCATTAACTTTGTAATTAAGGGTGAAATCAAATAGCTTAATTATTTTTCTGAAGTCTGAAAAGAAGCACTTAATGAAGATTTCCAGTACCCAATTCCCTGGAAGTGAGTTATGACATATCTGGCATGAAAACCTTCAAACTTCATCCAGCTTTCATCTGGCAGTGCCCTGTCACCTTCCAGTGAATGGTGCCAGTTCACCACTTCCCCAAAAGCAGGATTTGTACATACACAGTCGCTGTTCCACAGGAGTCTGAATCTTTTACTCACACTTTGCTTGTAGCCTCTTTTCTCTTGGAGACTATCCCAGCCTACAAGCTACACAAAATCTCCCTAGTTAGTATCTCTCCAACTATAAGGGATTTTTTTTTTTAAATCATAGCTAAAAGATAATTTCTCAAAACTGTAGCTTAAAAAGGCATTTTCTCTTTCTGAAATCTAATTTTGGAGGAGAGTTTGGACTCTGTAGTTCAAGCAGGGATTGTAATCCACATAATAAAAACATCTGCATGTTATGTCCAATTGATTAATTAGCTGAAAAGATCCTTGGGATGAAGCAGTCTTGGCTGACAGATAAAATCCTCCAATTTATGCATATCTCAAGGGATTGGGTGAGTTCACTTATTATCCTCATTTCTTAGCATTTATTCTCATTAATAAAAGCTCGGGCTGCTTTCTACCTGCCTAGAATACAACCTGTGCATAAGGTGGCACTCTGGCGTTTAAGCCGGATACGTGCATGTTATTCTCTGTGCCAGCATTTTTTGAAGTAATTCTTCAAGTATCTTAACCACCTAACACTTGATAATGCATTATTTGTATTTTCGTTTAATGAGGTTATTTAGGCATAAATTACAGGCTGGTGTGGTTAAAAGGCTTATAGGACGTCACAGGATTAGCCAGCGAGCGGTGAATGACAGCAGCATTCACTTCAGCTGTGGCTCAAATAAAGTTGGTTTCCTAAGGCAAAGACTCATGAGTCTTTCAAATCCAGATGAAAATGTGCTGGGAGTAAGAGGGATCCAACTCTATTGAATTTTGTTGAATCCACTTTCAGTTCTAGTTCTGCTGTATTTTCTAAGCACTTCCGTGCTAATAACTGTGTTCTGTCAGACAGGGAAACTAATATCAACTTTGTTTTACAGAGAAAGATCTGAGCTTCCAAGAGGATAACTGGCAAGGTCATGCAGGTAGCTTGTAGGCTAGAAAGTAAAGCTTTGGGTGCTTTTTCTTTGCCTTTTAAATTTTTTTTAGTTTTTATTTTAATAGGCACTAGGTAGTCTTCCATTTCCCACCGAAACCTGAGCTTACTGTCCTTCTTGAGCTACTTTCTTCAGCCCCCATAAATCAGGAGCTTGGCCAGCTTCTCTCTTTGGTAGGGCTCCTGGGCTGGAGCAGAGTCTCTTCACTGCTGCCCTGGGCATCCTTGAAGAGCTGGGCCAAAATCCAGGTGCCTGCCTGAGCATGGCCTTCGACAGCTTGCAGTGGTGCCTTGCAGTTCAAAGCACGGTCTGGGGTGCATGCTTTAGAAATATGTTTATTCAAGTCTCTCTAGAGCATAGAGAAGTGGGAGTTTTTTTCAACCAGTTGCTTCTGGTTCAAAATCAGGCATTGTCTGGAAGTGCAGCGTTCCTCTTCCCACAGCTTTCCAAAGGGAGCATTATATGAGGCTTCAGGAGTCTCCCAGTTGTGGAGGGGGAGTCTGGAGAGTCACATGGTGGTGTACAGGTACAGGAGCTTTGCATGCACACAGAAACCCTGCTTTGACTGCATCAGGAAGAAAATCCCTAAGGTCACGCAACCGTGGCCTCCATCCTTGAGCATTTCTTAAAAATCACTCCAAAATAAACAGCTTTTTAAACCTGGTTTGTTAGCTTTTGAACAGGAGACAAACAGTGCACTGTGAACAGCTGCCCTTTGGACAACATACCATGCGTTCAAAGTAGTTTCTGTTTGGGAGATTTAAAAGATTATTTTTCTTTTAGCCGTGTTATGTGAAAACTAAAGCATGTTGCCGGCTGGGCCTCAGACACCAGAATTCAAAAAATGTCTCTTAAGTTCAGGGGAAGAATATTTTCAAATGTGTGAGGCATCTCTAGATTTTATGTTGCCCTGAGAAGATTCAGGCTTATTCTCTATTTGCACTTCAAATTTAAATTTAACTTAATTTTTATAACATATTCTGGTGTTTTCTTTCTGGAAAGAAATGCCAGTACCATGTAAAATACACTGGTTTCGCTTGGAGAGACTTCTGGGTTTAATCTGAAAGAAATCAGACTGCCTTAAAATGCTAATCTTCGTTACAGTGAAGCATGCTGCTAGGAATACTGGGAAAGGTTAAAAACAGCAGTCTTGAGGCAAGCTGCTGATTGTTCATATTTGTGCAGGAAAAAATATGGTTCCTTATTTACTAGATGCTCGCTCTGTGTTCATCCCGGTAAAAGATCCTCCTGCAGGCCTTAATACTGCTGCTATTTTACCTCCCATAATGAATATTCAAAAGCTGCAGTCATTGAGGACTCAGGTGGCAAAAATAGTAAGATGATTGAAGCAAGTCTTGACATAAAAGCTTAAAAGTACATTTCCAACTACATGGAGATAGTGCCGATTTCCCTTTCTGACCACGTAAATGAGCAGTGCCAGAAAATCTCCCATGAATTAAATGCCTATTTCACACACCAGTGTGATTGCATCTTTCTTTCTGTGTGATGTGTTGTAATAAGTATGTTTAAAAAAAAAAAAAAAAAAAAGGAGAAAATACAACAGGGCTTTCTGTAATCCTCTCTCACAATATGTATTGGAATTGAAAAATCAGAATAAAGGACACACTGTTAAGATATGGCAATGCATGCATTGTTTTCTACATAATGCAGTCAGAGTCTCCATGGTAAAAAGAAATTTTTATTTTATTTTTTTTTGTCACCATCAGCAGTTAACCTAAAGTAGGAGCTGCTCCATTTCATTATAGGTTAAATGGCTTACTATACAAAACTAGCTGAGAGACGTACAACACTAACGCTGCATTTTTTAAGTAGGTTTTAAAAACGTGCTTGAAGATCAGTGAAGAAAGAACAATGCAGCATATGTTATTGTTCTGGAATTTTTTTTAATAGAAAGCGCTCCTTTTCAGCATTCCCCCTTCAGTGGAGTCACTTAGACACTTCCAGCTGGTGGCAGGGGATACAGCCATAATACAGCTTTCTCTGTCCCAGCTGTCTTTTTCATTACGTTAAATGCATTACGATGGCTGCACTGCTTTGCAAAGGTTCAGGTGCAGAAAGGTATAGGAAGAAATCTGCAACTATGTGTTTTTGTAGTGACTGCAAGCTTCTGCGAGATCTCTGAATCCTGAATGTGTTCCTGGCTCTGGTCACAGATCTCCTTCCAATCACTGGAACATTTGCTGTGAGGGCTGGCTAAAGGTGCCCGAGGAAATCACCTTTTACAAGGGAGCATTGTTGTAAAGGATTTTTAATGCATTATGGCTCACGCAGCATCACAGTTAAAGAAAAACAGGGATTTAGAAATAAATGCTGAGGAAGAAACTGAGAAAAAAAGAAAACACAGGAAAAGATCCCGGGATCGGAAGAAAAAGGTATCTAGATCTGTGCCAAATTCTGAACAGGGGTTCTTTTGTTTTAATTTTCTTACCTTGCAATTGAAGTATTAAAAGCTTGTTCTTGCCTGTGACTTGGTAGCTGTCGGAGTAATTTGTTAACATTGTAAAATATCATTTGTAACCACAGCTGTGGGGTTTGCAAAGCAATTGAATGTTTAATTGGATATTAGTTGATTGCAGTGATGATGCAGAAGGTGTGCATTCCTTTCCCACTTATGTTACTGTGATATGCAAACTGTCTGTGAGTTGAAAATAGTTTGTAACCATCATGTGCGGGTTAATGCTGAGCTTTCTCGTAGGTTTAATAGCAAAGCATAGCATAATAGTTCAGTTTTACATGCAGGTACTTAGAAAGGATGTGTGTAGAGGCAGATTTTTTTTCTTTGTGTTGGGACTGTGTCACATGTTTGGCTTCTGAAACATCCATTTTTGGGATAATGTAACAGAAATAAGGTGTTTCAGTGTTTCTCTTTTTTCTTAATGGTGAGCTGTTTTACAGAATTGAGCTGTAGCAGTCTGTTATTAGCAACTTTCTTTTGTTAGAAAAATACGTGGCTGAGATTACAGAGCCTGGTTTTTCTCTGCTGTAGATTTGTCTTAGCTGCAGAAAACCCTTCAGCAAACGAGGATCTGAAGAAAATTCAGTAGGCACTGCATTGCTCATTGTTCAGGTCAGGAGCTTCTGTGTGATTCCAGGCTCACTGTTTCTCTCTAAGGTATAAAGCAAAATAGTTATGGTTTGTGGCATAATGACAGATAAAGAGGCCAGTTACTTTGGCAGCTCTGAAGATGTGTCCTTATAAATGACACCTTGTACTCTGCTCCATAGAAATAAGGCCCTGCCACGATTTCTTGTCTTTGCCTGTATTTTATGATGTTTTTTTTCAAGAACACATCAAGGAGCCAGTTGCCTTTACAGAAACCTGGGCATGTAGTATTTCTGTGTGCCTTTGTGAAATCCCCCTAAGGGGGGGATTGGATAATCTTCATATGCTCAGAGAAGCGGTGCATGTGCTTCCTAAACGACATGTAGATTTCCTCTAACATATGTGCATCTTTTGGTTGGGCGAGAGTCAGCATTTCCCTGCCCTTTTCTTTTTTTTTTTCTCTGCCATGGCAGTACTATACATAATGAAAAGCACTGAGAAACCCACTGCCTTCTGTTCCAGCCAGCACGTTAGGAGACTCTTAACATGCTGCAGTACATTTGCTGCAGCCATCTACACTGGAGGAATTTTTTTTCTGTGTGGATGTATAGATCTTCTGAATCATCTTCCAGGATAAAGGACACAGTATGAAGATAAGTTTCTGTCTTTGAGGTGAATTTTGAGGTGCTGCTGTTTGAAACCAGCCTGAAATAGTAGTATTTTTCATGGCTGCTGTTTAGGTTATGTGCAGGTTTGTAATGTTGCTGTCAGGGTGGGTTTCCCCCCGGCTGAAAATGACTGTAGCAATGAGGAATTAATTACAGGAGCTGTCCCCTCTGCCCAGATTTACCTATGGCTTGTGAGCTAAAATGTATAGTCTCTCAGCTGAATCTACTCATGCTGCAGGAAGCCCACGTTGTACTTGATGTGCTCAAGTTTAACAATAGCATGCCCAACCAGATCCATGCACTGTCTTTGTGTAAGGGAGCTTCCTCACAGCTCAGAATTAGAACAATATAGAAGGGATATGGCAGTGAGAGGCTCTTGATTCAGTGAGGTGAGACAATTGCTTTGTGGACAAAAATGCTTTATTGTTTATACAACACTGCTGTAAAGAGGAAATCTCTTAGCAACCAGAGTGGCACATGGATAAATATCTGCCTATTAATCTCAAATATATGGATTTCTTTCAGTGTTTTATTTCTGCATCTTAAGAATGAAAGAAAATAGAGAGCTTTTGCTCCGCCACATGCTTTTTTTTTGGGTTCTCCCCCTGACCCCTTTGTGTCATACTGGAATTTGGTAGCTTATTCCAGTTTCTTTCTGAGTTTCTTTAGGACTCTGCAGATTCAGGACAGGTAGAGGCCCTCTCTAGTAGGACAATTGAGCAAAACCCGGCAACTGCTTCGCTTAACTCTCATACATTTGGGCATCATTCTTATATCAAAGACATGGTTTTGTTACCCAGTACATAGGATGTAGGAAGTCCAATCATTCGGTTTGCCATTTTGTGCTTTCCTGACTATTTAAAACATTTTCCCCCCAAATTTTCCACTATGAGTAGTGAGTCACTTCTTGTTCCTCTGCACCACCCACAAGCAAGCAGTACTCGGGGATTTTTTGTTGATCACATGATACTGCACAAAGCTTACCCTTTGCTTAAGCAGCATGCAGAAATATCCTTTAGACTCTTCCAATCACATTGGAACAACAAAGAATGCTAATGTTTCTGGATAATTTATACAGTAAAGAGCCCGAGGCAACCAATGGTTAGGAAGTGAGGCTGGTGGGATCAGCCAGTGTCTTAGTCTTGTATGATACTAGCAACAGTCATGCTGATTTATGTTCCTGTTTAGTTGGAGGATGGCAGTCTGAGGGTAATATTTCACTGCTTTTGACTGGTTAAGCAATTTACAGTGTAATAACATTCCTGTGAAGGCTTGCTTCAAGACTTGTATGAGAGAAATGACCTTTTTAAAAACACACACTAAACAAAAACCTGTGTTATGTCCCATCCCATTTAATTTCAAGGTGGGATATTTTTGAATTGCCGTGCTTAGCTCTGTAGAGAGGCTGTGCTTCTGTGCCTACTCCTTCTGTTTGCTTGCATTCAGGACATTCCAGGCCTTTGCTGAAGGTTCTGAAAGGTTCAGGAAAGGGATAGGGCCAGCAAGTGAAGCCTCTGCATTATACAGGTTTCCCATTTATTCTGTTCAAGTTTATATTACAGCTTCATACAGTTTTGCCTCTGGATGGTTGTGCAGTGTCCTACACTGAAAACAGTTTCAGTACATCCAAGGGCAGACCTGAGCCTTTAATGGTATCACAGAACAAGTCAAGCCACTCTTAAAAATAAGTGATTGGTGGGATAGCTTGCTTGATGCTGGCTAGTGCAGTTCTGTCATGCATAGTTTGTTTTGTGAAAACTAGAAATTGTTTATCCTGTAATAATTTCTGGACAGAAATTGGTCGCTTAGTCAGTGCCTTTCCTAAAATAAAGGTGAAATCTCTGAAGGGTTTTCTGTGTTCTCTGTTCAGTACATAGCAGAAGAGAAGGACAGGTCTTGGCATCCAGTGAATGATTTATGTTTTATACAATATTTAGTAGGACTGAAGTAATTTCCATTTGTGTGTAGTGCTCAGGAGCTCTTGTGTTCTTTGGGAACATGGAATAATTTGATCATAATGCAAAGCCTGGCTGCTGCTGCTGCCCCTGAGATGTTATAGGCTGTTGCTGTCACAGCCTCTACTGCTGCAAACTTGTGGACAGCAGGGAAAGTAATCGATGCCAATGTCACAAATCCTGCTAATTTCATCATAATGTTCAGTGTTTGAAGGTTTTATTTAACTCTCAGGTAGGCTGGAAAAATTGCCCTGCAGTTTCCTAATGGAAATAAATCGAAATGCTGTGTCAGGAATGATCAGCCTGTAGGTGTTGCAGCTGCTCATGTGGCTTTGAGGAGCTTGTGCATCTTCTGGGCTGGGCTCCGCTGCCAGCTCTGAGGGCCTGTGAGAGATGTCTCGGGCTGCCCAGTGTAGCAGAGCTGGGAACACCTGCCAGGGGCAGCAGGACCCCAGGAGGGCATCAGCATTTCCTCACTGGCAGACTCCCACTTCTTCCTTTCCCCTCAGCTCTCTCGGGGCTGTCAAATGTTTTACAGACAACTCTTCAGCCATGTGAAAGTTTTAGTACAAATGTCAATTTTCATATGCAAACAAGTCTACCAGTTATCAGGTAAAGCTTTAAACTCAGATAACAAGTAAAAATCCCCATCGTTTTTTTTAATAGTAATTTCATTATTTTTAAACAAATCTTGATTAGAGATCTGTTTCATAGCTTCTGAACCATTGAACTTGAATGCTGTAGAATCTAGATAGGTTGTGTACAAGTATTCTTTCACTCACTTGTGTTAAAGCACAAACCAGGCAGATGTTGCTCTGACATTGGGAACATGACCTATGGTAAGTGAAAAGATGGTGTAGATCAAGGGTCTGAAAGAAAAATTGATAAGTCAGTGGTCTTTTCTAAATGTGAGGAAAACTTCAGTCACATCCTTGATTTTGGACATGATGTTCTGTCAGAAGCAAATCTAACAAAATAGAAGAGGGTATTTTTGCTAGATGTTTAGAGGCACTGGTGGATGGGATATCTACTAACAATGCTGAATTCATACCAGCAAGGAGCTTGGTGGTGAAAGAGTGTTTCTATTCAGCTGGAAAAACAATTCCTTCTTTGAAGATGACCCCTAAAGGAATGAAGCTATCCCCTTGTATTGTGTGGGGAGCACTACAGCATCATTTGAAGTGGGCACTGCTCAGCGTTACTTTGTTGTTTATAAACCCAGAATGAATTTTGCGCTTGTTACATTTTTATGTAGTCGGGTTTAGAGCATTTACCTTTTCCTTTTCACCTTCTGGATGCCTCGGGGTTCTGCTGTCACAAGGGATGGCCATTAGTCACTGTGCAAGTGTCAGTTTGGGTTATAACCTGTGCTGTGCCAAATACTTCCAGCTTGTGGTGGGAGGGGATGGGCAAGAGGAGGGAGGACCATCCACGGGCAGCCTCACTGTTAGAGGGAGGTGGCTCCATGACTGGATTTACAGCTGGGCTCTCAGGCAGCGTAAATCAGTACTGTTGCTACTGCCTGGTTGGTTATTAACACAGAGTCTTTTATCCTTCTGGTTTTTGCACCCAGCCTGGGCTGGTTTTTGGTGGGCTTTGTGGTTTTTTTTTTTTTTTTTTTATTATTGAGAGTTGAGGGAAGGGGATAATGGGATGCTCTTGAAAGCAAAAGGAAGTTCAAAGATGGTTATTGAACAGTGATTTAAGAAGAAAAAAATTCTTATATGATTATGAGTGTTTGTATATTCAACCCTGTGCCAAAAGTCAAAACTCTGCTAATTTCAAGCTCTTAACTTGCCTGAATTGATGGCTTCAGGATAAGTGATGCATACTTTGATGCGATTCCCTTTGGGCATTTACTAAATATTTGTTACTGTGAGCCAACATACTTGTCAACTAGTGGAACTGACTGAGCACCTGCTAAAATTGAGTGTTAGACTCAGAACTAGTTTGACTGGAAAAGGAAACTGGGGGTTGGAGGTGGGTTGAGAACTGGGCTCTGTGTGGATGTGATGGAACGTGTGTGGATAGAGGAAAGAGAGAAAAAATAAAGTGAATTGTAAGTTGTATTAAAAAGAAAAATTACTTCTCAGAAAAAGCCTGATGTATTCTCACAGTGATTTGCCTGAAGTACAGATGATAAAAGTCTGGGTTTGCTGCTATTCAGAAATTTGTGCTGCTGTTTGGGCCACCGTCAGAGTGGTATCAGGGGTTTTCTGGCTGAGGAGTGGGACCAGGGCAGAGCTGCCTTGAGAAGGCAGAGCACGAGGCCTCCAGGCTTTGATGGCTCCAGTGCTCCTGTCCTGCTGGAAACCTCTTAAAGCCTTTTAGCACTCTATGAAATGATCCTTTCCTGTTAGACTGGGACGTGCTCATCCCTTCAGGTGATGAGCTCAACAGAGCACAGCTGCCCCACGTTGTTCCTGACTTCAGCTACCTAACCCAGGCGATACCCCTGTGTTTTAAAGCCAAGACTATAGATGCCTTCAGAGGATAATTCAGTGTGTGTGAGGCAAGTTAAAAAAATGCCCTCGTTTTCAAGGTGTTGAGTATTCTCCAGCCTTGACAACTTCAGCTTTGGGCATTCTGCATAGCAGAGTCTGGTCTCTCTGGTGGATTTTTGGACTCATATAACACTTTAAAAATCTTTTTCTTGTGTGTGTTGCCTGCTGTGGTATTTTTGTGGAGTTCTGCTTGGTTGGCCAGTGCTCTACAGGGTGGATAATTATTGACCATCATGGAAGAGATGTGCTTCTCTTTTTATTTTTTACACTGTGTGCTAACTTGGAAGGGAAATTCAATGTGATATTTCTTTAGTATTTATTCAAGGAAGACTAATGTGGAAGGGAGAACTAGATTGAAATAAGAGGATTGTCTTGTTAATTGAAAAGTAAATTCACTCTGGGATGTATTTTATTTTTTTATAAATCATAATTTTGCCAATAAGCTGAAAGCTATGGCAATTTAGTAGTATGAATTTGTCGCATGTGAGATTTATTGCACTGAGATTTACACATGCAGTTGTCTTTGTATTGTGTACTAGAACTAAAACTTTGTTTTGCCTTTTTAGTTGCAGAAAGACATAGGACACGTTGTACTTCATAGTTGCCTTCATCTGAAAACTTTAGGCAACTTCTTATGATTTTGTTTTAAAAACCTGAATTATGTATTTTACCCAACATTTTGTTTGTTCAGCAGTGTTCTATTCACAATTTTGGATTTCAGCTTATTGGGCAGCCAAATGCTGTGCTATCCCAGTTTATTTATCAATTTTAAATCTCAGTTTGAGAATTTATTTCAGCATCTTTTATTTTTTCGTTGAAAAACCATTCAGAATTAGAGAGAAAAGTACAAGATAGAAGGGTTCACTTTGGGTTTCACTTTTTCATGGGTGCTACATGACATTGTATAGAACCTGCTGGAGCTACCTCAACAACATCTCCACCAGTGGCATTAAGCCTGGTGTCACCCCATCTCTACCAGGAGCTAGTCAGGCTCTGGGTGTGCCTGGTGCTTCACCCGTTAAATTCATAACTTAAAATACAAAGAAAAACCGCACTGTGATCTTGTCACTTGCTTCCCTTGTGAAGAAAGACACACCTGGTTTAGAGGAAGATGTCCCTGCCCGTGGCAGGGACATTAGAACTGGGTGATATTTATTATATTTCCAGCCCAAGCCATTCTGATTCTGTGAATTGCATTCTTGTATTCCACACTCATTTGTAACACCCCTTTAAGTACAAATGCGTAGATAGATAAAGGTATAATATGTCAATTGTTTGTATTTTTGAAAGCAGCGAAGTATATACACTTTTTTTTGTGAAATCCTGTCAGCTCAGCTCTCAGCCACAGGCCTTTCCTTAACCCTCTGGCTGCTGCCTCTTGAACTAAGCTGCCCTTAAGTACCCAGGCTCTGCTGGAGAAAGAGAGGAGAGGAGGAGACAGGTAGTTGAATTGTGAGTGCCAGGAGAGGATTTCCTGGAGCTGCTGAAGTGGCTGTTTTTGCATTATCGTGTTTTTCAAAGCAGATCCTTGCACTCTGATAGGCTGTGGGCACCTAGTGATTGATACAAATCCAAGTACTTGAGTGGTTCCCTAATAGTGAGGAGAAACACAAATACCCCCGTGCACTGATGATGATGTGGTCCGTCAAGCTGGGGATGGTGCTCTGGTACACAGCTGTTTGTGTGGCATCCTTGTGCTCCCCTCAGCCTGAGTACCAACCCTGCTGCCCTCTACAAGTACAGGACTTACCCACAGCAAAACATCTGTAATGCGCCTACAGCCCATGGGTTTGTGTGTGTGCAGGGCAGGAGCTGGGGGTCAGGGACTTGGTTGGGTCTCCCCACCTGTGTGTTTTTCACCAGTGCATCCATAGCCCTGAGTCAGGCATCCCCAGAGAGTCCCTGCTTCCCACAGTGAGTCTCCTTCTGTGATAGACACCACTTACCCTGAGAGAGGTGGTGTGGTGCTGCAAGGGGAGTGGTGTTCCCTTTACAGTGGCTCCAGGAAAGCCTGGCTCAGCCCAACGCCAGAGCTGTTGGCCAGGCTGGGTCCTTAGGGAGAAGCTGTCCACAAAGTTGTTAATGGTGTTTTCAGAAGTTCTGTGGCTGTGTATAAATATTTTTTCTTCATTTCTGTAGATCACAGTGTGATCCTGTTCATTGCTGTCATTGATTCCTAAAAGAATTACAAATCCTGTTTTTAATGAATGGGCAGTTTGAAAAGAACAACTTGTTAGATCAGAAAGTTTAATGGTCTTTTTAAATGTGTCTTTTCTTTTAAAATTCTTCAAATTGAAGTATCACCGGCAATTTCTGCATCACGTTTTGAGTTCACAAAGCTCAGAACAATTCACAAGTCAGTGTGGTTGTTGATATCTAACCTTTCAGTTAGAGCACTCTTGTTTGCATATTCTGAAGAGCTTTCCTTAATGTCAATATAATAAAGAGAACCCATGTGACACTATCCTGTGTGTACCCTCTAATAAGTTCTACTTTTGCCTGCCCTGTTTGTTATTGTTAGAAGATACAGTTCTGGAACTCACTTTCTGTTCAGCACACTGGTTCATTTTCTGGTGAATTGTAAATGTCAGGATACTGAATAACTCCATCTTGACTTCCTTTAGTTAAACAAGATTTTCATAGGTATAGCTGGGATATCGTCCTTCCCTGTGTTCTGTCCAGATGGGTGAATTTGAGGGCGTTCTCTGGGAACCTGTAGAAAAGCAGAGTTGTGCAATATCCACTGGATAGGTGTTCCTTCTGGTCCCCAACGTGAATATGTGGAGCATTTTACTAACAGAAGGCAAAGGTGGAACTGAGGCACTGACTGTAGTTAGCTACAGTCACTTTTCCAGCACTGACTCAGAGTGTCTTATAAATACAGGCATTCAGAGCTTTAGATGAAGTTCCTTCATAGGTTGAATACTTTTATTTTCTCCCACACGGCTTCTTCTCTTTCTCCTAAAATTACATTACCTCTCCTTTTGGACCCTACTAGGATATCTCTGAAATTGCAGTCATTTCCCTTTCATTAGTCACTGGCTTAAGGTGAGTGTTTGCAATCATCCCAACAGCTGAATGTACCATTGGCCCATGAGGAAATAGTGGTGCCTGAATGCTCTCAGTAACCTGTTCTCCTGCTCCCTTGGGATTTGTATGAATCTGGCAATCACCTCTGGTGCTGAGGCCAAAGTTTTCATGTTCGGACTGTAGGAAGAATGAACGCAGATATTTTTCACTGACTGACTGCTGGCTAGACCCTGAAGCACAGGTGGACAGGCCAAGCCAGGGTGCTGGCTATGCCTGAGGGGCTAGATCTCCCCAGAGCAGAGAGATGTGCACCAAGCACCTCAAGGTGCAGCAAGTCAGAAAAGAGGCTTAATCTCTGTGCGTGAATAAATGCAGCATTTTCCTGAAGTGCTGAGGAAGCCTCTTTCAAAACAGGCCTGTTATTTTGGCCAGGCAGTAGCAGACAGTATGTTCTGGAGGGTGGCTGTGGATGGCTTCTACAAAACAAAACTAAAAAGTTAAAACATCACTTAGTGAAATATTGCTGAGAAGTGGGTGGCAAAGGTTTCCTCTATTACATTTTTACCATCTAAGCAGAAAAAAAACATCTTCAAGGAGAATTGGTGAACGCGTTGGGTACCTGCAGTCCTAGTTTTTCTTGCCACTTGATTTAATATGAAACCACCACCACTTTGAAGCTGTTAAACATCAAAATTCTGATAACTCAAGACTGCTGTTTTTCTACCAGTCTGAAAAGATTAAAAAGATGCTGAGAGGAAAACATGTCTCATGACAGTGGGTGCACAATCGAAGTTTCTAAGTAGGGCAGCCTGAGGAGCAGCCAACGCTTTTTAACAGTTATGGGAAAGTGTATGTTTTTTGATGTTCCTATCTGATATCTTTATGTCTACCTTTTTTTGTACTATCAGACTGTTTATGCTCAAAGAGGGCTTAATAAATGTTTTGCACACTCAGCACTCATTGCCCACATAAAAGAGGAAAAGTATGCAAACTTCCAAGTCATCCAAGCAACAAAGAAAGAATAGGGGGTTCACCACTGACTCTTCCAGTTTGATCTTACACAGTTTATTTAATTGCTGGGGTTTGTGTCCATAAAATATCTCCATGTTTTTGTTCTTGTGCATTTTAAAGATCTCTTTTCAAATGTCAAACACTGGCTGTTTTTCTGTTCTTGATATAGAATATATTTTGTGTGTCTTGCACAAGGTTCATGGCTGCAAAATAACTCTTGTGCAGGGTTTAGAGTTTTCTAATGACCTCCGAGCTGCTGAGTGCTGTCCTGGTGTGTGACCTATTGGCTGTGTCCACAGCTCTCAAGAACATTTTTGCTGGTAATTCTGGAGGAGAAATACATTTTCGAAAGAATTTGGTCCTTTTTGAAAAAGCTTTTGGTAGAGAGATAGCATGCATGGTAGCAGTTCCAATTATGGCTCTTGGTATTCAGTATAAATACGTAATTTACTGGGTTTTAGATTAATTTTTTAAATATTATACCAAGCCCTTGATGAAAGGCTGTTTTAGAAATTATATTAGGTAAGTTGCAGATAGAAACGCATATTGTTTATGAAGATTTTATAAAGCTCTTTTAATTTTTTTCTGTTTCCCACCCAATATGCAGCAAAGTTATCCAAATCCTGGTTTTACAAGTGCACGAGTTTAATCTAAACCAGCCAAATGTAGTGTATTTTATAATGTTGTATGTATCTTCTTGTTGGCCTGTGTGCTTGTTATCCTTGAAGCTAAACTCACTGAATTGTGGTCAAGTCAGAGGTCCAATTAGCAGAACCACTGAACATATGCAATAAATTCAGCTTGAAAGGCCACATGCACAATCTGCCTTGGGTTGGAAAGCCAAGAGATGCTCTGACCAAACAAGATCCGCAGGGAAGCTGTTCAAAATTGTAGCCCTTTGTTCCCAACAGCAAAGCTGCCCCTTTCTCCTTGTTTACTACCAAATGCAAATGAGCAAACAAGGCTGGTGCACTTTTAAAACTAGGCAATTTGAAGGAAGATAAAAAAAAGGAATGAAAGGATTAGAAAGGGCCTTGATGTTGAAATGGGAGCAGTGTTTGGATGGTAAGAGCAATAACAGAGAGGGAAGGAGTGATTGAGGCAGCTGACCCGGAAGTTTGGGGTTATTTTGGCTGTAACTAGATGCTGGAAGATGAACTCCACATTCTGAGGAGCTCCTTATTAACTCACAATGTTTTCCCAATGCCAAGTCAGTAGATGAAACCCAGGAGAGAAGGGAGCAGAACAGGAAGGACAAAATCAGCAAAAAACTCATCCTCTGCTGGGGCCTGGGCGCCAAGCCTGCAGGGAGGGCTGCAGTTCCTCTCAGGACAGTGCCAGGATGCTCTCTGGGCAGCAGGGGCAATCCTTGGCTGCTGAGATGGCCAAGGGGACAACTCTCTGCCAGGAGAGCATCCTCTGTACTGCAAGGGAGCAAGCAGGGAGCTGCCTGCAGGGCTGCAACTCTGAGTGCATGGCTGCTGCAGTGGTGCTTGTGAGCTCCCCTGCCCAGGCAGAGCTGCTGCCTGGGCTGGGGGAGGGATTCAGGCCTCAAGGTAGGCAAAATGACAAAAACCCTCTAGCTGTGTACAGCAGGGTGAGAAATTTAATTGTTTGGAGGACATCCAAGCAATTGCATCTGATTAAGTCCTTGAAAAGATAATATCTGTTACCTGGTTGCATGAATTTATACAGGGGATATAGATAATAGTGCTTTGTCAAGGTCCACATACAAAGAGTTAACCACAAATTAATGGGGGCTTGTCAGATTTAAGATATTTCTGGTATAGTGTTGAACAATTAAGATACGCCCACAAAATATGAATTGTTCCCTAAAATTGCAGTCTGCTAACCAAAATACATTCTTTTTAATTCTTAAAGTTTAGAGGTGAAAACAAAATTCACCTTAATGTCTTTCTGTGTGTTTCTTTTTCATTTGCAGTAAATTTTTCTCACATTTTCTTGACAAGTTAAAATCTCTGTCCTACTTTTTGCTCTCTGTGGCTGCCTGCCTGTTTCCTAGAAAATAGTTGTCCAAATGAGTTGTCTGAGAAAGGAGTAAAGGTCATATCCCAAAAAGGAAAATAAAGCCACAGATTATACTCATATTTAAACTTAACAATATCTTCAGGAAAGATTGAGGAAATACACAAAAAGGAAAAATAAAACTTGAGGGGAAACAGGAGGAGATTGGGCAAAGCTAGCCAGCAAAATCTCTGCCAGAGTTTCTGGAGACTTCTGACTGGAACTTCACGATACATTGGGTCATCCTATTCGTTCAGTTTTGTCTGTTTTAGTTATTCAAAAGAGCATTTTTTAATAAGCATGTGTGTTCAGTAGTGGCAGTTGGTTTTGTTAATATCAATTATTGTTTGGATGACTATTCAGTCCTGTGCCTCTTGGATAGTTTTGGTAATGCAAACATAAATTGAATATATGAAGCCTTATTAACATGAGGGCTGCCAGGAACCAATTTTATTTCGTAGGTAGCCAGTTACTGCAGTTCAACAAATGCCACTGGCTGTAGTTCTTGTATTTGACAGTTACAGATTAGGGCTGCATAGCTTTAGGGAGCACTTTCTAGCAGCAAAATTTAGGTTTCACATGTAGTGACCTTATTTTGAGTACATCCTGCTGTTTGGTGAAGAGCCATTGGTGGCTGCTCAGGGGAGGAGTGGTGGCAAGAGAGGACAAGGGCAGAGTTAACTCGGGGGGGTTGTATTAACCAGCCTCAGGGTGGCAAGATGCACGTGTTGCAAATGGCAGACCCGGAATGTTTAGTAGCAGAGCAGTAACGATGCAGGATTTTGGGCTTCCCTCTGTTATGAGAAACGGATGAGTTGCTTTCTGGGAGACTCTCTGCTGGTACTGGATATGAACAGTGCAGTTAGGGGAGCAAGCCTGGTCCTTCAGCCCTGCACTCTTCATGGACTGCTGATGTTTTAGAGATAGTTTTCCTTCATTTCTGATTATATTAAAACCATCAGGGTTTCACTTTAAAGGATGCTGCAGGTCTCCTTAGTCTGGTTACACTGTACTTGGAATTTTCAAAAACCCTAGAGCCATGAGCCAGGGTATTGTTGCCTTTCCTGAAGGATGCTGGCAAAGGTAATGGGAGTGCACGTGGGAGTCAACCACTGGCAGCACAGCCTGCAAAATGAGGGGAATTCACCCATCTCATCAGGAAGGAAGGACTTAAATCTTTCCCTCTAGACAACCTTTGCATTAGAGCAAGGAAAACTTCTCTTTGCTTTTAGAACCCTCTAGCTGCTGAACATGTATGCACTATTGCAGTTGAAATGCATGGGAGAAAATCATGCTTTGTACTAGGCATAGATTTTGGGTTTCAGAAAACAAGTAATTTGCAACTAGATAGATTAACCAGCTTTATGTGTTCAGCTGATAGCAAAGAAAAGCTTTGGGCAGCTTCTGGCTTTGAAATATTTAGTTGTTACTTCTGTTTTCAGACAGAAAAGCCACTGGTGGAAAGGTGCACTGTTGTTTTCTCAGAGCTCACAAATGACTGAGCAAAGTGCATTATATCTTTGCTTTTGTTGTCATGGGTGTGGGTAGTCAAAAGTGCCAAATACTCTGGCAGTAATCCAGCCAAGTTCCTAAGCCTGCACTCAAGCCTGTTTGTAACTGGGGTGAGTTCAGAGGGAGCACAGTGTGCTTAAAGCTGAGACAGGACTGGAGTGATGTTTGATTACCTCATCAGAAGAGTTTTCAGGAGGAAAGGTCCATCCCAAAATGCTCTGGGTTATCCCAGCTCTTAAGGATGTGTTTGAGCACCCGAGAGCTGGAGCTGACATCTTTGACCTTGAATAGTAGATGGAAATCTGATCATCAATTCAAAACCTTGGTATTCCAAAGACATTATTTTCTTCATAGACGATTTTTGAAAGCTGATGTCATCAATATTTGTGCATTGGTGATCAAACTCCGTGAGAAAACCCTGAGGACATGAACAGTGATAAGTAGATTACATATGGCATGGAAGGCCACCTAGCACTAAGTGACAGTTGAAAATGTCATTCTTATTATTAATTTAATCATGCTTATTAAGAGGCTTATTAACTCATTATATGGATAGTGTTACAGAAGTGTTAATCCTATATGTAAAGTGTAAGTGTAGAAATTCTCCTTTGGGTAGTTATTTGTTTGCCACAAGCAGTTGTAAATTTGGAAGATACTGGCCAATAACTAGCAGCTAATTCAAAAAAATACAGCGTTTAATATGCACAAAGTCACAAATTTAATCTCAACAAAGCATTTTAAGTCAATAACAAGGTGAATACATTCTGGAAAAGTATGAACAAACACCAAACTAAACAACCCATAAAATGCTGATAAAGTTCCAAAAATTAAAAGTCCCATCACTTGAAAGCTTTGTTTTGGCATGTTGAACCAAAAGATTTTTTGTTCGTTTGTTAGGTTTTTTTGTGTCTTGAAATTTCATTGCAAGTGTTTTTGGAAGGTGAAAATTTTGATTACAATGTATAATTTAGATTCAAAGAGGGATTGCTAAATAATCTTTGTGTAATCTGGTGAGGGGTTTTTCCCATATATTTTTAATTTCTGTGAGCAAAGAGGGCCTTTTCAATCACTCACACTGCTCACTTTGTGACAGCCCTTAAATATATCATGACCTGATAGCAAAATCAGTCTTGTGAAAAGTATTAAGGATCAACTTACCCTAAGTCTGCAAGTGAAATGAAACCTTAGCCCAAGGTGATTGCATTAAGCATGTGCTGTCATTCTTGTCACATCTGTGTTCTGGAGACTCAAATAAGCAGTAAAATTGTTAAGTGTGGGGGATATTTAGGAGAGTGTGTTCTTGGTGACATTGCACAAGTAGAGCTCATCTTGTAAAGCAAAGGAAATTAATTCTCTAAAGTGTTTTCCCAAATCCAGGGCTGAAACGTGAACATGTCCATTATCATTAATACAGGCATTTCATGCTGTGTGCTCTTCTAGCGACTGTTCCATTCGGCGCTTGCTAATTGCACGCCACTAAAACCTGGGCTGCCTGCTGAACTGGGGTGAATTATGCATCTGGAGGTTCAAGGTCCTTCACCTTCCCAGCCCCTGAGGGAAAGGCTTTGTACAGGGGTGGATGTCAAGGGGAGGCCAAGGGCCAGAGGAAAACACATCAGTTCTGTAGGCATGTCAATTTACGTTTGTGTGTTTCCCTTTTTTTCAAGACAATAGACAATTTTTTCTGTGTTTTGAAACCTTTTTAGAAACTGATTGAGGTCAATGGAATCCAACTTAAGATGGTGGAGAAGACTGTTTAAAATCACAGCTATTATCTATTTTAATTTTCTCTGCTGGAGTGTACCCCAAAACATTCATTATGTGGAGGGTATAATCTCTGAACAAATGACATGGTGGAATTAATGAACAATTAACTATGATCATACGTTATAAACAGAGCTGATTAGAATTCACACATGCCTGGGTTTTAGAAAGACTCTTTTTTGACTCCTCTTTGTGTTGCTGAGATAGGACCACACAGCCCTCGTGTCTTATTTGTTGTGTGAGCATAACATCGTTTCCTCTGAGGTAAGGCTACATCTCTTGGTTCTCATGGCAACCAGACAAAGAATTAATCTAATCTTCAACTTACTATGTGTGGGGAGGGTAGGGGAGAGGAAAATAATGTGCTTTCCTCATATCCATTTGTCTGGGATGCTTAAGTTATTGACTTCCTCCTATAACCTGGAGAGCGTTCTCCAATAGCCCACGTGTGATAAATCAGAATATTACAAAGCTGGAAGAAAGGGAATATCTGTTACCAGTAGCTGCAGCTGCATAGCAGTGTGTGCAGCATGGAATGCAGGGACTGTGCTGTGCAATTTGCTGTCTTCATTAAGTCAGACAAGAGTCAGGTGAACCGTACAAACTCCATCTGAATTCACAGTGGGCTCCGTGCATAGTTACACTTCCTTCCTCTCACTTTATTTAACTTCCACGTGTGTGTGTTTAATAAATGAATTCCACTATAAATTAGGATACTTTCAAAACAATAATGTCAGATACTGTGATTGTGAGGATTTTCAACCTTAAAGGGAAAGTGCTTCTGGCATTTTAAAATAGAAGCAGGCCTTGAGCTCTCCTAATGTCATTGGGGACAGGCGAGGATTTGTTTCAGGAGCTGCAGTGCAGCACCAGGCAATGACTGGACATACAGCTTGATGATTTTGCATCACACAAAAGCACTGGCTTCCCTCTTATCGCCTCACTGCTCTGATCATCCTGAAAAGTGAGACAAAAGAAATGGCCCACTGGATACTGACCTTCATTGTAACAGCAGAAACCCTTCGTTATTTCATCGCAATGCTTGATACCCTGAAGGGCAATGCATTTGAAACTAGGAAATTTCATTTGCAGGAAGCAGGCATGCAAAATTTCCATTACATAAGGAGAGGTGGAGTTTTACACGTGTACTCGGAGTGTATTTGTGTTTCTCAAAATATGTGTACTTGAGGGATGTTCAAACAGTAACTTAGAGCAGAACAGTTCTTTAGTCAGAGACCATTTTATCTGAGTAAGTTGTTTTCAAGTGATGAAAAGTTGTTTCTGAAGTAGGAACATGTCAACCAGGTACAGCACTGTAAGTGGGGGAATGGTTGGTTTGAATTAAACAAAGATCAAATGGTGGTCAAATGGTGCTTTTCATATGCCTGGCATGCTTATTGAGTGTTCTCCACCAGTTACATTCTGTGCTGGTAGGGGCTACCTGCCAAACAGTAAATCACTGGTCTGGAGGGCTTTTAGCAAAATCCTCAGGATTCTGGGGCCATGAACGTTCATGACATTGACTGTTGGTACTACAGGCTTTGGTCTCTCTCTTCTTTGCCAAGGTAAATGTGGGGAGTGTGAAATCTGTCTGCACTTTGTGCAGGCACTCAGCAGTTCTGGGACTGGAGATGCAGCTCCTTTGACCTAAGACTGGCAATGAGTGTAGATTGGCCCCAGCACCCTTGGGGACTGTGGTCCTGTTTGAAGGTCCCAGAGCACAGTCCCCAGCTGCACATCATGAAGGGAACATTGCAGAAGCCTGGCTGCAGAGAGCTGTAGGGGTCCCTGGATTACTGTGTTCAAGTGGGAGAGAGAAAATGTAACAGGTTTGAGGTGGAGGTCTAGGGGAGAGCAAGAGTAGATGTACAATAGGTAGCAGGCTTAGTCCTTGGTTCTTTCATCTTTTCCACAGACTGGAGAAGAGCAGCTCCCTGGGCCTGGAATATCCCCTCCCACATGCTTAGTTTTAGAGCTGCTTGGCTCTGCTGGCTGCCCTGCCTTGAGCAGATTTACAGTTTCTGACAGTGGTTGTCGATGTCAAAACTTGCCATTAGGAAGGAATTTTTTTTACCTTCAGTAGGAGGGACAGTGAGATTTTGTTCTCCCATCTCACAGTATCAGGGAGTTCCAAGGCACTGAGATTTGAGTGTTTAACACTCAAGAACGGAAGGCTTATCCTAGTTGGTGTCTGGGGTCCCAGAACTTTATGGTTTGGCAGTGATTTGCTTTTAGCTTTGGAGTTCACTGCTCTTCCCTTGTTTCTGTGGTGGATTATGCAGGCATCAGAACTTTAAAGCCCACTCATCTTTGTTTCCACAAACTTGATTTCAATTTTGGCCCCAAAAGTAATTGTGAAAGAGCACCATGAGTTTTCAAAATCTGACTCTAAAAGTTATGTTGCTGTCAAATCTCTGAGCCTTAACATTAAAGTATTTTAATTTCCTCTTAAGAAGAAACTGGAGAAGAGCTGGTTGGTGAAGCCTTTGCTGCACATGAATCATGAGTCACAGCATCAGTAAAATCCAAGTGTGTGTGCTAAGGGACAAATGGAATGCCTGGGAGGGAGCAAAGGCAGGTGTGATCCGCCTGTTCCCTGGCTGGACAGGGAGTGCTGACTAATCAGGAGGTTTGAGCTCCAGAGAGAGCCACAGGCCCTGTAGATGTAACTTCTCCCAGCATTACTGACAAGTGCACCAGGGCTGAAGACAGACACAGCATCTTGGGACTTCATCTTTCATGGAAAACAAAGTGAATGCTACCAGAGGCTGACTTTTACCAACGCTTTCCACTTTCCTCCTTCTTTACTCCATCACACTGAACATATGTGAGAGTTGGCCATATGTTGAACAAGTCCTTTAGGAATGGCTTTCCAAATGCCAGAAAATGCTCTGCTGTGGCAAATTGACAAGTAGACTAATGGTATTACCCTTTAATAATGTTGTAACATAAGCAGAGATTTGAAGGAGGACCTTAACAGTGGTGCAAGAAAAGAAATAATCATGAGCAGTGGTATAAAAATTCCCCCCTAGATCAGGTCATTTTTATTAAAGAAGAGGCGACTTTGGGCTTAATTTGTTTTTATGTTGTGCCTTATGTGTGTGTTGACCTGTTTGTTTGTTTGAAAGGAGTGCTACAGGATTCAGCTCCATTAATGGTTCATCTCTCATCTCTTTTGGTTCAGATGTAAATAGTTCCATGATGTATAAAACCTCAAAGAAACAGACCCTAGCAAGCAGGTTTATCCCATTTAATGTTTCAAAGAGGAAGAGTTAAGAGCTTTCCATTTAAACCTAGCAGCAAGCATACACATGGCGAGGAGGAATCAGAACAGCTGAACGCAAGGATTTCTTGTTATTATTTAGAATCAATTGGAATGTGTGATTTCTTTGAATACATATATTTTGCTTATACATAAAGCATGTTAGTTGCTTGCAGACAAAAGTCTGCGTATGAAAAAGGATCAATACATTTAATTTCAGTTGCATCCTCTTTTAATACTGAACGCTGACATTTCTCCAAGGGAACAAGAGATTCCAGGGTTCCTCAAAGAAGAAGATTGTGTAGGTGGGGTTTTCTTGCAGTATCATAAGAAAGCACCCTTCAAATGGAAGCTTTTTAGTGTATATATAGCATAGCAGTAAAAGCAGACACATTCCTGTGGGTGAGCAAATATAAACTCCTAAAGACTACAGAAATTGAAAATGAAAGCGGCAAATTAATCTAGAAACCTTTCTGCTCTGCTCCTGATCTGGCCTCAGGTCTTCACAGTAATTAGGGAAAAGAATGATTTCTGAGTTTTTTTTTCTTTGGTTTCTTTGTTAGTTTGTTCAGTTTAGAATGAAAGAGGAAGATTTTGAATTGTTGCCTGATGTGCATTGCACAGATAACATGTTATTTGTTGCCTGTGGCTTCTCAGGAGGCTGAGCAGAAAGTAGGAATAAGTAGCACATCTTGGGAGGCCACTTTGGCTGCAGAACTGTTGTGGAATTCAGCACATCACCAGTGTTGCAGCTGTTCATTGCTTTGGTTGTTCAGCTTAGGATATTTTTTTTTTGTTTGTTTGGGTTTTTTTGGGTTTTTTTTTGGTTTTTTGTACCTAAATTAGTAGAACTTTTCTTTATAGGGTTGAGTCTCACTTTTCTCCCTCATGTTGTATTCAGTTCTCAATGTCTCAATAAGCATAAGAAGTCTAAGGCAAACCATAATATTTATACTCCTTTTGAGTATAATAACACTTTTGAGGGTTAGTGTTAGGCAGTTTTTTAAAAAATGGTAAATATTTTTCATGCACAAATGTCCATTATAATTTATCAGAGTTTACATGTATGTGTGTGTACACACACTGAAGTTATTGGGTACCCTCTATAGTTTCTGCAAAATGCCAATGAAACTACACAGCCACTGTGACATAGAAAGTCTTAAATATTTTGCAGCACTAGATTACATTTCCCAGCATTTCTTCTGCCGTGATTTCTGCCCCGATAAAATGAATAGCTCATCAATACCTTAGTAAACATCAACTGCAGCCTGCAGCTTTATTTTTCCATCATTGAACAATTGACAATGCATTCAGTATCCCAGCCCAGCTGATCATGAGATAAAGTGTGACTAAAAAGGAGATCATCTGGGGGATGCTCCAGTGTTTGGTAGGACACAAAGGGCTCCTCTCTCCTCTCCAGCTTGCCCGTGCAGCTCCCACTGCAGTCAGCAGGAGCTGTGCGTGCCTCTTTGAGGCACGTTGCTGCCTCTGGAACACTTGCCCCATTTCATCATTGACATTAGCCGCGCCATGGGGACATTCAAGCCAAGCACAGCCACTTCTTGGCTGCTTGTACATTCAGCTGGTTGCAATGTTCGCGGTTTAGTGGCTGAGCCTCTCCTTCACATTTTTGTGGCCCACACAGAGTCCTCGCATGGGGTGTCTGGGCATCATTCATGCTTTCCAAGATGACTGAGGATAGTATTAGACATATCCATTAACTGTCCAAGGAGGATTTTCTTCTTTTCATGGTATGACTGCTGTCTTGTAGGCACAAGCAGTCCCACACGTAAGGCTTACAACTGGTGACGATGCAACTTGCATTGTTCACGCCAAACCTTTGTTGGAGGGACCATTGCTGGGTAGCCGGCAGGTACCACAGCTCCCATGTCCAGGTGGTGCTGGATCCACTAGATGTGACCTCTGAACAGAGCTTCATTCTGTTTCTGAATGTCTGTGGGCACAGGAAAAGGGAGCTGAGCCTGTCAGATCTCTTCCATGCCTCTTTCACATACAAAATTCCAGAACTGAGATTAATTAGGACTGATGTCAGGGGCCTGAGAAGCTCCCTTTGGAAGGTTCCTGCCGCCAAATGTTTCATTGCTTTTTCATGGCTGGAGATGTTCTATAACAGTAATTATTCAAGCCTCGTGTGCTTTTGAATTGTGGGTTTTGCCCTTGTCACACGAGGGGCAGTGGAGATGGCAGTGGCCTGTCACGGCCTCTGTGCTAGGCAGGGCTGACCCCTGTTGGCCTCTTGGTTTAAATGTTCCTCTGTATCCCAGTGCCTGGGAGATGAAGAGCTTTGCTTTTTCCTGGTACTCAGCAAGGCACCAGAGACCTGTGACTCACAGGCCAGGCACAGCTGGGAGCTCCTGGGGATGTCGTGGTGTGGGTGTCCGGGCTGCTGAGGACATTTGGAAATACTCAGCCCTCTGGAAAGAGTCAGCTCCCCATGCATGCGGGAATTAGTTGCAGCTCTTCTCCCAGACAATCCTTTAGCAAAAAAAATATGCATTGGGTCTGCATCTGCTGCTGCCCTAGAATTGCCTGTGTGTCCAGAACTTGATTGTCTCCACGTGAAGCCTTTACTCAAGCTTTCTCTCTATACTGTAGACTATATCTCTGTAGCTTTTTATCTGGGCAGACTCTTGTGTTCCTAAAATATGGGTAGTGTTACGGTGGGAGAGCCATGCTAGGAGCACAGCAGCATCCAGAGAGTTGAGGTGGCCTTCACAGCAGAGTTTATTCAGGTCCAGCCTGCCACAACCAAAGGTGAAGATAGGTTTATTTTTTATTGGAAGACTGCTCACTCTGTAATTGCCAGCCTATTGCAAGTGTTGACATGAACTCAGTTCAGAAGTAGAAATCAGGGACAGAGTACTCAGTTATGAAACATTTACATCTTTTTCTCTTAGCTGTTACTCTTGAACAGATGTACCTTCATTGTGTTTTTTGTTCATTATCTTTTTAGTGCTTATGAAAATTGATCATAACTGGGAAAATTTCTTTCTTATTTAAATACGTGAGCTTCGTACAGCTGACGATACCTTTACGTTCCTGGATCAGTTCAGGTATCATCCAGTGGGGTTTGTTTGCACTTTTCTCAGTGGATGGTTCTCAGTTCAGGTTGTTGTGGGCTGATGGAGCCTTGTGTCTGGAGCCACAAAGAGACTGTGTGGTGTTTGGCACGTACAGCCTGGAAATGGCTCCTTTGTTATACATGGATGTAAGAAATCACGGACAAAATGGAGTTAGGGTTTTCATATCCTGAGGGAATAAAGTGTACCCACACAGACCCAACTACATGAGGGGTACTGATGGCAAGGGAGCCAGTGGCAGCATGGCAGGCTCAGAAAGCTGCAGTTGCCAGTTCATGCAAAAATTGTAAATGGTCTTTTTCCACAAAAGCCATGCTTTGGCACTCAGGCATGTGAATTCTTAATCAATCTGATTGATCAGCCTCATAAGTGTGATTCCGGTATGCTCTCTCTTCTTATAAAACAACCTCTGATAGAACTGAAGTGAATAATTCTATATTTGGCAATTATTTATGAACTGCAGATCTCATAAACACAGCAGATGCATTTCCTGGATGGCAGCCATTAGTGCATCTGGGGATTTATTTACTAGTTACTGAAAATACTGGACTGGAAGGGAACAAGAAAAGATGCTGCCACTTCTTCCTAATTTTCACTTAATTTCTGAGGTGCTCCACAACATTCCTTCCTCAGATTTGTCATGTTAGAAACAATCCTTGACACCTCTCAAGTATTTAGTTTTCTTCCGAAGTAATAGCCTTGTAGGATATGCTGCAGGCCCTGCTTCTCAGAGATTTGTACCTGAAACCATTTAGGCCAGCAACCTCTTAATTTCTTCGAAGAAAAATAAGAAATCCTTGCAAAGGATTCTTAGCTGGTTATTCTTACTGTGCTGAGTGTGACTGTAAGTTAGAGGGAGTTTTTGGAGTAGTTGAAAAGTGAACTTGGATCTGTTGGATGCCTGAAGATTTTCTGTGATCTACATGAATGTAAAAACCGAGGGCTGTAGTGGAGCCAGGCACAATTCCCCTGTGCCCTGAATACATCTGCTCTCCTGGGCTGGTGCAGGGCCTCACCTCACCTGGCAGGCACTCACAAATTACAGCCCCCCCTGAAATTCTGGGGAGAGTAAAAAAAACCCAAACAATTGCTCTGGGATATAATAGAGCCCTTGCTGATTTTTGCTGTTTTGCAAATGTAAGTGTGCGATTATTCCTGATTTCAAAACTAAGTAGTAATAAAAGGGGGAGAAACACCTACTTTATGCTCATCTTGAGGATTTTGTTGTCTCAATGACAAGATGTTACTTTATATAGATTTCTTTTGGTTTCTTTTGTCCAAAACTTGTCCTGGTATGAGGAGTATTTGATACTCTCTTCCTTCTGCCTATTCTCATTCCTCTTGTCTTCCACTGTTTCTTTTTTTTCCATAATGGCTTTCTTCTGAGAAGGAGATTTCCAGTTGTAATAAGGACAGGCCAAAAGGATGGCATTTGGATTTGTGGGTTTTTTTTGCCTTCATGCCTGAGGTGAAAAGAGGGATGATTTCAGGCCATTAAACATGCAATAAGGCATGAATATCTTTGGGCTTAGAATTTCCTCTTGCTGAAATTTATAGAGATTCAATTTTAGTATGGACTTAGTCTAGGAAAGAGCATGTTCTTTATGGTAGAGAGAATTTTGCTCCATGTGTTAGTATTTCAGTTGTGCATCTTCATAGCATTGGAATTGAATCCCTCTGACTTCCTTAGGAAGCGATGTAAGGGACAGGGTTTGCAGTATCTACTTCTGTTCATGGAGTATATTAGTCTTTAATGGGAAGGCAAATACTGGGGTAATTTCTTTAGCTGTACATGGTCTTGTTCCCTCTACACACTTGCTGTATGTTGTATTTTATATGTAAAGTACAACAGTTAAAGACATATAGTAAAATGTATGCCAAGTCAAATGCTCATAGAAAAGCACTTCTGATACGCTTAAGAAAACACACCTGTTTTTGTGGTAGGCTGTCACACTTGGTATGTCATTGCCATTTTCCATATTGAGGTTAGACCAAAAGAAAATGCTTTTCAGCAAGGGACTGAAAGCTTAGAAGCACAGATAAAAACATTCTACTTCTGTAGTGATTGCTTCTTACCTTTGTGATAGTTGTGAGCTTTGGTGTCATCACAAGTTGAATATTTTTGAAGATGCATTTGGCTTAATTTTGTTTTTAAAACAATACTATTTAAAAAAAAAATCTGTAATTGCCCCTCTAAACAACTTAACTACAAATATTCTACTAGTCATAATAGAGTTTGTCATTTTGAATATGAATTCATTTCAAGTCTTCAAAAATGTCTTGGGGCTTGTTAATCTACAGTGTGGTTATGAATGTCATTTGTGACAATTTTCCACTGCTGTTTCTTTCCAAGAAATATCTTAAATTTTATGAGGGGCCATTAGGGTTTGATGCAAGACAACAGACATAGCAATAACGTACAGCTCCTGGGTATATGCTTCTCTGTTACCTTTTGTGCAAGAAAATAGCATTGAGATGCAACTTTCCAAAATGAACCATGTTCCTAAAAATAGATGAATTGTTTTTTTAAAAAATGCTTGTGGAAGTGGACTCAAAAAAAGAGCCCCTTTCTCTGCCAGTGGGTCTGTAGGCATTTCTGGTAACATTTCTCATATATCAGCTTTCATGTGAGCCCCTGAGCTTGAGGGAGGCACTCAGAGAGGGTACCACAGAATACTTTACTGGAGGTTTTAAATAGCAAAGTGTGTGTAGTGTGTGCTCCTTAGGGCATTTTGTAAGGTAGGAGTCTGCTGTTAAGACACATCTTTGTGTGCTGGCTGTGTGTCTGTCAAAACCAGGCTTTTCCTTGTCACATGAACTCTCTCCTTCCATTTCACTGCAGTCTCACAAGCCCAGGTCACAAGGCCAAGTCTGCAAAGAGTCCATAGTGGAAACTTCTACTGATGCCTCCCTGCCATCACCCAGAATTCACACTGAGCCTGTAGGTTTATGGCTCTCACTCACTCTTCTGTGTCCCATTAGAGGTCCACAGAGTATTTGGTGCGCAGGTGATCTTTCCCTTTTTTGTTGCTGCTTTAAATAAAAAATAAGTGGAAAATACCTGATACCTAGGAGTTGCTATAGAGCGAGCTGGGTCACACACAGGAACGTAAGGAATATCTGAGCAATAAAAGGAAAGAGGGTCCACAAGATTGTTTCAAGTGAGGGATTGCCATTGTATGATGGTGAGCTTGAAAAGGATGGATGGCACAAGGGGTGAAGGCAGATTGTGCAATCCCCGCTGTTGGGAGCCAGGCCTTGGTGAAAGCTGTGTTCAGCCCCAGACGCATGGGCTGGGGAAATGCAGACCTGGCAGCACGAGTGGTTTCCTTGCCAGGCTCCCAACCTGCTGCCTGTGCTCTGTGCAGCAGCCACTATTGATCCTTCCCACCTGTACTGGGGGAGCGGGAGCTGCGGGTTTGCTGGAATCCCTCTCTCCACAGTGCCACTTTGGAAGTTGCTTGCCTCAGTTGATGCTGAGCTTGAGCAGTCTCCCGTAGGTCAGTAGGTCCTGCCTACAAATGTGGGTCATTTGGCAGCTCTTCCTTGCTGCTGGTGTCACTAGGGATAACGCCATGACATCAGGAAAATGGCTGCCATCAGCAGGACGCCGGCACTGTCAGCTGTAATTAAAGTCTTTGCCCTAAATAATCCCTTTGGGATCCAGGCAACGGAGGGACTTTCTGCATTCCCCCTGTCTCTGCTGAGCTGAGCGTCAGCCCCTAGAAAAACACAGCTCCGTGGCCCTGGTTTGGCAAATGTTTTTGGCTCACAGACCACATGGACAGGGTGTGTCTTTGGCTCTGGAGGGTATCAGTTTGGCCAGGCAAGGCCCTGTTGGGATAATCCTTGGATCTGACAGTTTTCTTTATGGAATCAGAGAACATACAGGGAATTTGGAGTGGGTCACCTCCCACCTGAAGAGGAAGTGAACCAGGTGGACAGTGTGGACTCACACAGTGATGGTGGTCCTTTCTTCATGGTGCAGTTGGCATCAGATGAAATTGTCAGGAGCAATAGCAGAATAGGGCAGTAATGCTTGTACACACAAGAAACCATCTCAGCCTGGTATCTGTCCATTTCTGGGCCGTAAAACAAGGGCAGCTCGGTTTTAAGCTAGGAATTTGTTGTGCATGTTGTGGATTTTTTTGTGCTTTGGTTGGGTTTTGGGTAGTTTTTTATTTTGTTGGTATGATTTTTGGTTAGACTCTTGATATAGACAGCTTGGTCTCAAAAATGCTCTGACTGGTTGAATCTAATTTTTCAGATGGCCTTGAGATATGGTCATAGCTGTAAATCACAAAAAAACCCGAACCAAATCAACAAGAAAATAAACTAAAACCCCAAAATCAAGGCAAAGAAACAAGCAAGCAAACAAAAACCCCCTAAACCTCTACGCATCTTTTAGGTGAGCAAAAGATCCTCTTGGCTACTTTGAGCTCTATTTGGGCAGTTTGTATCCCACCTGAATCTCTGGTCCTGGTGTTTGCTGCTGGCTGGCTGCCTTTGCTGTGGCTGGCTCTGGGCTGACACATAAGGGGCAGGGGCTTACTGCCTCTCCTGCCTTTTGTGCAGTCACCAAGAAGTGACCTCAGTCTGAAGTCGTGTTGCTCCTATCCCTCACACTATGCAAAATGTAGCGTGGGAAGAAATGGTATTTTCCTTTGTCCAGTTGCTCACCAGTGGAAAGGGACCTCTCCAGCCAGCTGGCGGTAAAAGTGCCTTTTCCTGGAGGAAAGCATTGTGAGGAAGTGCCACCACAGAAATGGGAAACTGGGTCCTGGCAGCTCTCTTTGGTGTCTGCAGGTGGTGGCTCTGGCAGCTGCTGTGCTGTTCTCTAGAGAAGGCTCTCTGAATCTCAGTCTCCAGAGATACTTTGTGTCAAAACCTGATTTATGCTATTAGCTTAATTTTGAACAGCATATTCCTCTTGCCAAAGCTGTGAGAAGATGAAAAGTACTTGGTGAAAAAATGTTTTTATAATTGCATGTAGTTTTATGTGTATTGATTGTGTGTTACATGAGTTTGCTGAAAGATCTCCATCAATGAATTCCTATAAAAGCTAATATCGTACTGAAAAAATTGCCAAGCAAAGATAATCCAATTAGGCGGCTGTACAGAGCTGAGTTTCTAAATTATTGATATTGTCTTGAAATGGGCTGCCTTATAGTGCAGTAAAAGCTGCAATCTAGATGATATATTTAGCTGTAGTCACATTGTGATATCACTGTGCAGTATTTTTTTTTAAAGGTGCACAAAAGATATTTTTAAAGAGACATGGGTTTTTCACAGAGCACATACAGAAGAATATGTTTAAAATGAGCAGCTGGGAAGTAAATAATAAGACTTGTGCCTCCACTTGTCTGTTGTTTGTCTTCAGAGAGATGGCTCCTGTCTTTAAAGCTAAGCATTTGCACGGTGTTATTGGCAAAACTCAGGCCAAAATCGCAATCTTCCACATTGCAGTTGCCCAAAGGGAAATGCAGTTGCATCTCTGCATTTGCTGAAAGGAAGTATTTTTCTACTTGTGGCTCTTAAAATGAATGAGTAAATAAAATTAGCCCCCAACAAAACTCTAGAACAGTTGAGGAAGTTGAGTGTCAGTGGTTCTTGTCCCTGAGCTTGGCAGCAGAGGGCTGCAGCACTGCTCCCTCCCTGTGGGGTGGCTGCACAAACCTGTCGGGCAGAATGATCCAAAACTACTCACAGCTTCAGTTGTTTTGAAGCTTTCAAACTCAGCAAACAGGCAACAGCTGTGGCTCACTGATGTTATGTTTTGAGGGAAGATAAGGACCAACTAAAGAAGAGTGCTCTGCACTAATCCAATCTAGAGGTGATATTAAAGCCATGGATCATGGTAGCAGAGCCTGTGTCCCAAAGCAGAGGGACAAAACGTCCTCCACAGGCAGATTAAAGAAGTGGTATTGATTACTGTCTCTGTTATCAAGTGTCTGGGACACTAATCAGCATCTCAGTTATGCATTTTAGTAACAAAGGAGAGCAATGATTCAGTGGTTAGGAAGGCAGAAGGATTAAGTGGAAAGGAAAAAGAATCATTAAGATATGTGCTCAGCTGCTGTCCACAATGGAACATTAAAACCCATCATGATTGATTTTTGTTTTCTAGAGGGACTATATAAAATATTACTCCAACAGAATATCCTATTTTAAACTTAACCTGGATGGGTTTACTATTTCCCATATGTTTTTGTTGAAAACAGCTTGTAAAGGCTCACATACTCCCTGAGTAAAGGCTTTGTGCCAAAGCAGGAATTAACCCATTAGTCATTTAACAGTTAAAAGCGACTGTTAAATGTAATGTGTAAATCCCTGTGAGATATTTCAGTTCAGCACTTGTTATTTGCTGCAAGTTATGGTGGTGGTAAAACATAAATGGAGAGAAAGCTGGGTACTTGCTCAGATCAGATGTCCATGACATGCATGCAAAAGAAATGAGGAAAGGAGCTGTTTTGAGCATCTTTGATGTTGAAAGTGATAAGGTTGTCCCAGCTTTCAGCTGTCTCTGGGATTAGGTTGATGGCACCTGAATTAGGACCCTCATGCCCCTCGATAATCCGTGGGAAGAGAGTGACACCTCCAGAAACTGACTGGGCACCACTTTAGAGTCGTTCAGGCAACCTCTCTCCATGCCTGTGGGCTGTTCCTTCCCTTCCTCAGTGACCACCTTGCCTGGACACCTGGGGTCAGCCAGGGCAAGCTTGGCTCCATCTGCTTGGGCCAGACCTTGTTCTTCTGTGTGCTGGTATTCAACTTCCCCGTGCCCAAGCTGTGCCAGCTCATACCCATGAGGTCAAATCCTGTCTGCCAGTGAGTGTTTCATGGCCTTGCTGGCCCAAGAGGGAGCTTATAAGAATGTTGTGATTTATGGCTGTGAGTTTGTTGGTCAGTGTAACGGAAGTGAACACCTGTGCAGAGGGGCTCTAAATTCTGCTTGGCAGGGATGCTCTTTACGCTGCTGTTGGCTGACTGTATTTAAACTAAATAAAATATCTACATAAATACAAGCTAGAATTTCCAGTTTACACTTTCTGTAGAGTATGTCTGAAGAAACCGAATCTCTCTTACTAAGCTGTATTTCACTCTGCGGTTCTTGAGACCTCATTAATAAAACTGTCCCAAAAGAAGGAAGAACACTATTTTTGCATTTAATCCTCACAGGTTTTCCATATTCTCCCTTGGCCTCTATATATTACAGAGCTTTAAAGGTGTCTTTCAGAAAATATTGAGTACATTGTTCCCTGTTGCTAGAAATCTAAGCCGTTTAGGGTTAGTATCTAGTTTACTGACTAATTGTTATAACTGAAATTGCACCAACCATAATTTTTGGTAAAACTGGATGTAGTCAAGATAGGGTGAGTGCCTGCAAGTTGAAAAAGCAGTGGAAAATGTTAGTCAAACCGAGGCTATTTGCATTAATTTTGCAGATGTACCTGAGACTGAATGTTCAGTGGCACTGACCTGTTGCTGTTGTTTGCATATTTCCTTTGTGGTTTTTATCATTATCTATTATATTGTATTTGTAATGAAAAGAACCCCCACATTTATATTAATTTAATTTGAAGAATCTTGAAGGACTTTGTGAACTGAATAATTTTTTTTTTTTTTTTTTTTTTTTTTTTTTTTTTTTTTTTTTGTATATCCAATGTTTCTGTGTGTGAAAAGTAAGAGGGAAAAAAAGGTAGCGTAAGAGACCGCTAATGTTGGCATTGAAAATGCAGCAAATGCAGCCAGGGGCTGAGGTCAGCAGATAAAGGCGACTAATGTAGGTAATTGCCACTGCTCTGGGAGCTGGCCTAGGGACAGCTTAATTCCCTGAGCTGAAATTTTGTCATGACATCCATTTACCTCTTAGTTTGCTGAGGGCGTGCTGGGATCTTTGGAGACTGCACACTTCAAAGGGTTATTGTGCTTCATCCAAGGCCTGAGTGGGAATAAATAAGTGAACTACAGCAGAGTAAAGACATGGGGGAGCTTTTTGATACAAATTTGCACAGTTGTACAGATGTGTGAACACTGGAACAAGCTGGCCCGGGAAGTGGTGGTCACCATCCGTGGAGGTGTTTAAAGATGTGCAGATGTAGCTCTTGGGGGTGTGGTTTTGATGCCTTAAGTTTTAGCTTAAGGCTAAGTGTTTTTTTAGATTCTGTGCTGCCTAGGGGTGTAGTTCTGAGCCTCACATTAAGTGTCAGTCAGCTCTCTTCACAGAGTAGGTAGACAGAACAAATCCTTCTCCTGCTGAAGGCTAAGGACAATGAGTACAGCTTTCAGGCTTAAAAGCACAAACAACTGTGGTTTGAAGAGAGGAACAAGAAGGATGAGACCTCACAACCAGAAGCTGTAATTGGACAGTTAACTCCAATATGCAAATGGACCAAAACTTATCAAAGTGTAAGACCTTGTGACAGGTCATCCATTCTGTGACCATTTTGGGTCCATCTTGGGTGTAGCCCTGGCCAGGCTCTTGTCCTTCCCAAGGTGTTCCCTAAAGGCCTTTCAATAAATATCTCCTTTATTCTCTAGCTCTGTCCAGTCTCTGTTTCAGGTCAGCCTTCCCAAGGCATCAGTTTAGTGGAGGACTTGGCAGTGCTGGGTTAATGGTTGGGCTTGATGATCTAAGACCCTTTCCAACCCAAACAGTTCTATGATAAAGTGAGAGCCATGTGGTCTGTGTATCTATGTCCAGTGAGTTTTTTCCAAATAAATACACACTTAACTCCCAAATCTTGCTGATGTTTCATCCCAGTACTCCCCCCTCTTTGTGTTTTCTTCATTTTTTTCACAGTCCAGTGATATTTTCCAGACATTGCAGCACTCTCACACAGTACAGTTTTACATGATAGGCTGAATTAAGCAGGAGGACACCACCAGGAGCAGCACACCCGCCATCACTATTGTCACAAAAGGCAGGGCTGCTGCCTGCCTCTTTTGCTTCTTTTGTAAGCTTTTAAAATGAATCTTTCTGGTTTATATGCATATGGTAAGATTAGATCAAAGCGCTAGAGTAGTCAATAACAAAAATGCAGGAGACTCGTTATTTATGTTCCACATGTATCTCTACTAACAGTCTTAGTAATAAAGACAAGAATAATGAATGTTTATTTGGGTCATACATACTAATGGGGTATTAGATGTGTGGATGGTGCATATTTAAAAGAGCACTCTTTTGCCACTGATTTTTTTTTAGGAAATATGATTAATGTCAGTAAAGACATGGTTTTCCATCCTAGAGCAGTCTGTCAGGGCCCTCAGGAGGGTTCATTTTAGTCTAATATTCATAGATGAACTAGCCCTTATAGAAGAGCTTTTCTGTTTTTGTTTTTTTTTGGTTTTTTTTTTTTTTTGTTGTTGTTGTTGTTGTTGTTTTTTTGGTTTTTTGGGTTTTTTTTACATTTCAAATAATTCCATGGAATTGTGTGGGAGCAAGAGAATTGTCTGCTGAATGCTGATGGATGCAGTAATATAAATAGTAATAATATCATTAGTAGTGGTAAGAAAATAAGTAAACCACAGAAATTTGCATGTGCATTATTCTATTAAGTCCTGTAGCTGTGTATTTTTCCTTAATTTGCACGATGTTTAATGCTGTTTATTTTGAATGGAGAAAGCCCTCACATCCAGTCTGTGCACTGGCATCCTCCATAGCCCAGTTGTCCCCAGGTGAAGGTCAGCATTATGCAGCCACAGTGCAGATCCATTTTACCAGAGTAATATTTTACAAAATGCTGGATCTGAGCTTTTGTGATGAGCACCCTCTTCTAGGGAGAAAGACGTTTGCTCTGTAAATCAGAAATGACAGTTTATAACAGTGCTGTGAGATAGGGAAGGGGAGAGAGGGAAATGGAGCTGAACTCTACATTATGGAGGGGCTGTAGTTTCTCATTACAGCCCCAGGAATCCTGATCTGCAATTCTTTGCCAATGAATGTCAGCTCCGCTGCCCACAGGGCTTTGTGTCAAGGTGGGGACGAGATTGCCTTAATGCTTTGGGTTGGAGAACAGCTTTTTGTTTTTATTGTGGGTCTGGAAGAGGTGAAAGAAATAATTTTATTCTTGTTTGTCTTTTGTGTCATGTCCAGGTGGCATTCCCAGTCAGTTCATGAGAGGAATTTATAAACCGATATTTTTACTAATCTGCAGGCTTTGTCGTTCCACAAGATGGTGCTTACAATCCAAATCAAAATGGAGTATTTTTCCTCCTCTTCTCTGCTGTTAAATGTGAAATGAGATCCATTGTTACTGTAGAGACTACTTGCATGCTCCAAACTGCATCGTATTTGTTAGACAGTATGAAATAAATCCAACTGAATTTGAAGCACAGGTACCAAAGAACATTAATAAAGGGTAGTTTCTGATGCATTCATTTACCCTTTTCCTGGTGTTTGTCACTTTAATTTATACTCAAATAATTTATGATGCCTGGTAATGAAAAATGAGGGAGCTGGGTCAAATTTTGTATTCAGATTCAGAAGTGCCTTATCCTAACTTTGAGCAGGGGTGGTACATGTGCAAATCCAAGCATCTTGCATTATTAATGGGAAAAAAGATGTCTTTTACTTCGTGGCGTACTGCTTGGAGTCTCAGGAGCACGTTGCTTACATTTTCCTCTTTGCTAAAGCCAGTAAAATCCAGTTGATGAGGTCCATGGCTTTCTTTTGTTTTACATTCAGGATCACACCTTTCTCTGTGGTTTTCAGCAGCCATCTGCATGTTCAAATGTGTTGGACTGAGCAGTGTTTTCATGAGTATTTAAAAAACACAACTTCTGTGTGTGTGAGCGTGCAGAGTAGTGCTTGTCTAAACATGGAAAGGAGTCTTTGAAAAGATCTGTCACATTTCCTACCATTACAAAAAACATAGGTGAGGTATTGGAGACATTACTTTAGCCAAAGTGGATCAGTGATGCATTTATAATGTGCTTTAGATGTCTTCTAAAAAGCACATTAAAGTCTTGGCTCATCTGATGTGGCCTCAGAGTAGAGCTCATTAGCCACGGGTCTGGGGAGAAAAGTTGGGAAAAGTCAAAAAACTTCTCAAGCCGGGGATTATTTACAGAAGGTGTTAGATACAGGATTGATGTCTTGGCCTGGCAGTTCATGAGAGATAATTACATTTTCAGTTAGCAAATCCAGCACGCTATTTGGATGCACTAATCGTTTTGGAGAAAGCTCTGGGCTGCAGCATGAAATACTGAATACTAAATTTATGTTAAATACCAGTGCCTGCTGTGGGGAGAGAGAATTAGGAAGCGCCTTCTCTGTGTTACTCGTGAAGTTTTAATTGTTCGTGTCTTGTTCAGAAATGAAAGGGTTTTATGGAAAAGGAAAAAGCTCTTGTCTGTACAGGGTACAAGATGCCCTCCTCCCCCTGATGGCTTGAATCTGCAGCACAGCGAGCCAGGGATGCTCTCAGTGAGGCACCAGCTTCTCTGGCTGCTTCTCTGCAGAGTTTTTATTTTACTAAGGCTAATAGGTAACTAAGGGAAAATGCCAGCTTATTGGGTTGTTGATTGAAGGTAAATAGGATTTTTCATCAATCAAAAAAGGCATAGCTGTAATGGTAAAACATCTGTCAAATAAATAGATTAACAATGGAGGATAGCATTCAGCACCCTAAAAATAGCAGCTGCTGCCTCCTCCATTATGCAGTGTGAACACTAGCTAGTTTGTCCTGCCAAGGGATTGCTTTTTCATGAAGCGTCGTGGAGGCAATACAGATATAAGAAATACTACTGCTATACAGTAATTTTAGAAGCCCTGTGAAAGCTATTTAACATCAGATTTAAAAAAACCAGTTCACAGAGAGAAAAGAAATGTGAGAGCTAGCTACAATAATAGCTACAGATTTAAAGGTTCTCCCAAGGAAAAGAAATGGAGTGCTAACTAAGCAGGTTAGGAAGAAACAGATTATGGCCATGTGTGCTGCTGTAATTGACTGCATTATTCATGCAGTCATTCCAAGGTGTATTTCTGCATCTGCTCAAAATGTTTGATCTCTTTTTTGATTTGACATGAAATCAGGTGACAGAAGCTTCATGGACCTATTTCACTGATGTAACACTGAGAAAAACCCAATATTACTCTAACCTCATGTAGTTTGAAATGCATTTGGATAAGTACAGCACGACTACCAGATCTGATGGAGTGTGATGCATAGGAGACAGAGCAGTGCAAAGAGAGCTACAGAGCTTCTTTATGAAGATTTTCAAGAGTTGTGGTTCTTGTATTTCTCTATGCAGATAAGAAAATGAACCCTACATTTCTGAACTAGAACTGCTCTACTGTAAACTGAAGAGTTTGTTTAGTAGCTTGAAATACCTGCTGTGTAGCTGGGAAGTATTGCACTACACCCCAGTATAATCCAGTGTCGAATTCCTGTGCCTCTGGAAAGCTCAGCCTGACTTTAGGATTTACACATTCTGCAGTTTCCTCCTGCCCTCCCATCCTTATTCCTGGGGAGCCATATGAGGATTGATGCAGTCTCTGAAGCTTCCATTTTCTCTTCCTTTGTAATTCTAATACACCTTCAGAAAGCATCTGTCTTAGCTGTGGCCAGCCTCTCGTGTGTGAGACACACAGAATCAGTAGCGGCGCTCCAGGGACAGCATTAATATTTAGCCGAGCCGCCAGCACTCCAGTGAGAACTGAGAGATGTTTTTATACATCTGTGCTGACAAATAGAAGTCCTGTTTGGAATGCAGTTTACACAGCTGTCCTCATTCCCCAGCAGCGTGTCAGAAATGATCTTGATGAGATCATTTTTTTATTCATTTTACTAATTTTCCTCTGTTTAAGGGAAATTCCTACATAACCCCAGTGCAGAAGAATGTTTACTCCTTCCTGGTCTAAGACATCTTGAGGTTATTACATTTGAATGCTCCCAGTGTTCTTGGAGAGCTCTGTTCACAGTGTTAGCCCTGTTGCAAAAACAAAATTGGGGCAATACAAGTCTGGTGTTAACTGCCTACATAATATTTGGGAGGAAAAGGTTATGGAAGTTGCTTGAGTTTTCTCCCCAGACATTTCAGTGTGGAATTTCTGAGAGATAGTTTTGTACCAGACCAGAACACTGAACCTGTAAGAAGCTGAAAATTCAGTGAGTTTATATGACTTGCTTTATAAATTGTCCATGCCTCAATTCTGTGCCGTTGGAGAGCTCAAATGGAAGGTTCAGTAAAAGGAAATAATTTGAGATTTTGCTATGGCTGTGTTTAAGGGCAGCAGTTCACTTCAGAATGTGTAACTCCTGGTGCTTTCCCCTTGATTCACGCTTTCTTTGAAAGTAATAGTGCCTTAGGAAAGGAAGTTGATAGGGAGGAACCTACTGACTGAAGAACTTAACTGGAGGATAAAACTAGATTTTAGTTGTTCCACCCAAGAAATATAGGTTAACTTTTTAACTGGGAACATGTAACTGTGAACAGTTACTCTACAGCAATCTTTTGGCTATTTGTGACTAGTTTGTGTCATAGAAATTGGGCTGTGTTTATACTGAGACTGGGGATAACTTTTGAATGATGCTGAAATCAACCACAGTTACATTCACTTGTTTTCCTTTGGGTTCATTGCATTGTACCATCTTGGCTTTGCATCTTTGTAATGATTATGAGACATTTTAAACTTGCACTTTTCCTGGAAAGTCCTTCCAAAGTGTAATTTGAAGAAATTTTAGAGTACTTTGAAATGCTGACTGATAAAGGGTAAGGGTTCCCTCAGACCTGAGAGAGTCCTGGAGAACAGCACTGAGGCCCTGTGAGAGCAGCAGGTTCTCCCATGCAGTTGAGAGAGATCTAGATAAATCTACCTGAGCCTCCCATGCAGGCCAGGTGCTTATGTTCAGTGGCATCTCCCACTGTGACTGACCCTGAGAGTGCCTTGCCTGCAGAGGGGCTCTGATGCCCCAATTAGTCACAGGATCACTGGAAATAGGGGTAGGTGGGGTTTCAAGACCTCCCTTTGTCTACCTTCATCCATAGTTGTCTTTGCTTCTGACCAGTTTCTTACTTTCAGTCTATTTTTTAATCTAACTCTGCACATATTAGAAATCCTGGGCAAGCTATTCTCATGTTAGTCTTCTCATGAAAGTTTAACCTTGTGTCTGCACACGTTTTTGCAGTGTAACAATTTGTCCATAGTCTGTTCATTGGAGTTACAGCCTAAATGTTGTTCAGAAACCTTGGTCATAATATTGCTCCACTGAATTGTCTCCATTGCATTTGGGAATGGACTCATGGGATTAGTTATAGTTAGTTTAGTGTTTCCATTTTTGTTTTTATTGAATACTCCCCTACTCCATCTAGAAATGAAATTTAGCCACTAAATGAGAGTCATGCTCAGTTGTGCTCATTTCCCAGGGCATTGGACACCTTCAGGTGCTGGTGCTGAGTGGACACACTTGTCTATTGTTACTGTATTTCTCTTTTAATAAAGCCTCCTTCTGTTTCCATTTGCATTCTTCCTTTAAAAGGTCTTTGAGGAATGAACAGAATCAAGGTGCATAGTCAAATATCCTACTTGTGGGTTGGGGGTTTTTTGGCCAGGGTCTTGCAGACAGTCAGTTGTCAGTGTCCAAAAAACTGCTGCCTTTGGAGCATATTAAATGATAGAAATTTCTTTTTTTTTCTGTGCAGAAGTCATGTTTGAGCATTTTGAAGCCATCTGGCAGTTTGGTGGCTTCATATCACAGTAATGTTCTGAAAAAGCCTAAAAGATAGACAACAGAGAGAGGGAGTGCTTGGAAGGGCCAATTTGCCAACACTCACATTTCTGGTGCTTAACTCAACTTCACGATGAAATACTTTGCTGTTGTCACCATGAATCTTAATGATTAATTCTTTGCTTCTGGCAGTCATGGAATATTGAAAATTGCTAGATATACGATCCAGACTGAGAGTGAGCCTGAGCCAACTTCTTGTCACATGGATGCCATATACAAATGGATGGTGTATTTTATATAACATTCCTCTAACACTTTCAACTAGCTTTTTTTATATTCTTAAATAAATGAAAAAGCTATTTCTGAACTGTTCATTGTTTTCATGTGCTGCGGTGAAATAATAAGATTTGCATGTGATTTTTACGTGCCTTTGTGTGCTCACATGCCCTAGGAGACCAATCAGCAGCCACCCAATTTCACAAGTGCACCAGTATTGTATTCTGTTAACTAATACAAGTTGTATATTTAGTGAAAATGCTGAGGTCTACTGTTCATATCCAAGGAATTTCTACTTTCTGGAATCCTATGCATCAGTGAGGTATGTCAGAGAAGGAGCAAGGCAGCTGCTGCTCTCAATTTGTACAAAATCCCAGTTTTCAGTATGACTTGGAACAAAAGATGCATGGCATGCAACAAGCCATCTGATTAATCAGCAGAGAAATTGCAAACTTCAGCAATGTTTCAAGATGATAAAGGAAGATCTGATACCGTGTCTCCTTGTGCTTTCCATATATAGATCTTTGCCCTTGCTCTTCCCCTCGTCTCCATGAGAGTTCATGTGAGGTTTGTAGTTTGACTAAACACAGGGCTGCCTGGAGTCTCTGCCTTTTGTTTTTTGGTTTTTTTTGCCTTCCTAATTGGCTTTTACTGGTTATTTTTCAAGCATCATAGTGTCAAGTCAATTTGCTCGGGAGTCAATCATGTGACATCATGATGCTTATGTAAACACTTCTTCCAGTTTGCAGCTTTATTACCTCGCTATTTTCCAAAGGTGCTGTCCAGAGCAAATCAATGACATGGATGTCCTCTAGGGTGATCAGTGAGAGGGAAAGAAATCTTAATAAAGCCAAGGGCTTTTGGTTGGCTTCACTGAAGCTGCTTTTCTTGGTGCTTACAGGGTGATATAATGAAGCTCTGATGCTCTCTTTAGTTCTTTATGATCGGAGGAGTGTAGAGTGGTCTTGACAGCAAGAAGTTGCCTTGATAAGTACTATCTTAACCTCTGTTTTCATACATTTGTGAAAACAGAGGTTAAGATAATACTTACTGAGAAAATTGTGGGATTTTTGTGATACTGTGGCAGTGGTTTTGCAAAATCCCACTTCTCCACAATACAGGTGGAAGATGCTTTTACATGTCGAGTCAGTGTATTGATGGGGGAAGAGAAATTGCTGAAGTCTCAGCGGTGGAAGCTGTGATTGACTTATGGTCCCTTTTTTTGGGTTTACCTAACAGTTTATATTCCAGTCGGTCACAGTTTTTCCTCTTCCTAAGGGACAGGGTTAAGTTTTAGTCCCAGGATCACTGGAAGTTAAAGGAGCTTTAGAACTTGGGCATGAAAACTGCAGGTAATGGATGAAAATGAAACAAAAAGTGCTCTTTCATGAAGCTGGAATTGCTGAGAGCAGACTGGAAACATATAATCTACTCTGGTATCTTAAGGGAACAACACAGGGTTAAAAAAAGGAACTTGGAGTGGATTTGTGGATCAGATGCTGTGGGCATACCGCTCATACCTTGCATGTAGTGTATATTTTAGTCCCCCATCCCGAGAGCCCTTTGCCTTGCTATTGAAAATACAGGCTCTGGGGAGTGCTGAGAGTGAGGTAACAGGAGCTGCTATGGATCCTGGCAGAGTGAACACTGCAGTCCCTCAGTGTGTCTTCCACAGGCTTTTTGAATATCTGTAAAAGGCTGAATTTCACAGGTCATGGCAGGGCTGGCTTTGAGGTGTGCTGGTGGCAAGGTTTGGAGGCTTCTGAAAAATTACTGCAGGCTATCCTTTAAAAGTGACTGCATTTCAGTCTTTGAGGTTTGATCTTATGTGCTGCTGAAGAAGAATAGGATGAGACCATGGGCTTCCTGTTTACTCATTTGGAAAGCCTTTAAAGAGAAATTTTAACTGTCTTCTATAAGAAGTTATGGAATTTGCTGCTTTTGATTTTGTATGATAGCTGGTATCCTTGTCAAAGTAAAGGAAAAAAGTTAACTAAAGGATTTACAGATTTGGTAGATACTTTCCATTCAAAAGCAGTAGACTGCACAGGAACATATGGCAGATTTTTGGGGGAAAAAAGTATTTGGCTTTGTGACTTCAACTTATTTAATGTTTGGAGTATTGTTTTCCTATCCTTATTTTGTTTAATTTTTTTTTTCATTATTGAAAGAGAGCATATGCTTCTGGCTGTAGAATTCTAATTCTGTGGATGTTTTAGCAGATAATCTGAGCTGGCATAATTTAAATGGCAGTATAGCAAACATAATATTTATGTGATGGATGGTGGTTGAGCAGACATTTAAAAAAGAAAAGTCATACACAATTTACACAGATCCTTTTGGCATTTTATAACTCTGAATTTTGTGCCTGTGGCTGCACATTCTGTGTGCCCACAATTTCAGCAATTAAAGTATAAACGAGTAAATGCAGTGTAAATGTAAGCAAATTTCATCTTGATAGTAGCTTTGTAAAAGCCTGTTAGCTATGCACAGAGGTGTGCACTTGAATGCCTGTTCAAAAGTCTCATCTGGGCATTAGCCATTATTTTAATGACTAGAAAACAGTTTTTTATAAATAAATATCTCAGACACTGCCATTGGTTTCTCTGTTATAGCTTTAAAAACTATATTTTTTCTCTGCTATAGCTTTTCTCTGAAGCTTTGAAAACTAAGGGCCCTTCATAGGTGTGAGTTGCATAAGCACACATCTGTACTGATACTATTTGTCAGCCATTTGCTCTCTGAAAAAGGTTTCTGAAATACCACAGAGATAAAAATCCCCTGCGCTGGTGGGCTTTATCTGACTCTTCATCTTTCTGAAGTATCTGAAATGTTATCCACTACAGTTTCAGGAAAAAAAAATTCTCCTTGCAAAATCTGGACCAGTACCTCCAGATTATGATTTAAACTATTTCAGCTTGCCTTTCCCTTTCTTGGAGAGATATTTGTATTGTTTTGCATCTCATGTCAAACCATGTTTTTCTTTCTGCTGGATTCTGCCATGTGTTGCTTTGTTTGCAAGTCACTTCCAAGCCAGTAATCATAAGCACTCCATCTGGCTGGGGAGCAGTGTAGTGATAATGTAAAAGGACATTTCCACTATTCTGCTTAAAAGAATTCTCCATCTGTACCAAATCTGCCATTTTAATGAGATTGTAAAGGGGGTTTGTTGCTTTTTTTCTTTTTCAAAGAGGGGAGGAGATTGATTGTTGAGATTTTTTTTTTCCTCATGTATCTACTAATTACATGATTGTGTCCAAGGCCCTTTCTTATTCCTAAGCTAAGAATTACCATAGGAATTTGTGGATCTTGTAATTCAGGATGCAGAGTAATAAAAGAATGCTGGAAATTTTACCCAAAATCTATAAGAAATTGATTTTTCCGTTAGTAGTAAGTCTTTCTGTTATTACCCTTTGTTAATAGCATGCATGTGAGAAATCATACTGAACGCTCTAAAACGGATTCACAAGGTTAAAAAGAAAATACAGTGTCACTATGATTTATGGCAGTCAGTAATCAGAGCTGATTTGATGGATGTGAATGTGCTGAGATGATTTTTTTGTGCTGGCAGATTTTAATTTTTCTTTGTGCTTTTCTTTTGCAATTCTGATCATTGCTATTTTAAAATTAATGGAGAGAGAATTGGACAACTGCTCTTGTGAGAACGTCACAGCCTAAACTAGCCCAGTTTTGTGGAGGTTAATAGGCAGTGGCCTGGGTCAGTCATCCACTGGTGTCATCACACTGCTGTGAACTCAAAAAGCCAAGAGCCAGCGACTGGAAAAGCAAAGTATCCATAGCAGAATAAATGAGCAGGAGAGCGGTGTCAGGGGAGCTCCTGGAGGGAGCAGGCTGGCACCCAGACCGTGCTGGCACTGCCCACAGCCCTGGGCTGCCTGAGGAGCAGGGTGAACTGTCCACCAGCAAGGCAGCAGAGACTGTGTGCAATCCTTGTCCCTAAAAATGTTCTTTCTCCAACAAACAGCTTGGCTTTGGGATTGCCAGTTCGTGTCAGAAGGCTGCAGTCCCCACCCCACAGTGGCCTTGGTCTTCTGCAGGGACTTGGGACTTTCTGTAAAACTGCCCAATTTTATCCTTTCACCTACAAAAGAGGTCTGTTTGGCGAGTTTTAAATTTCGTGCGATTCCCTTGAATCGCATTACAGAAATTATCATATTTCCTTTCTCCTTGTTCTCAAGCACCTTTTCAAAGGCAGAGGGAAGGTATTTAGGTGCCTGGGCTTTATTCAGAGCCAACTTCTCTTCAGTTAGAAACAAAAATTCAGACAATGGATGATCACCCTTGGTGATCTTGGCTTTCTAGAACTGGGATGTTGGCATTTATTGTTTTGAAATTACAGTTCTCAGCCCTCAAAACTAATAGAAATGCTAAATCAAAATTCAGTTTTAGAAATTGAATATTCAGGATAGTTTGTTTTGTGTGGTGGCTTGCAGTAACAGCATTGCTGAGATAGCTGTGGGGCAGTGATTGAAATCTCTGCCACAGGGAGCCCTGTGTGGATACGTCAGGGAGGTAAATTCATTTAAACTGGCTTGGTCATCCTTTTGTACTTAAATCGAGGTAGGAGGCTCCTCCACCCTGCAGACAGCTGTTGGCTTCTCTGTATTCAGTCAACGGCAGAAGGGGGCCTTACAAATCCTGTAATGCCATCAGCAAAAATGTGCAGAACACAGGTAGTTGTTGATAGAATGCATCATCAGTGACATTAATGATGTATTTTCAAGCCAGATCCACCTGAGTGCGTGGCTGGTGCCCCAGGGCCTCAAATTTTGCACCTTCTGAATACAGAGATGTCTACAAAGGTAATTGGCAACAAATTTGGTGTTTAAACTCAAGAGTGCAGAGCTCCTACCTGACGGCCGCACTCCGGTTGATGCAAACATGGAGATATATTTCTGGAAAATTAAACTTATCCCAATAGTATTTTACATACAGCTAATTTCCTTTCATCAACATGTCTCAAATGAGACATCAGGCTTAGCTTGTCTGATCAAAATATTAGGCCGTGGTTATTTTCCACCTTTCCCCCTTTGCTGTCCTTCAGTGCCAGTGAATATCTGTTTCAGCTCACAGGTGTGGGGTGAGATGTGTAAGGGGCAAGTGCAGTGCATGCTGTGCAGGAGCCTGTGGTGAACCGGAGAGATTTCAGTATTCCCTTTCTCAGAAGGTGGGCATTCTTCAAAGCCACTCCTCATTTAAGTAACTGCAGGGAAGAACGGAGAAAATTCCTGTTGCTGATGATAGCTTCCATTGGAAAGGAAGAGGTCTGCTTTACTAAAATCAGGAACCTCTCTCTGGGCTTCCCTCTGAAGTAAAATTATTTTGCCCTGGTGTTGCTTTTAATCTCTCTAGTTTAGGAACTTGAAGTACGTAGAGAACAGCCTTTTAGTTCAGGAAAATAGCCTCTAGAACCAGCGACACAAACCTATCATAATTAGTCATCAGAAAATCTGAATAAATATAAAATTGCCATGGAGTGGGAGGCAGGCATATGTGGTATTCAAAACACACGGAGTGTAAAATGATGTTATTGTTGCCTTTAGAAATAGTTCAAAGTAGTCTGCATTAGAAAGAGCTGATAAGCAGAATGACAAAAGCTTGTTTCATGAGTGATTCCAAGCAGCAGTGGTTTTCTGATCAGCTGATGCTGCAGCTATTTTGGGTATTCCACAGATCATGATTACATACACGGGGAATGATTGGAGGCAGCAAATATGGTAAGTGAGCCAGGAATCCTGGGACACGCTCTGTTACTAACTTAATAGTCTTCTAATCACTTGTCCTTTGCCATTTAAATCGCCAGGGGAAGTGTAACAAGTGACCGTGCTGAGTTCCTTAAAAAAAAAAAAAAAAAAAAAGAAAAAAAAAAAAAAAAAAGAAAAGCACTTCCTGAGGCAGCTATTTTTAGCAATGGTGCAGTGTCCAAAGTGTTAACTAATTGAGTCATCAGGTTTCATATCTGGCCACAGAAAATGGCAGTGGAAGAGGGAGAATGCTTTCCAGAACAAGTAAGCATTTGTGGATTCTGAAATGAGTGAAATCTGCATATTGAGTTTCTTGTATTAGTGTTTTAAGTCTTTGATTGTTTAGGGCAAAACTGGGTGTAGGAAGAGGTATGTTTTGGACTGTTTGGTGTGTTTTGTTTTCCGATGGCTGGATCACGGTATAGGCTGAGGTGGCAGTCAAATAGAATGTTGCAATTATTTGTTCTGTCTTGCCCATGGCTACATTGTGTTCACTCTGTAGAACACTCTGTAGAAGACGCTGATTAAAATTACACAAAAGTTTTGTAACATTGTGTTCTGTGATCAGGGCCTTAAGTGACACAGATACTTGTAACAATTGAAGTCTCTTAGCCAATCTTGTATATTGAGAAAAAAAAGTTTTAAATGGGTGCTTTTAAGGTGTATTTTTGGAATAACACAACTCTTCTACTGACAATCCACAGGTCAATTAAACTTCCAGAGGAGCCAGCTGTAGTGCTAGTAGTGTGCTAGTAGTGCCCTGAAAGGAGGCACCCCTATCACTCTGAGAGAGAGTCCCAGTGACCTTCAAGGTGCTCCCTGTGGGATTTAAAAATTCCTCAAGTGAGGAAGCTGCTGTGAAAGGACATCCATGTACTCCACGAGCTGGGTTCAGAGGGGTCTTCAATAGCTTGGGTTATGCACATCACTTAAAAACCACAAAGCCAAAACAGTTCTTTAGGCTACTCTACTGCAGAATTAAAAAAAAAAAAAAAAAAAAAACCCAAAAAAACCCAACAAAAAAACCCCAAAAAAACCCCCAAAACAAAACAAAAAAAAAAACCCAAAAAACAAAACAAAACAAACAGTCAGGTTCAGGAAAGTGGATTTTTGTTTTTAGTACTGATGAGTGCTAAGCTTTGTGGAAATGCCAATTAGCAGCAATAGTTTTTTAGTTAGAGATAATACTGATGCCAGAACACAGCCGTTTACTACCTAAGTTCCATGTCAGCAATAGCTTTGTGCTCTGAAAAAAAATACTGCAGTGAGTTCTCTTGAATGTGTATGTTGTTGTTTACTAGTTGTCAGCACAGGACTGGATGTTGTTCTCTGCTAAAAAGCATCTTTGAAAACTTTGGTTGTTTTCTAGTGATGTTCTTTTCATAAGCTTATTTCCACCGGTGATTTCAAAACTGTGAAAACATTTACTGGAGATTTATTTTTTTTTTTGTGAAGTAATTTTTTGTAAGACAAACTCTTGTTATGCAGATGTTTTATGGTACTTGATTCAACTCTCTATAGTTCAGTCCCGGGAATTTTATTTACTCTCTCCTGTATATTTTAGCACAATAGAGTCCATTTTCATGGCGATAAACATCTTTGCTGATGCTTTTATATGAGCCTCAGCAGCACAGGACCTGACAGGCACAGTCCCTCCAGTTTCTGTGTGCAACAGTTGGGAGAGCTGCCCCTCGCGCTGCCCTCGGCCCTGGCGCTGGCAATGTGCTGGTCTGCAGGATGCTCTGCCCCTCTCTGTTGCACCAGAATGGTATTTACTCTTGCTTTTCACAGGGGTTTGTTACAAGCTCTATGGAATCTGCTCTTTCTGCTTGTTTATACATTGTTTGGGGAAGGTGCGGCAGCATTCGAAATGGAGTTTAGCAGTGGGGAAGAGGCAGAGTGTATGTGTTCAGTAAACTTTTGCTTGCTAATCTTCATGGTAGGTTTTGTTTTCATGGGCTGCCCTGCATATCTGAGAAACAAGCTCTACTTCACTGCGTGTTTATGCTGTAGATTTGCTGCTCAGGAATGATAATTTAACATTGTAAGTAATGGCCCCTTCTAACATCAAATGCTAGGGCGAGATTCACTGTATAGGGCTGGTATGGTTGGTTGTAGCTTATTTCTGTAATAAACTGATCTTCACTTTAATGGTAGCCCTAAAAACAAGTTCTAAATCTGTATCTGTTGAATATAGTAGGAGTAAAGTCTTCTTGGCCAGTTTGGAAAGTTTTAATTCATCAGTATTATACCATTATATTTGATTAAACTGTTACATATTTTTCAAACACACTTCATTCTGATGCTAAGAGGAAGTGATAATTTTTGAACGAAAATAAATTTAAAAATCTGGTTAAGGTGAAGTAAAATATTAAAATAGTTCTGCCGTTTGTATTTTTGTTCAAAAAATTGAAGTCTCTCCTGAGATATTCAATTCCTTGTGGTGATTCTGCTGAATCCTGGCTCTCTGATGTATAATGGTTTTGAAAACCAGAAAAATACTAGTTCAGTTCTGTAACTGAAAAGTCACCATGTGAAAATGGCATCCCCTGATCTGCAGTGATTTATCTGTATATTTAGTAATTTTCTCTTAGAATGAAACTGAACTCTGTGTTTTCTTTCTCCCTGTGTTGATCTCAAAGATCCCATACAGCTAAGGTTGTTCTCACTGCCGCTGTTTTCAGCCTGTTTGTATCTGTAAATGCTGGTCCTGCCCTTGCTCCAGCAGTGATTTAGGTTCCTCCTTCTGCTTTAGAACTGAATTTTCTATTTAAAGTTCAGACAGGACTTCTTTAAACTAAAGTTTGAACTGTAGAGAACAGATGCAGGGCTCCGATTTTTGCTCACAGATTTTGGTGCTTGGGCTGGAAAAAGCACTTTCCCTATTGGAATCTGAGCTCGTCCTCAAACCCCAAACACGTGGCGTGAGGAACAAAAACACTTTTAAACTACTTTACATTTGCTGTGCACCCCACTGAATACATTTCATCCACACAGCCCCAACAAACGCTGTGACAGAACTTTCCATGCCGCTGCACAGATTCACAGCAGTGAATGCCAGTGTGTAATCACGACAGAGGAGGGAAAGGGAGTGCAGGGAGGTGTGGAGGCTGGTGGCTCTCCCGTGCCCAGCCCCACAGCTCCCTGCAGGCCACATCCCATGGCACCATGCCTGGGAGAAAGAGGGCACGTTCTCCTCCGTGTTTCCAGCAGTAACAGGTGTGTGTAACACCTTCTCTGCATTGCCTCTGTGGTTTACAGAGGTGTGGTGGGATGCAAAATGGGCCTGGAGTTACTGGGTCAGAGCCACAACAGCAGGCTCAAATGGAAAGCAGGCTACTGCAGGTTGCGGTCAGCAGGGAATTGCAGCTCCTGTAGAAGGACGTGGCTTAGCCAGCACAGCCTTAAGTATTCCCTGATGGTATTCCCCAGTAGGTCTCATGCATCTCCAGGCCAAGATTAAAATTGTTTCCTGGCAGGTTGCTCAGCTCCTGCATTGGACGACTGTTAACTCTCCTGTGTGAAATTGCCCTCGTGAGTTTGGGAAGTGCTGGGTAGGTATTTTTCCTCCTGAACCACCAAATTACCTCAGCCAGTCTTCAGCTCTGGAAGGCTGTTTGAATCCTTTGGTTTCCTAATTCAGTGTACCAGGGTCCATCTATTTCACAGCAGATCTACAAAGGGGTGTCAGGACATCTGGTTCTCTGAATGTTACAGGCTCTCCTAAGGTGAACTGCTTTGACAGACCTTATGTGACATCTCCAACTGGCCCTGCAGAACTCACCAGTAGCAAGTTTGACTGTTTTGCAAATCTTGCCTCATGAGTCCTCTCAGTACTCAGGAGCCCTTTAGATAATTTCCACTGGCCCTTCAGGTTCAGCCGTGTGGAGCTCTCCAGAGAGAAACTCTTCAACAAGGTGTTCAGATGCGTAAAAGGAAGAAGTTCTTTGCTGTTGATGTGTCAAAGGAAGAGGTTCTTTGGTGTTCAGATGTGTCAAAGGAAGAGGTTCTTTGCTCCTGACAGAGGTACTTATCCTTGCTATGGAAACCTTTGCATTGGCACTCATAACTGATAAAGGTTTGTAATTATTGTAAGAATCCTAAACTATATGCTCCCTCTCCTTCCCCAAAATTAAACCTCTAGTAGATAGCTTTAAAACTATCCATTCAAATGCCTTTAAAAGTGAAAAAGGTGTAAGTTGTAATTATATGTGGGGTTTGCAAGGCTTTCAGTGTAAATTGGTCTGTGTCTGCATGTATTTTTGCCACCTCTGAAATGGCTTGGCCAGTTATCATCCAACATTCTTTCAGTTTAATAATAGTTATAATTTTAAAGTTCCAAGGCAGAGTCAATTTGGTTTTAAATGAGAGTGGAATTCAAAAGCAGGCATTAGGTAGAAACTTATGAATTCATGGTACTGAAAGTTCCTAATAGATTATGTAGCTTGACTATAGTTCCTATGGCTTATTTGCTACGGTATTTTTAGGGAAAATTTATGTGCATGACACTTCCTCTGACATGCTTTTCTCCATGTATTACCACTAACTTCACCACATTTGATTGAAGCATATTTACATAATATTTCTAAAAATCTCTCCCCCTAAAATTAATGATCCCCCCCATCCTGACCCCCCATCTGAAATTACAGACAAATAAAAACACTTTACAAAATGTTTTGACAAGAGTTGCTGAATTTTTTTCCTCTCCTTTTTGGGTCCTGATTCTAAAATGAGATGCACAAAGAGAAGAGGAGGTGGACTGGCTGATATTATTCATGCAGTGATCTGAAGAAAGTGACTTTAGCATGGAAGTGGCTTTAAACTTGGGCCTGAAATGTGCTGAAATTATCTCCTTGCTCATTGGATAGTCACTTTCTGAGAGGCAAAATAGCAGGGAGGAGATCAATGGCATCTCATCTAGCTTGACAGATAAGAGTTGTTATTTTCAGGTGAATATAAACATGAGAAGAAACCCTCGAAGCACATCCAGCCCTTCTCTGGCTCTTTGTGGCTGTGGCAGCAGTTACGAAAGCCAGTGATTTATTTTTCACTTGTAAATGTATGATAGGAAAACTTAAGAGAGGGAGAGATGAGTCATTATGGGTTCAGGAGTTTCTTCCCAGGGTTTGAAACAAACTTCCAGCAGCTGAGACCTTCAGCCTGGAGAATGAATCTTGAATTCAAAATGCCAAAATCTTTTGCCTTTTAATGCATCAGATCCTTTTCATTACTTATCCATGTGAGTTGGTCACAATGGGCCTGGTTCTTACCATGGTTGTCACTTCTAATGGAGTAGAGCGATTCACTGCTGAAACCAGGGTTTATACCAGTCTTAGTCTTGAACAGAATATGTCCCAATTTACCTTGTCTTTTCATCCAGTGCAGTCTGATAGCTGAGAAGTCACTATTAAAGATCTTTATAGTATTTTTATAGGTTTCTTTGTTGTTTTTCCATTAAAATTATTCTTTTAAAATGTTGTTCTTGCATATTTAGAAAAGTTGTGTGTTTTTTGCTAGTGTACATTGATTTTTGTAGTCCGCAATCTTGCTTTTGCAGTTACTGATTTAGTTCATTCATACCAGTAATAGTTTTCATAAATTCTTCAGGTGAAGCTGGCACATCAAACCTGTGCTTCAAAATCTCAAAACTTCATTTGTGCAAACTGGCAAAGCATATGGAAATAGTGTAGACCCTCACGTCCTGTCTGAACTTTGTCCCTGTGGGACAGGTGTGATCTCAGTTCAGATGATTTTGGTTGGATTGTCAGATCATAATTTTGTATAGAATTGCAGTGAAGTTATTCTGTATTTGTTGAGTATCTGTGTTGGCAAGTAAATAATGTGGAGCTTACATCTTTAGGGGCATTTTCAACTTGGATGTTATGTTCAACATAATATAGGTATTACATGTGGATGTTAGGCAAGAATTTGCCATAACTCCGTGTCTTTTGTGCCCTGGAAATCACAATCCCCTTTGCTATCCATGGAAAATCAAAAGAATAACAACTGTTTTTTCCTTTCTATCTCGTGCTTGAGCTTTCTTAGGAAGCAGGCATTTAGACACCCAGTCGGCATTAGTGGTGTCACAAGTCAGAGGATTGAGTAAAGAAGGCTGCATGCACAAACTCTAAGCAACTTAAACAGTGAGAAAGCTGCGCCCCAGCTTCACAGCAGGTGTTTGCCACTGCAAGCAAACAACGTGCTCCAGACCTCCCTGTGCTGTTAAGGGCAATCACACCTTTTTACTGGAAGCTGTGAAATGTTCTTGGATCTACCAGCCTTGACATCTCAGGCTCTGGGTCCTTTTGAACCACCTTCCACTCCCAAGTGGTTCATTTTTCATGGGAATAGGGCACATATTCAGCATTTTGCCAAGACAGATTCCAACAAGGCTCCAGGAGATCTTGAAAGTGGTTTATACTAGACCTGCACTTTGTCTTGTGGTCTAGTAAGGAAAGGAGCTTGTTTGCATGAATGTTTTCCTAGTTTGGCCAAAGGTTTCTAGAAGGAAGGACCTGCATCTTAAAAGCATTTTCTGCTTTTGTTTTGAACTCCTCAGAAAATGTTTCATTTTTCTCGACAAGCATGATAAGATTGATCACTGTACAGGGATGGAGCCTCAGTTGTTGAAAATGCAGTTGGTTATAGATTTACACGCATATTTTGCAAAAATACAAGAAGTTTAGTTGCCAGTAGTGTGACCAAGAAGAAAGTTTCACACAGCTTAATACCAGTGTGGTTTTTAACCTGTGGAAAATATACTGTTGTTACCTAGTTGGAATAGAGCCCTTGATGGGGACATCACAAATAGCATCATGTCTTTGGCTGCTTTATTGTGCACAATTCAATAATATGATCAAAGAAAGTTGACATTTAAATGGTGTGATAGGGCAAACAATTAGAGGGATTAGTTGGGTTTTTGATTAGTAATTATGTTGTTTCTCTTTTTGCAATCATATCCAAAACATCTGGCCTTCCTTAGCCAAAAGATGTGTTCTTTGAATTGTCAGGCACTAGGAGTGGAGCCTTTCCTGTTGCCCTGAGGTTGTGTTTAGGGTTGCGATCTCAAAGGCATGTCTCTGAAGGGTAATTAACAGCACAACTGCAGATAGCAGCTGGCCCCAGGCTGGTACATCCTTATCAGAAGAAACACATATGGTAGTATGGTTTGTAAAGCACGAGCACTTGTTTGCACAGAGAGCATCGTTCATCCACTGCAATCAGCCCCCTTTCTAATAAAGAAGGTACAACTGAAATTTTTTAATAGTGGTGTAGTTAAAAGGTAGCAGAGAGATAGGAGGGATTAGAGCCTCTTGGAGGATGGATGAAGAGTCTCCTCTTGACAGTGATGTCGCTGGTTTATTTCACATGGTTCAGACACCGGTGTTAATTGGCCACTGTAGTTTATTTGGAATAAAATTTCATTGCTTACCAAGCGAGGGTAACACATTTGCATGGAAGAAAATTCTAAATTAGCATAGGAGTAAAATCCAAGGTCCTCCCATTTCCAGTGCCGTGCTTAGTACCGAAGTTAAGCCTTCTTGCAAAATTGCCAATGGCTGCAGTAAGCCCACCCTTATCAAAACTAGCAAAAATGTTATCATCCATTTCCTCAGGTCACCTCATGCTGCTGCAAAGACTCTCTTTGTCGAGCACATTTCCAAATGGAAGTAACATAAGTTCATCCCTTAAAATGAGGTCATTGCCTCTCCCCACAACAAATGTTAGGCATGGTTAGCATCTTTTTGTTGGGACTCAAGCCAGAACGCATCCTGCTCTGGCACAATGGGAACCTGCTGGGGGTTTCCCTTCACAACAGCTACTGTTAAAGATGGAGTGAAAAACAAAACCCTGCTCCCAGTGTGAAAAAAAAGACTGGATTTTTAATCTGAAAAAGAGGCCACTGTAAGCACAACACAAAGGAAAGAGAGATGAGCTTAATAAAATACCACCAGTATGGGAGGAGGCCTGGGCACGTTAAAAATAACGGCCTTGCACTTTTGAGGGTTCACTCATGTGTTGTCTTATGGGAAATGTAATGTTTTCTTAAGGGATGCTCTCTTGTGCCATGGAAAAACCAGACCAGACCCTGGACTGACAGTCAGTAAGAAGTTGCTAATAGTTTTCATCTTTAGCCATGATAAATAATCTCCTTCTTCACTGGCAGCACTTAAAGAAGGAGAGTGAATATGTATTTGCTAGCATGAGTCAGCATCAGCATTTTCTGGAGGCTTAAGGTAATATCCAAGTGATTTAGGAGTATGTCTTTGTCGTAATAGAAATATTTTTAATTCATGTAGCTTTTCCCCAAAATGGGGAAACAGTTCTCAGGTCCCTGTGTACCACAGACTCTTCATCTTGTGGCAGGACTAGGGGACCATGAGGTAAAGAAGGTCTGGCAGACTGAGTGCTGCTGCCAGCACAGCTTGTTCAGCCTCTGCCCTTTCTGAGGTGTCCCTGGCTTGAATGTTGAAAATGAGCTCCAGACTGGAAAACCTCTTCTGTGCTACAGGCAGCCTGCAGTCTGCAAGCTCATCAGCCTGCTGTACATTAGAGAAGGGATTTTTCATAGCATCAACGTTAAAGGGAAATACACAAATCTAAAAGAAATACACATTGCATAAAAGCTGCCTTCATTAGCCAGTGGAGTACATTTGCACATTTCTTAAAACTAGAAACAGTCTCTTTTTCTTCCAATAAAGTATGGGGGGAGAGGGGAGAAATCTTTCCATCTGTGAATAGAAAGCTTGATACTATGCACTCACCAATACTGGTACTCCCATAAATCCACTGTTTATCAAATATTCTCTGAATAGCTATTTCAGAACTAAATGCTGTGCACGTGATCTGAAGTTTGTCTCTCCAAGAATTAAAACATTTGTAAAAACCTTGCTTTTTAATTTTAACCTGCATATAGAGTTTGAAGAGGTAGAAACCACAGGAGAAGCCCAAGAGGGAGCACGGAAAGGCTTTGGGGACGCAGCCTGACAACAGGGATCCAGTGCAAATGCACAGGAGGGGCTGCGATCTTCGTGGCTGACTGCAACAGCATCTGAGATTCAGGGTGCTTTGATGTGTGTCCCATGCTTGTTGTTCTCTTGATATTTGTCCAGACCGTGGAGAATCACAAGCCGATTTTCATCTTCATTTCATATTGTTATTGATCACAAAAACAGAGAAATGGATCTGAACTGGCTGCAAGCATCCAGAATGCTTCTCAGCAATACTGAGGTTTAATTAGTGAAGAATGAATGTCTTAGGTCTGGTGGGAGAATGTCCTGTAGACAGAGTGTCTGTGTCTATTCTCTCTGTGTGGGGTTCTTATTTTCAGATGCCAGCTAGTGTGGAAGGCGGGAGTGGGCACATGGAGAAGAAATGCCCAGAGAGGAGCACACGGGTGTCCTGGGCAATGGTTGGAAACCCAAAATCCTTTTCCCCCTACTGTGGTTTTTAATGCGTTTCATACAGCAGGTCCTTTATCAGTTTATAACATGGACCTCCAGGAATGATGGCAATCCAGATAAATAATTATTAACATTTTATTACACTCCTTTGATCTCTAAAATCCTCCACTGATTTGAGCCTAGTCCCTGGTGCTGGTTCTGTCTGTAATACTGAGGCAATTTACAGGCTCTAGCCGGGACTCCAAGAGGCTCTCTTTTTGAACAAAACAGTGTCAATTGCAAATAACATTTTTCTACTCTATTGAGGTATTTAAAAGAAAAACCAACAAATTTAGGCTTAAAATACAAATGTAAAGTCGGGAGATTTTGGATTCAGAAACATAAAAGTTTTGGATTTATGTTTTTGATCAATTCCTTATGTTTTGGATGAAAAGTGTTCATTGGTTCTTGTGGTTTTGGAAGTGACATGCCTTAACAAGGGAGAAAAAAGCTTGACAGTCTCTCTGAGCAGGTCTGAAGTAATGCCTTAGTTATAGGGGAAGTGGAAGCTGGCAGTGCTACTTTCAGAGAGGCTGAAACCGCTTTCAGTTTCCAAAAAGGTTGTCCCTGTTTTCTCTCTAATGTCACTGCTTGTTTCTGCTTATGGTAGAGGTGAAAATGGATGGAGAGACGCTCAGAAACCCTGTTGAACTTCTTGCACCCTCAGTCTGTTATCCCTCTGTGCAAATCTCAAAGCTCCTGTGCATGGTGGCCCAGAAAGGGTGAGCTAACCCCATCCGAGGGCTTGGGAGCATCAGCCAAGATCAGAAAAAACAAGTTTTCACCCTTCCTCAGAGCACAGGGATGTGTTACACCCTGTGTGCTAAGGCAGCTCGTGCCACTTCCACACATTGGCCCCAGTCATGTCCAGGTAACTGGAAACCAGTAAGGTGGAAACTGGAAGTGCCAGCTCAGACCAGCTGAACCCAGGGAGGGTTTGGGTTATCCTGGTGTGCTGTTCAAGGGAGCTTCTCTGGGTGCTTCCCCATTGCTGCTGTCATGCCTGCACGTGTCAGTGCTGCTTTTCCTGCACAGTGCTCTTGTGCTGGGAGCTGTCTGAGCACTGAGAGTCCAGGTTGACAGGTGACAGGATGCTGGGCCCAGCACCTCACCAGCCCCACTGGCTGCTAGTGTCAGTCATGTGTCTGGACACTTGTAGCTGTTTTGGAGTGAGTTTTGAGGGATGACTAGCAAAGGACATGCTGCTAGCTTGAGGGATTTCAGGAGTGGATTTGTGCATCACTTAGCAGCACCTGAGTTTGGTTTGAGACATTTTCATATGGCCTCAGGCTGGGACTGTGACCTGACCTTTATCCTTCCTCCTGTTAGTGAGTGCTTCCAAGAGTTGTTAAGTCTTCAGAACCCTTAAGCCCAAAAGTCATGCCCAAGTCTGTAAAAGACACAGGCTTTGCTCTCCCTCCACAGTGAAATTGCTGTTAGGGTTTAAGGTGATTATCAACTCTTTATCGCTCCTTTTGCCTCTGCCCCTCCATTTTGTTGGAGCAAATAGATAGGAAGGTGTCTGCAGAGGAGCAGTGTTCCTTGTCTCGCGTGTATTAATACAACTGGTGGAATATGATTTTCCAGAGCGAGCAGCTCTTGCACATCCCTTCCCCACCCAGGAGCAGCTGTAAACAGCTGATGTTAATTCTGGTCCCCCTGCTGACTGTGCCAAACTGAGATGCCATTACCCTCTGACAAAAAGGCTCCCGCTCTATTGAGTCCTCCCTCATACCTTTGGTAATGCTGATAAAATGCTGACCTGTTTTTTTACCCCAGTGACTGCTGTTGCTAAGCACTGAGAACATGACCTGTCTCCTGTAATAATCTGCATTGCACAACTCAGATGATCTCCCAAATCAAAGCAGCTCTCAAGGCAGCTTTTCCTCCTTATGGTCTTTATAGTTATGACTGTGTACTTTGCAGCAGCACCTTGTTTTTGAGAAAGCCTGACTGAACACCAGTATTTGGGGGCCGTTCTGTTGGAAGGACTTTGCAGAAGCTGGTTTGTAATGATCAGCGTGGCACGCTTGAAAAAGAATGATAAAGAGCAGGGAATGCTGTTAGATGGTGACTTATCACTGCAAAGTGGAGTGCAAAGTAGAGTGCAAAGTGTGCAAAACTCGGGAGAAAATGAGGAGTTCATAAGTAATGGTTTCCTCCTTAGAAGGAAGAGCTTGTTTTATTGGAAGTACTGGTAAAGTGGTCCTGTAGCTTGTATGGGTACAAGGGGGAAAGCGCTACCCACTTATCATTTTGCTGTCGTCCTGCCCAAGGTCGCTTCATCCTGCACGTGAAGGTGGCTTCTGATGGGCTTGGAGCAATGCTTGAACACAACATCCAGCTTGCAGTGGCTGTGTTGACAGGAGAGGAGAAAACTCTGTAGCAAATCCAGGAAAATAATTATTTGAGCAACAGATAGGTAACTGAGCTCTAGTGCCAGGGTGTTTTGTATTTCTCTTAGCAGTAACTGCCTTTATTGTTTAGTATAAAGGTAGTTGTTGCACTGTTTGAAAACATTAAAACATCTCAATGCACTGGTAGCTGCAGTGGTTTAAGCCTGGGATGAAATGATACTGAGAGGGAAAGAACCAAGACAATTCCTGCTTTACCAGTCTGGAAGAGGGCACAGAAATACATTGACTGCCCAAGATGCCAGGGAAAGCTGTGGCATAGATAAAATCAAAGATTGTGTGATTTGTCCCTCTTGAAAGCTAACCCAGTTCATTGCATTTGCTCCGAGGCAGGATCAGCATTATTTAAACTCTCCTCCATGGATATTTGCATAACTTGTTAAAACCCTCTGGGGATGGGACTTGCTCTCATTGATTCTGTCATGACTTAACCAACATTTCCACTGTCCTTACGTTCAAGCTGAAGTCATCATAAAGTAAATTTGCATAGGTATCTTTAATGCAAGGTCTGAAAAAAAGGAAAATTAGGTTTATGTAATAGCCTTGTACCTAGAGATTTCTGGCTTTTACACTGAATGTGGATAGGCATTGTCCAATAAAATGTGCCATAAAATGAAGATGAATGGAGAAGATAAACCAAAATGTTAGCAGACAGGACATTTTGAAATGTGCTCATTTGTAGAACCATGGGGTTTTTAATTCCACCACCCCAATCCTTCAAGGTTGAGTATTTTGATTTTTTTAAAAAATCTCTCAGATTAGTTCTCATGGTACTGGTTGGGTCTGTTCAGCTTGGACATTGCAGATGGTGTGGCACCTTTGGAAAGAGTGCTATGGTTTCCCTGCAGCCCAGTCCTGAGCTTCCCCATGGCTGTGCGCCACACTGGGTGCCAGAGGTGTCCCTGGCTGCTGCCCTTGCGTGTGAGACACTGCTCCATAATTCATGATCATGTGTGAAGTCAAGCCTGCTCGGGGTTTGACCCACATTTGAGAAGGTGGTTTGGGATCCTTTCATGTCTCGTTAAGTGGATGTACAATATGCTGTGTCATTAATTATTTCTTTGCTACCAAAATGTGTTTTTATACTGTGCCCTAATTTCTAATTGGACTTCTCCTTTTTTTCTTGTAGTCTGACACAAATGCAAGTTACCTGAGAGCAGCTCGAGCTGGCAACTTGGAAAAGGCTCTTGACTACTTAAAAAATGGAGTGGACATCAACATTTCAAATCAGGTTGAAGAATATTTTAGTCAAGTTTGCTGGATAAATACCTTTCTTGCTGTTTCTCAGATTTCTCATTATATTTGCACTTCATGTCAAAGACAACTTACGTGTTTTTTGATGAACCATGTTTACATATCCAGTTAATTTTTTTATATTTTTAAACCCTTTACCAAGACACGATTTTACTTGCACTTGGAGAATGTGCTACCTTATCTCTCATTCCATTTGTATTGCATTAGATCATGAACAACACACAGAATTTGAGACCCCAGAGCCAGTATATCTTGATTTAATTCCTACTCTGTCCTTATAATCTAGTTCTTGTAAAGTTTACCTAAGTGTAGTTTTTGTAAGCAGTCCTCTCAGTGGGCTAGGCATAATTTGTCCCCTCTTATGCTTGGTAAGCTAGAAAACACTTGGTAATCCTTCTAATTGCTTTTCTTTTTTCCCCCTCTCTTTCTTTAAATCAGAATGGGTTGAATGCTCTCCATCTCGCTTCCAAAGAAGGGCACGTAGAGGTTGTCTCTGAGTTGATCCAGCGAGGTGCCAGTGTGGATGCAGCCACAAAGGTCAGTCAGGCCTATCTGCTTGTTCCCTTGCTCACACCGCTGGCCTGGGCACGAGGTGTTGGCCAAGTGATTACAGACTGCTGCAGCAGCAATTGCCCATTTTCCACTGCTGGGTGGGGGACGATCTCAATAAGTGTTTAATAGAAACAGTTATGTGTGATAGTAGATGATAGTAAATGTCACAGATTGCTAAGGAGGAAATTTACAGAACAAACTGTATATTCCTGCTTTGGTTTCTGTCCGTGCCTTGTCTTCTAGAATAATACAGCCATTCAGCAAGAAATACTATTTTCTAAAGTGACAGATGTTCTTGATTGTTTTGTTATGTATTCAAGCTCAGGTTTTGTACTCTTTTCAAATGTCACCGTCTCTAATTCCAGAAAGGAAACACAGCATTGCACATAGCATCCCTCGCTGGACAAGCAGAAGTCGTCAAAGTGTTGGTTACAAATCGGGCCAATGTCAATGCACAGTCTCAGGTAAAGCCACGAGTCCCTGTTTGCTACTACCAACAACTTTGCTGACATTAAAATTGTTCTTCTCTTAGAAACTCTGATATTAGAAAACGTATTTGGTAGATCTTACTGTGCTAATGTTGGCTCTTGAAAATAAGGTTGATAGTCAGTGAGACCAACCTCAGATCTGCCCCAGGAGTGTCCTACGAGCTGCTACTTCTTAGAGCTGGGAGAGAACAGATAGAACAGGGGAGTGGGAGAGAATGTGTTCAGAGGGATCCTGTTTCACATAATTCACTGTCTCAGGCTTAGTTGAGCCCATCCCCTTTCCTTGCACATGGAAGTACTGCAGGTATATGCAGAGCTTGTAAGTTTGGTTCAAGTCCTTTGAAAAAATGTTTAGGTCAGTTACAGAGAATTTGAAATGAGAGAAAGCAGTGCTGATGCTACAAGCAAAGCAGTAAAACAAAACAGAAAAACTCAGGCTCAAAAAATGCCTGAACCTCAGATTGTTGAAAGTCATGTGGCTGTGCCAGCGGTGTGCTGCGTGCCACCCCATTCCTGCTGTCCCTCCTCAGGGGCTGGCAGGCAGTGTCAGAGAAGAGACAGTCTTCTCATCTGGCCCAGGATCACCATTATTCTGTATTATAAAGATGTGGGCATGAAAAAAAATGTTTGTTTAAAAAGTTACATTTTAAAGAAGGAGGGTGGGGGTTTTTTATTGGTCTTTCAAATAATAGGAACAAAATGCTTAATGGGGTCTTTCAAGAATGTTAGTTATTTGTGGTCTATATTTCATATTTTTTTTCACCTGAACAAAAGAAATAAATGATTCAGTTCTTTCCTACTCTTTTATGCTAGCTTGATACAGCACTATTTAGTTCCAGGAACCATTTAACATAAATTCAAAGAGAACAACAACAACACGAAGTATTTTTAGGTAAAAATCTCCCATTGTTGTTAAGAAGTAGAACAAAGCAGAAATATTTGCCATGGTTTTCACGTTAAAGAAATTAAGATGGGATTGATAGGATCTTTTCTGCTTGTGTTTGAGAACTTGTGCATTCAACCCTGAAACTAAAAATAATCTGAGATTGTAAACATCTTATATAACTGCATTGTCCATACACCCTAAGGTTTTGCCACATGTTACTCTTACTTTGCTAACATACCAGAATTAAAGATTTATTTCTCCCCCATCCCGTTATGGAGACCTTTGATGTCTTTACTTGGAACACCCATGTAACGCATCTCTTGGCTGTTCCACGTCAATACCAGGCAGACAGCCCAGCTGGGATTCAGCTTTGGAGGAGGTCCCTGGTGCTTTCTGTTACCAAGCTGCCCTGCACCAGCTTGATCTGTGGCACCGAGCTTCACTTGAGCTTTGCCTGCACTTTCCTTGCTTACAATGCCTTTCCTTGCCTTCTTTAACCAAATCTTCCTCTCTGAAAAAATCCCCAAAACAAGCCATAAATTTGTTCTGGGACTGAATTTTACACCTCTTCTAAGGGCTATTTATTACTGTTCAAGACAAAATGTTTTTTACAGACTTGTGGCTGTCTGGCAATTCCAGCCCCTTTTTAAAGAGAGAAGCAGATGTAAAGTATGGGGTGAAAAGGTATTTAAAACCCTACAAAAACTTAACATAGAAGAAAAGGTTCTGTTCTGCCTCTAAATGCTAGTAATATTTGGTTTTGAGAATTTTTGCCTATTAATTATTTCATGGAGCTAAAAATTAGGTAGTGTTTCCTGCTTCCTTTCTAATTGCAAATGTTTGAAGCTAAAAAATTAATCTTTGTTTCCAGCTGAGTTAGTAAATAGATATAGAATATGCCATGAAATGATAGGGACAAATGGCAGGCTGCTGTTCACCGTAATAACTTGTAGTGTGACATACGAGGCACCTTAGCAAGTGCTTCCTGGCTTCTCTGTTTTTTAATTAAGGAGAATTTTGACTGTATAGTAATTGAGCTGTTGAACCCCTCTTCTGGGGAGTGCATTAACACATTTCTAACTCTGGGCTTGGGCTCTGTGGGCCCTTCAGTGCCTGCTTTGTGCTTTCCTGAACAGAGGCCAAAATATCAAACCCCTGGAACAGCAGCAAGCCCTGCCGCCTGTGCAGGCTGTGTAAACATGTGGCTTCACAGCTGCTCGGTGCCTTGCTGGTGGCAAAGCTCCTCTTGGATCAAAGATCCATTTCCTCTCCAGCTGTCCTTTGTTGCCACCTCCTCTTTGTCCCCGCTGCCAGCCCCACCGCGTGCTTGGCCTCGGGTCACCTGTGCCCGGTGCTGGAAGCGTGCCCTGCCCCTGTGCCCCTCTGCTGTGACAGTCAGGTGTCTCTCAGCTGTTCCACAGCCACAGCTCAGCCTAATTTCACTGCCAGAGCTCTGAGGCTGTGGTCTCCCTCCACGTCTCTCCATGGCTCAGAACGGTGAGGTTTTTCCTTTGATGTAAACATATGGCCAAACTCCTCTCAGCTCGTCTGTTTTCGGCCCCAATGGTTTTCTGCAAATTCTAGGTCAGTGTCCTGTGTAACTGTAGCAGAGATGTCGGAAATTCTCAGAACAAAAGGTAAAAAATATGTTACCTTAATATTAATCCCAAAAACTTCGTTTTCTGACAGGCTGTGACCTGTTTATGGTTAAGACAAAGACAAAAGCATTGACTGTAAGAGAAAGGCATTCACCAAAGAATGAGTTAAGCTCTGCTGCCTCTAATACTTGTATTGCATTGATTGAAATCAGTCACTTAAGCATAATTTGAGAGATGCTCTAATGGGGTCAGAACCACTGATAAACCTCTGTCTCAAACTGCTGAGAACCGATGATCCTCCCATCTCCTGGTGCCTGAAATACAAAGTAGCTCAGTGCCCACAAGCAGAGTGCGCTCAGAAGGCAGCTCTGTGAGGAGATGGAAGGCAGAAGCAGCTGGCACAAGTGAAAGAGAAGTCAAAGCTAATGGAAAGAAGAGAAGAAAATGTCTGTTACTCTGAAGAGTCACTGCTCTTGCTTTCGCCACAGATCTGTATTGTATTTCCCTGTCCCGTTTTGCATTTCCACTGCTGTGGCTGTGTTTATCAGGAATCGTAACTCATGGCCACCAAATCATCTGTCCAGATGGATTTTTAGTTTGACTTCACAACAGATGTGAAAGGAATTGTTCTCACTTAGCTGTGGGAAATGTATCTGGTCAGCTGAAAGATTCTTCTGTGTCCCTTTAAATAATATTACCCTTCTCCCATCTTCACTTAAGCCAATGTAGATCATGCCATTAACTTACCTGTGAGCAAACAGTTTTTGCACTTCTCACCTAATTTCCCCTCATTTGGCAGATCTGTTTTATGTTTGAAATGTTTATGGGGTGTTTACGCTCTTGTTTTCATATTTCAGAATGGCTTCACTCCATTGTATATGGCAGCCCAAGAAAACCACCTGGAGGTTGTTAAGTTTCTTCTTGACAATGGTGCCAGTCAAAGCCTTGCCACAGAGGTAAAAGTTCGAATCTGACATTTTATGAACAAAGCAAAATGTGCTTCAGCAGTGATTTCTGCCAGCTTATATCAAACTAGTCTTTTAAATACAAAATTAAAGGATGAATAAAAAGCTGTCTCTGTGAAGTGTGCTAATGAATAGGGTTATGGGCTTTTCAGCAATTTAAACTATCTCTTGCCATTTCTAAAATAAAAAAAAAAAAATTAACCAGAGACAGTTCTAAATATAGACGTGTTCTTAGTCATAACTGCTAATCTTTCAGGTTAAGTGCTCACACAGGGAAGCTGTGTGTATAATATAAAAGTTCTCTGTGCTCTTGTTAAAAATAGTGAGCAGTGAGAAGGGTGGCAACCATAAGGCAAGAACAACTGTTCACCTGTGCTTTGGAGCAGCCCTGGGATATCAGAGAAACCCCAGGGTTATCTGGGGCTTGGGGCATTTCCTGAACTTCATTTCCATGTTGATACTTTCTCTGTGGCACCCAGTTACCCCACATGGTGCCTCAGGGAGAATTTCGAGCTGACAAATGCAGGATCCATCCTTGCAGGTGTTCTGTGATCTTTCTAGAAGAACAACTTGTATTTCTTTCTTTAAAAGGCAATTCTAGATCAAATAACAAATATTAATTCTAACTCAAGTAAGACAGCCTGTGAGGAAAATAAATAACAAATATATTAATATTTGTAAATGTATGGCATTGAGAATTGTTGAATCTGGTGAATTTTCAGTTGTCTTATAACCAAGATTTTCCTGCCAAAATGTAGAAAGGTACTTCAGTATGTGCTCTCTTTAATATTCATTGAATTCTAATTGCTCTACCAGAACTGTTTCCAAGAAGGAAATAATGCTTATTTGAAAAAGGCCTAGTTTTTGAAAAACAGGTAGTGCACAATTAGTTTCTTGCCACTATACCTCATAGTATCACTGTATAATGGTGTAGAAAGGAAATCTTATTCCTTATTCCACTGTGAAAAATAAATTGCTAATGGATCAAAACTGTGTTTCCGAAATCGCTAAAAGTTAGTTGTAACTAGAAGTGTGCATCAGAACTTTCTGGAAACGCTCGAGGATATGTAAGTCAAGAAATACCAAAATAAAATACTTTACATCTGGAAAATTAATTTAAAATTAGTTTTCAGAGCACTAATTTTTATTTCTTTGTAAAAACTTGGAAAGAAAGAAGACATGGAACTTCTAGAGATGTACAATAGGTTCTGAATTCTGAAAATACTCTTTCCACTGGATGAATTTCTGAAGAGATTTTTAAAAAAAGTTTAGAAGGGGGATTTGGTTAGGGTTTTGTTTGTTTGTTTATTTGGTATTGTTTTTCCATTGAGCATTGTATGTCAGTTTAGATTGAGCTTTTTTCCATCTCAGCTTGATGATAAGGTGCAATCTAATTTTATCCATGGAGAATTCCTTCGAAGATAGCAGACTACAGAACAGTGGCACCTTTATTGCTTTCCTTGTTTGAGATAGTTGCTTATGTGTTCTTTCTTATTTTTCTCTTGGTCCAAATTTTCTTATAAATCTGATTTCTCTTTATTGTTCTAAGTGCAAAAACTTTTGTAAATGAAGGATTTCCACTTAACTAAATATTCTTTAGAACTAACTATTCAGTCATGGTGTTTTAACCTAATTAAAGGAAAAGAGTCGATTCTCTTTCCCTACAAGAAAAGATGTTGTGGGTGTCTACATCACTTTTCTGTGAAGTGGCTGAATTTTTGGATGTGTAAATGGAACAGGAAGGCAGGGTCTCCGGGGTTTCTCCAGGCAAGAGCCCCCATTTCTGCTCATACAGCAGAGGAATATTGCCAGAGCCCTCTCATGAGGATGCTCAGGGAGGCTTTTTGGCCTCCAGGGCTGCAGAGCATCTTTCACACCCCGTGCCCCTGTAGTTGTAGTGCCCTGCCCTTGCTGTGGAGGATGGGGAGCTGCAGGCAGCAGGGAAACCTGGTTAAAGGAGCATAAAAACTCTTTGGGGAGCAGGGAGGGTGTGGTGGAAATTGCTTTTAGGATCCAGGAATTTCAGTGATTTTTTTTTTTTTTTTTTTGGTTTTCTTCCCCTCAAAAATTTTGAAAAAGCTCTCTTTTTCAGGACCCCTCTTGTTTCTCATCCTAGATTGAGGCGTTTTTTGTTTTGAAGCTAGAGAGAGAAATTCCATATTGAAACCATTACTTTTCATTCCAAAAGTTAAGAAGTTAACACTTCAACTATGGCCTGTTGAGTGAGGATCTACCTTTTTCTCTGTCACTGCTGCACTTTCATTTCACAGTTACACGGTTTCACCAGGATTGCAGTAGTTGAAAAGTGAAAGAACAAGTTTGCTTGCTAAGCTGCAATGAGCTTTGGTAATACAGGCTTTGGATATATTCATCAGGAGGCAAATTGAATAAATAAATATCCCAAGTAGTTTGCCTTTGTGATTTTTTTAGTGGTTTATGGGTATTATCTTGGGCAAAGATAATTGCTCCTGGGTTGCAATGACAGATGTTTGGGATGGAGCGGAATGTAAATGACAACTCCTTCATTCTTTAGCTTTCTAAGAATCCATAGGATAAAATTAAAATGAAAACATAAAATTATAAATCCCAGACTGTACTCTTTACGTGTTTGAGGAATCTGCTTTAAAATCTGTTAAAAAAAAAAACTTATTTTTTTTCAGGTTTATTATTCTCCACCAATTTGGTTATTAGCAAATCTGAAAGGAAATAGCTTCTTTTTGTAAGAGAATTGTCTATCAAATTATATAAATTTTCATAAAAGGAAATTGTGGTTGAACATCACTACATTAGGAGAATATGGTATTCTTGATCAATTATTATATTTTAAATCCACATATAAAATGTGTTAGAGGATAGAGCTCAAGTGTTTTGTTTTGGTTTGTTTAGTTCTTTGGGGATTTTTTAAATAATCATAAAAATGTAGATTATAATCTGTAAGGAATGGATGATAATTTAATACTGAGACATCATTAGCAATTGTAATTTTAATATTCCAGCTTTTTAATACGCTTTTATATAATTAAGCACTTACATAAATAAGCATCTGTATAATCAACTGTAAATTTGTGAGTAATTTCGCACTTTTTTTTTTCTCAAGTCTCAGTCATTCGTGTCTTATAATTTTATGCTGTGTCTGGAGCGCCAGAAAGGTGTTTTTGAGTAGTTGGCACCTTGTTCACCAGCATTTATTCCAATTTCAGGGTTATTGCAGGGTACTTTTAACTTGTTGCACTTGGTTGAATGTGGGCCAGCCCTGTTCCTACCGCTGAGATCTCTTCGCCTGCCCTTCCCAGGCTGTGGAAGGTTTGGAGCAGGCGCTGACGGTGCCCGTTGTGTGTTGCAGGATGGTTTCACACCTTTGGCAGTGGCTTTGCAGCAAGGCCACGACCAGGTGGTTTCCCTGCTGCTGGAAAACGACACGAAGGGGAAAGTGCGCCTGCCCGCCCTTCACATCGCGGCTCGCAAGGACGACACCAAGGCGGCGGCTCTGCTCCTGCAGAACGACCACAATGCTGACGTGGAGTCAAAGGTCAGTGGGGGAAAGCAAGGAGCTTGGATGCTCTCAGGTGCTCACCACATCCAGGGGAGGTCTCCCTCGGTGCCAGCTGTTCTGCTGCAGTTACACAGAACTTTCTCCTCAGACACCTGATAAAGAATAGCGTTTGATTTGCCTCCTTCTCCCCCATTCCCTTTCTGTTTAAATCAGGGTCAATTTCTCTCGTAGAAACCTTGCAAATGGAAAATAATAAACAAATTATTATTTGAATGATTCTCTTGGAAATAAAAGCCACTCCTGAAAGCAGGGGTGAGCTGTAGGTTCTGTACAGTGAAGTCATTTGACCAGTTGTCTGTGCAATTGCTGCTTGGAGAACTTTGGTAAACATGTAACAATTAAGCACTCAAAGTACTCGCTCATTCGGCTTCCACCCTGTGGAGCTTCCCGTGTGTGCTGGGCGTGCTGCCATCCCAGCTGCCGTGCCACACAGCCATCATGAAGCTTTCCGCATCCATGTCACCACTGGTGGACTAACCGTTCATTTTTTCCCCCTCTTTGCTTCCAAATATGTTAACCTAGATGATGGTGAATAGAACAACAGAGGTATATATAAATATATATATGCATCATCACTCCTCCATGACTTAGTGCTGCTGCATCATTTCTCCCTCCTGTCTGCATCGCATACTATAGGATAGACACCTGCTTTAGACGAAATGAAGTAGCATGTGCTAGAGAAGACTGTAGTTTAGAGACCAGGGCTTTCTGCAGCTGAAACTAGGGTTTAAAAGTGAGAGTGAAGCATTCTTGGGAACTGCCTGTCATCATAAAAGGGCCGCATTACGTGAGATGGAGCTTCCAGGGACTCTCATGGAGCATGTGTTTATCAGATGTTTTAAGAGCTGCAGACAACCCTGTCATGTTGTGCATCCAGGTCTGATTCTAGGCTTCTGCATGACACTTACCTTGATGGTGTCAGCAAATAGAATGATCTGAGGATGGTTTTAGAGCTGCAAAACTCCCAAAGCAAGGCAGTGGCAGCTAGCATGGCTTGCTAACAATTTAGAAATGCATCTAGTTCCCATAAGGTTTCATACTTTGCAGGACTGATGGAATTGCTGCATGTTTTAGCATCATTTTAAAAGGAAGTAAAACTACTTAAATATGAAAATCAGTTGCTGAAGTAATTTTATCAGTAAGACATCTTTTAATTAGGGTGGTAACTCGTGCTGTCTGAACATAACCCAGTGTGATTGCTCACAGTGGGAGACTGATCTTTATGGTGCTAACCCTTGGAAAAAAAACCAAAACTATATTAATAATTTAAAATAGTCTTTGATGTTATTTTCATTTGCATCTACTTTGAATTTATACAAATCAGTTAGAAAATATCATTAAATGACTTGTATTTGAACTTCTGCAAAGAATCTCTAAGAGATTTCATTTGCAGGATTGACATAATACCAATAACTATGTATTTCTAGTTAGAAGCTAATTTCTTATAAAAGTCAGATCATTGCTTTAATGCTCAAATGTTTTGCTGCTGTTTTCCTGGAATAACTGAAAGTTCTATTCAACTTCTTTTCTTCTAGAATAATTATGTTAATTTTTTTCCCTCCTGCATAGCAATGTGATTTTATTTCGATTCTCTGAGATACTATAAATAAACATCAGTGAGTGAAAACTAGTACAGAATTGGAGTGGTGACTTGCAGCAGGCTCCTGTTACTAGCTTTTGTCAGTGATGTGCCACGAATTGTGGAGTACTAGTGCGATTTTTTTTTTTAAAGTATCTATTGGTTGTGTTTTGTTTTGTTTTGTTTTGCAGAGTGGGTTCACTCCCCTGCACATAGCTGCTCACTATGGGAATATCAATGTAGCCACGTTGCTGTTAAATCGGGGTGCTGCCGTGGACTTCACTGCAAGGGTAAGTGTGGAGTCACTTATGCTAAATTTGCTTTGTCCCCATGTGGCAGAAACTTTTGCACAGAGGGGTGAGAGGCACATCACTCTCACCAGCCAAGGGGCCCCACGTGGCTGAACTGGCTCTGTCACCATCTGCTGGGAAGGGGCTTTCCCTAAACTGCTGAACCCAACCTGAGCTCGAGACCTCGCCTCCCAAAACTTCTGTTTTCGTCAAAAGGAGCTGCTGTTTTCATGGTTCCAGCCTTGCAAAAGGTGGGCTGGGATCCAGTGGCACAAATGCTTCCACCTGTAGCTGTACCATATGGCAGGAGAGATGCGTCCCTGCTGAATTCTCCTCTCCGTGCAGTTGCTTCCAGTGAACATCAGGTGTGGTGGTGAATAAAGCATCTGTGCTTTCACTGCATGCACAGGAGCCAGGTGATTCATAAAGGAAGTCTGAGAAAATGGATGAGTAGGAAATTAAATGAGACCTACAAGTGGAGTCCATAATGTAAGCAGAAGAAAGACAGGAAACAATAGAGGGAAGTTGGAGTTGGAAGAGCAGGGGAAAAACCCAGACGTATATGGATAGGGATGCAGCATGAAGGATAGGGGTGCAATATGAAGAGCAAGGAAAGATGGTGGTGCCAGGAATGAGACCACATAAATAAATAAATAAACAAACCCCAAAACAAACTGAGGCTGTTTGGCTCACCAAACCTTATCCAAACAAATCCAGGGCAGAGATGTGCTGGTGATCCGGGACAACAGGGAGATAAAATCAAGGGAATAAGAGGCATTCAAAGTGAAGGCAGATGCTGATGTAAGTGTAAATAGGCATTAATTGGCCACAAATAAATGTTGTCTAGAAATTTAGGTGTTTCCTATTAAATCTTAGTAATTAATGGTATTTAATTAAAAATCACTTAATCATTAATATTAAACATAGCTAATGAGATTCTGGAACAATCTTTCAATTTAATTAGAAAAAGTGAAAAAAAAAAAACAATGTAAATTCAAGATTATATTTATAAGGGGAATTATGCCACATGGATAATCCAGCAGCTCCTCTTCTGAAATTTTGATTGTGTGTTATGTTCGTTACTTTTACGAGAGGAAACATACTAAAATACTGCTGTAGAGCATATGCACAAAGGGGAAAGTGAATTTGCAATATTCTACTTTAGATAGTTTGTATAGCTAAAAACTTGAATGCTTCCATAGTTAAGGCACATATTTACATGCAGCAAAGTTTTAAGTTTTCATGAAAAGCATTGCAAGCCCATTGCTTTGCTTTCACTGATAGCATCGACCTCTGATTTGCAAGTCCTTTAACTGACCCAATTAGAGCATTAAGGCGTTTCGTACCATCCTAAGCTTTGGCATTGCGTATTTGATAAGCCCTAATCACAGAAGCAACGAAGACAAATGGGGTCTTGGGTCAACTCTTTCCCACTCAGAAACAAGATTAGGGATTAGCAATGCTACTACATTAGCAATTAGCAGCATTTAGTACCAGTGCACTAAATACCATCTGCCTATGCTTGTTTTAATAAAATAATAAGTCTTAGGCTTCAGCAGCTCTCTTTTGGATTAAGGGCATTTGTGGAGAGCACATCCAGAGTAATAAGGCCATTCTTGCCTCCTTTTCAAGATCTGGACATTGTAAATCCTGCCTCGATTAGTTGTCATCATCAGAGGGATGTTCTGGGAGTTCTGGGATGGCAGGGGAAGTGCGGATGCAGTGACATCAGCCTGAAGGAGCAGTGGGCTGAGGCTGTGACTCAGGGAGCACTGAGTGCTTGTTTGTGCTTGTGATACAGGGCGGGGGCATCCAGAGAGAGGGAGAGAGGGAGCGGGAGCTCATCTCCATTCCTTGGCAGTTGCAAATCTAGATAAAGTTGTTGTGACAGAAAGAATTGTAGCATAAATAACAGTAATATGGAGTTCAATTCTGTTCTTCAGTGTTTATCAGGCTGCGGGGGAAGAAAGCACTGCACAGGAAGGGTGGGTTAGGTTCTGGCAGAGCAGTGGATTTGCAGGCTAACAGAGCACATGTAATTAGCAGCACCAGGTAGGGGAGCCCTGCTTGAGCCTTGATTACACAAATTGCGAAACAGGGACTGAAAATGACCCACAGGTAAAGCCTGCTCATTGACACCTCGTTGCCTGTTGTTTTAATTTCTGTAAACACTATCCACAGTCTGCTGTCTTCCCTCTGCAGGAAAGGGCCTTGTTTGAGTTGCTGACAATGTGAGATCAGCGACAGAGCAATGATAGGGAAGGGCTGTAACCCAAATAAAATATTGCCATATGTACTGTAGCTTTCAGAAGCGCAAAGAACAAACTCTTAAGATGGGGCGTCAAATGCACTTCGTGCATTTTTCCTTTGTTCTTGTAAATAAATACAAATTAATCGTCCTTGTCCATCTCTCAGTTTATATTTAAACTCTTCAGGAAAGCAAAAATTCTGGGGAGAGGTTTGAACAAGAGGAGGGGATTATGGTAACAAAAGAAGGTTGTGTGAACAGGGTAATGTGAAGACAAATGTGTGAGGGCAGGAGAAATAGCCATCTGCCACCATCAGTGCAGTCCGGGTGGGGAAGCATGGAGGAACGTGAATGGATGTGTAGAGTGAAGGAAGAGCTCTAAGGCCAAGGGCAAGGGTGGTGAAAGGATGTAAGAAAAAGGAGGGCAGGCCTGTGGCAAAGGAGATCTCCTCAGCTGCTGTTTTCAGTTTGTTTCCAAGAGGCCTGAGGGAAGGAAGAGGTTCCAGCAGGGAAGGCAAGGAAAGAGATGAGCTTGCTGATGGCTCTCAGTGTGTGGGCAGGAGGCGAGCAGTGGTGCTGTGCTGTAAGTAAATGATGTCCCCAGTGATGTTCAGGAGCAGCTGCTCCCTCAGCCCCACCGGCACACACCTGCCTGCCTCTCAGCTGTCACATATTCCCTTGGTCCCTTCTTTCGCTGCAGCTAGGAGACAGGCACAGCTCCAGGAGCTCTTACAGGTGTCGCCTGTGTACGTGCTGACTGTAGAGGCTGGGGGGTTGGAAATGTACCTGCTTTCACAGGTTTGCCCTCCTGCAGCCGAGTGACTGATGTCATGTCAGCTCTTCCCTTGAGCTGCATTAGCACTTCTGTGTCTGGGCTTCCTTCTCTGGCCTTGCTGCAAGCGCAGGGAAGGTGGCACAGCAAACTCCCCGTTGGGATGGATGGAAATAACTCCAGTAAATCAGCTTTATTCCACCTATAAACAAGGAGGCAGCTTTGGGAGCCATCCTAACCTCGTTCCAAGTGAAACAAAATCTCCTTATTCAGCTGGATGTTTGCCATTTTGTAAAGAAGGAAAAACAATCATTCCAAATTGCTTGACTTCTTGAGCTCAAACTCAACAGAAAACCTGTCACAATTACTGGCAGGGTATGCATTGCAGGGTAACAGGCTTTTTATGACTACTCATCATCCTTTTTCTGTAGTACATTATCATGTGTCCAGCTTCTCCAAAATACTTCAAATACTTCATTGCATCACCATATTTCCCTCTTGCTTAAGTGGGAGACAATCACACAGAAACTAAAGAAGTGAAGGAAGAGGAGAATAAAGGGTAACTGAGGGTGAAGTCGACCTCCTTTCTTAGCCAGATTAACACTTTAAAGCAGTCACCACTTGGGCTTTGATGGATTGCAACAGCTCCAGGCACCCTTCTCTTAGCTGACAGTGCCACTTGACGTTGGAGAGGTGTGATGACTCCTAGCTACAAACTGAAAGGTAGCCAGATACCTTTAAGTGAATCGATTTTATCAATTTTTTTCAACAGGAAAAACTAATTCTTGTCATTTTAAAACTGTCATTTATCAGCCACTTGTTCCTTTAAATCAAACTGTGTCCAATGTCTTACCTAGAGTTTTAATGATTTTGAAGGTGTTTTGAATAAACTGGGAATTTTATTTAGGTAAAAGTTACCTTTTGGAGGTTTACACAGTCTTCAGATAGCATTCTTCTGTCTGAGATGATCTTCCCATGGAAAGATCTGTTTAGGGGAGGAAATGCCTTTGAAGCTCCACCTGCCTCTGAGGAAAACAGTGGTTAGAAAGGAAGGGAGGATGAAATTCTCCAGAGCAACAGCTGAAAGAAACCTCTGTGACCCCCACATCCATTCTGTACTGGAGCAAGTCAGAAGATGGAGATAGCCAGGGGATCCTCCCTGGGAAGATGACCTCTCCCTGTATCCTTCTTGCCAAGGCAAATGGGAGCTCGTCACTGTGCCATAAATCTGCATCCAGCCCTGGGAAAAGCCTTCCTGAAACACAGCACTCCTTATCCTAGAGGAGAGCTCAGTTCCACCGGGAGTGGGCTCTGTCTGCAGAAAGTTTGCTTACTGGAAGGTTAGGAAAGGATTTGGTGATCTTGAGGGTGGTGTGAGGACAACATGCATTAATGATGACCCTGAGGCTGAGAAGCAGAACACCATTAGCCCATCAAAAAGAGCAGGCAGTATCTAAGTGACAGTAGCATAAGAGAAAAACATCTTTGTTTCCCCAGTGGTAGTTTGCAATAAGAGCCCCTTTTCATAGTCTTCCTTCTTTCCTTCCAGGATTCATTTTATACATCTCAACCCTGAAGAAAGTTAAGTATATTAAAGCACACAAGAGCTAAAATAGCACAATATAAGACTTACTATCACTAAGGAGAGGAAGAAAAAAGCTGGGACATGGTGGTGCACTGTTGAGGGTTTCCTCGAAAGCATCAAATTGTGCATTTTTATCTTTAGTTTCTGAAACATCTATACAAGCTTCAGTGATTCCAGTAACTGCTACGAGAATATAAAACTTTTCACTGCAGGAATTCTGCTGTGTTGTAGCTCCAGTTCTGAATTGCAGAAAAATACAGGGGAGAATACTGAGTATTTTAACACACAACATGTTGGTGCCTAGTTGCATGTGAGAATCTTCAAATGCACACCACAATCTTCCCATACTTCCAGAATTTGGTAATAGTGGCAAAAACAATGCAAGTGGTGCTGCTGACAATTCCAGTATGCCAAAACCACCATTATGCTCTTTCCTTAAAAACCTATAATTCTGGAGGGATTTTCCAGACTGTATAAGAAATTTCTGTTATAGCAGTCTGGCTGTTTTCAGCTTTTGTTTTACTCACACATTCTGTGTCAATATTAAGCTCTTCCTAGAGTTTGCTCTCAGTTGAGGATTGAGATGAACTATCTCACCAAATTCCTATCTGAACATTTTGGTAGGAAACTATTCTGGTTTGTTTTAAGTCAAGGAAGTGAAATTTGAAATCAGATAAGTGTGATTTTTCTGATTAAAATTGCACTCCACTGAGAGACTGGGAGGAGAGCTCAGAGGTGGAGGTAAGTTCTCTCGTTGACAGCAAGAAGAAATGCCAAGTCCATGTGACTGGCAATGAATCTTCACAGTCCTGATGTGATCAGCTGCTCAGTCAGCATTAAAATCAATGCAGCACATGACTAGGGAAAGTTTTCGCTTTGTTTTGTGCCTTCCTTTAAAGGTGCACTTCAGAGCCCAATATGAAGCTGTAAGTGCAAACATTTGCTTTTCTTAGTTATTATTAGCATCCTTATGCTTGCAAGACTCCAGCTGTGATGGGAGAAAGAGGCAATCTCGTAGGACAGCAGAGCACACCAGAAACCCAGGGGGAGTTCCTGGTTTTCTAAAGGCATTAAAATGTAACCATATAAGATCTACTTCGCACACTGACAATTTTAACCCTGGTTTGTTTTTTCCTGACTTTCTATCCATCCATGTTGCTAATTTGTAGTGGAAAGGAGCAATTCTGACTTGCTGTGGTGAGCTGTGATGGATAACGCCGTGTGTCAGAGGGCAACTGATCTCATTTCAGCTGGGAAATGTGAGGTGGCTCATTTCTCAGCACGAGATAACTCAAAAGTTTTTGAGTTTTCTTGTGAAGCTATAGATAGAGAGCTGCAGCTGGAAAGGCTTAGTGTTCCCTCTGATGAGGCACAGGCAAAGGCCACTGACTGTAAAAGCAAGTCGCTCCTCACCCATCATATTTGTGGATGTTTCGTGGCTCTGGAGGAAGGCAGGAGCCCTTTGTGAGGGGATGGTGGGCTGCAGCAGGTGGTGGATGGGGACAAAGGGAAAACCACCATCCACAAGGCTGTGAAGGGTAGAAAAACTTGCATGCACCTAATCCATGGCACTTCGGGCTCTGTGTGGTCTCAGAGTACTTCAGGTCACGTGCCCCAGGAGATCTGCCAAGAAGGAGAGGAAAGGCTGTGTTCTAGTTGACAATCCTATGCGCATTTTTGCATTGTTTTAGCTTGCTGTTCTCACTGGTTTTATGCTTCATATTCCCTGTAGAATTTATTAACTCACAAATTGGACCTCAGTGTCAAGGGGTCTACCGGAGACATTACCCAGAATTGGATATTTCAACAGCAAGGGCAAGCAGCACTCCGGCAGGAATTCTAGATCTGAACCAGGTCTTTTAATGGCAACTTTTGGAAGACATTTCATCTTTATTACTGCAGGAAAACATCTTCAAAAATTTCCTGATTTACTATTCTATCTTAAGAACAAAGGGAGAAATTTATAGAAGATCAAACGGATAAAAATAGACTGAAAAGACAGCAGATGCTGTTGATACACTGAAGAATTCAGAACCTTACATTTGGTGGCTATTTTGTTTGCTGATACCACAGTTTTAGTGTTAATAAACAACACCAAAGTTGCGCGTATTATGAAGCTTTTTTTATCTCTTGTTCCTTGTGACAAGTGCAAATAACTCCATTTTGAATTCCTTGCTTTGTTTCATCATCAGAAAAATTAACGATGGTGTTGTCTGAGGTTTTTTCACTTCTCAGTTCATGTTCTTAATTGTGAGATGAGAGATGGGGAAGGGCCATACATCTGAAACTTCTGGCTGTGATTCTTTAAGACTTGGTACCACACAGGATTGACCAAAGACAAGTTTCTTAGCCTGAACATCAGTTCAAGCAATTATTCAAGCATTCACATAATACACCTCTTCATCTGTTTGGAGTCAGAACTCTCAGCCAGCTTCACATTCATTGCTATCAGTAAAAATTTAAATAGCTAAACAGCAAAATTAAATTCTGAATAGAGACTTGCCCCTCTCTCTTTTCCCCTTCTTTTCCTCACAGTGTTTTCCTAAGATGTTAAGGGTGAAAAAGATTAAAAATGTTTCGAATCCTTTGTCTCTTAATTTTTTTATGAACTGTCTGATCAGGTTAGTAAAGTACAACGAAAACTGCAGACTCCTTCCAAGGGAATGAGTGCTCTTTCCTAGGAAAGAGGAGCTCCTTTGTCATCTGTTAGGACAGATATTACAATGGTTGAATTTGCTTGATTTCTCCTGCTCCATTAATTATTTCAGGGAAGCTGTGTGTAGTTGATTTTCCTCACAAAATTTATCTGGAGTGACCACATTCTTTCTCCATCCATCTCTTTGTGATGTGAACTTGCTGCCTATTTTCAACCAAAAGTTGATCCAGGTTTCAAGATGCTAAAGACATGAAATTTATGTGTTTTTGTAAACACAGGTGATCACATAGAACAAAGGTGGGTTGCTGGCTCTCGAGCTCAGTCCTTATTTGGTGCTGGAGAATTTCCCCACATTGCCAGTCTGGGTGATCGCCCCCGTCAGAAGCTGGGAGAGAAATATGCTGACCTAATAGTTTTGGTAGCAATCCAGAAATATGAAAGTCATTTGAACAGGACTTGGTTTTGAACATGAAAGTGGATATATTTTTAATTTTTTTCCCCTGTTGCAAGCAAACAGTGTGACCTAACCCCTAATTGCTAAAGTGGAAGCCATCTCTTTCAGTTTTGAGCTGTGTATTTGCCAGCACTCATCCATCTATTCTAGAATCAACATTTATGGCAACAGGAGCTTGGACTGGCAAATAATTAGATCCAAAGTGCACATTCTCATGTGGTTATGCCCTCCCCTGTGCTGCATTAGTTTCAGCTCAGTGTCGAGATGAGTGAGAACCAGACTGCTAAAAGGTGTTTGTCTTGCCTTTGGTAATGCTGTCCCTTCCTCCTCCATTTCTTTCCTGATGCTTGGAAAATGCTTTTCTCCTTGTCTGTGTATGAGGCAGTAAATGATTGGTACTAAAATACTGTGAAATATTAACAGAGCACTAGGGTCTATGAGGCTGAGTTAACCTCTTTACCCCTTAACATCAGCAAGTAGAAGAAGGTGTTTCTTTAATCTAAATTACCTGCAGTACTCTTTACTTGAAGACACAGAAGTTATTTCCTTTACCTTTTTTTTTTCTCGGGAAAGTAGAATTCATCTCTCTCCCCCTCTGACCTCAGTAACATCTTTCCTCCTGGGAAAAGAGGGAAAGCAGAAAGTATCTCCACATAATTGTTTTTCTCTCTTTTTTTTTCTGTCCTCTTTGTGACTGGTACAGTAATGCAGTGACCCCATATTATATCCAGTGTCAACTCCCAGTCAAATAGAATTAACTCTTTTTTTTAAAATCAACTCACAGAAAATTTATGTGATCACATAGTTTTTACCTCCCTGAAAGGACTAGACATGCTGCACTTTCTGTTTAATGTGCTAAGCATCTTCTTGCTTTACTTTGCTTCTTAAAGTAATGAGAAGCTACCCTAGCACAGTCATCACTTTGATACTCTAATGATCATGAATATTGTAAAAAGAATCTCTGTCATTTAACCTTGCTAACATGTATTTTACCTCTGTGATAATATTAATTAGTACTTTCTAGTAGCTGTGAGTTTGCTTCATAGTGAAATTTTGTGTAAAAGAAAATGTAGCAGCTGCATGAGGTACCTGGTGTTATGATTAGGCTGTGAGTCAGCTTGTCACATCTGAGAGGGGATTTTTTCTCAGAGCTGGTTCTCTATCCCTCCACTCACCTGCTGGATGCTCTGTAAGCCAGGTCAGGCACTGGTACCCCTCCCCAGCTGCTCAGGGTGCCCCTCTGGTTCAGTCAGCCTCAGCACACACGTTCCCTGCATGTGCTGCTTTCTCGGGGTCCCAGGGCTGCTGGTTTAACACAGCCAGCTGTTTGTGCTGCCCCACAACACGCAGGAACACGTCCTCTGCAATTCTGTTCGTCCGCATACACGAGCTGCGTGCTGTTTGGATCCCTTTATTTTTACTTGGCTCCATATGATCAAATACATACAGGATGTGGCCTTCATACGCCACGAGATAAAGGATTCATCAGAGCATGAAGAGACGTCCTGGCTGCATCTTGTTAAAGAAGTGCCTGTGTGTTGGTTATGTAACTGTCCTCGATGTGCAGCATCCCTGCCTGTGCCAGCCTGCCAGGCACTGCTCAGGGAGGCACACACACTTCTCTGCAGCCCCACTTCAAGCACGGTGTTACACCCATTAGAGGAACAAATTGAGCAAAATTAATGCTGGAATTCAAATGAAGGTGCTTGCCAGGCTCTCAAGAGTTTGCTGGTGATGTTCAGAAATAAGTAACGTTGGCCTCTCGTAATTTTTGAATGAGATCTATGGATATAATGGTTCTGTTTATTTTTCTGTGGCTCCTACAAGGCCAGTGTAGTTGAGGTATGAATCCTTATCGCTATAGGCTCATAAACAACCACATCTGGATTAAATTGCTAGGATTCAGTAAAATTGCATAAGTTCAACCCTTAAGCAATGTTGTGAGCTGAGGCACAGTCATCTTATAACTCTAACAGGAGTTTGACTTTTGTCTTCACAGTGTGTGTGTTGAGATACCAGGCCAGTAATTCACATGAGTGGTTGAACACAGCTTCCCTTTGCTTTCGTGCTCCCAGGGAAACAAACTGCATTGTGCTTTAGCAAATTGGGCGTAATTCATCCTGTGAGCAAACCAAAAATGGAACTCATGAAAGACAGACATATACATATTTATTTTCATGTTTTTTTCTTCCACAGAATGATATTACACCGTTGCATGTTGCATCAAAAAGGGGAAATGCAAATATGGTCAAACTCCTACTTGATCGAGGAGCTAAAATTGATGCCAAAACAAGGGTAAGCTCAAGTGTGAGTGCTGTGAGTGACTGTGGGGAATTATTGCCTCTGACCTGTGTGTTGCTGTAGGGCTTAAATCATTTATCTTCCCAGCAGGCTAATACAGCTGCACTGCATTTATTTTTTATGAAATGATTGCAGTAGGATGCTAACATTTTACATTTCTTACAGCAGCGTGTAAAACACCAAGGATGGCAAAGCTCAGAGCCAACCATTTTCCATGTTCCCTTTCCAGTGTTTAAGTAGGAGCTGCTTTTATCTGCTTGGAAATAGAGGGGAATGTACAGGAACATGCTAAAAGATGAGAATTCAAGTCAGATATTTCAGAATGATGAGCCTCCTGCAGCTCAGGCTCTGTTTGAGGGATGCTTGGCTGCTGGCTGGGGTTAGTCAGCACATGTGTTGGGAAGAGGGATGGTTTCCATCAGGCTGACACCCAACTCAGTGCCCTGAGTGACTCAGAAGCTCAGTGCATATGGTTATGTCTAATTGCTGTAGTTAAAACCCAACCAAACCGGGGATATTTTATTTACTTACACAGCAGCAGGAAAAAAATTTAAAAAAAAAAAAAAAAAAGAAAGGAAAAAGTTCAAATGTTTGGAAGTCAGCCTGGAACTAGTGGTGCTGTGGCCTGTCAGGGCAGTCCTTGCAACACACTCCTGTGTGTGCGAGGTAACTCTCAAGAGCTGTCCCAGTAACTTTTTGACAATTATAATTTTCTTGAAATATTAATTTATCACCTCTACCTTTTCCTGTATAAGTTCTACCTTTCAGAATCAATCTAAACAAAAGAAAGGAATAACCTAAGAATAGGTTTTCTGCAGTTCTTCCTGTATTCACAGGTTTTTGTTTGGTTTCTGTAGCCTCTGAGGTTTCCTGCAGTGCTTGTTAGGCACATTTGTGGGTTTTTTTCCGTCGAATTCAGAAACTGGGTCAATCTATTTTGTCATCTCTTCGTTCTCTCCACATGTTTTTCTTTATTGCTTCTATTTTACCTTTAGTAGCTGATGATTTATTTCTAAATGTTTCTATTTCTAAAACGTTTCAGTTTTTTTTCTAGTTGGGCAACATGGAAGAGATGACTCTTCATGGGTAATGTGAACAGTGGGTATAGTTTCTGGACTGAAATTCCAGCGTCCTCTCTGCTACATAGGGGTACCAGGCTGAGGGCTGTGATTCTGCCTTGTGGTGGGGTGGTGGTATAACAGATGTGCATTTGGTCAGAACAGGGAGAAAGGGGCTTGGTGGGGGATTAGTTGCTTCCCCCTGCAAGTATTTGTTTGGCCCACTGCAGTCCAGATCATTAGGGACCAGTACTTTAAATAGTTGGAGTCGAGTTAGTTCTTTTAGTCAGGAAAATTTGTGCTCTGCTTCATTTCCTATATCACAAGCTCCGGGGTCAGACACTGGGATAATTTACGTAACTAAAAATACAAGCTGGGACGGAAACAGGATCTAGGAAGAGGGCAGAAGCATTAACAGCTCCTGAGTCTGGCACAGCTTCCCAGTGAGGCAAAAGGCAGTGCTGACTGTGGTTCACGGAGCCGTGGTTTGGTTTTTTTGTCTTCCCCCAGAGACTGCCTGCTTCCCCAAACACCCATCCTCTCCAGAAGTCAGAAGGGGTTTGCATAACTTTTCCTGCTCGTGCTGTAGGTGTGTCACTCAAGGCTGCACGTACCAGAGGCATGGTTTCCTGGCTGGCAGGGAGGGAGAGGAGCTGTGTGTCCTGCCTCATCCTGGCGGCTCCCAGAGCCTCGCAGTGATGGGCAAAGGGAACAGCACCAGCCCTGCATTGCAATTTCCACACCCAAGCATAGAAGGAAAAGAGTTTCAGTTTACCTCTGAACAGACAAAGAAGATGAGTTAGAAAGTTCTGTGCCCTTCTTACCGTGGTTGGCTCAGTGCCAGCACAGGGGCACCTATTGGGTTTTTGGAATGTGTCTCAAAACCTGTGGCTGTTTCTATCGGGCAGCAAGCCAGATTATGCCTCCTCGATCGTTGTATACTTAAGAATGAGCTCAGAGTTTCTCGGTGCTTTTTGGGGCATCTTAGGTGCTAGAGGTTTCTCCGCACCATGCCCAGCTTCTGTTTTGGTTTTGTATCATTTATTACTTTCTCTTTTATTAAAACCTTTGCTTTACAGAACACACCTGAAGAGCTGTCTTGCACATACTCTTAAGCCATTTCTGAGAAGTTGCAGGCCAGCCCTCAGAGCCTGATACATCTTCATGGGGCTCAAAACACTCTGTCCACCCAGCCTGTATCACACCAGTTTAGAAATCAGTACCAAAAGCAAGAGAAGGCTGAGAGGAATGTGATGCTGGGTGAGAAAAGGGAATTGTTTGAGGAGTGCCTGCCTGGTTCTCATATTCAGCAGCAAAGATTAATTGCTCTGAGCTGGCACAACGCATGTTCCTGCTAAAGCTCTCCTGTTGTTCCAGCCTGACCCAATGTTGTTTTACAAGGCTGAACAATTAAGACACGTCAACTTTGCAGATATTTCTTTTTATTTTTTAAGCACTATTTTTGTTTTCAATACCGCAGATATAGAATGGCCCTACAAAAATACAGGATGACAAAGGCTCTGGTCATATCCTTTAGAACAGCATCACTACTGCTGAATGCACTGAAAGGCAGAGAGCAGCTGGGGCTGTCTTTTCTGATACATGTGTCAAGTCCTGCTTATCAGCTGGATGCCCAGCCTTGTGTGCTCTGTGAGGGGCAGGTGCTGAATGCACACACGGCTTGATAACAGGTGGGATTTGCATGTGAAAAAAAGTGAGTCTCCTAGTACCATATTTATAAATGTGAGACCTTTCTCTTTTTTTCCTATTTTTAAAGAGATGAACAGAATTTTTGTATGTAAGAGATCAGCAGACTTTTTTCTTTTTCTGTTAGAATAGCTTTTTGTCTTGGACATTATGACATTATTTAATTCAAAGACTGATTATGGAAGAGAAAATACCTCCTTGAAGGTAAATGGCAAAGGTTCTGTACCCTTATGAAAGGACAAAAAAAAATAATCTTGAAATTGCTGGTTTCTATTGCTCAGGGGGAGAAATTCTTAGGCCTTTGTTTCTCCTGTTTCATGTCTGTATTTCACCTTTGCAGAATGCAGAACATACTGTTTTGTATTGTTGACCAAACACTAACAGAGCCAGGATTTGCTACTCTAACTCTTAGATGGGACAGATTTAGCTATTCAGCTGGCATTTTGTGGTCCGTTCCTGCAATCCATTCTCTATGGTATATTGGGTTACTCTCCACATAATGCTTATTTTTATTGGTCACAAAAATAACCGTTTTATAGATAAATTAACATAAAGCCTTTCCTGAGTAATAAGTAAGCTAAGGTAATGATTTCTTTTCCTTAGTCATTTACATGAGCATTTGCTTTTGCTGCTGACAGATGGTCCAGGAAACTGTAGTGCTGAAGTACTGCACAAAAGGTTAACATGAAGAGCTAAATCCTTATCCTGTTTAAATTATTGTAAAAGCAATCCAGGAGCTCCCACTTTCTCTGGATTCATTGGGACTGGGATTTGATGAGCACCGTTTTACTCTTACACACCTCCACACTGTAGTTGGAAGTTGAGAGAACGTGTGAGGCACATCCCAAAAATTATGTTAAAACTAGTTTGAGACTCAGACATGCCTTTTTTTTTTTCCATTTTACTTCACGCTAGGTTGCATTGTTTATTTTAACCAGCTGTTCATCTTCCCTCTGTTGTCTTTTTTTTGTTTGTGAGATGTCTAGCAGCTGGTATTTGAGGCTGGGTACTGAATTCTTAAGGGTACCCCTCAAGAACTGTGTGCTGGCAGGGCAGCTTTAATCATTCTGATTTTTAGCTAAGATTCTGGGCAAAGGCCTGTTAATGCCTCATGTAACATGTTTACTGAATGTTGCCCTAATTATGTTTTTTCTCTCTTCCAGAAAAGACTTTTAAAAGTAAAATTTAATTAGAGAGGTTGATTAAATTAGCTTGATTTGCTTTGGCTGTCTAATACTGTATATGCCAAAGTGAATTTGTGTCTGAGGCAGGCAGCAAGCAAGTTTTAGCCTGGATTAACAATAAGTGTTTATAATCTTCATTCTACTGATTTTACAGCTAAATAACAGGCCCAGCACTCATATCTGCATGAAAACATGTGGGATATACTCTTTGAAGATGCATCAGATCATGCATAAGCTGCTCCAGAAAAACCACATGTATTAAGATGTGAAATAACTACAATAGCACTGCCTCGGCACTCTGAATGTGCTTTGCATGTGCAGGGAGAGCAAACCTTTGTTGCCCTATTGCCCAGAAGGGGCAGTTTGCAATAGCGCCAATGGAGCAAAGAATTCAGGAGAGCTGGAGCATGGAGGGGCTGTGGGATAGAGCCCTGCTGGGCCGAGTGTGTGCGTGGAGAGTCACTGAGCAGCACTGGGCAGATAAACCCTGGAGGCAGCAGTAATTGCTCCCCTGGGAATGTGTGCTGTCACCTCTGGCTCAGGGGACAGGAGTGCCTGGTGCTCCTGCCAAGGCTGTGGACAGGCTCTGAGAGCTGGCTGGAGCCCTGACAAGCTCTTGCTGAATATCTACATCACATTTAAGTTTTTACTGGGTATTGTGCTTGGTTTCATGACTCTGACTGGGTTGGAAGCTGATGCTCACTGATGTGAGAGCTGTGGTACTGAGGCTGCTGTGGCTTCGGGAGACAGCCCAGAGGATGCCATGATGCAAGGGGAATCCTGGGTGAGCGCTGACAGGGAAGAGGTTGCTGGGGAGCACAAGGAGGCTGCTCTGTGCTGACCCCACGCCGCTCAGGGATCCCTTGAAGCCACATGTGATGCTGAGGAAACACTGCAGCAGGAAGGCTCAGTGTCAGGACAGTTTCTTCTCCAGTGTAACAAGATCAGGAGGCCACACAGGTATCTGAGTGTCAGCAGGGATCAGAAACAATGCTTTATTTCAAACACACTGATTTGTGTGCGTGTGTTTGAAATAAAAGCTAAAGCAGACAGCAGCCCCAGAGATGGGTGTGCAGTGCTAATGGGAAGCTTGTACCTAATCATAACTCCTCCTATTGTCCTCTTGGCTTTGCTGAAGCTGCTCTCAGGCTCTCTGGAGGGATAGATAATACAGATGATATGATTTATCATGTCAGTGCATGCTTACAGAGTCCTTAATCTGCAGATTATTGTCATAATCGTTTGTAATGGTTTTTCTGAGCCATTGCAGACTATCATATTAAGGCAAGTTTGCTTCCTAATACATGTAATATATTTTATGCTTCACATAGTATAGTCTATGTGAACAGTAAATAAGCAACTAGAAAATCTCCTGACAAAGTCAGTGAAGTCTTGCTGAGCTCAGAGCAGTCTGTTTTAATCTCAGAATCTCTTTTTAAAAAAGAAGTCTTTGAGATCTGCATTTCAGATCTGCACATTTCTTTACCTGCTCTGAGTGTCGTGTAGCAATTAACTAAATCAGTGAATAGTGTCTTTCGAGAAAAAAAAAAAAAAAAAAAAAAATCTCTGCAGCTAAATTATCTGTCTTGGAGTGTATTTGCTCTTTGCAGTGGGAGACCTGACATCATGTGAACAGGAACTATAGATCAGCTGTCCCCACAAGCACGCACATGCAGTGTCGTGCTGTGTCATACGTGATGGGTCTGGTGGTAGTGACTGCTGTGTGGCCCAGAATAAGGTCCAGCTGGCCAAGCATGACTGCCTGCTCCTCCTGGGCCACAGAAACCTTGTCAGCCAGAAATCCCCACAGAGAGGTGGGGCTCTGGGAGCACTGGAAGGGTCTAGACTGGTATGGGAAGATGATCAAATGCGTCTCGTTCCCTGTGGGCATGGTATGTACTAACCATGGTATGTTGGTGAAATGACTCGGGGAGGTATTAAATCTGAAAAATGGTCTCTAACTTTGGTGCCTGACCTCAAGTATCTATCTTTGATGTACCTGCAGAATGTGATAATTATAGGAAGTAAAAAGAGTGAACAGTGTAACATACATGATGATCTTCAGCTCTTAGCTACAGGCCTGTAGTTACCTAGCCTTGCTGGGTTTGATTTTTCCTTCCCATACAAGTTTTCAATTTCTTGTAGGTGATATTTTCACATCAAATCTTTGTGTCTGTTCAGTTCATGATATGCCCTCACCTGTGGAAACTACTGGTATAAGAAATATTCATTACCCATTTTAAACACTTGTGAAGCTATGGCAAAGCATTTGCAACTCAGCTGAAAAATGCATCATTTGTGGGTTTTGGTATCTTTTCCCTTTGTCTTAATGTAAGTGCATCTTGAATTGGTGTAGTATCATTTTAACAAGATGCACTTTCCAGTACTTTATGGGCTGAAATAGCAGGAAGAAGCAGAAATTACAAAAGAATTGACTTGAGAGGTGTCAGTAAGAACATTGGCCAAGCTGCCTTTATCTTGTGGGAACAAATGACTGCCTGAGTTAAGGGAGTTAAGTCTGAATCAAAATATTTTCTTTATCAAAATATATGCCTTACTCTAAATGCAAGAACGTGCACAATGAGAACCATACAAGTTTTAAATGAGAGTAGCAGGAAAAGTTTGGCATGACAGTTCCTACCTGTTATCTTTCAGAGGTTTATTAGGAGCAGGCAAAAATGTAGAAACAGGAGAATGTAAGGCTCTCTGAACCACCTCCTCCTTCTCCCTGGCTGCCCTCTACACTTTGCAGGGCATAAGCTGATATTCCAGTAGAGTGTGGTTTAGGAATTACCAAGGAAGAATATTATAATTGCACGTGAAAAGTATGACTAAGGAGGCACCTTAATAATACTTGCTACCATACAGAAATGGAGAGGGAGTGCATGTGTGTGAAGGGAGTGTGTGAGAAAGAATTTTAGATAATCTCTTATTAAAAAATTATGTGACGTATGTATTCTAGGCAATACAACATAGGTGTTTTAAGAGTAGTGGAAGACACCAGGGAAAAGCCCCTTCCTTTGTGACTTGCAAATGGAAACCTAAAGTCTCTGAAAACTCTGACGTCATTATGTACAACAAGCAGTGGGATGATGACTATTACTAAGCAAACTATTCTAAAAGAGGCACGGACAGCATGCCTTGACTCTAGGCCAGTCATTCAGCTGGAGGTCTCATAAGCACAGTCTACACAGTGAGACACAAGTGAATCCAACATACTTCTATTACCTGGGATTAAGATGGTTTTCTTGTCTGCTGTACACTTGTCAAAATAATTGTAATAAAAAAGTCTGAGGAGGATTTTTTTTTTCCTCTCAGACTAACTGACTATCCACCAACTTTGATGCATATTGACAAACGAGAGACACAGTTTTCTCCAAGGCAAACAGGCAAAAAGTACCTGAAGTGCAATCTCACCTTTTTCTTGCATGTGCAGTGAGGGTCTGGAAGAAGCCCATTGCATGAACACCAATGTGAAGTGACTATTTACATGTTCAGAAAATCAGAGCCAGAATGTGCTCTGTGGGTTTGAGCAAACAGGTTCAAGTGTTCGTTTGCAAAAGAGCAGCACCTTGCAGAAACGAATGAGCCTCCTAGGACATCACAGGTCTGTACAAAAGTGGGCAAGATTTTAGCGTGTCTGACACTAATCAGTTATAATTCTGTATCCCACAGGATGGGCTGACTCCCCTCCACTGTGGAGCAAGAAGTGGCCATGAACAGGTTGTAGAAATGCTGCTGGATCGTGGTGCCCCTATTCTTTCCAAAACCAAGGTAACTGATACTCTTTCCTGGTGGGATAATCCTTGGACAATTTTTTTTCTTTTTCCTAATGTAATTCTGTATGTCTCATATGTTTAAGGGTTTGGCAATAACTTTCCTATTTCTTGGTTATTTAAAGTAACTTGTGTGGGAGCTCTCCAAAGTGAATGCCGTATGTAGAGCACGTCTGCGTATGTAAAATGTGTTAAATCGAGATATACAAGAAAAGATTTCTGTGCCAACCAAAAAGGCTTGTGTGGTCACCCTATCCCTCAGAATTTCAGTAGCTGAAGATCTCTGTGTCTCTCCTGGAATAAATACACGGTGATTACAATAAATCTTCAGCTTGTACCAATTTACCCTAAGGCTAGAGAAGAGACAAGAGATAAAAATAGAGCAATGTCCCTTTGCAGAGACAGCTCGTATTTCCTGAGGACTTAGCCTGATTATCAGTTTCTCCACTTTCTGGCTCTCTACAGTTTATTATGCAAAATTCTTCCTGATAATTTCAAATCACCTGCACCAGGGTGCACAGATTGCTTTAGACCCAAGGGCTGGCGTTAAAGGAAGCTCTTGCCAGGACTCTCCCAGTGGTGGTCTCTGCTGTGCTGTCACTGCTGATTTCAGATCTCAGAGCAGCAGCCTGCTTTGCACCACTGCAGTCCATGACTCCCCCGTTCAGGGATGACATTTGGGCTGTGCAGTTTGTTGAGGTTCTTTCCAGAGATAACCTTCCACTACATGGGTTTTTTTCTTAGTCTGTAACCAATGTGTTTCAGCAACATTTTTGTTCCATTGTTATTTCTTTTCTCTCTCTGTCATCCTGTCCCATTCTGTCTCAGCACCCTTCTATATTCTGCTTTTCTCCTCCCTCCTTTTTTTCCCTCTGCTGGAGTATATTTAGCATTTGTTTGGGGAGGTTGGCACCAGCTTTCCTCTGCTCAATGAGTCACTGGCAAGAGCTGTCATGGGTAATCTGACAGACAGTTTTCACCCATCCTCTGCATGTGGAATTTCCATGGACTCCCACAGCCCTAGCTTGCAGACTCCATGAGCAGGGGAGAACCACACGGGGTTGTCTAGGAACCCCTTGGGCCACATCTGCCACTCTTGGAGCCTGGAGCTTACACTCTGGGAAGAAAGGCACTTCCACCCTCTTGGATAGCTTTTTATTACTTAAAGGGAAAAAAAAAAAAAACCCCAAACACACCACCAAAGCAAAACCACAAAGCCCCCAACCAAACAAAAAGTCCCACGACAACCAACCAAACCGAAGAACACCCGCATAAACACACACCCTATTTCTTTCATTTCCACCATCATAAATGAAAACCTCTCCTAAGGAACTACATTTCTTTGTTGCGTGGATTTTGCATTTTCAGGTGTTACCCCTAAACTTAAGCTGCTGTTCAAGAACTGTGAGCTTTGAATTTGTTGCTCTTCCTGAGCAGACTCACACAGCCTGGCCTAGAGTTCACTAGACAAAATCAGGCAGATTACATGGGATAGTGGGTTAGAAATTGCCTAAGGCTGAGAGACAGACTGGATGTTGATCTGCAGAGGCTTATATAAACAACGTCTGCAAAATAAGAGCCTCCTCTGGAAGAGGGAAAGCTGTTACGTGTTTAAAAGAGAACAGAAGAAAGTGCAGAACTTCCTGCATTTCCTTCTGATGTGTTAATTCTACCTTTTTCAGCAGGCAAGCTAGGAAGTAGCTGTACCTCTGAATGGCATAAATGAATTCATTCATTTGGCACTAAACTGCAGTACTGTCCTCTGCAAAAATAAGTGGCTCCATTCTCTTCAAATTAAGTCATATATTATTGGAAATAGGACACATCTTTGAAAGAATTTGAACTTCACAAAGTTTATTCATGTTACATAAAACTCTTTCAGAATAATAACCAGGCTGCAGTTTGATAGCTATTTCCTGCTAGAGACGGTTTAGTGTAGTGCTGACCCTTTTTTGCACTGGAAGAACCTTAGATTTATATTCAGGGAAGGTGGTGACCTAATGGATTATAAGGGGGTTTCTACAGGCAAAATGAAAAGGGAATTCTAGTCCTGAGCATGCCAGTGATTTTGGGTGTAAGAAATGACATCCCTGTCAATCAATGTCCATCTTTTTTTAGTTACTGGTTTTCCAGACATCTTTGGCTCTTTGTCTTTTTTCTTTTTCTTTTTCCTTGCCCTAGAGTTAATGGCACTTTCCCAGATTAAAGCTCTTTGACACAGGTACGAAATAAGCTCAGTAATTTTGTGTTTACCTAGTCAGACAGTTGATGCTTTGTTTCATCTCTATGGTGCTGTTTTGTTTTGAGGTTTTTTTATTTGGTTGTTTTAAGGTATGGTATGGCCTTATGGTCATTAATGATCAATATCTTTCATTAATCTTGAACTTCTTTCCCTTTTAATGTTTTCTTGGCAATCTTTAAAAAAACCCAGTAATGTAAGAGCATTTATAAAGTGGCTTCATCCTAAAGTACCAGATCACTTCTTCGGGTCGTTGTTGGGTTGTCTCTCACAAGAAGGATTTGGGCCTGGAGAACACTCTTACATGTAGTATTTTTATTTTGAATGTGGCATTGAAATATTAACAGACTCGTGTAAGGTTATGCAGTATCATCAGCTGCAACAGAATTAAGCCTGGTTTAGGGTATAATAAAAGACAATTTTTTTTTTTTTTTTTTTTTTTTTTTTTTTTTTTTTTTTTTTTGTCTGCATCAACTTCTTTAGCCTCCAGTCTTGTCTCTTGCTTTTCTGCATGAGGTCTGGCTAGCTGCTGCACTTCTCTTGTCCATTACAGATTTTTAATAGAGTATTTTGCTGATTTTTCAAACCGCCTCTGTTTCTTCCTTTCTTTTCCACCTGTGTCAGTCGTTTTGGTACAAGTCTCTCCTATAAGAGAGTCCCATATCACCTTCTCCATCTCCTACTCCATTAAAAAGCGTGGTTTATTGGCTGTTACTGTGAAGAATGACACTTTTAACCCGAAGGACCTTTCTTATAAAAACGGAGCAGGATGGTGTTTAAAGTTTCATGATTTTCTTACTCTCACCTAAAAAAGCATCATCAGTTATAAACTATTACCAGAAGGATTTGGTGACCAAGGGAAATTAATCTTTTTTTGTTCTACGGTTAACTACACTAGAAGACAGTGAAAACATTTAAAATGCCTTGCTGGTATCAAGCTTCCATGCAGATAATTGCTGTAGTAGCCTTTGGGAATGGGAGAGAGGCTTATCCAAGCCAACATAAATCACAAGTGAGATGCCCATGAGATAATCTTACTTGAAAGATACTACTGTGTCCAAGAATATCTGTGTCTCAGCACTGCAAGTAAACTGCTCTCCAGTTCTGACAGGATGTGCCTGTTTGCTTTCACCATCCTGCTTCCATGTCGATTTAAAATATCGTTTCACTGCGTATTCCCACCTTTCTTTCGAGTGGTTGTTATTGCTGTTATCCCATGGGCAGGGTGAGGGCAGGGTTTGTTTCAGAGATCTCGGCTGGTTTTGCCTCTCTGCCTTTGCGGGCTGCGGTCACATGAGGGCACTGCGTCTGTGAGCAAAGGTTTGTGTTCCAAGATGCAGACACAGTGTACTGGCAGCCACTTACAGCTAAAAACTACTGTGTGCTGCTGCAAGAATAGCTTCTGCACTCAAAACTAGCTTTGGCATTAGAAGAATCAAGTAAAAAAAAGAAACAAACCTACAGCTGGAAAAAGGAGCTATGTACCACTGCTAAGAAAGCCTCTTTTATTCTGGCATTTATTTTTAATCTTTCATTATGAAATAGTGTCAGTCCTTTCAATTTTTGAGAATCTTCTCTCATGGTTTTACTCTGGAAATATAATGTATTTTGGCAGTTTGTTCACTGTTTTAAACACTGCAAGAAACAGTTCACTGGTACATGAGTCTCTCTCGGGTGTTCCCATGGTGGAACAGCTTTACCGGTGCTGCTGGTAGGTCACAGCATGGAGATTTTTTCAGAGATTTTTAGCCCAGTTGATACTTTTGGTGTTTTCAGTGTAGACTGGGAAGAGTGGTCTCCAGAGCTGGGTAATGTGGCGGAAGCATGTGTACAACCCAAATTCAGGAAAACACAAGTGGAGGTATGAAAGAAGGCTGAAGTGCTCACTGAGTGATGCTCTGACCTGTGCTGTCATGCCTGGTTTATACACGCCACATTAAAGAGTGGCAAGTTTAATTCAGTTTTAAAAACCAGAAATTCCCTGGATGAGGTGTTAAAAGTCACAGAGTGCTATGTAACTCATGTAAATTGAGCAGCTTGTCTGAGACATACTGGCAGAAAGAAGCTACATTTAGAGCATCACTGGGATGTTATGATGGTATTTCAGTGTGGGGCTGCCAACTAACCAAACAAGCTCCAAATTCCGGAGTAAGAACCCCCATCCTTACACTGAACATGTTAAGTTTATTTTGGGTGCTCTCTGGGCTCGTAAAATCCTTCATACAACAAACACTCCAAGAACAACAATGCGGAGGAGTTTCCCTTCTCTGGGCATCCTCTAACCCATCCGTGCTGGGTCTCTCTGTTGGCAGAATGGTTTGTCTCCATTGCACATGGCAACACAAGGGGATCACCTCAACTGTGTTCAGCTCCTGATTCAGCACAACGTGCCTGTGGACGACGTCACCAATGACTACCTGACTGCGCTGCATGTCGCTGCCCACTGCGGCCACTACAAAGTCGCCAAGGTTCTCTTGGACAAGAAAGCTAATCCTAATGCCAAAGCACTGGTGAGTACACAGCAGAGCGCTGTCCCCAGCTAAACATTCCTGCAAAGCTGTGCTGGGACTTACTGGGAGTTGTTTTCTGCCTGCTGCTGGCTGACAGAGAGGATGTACTGTTGTTGCCGCAGCCCAAGAGCAAACGCTCGAGGTTTTCAAAGTGTTAATAATGTATCCTGCAATCAGAGAAGACCTTTGCTTGCAGACAGTCAGCAGTGATTTATGAATTTCTAGCGTAACTAGAGCACTTTTGCCTCCTGGTAGCTTTTTATGATTATGAATAGATGAAACAGCTGCAGACATAACTGCTGTAGTTTTTGGTGTCCATCCTTCTTATTTTCCAAGTGTTTTTACAGAGAAAGTAATCAGTGACATTTAAAACTGAGGGAATTTTTATAAGTTCTCAGTGATGTGGAACAGTAAAAGGTAGGAATGAGTTACATAATGAGTATTTGTGGTATTCCATGTCAATGGAGTCATATGCCTTTCTACTTCAGCAGCAAAATACATTAGCACAGTTAAAATGCATACAAACAGAATACATTAATGCCTTTTGTCCAAATTGCAATCACAATCCATTCTGTTTAAAACGCCTCCAAGATTTGTTCTTCAATAACTCTTCCAAAGAAATTTACATTCTGACATGGATTGGGTTGATTGGTTTCACAGCCTGATGTTAACTCATTCAGCTCCTGAAATGTCACGTGAGCTCCTGAAACCCTCACGAGCCAGGTGGGATTGACTCTCTTGGAAACAGTACAGGCTCCACAGATTTCCTTCACTCCACAGATTTCCTTCTCTCAGCCCCTGTGTTTTTTGTGTCGGATCAACCTGTATTCAGGAGTCTGTGGTCAAGCTGTTACAATATATGAAACACACCTGAGCTCACCCTGGGCACTGTCCACTGCCAGAGAGAGGGGGCAGAGCTGCTACACTGGAACAATGACATGGACCCCACATCATGAAAACATGCAATTTTCTTTACCATAGGCAGGTAAAAAAAGACAGTTTTGATCAGATCTGAGGGACCAGCTCTCCCAGCTGTTTTCAGAATGTTCTGCAAAGTCTCTTTTGTACTGAGCAGCATTAGCATTCAGTGCTCTGATGTTACTGTACCAATCGTGGGTGCTCTGGACAGCCTGTTTTCCTGATTGACTTTTTTTTCTGTGGTATCTGGACAGCCTGATTTTCTGATTTGCTTTTTTTCTGTGGTATCATCTCACACTAAATAAGAGGGTAGTTCTAATGTTCACTCCATTCAGCACATCATTTTTTAAAGGAAGGGGTGAAATACTTGTAGTTGCAGTAAGCTGACAAGTAATTAATGGGAAAAAAACCTCAAACAAACAAGTAGTAAAAATAGTTTAGAAGACATAAATTCCAGGGCCCATAAAAGTAAAGTGTTTTTTTTTTTTTTACCAGCAGTTCTACAAGGTCAAAAGAAAACCAACCAAAAAAACCCCACCTAAATTCCCCAAAAACTCCAGCAGAAAACCCCAGCCAGTTAACAGTGAATATGGGAAGCAAAAAAGAAGGGTTTGATATTTTTGCGTGAATTGAGATTTTTTTAAAATAAATTAATTATTGGAGTGGGTAGTATATTCCCTACTTAAAACTGGATATATGAAATAGATCTTCTTCACAAATTTTTACTCTCTATTACATGAAAAAATGTAGTCATTCCAAAATAAATTTGGGAGTTGTTCCCTTAAAATGAAAAAAGCATTTATGTGAATTCCGTACTCAGTTCTATTTTTTAATTACGTGAGGCATCAAAATTGTGTTCTTTCTCATTTCCAGAATGGTTTCACACCTCTTCACATTGCCTGCAAGAAAAACAGAATAAAAGTAATGGAACTTCTTCTAAAGCATGGTGCATCAATTCAAGCTGTAACTGAGGTAAGAAATGGTCTTTTCAATGCTTGTCTTTGCTTTTCCTAAAAAATTCTTTGTAACTGTATTGGTTAATATTTCAACATTTCTGAAAGAGCATGGACCTATTAAGTCAACAATTATTTTCAGCTAGATATTATGAAATAATAAAACTGAACAGTAAAGTCAGTTGTCCTAATGAATCAAAAGCAACTGATACATGTTGGAATTACAGTGAGAATAACAAGTGAAGCGTAAAAAACATTTCTAAAATCTACCATTTCTGCCAATTTTTTTTCTGTGATTTAAGGCACTGAGGATGAAATTTGCTCTGTTACAGGCATCGAGGTGAAGACTGTGCTTCACCTTTTTAAAAAGGTGGTTTAATTCAGACCTTGTTTTGGCTTTCCACAAAGAAGTTATATTCTCCCGCCATCCTGGGACATCACAAATCAGCTAGACAGAAATCAATATGCAGTCACTTCAGTCAGCATGAGATGGTCTCACCACTATTCCACCCAGTTCTTGGAATAATTTTGAGATCAATTAAGTACCTACGGGAATTTTTATCTCCATATATGTATATTGTACCAAGTTAGGAGAGGAGGAAAGATCACACATATATGAATGTGTGGCCACTGTGGAATGGGCCATGTTAGAAAATGACAGGGAATTCCATGGATTAAACAAAGTGCAACAGGGAATAGTAAAACTCCACAAAACAGAGTTTGATTTATCGTGTATGGGGTTGTTCTAAGTATTCAGCAGCAAACCATCCCTTCCTGGCTTGCTTGAGGGAGAAGAGTCTGCCCTTGCTACAGTTCATGTAGCTTCAGACTAGAGTTTAAAAATTTCTAAAAGCATTTACTAAGTTGTTTGAAACGGGTAAAAAAATAACACACTCAGCCAGTTATTCTGCCTTCCTGCTCATGTTTGCTATTCTGCATGAGAAAGGAAGATAAGTGTTTTCTTTACTTCTACCCTCTGGGGCTTGTATATGTCTGTGGGGAAGCTGCCTAAATCATAGGAATTTCCAGAGATCCACTGAGATCTCTCCTTCTCTTCGTAGCAAAACACCTCTGGCTGACTGTTGGTACAGTTGTGCAGAAGCGCTGTGAGGAGGCTTTAGGGTGATTCTGTGTGCGGAAATATTAACTACCAATTGGATTTTTAAAGCAAAAACCTTGAGGTTATGCCCTGCTGAATGACTGCTCCCTTTTTTCCCCCTCCCCTTCTCTCTCCCTCTCTTCCTCTCCAGTTTGGCTTTCATACCCTGTGTAAGGGCAGTGGTGCAGATTCATGATGATGATCTTTCTGGCACAAGCTGAATGTTTCAGAATACCTTGCCTTCATCCCAGGAATGCTTCTATCTTTCTTTTTTCTGTTCCAAGACGATATTTAGCAAATGCCTAATCTTAATCTTGCTTAGCTGTGGTTGGTTTTGTTGATGAGGAACTAGTGGATTCCTAGAACATTTATATGTTTGCTCAGGAACCACACTCATAGGTGTTTCCAGTTCTGTGTGACCATTCATTTAAGCACGTGTATATTGTTTTAAGAAGATAAAGCCGTCTCAGAAGAGCAAGCAGCTGGGTTTACTCGCTTTGGAAAAGTTTATGTTTTCCTCATGGCATTCTTGTAAAGGCATGTGGAAGTAGGTATTTAATTTGATTGGACTTTGGTCTGTTTTTCAGTCGGGCCTAACGCCAATCCATGTTGCTGCCTTCATGGGACATGTAAATATTGTATCGCAGCTAATGCATCATGGAGCATCCCCCAACACTACCAATGTGGTGAGTCACAAGTTCACTTTCAGCAAGGCAGCACTGGGAATGCGTGATAAGATCTGGGAGCAGTACTGGGATCAATTGCCTAATTCTGCTCTCCACCATCCACCACCATGGCACCTGTGGCTCGTGCTGGAGTCATGGAAAAGCGCAGCCTGCTGAATCCTACTTGGGACATGCTTGGCAGGTTGAGGAAATTTCCAAAGGGTCTGACCCTAAGCAGGCTCTAATTTCTTGATTTTCTGAAGTAAAGAATGAGAACATACTGTAGCTTCTCAGCTGTAATTCCTGAGATCTGTGCTTGACTGTTGAGCACTCTTTTCCCAAGACCCCGGGGGTCTGCCATTTAAGGAGAACTCAGCAGACTGCAGCAGATTGTGGGGACATATTGCCTGTGTCCATCCAGCCATCCGAGCGGCTCTTCTGCTGGCTGTGTGCTGCGTGCCCCAAGGCTCCCGGGGCACGTGTAAAAACTGAACTTCTTCCTAGATGGGTGCTTGAAAGCTGGGAAGTGGGAGAGAAGCAGAAGCTTGTTGATCCTCTTTAATAGTTTGGCCTCCTTTTCACTTTCCATACGCAGGTGCAGCTAGAAGACAAAGTTTTGTAAAAGTCTTCACCTGCTAATTCTATTAAATGACGTAAAAATGCAACACCTTTCATTAACAAGCAGGTGTTTGTACCTAAAGACATATTGATACCCCAAAATGTAGAAACCACTTGCCCTCCTGAATTGTTCTGGTTTCCTTGGATTTGTCTTTCATTAAGTCCATGAAGCTTTAGATGAATGTACTCAGTAATGATTTTTTTTTTCATTCTTGTTCAATTGCCTCAGTGCTTGTCAGATAACAAATGACAGTAGGGGCAAAAGGCATTACAGAAGGAAAGCCAAATATATGTGTGCCTGAATACACAAAATTTGAACTAGATTTTTTACTAAATTCAAGGGACAATTTAAATTACTACTTAAAATTTAAATTGCTACTTAAAAGGACATAATTTTTAACATTGCGAATAAAATGCTAGTAATATAAAAATTGCACTGTCTCTTTAAAGCAAAAATTAATGACAAAGGCACTATTGAGTTGGGAAACTGACCCTGCAATAAATTGCTTTGCAGCGCACAGTGACAGGTCAAATACTGACTTAATCATACATCTTACAGACAACTGTCTTGCTTTGGAACAACAGGTGTCTGCTAAGGAAGGCAGGATCCTCCCTTGAAATGAAGAATGTAAACCCCTTTCCTCCAAAATATTATAATTTTGAAATTAAGGGGCTTTCAGGCAAAAATATGGGAGTAGGAATACCCATTCTTTACTAGAAAAATGAAGATGTAGCAGTACAAAAAAAGCAAACAAAAAAAGAGAACGCTGACAGAGTCAGAATACAACCTGACACCCTGTTGTTGGTCAGGGTGTTGGGAGCAGTCGAACCAAGTCCTCCTGGAGTGACAGATGTGGTTCTGTTGGAGCAATGATCCTGTACAAGGGTGTAGTTTTCCTCTGAAGGTCCAGTGGTGGTGAGATGGGTCTGGTCTTCCTCTGGGAATCCAGTGCAAACAGGCCGTCCTGGTGTTCTGACTCAGATTTTTTACCCAGGTAGGAATGCTTGGCTCCTCCCCCTGGGTGGAGCGTCTCCCACTGGGATGATGTATCAGCCATGCAGTGAGCCTCGATGGCCCATGAACAGCAGATATCCCCTGGAGGGAGGGTGGGTGGTGGAAGAGATAAAGAACACTGCCCCAGCTGGTTTTAACAGCTGGTGATAGAACACATACCCCCAGTTACATTTTGCGTTGTGACCCAAGACAACAACTACAGGAGAGTTTTCTAGTGGAGATGATTCTGAGCGGGGTCGCCAGTATTTCTGTGTTTATGAAAGAGCTGGTGTTTGTTCTTCCTGCAGTGTGGTTTTAATTCTGTTCTGTTTCTGCTGCTGCCTGCAGAGAGGAGAGACAGCGCTGCACATGGCAGCCAGAGCTGGCCAGACAGAGGTCGTGCGGTACCTGGTACAGAACGGGGCCCAGGTGGAGGCCAAGGCCAAGGTGAGGAGATGGCCCAGGTGTAACAAACCTGGATGATCTGTGCTGGACAAAGCAAGGACTCGCATTCACCTTGTGTGTGTCCTTCAGGATGAGCAAGAGGTGAAGCCAAGCCTTTGTGATGCCCACTGATGCTTTGTTATGTACCCTCTTACTATAGCCACGAGTGATCTGTAAGAGACAAGCCAGAGGGTGTCAGGTTGATGCCTTCCCAGTTTTTAATATACATTATCATGTGTTTGAAGAATTTTATTTTGAAATAGGACTTAAAGGGGGAGAGGAATTCCTCAAATCTGCTTTTATTTCAGCAGAACTGGAAACTCCTGGCTTCTGGTGTCTCTTATCGTATCCCTAAAGCAACAGCCTGCATGTATTCAAAAGTAGTTAGACTTCTAAAGAGCACCATCTAAAGGAAGGAGGCACAGTGAGGGGATGTAGCAGAGGGCTGGAAAGAAGGAACAGATTCTACAGAAACAATTGCAGTTGAGGAAGGGAAGGGCTGAGGAAAAATAAATGGTCAAGAGGCATGAAAGTACATCCAAAACTACGGAAATCAAAGAGTTCAAGAAAACAGGCAGGACAAGGAGATAAATGGGTGCAATAAATAGCAGTCCTAATAGGTAAACTCAGGAAATCTTTTTTCCCAAAATGGCCATAAAATAGATATAACCTAAAAAAAACCCCAAACTATTTTTCATTGTGAAATTATCTATGAATTGGGTCACAAGTAAGTTTGCTGTTAAGATTAGCTACTTATAAGAAACTCTGACTAAATATAGCTGATACACTTTATATCTGCAAGGAACCTGACAACAGAACTGATTCGTGTGGCTTGTAAATCTCCAAAGACAGTCTTGAAAGTGAACAGCTCGTGCTCAGAAGCAGTCATGCAAATATTTTCTGAGTAAATTCACAGAATGATTTAATTTGTGAAACTGCCATTGCCTGTGATCAATTTGTTTTCATAAATAACAACTAAATGCAAGCAGTAGATAATACACCAGTGCTAACATCAGCTGTGAGAAATTTGTGGGAAACAGGCACAAACTGGAGTCATTTAAGAACCACAAAGATGCTCCCCAAGTCAGAGGAGAATTGCCCTGGAGAGGAGCGGCATTTATACCCTGGCACGCTCCCATCCTAAATCCAGAGGTGTAAAATCACTCTTGTAGGATGGGCATGAGGTCTCCCCTGAAAAGAACAGCCCAGAACTGCAGGACATGGGGTAGCAGTGCTCGAAAGGTAGGAAATTCAGCAGGGGAAGATGGGGAGAGGAAGATGCTTGGCCACACTGTTGTGATAGTGTGCTTAATCCAAAGATTGTACAGCAGAGAAGGGGGATGACAAAATTACAAAACCAAATAATGAAGAGGTGAGAAATTCTCTCTTAACTGCTCAGAACAAGGTCACAACATCCTAATATTTTCAGGGAAGGAAAAGAAATAAGCCATGAGATTCATGACAGGGAAACATACTTAAAACTATTCAGATTATTGTCTTCTGAGTGAGAAGTAGAAAGTGACAAGTAATTGCCACACCATGCTCTATCATCAGTTACATCTACGGAAAAGTTAGCTGCAAAATAACAAACAATCATTCAACCAGTTAAAAAAGCACAAAAATAATGATACTCTATGCAAGTTTCCAGACAATAATTGATTGAGCTATTAAATGTTGCTGTGAAACCTAAAAGAGATCAAGATGTGAGCGCTGGCTTCGTTTTATGAAGGGTCTGCAAAGCAAAGTGAGGCAAATCCAGATAAGGAAGAAAATTGATAAATTTATTAACTTTTATGGATTATGTCACTGTCTGGAATATTTTGTGAGGAACCAACAAAGAGAAAGGTGTCTTTATGATATGACACAGAGAAAGCCAGGGTGCAACATTCCCTAGCTAAGACCTCAGCAGAGTTAATGCTTGTCTGCAGTTGTGGAAAGTTACAGAATGTGGGCAAAACTTTTGCGTCCCAAGGAAAAGTGCAGTTTTCTCATGCAGGCCTGTGTTGTTCCCTCTGTGTTCAGGATGACCAAACGCCGCTGCACATTTCTGCCCGCCTGGGGAAAGCAGACATTGTGCAGCAGCTGCTGCAGCAGGGAGCATCCCCCAATGCAGCCACCACCTCAGGCTACACACCCCTGCACCTCTCTGCTCGGGAAGGGCATGAAGACGTGGCTTCTGTTCTTTTGGATCATGGTGCATCTCTGTCTATCATCACCAAGGTAAGCAAGCTGCAGGAGTGACAGCTGGAATTGTAAAACGTACCTGTAGCAAGGGCTGCTTGTGATTGAAGTGCTGCAAGAGTCATGTACACATACAGTGTGTGAGCAACATTTTATTAAAAGGGTACAAAGCTTCACGCTTGTGCCTCAGGACCTGGTGTATAACACAGCCCAGTGATCAGAGCTGCAATGGAAGGAATGCAGGGCAGAAATTCCAGGCGGGTGTTGATAGGCTTGCCCTTGGGTCTTCCGTAGTGTGAAGAAAGGAACCGACTCTTCCCTTGTTTAATGTAGAAAGGGCTTTGCCTTGCAAGGGAAGGGCCTCCAGACCCCACAGGGCATTTGGGAATCTGCAGACTTGCTGCCTGTACTCAGGACTACATAAGGGGGTGGCTGGATGCAACTGCATCCTAGCAGATCAGAGACAAGCCTTGCCCTGAGAAAGAGTGCCAGGGGCTGCTATATTACTGCTTTCTCTTACAGAAAGGATTTACTCCACTACATGTGGCTGCAAAGTACGGGAAAATTGAGGTAGCCAACCTCCTGCTTCAGAAGAATGCATCTCCTGATGCTGCTGGGAAGGTAGGACAGAAGAAGCCACTGCCACTTGCACAGCAAATGTCTCAAATCAGATAATATTTTATTAATGTCCTCCTACCTACTTACCATCAGACTAGTATCCACAGCCTGCGTGTAGCTGGAATTGGTTTCATGTGGTGTTCCAGTCCCTGCTGGGGCTGCCAAGAGCCAGCAAACTCTTGACAAAGTGACTTTTATTGTCATTAGTTGACAACAAAGTGATGTGCTCTGTGTTCTCATCCAGGGGAATGGAGACAAACCATTCCCCTGTGTTCCTACCCAGACTATTTGCAGTCCTTATCAGAGTGTTTGGGTAGCTGGCTCTGCTTCCCCAGGTGTCATGATGGGGAGGGGGTTGGGGGGCAAAGGCCAATAGGACCTCAAGCTTTTTTTAAACCAGCCCAGCTTGGATTTTTACAGATGCGAGGGGCAGTTTACTTATCCAGGCAGTAAAAGGAAAACATTGCCAAGGGTGTGACCTCCTTACCCCAGGGCAGCACAGATATGTGCTTCTCCATTTATTTTCCCTGGGAAAAGGGAATGGGGCTTTCACAGCTCAGGAAGGATTTCCAAATTTGTTTTATTTTTTGATTCTAAAAGTTCCCAAAGGCTCTGGATACATGAATGAGTAACAAATGTGGTTTTTTCACCTTATCTGCTGGAATTTTCCAGACTCCTGAGTTTCCCCTGGAGAGAGTCTGTAACAGCACTTGTTTGTTCTGCATGTGTTTTTAGAGCGGTTTAACACCACTGCATGTAGCTGCACACTACGATAATCAAAAAGTGGCCCTCCTCCTGTTGGACCAGGGAGCTTCACCTCATGCCTCTGCCAAGGTACAAGTACTGGCCACTCTGGGGGAACAATACCCAGACTTTTTGTGTCCCTTTATTCCCTGTCTACCCCTGTTCTTCCTAGGCTGTGTATGTTTGCAGTTACAGGAGGCTCAGTGACCTTGTGTGTTAATGTCTCAAATCCACATAAAGCTGCTAGAATGATCCTGCAGGTGAATAAAACAGCAATTTAAAAAAGCGAATAAAGATGCAGAAACACTTTAAATCACCGGTTTCAGTCTCAGCAAATACTGAGCCTTGCTTTCATTTGTCCAGCCGCTTCAGTAGCTTCTCCAAGCTAGCCAACTTTGTATCATTGCACCTTAAGATTTGTGCAGAGCAAGCTTGGGGTTAAAGCCCAGCTATACAGGGGTTCTTGTGTTTGTGCCACAGGATGATATCTGAGGTGAGATAAGTTTCTCAGCACAATATATGCAATTATTCATGTGCTTCACAATACTTCTTCCCCAGTGTAAATGAACTGGCAAGAAATAAAACTAGTCACAGCCCTGCTTTGATTGTAAATTATTGTAGGCAAGACAATACCTAGTGTAAGGTTTCAGAGGATATGAAAGAATAAATATGTAGATTTATTCTTGTAGTGCATAGAATGAAGAGAATTTCGAGAAGCTTAAACTGACTATTTCTTTTGTGGATCCCAGTTTTAAATATGGGATGGATAAATACAATAACCAATCAAAATATAATCGATATTTGAACAGGAACATTGGGTAAAGCAGGATGGAAGTAGATGTAGGTTAAAGCAAGTCAAGTGCAGTGTAAATGCCTCATTTGAAACAACCCAGATAATTTCCTTAAATCACTGCAAAAATCCCCAAAAAACCAACCCTATGGAAAAAGGAGAGCTAGTGGAAAAGCCAGTATTATAGTTAGATGGGCTTGATTGCCTTGATTGCCTTCCTCTCACACATGGCTGAGTGCAGCCATAGCACTGGAGGCCTTCTGCGTGGCTGCAGGAGAGGAAGGAGTGTGCCAGCATGGTAGGTCCCAGGGTTTGTAGTGCAAGGAGGGGGAAGTTAAATAAACACGGACTGCCAGCAGCAATGGCGCAGTTTAAAATCAATACTGTCGATAGTGGCAATCTGCCAGAGCAGTGCCCCAGGGGGGCAACTGCAGTGATCCCTGATCCCTCACTACTGCAGCACAGCATTCTCAAATGCCACTGGGGGGAAGAAAGGGCCTTCTGAAGAGGATGAGAAGGCACTGACCCAGTTTTCACTGAAAGAAGCTGCCAGTGGGAGCTGTGCATCCTGTGGGGCAGGGATTGCAGCAGCCTCTGCCAAGGGCTTGGGGAGTCCAAACCAAGGTGGAAGCCCTGTAGACTGTGGTACAGCATTGCACAAACTCATGTGTCAGGTCACCTCAGCTTCCCCATCCGTAACAGAACAGCTCTGCAGCTGCCACTTCAGGCCTCCAAGTGCCAGCTGTAAGTGTGCCTAAGAGAAAGCATTTGTTAGTGCTCTGCAGCTAGTGAGCCACGGCAGCAGCGAGCAGAGTGTCAATACTAAATAAAATTAACCATAACATGTTTGTTGCTTCGGGCCCCCACTGTGCACTCATCTGAAAGATGATGTTGGTAACAGCAGATGATTTCCTGTACTTTTTGTAAATGTGGTCCAGTAAATAAATATTATGTCATATCTCATCACTGGCTCCAAAGTTAATCTCATCAGTAGTTGCCTTTCCTGTGACACCACTGTCTTTAACACTGATCTCAAGAGTGGCTCATTAGCCAAGCCCAGCCAAATCTGCCTTGAAGAGTGACAAGTGACAGGGTATGGGAAATGGGCATGTCAGAGCACAGTGCTGCAGTACAGTTATTCTGATGAACCATTCTTCTCTTTCATAGGCAAAAATTGTGCCTAATTTCACGTGTGGCTCATCCCTAATTTGAATTTGGCGTCCACTTCACAGTGCCTTTCTTCTTTGCCACACCATCCCCAAAGCCTTAGTTTTCCTCTGTCCCTTCATCTTTAACCATTTTCCTTTTTTCCACTCTTTTCCCTGGCAACCAGAATAAGCCAATACCCTTCCTTCTAAACTTCTCTGTTCCTTTCTCCATCTATGCATAGTGACAGAGTGCTGCCCTTATGTGGAGAAGATGCAGATTGGGACTGAGTTGAATTTCAGCTTTTATTTTTCAGCTCTCTTTTTGCCTTCTCCTGGCAACCTGCTGCTGTCCAGTCCACTGAAAGCAATATATGCCCATTCCTGAGGAAAAGGCTTGGAAACTGCATTTGTTATTTTATATAATGTAATATGAGCTCCATTTAAAGGAGTTATTATTTAGCAGACACACAGGATTTAGCATGTAGTATTTAGGATTTATTAGGTGCTCGTGTGGCAGTGGTTGTTTTAAATGGCAGTATCATGCAGGATGTCTAAGGGAGAGGATTATGTTTGTTTTTCCTCAAGCACTTTATCTTCAAAGTGAATATTCAGTGGCCATGTGCTTCCTTTATTGATTGCAGCACTGTGCTTCCTCAGTGTCATTTTCAGATACCTTAGTATCCAAGATCTGAACTGAATCTGAATTGAATTTTGAAGGTTACAGAACCTTCTTCACATGAAACTAGTGCTGTGCATCTCTTGCTGCCAGGCTCCTAGTAAAGCTCTCTTGTAATCGTTTTTGAGGCCCCATGTATTTATTCCTTGCTCATACCTGCATTGCTCTGCATCTCTTGTGACCTCCCTTCCTTTTCAGACCAGCCCTGCTGCCCTGGGTGCAGGGAGAAGCCCAGGCAGGTGAATGCTTTGTGCCTTTAGGTAGATTTTATTGGGCTGGGTAATCTGAGATGCAAATGGTATTTATGATACCATCAATTAAGACAAAATAGTTTATGCAGATTGGGTCTCATCCCACCAGCCTTATCCCTTTGTCACATGCAAATGTGTGCGCATTTGTCATTTGCTTGAAAATGAGGGTTAATACATTTTTGAAGGACAGGAAGTTCTTGACTAAACAGTCATTGTAATCTGGTCATACCTCCATCAGAATTCTGGTATTTGTGTGCTGATCCGTTATTCTTTATATCCATTTATGTCTTGTCTGTCTGGTTTTTTTTAGAGTTACAAAATTGCATTGTGCAATAGATACTGCATTTTTATTTTTAGTAGTGGGGTCCCTCGGTACACATATTGGAAAGAATAAAAAGATAAGGAATGCATGACTCTAAAGTTATATGCTTCAGTTTTCCCTTGATCTGAAAAAAAAAACCCCAGCTTGTCAGTAAGGTTTAGGGTAAATCTGCAAGAAAGGCCATATTTCATGTACATAATGCTTTCATTCACACTGGGAAATGGGAAAAAAACTCAAACAATAACAGCTGTTCTGAGTTATGAACACATATCCTGCTCTTCTGTTTGTAAAAAAAATTTATGTACATTTAAGGAAAAGGAGCAAATGTCTCTGAAACAAAACTCAAACTCCTATTTCTATAGATTGTCCTTTCCTGAAAAGATATTTTTTCCTAAATTTGAAAATTTACTTCAGAATCCTCCTCCTCTGAAAGTAGCAGTACTCTGGAAAAAAAAAAAAAAAAGATTGCTTTAAAGTCAGATACATTGGTTGGTACAGCTTGTTAACATTGTATTTCAGTGTGTTTGACAGAATTTTTAGAACTAGTGGCATAATTATTCACGGAGTTGGGTAGCTACAGAGAAGTGATTTATCACCTTGTTCAGCGAAGTGCTTTCTGTTGGCAGAATGGTTACACACCCCTGCACATAGCTGCCAAGAAGAACCAGATGGACATAGCGACCACGCTGCTGGAGTACGGCGCCGATGCCAACGCCGTCACCAGGCAGGGCATCGCCCCCGTGCACCTCGCCTCCCAGGACGGCCACGTGGACATGGTGTCACTGCTGCTCTCCAGAAACGCCAATGTCAACCTCAGCAACAAGGTCAGTGCTCCCCCTGCCCGGGGACAAGTCTGTGACCAGAAGGAGAGGGCCCTGCGATTAAGTTTTGCCCGCTGGGATTCTGCACGCGCTGAAAGCCACTGCAGGTGTCTGAGTGCACATCATCGTCTCTCCTGGCAAACGGCAGCATGCTGTGCCACACTGAATGAACTGTGGTTTGTAGTGCCCAAGGTTTGGTGATAGCACATGCTGCAGTGGAATTTATTAATCCAGCATTGATTTATGCTAATCTGCCAAAACATGGCCAGAGAGAAAGTATCTTCTTCCCCAGAGGGGCTAGCACCTGTCATTTATCAGCCTCTAGGAATATGCCTGCCCATTTTTCAATTCTTACACGTGTAATTGTAACATTTGCTATACTTTTTTTGTAATTTTTTTTTTGTATTTTTAACATTTTTAGCACTACAATATTTTATAACAAAAAAATGTAACGCATACCAGGGAATGGTAAAAAATATTACCAGCTAATGGTAACAGCCAACTTGTTCAGGGATGGTGACTTTTTTAATGGGATAGTAACAGCAACCTTGTGTGAGATTTTGTTCCTTAACATAAGTGATTCTTCCTCCCTCGGGTATGTTTCTTAGCCCACAGTGACTTTTGGTGTAATTTCTCCTGGTGGTAGGAAAGTTGATGTATTTTAGTTCATGTGTGAATTCATAGGCTATTAAGTCTGCTCTATAGTAATGTTTCTAGCAAATGTGCAGCTTTAATTCTTTAAATGCCCCACTAGACATTGTTTTTTTGTCATTACCAAGTGCAGTTTCAGTATGGATTTCTGTCGCTAGACTAGAAAGGCAATAGAAAGTTTTTTCATGGAAAATATTTCTTATTCTCAGCAGGTAGGAAGAGTCAGTATCCTCTGAAGCAGTGGGTGTTCCTGCACAGGGCTGCTGTGTTTTCCTGCTTCTAACTTTCCAATTTCATTATTTGTGGGTCCTCCTCCAGAAAGCTTCTCTAGCAAATGAGGAATTTTTTTCCCCCACAAATCTCAATCTTGTGTGGGCTTATGCAGTGTAGGGTGGACTTTGCATCCCCACAGGGAAATTTGCCATGTACGTGTTCTGCATCCATTGGCTAGCCCATTTTTCTGCTGAGGCTAATACAGGGAGCACGATTGAAGTGCTTGGCACATTGATTCAGTGCCACCAGAGGTTAATTACCTGCAGCAGCCTTCCATCTGTTCACTTGTAATCTCCAGTTTCTCATTGCGCTGATAACACCACCTTTGGGCAGTAATTCCCCTCCATACTCTCTCAGGGATGCACATTTCCTCAGAGCACAGCACCTCTACATTCGAAGCCACATCTTTAAAGCCCACTGACTTCTGAGTTTTGCAGTGGGAGTAAAAAGAGCATTTATTTCTTCAGGACCCATGGAATGGTTTGGAGCTGCATTCTCAGAGCCCCCATACTGAGCACTTTTATTAAATCTTTTTAGAAGGTTTGGCCATTAATATCCAGGCTCCATTAGGTAATTTAGAGTTGGTTACTGTTGCATATTTGTGTAAAGTGACCCACCTAAACTGTGTTATCATCAGGGCTGCATCTTGGAGTGAAATGCAGTGGGACACTCTCAAAATAACTGGCCTTGGTAGGGAGTGCAACTGTGGATGTGGACTTGGGTTCCAGGGTAGGAAACTTAGTGAGTGTTCCTGCCTGATGTGACAACTGCTGCCACTTGCTCTTCTGTCCTTGGTGCTAAAGGCAGCAGGAACAGGAGAGAAAATTAACCATAATTTTCAAGTAAAGGGTATTCTTTGTCATTCCTAACAACATCTCCTCAGCAGATTTTCTCCTTCCCTTTTTATTTTCAACCCCTTTAATGTGGTAGAAATTTGCATAGTTTTCAGAGGTTTTAAGGATATTTAGATCTTGAGCTTTAAATAAGAAAAATTATTATCAGTATGTGTTTTCTATCAAGTCTGTATACTTTCTGAGCAGAGAGAAATGGGCCTAATCTCAGAGAAATGCAGCTTTATTCTTTTGTGTTTGTGTCTGAACATGATCAAGTAGAGGAGTAAAAGGTAAGGGTAAAACTAAATGAACGTAAAAAACTTGCAGAAGTGTAAACAGTGATTCAATATTGCTTTTAAAGTCTGACTCATTATAAGGAAGTAAATTAGGAGGTAAAAAATACTATGTGACTTTTCCTTAAAGTGCTCTAATTTGCTATCCCACATGTAACACTGCATGGAGAAATGTTCCTTGTCTTAAAGAAACATCACCCTCCTGGCTTTTGAATTGTACTTTCCTGCAGATCAAGAGTGTGATTACAAAGCCCCTCACACAGTGAGAGTGGAATGAGTAACTTCTTTAAATCCAGTCTGATGTTCAGAGTCTTACTCCTACCTGAATTTGCATTTTAGTGGTCATGTGCCTCCTCTGGAGATTGTTATTTGTTGTTTCTGATTTACAGAGTGGACTGACACCGCTCCACCTGGCTGCCCAAGAGGACAGGGTCAATGTAGCAGAGGTTCTGGTTAACCAGGGAGCTGCTGTTGATGCACAGACGAAGGTATGAACACCACTGTCACATGAAATATTTCCTTTCAGGGAGGCATGAGCCTCTAGACGGGACTAGGAATTGATTTCAGGGCAAAACTGAAATTGCAGCAGAGAAACATTCCTTGTAATAAATCATTGCAGAATATGTTCTGAAAACTGAAGCTACATAAACTTGGGTGTTCAATGTCAAGCTCAGCCTTTGAGCAGAAAGCTTATTTCTCACCACATATTTAGATCAATATAGGTTTAGATTGTATCCTATTATTGTGCTTCACTGAAGGTAAGTGGGATTGATCTAGTTTTTGAGTAAGGAAACTGTTATCTAATGTGAAATACATATATGCAGTGGTGGTCCATTTCAAATTTACTTGCCTAAAAATGGTTTTGCCTAAATATTTGGATTGCTAAATAAGAGACCTGGATTTCCAAGATGCTTGGGGATGGCTTTTGAGACCCCCAACAATGACACCTCCCACTTCACAGTATTTCTTTTTAAGATCCATGTCCTGAAGCAAAGACCCTTTGCAGAAATGGGTTTATTTTTACACTCCCTCATGGTGTTCAGTGCTCAGAATTTAATGATAATGATCTCAGTGTTGATTGCATTTACATTCCTCATGCATTGTCTAGATCTCGGAGGCATTCCTTTAGCTGGGCAAGAGATCAGTTGAGATCAAATACTTGGACTGTAGCGGATCCAATCAGCTAAATGAACCAGGTCTCACAATCTGACCTGCACTCTTTTGCAGAGTAGTAGCTTTCACAACTCTCTGCTCAGTGTGTGCCACGAGTTAGGTGCTGTGCTTGCATCCCAGGAATGTCCAGGTGTGTCAGACTGTCCAACAATATCATCACATTACAATGACAGCTCAGAAAGGGCTGAGTCCAGCGTCATGTCTGTCTGCAGCTCAGCCGATTTTAATCTGTGGCAGAGGGAAAAGTCATTGTTACCTGATTACTCTGCAGTGTAATTCAAACTGTACCAGCTACTGATTTCAATAACATTATCCTGACACAAACCTGAAATAGTTTTGCTAAAATCCCAGGAGCTTCTTCAGGTTTACACTTTGGTAACATATCCTCAGCCTGTACTTTAAGGATGAATCAGTCAGGGTTCTTATCTGCCAGATCACCCAGCAGCAGATGAGATCGGCCTCTTGCACAATTTCCTCAGATGAATGTGGTTGTCTTCCTATAGAGAGTTTCTACCTGGTTTTGGTTTCAGTAGCAGGACACTGCAGAGCCTGTTCTTTTAACTTGGTCAGAGCTGAATCACCTTGCAAGCCATACAACTTGTCTGAGTGTTTGCCTCTGCCCCTCTGTGCCCTGCTCCTGTCTGTCCCACAAATAGCAAGCAGTTTAAGGAGACATTTATACTGACAGGTGCAGGCAGAAACACGTGTTTGCTTTGCTGGCTCTCCAGAGTCCAAACAGGATCCCATTCTGGGCTGCAGTGGCCTTTTAGCCACATTAGAGTGGTGGAAACCTCTGAAGCACTGCCACAGCTGAGAGGCAGGCAGGGCATTTCTGCTGGATCCCAGGGGACAGCCTGGTGCAGCTGCAGGAGCTCTGCGCTCAGCTTCAGGTCTGCCAACGTGGTGGAGCAGGCAAGTGGCTCTGTAGAGACACATGGAAAAAGGTCTTCAGTTTATCATTCAGGGTACACATTCCTCTGTGTGGAGCTGAATTTCTTAATTGCATCTCTGAAAATTGACCTAGTCATTAGGTAGAGTGGGGGGAAAATGCAGTCATATTTCACTATGTGCAACATGAATCCTGTCATCAGTAACAGTCATATAATTTCATAGAAGACAGAAATAAATCCCTAGTAGTTCACCCTCATTCCGCAGTTATGTGTGTAACTAGGGTGAATAAAGAATAGTTTCCGAGTACACTCTTGTTTCCATGGGACTGCCCCATAATTGTTAGGAAGTGGCTCAGGGACTCATAAGTCATGTTGTATTTAAGCAGGACTACTCTGGGGTGTAAAAAGTCACCTGTTTGGGGAAATTCTCCATCCTGTAGGCTTCTGTGGGGAAGAACGCCCACAACAGCTTGTCCTCCTGTCCACCTTACTAGTTAATCCTCCCTGCTGTAGGGCACTGTCTGCTCCTTGGGAAAAGAGTGCCCACATGCCTTGCAGGATTCTGTTAGAGTGGAATGAGCTCGATGCTTATGCACTGGCATGAGCTTGGTGCTTTTCCACTGGCTTCTGCAGGGTCCCATCTGCTGGGTCTGTGCAGCAGTGAGCCCTCCAGGCTGCACAGAGCCAGCCACATGGAGGTTGTCTGCCAGATATCCGCTGGCTGCCGCCTGTGATGTAAGAAAAGTGCCGATGCGGTACCGGGAGTTTTAGCAGGGAGTATTTCCTGGATAAACTGATGATCACCTTGAGTTCCCTAGGAAAGAACCGAAAAACCCTGAGTTTCTACAATGAAGGGAAAATGTTACGCTATACAAACAGCCATACTTTGACCTCATGTTCTATACAGGTGAAGGTTAGATGATTGGCTTGTAAAACAGCAGCTCTGTAGTTACAGGCTCTCCCACTTAGGTGGATTAACTGTACATACTGCCTCTAAAACCAGAGGCACTGGGGGACAAGATAAGCAACAGCTGAGTTGGCTTTGGAGGCACTGTTGCTATGCTTGCATGTTTGCACAATCCTGTCCAGCATGTCCAGTTTGGATTCATTCCTTTGGACATACAGCAGCAGAGACGTGGCCATCCGTGCCTTAAAAGTCAGTGAAGCAGCACAGCTCAGAGTGACATTATATTGGGGATCTCTGCTACCAGCAGTGTCACCACTGACCTTCTGTCTTCTTCCCTCCACTTCACATCCATCTGCTTTTCTTACCTCAGTTTTTGGGGCGTGGATGACTCTTCAGTAGCGCTTCTTTTGTTGATTTTATTTATTTTCCCTCCTTAACATATTTCTCGTTTTCCTAGGATAAGCAAGCACAGGTTGTGTCCCTCCAGCACAGTACCTATCAATAGGGGGAGAACATTCCATATCATTTTACCTTAATATCACTAGGTCATTGAACTCTTGAGTAGGGACCAATGAACTATCATCTTCCTCGTCTGGTACATGTTCTTTAGTCATCATTTATATATAACTTACCCTCCCTGTGAAAACATCCAGTCTGCAGTTCTGACACATGGGAGTTCTGACCCTGCTCACACTCTGAGGGCTGCACACGCTTTGGGGAGTTTTCAGGTGGTTAAAGGAGAAGATGAGGCAGAAACACATTTTGCATCTTGAAGCTGTGGCAGGGAAGAAAAAAAATCCAGTATTGCAGAAAATCACTTGTACAGGAGATTAGTCTGGATGATTAGGATCATTTCTGGCTATATAACTTAGGAGCATTTTCAGAATTGCTCTCAAAAGTGAACAATTGCATCTGTGGGTCTCTCTTGGGGTAGTTTCCCTCCCAAGGAATTTTTTTCCTGACCTCTGTAGTAGAAAAAGGCATGAAAGGAAGAATAGCTGCTGGTTATGAACTCCATTTATTAATAGTGTTGTGGGATCCTTCTGGTTTTGCTGCATCAATTAACTAAATAGCCTCTAATCCCAGAGCTGCAGGAGTCTAAATCAATGTTGAAATGTAAACAACATCAATGTAGCAGGCCAGAACTAGTGCCTCAGAGGCCATAAGGCTGCTCCTACCACTTGAAAATGAGATTTTCTTATGTGGTTTAAACTCAGCCACATTGGAAAATACACTTCAGGTGGTAAAGTTTGAGCTGCTTCAGAACCCTTCACACTGAGAGAGCTTTAATAGTTGAATTTGGTGTTCACAGAAGGCACGTTAGTGTCCTGCAGCAAAGGCAGCAGCTCTTGTCTATTCTGACATTGTGTTTGTTTGCCTGAATCCTAGGTATGCTAAAGAGTTTTTGGTGCTGAAAATGTCTATGCAGTATCATGCTTAACACAAGGCATACTCATCCCTTCACAATAATATTGGGAGCTGAAAATCAGCCTGAAGCCATGGCTGCGAGCAGATATCCCTTCTCTGGTGGTCATGCTGAGTGTGAAAAGCTGTCCTGGTACATGTGATGTTGCTTTCGTTTCAGGGCTTTTGTGCTGGTAGTTGGCAGGAGTCAGTATTGTTTCATGGCTCAGCAGGTCTCCACATGTCATTTTTCCACTGTTTATCCCGTTGGAGAGTATAGTTATGGGATACAGCAGGACTGTGATGGACTGGCAAAGAAGACTGAGAGAAAAGTGTTGGTTCAGTCAAGGATGAAGAGCAGGGTTTGGAGCTTTTATTTCAGTGCAGGCTTTTAGTCAAGCAGTCACTACACTGCTCCCGGTGTTTGGCCTCCCCTGGGGGAATTGATGGTCTCTCAGTCCCTGGCTGATGGCTGTCTGGAAAACAAACCCAGTATGAAACTGTCTTTTGTTTCTTAAACTGTAGTTTTGGTAGGGGATAACGGTGGCTGAGAGGTCATGATGTTCCTTTGCAGGTTGAGCTGAGATTTTTATTTCAGATTTATTCAGGTCTGCCTGCTTTGTTCTGACAGGAGTCCCATGGCAGCCTGAGTTCATAAAAGCAATCCAGCTTTTCCACTGGAATATCTAATTTTCACATGCAGAAAGAGATAAGAGGGAGGCAGGGAAGTGCTATTGAGAAAAATCGTTTTCATACAGAACAAACTCTCAATCACAGGTGTCTTCAGTACATATTCATGGTGCATTATCTGTCTCTCCTTGGCTCTTTGTATGCCCACAGTTGTTATCAAGATGTTTCTGTGAAAATTTCCAGCCTGATAATGTTCAATAATGAACCGTTGCGAGGTACTGCAACGTGTTAGGTCCTGATTCAGCAAAGCAGGGAAGTGTCTGTTTGTGTGTACACGTTGGTTTGCCTGTTTCATTCAGTCAGGCCTTTGTGATCTTTGGATCTAAAGCAATTTCTAGCCCTATAAACAATAATGCTGTAGCTTCATTGTCTGACATTTACAGCAGAAAAACAAAAACTGAGCAGCTTGAGAGTCAGCATGACTAGAAAGATGCAGTGATTCAAGCTGTTAAGATTTATGGTTATTGCCAGTGGAGGATATTAAAGTAATTCACTGACATGATATACAAGGCTTGTAATAATTCCCCTCAAAAGTAAAAATTGAAGGGCAAGAGAATAAGAGAGTCTTTATGTGTTCCATTAGAAATGAAAAGTTCGCTGTTTCTGATTTTCTTTTTTGTTGGCACTTATTCTTGGAGCTTTTGATAAACCCTTCCCAGCTGCTAACTCCCCTGTTGCTGCTCATTCTTTAAAACAGCCAGAAGGTGATGTCTGTTAGAGCTGTGTTAAACAAAAGCCCTGGTTTTCTTGGAAGGAACTTTTTCAATATTAGGCTGCCTCCTAAATCCCTTAGTACTTTGCCAGTAATTGTAACTAAACCTGAACTGCTGCGCAGAAATCTATATAATTGCGAGCTGGGTTTTGTTGCTTTGTTTTGGCTTTTGGAGGGTTTTTGATTGTTTTGTTGGGTTTTTTGTTTGTTTGTCTTATTTTTTGTTTGGTTTGGGTTTTTTTGTTGTTGTTTTTTTTAATGGGGTTTTTGTTGTTTCGGGGTTTTGTTTGTGTGTGCGTGTGGTTAATCATTAGTATCTTTTGAAGCAAAATATTTTAGCCTCCTGGGCACCTTTCTATAGAGAATGAAAGCAGCAAACTCAAGTAGCCTTGAGAATGACTACTTGTATTGTTAATTTAATTGTCTGCTTGCTGAATCTGCCAGTTGGAGTGTTTCAGAGAAGTCACTAGTATACCTTGGTTTACGTGGGGATCTTTGGATACCATTGCTGTGCCTTCCTGAGCTAGAAGGAGTTGAACGCAGGAATCTGAGCTCTGGGAATTAAGGATCTCCTCCAGGTTTCAGGCACTGAAAGGGCATTTTGCTAACTAGTTTTACTTTGCTCAATGCCCTGTGCTGCTGGCTGTGACCATGAAGATGTCCCTGGTGTGTGCTGGGGGGTCAGTGTGCCCAGCCAGCCGTGCCACGCCATGTCACTTCTCTGTCCCTCTACTGCCATTGCCTCCCCTCCAAACAGGACCTGACACCAGATGACCACAGGCTACAACAGACTGAAAGGAAAGCTCCCAGCACCCTCCGAGGAGCTCAGGCAGGGGACTGGTGTTGTGCCATCAGGGTGAGCAGGTGCCCACACGGCTGCTGGGGACACGAGCGGTGCCTGTGGCAGGAGCTGCCTTTCAGTGCACACCCCTCCAGCTGCCACACACAGCCAGGCCAGCAGCACCAGAGCTTCAGAGGGAGCCTTCTTCAGGTTCAGCTGAACTGTGACCCTGGAAATGTCATGGTTTCCACCATTTATGGGAAGAGAAAGAGGAAAAGCTTTCACTTAGTCTCTGATTGAAACAGTGGACTGTTCAGGAGTGACAAAGAGCATCAATAATTGCTCCTCCAGCTGTTTTTGAAGGTACCACGTGTAAGTCTCTGTGTACACCTTCCCAAAAGGAAACTGTCATTGCATTGCAGTACTGGAGGGGTTGAGAACTCCCTTCTCAGTATTCATTGTTACCGGCTGGAGAGGAGCCTTTACAGAGCACTTCAAAGGGAAAGCTGAGATCAGCTGGTCTTGGCTCTCTGATATGCTCCAGATTTAAATGTTTTAGGGTTATTAGCAGGGGGTTCTTGGCAGGTGGTCCTTGACTTTGGATTTCATCTCTCCAGTTGGTTTTATGCTGATTTTTTTTTTTTTTGACCTAGCTGCTCATGTTAAGAGGCCTGTATTTGGAAGGGGGAGAAGGGAATTAAGATTTTGTAGGAGAAGGTCTCACTGCCTTTTTTTTTTTTTTTTTTTTTTACTTTTTTTGAACAGTTTTTTGACAGCTTGGCCATCCTTTAATCTGAGTTTATCTTTGGCCCATGTAGAGGCTGTAGAAGCTGTGTTTGAGGTACATGACTGTGAGTCATCCTTCTGCTGAATAATCAAGACTCTGGACAGCCCAGGGAGCCCTGTCAGAGTCAGACTCCAGGCACTCCTAGGAACAGGAAGTTATTTGGCCAGCCCTAAACTAACAATATCTGTAAGATGAGCTCCATGTGTTCAGTTCATGATTACATTTAAGCTACTGCTCCGGTTCTTACCACTGTGGGCTATTATTCTGTGCAGGAAAAGTTCCTTGTAGTCATTTGGCATCTGATCCAATGTTCACATAAGTCAGCAGAAAGTTTCATTCTGCTGATGCCAATGGAATTTTGATTCAGTGCTGTTTCTGGCACTGATTAACTCATCCTGGTTGTCAAAGTTAGTAATTTCTTTAGATGGCAAAGGGTATATCATTAACTGGAAACAAATGTCACACCCTAATTTAAAGTAACTGTCACAGCTACCATCTCCTAGCATGTGTTAATACAGCTGAAATTAGGTAAACTTGTGTGAAGTAGTATCAGAGGCAAAGTGACATTAAAAAAACGGTGTGTCTAAACCAATGGACCCTTGAGACTTCCTTCTAGTGGAAATAGCTCACATCAGAGGTTTTCTCTTTCTTCCTCCTGAGCAGCCTTGACTTGATGGTTTGAACATGTGTAGTGCCGGCCCCTGAACTCCAGGCTGACTTTGGACTTGTCTCCTTGGTGCTTTTGACCAAGCTGTCTGACCTGAGCACACCTCACTGACATGGATGTTAAAATGCAGGATGACGGGCTGCAGATTTGAACTGTGTGCCTCTGCCTTTCGGACACCTGCTTTTTATTTTCAGAGCAGGAAAGCAAAGGCGTTGTTTTTCACCTTTAAACACTGACAGGGCAGCAGGTGCCTGGTCAATACAAGACCATCATCTTTCAGTCTTTCTACCCACAAGGTTGGCTTTTGGATCTAGCTCCAGATCATTTATGGTTAAGAACTGGGGAAGGCCAACAAGGCAGATATCATGGTGTGAGTCTGTTACAGACCACCCAACCAGGATGAAGATCCAGATGAAACACTCTCTGAGCAGCTGGGAGAAATCTCACAACCCATGGCCCTTGTTCTCCTGGAGGGCTTCCACTTACCAGGTGTCTGCTGGAAGTACAGCACAGCAGAGAGGGAACAGTTTGGGAGGTTCCTGGAGTTCCTGAAGAGAACTTCCCAACACAGCTGGTGAGGCAGTCAGCTGGGGAAGGCTCCTGCCGGGCCTGTGTTTGTAACAAAGTGGGACTGGCGGGTGAGCTGATGATCAGACGCTGTCCTGGGCACAGTGATCCCAAAATGATTGTTCTTGTTTCTTGGAGAAGTAAGAAGGGGAGTCAGCAGAACTGCCACCTTCCAAAGGGAGATTTTGACCAGTTTAGGAGACTGGTTGAGAGAATCCCTTGGGAGCCAGTCCTGAGGAGGCAAGGAATCCAGGAAGGCTGGATGTGCTTCAAGAAGGAAATCTCTAAGGTGTGGAAGCAGGCCATTCCTGTGTGCCAAAAGATGAGCCAGCAGGGAACAAGACCAGCCCGGCTGAACAGAGATTTTGGCTGGAACTCAGGGAAAAAAGGAGAGTTTATGACCTTTGGAAGAAGGGGAGGGCCACTCAGGAGGACTGCAAGGGTGTTGTGAGGTTGCAGGATGAAAATTAGAAGGATGTAGTCCAGCTACAATTTAATCTGACTACTGCTGTAAAAGACAACAAAAAACATTTCTATGAACAGAGTAGCAAAAAATAGAGGGCTGAGAATCTCCCTCCCTTATTGGATGTGGGGGGAAACATTGGCAAAGGATGAGGAAAAGGCTGATGTACTCAATGACCTCCTTTGCCTCAGTCCGTAATAGTCAGACCAGTTGTTCTCCCGGTACCCAGCCTCTTGAGCTGGATGAGAGGGATGGGGAGCAGAAAGAAGCCTCCATAATCCCAGGGGAAATGATCAGCAACCTGCTACACCACCTAGAGACGCACAGACGTCTGTGGGTTCGGATGGCATCCACCTGAAGGCACTGAGGGAGCTGGTGGAAGTACTCACTGAGCACTTTAATTGACTTTCATGAGACATGTGGTTTTTTTCCAAGGCTGGAGGATTTTTCACATTGTCCAAGGAAATAAAACTTAATGGGATTTTTCCAGTTCTATGCCTATTTGCTTTTTTTGACTTTTTTTTTTTTTTTTTTAAATCAGGGCACGTGTGGGATATTCACATTTACTAACTGCTGGTGTTCATTCTAGATGGGATACACTCCTTTGCATGTTGGCTGCCACTACGGAAACATAAAAATCGTGAACTTCCTTCTGCAGCACGCTGCAAAAGTTAACGCCAAAACGAAAGTGAGTGTCCCACTTTTCCCTGCCCTCCCTGGGGGGGCTGCAGCTGCTGTGTGAGCTGTGCCCACCACAGCCTGTCCTTTGCTCTTCCCTCTGCTCTCTCCTTGTGCCTGCAGAACGGGTACACGCCGCTGCACCAGGCGGCGCAGCAGGGGCACACGCACATCATCAACGTCCTGCTCCAGCACGGCGCCGCGCCCAACGAGCTCACTGTGGTAAGTGCTGGGCTGGAAAACCTCTCTGCTGGGGCAGGAAAATGTTCCTGGGACGGGAACAGAGCAGAGGAAGCCCGTTTCCATCCCCCCCACATCCTGTGTACCATCGTCTCTCCCAGAACGAGAGCAACAAACATCTCTTCATTTTCATCCCATTTCATCGCACTCGTGTATCCTACTACCCAAATATTTATTTCCATCAGACAATGTAAACGGGTTTTTCTTTTATTTTACATTCTTCTGTAATTAACCAGCAGTTCCTACGCTTCTCCTTGCTAACGTTCAACTTCTGTTGCAAATGTTTCGATTGCTAGAATGGAAACACTGCCCTGGCCATTGCTAAGCGACTTGGCTACATTTCAGTTGTTGACACGCTGAAGGTGGTGACAGAGGAGACCATGACTACAATTGTAAGTACAGTTCAGCTTTGTAGGGAATGCAAGAGTTTTTCCAAAGCCAGAGTATGACTATAACTAAACTTTGTTTAGTTACATGACTACTGAGCTTCCAGTCACCCATTTCCTTTTAGCAGTATAAAGTCGATGTTAAGTGAAACATGAGCTATCTGTTTTTAGGGTAGTAGGCACTATGAGGATGGACAGAGAAAGAGCACCAACTGAGCAGAAAATGCCACTGTAAAGGACTGGTCAAAACTGCAGTGTTTCTCCACACATCTTGTTTAGGGAACAATTTTGCAGCTGAAAAGATGTTCCTACAGGCTTGTGTCAACAGAAGCTGCCGCCCTCCTTTGAGAGCATTTCCCTCCTTTGAGAGTCTGATGTTTAATGGCTTGAATTTGACCTAAGAGAATCCATTCCAATTAAAAAAAAATGGCTGGAATTTACTTAAAAGCACCTCAGTGTGTGGTTTCTGGCCCCTACCATAGGATGGTGAAAGGCTGTATTCTGCAAGCAGCCACAGCCAGCCCCTGCAACCCCAAATATCCATTCCCTGATGTGGATGTGAACTCCAGCTTGTCTGTCATGCCTCTCAGGAAGCATTAGCCAGGAGACACTGAAGGGACTAGCAGTGGTCAAATATTACCTGCTGTCAGAAAAATTCACAGAATCCAAAATATTTTTCAGAGGGATCTTCTGTTCACTAATGTTTTGCCAAATTGCTCTCTGAAGAAAACAGTTTTCCGAGGCGAGGTGCCTCCATGCATTACCACAGTAATAAAGCTGAAATTGGGTCTGGAGAATATAAATTCAGAATCTTGGCTCCAAATCTACTTTTTTCTTTCAGCAACAGTTTTTCTTTTTCTGATTAAAACGATAAAATGCACATGTATGTGTTTTTAGACATGTGGAAAACAGTTAGTGTGTGTGTTCCATGTTTTGTCGTCATCCCTTTGTGTGATCTATCTGTGCAAGCAGGTGGTTGCAATATGATGAGCTTTGGGGATGACAGGCTGATTTTAGTTCTGCTACTGCATCCACCTTTTCTTCCTGTGACTTTCCTGGGTGTGGTTTCAGTAGTTTACAGAAAATCCACCACACGAAAGATATATTTCAGAAACACAAGATATAAGGGAATATGCTAGAAAGTAATATTGATTTATTTTTTTCTTGCACAGTTTTCTCTGTGTTTTATAAGGAACAAATTTCTCTTTAGAAAAATGGCAAAACATTTTTTCCACACAGAAAAAATTGATGGAGAATATTATCCAGGATAGCAGAACTTGAATGACTACCTACTATTCAATTAGGCAGCTGCAGGAAAACCACACATTTGTGCTAAAAGCTCTCAATTTCACAAGGTTGTTCTTGGCTTTTAGAACCAAGAAGCTGGGGGTGGTTTTGCCTCATAAAGTGATTGACCATTTATCTTCTGTAGATGAAGAGTAGAGAGATGGTGGGTCAGGCTCTGAATTGTCCTGGAGGAAATGTTAGGTGCTGAAAGACCTACACAACTTCAAATACCTGCTCCCAAGAGAAGCCTAGGAATAATTTCCATTTAAATCAGAATATGCTACTTTTCAGTGTGTAATTTTGAGACCTTGGAAGTCTAGACATGAAGTCTCATTTACAGTTGACAGCCTTACAAATTCAGTTTGGCTGCTGAGACTTATTTATTGAAGCTTGTGCCTAAACAACTCCCAAAGCTACATTTGAAGGCATCAGGGATGAGCATAGCTACTTTTTCTATAATTTATACTCAAACAGCAATTAAAAAAAATTCCAGTAGTACCTGGAAAAAAGTCCAGTGATTTTGCTGATTTAAAAAGGTGGTAAAAAGCTTAGCAAGTAATTCCCACAAAAGGAATTGCATGAGGCTTTTTGTAGGTTTTGTAATGTTTGAGCATGGAGGAGCTCTTCCGCCTACATCGAGTGATGGCAGTAGCCTAAGAAACATGAAATGCCAATGAGCATTCATAAGGCCAGAGAAAAACTGAAATCTTTTAAAATAAGTGAAAGTGGAGAGGCTCTTTTGCCCTCCTGAACTTTTTAATGATTTCCTATTTGCATATGAAGCATGAGAAGTAATGGTGGTTAAAAAAAATATAATCTAAAACCCCCATAAAGATTGGAGTGGGGTTTTGTGGGGTTTTTTGTTTGTTTGTTTGTTTTGGGTTTTTGGTTTGTTTTGTGGTTGTTTGGTTGTTTGTTTTGTGGGGTTTTTTTGGTTGGTTTTGTTTTTAATTCCACTGCACTCCTTGAATGGTATCTCTGCAGAAGCTCTTGTCTGCCCCAAACCTCTACCAGTGGTGGTTGTGCTGTACCCCAGCTGGAAAGCAAAAAGTGCATGTGCATGTCATTCATAGGGTGCAGGTATTCTAGGAACAGATTTCAGGTCCATTCAGAACTTGGTGGTTTTTTCTGCTTTTATTTTTCTTTTTGTTGGTCTTTGGGTCTGAACCAATACAAACATTGGGATGAAAATCATGCGACCACTTCTGAGTGTCTTACATGCACAAAGCCCTCCAGGGCTATCATTTAGCCTGCATGGGGTTACAATTGTTCTCATTTGTGGGAAAAACACACAATTCATGCTGAGGCACCCCTGAAAAAATTTCACATAGGTTCAGCCACTCCCAAATGGCAGAATTCTTCTGATGTCAAAGGAGAAATACTTCCCTCAGAAAGTCTGGTTTTATTAGAGATGGCATACTCCTTGCTCAAAATTTAGAGGACTACCTAGAGTTCTTACAAAACTCCCTAAAATGAAGTTCATTTCAGTATATGTGATTCTTCCTTTGATATCATCATCTAAGCTTTCCGCTCATGCTTTTTCTGCTATGACAATATGGACATAATTTAAAAAACAAATACAATATTGCCTGTTTCTGTAGTCTTTTTAATGTTTGTTCAGTTTGTCTTTAAAATAGAAAGTGAATAAGAAGCTAAAAAAATTAAGTCTAGTTTTTCTAACTGCAGATAAAAATCTTACCTTGCATTTAATTTTAAGAATAATTAGAATTTTAAGAAAAATTCTGCACTCTCAAATTACGTTTTTTCTATTACAGACTGTTACAGAAAAGCACAAAATGAATGTACCCGAAACCATGAATGAAGTTCTTGATATGTCTGATGATGAAGGTATTAAAAACTTAATTTTTTTTTCACTCTTTGTGGTTGTAAGAAATGTCCGTTTACAAAACCCAAGACTAACACACATTATTACTTGGATATGGTCATTGCACATTTGTTATTGTTGTACATTGATTTTGCTGACACATCAATAGTATGTGCCTTTTTTTTTAATCATTTTGTTTATTTAAATCATGCAGTGCGTAAAGCCAATGCCCCCGAAATACTCAGTGATGCTGAATATTTGTCAGATGTTGAAGAAGGTATTTGTGCATTTTTGTATTGCACTGGCATTTAACTTGAGCCTCCTCCTTTTATTTCATCTGTCTGAAAACTAATCCTTTCAGATAATTTTCTAATTATCCCACTAACAATAATTTCTGCTTTACAATTAAGAGAGCTTTCAAAAATTCTTTGAGCTATTGCTGACAATCCTCTAACTTTTCTTCTGAATTTCTTACGATCTTTTAATCAAATTACCTTCACTTTCCTGGAATAAGAATTTTGCTGCTGCTTCTATAAAGTGAATGACTGTTTTATTGTTTAAACTGAGAAATGGAATACAGGACAAGAGGGTAAAATATCAAAACACTTTGGAAGAAATGGCTGATAGTGGAAGTCAATGGCAGAAAGAACAAAGTTCTTGGGTTTTTTTAGAACAGGTGACTGTGTTCAATTTTCTTGTTTTTCTTTAGTCAGTCTCTCTTTCTTCATCCCTATTGATGTATTTACTTCTAATTTTCATAGCATTCAAGCAGCAAGGTGTAAAAGATATTTCATTTCTTTGTGTGCAGCTCTTGTTTAATTCATGCATTGAGGCTTTTGGTTTGTTTCCCATCTGTCATTGTGTTCCCAGCGCTGCAGTTCCAAATGGATCATGTTCTTACCATACATACATGTTCTCCAAATAGCTCTCCTAGGCCATTGTCCTGCTCAAAATGCTGCATTGTTTCAGCTGACAGGAACACTGATGCATAATAGTGTGAGTTAACAGGGCAGGAACTTGCTGTGTCCCACTGCACGGCGAGGTACAGACGAGAAACACCCTGTGGGGAGCCTGGGTGCTGGAACTAAAGATGTAAATTGTAATGTATGGGGTCATTTTTAAAGCCAAATCTGTGCAGGGTTTTTCCAGTCACTAACTCTCAGTAAAACAAAGACCAAACCAAAAATCAGGAATGTAGGTAATGCAGTTGATTCCTTGCACGTTGCAGACTGTATTCTGCACCTGTGTTGTTGCCGGGGAGCTGAGAGACTAATTTATACATAAACAGTCCTGCTCTGCATCCTTGTGTCTAAACTGGAGAGAGAGTTCTGATGGATGGACAACTCTGTGGCTAAGGAGTTGGCTGGATAGGGCACTCAGAGTTGTGTTCAAAGACTCAATGTCCAAGTGGAGACCAGTGATTTGTGCCATTCCTCAGGGACTGGTATTGGAACTGGTGCCATTTCACACCCTTGTTGGCAACGTGGACAGTGGTATCAGTGCATCCTCGGCCGGTTTGCTGGTGACACCCAGCTGTGTGGTGTGGTTGACATGTTGGAAGGGAAGGGATGTCACCCAGAGGGACCTGGACAGGGTGGAGAGGTGGGACAGTGCGAAACTCACAATGCTCAGCAAGGCCAAGTGCAAGGTCCTGCATCAAGATCGGGGCAATCCCAAGCATAAATACAGGCTGAGTGGAGACTGGATTGGGAACAGCCCTGAGGAGAAGGACTTGAGGCTGTGGGTGAAAGAGAAGCTCAACATGACCTGGCAATGTGCACTTGCAGCCCAGAAATATCCAAAAGTCCCCTGGGCTGCATCCAAGGCACCATGGGCAGTTCTCACAAGACCCCACCTGGAGTGCTGCATCCAGCTCTGGGTTCCCAATATGAGAAGCTGTTGGAGCAAGTCCAGAAGAGGCCACAAAGATGATCAGAAGGCTGGAGCACCTCTCCTGTGAAGCCAGGCTGAGGGTGTTGCGGTTGTTCCTTCCACTGCCTAAATGGGACCTGTAGGAAAGTTTGAGAGAGACTTTTTACAGGGGCATGTGGTAACAGGACAAGGGGGATGGATTTAAGCTGAAAGAGGGTAGGTTTAGATTCTATATTAGGAAGAAATTCTTCACTGGTCGTGAGGAAACAGCACAGGTTTCCCAGCAAAGATGTGGATGCTCCATCCCTGAAAATGTTCAAGGCCAGGCTGGATGTGGCTTTGAGCAATATGGTATAGGGGGAGGTGTCCCTGCCCTTGGCAGCAGAGGGGGAACAAGATGATCTTTAAGGTCCCATTCTGTGATACTGTGATGACAGGGTCTTTTTCAAACCCAGCACAGAAAGGGAGCTCACAAATCACGTAACAGGTGTTTTGCAAGGCTTGTGATGAGTTACAGGCTTTGAGGCGGTAACCACTGGCCTGGGTCTCTTCCCTGACTTGCATATCTGTAAAGACAGCTCAGTGACGCCCATCCCCACAACTCCTCAGTGTCAGTGGGGTATTTATATGCAATGCATCCACTTACACCAGTCCAAACAAATCTGTTCAAGATGGTAAGGCACTCTGACAAGTCTCAGAGCCAGGGAGCTGATTTCCAAGTGGGAGAAAGGCACAAATTTAGCAAACAAATCCAAGCTCTCCCTCACTTGGCTGGTGTTCCTGTCATCAGCCGAAACTCTGCAGTGAGACAGACTTGTTGAATGGCTTCTCAATGAGCCACAACCCTCAAGGTTTCTCTCACAAGAGAAACTGAAGACTTGGAAAGCAGAGACTCAGAGCTCGGGGACAAATGTCAGGAAACCATTTCCTCGTGTTTTATGTCTTGCTGTGCCCACTAAATAAGTATTTACATGGGAATTGTGTAATTTCTCTTCCCTGCTGAGGACAGTTTGGTTTGGAGTCAAAATGGTTGAGAAGAGAGATTTTTCATTCTTTTTCTTAGACTACTCTGGCAAACCTGCCCAAATGAGGTTAAGTGTTGGGGGAATTGCTTCACCGCAAAAAAGAAATGTTTTTTTTTTTAAAGATGTGAACATGATTTTGTGGGGAAAAGGAATGAGGGCTCACCTTCATACTCAGCAGAGAGTTTGTAGAAGAGCAGTTCTAACGCACACTGAGCGTGTGCTGTCCTTTTATTTTTAAAGAGATTGCAAATCTTAGTTACATGAAATCTGAGACTGGGAGAACTGGGTCTTTGCTCTCACCATGTCCAGCTGTGAGCTGGCTCCCCGTGCAGCTGGGAGTCCCTGTGCCCGTGGCCATGGGGCTGGTGGGGAGCAGGTAGCTGTGGTAAAGCTCAACTCCAGTTGTCTGCAGGAGGCCTGGAAGGAATCCCCTCCTCTGCAGCGCATGCTCGTCCTCTCAGCATCCCTCTGGGCAGCTGCAGGAGCTTTAATCTGGTGCAGGGAGCTGGAGCCCTGCTGTGCCTGCCACAACCCTGCCATGAGCCTCCCTGTCACTGCAGCCCTCCCTAAAGCTCCTGCTGCTGTGCCAGAGGGGAAGGGACAGCAAGCCTTGGAAGCGGATTCAAAGAGGAGAGAGACTGTGAGCAGTGAAGGGCAAAAAGAATGCAATCCATAAACCCAGTCAGGTGTGGAGAGTTTAGACATAATCAAAAAACAGTTGTTCTTGAGCTTTTAATTTTTTTTTTTTTTTTTTTTTTTAATTTGGCCTTCAGTAGATAGCAAACTTTTGGGTGTAAACCAGGACACTGTTTTAAACCCATTTAATGGAGATGCCTGCCTCAATAAGAATAAGTATCATGCTAATCAATCCCCGGAAGATTAGACAGATGTCCTAACAGAACATAAATGCACACTGCCTGATCCCTGAGTAGCTGCTAAGATACAACAGTTTAAGTGTGTTTAAGACAGGTCAGAACATCACCATGCATGAAAATCTGTTATTGGTCATTTTGGGCAGGGTCGATTTATTATATTTTTAAGCTCAGTTTTCAGAGTTTCTTTGGCTCCATAAAATTTCACAGGTTCATAAAAGTTTCAGTGGTTTGGTATTGGCTTTTCTCCACACTTTGTGAAACCAAAACCTTGGCTACAACTTGAAACATCCACCTTTTCTCTGTGGCTCTCTACCTCTTCTGCCATCAAGACAGCTCTGGACAGGCTGTGATGAAGGAGTGGCAAAATCCTCAGGTATCTTTGGCAAAGCCAAATGACAAATGCTCATCTGGATCCCAGCCTATGATTAAATTTTGTCTGGGACTTTTCCCAAGCCACATGATGCCTTCTCTCCTGCTGCCAGAGAGCCTGGATTTCTCACTGGCCTCTAAAAAGAACCCTGTGCTCCTGCAGTTCTCAGCTGTAGGAGACATGCTGGGGGACCAGAAAAACAGGGAAAACTTGGGATGAGGAAAGTGATGAGAGGTAAGAAAAAAATTCCTGGGGAGAAAAGAGTGAAAACGGTACAACCTTCTATCCCAGAAAATAAAACCAAATAAACTGCGTGAGGGATAGGCTGGAACATATAATGGGTGGCAAAGTGAGCAGCAGTGCTTGCTGCTCTCCAGAAATCTAAAAATAGGGGGCAATCAGTGAAACCAGCAAGAGGCAGATCCAGCTTGAAAGGGCTGCTCCTCCTGCAGGAGGCAGTTGACTTTTATGACTCCTCGCACAGGTCCTTGGTGTAGGGAGCTTAAAAAATTTACACGAGTTCGAAGTGTAACTGGAAGAATTTAAAAAGGAAAAAACCCCACCCTGTTCGTAACTATGCAAACCTCTGACAGGTTTAGAAAATACGTGCTCAAGTCAGTGCCAGCTAGAAAAATGTCCTTTAGTACCTCTGCTGGTCCCTGTTCCCATACTCTGCTGTGAAATGTGACTGCTGTTGGAGACAGGGTGCAGCAGAACTGATGGGCCCTTGCTTTGACCTACTGCCGCTGTTTTTCCCTGGACTTTGAGCTGTTTCCTCTACTTGTGATACCTGTGTTTACCCACTGTGAGCGGGGACATCATCTTTCTTCAGCATGTAACCTACTAGGAAGGAGAGGATGGCAAAGGCAGCAAAGCAGTGCAGTATCTTTTGGTATTTTTTTCATCGGTGCCTGACTGTTGGGCATTTCTCTGTTGTTTGTGTTCAGAGATGAGTTTTGTCTTCACTCTTCCGCGGGACCCTGTCCGCAGGAATTCCGTGTGCTGCGAGCAAACACTGTGCTCGCTGTTACCTGAAGCGCAGAGGATTAGGCTGCAGCACCTAATTAAACAGAGTGGGATTGCTGAAACGTGCGCCACCCATTTAGCTCCAGCCTCCCACGATCACAAAACAATGTCTGGAATTCTTTGAAATTACCACTCCTAGATGCAGTTTTTCCTTTGATGAGAGCATTTCATCAGAGTAATCCTGCCCCGGCTGGATTAGCTGCAGAGCAGGATAACATCTAATGTATTTTACAGCTCCACGGAATGGGGGGTTTTTATCATTCTCCTCGCCTTTGACAAACGATGCTCTCAAAGAAAATGCCTCCTCTGCTCTTTACGCTGGCGTAGCGCTTGTCTTCAGGTATTGTAAGGGCAGAAGTTTCCAAATTTAGCGGCCCAGCTGGTAGCTGCTCAAAGTTGCCGGATCTCTCGCCCTCCCCGGGCCGCTTCCTCGCCTGCCAGGCTTCGGTCCGGTTTTCCCCCCGGCCACAGCCCCCCACAGCCCCCCGAGGGCAGGGGATGTGCTGAGGGTGGGCTCCCCCGGGGCAGCGGGGGAGGCCCGGGCCGGGGGGCGGGCGGAGGCAGCGCCTTCCCCACAGCCCCGCGCTCCCTGCTCAGCCCCGGCATCAAGTTACAGAAAAACTACACCCTCGCTGCACCCCTATTTACATACAAATAACTGGAGTGCCTGCGTTTATGTCACCATTCAAGAGGCTTGCCAAGGGAGGCTGTAATCCAATCAGCAGAAGCTTTAAAGGGATGTCTGCAGAGTGATTAAAAAGGGATTTTTAATTTTTTTTTTAACTTATTATTTTTTGGCTTTGTTTCATATTTGCAAAGAACTTTAATCTGAGTTGAGAGGACAAAGATGCACATGTCCTAAAATACATACGAAGAGATCAAGATGTTAAGAAGATCTCAGTTGTTGTGTGGAAAGCGAATATGACCCACAGGGATTAGTTTGCTTGTGCTGGTTTGGAGATTAAGTCTAAATCACTGCTTAAGGACTAATAGGACTAATAGGAATTCTTGGAAACACCAGGGGAAAAAAAAATCTTATAGACCAGGCTGGTGAAAATGGCTTTCCAAAACAGTAAGACTTTTTTAAAGTTTCACTTGATGTATGATGTTTCTGTTTCGGGTTTTTGAATGCTTTCTGGTGTATTGTGAACATTTAAGCTTTTTAACTGCTGCTTAAAATACTGGTTGTTGCTGGGCTGGAGGAGAAAGTTGGTCTGTTTGTTTGCCGTCTGCAAAGCAGTAGCTGAAGGGGTATTTTTAGACTTGATTGTTAGTTTAAAACCAGAGCTCGCCTGTGGTTTCCTGAGTTTAGTGAATGGAAACTAGTCTTAACTCCTTTAATGAAAGCGGGAAAACGTGAGTCTGGGCTTGGGAGTCACTTACCTCGGGGGCCGCGCTGTTGTTAAACTTCTCGATGTTGTGCACTTTCAACTGCACGCACCTAAAACGCGTTCACAACAAAGGAGGAGAGCGAACATCGGCAAGCCATGAGTTTACGGGGAGCGCTCTCTGCTCTGCGCCGCCGAGGGAACGGGGCGGGGTGGGGGGCGAAATCCAACAACCGCAAAAGGCACATTTTGGACTTGCTCTGTCAATGCAGGAATGTAGGTTTGCATGATGTAATGGCATGCAAATGCTCCCCGCCGGGCAGCTGCTCCGTTAACCCTTTGCGGCGCCTGCCCGCCTCTCCCAACATCTAACTTTCCTTCCTCTTGGGTTGTTGTTTTTGGGTTTTTTTGATAAAACAGCGATGGGTCTCTTTCTGTGGGGGTGGCCGCGTCCCACGTGTCCCGGCGGTGCCCGTGGTCCCGGCTTTGTTCCGCGGGGATGGGGCTGCACGGCCCCGGCTGCTGCGGGCAGGACAGGCTTCGGGAAGCGCTCACCTTCGGGAATCAACCGGGGAGTGGGGAGCGGTTCATTAAAAATTAAAAATGAAAAAAAAAATTAAATCTCCTCTTATATTTAAGCTTGCAAAAGGTATTGAGAAATACCCAAGGTGGAAGGCGGGCCTCTTCCGTCCCTCAGCCTCCGTTCAAGCTTGCTGCACTTCTCAGGACTGGTGGGCAAACAGGCTGTCTCTCACAGACAGGGGCTGGGTTGGTTTTGTTGATTGGTTTGTTGTTTTTGTTGGGGTTTTTTTCCCCTCGCACAGAATGATCCAACTTTGTCAGCTCGGGCTCTTTTTTTCTGTAAGGAAAGCAAAAGCGAGTGCGATGATGCAAAGTACAGAAGAACTCTTTAGCTGGCTGAAACGCTTGGGCAAAAGTCATCCCTCGTATAACTTTATTGGCTTTACGTCAAGGTGGAATTTTGCTTCTTTCGTTCGTCCCCCAATAAAATTATTTTCTCAGGCACATTCATAGGGTGGATAATTAACATACAACGTGGAAAGAGCCTTAGGGAAAGTGGGGGTGACTGGATTGATTCCTTATTGGTGAGCAGAGAAGGGCGTTATGACTTACTAAGCACACAAACATCTGGTGTGTAGCTCTGATCCCAGCCTGGCTTTTGTACTGACAGGTGAGGATGCAATGACAGGCGACACAGACAAATACCTCGGACCCCAGGATCTGAAGGAGCTGGGAGATGACTCTCTGCCTGCTGAAGGATACATGGGCTTCAGCCTGGGAGCCCGCTCCGCCAGGTACTGTGTTTGCTGTTTCTCGTGCTCGTGTGTCACCACAGGTACAGGTCTTTACAAACCAATCGTGCCTCCTCCACACAGCACTGGAGTCCGTTGTGAAGGGAAGTAGAGGGGGTGTACTTCCTTTGAAGCATATGTTCATTTGCAGTTTTATTTCATATTCTTTGTTCATGTCGGCTTCTTATGGCAGTGATACAGAAAACTTAACAATTCACTTTTTCTGGCCTCCGTTCATGCTCTGAACATCTCCAAGGCACCTCTTTGCTGGCGGTCTGCAGCTGGTCTAGAAACTGATCCAGAGCAGCCAGCTAAGCCAGGTTTCTTTTGACTACTACTGGTCAGACTGATACTCACAGTAGAGGGCTCCTTCATTGGTGTGTTTTGCTGAAGAGTGTAAATGCCAGAAAAACTGAATGACAAATCATCTTGCTATTTGGTGCTTTTATTTCTTTAAAGGTGCTAGTGGGTAACCCAACTGAGAAAGACAACATTAAAAAAAAAAAAGCTCCTCTCCCCCTAAAAGAAAAAACAAAAAGGCAAATTTCCTCTAAATTTGTCACAGGATTTATTTTGACAGGGAATGGATTACGTGTTATGAAAAGCAGGCCAAAGTTTCTGTGAACCTGATAAAGCGTTGTAAAATTAGTATGTTGTCTGACTAACGTTAATTTCAACGCAGGTATTTGCAGCTCAACGTTTTAGATTTTATTTTTGAATGTTGCTGAAGCCTTCAGTGTGTGTTGCTCAAAACAGTTAAAGCTGTGTGAGCAGAGATTACTTCCATAGTTGTGGATTTGCAGTGTAGTTACTGACAGTTGAATTGTACTGAGGCTAATAATTAAACCTCATAAGCTGGTACCCTGAGGGCTTTTTCCTATGCTGTAGTTTAAAGATCTGTTTTAAAAAGTGAGTTCATTGTCTAACAGCAAATGGCAACTCCCATAAGGTAAAGCTTAGATGTCTACCCTTCAGTCTTGTTTGTTATGGCTGCATTAGAAATGCAAGCATGCGGTGGAAATTTGCTCTTTAGTAGTCCCCAGCCATGTTGTGCTTGATTTACAATTTTTAGGGAAATAATAAGTATTTATGAGATCATACATTTATGAGAAATGCCAAGATGCTTTAAATAGTCCATTAGCCAGAAAATCAGCAAATTAGATCTGAAGGAGGACTCTCGTGTCATAGTAAACTGAATTAACAAAGTTGACATGCTGCTTTCAAATCTGGTGTGAGCAGGGTGATCACACAGCCCTGTCACTGTGGTCAGGACTGGAGCAGGGCAGTGGTGATGCAGCGGGGACGCGCTCTGTGTGCAGAGCCCAGCCCTGATTTACGTGACACCTTTCACTCCTTACAGCTCTCTTCTTGCACAGAGTGCTCCCTGTGCAGGTGGGAGAGCAGCTTCCACAGTCACCATCTGTTAGGGAGATCTGAGGGTCAGCCCGCGTTATCTTTTCTTTGAGAGAAATCCAATATTCCCCTGCTTCTGGTTTTAGCAGTGCCATTACTATTTGTTGCTGCGTAGCTCATTTTTTGTGTTGCCCATGTTATGCTCAGAGGAGACAAATACAGTGTTTTTTTTCTGTGAAGTATTTCATTTAGCAAAAAAAAAAAAAAAATTATTCTGTGGATGTATCTTACTGCTGATTCTGAGTGTAACATTAAGAAATGAACACATTAAAGATATAAGCCATCCAGCCATAACATCTTGCTTTTCCTGTCTGATTCTTTGCTTTCTATTTCTCCTGTTTCTTTTCCAATGTAAATTGCTTTAGTCCAAAAGTCAGGTAAGAAGGCATGGCATCGTGTTACATACGTCTCTCTCATCTCTCTGCTGCTGCCATTGCTTATCTTCATTTTATTTAGCATTGTAAAGTGACATGCTTTTATTTTGGGGAGCAAGGGGTGGGTTCAGCCCTAGAGACTATCCCTCTGTTAAAACAAATGTAACTTAAATTCTTTATGCCCTTTATCATGTAGAAGTCTGCTTAACATATGCCTACAGTGTGTAATTAAGATCCCAGTTCTGCTTCCAGCACAAGAAGGAACGTGTGCTAAGGGATTAGAGAAATTCAATTAGCGACTACTAAATGCATGAAACACGTTGTAGAGTTTTGAGTGTGAAAAGTGGTGCTAGTTCGAAAGTGTAATATGTTGGTGGATGTTGCTTTGTATTAATTCACTTTTTTTACTACTTTATTTTTTGTCACGTAGCAAGCATGTCTAGGCCTGCAGCATGTTTTAGCACATACCATAATGTACCTTCCAGGGCTAAATGTAAAACACTCCTATGTTGGTTTAATTGCAACACATTAAGATTGATCATAGTAATTTCTAAGTAGTTTAATGTGCACAAAATAATTCCCAAAACATCAGAACCTGTACTTAGTTGTCAACGAGCAAATTTATTTCTCCTTTCATTTCAAACTTATTATCCTTTCCTTTCTAACTACAGGGATAACTACGGTGTTTGTCACAATGTCAGAAGTGGTTCAGCCACAAAGAGAATGACATCACATAAAACTTGCTCTTAGTTAAACCTGCTTCAGCAACCTGAGCTGTGTGGGCAGGCACTGTGACCTACCCACAGCTCCCCCGGGACCTGCCCTCGTGGGTCGCCTGCAGGATTAGGGCATGGAGATATTTATCAAAGTTCATCTAAATACTTGAATACACTTTTCTAGATTTATTCTAAAACCACAACGTTACTGCCAAAGCAGTAAGCATCCATTGAGATTTTGCTTATCGTAGGGAAGGGAATATTTAACTATAGTCAAACACTTTTTATTCCAGTTTCCTCCTTGTATTTATGTCACAGATTATGTGTATGTTGCCATCTTATGCTATCCCTGGAAGTTGCATGTATTAATTTTTTTATTTTTATTTTCTGTTCATCTCATTGTCACCCGCACTTTCTATGATAAATGGTAAATACAACAGCCTCCGCTCCTTCAGTTCGGATAGGTCCTACACGCTGAACAGGAGCTCCTATGCCCGAGACAGCATGATGATTGAAGAGCTGCTGGTCCCAGCAAAGGATCAGGTATGTGCTGTGTCTCTCCCACTGGGTAGCTGTGCTTCGTATTTGCAGGGCATTGCATTATTTTTTTTCTTTTTTTTTTTGTAGGAAAAAGTTTTTCATTAGGAAAAAAATTTTCATGGAAAGAATAATAAAGTGCTGGAATGATCTGCCCGGGGAGGTGGTGGGGTCACCATCCCTGGATGTGTTTAAAAAAAGACTGGATGTGGCACTCAGTGCCATGGTTTAGTTGAGGTGTTAGGGATGGGTTGCACTCGATGATCTTGGAGGTCTCTTCCAACCCAGTGATTCTGTGTGGAGGCCTCAGCTGTGCTCTCTTAGCTGGTGAAAAGGGGCAAGAAAGGAGCTGTGAACAAGAGGTGGTGGGGTTACCATTTCCTGGGCTTGATCCTACAAGGGACAGGTGGTGGTGTCCCAAACCAAGAGAGTCTTTGAGGGACCAGTTACGTCCATGGGTGTGGGGGTGGTTCTTGGCTGAGGTCAGTGGGTGCTCCTGCGAGCCTCCTGTTACGTGTGTCTTTAGAGTGCTTTGATAAGCTGGGAGCAGTAAGTTTTACACTGAGCAACCTTTGTACTGCACAGACTGGGAATTACTTTGCCTGTTCTGTCCACATGGAGGGGACTCCAACTGCTCTCCTTGTTTTTTGCTTTTGGGAAGAATTTGGCCTTGTAAAGATTAAGCTATTATAGCCTCTTCAGTTTATATATCTTCCAAACACTTGTGCAATGACTAATGCAACAAAAGCAGCATCTTTTGACCTGATTATAGCGTGGGAAAGTTTTTCCAAAAGCTGGGGATGATTGAGTACTGTATGCTTTGTTTGTGAGTTCCCTAGCATTTTCCTTGATAGACTTGCTTAAGATTTCCAAATCTAACTGAATTACTCAAGAGTTTCTTGATACACAGAAGTCAAAGCTCTGCTAGGAAAATGGATAAAAATTCACGTAAAAATCCTTACTTGGAAAGGACTGTGGAGTGGAACTGTTGTTTGTGTCCTGGAAGAGCATGAGGTGGATTGTAATGAAACTGAGGTTTTCTGCTGCTGTTTTCACAGAGCATTCCTGCACTGGGGAGTTATTGATCTCAGAGGATGTTTTCATGGGGAAAAGAGTCCACAGAGCAGGACTTGGACATTTTAAGCCTTGATTGTATTAGTCTGTAAATTCTAGTGTGGTATAAGCTATCCAGTTTTACTCCAGCTTTTACACACGGCTCTGGTAGCATTATGAGAATGGCAGAAATTGCATTCTGTTTAGCAGCAGAATGTTTGTTATTAGATTGTTACTTTTAAGTGAAATGCTGTAAACCTCCAATAACCTTAATTTGCAACAGCCATCTAAGGGGAGTTTCCAAAGCTTGCATAGCAGCGATTTTGTGGTTTTGTTTGATTTGAGGTAATAAAACAAAATCTGCAACTGCTGGCACTGGGGACAAGAAATTCTATGTCAGGGCTGAGCACCTAAAGCTGCTTTGATGCCTTCTAATACTAAGACTTCATTAAGCGTTCTTGATACAAGGGAAATTTTGGAGGAGAGGAAGACTCCTCAGTCAGAGAATATATTGCACTGTTTTATGATTCTGGCTATGTTTGTGATTCCCATTAGAGTACATGGCATGGGTTTAGCAGCTAGGGTGCATCTTACCACATAGCAAGACTTAAAACCAGCTCTATTGCTTAACAACTCCCAAAGAATGTGGTGGTGGGAAAAAATGTCAGTCCTGTCTTGAGAGGTTAGTAAAGCCATGATTCTGTGCAAAACAAATACAAAAGTAACAAACCATCTTCATGAGAAAGGGAGACCAGCTGAAACTTTCTGCCATGGTTTCTCCCAAACCTACCTCCATGTCCCGACAAAAATATATCCTTCTCTGGAATTCCTGTGGTTTTCTGCCCAGCCCAGCCCTAGCTTTTGGCTGAAACGGGAGAAGTGCATTTGGGAGATGGAGAATATCTCTACCCCTCTTTCTCATCCCTCTGAATATTAATGACCTCCTAGATAGTCTTTGCTGTGGCAATAGAAAGCAGAGGGAAAAAAGCACCAATTTGTGTTCCACCAATGAGGTTCACAGGAACAAAGATCTTTGTGGTTTGAAACCAGTATTCCAAGGTTTATCTGGGAACTGAGAGGAGTTAAGGCTGTTTTGGGAATCACTCTACTTTGAAACAGAGTAATCCATTGCCTGTCTGTATATGCCATTTCCTCTCCTTTTGTACAGCTCAGACCTGTCTGGAGTTCATGGCAGCAGCAAAGTCAATTATTGGGAATTAATTTTATCACAGACATCAGTATGTAAGAGAGTAAGGAGCATTTGCCAACTCGTGGCCTGGTTAGGATAGAAGGATCCCATGGCCAGCTCTCCCCAGGATCCCTGGTAGACTTGGGAGTCTGGAAAGAGTCAAATGAGGAAGATCTGAAACCATTGTTTACCGAACTTCACTGCAGCATAACACATGGAGTGTTAGAGAAGAGTTTCTAATAATTGTTTAGAAGTCTCCATTGTTTGCATTTGGTGGTTTATTGCTGACCCTGTTCACAGGGAAGTCTGAATCCAGGCCACACTGTATCTCATAACCTGGCTGGAGCAAAGTTAAAATTTCTGTGTCCTGACGTGTTACTTTGGATGCAGCAACTCAGACTAAATCCAAATGACTTCTCCATAAAATCATTTACATCAACCTCTGAATTTAATCAGCCAAAGGCAGGATGACTGGGGCTGTCCATTAAATAGCAGCTTGCTGAATCACTTCAGTCTGGATAAATTCATCTGGGAGGAAGCATAAATTTTTCTGTTTGCTGAACTCTGATATTATACAGCCTGGATATTCAGTTATGCAATCAGCAGGATCCTTGCCAGCAGAACCCTCAGTATTTTTATACACACATTTGCATCTAAGGCTGCCACACCCTTTAGCAATGCGTTTTTAATCTCCCACAGTCCAGGGAGGGAACACTGGGACCTGACCAAACACAGAGTGGATCCTGTGATTTGATGTCACTGACAATGTACTCTCTTCTGGACTGCTTATATTGCAACTTACACGGGAAGATTTTTTTTTTTTCCTGCATGGAAAATCCAGCAGCTCAACAGCCTGAAAAAACGAGATTCACAGATGTGTGCTGTGTGTAAGATGAGTGTGTCCAGCTATCAGCTTTTCCTACTCTGTTTCTCCACCAAAATTACTAGCTGCAGACTTTGGGCTTTTGCTTGCCCTAAATATATCCAAAAGATCTGTTTGATTGCACTTGGTCAGACAGGAATGCTTTAAAAAACCCAGTCACCTGGTGTACAGGCCATGTCTGAGGACAAGGAACTGGACTGAGGAACCTCACCTATGTGTGTAGGCAAACCTAGAGCACATCCATGGGTGTAGGAGCACCTCTGTCTAGCACAGGTTATTTTGGAGTGATGGTATTTCCTTGGAATTTATATGGCCCCGTGTTTAGTTTTCTGTATCCCACTGCTAAGGGAAACACAAGCATTTTTCATCTGTTGCAGGAAAGCTGACCCCACATTTCTTCATTGATGTGTGTCCTGGTGCATGCCTGGCCCTTGGTGCAGTGATGCTGTTCAGCTTAGCAGGCCTCTCAAGGGCAAACACCAAATTGTCCTGTTCCTTTTGGCCCATTTCTTATGTTTCTTTGCTTTGTCCTATTTTTGATGATAAAGTTTATCACTGAGCAAGATATTAAATTTATTTTTTGCTTATCTGAATGTTTACAGTGCCCGAGACAACCTGTCTGAATCTTACACTGTTTGGTATCAAAAGTAATAACATGCTCAGTGTGAACTCTTACAAACCACTTGGAATAGCAGAAATCCATGGTATTGCCTTGCCTGCCTAAAGCACAGGCTCTCCAGGGAATGCTGGAGAATCCCTAGGTTCTTATTGGAAAGACTAAGAAAACTGTCTTCATTAAACTAAATTACAACACATATTTCATCTGGCGCTAATTAAATCCACTTCGGTTGCTTAATTGTCACTGTTTTGACAGCATTCATTTTATCTTTTATGTCTGATGGTGTATTTTGCTGTTTAGCATGTGGAAGCTTGCCCTCTATTGTTGTTGTCTGTGCTTGAACCATCGGGCCTCAAGTACATCTGTTACAGCACAAAGTTTAACAAAACATCCTTTATAGAAGTGTTGGGCCAGGGAAAGGAGCAGACATCCAGCCAGGAGTGACAGGGCAAAGCTACACTCTGCAGGGATTTCTGTCACAGTAAATGACAGTGTCAATAGTTTTTGGAAGGAAACCTGGGGGTCTTCATTTCTAATGAAAGAAAGGCCTAAGGAGTGGAGTTTTTTGGAAACCTCAGAGTGACGGGAGTGTTGCACTTTCTGGACAGCAACACAACAACTATCTGCCTGCTTATCTTGTGGAGACTTCTCAAGAGAAGTATTTCTGCGTGTTTATGACTGAATTTGCCAGATTTACTTCTAATGCTGATATTTCTATTCAAAATAATTGATTTGCACTATCAGTATGCGTCAGCATATAAAAAACCCAGGTGGAAATAATAAGATTTTAGAAGCATGTGCCTGGCTACAGGTTGACTTGAGCCCACTGAATTTGATTTGAAAACAGCCCATGAGGTTTCAGTCCAAACAGGCTGCTCTCTCTAGCTGCATTTGCCTCTAAGCAGCAAACAACCTACTTACAGGAAACACTGACATTTTTAACACCATCTTGGGGTGAAGATCGTGTGTATTGCTTCTTGACTTGCTTGTATTGATGTAACTTACGATGGTGCCTCTTAAACTGGGGAGGCGCTTTCATATCACCCTGGAAGTAGGGGAAAACGGTATCTGAAGTTCAGTTGGTGTAATTTCCTAAGACAAGAGAAACATAGGGAAACAAGTGTTTTCCTGGAATAACTTTGCTGCCTGGTAAGAGGATTTATAGTGTGAGGGATGTTGTGGGGCACGGGATGCATGAATGTCCATGTGTGTGGGCAGCAGGAGAAACAAATCACACCTCGGTGTCTGTCCCAGGGAGGAGTTAATTATAGCCTCACAGGGTTAAAGCTATTTCTGTCCAGATGAGCAGGGACAGTGGCACTCCACAATCCAGTGCCCATGTTGGTTGTGCAGAAAGACAAACCAAGCCCCTCCTGCATTCACAGCCTCAGTGGAACTCCCAGGGAAATTATTCACAGGTTTTGCTTGAATAAGGATCTACCCAATGGCATCCTCTGAGAGGTAGTGTTACACTGCCTGTCTATATGGTGTATGACTGCAGTACAAATGGTAATGTATTTTTTTTCCAATCTTTTTAACCTGGCACATAAAAGTAAGTAAAGACTGGGGAGAGACATTCTTGAAACTGAAGGGAGTGCAAAAAGTGGGCAAAAAGAATGTTTGAAGAGGCAAGAGTTTGTGTGTGTATTTCATGTTTCTGTTACAGGATTTCCAGTAATTTAGCCCTGGAGATATCAGCACTGTTAAATGGAGAGGACCAGATCTAAATTTAATATAATTATATTACCAAGTTTTTATTTAAGACAAGTGTTTCTAACGCTAATTTTAGATTTCAATTCATCTGTTTTCTTTTGAAGCACCTGACGTTTCAAAGGGAGTTTGATTCCGATTCTCTCAGGCACTATAGCTGGGCTGCAGACACCTTGGACAATGTTAACCTTGTTTCGAGTCCCATCCATTCTGGGTAGGTCACTTAACAGTTTTCCTTTATCTTCAGATGTGGAACTGTATTGTTGGCTGCAGAATACAGCCTGCTGTAATGGCTGATAACATGTCTGTTCTTGCTCCACTTGAAACCAGTGGCAAAATTCACACTGACTTCAAGGGGGGTGCTTAATAACAGGAGTCAGTCTAAATTCTTGCATATCAAACCAAAAATTTGCTTCTGCACTTAATTTTCTGATTGCCTAAACACTGTAATCCTGCAGGCTTCTCTTTAAGAGTCCTGTTTTGCTTTTTCTGTTACTTATGCTTTGCTTTAAGTGTCATCAATGATTTTGTTTGCATTGTGTTAAATTATTTGGAATATGAAATCAGAATGTTACGCTTTCTGTTCTTTCATAGAGGAAAATATGGAGGGCTTTAATTTGGTCTCTTATTTTATTTATACCTTCAAGCTCCTGCCTAGTCTCCTAACTATCTGTAGTTTGGTTTAGTGGTGCTATTTGTTTACTCATGAGTCATCACTGTAATTTAGGTGCTTCATGACAGTGCCACACAGACTTGATTTAAATGCAGTACTAGTGATGTCTGAATCCATATTGTAAAAATTTGCAAATGAATGCGTAAGTAATCTTTGCATAGTATTAGATTGTCTAGTGTAAATATTTGTTGTTTAGTTTTTGAGATCAGGACATAAAATCTCATATCTGTTTTAATTTACTTCCCCATTTTGTGACTAATTACATTCTTATCATACAAATGAGTGTGGCACATACCAAAATATTTCATTTTCAATACAGCAAACCCCACAAATCTAAAGCTACAGTCCCACAATGCACGTCTGCACCTGCATCTGCTGAACAGATCTGTATACAACAGCAGATTTTTAGGTCCCAAGCTGATAAAACTCTTCACATGGTCAGTGCTAGCATTAAAATGTCAGGAATTGCAGGATGAAAAGCTGAAGACTGTTGGTTATCATGGAATGGTGCATTGGCAAAGAGAGCTGCTAGCCCAACCTTTTCTTTACTGTAGGATAAAATGTAGCCAAGCCATTCCTGAAATATGTTTAATGTCTTAATAATCACTAAAAATAAGAGATTCTATAGGCCCCCAGCTTCAAGTGTCCACTGTCTTTTGTTACACTATTTCTTCCCCTCATGGTCAACTTAACATTTCATTGCTGCAGACTGAGCCTGTTTCTTACCCATAGTGGATATCCATTGTCATATCCATAGTGGACATGGAGAACAATCTTACTGGTCTCTTGGCAATTGTTTTCTATGTCAGAAGACATGCAATCCTAATGTCTTTTAGGCTAAAATGTCCCAGAGCCTCTTAGGTGGTGCTTTCCCCATTTCAGCACATTCCTGCTGCTCTGCCCCAGCTCTCCCCTCTGATGAGAGCTTGCTTGTGAGCCAGGATTGCCTCCTCTTTGGTCTGACACACAGCGCACTTGGGCAGCCCCACAATGAGAGTTATCCTTTTGGTAATTTCAGTTTCTATTGGTGTATGTTTGTGATCTGCTAGAATTTCTTACCTCTCTTTTGAAATCCTGAAGTTTGGTTAATTTTTACTGGTGTTGTGTTCAAGGGTTTGGTTTCTCCCTCTGTTTGCATTTCCCTACGTGGTATTTCAGTTTGTTGCTTTCAGCCCCTTTTTCCGTTTTTTAGGAAGAGAGCTTTTAATTCTGATCCTGTTTTCCAAAGACTTTTCCGACCTTTTTTTCTGTGTTGAAATGGTGAAGACATTTAGCCTGGTACCTGTGCCAGGACAGCACAGTGAAATATGCCCTTGAAGTTCCCCTTCAGTGTGACAGGAAAGCACTGATGGTATCTCTTTTGAGGTAACTTCTCAGGTGACCCTGCACTTAGCCTATCTGTACTGTACCTCCATTGCTTGCTGAGGTACCAGGGCAGTTCTTCCACACATCAAAGAAGGAATTCAAACCCATTTGGCATGAATTGCTCTTGCCACTTATATTTTTGGTTTGCTTTTATTTTGAGACTGGTGGTAGGCAAGGTGTAATATCTTGATTAATTACCTTGATCCTTTAGGCCCTTATAGAATGATTATTAAATAATGTATTCCTGAATGTTTCCTGGCAATTTGGGTTAGACTGATTGGTCTAAAATTTTCTGGTTTCTTTTCATCCTGATAGAAGAGAGGTCTGATGTTTTCATCCTGCCAGTCCTCTGGGACAATACTTGCCTGCCCTTAGGTCTTCAGCGTGTTCACCAGTGCTTCCAGCCCTCCAAAACATTTGTTCTGTGGCCATGGGAGCTTTCATGTAAGATCTGCTCCCTTGGAACACGGGCCCTCTCTAATGCAGAGGTGGTCTAAGCTGCTGCCCAGAGGGGAGCAAACCATGGGGCTGCATGGCTGGGAGTGGACAGATATCCTCCAAACAGGTATAGCTCTCCAAAGGGGCATAAACCAAAAGATTCTCCAAACGCTGCAGGGCTTTTCTGACCCATTACATTTCTTATTTGACATAGAAAGTCCATCAGAAATAATGCTCTGAGGATTCAGTTCCTTTGGCAGGAAAAAAAAAACAAAAACAAAAACAACCCCAAATCTCATGAGTTGTTTATTTACTTTTCAGTTGTGGCCCTATATTATAATATGATCCCTTTTGCTTTTCCTGGTTATCTTCACCTAGAGGCAATCAACAGATGTTCCCTTTTAATCTTCCAGTACCTCAGGACATGTTATGCAGAGGATCATGACTTTCCACATCTCTTCTGCCACTCTTTTCCTAAAAGAGCAAATCCATTTCTGCTTGTTTGGGGCGCTTCATCCCTGTCTTTGTCCCCAGTTCTGTCTGTGACTGGGGTAGGGGCTGTCAGCCCTCGTGGTGTGGTGGCCCTGTGGGCAGGGTCTGACCCCACTTTGCCATCTCCATCCTCACAGGGCTCCCTGATGTGCCAGAAGCACCACTGCTGCCTTGGGTCACTCCTTTTGCCATTTGCTCGCTGCCAGGAGAAAGCATCGTTGTTTGTTCTTATTTCTTAACCCAGGCAGAAGGGGAACTCTGGGAGCAGGATGTGGAGATCCAGCAATGTATCAGTGAAAGGAGAAGAAAGTAGAAATTGTTGGCAGTGATTTCAACTCTTCTGGTTTTTCCTTTTTTCAAGCCAAGAGAATGTTTTATGTTTTTTCTTCTTGAGTTCAGATAAGTTGTTTTGCCAGCATATATTTTGAACAGGGTCCATTGTAAGCAGTGCATTGAAATGCATCATGAATCTTGAGGCCTCTGGAAGGGTGGAGACCCTTACCAAAATGACCTTCAGCTGTCAGACATGAGCTTACTCCTGCAGTTTTCCCAAAGTAAAATGTGGGTGTTCTCTCTTCGTGTTGCCTTTAACTCCTTCATTTTCTTAGCTGAAAGAAAGAAAGGAGTGTGCCACACTGCCTTCCAGTATTGAAAATCTCAGAAATACTGGATCCAGTCTTGCCAAGTGGAATAAATCAGATTCATTTTAGTTTACTGTGTTTTAAATTATATTAACTATATGTAGTTTAAATGACATTAACTATATATAATTTACTCCAACCTGCTGTACACACAGAACTCATTTTTTGACAGCAGTGCAATGGGTGGCATGGACTGATACTCCTTTCAAGCATCTGCCACACGTATGTTTATACATGACACTTAAGAAAATAAACTGCTTTAGAAAAGTGCAAGAACTGGTTTTCCATGGCACACAGGAGCACGTTTTTGGAATTCATTGAAGAAATTGTTTTGCAGTAAATTCTCTGCTGACTAAGTAAACAGCAAATGCTTTTCTCCTTGTGCTTCTACATTTTCCAGAGAACTTACAGAGTTGTGCTGACTAATTAAATGAACCCTCCCTTTCAGATTTCTTTTTCCACGTGTAGCATATTTTATATGACATGTCATGATATGTGAAGCAAAAGCCAAATAATTTCTAAAGCTGGCCTTCAAACATGTTGCTTTTGTTATTTCTCAGATTGTTACTTTTTTTTTGCACTTATTATTATTATTGATATTTTCTGTTGCTTGCCTCTAATTATCTTGCATTAATTTTCCCATTTGCTTTCTAAATTATTTTGCAGCTATTCCTCTCCACTCCCCCAGTATGATTCAAGGTGATAACTCTGTGCTTTCTGTGAATCCTCATTTTATTTTGTTTTTTTAAACTTTTTTTTTTCCCACAGAGTGTGTGTAGATGTTTGTAGTGCATCCAACCACATCCTCATCCCTTCCATGTACTCAAGTAGAAACGCTCATTAGCCTTTAGCCTTGTGTTCTAGAGGTCATACTGTAGTTTCCATTATTAGTGCAACATTAATTTAGGTAAGCATCGGCTACTAATGTTTTTAGCTAGAAAGTGCATGAACTACTGTTTGGAATTGTTGTTACTGTTTCACACGGTAAGTTACTAATTGGAAAATTAAACAAGGAAATAATTCATTAATAAGCTGCTGACAGTGACTGCCTTTCTCTGGGAGCAATATGCACAAAGGCTGGTCTGCTGCAGGTTTTGTCTGCGCTGGAGGCTGCAGGGTGGTGCAGACACCAAAGCTGCAAGGGGCTGCTTCCTGCACTGGGGCACAGGCTCATGTCAGGGGTAATTTACCCTTGCTGTGAGCAGTGTGCTGTAGCAGTGCCTAGCTCCTGGTTGCCGAGGCTGGACTGACCTTAAAATCTACAGCCTAAACATCCCTGCTAACTCAGGGACTGAATTTTTGTAGGTACTTAGCTTTAACTTCTACTGATTTTTTTAAAAAAATTACTATTATGAATTTAAGACAGTTGATTTAGGTGCTTAGAGATTTTTGGCAATTCACTCTTACATACTTTCCATCATTTAAATAGTTTGGGTACAGAAGACAGCACCTTGTTTGAGTGTAAGTTTTTTGCACTAGATGAAAGCCTCCTTTTCGTTACTAATTCTGAGGTGGCTTAACAGGCCGGTAACCATGTCCGTGATAGGCAGCTCTCCGAAGCATTGCTTTGTGCTGAGCCATCAGGCCAAGCCCAGCCTTGCCAAGCTCCCCAGGAGGCTCCTCCGTGGTGCACTGACCAGCTGTGCCTCCCTGGAACTGCTGCAGCTTCAGCCCTGGGGATGCTGCAGCCAGGCATCCCTCCACCCTACAAACTTCCAGTCTGAAATGGCCCCAGCTCCTCTGCAGACAGAAACCAGGCACGTTGTTAAAAGGCCAGCTAAGCGTCCATAAATACTAAGATTATAATAACTTACGGCGTATATAATTTAAAGATCGAGCATGCTAGCTTTGACACAGGTCCAATATTTATGGAAGGTGTTTGGTTAGCCAAGACGCTGTCCCGCTGAAACAATTCCTCTTGTGAGGAGCTGGGATACCCTAGTGGCAACATTTGGATTTGTTGGAGTGTACAGTGCATTTATCGAGCAGAGAAACGTGGAATGTGGATACAGTTTTTCTGTACGAAAATTACCGTGAAATATCATGCCTCAGTATTGTAAAGTGTCTGGCGCATGAGAAATTATCAGTTTGGGCTAGGATCGTCTCAGAGTGCAGTTTTACCTCCCCATCTTTACTGGTGGGTTTTAATTTGAAGAAAGGCAACGTGGCAACTTGATCTGGCATTCAGCTGGACAACATTTCCGCTGTACTTCCTGTATTTATAGCTTGTGTCCCTACTCACTCCTCTCCTGCAGACCGCTAAATACCAAATGTTGATTTCTCTCCTGCTTTTGTGCCGATTTTTCCCACCCATGCTGGCCAGACTTCTGAATACAGTTCCTGCTGGTCTCAAACCAAACAGAACTGTGTTGCACAAATTCCCAGTCATGCTTCAGAGCACTTGGGGGCTTTTCTTCAAGAACCGTCACAATCCCCTGGATTACTGTCCGTGACATCCTTAGTTCACTTTACCGTCAAAAACCAGGAAATTGAATGGATTCACCTGTTAGTCATGTGAAGGTTTAGTTCTTAAAAGCTGGAAGTTTTGGCAGCAGCCTTGAAAATAGTGAAGCCACATGGCAGATGTGTCAGCCTGTGTCAGTGTCTATCATAAAGAAGGAGCGAACAAAATCTGTACTGGCTTCAAGACTGAGCTGGTAACTTGTGTCCCTCTTGATTCCAGCCTGTTAGTGCATCTTCTACCTGAAGCTATTCTAACATTAATTGTTAATTTTAATTATTCCCTTGCTAAGAGAAAGGAGTTTATTAAAAAATATATCACTCATCATTTACAAATATAATTTCTTACCCCCTTGTTAAAAAATGGAAAATTATGCAATGGAATGGCACTAGCAAGTGTGGTATTTTTCTTTAATGTCTCTTTTTTTGCTAATGAATCTAATCTTCAAAGAGAAGTAACGGCATGATTTCCTCCAGGGAGCCAACAGCCTAAAGGAAGTTATGTACTTGGTAGTCATCACTTACCTTCCCCATCAGTGGAAGCCCTTAGTGGCCTCGGCTGACTGTCACCCATGGTGCTGGCACTTGCTCTGGCAGCCATCAGGAGTATGTGTAAATGAGACGGGGGGGAGGTTTTAAGGACTGAGATTCCAAAAACAATAAGCGTTTTTGATTCTCCTTTTTCTACACTGACTGGTTGCTTTGTGCATGTGAGGCTTAATTACTCTCGTTTGTGGACAGTAGAGCTAACAGCAGCAAAGGGATGTTTTAAAAATCTGGCAAACCACTACTAATACACTACTTGTGTACTCTTTTAATCCAAATTGCTCAGTGGAACATGGTCATTTCACCATGATGTTGCTAGAGCTTTCGCAATTCCTGCCTTCGATAACCAGTATTTAACACGCAAGTACACGTTTTAAAAGGATCTTCGTGATCTTTTTAGTTTAGCTGGGATCGGGATGACTTTTCTAACGTTTTAAAGTCTGTGTCTGCTGACTTTCTGCTGACCTACCGCTTGTTTGGTGGGGAGTTTCATTGATGTGTTGCCTTTTCTGTGCAGTTTCCTGGTTAGTTTCATGGTGGATGCCCGCGGGGGTTCGATGAGGGGCAGTCGGCACCATGGCATGCGGATCATCATCCCGCCGCGCAAGTGCACGGCCCCCACCCGCATCACCTGCCGCCTGGTGAAGAGGCACAAACTGGCCAGCCCACCACCCATGGTTGAAGGAGAAGGATTGGCAAGTCGACTTGTAGAAATGGGGCCAGCAGGGGCACAGTTTTTAGGGTGAGTGGTTCCGTGAGTTTAGTTGTTTATGCTCATGTCGCGCCTTTCATTCCCGTTATCCTGTGGATCTGGGTAGTTAAACATTGACTCTACCTTCTCTGAGCACGTAGGACAGGCTACTTAACTTAAAACATTAAAAAATGCCAACCTGCCGTTCCTTCTGGAAAGAGCCCTTGCATTTTAAGGAGAGTTTTGCCTCTTGGATGACTGCAGGATGGAGATAAAGGTAAGGAAAGCCATGGGAAGGCCAGGTCCCACCCCCATCTACTCACACAACCCTGCCTTGGAAGTCAGGAGGAGTCACACACTGAAAACTCAGAGTGAGTTTTGACCCTCTTGCTTTTGTAGAGTATTTAGAGACAGCACTGTGACAAAGAATTGTCCTAGAGGCACCCACAGGGACCCAGATACTGCACATGTTCCCAGCATGTGCACAGCTCCCTCTGGAGTTGCTGGGAGCTGCCTGTCTCCAGCTTGTGGAGCGAAACCACTCGGAGTGATGGTGGAGCACCTACTGCAGAGTGGTGGTACGAGTAGTACCAGTGCCAGGGAGTGACTATTTTTAAAGCTTAAAATAAGGGAAACAATCCACTATGATGTGGCCTTTTTTTTTCCTAATTATAAATTTTGTTCATTACCGTGAGTGGCACCCTGGTGTAAACTGCTGGTTCTGTCGGGAATGACAGCTTGTTCCTAATTTCCCCTTCTCGTTTCTCTTCCTGCTGCATGGATGTTATTCAGTAAACTGCATCTTCCTAAAAGTCCTCCCCCTCTAAATGAGGGTGAGAGCATGGTTAGCCGAATCCTGCAGCTTGGTCCACAAGGAACAAAATTTATTGGGTAGGATATGTATGGAAAAGATACAGAATGTCTACAGTTTTTATTTTGTTTCTAATTTTTGTTATTCCCATTATTTTTTTTTAAGTTTCCTAAAACTTTCAGTTGATTTATGTCACTGAAAGAAAATCATAGTGGCTTGATCTAATATAGCTCTGCTACTACCTTGTGCTTATAGGCATGTAAAATTCACTGCCAGCATTCTGCTTTCATAACTTCTGTGCTTTTGTAATTTTTTAAATTTGAAGTGTTTCTACTGCATTAAATACATTTTAATACACAGTGGCAGTCCTTTAAGTTCAACCCTGTGGTAGAGAAGGTATTTACAGGCCTCAAGTGAGACTGTTTTGGGAAGAGCATTTGTGAAATGTGATCGCATAAAGTCCTTTACTTGTGAAAGATTATTCAGAAAAAAATGTTATCAAGTGAATGAATTGATTCAGCAAGATTGGAGAAATACTAATCCTTTCAACCTGCAAGAGGCATCTTGTTAAAATAAATTTACAAAGCCAAGTATGCTACCCAAAGGGACTGCAGTGTATAGTCTAAACATGTAAGAATGTTTCCGTATGTTTTTGACTGTTGTTTTCAAACCATATTGTGAAATTTATTGCAGTAGGTTTTCAAAATATTGGTGAGTGTTTGGTGTTCCAAACCTGTTCAATACCTTCTCACTGAGTATTCTCGTTAAATGTCATGCACAAAATTGTGTAGTTTCTAAATATTTACAGAGACAGTATCTGAAATATTAGCCTGCAAAGATTGTACTACAGAGTTAGTGTTCAGCTTGTGCTCTTTTTGAACTAGAGAGTAAATATCTTAAGCAATGTATTTGAATTTTTGGTATTTTCTTGCTGTGCACAATGGGAGAGAGCAGCTACGTTCCTGGTTTTTTGTTAAAGGACTTGAGACTTGAAAAATAGACTGGGTGTTCCTAAAAGCATCTAAAATATATATTAATTAAACTATTTTTACCATTTTCATGGGGAAAAAAAAGACTATCTCTTCTCCCTGGGAATTCAATGTGCAAACTGAGCCTGAAGCTAGTTTGTTTTTCCCCATGATGGCTGTTGTGATTTCATGCTCAAGTGATGGATTGGTTAATGCACCCAACACCTGGAGAAGTACAGTACCACAGAAATGCTGCACACTTCTCCCATCATGTGTCGCTGCTTTTAACCAAGTTGTTACAAAGCAGTTAAAACCCTTTACAACCTCTGTAGGAAAATAATGATACTGTCTATTTAAATGTCTTAAAGCTGCATAATCCATAAATGTTCCCTTACCGTGTGATTTCAGTCGGTTTGTCTTAGCATACTTTAAAATGCATATCCTGCCTGTGAAGTGTTTGGCAACAGTGTCTGTTTTGTCGAGGAATGGCACATGAAGTGAATGGTGGTTTCTGTTGGTTGTTCATACAAACTGTTCAGTAGTGCACTTGCAGTCCTCTGTTGAAGGTACATTGTCTGGTGACCTTCTCATTCCCTATCCTTTCCCCAAAAATGTTTGATGGTAACTAATATAAATGTGGTCATTATGTTGTTCAACCCAGAGAAATCCATTCTGAAAGGATCTAACAATTCCCCAGTCATGTTTGCCGTGCAGAGGTTGCAGCTGTGATGCTGGGCATGAGAACCAGAAAGTGGAGCTAAAGAAAAACAGTCTCTTTTGTTTCACAGGAGCTGCATCAACAGAGAGCCAGGGAGAGCTTTGAAAACTTTGGGACTTAGTTTGAAGTTCAAAATCTACATAAATGCATGACTCCTGTTACAGTCTATGGCTGTTGCATGCACTGGGATAGCCAGACTGCTTCTGAACTGACTTTGTCCCTTCAAACTCTCTGAGCCAAATCTGATCTTTGACTATGCTAATGCCAGATAAAAGTCAGCAGTGCTGTGTGTGCTGGAGGCAGGTTGGATCACCTACACCCTGGGATAAATGTGCGAGGAGAACTCTCCTCACTAAAAGTTGCCACTATTTTTTTCGTGGAGGCAGACACTTCAAAAGATTTGCACTAAAACCGAGCTATTTATTAGTATTTTCAATTGATCCATTAATATAGTTTAAATGATAAAGGATTGTGCAGCTTTGGCAATTTTAAAAACATTTTTACCTTATAACAGTGTTAACTACTTAAAATGGCTGTAGTTTTCTTAAGCACCCATAGGAAAATAAGGGCAGTGAGGAAACATAGGGTTAAAAATAACACGGTTCCTTTTTCTCTAGCCCTGTCATAGTGGAAATCCCTCACTTTGGATCAATGCGAGGCAAGGAGAGAGAACTGATCGTACTCCGGAGCGAGAATGGTGAAACATGGAAAGAGCACCAGTATGACAGCAAACATGAAGACTTAACTGAAGTACTCAATGGCATGGATGAAGGTAAATAATTTCTCAAAGCTTTGGCTAGCCTTGGCTTCGTGGAGGCTTGCTAACATGGGCTGACTAAGGCAAACTAAAATAAAACAGTGCGGGGGGTGTCTGACTTCGTGGAATACAGTGTGTGCTCCATATTAAACTGATGGAAAGAAGGTAAGGAGAAATTGTTCTGCAGTGGCCTGGAGACATCCTGAAATGAGTGATGGATTTTGGTCTGAAGTCTTGCCAAGTTTAAGCAGAGTTTGCACAGTTGCTTTCCAGCACGAATTTGAGAATAACACCCAGCTGGAGGTACATGTGTCTGCTGCTCAGGCAGGGCCACAGGAAGGTCGTTCCCAACCAAGGGTGAAGTGTAAATATCAGCTCCATGGGGCCTTCCCACAGACACAGAGCTCGGCCCCTGGAGCATTCTTATTTCAAACGGTGCTGTTAGAGATTGCCTCCCACAAGTACACAACCTGCCCTCCTGATGCCCATCTGGGCAGTCTGGCTCTCTTGTTTTGCTTGAACGTTGCTGCTGATGTGAGAGTCCCTCAAGATGAGGGGACCCAGCTGTACAAATCCATCAGAAGATGCTGTCAGAGATGGTCCCCGAAGACAAACCGTGGGCAAAGTCAGGCTATGGGGCTGCAGCGATTCCTTGGCACCACTGCTTGCTTTTCCTAGCAAGAATTTTTCAGTGCCTGTGCTGGTAAACCATTGCTTGGGCTCTTTGCATCTGAGTGTGAATGAAACAGTTTGTGGCGCGAACTTTGGTTTTCTGCAAGGGTTTATCCACAGGATTTTCCCTGGATAACCTACAGAGAGTTGTAGCGTGAGAGGGTGCAGGCTGCAGGAAAGTTCTTTCGTTATCCGCAAAAGCACGTGAAGGAAATGATGAGGCTGTGGATGGCAGCTCTGAGAGGTGTCTGTGGGGGAGCCCTGCCTTTGATTTTGGTCTCTCCTTGTTTGATGAGCGCAGCCTCAGCAAAAGGCTTGGGAATGTGGAGAGTTGTGCTGTTGTGAGGGTCTCCCTGGGCATCTGAAATACAGCATTTTTATCGATTTCCTGATCTTCTGGGAATGGGGACAACAGGAAAGGCTTCACTTTGAAGTATTTGAACTGCACCTGAGCTTGTACAAACACAAAGCAACAGCAGAGGTCTGCTTGTTTCATGATGATTTATTGTAGTTATTTATTTCAAAATAAATGTAACAGAACCAACCAAACAGGAGGGCAGAAACACTGCAGATGTTTCGTCAGTGGGTCTGGAAAAATAAAATTAATCTCATAACTGAAGAGTACCTAAAAATAGTGGAGCAGGCAAGAGATGGATGTGGTCCAGAATAGTATGGCTTGGGGAATTATGATTGCTGCAGGATTGAATGCAGTAGTTGCAGCCTTTGAAAATGAAAAATCTCACCACTGCCCCTCCTTCTCTGCACACTGGCATGGGATTAGAAGTAGTGGTTTGGTATTTGGGTGAAGTAGTGATGCCTTTGCAGGGGTAAGGTAGTCAGCACTGATCAGCAGCTTGCTTATTTGCTTCACGTGCTTTTCAAACTGAGCTTAGTTTGATTTGGGGGTAGGAAATCTGGGCACAGAAATATAGTTCTGAAGTGCTGAAGCTTGCAACACTTACAAAAGAGTTGATATATGGATAAATTGACAATTTACAGAGATGAGCTCAATAAATAAAAACACTGAGACAGGTGGCCATGACGCCTCAGGACTTAGAGTTTAAAACAATAAGCTTCACAATATGAAGCCACAGGATAACTTTCTGATCTACTGATGGTTTCAGGTGGCTTTTTCCTTCTGTAAAAAGCTGTTTGAGGATAGTGGGTATAAGTGCAGCCAAATACTCACACAAAGTATGATGGGCATTATTCTGTTAGAGTGGAAATATTTGACACCTTAAAAGCCAAACCTCAGGAATGGCTTTTACAAATCCTGGCAGTCGTTTGTGAGAGGAAAAGGAGAAAAAATACTGCAGACACATCCACTGTATTGATTATTTGTTTGGTTCATTTTAGCTTTATCCTTCTCTAGCTAGGAAAGAAAAACAAAACAAAACAAAACAAAAAACCAAACAAACGAAACCCAAACCCACCCTGCATAAAATAGTGCAAGGGTTTTGACAAGATTCCAATCTAGTTAAATGACACTTTTTCAATGTAAAAGATCTTCCAAGCAACAACCGAAAAATTACAAATTTGTAGACTTGAGTGGGTTGGGGATTTTTTTTCATCTGAACTTTTACTGGTTTGTTACAAAATGCCACAGTCAGACTTGGCTCTGCGGGGAGCATCTTGCGTCTCAGAAGACATAACTTTGGAAGAAGTTTTACTCCAGGTATGAGCTCTGGAGGCAGAAGCAAGCTTTAATTTAAATAAAAAGCAGCCACATAGTCATTTAGAGAAATTTAGTCTGTCTTTGCAAGAAAACTCATCTGCATAATAATCTCTAAGTGCCACGAGGTGCTGCAGGAGTGCCCATTTTCTGTTGGAAGCAGCTGGTCCGTTCTCTGTCAAACCTGCTGTGATCACAAGTCCTTTCTTACCCGTGCAGTGAAGGGGGGCAATCAGACCTATATTCGCAGCTCCTTAAGACGCAGTTTGCTCCTCTGTTTTGTCGTTCCTGCTTTGCTGTCCCCCTTAGCTAGCAGGGATGAGAGCAAGGACATCCTGGCTCCTGGCCCTGGGTGGGGAGTGCCAAAAACCCGCTCTGTCCTGGAAGCAGCACCATCTGCTGGGAAACCTCGTCCTAGACCCGAAATAATCCCGAGCAGGAGGCGCCGCTCCAGGGCTAATGCAGGATTAAATAACAGCAGAGCTTTTGAGTTATTATCATGAGAGAACAATGAACCGTGATGTAAAGAGCCTGCTTTGCTTTGGTGCAGTCAGGTTTCTGCTTAAATAGGTTTTATTTTAAGGATGGTGCTGTACTTAGACAAATACAGGGCTGAGGAACTTGGCATTTTTAGGAGTAGGAGGAGGGTGACTCCATACACAAGGGTGGCAATTCACAGCTCTTGGCCACATTACATTTATTTATATTTGAATCAAATAAAATAGATCTATTTTTTGAATGTAGTATTTTTTTAGGAAGAAGCTCTCTGTCTTGTAATTGGTAAATACCTTATGTTTTCAGACAGGCTCCCTTTATATATAACTTCTGTTAGCTTTTAGAGGTACCTGTAGACAAATTGTGGGCACAAATGCACACACACGTTGGGGAAGCTAATCTTCTAAAAGTCACTTTGCAAACTAGTGAGTGAGCCAAGAAATGCAAATGTTTGTGGCTGCAGTACGCTTGCAGCTGCACAGTGTGGTTTCAGATGGGAAGCAGGAGTTTTTACATAACTGAATCGACAGATCAAATCAGAGTGTGACCTTGTTTATGCTTGAAGTTTAAAATACCATCATAAATCACTCTAGAGTGATTTTGCCACATTTCCAAGAAAAGTTTTTAAACGTGTTGCTGTTAAACTGTATGTTGTGAATGGCAAGATGAAAGACTGCACAAAAATAGCCATAAAGGACATTGCCTTATTTGAGGGTGAAACATCCTTGTGGCACTGGGAGTGTCTAGTTATATGTGTGAAACACTGAGGCTGGGAGGGTGGATCTGGTTACCAGCATCTTCCTGCCCTCAGTTTCTCCTTGCCCCTCCTGTCTTTTCCTTTATGTGGAAGCTGCCTCCTGTGTGCCATGCTCTTAGTGCAGCAGTTCCTTAATGGGCACATCTCTGTGTGGGAAGAGCTGGGATCCTGTGCTCACCCCATCCTGTGGTCTGCACGGTGACAAGGTCAGCTCTGCTTTAGCCAGGACTGAGGGAAGGTTGCACAGCTCAGAGGGCTGTTCAGTCTGGGAGGTACAAGTGAGATTTGCTTTCTCAGTGTTAGCAGAATTTTTTTGAGGGCCTGGCAAGGGAAACCAGATACACACAAAGACACCTTGAAGCTCATGAAACAGCCAGGTGTTCTGTGACTTGTCTAGCTCTATTTTGAGTCAGAAGATTCTTGCTCTGCGTTACCTTATCTGAAAGTAAAAAAAGAAAGGTATTAGATGTGGATGAACTTGATCCACAACTGCCTCTCAGCAGAGAACTGGAGTGATTGCTTTCCTTGACCTGAGACAGCCTGTGTGAGGTCCCTCTCTGACCTTGGAGGACGTGGCTGGGTTTCTCTTCTCTTGTCCTGCTTAACGTTCATGTGGCAGCATGCACCAAAGAGTGGGGAGCTGTGATGTTCTTTTCCTCTCTCCTTCCCCTCTCTCCATCTCCTCTCTTCTCCATCACTCCTGTGGAAGATCAGGCACCAAACCGTCGCAGGATAAGTGTATCATACTCATGGTTGGCAAGAGAAGACTTCTGCACACATTATATTCACAATACCATTCTCTTGACTCACTAAAGCGGAATGGCCGTAAGAGTTCTTGGGCTGTTAGAACAAGCCTGGGAGACAGTGACAGTGGGAGATTCTTCCCAGTTCTGCCACTAACTTAAAAAAGCAGAAACCTTTCTGCTTTGCCTCTCCATGCTTCGCTATCCCTAAATGTATGATGGGGTGCACAGCATACTTCTCTGTGGCTAAAACCCTCTTCCTCCAAAACCCAACCATCTAACCAAAAAAAATGCTTCAAGGTTTATCATTAAAACACTTTGCCCAGGAATGAAGTGTCAGCAGCTGAGGAAAATAGCAATAATGATATCTCTCTCTGTAAAATGCATGAGGTGTGTTCAGAAAACATGACCTCTCCCAGGACTAGTTTTCCCTGTTTCATTAATTCTGTCACGCTAACGCTGCATTTCTCAGGGCAGTAAGAGAGATGGTTTGATTGCTCATCAGCTTTTTTATTTCTGTTGTTTTTTTTCTATTAGAGGGCAACTGCATATAGAAGCTTACAATACGTATTATCCAAACATAACCTCCCTACATATAGTATAACTCCTCTCCCTGCCTGACTGTTGCTCTGCCTCTCTTACCTTCCCATCTTTCTCCTCTGAAGAAGAATGCCTGCAGGTTCAAGGGACTTTGAAATGTTCTTGTACTATTGTAAAATCGCTATTTTTCTGCTTAAGGAGAGTTTTATTTATCCTTCACCCCTGTGAGCATTTTACAGTGGGTTGTTTCTCTAGCAACAAACAGGAGATGATTGGGATTTACCAGTCAAGATTATGCCTGCCTTGGGAGTTTAAGAATCCAGTTTGTCTCCTGCTCAAGCCATTGCTTCCAGAGGCTGCGGGCAGAGTGCCTAATTCATTAGAGGGCTTCAGATATCAATCTCTGAGTCAAAGTAGATGGAAGCTGACATTATGATGAGAAATTATCCACTTCTGGTAGGTACATATGATCCACAACAGCACTGTGTGATTAATCCAAACTACATGCTGAATGTTTTAAAATGGCAAATTGACATTTTACCAAATTTGCATTCTAATTCTTTTGGAACTGTAATTGAGCTTACATGTTTAGAGGAGGAAAATGCCTTACTCACAAATTTTTTACAAGTGTCTTTTGTCTTAGTATTGTTTCTGGTCTTCCTGCTTTCTCTTGCTGGATCTGATAGAAGTGTCGTCTTTTGAGGATCAAACTTTATTTAGAAATTCCCTTTTTAAGGAGAAGAATAAGAGCTGAAATTTGTGGAGTGCTGCTGTGAAAGCCAATGAAAAGAGTGGAAAAGGCCAAGTGCAAGAAGTTACAAGGAGAAATGCATGACACTTACATCATTATCTCCATTTGTGCATGGTGTTTATATCACAGGGATTTCACCAAGGCATTTGGGGCACCAGTGCAAATATATATCTATATATCTATATATGTATATTTTTATACATACACACATACAGTTGCAAAGTTCATTATATTTTTGTTGTATCACAGAGTTTTCCCCAGTGCACATATGGAGAAAAATATGTCATGTGCCCAACTAATTAATAGGAATAGGTACTCTATGCACCTTTCTGAGCCCTGCTGACCCTACAAACTGGGACTGTGGCTGAGAGCACTAATGGTTGATGACCTGTTTCAGTTGCATCTGAGGATGCATTAAGGTTCTCTAGGAACTGATGGGCACACTGAGGTTATTTTGGGGCAGATAACCAAATGGCTGGAATCCTGATGTTGAAGGGCAGCTCTTGGTTCAGTGGTAGTGCTGGGAGACAGCTCTGTCCCTTCCACAGCTTCATGGAGTGCTTGGTGCCTGGTCAGGGTTTTTTGGATGCCAGTCTTGGCAATAACTGTCTCGAGTGCCTTAGGTGGCCAAGCTCTGGATTGCACACCTGACATGGAGGGAGATAGGTCATGAACTGACTGTGATCTCCTGTGGTTTTCTTTATGTCAGAACTATGTGGGGAAAGAGGCTGGGAACAATTTGGAGCTATGCACAGAAAGATCAGATAGAAATGAGAGGCGGAAGAAGCTTGACTGTCTCCTTCAGCCCTCCTTGGACTTCTATGCTGTGTGACAAACCTGCCATTCTGTGGCAGCTGCTGCTGCTGCAGAGATTGTCACACCTGACTACTTAGGTGTTCTAGCAAGTCTTTTTGTCTGTTGCTGTTGGCCCTCATTGTCAAGATTTATACAAAAGTTCACAGAAAAAAACAAAGCTTGATAATTGATAGCACTGAACGGCTTTTTATTTTTTACTCCTGTAGTAAATAAACAATAATAAACCCCCCAACCTTCCTAGGCATTTTAAGGCTTATTCAATGCTCCACACTCACAGATGTGTGTGGGATAAACCTGAACAAGGGGGTCCCTGAATGTTTTTTTTCCCTGTGCTGTGCCCACAGAGCTGGACAGCGTGGAGGAGCTGGAGAAGAAGCGGATCTGCAGGATCGTCACCAAGGATTTTCCGCAGTACTTCGCAGTGGTCTCCCGGATCAAGCAGGAGAGCAACCAGATCGGGCCCGAGGGCGGAGTGCTGAGCAGCACCACAGTGCCACGTGTCCAGGCCTCCTTCCCCGAGGGGGCTCTGACCAAGAGAATCCGTGTGGGGCTCCAGGTAATGATGCTTTGGTGCAGCATCTCTGTCTTGATGCACTGGAGGCTGCAGACCCTGCAGCTCCTTAGCAGTGGGATGTGACAAGGGTCTCTTTCACACCTGACGTCTGCCTGGGCACACTCAGTGTCCCTCAGGCTGGCAAAAGCCCAGCATCCCTTGGATTACCTCCATGATTTTTGCTTAGTACCCCAGGAATAGAGAGAGGAAAGCAAAGACCTGGAGCCATCACAGCCCCACTGTGCAGTCCCTGTCTCCTGTGGCAAAGCAGCAGCTTGTGAACGGGGTCACTGGGCTGCCCTCTGCCACAGGAATGCATTTGGTAGGGATTACATGCAGCTGTTTGCCAGCTGTTACTGGGTCCAAAACCTCCCATGTACATCTGCTGTGTCTTAGGACATTCACCACTGCTGTTTCTAGGGGTGAAATCTGGGAAGAGCAAATAGCTTAAACTCTACCTGGACAAACTGCACAGAAAGTGGAGGAAGATTCTGTAGGAATAGAAGGTATCTTTGAGTTCAATTAGTTGTCACTTAAAATTCCCTTAGTAGTATGACAAGTCTGATGGGTTCATGAAAAAGAGATGCTGGTTTGGATTGCAGGGCTTGAAATTCACACCGAAACACTTCTGTTAAAGACATTTCACATCTCAAGATGATTAATCTTGAGAAAATGCAAGTTCTGCTGTTCTGGTTATACAGTTGCCTTCCCAAGCTCTTCAGTGTGAAGGAAGTATGACATCCCTGTATGTAGTGTTGTGACTGCTGAGACTGCAGTGTAACGGCATGTTCTCTGCATATCAGTGCACTCTGCAATTTGAATAATAGCAAGTCACAGGTCAGCCTGATCGAAACAGACTTGAAAGTTTTAAAAAAAATTAAAAATTAAGCAGGCAAATGGATGCAAACTCCCATTACCACGTCTGTCACTTTTGACTGTAGAAAATGTGAAATTTACCTGTAAGTCTCCCATAACTTTATGCATTCTTTGTGATTTTGACCCAAACAAGTATTTCTTTCTAATAATCACAGGAAACACTGAGTTCAGCAGTCAGTTGAAGTGCAGTGTTCCTCAAGAGCACAAATCTGTGTTTGGCAGAGATGTAAGAATTGTCTGTCACCTCCAGGAGACAGGGCCTAGTCCTTACTTCTCAAGTGCAAAACAGGCCTGTTTTTGCATTTTGTAATTGTACATAATGTCACTAATGACTGTAAATCAAGAACAAAACCAAACATGCTCTGAAAAACTCTCAGCAAGTACTGCACGGACCCTTCTGAGATTTGTAGTTGAGCTCTACCATTTAGCGATTAGGAAATCCGAAGTAAATTGAATAAAAACTAAACATGAATTTCACTAATAATCACCCTTGAGAAGGCTTCCTAGGGGGGAAAAATCTACAGAAAATATAAAGAAAATATCATTTAGAAAATAATTCTGCACGTCTATAAACAATTTGTAGCTCTAGTTTAAGTATGTTCCCCTGTGTTGACAGGCTCAACCAGTTCCAGAAGAAATTGTCAAAAAAATCCTTGGAAACAAAGCAACATTCAGTCCTATTGTCACTGTGGAGCCAAGAAGAAGAAAATTCCATAAGCCAATAACCATGACAATTCCTGTGCCACCTCCGTCAGGAGAAGGAGTAACCAACGGGTACAAAGGAGACACGACTCCCAGCCTTCGACTCCTATGTAGCATTACAGGTGAGAGGAAATCCTGCTCTTTGCAAAGGTTTCTGTGGCAGCAGCTCTGTGCTCACTCTCACAGCTCCTGCTTTCCAGTAAGTGAACTTGGGTGTGCTGGGCCTCTGGGGCTCAGATCAGCTCTCCTGAGCAAAGCCAGCTGAGGTTATTTCCAAGGCTCCCACTGAGCTTTCTGTCTGGTCCCATGCCATTGTAAAAGAACTCTCCCTGCCTGTGTTATTCTGTATTTAGCCAGTATGAGGAATTTCAGTCTTGGTTATTAAACATGCTTGTCAGTAAAAGTAGCTTGCAGAAGTAATTCTGTCCTAGCTGATATGGAGGGGGGCTTGCTGTTGACTTGTAGGTGTGTTCTTTGCTTACATTGTTGTTTTTTGTTGTGTGACGTGTGATGCTACGTGTGAAGCTCAGTTGTTGGGGAACATTTATGTCTAGGTTCTCGTTCTGTGTGTGGAGATAGAAATACATTTTGTGCAGTCTGTGTGTGCTTAGTGTTTGAAGGGAAATCTCCCTGGTGTGTATTTGCACAGGAGGCACTTCCCCTGCACAGTGGGAGGATATCACGGGCACCACTCCGCTGACGTTTTCGAACGACTGTGTCTCCTTCACCACCAACGTTTCTGCCAGGTATGGGAACACACCTTCCTCAACACTGTGCGTGGCTGTGTTTTGGCTTTCTGGAAGCCTTTCCTGAGGCTGATGAAATGGTGGTGGCCCAGATGCTGCTTTGTGTCAGTGTCCCACACATCCAGGGCTGCACACAAAGCTGTGATGGGGTCTCCTGGCAGGCACACAGCCTCTGAAGGCTCCATGCCACACAGGGCTTTGGTTTTTCTGTAAATGGCAACAGAAAGGGAAAGCTTAAAACGTTCATCCCATTAAAAAAAAAAAAAAAGGGGCGGGGGGGGAGGGTTCATAAAAATGTGTTTGTTTAAAAATTTAAAGACATTTAATTTCTGGCTATGGGCTTTTAAAGTTGAAATTATATTAAATTGCTCTCACCAAAATATTGTTTGCAAAAAAAACTGATGAGTTGAAATTTATCTTGATGGATTAGATGGACTTTACATGCTGATTGGAGGCATTTAACAGGATCTCCACAAATCACATATCCTAGTGGAGAAAATTCATGATATAGCATGTAGAGAGTTTATTATTCAGTAAATTACATTGCAACTATAAAAGCCGTTATGAAAAGAGAGAGAATTGCTGGAAAACCAAATAGATCAGGGCTGAAATATTGTGGGAAAGACTGATACAGAGTATAAATTATTTTTTGATTTGTATCACACTTGTCTTCAAACTCTAAATCATAAGATGAGAAAAATAACACTATAACACCTGTCCCTGGGAAACTTCACCATGGGCCTATTTGGTTCAGCCTAAATGGGAGGTGTGGTTTTGCTTTGTTTGTTATAAAGGTGTTTGTTTTAGCAAATCAAATGTGTAGTGAAACATCAGGACATTACAATATACATTGTGCATGGTCACAAGAAATTAGATTTCCCCACTTTGGCTTCAAATGAGCCTTCAGGTAGATAGTTTTATGAGACACCGGTGTGAAAAGGGTCAGATAAGTATGTCAGCATTTCATTGCCAGGTATTCCCATTTCTGGATGGTTAAACCTGTAGTGAGAGTAGAAGGAAAATTACACCTCTGGCAATTCTGCAAGGACAGTACACATGCAAAATGACCAAGGATACGGGCCATAGCTCCTCTTTAAGGCTTAAGCAATGTTGGAACATAATGAAACGTTGATTTAATGGTTTGCTTTTTCCCCACTCAGATTTTGGCTCGCAGACTGCCACCAAGTACTAGAGACTGTTGGGCTGGCAACACAGCTTTATAGAGAATTAATATGCGTTCCTTATATGGCGAAGTTTGTGATATTTGCCAAAATGAATGACCCCGTGGAATCCAATTTGCGCTGCTTCTGCATGACTGACGACAAAGTAGACAAAACTTTGGAGCAGCAAGAGAACTTTGAGGAAGTTGCAAGAAGCAAAGACATTGAGGTACATTCCTCGCAGCTGTCTTCCTCCTTGTAGGTGGGCGGTGTGTTTTCCAAGTAGCAACAGCTCCTGCAGAAGCCACGAGAAGCCCTGTTAAATAAAGGTTCACAGCAAGGCTGTGTCATGAAACTTCTCAAAAGAAGAACAAAACAGGGCAAGACTAGAGGAGCATGAGGGCTTCTGGATGTCCTAGTGCAGTCTGCAGTGGGGTTTGTTGCCCAGTGCTGTCAAGTTGCCCTGGCTGGGCTTTGCAGAGGGAGGAAATTCCTCCTCATTGGCCCTGCAGACAGTGGTCATGAGTAGGCTGGCTTGCGGTGAAATCACAGTCACCAACTTCTTATTTCTTGAAGAAAATGACACAGTCTTACTTTAGAAAAGCAGTCAGGTGGCTCGTGGTTTTCCAAACTGCCTGTACTCACAATACCTTGCCGTAATGCACAGTGATATTCTAATTTGTTGTTGAATGTAACCAGCTGGGCACTTGTGTTAAACTCAGGAACTATCTGAGGGAAATCATAATGCTTACATGCATGAATCTACTATCAAAAGAGGTTTTATTGACTTTTATTTCTTGCTTTGATAGGTTCTTGAAGGAAAACCTATTTATGTTGATTGCTACGGAAATCTGGCCCCTTTGACTAAAGGAGGACAGCAACTTGTTTTTAATTTTTATGCTTTCAAAGAAAATAGACTGCCATTCTCTATCAAGGTAAAAGAAAAACAAACGAAAAAAGTGATCCTACTGCTCGCCACCCTTCCCACACTCCCTCTTCCTTGTTTCAACCCTATAGAACTGACTTGCCCTGGGATGTAAGTGTAGTTTTTTGGTATGTGAATAACATGGAGAGGGTGCTATGCTTGAAGCCACAGCAGAACTGCTGGCAGATCTGGGTACAGAATACCCATGATATGTGTTCACAACCTTTTACTAAAACCATATCTCACATTAGAGCCCCAAGGTATTTACCAGTAGATCACAGTTTCTGAGGGATTAAGCAAAGGAGATGCATTCAGTAACATACTGTACTGCAGAGCAGCCTTCAGAAGGTGTGCGCAGACTGTTCATCTCTAAATGGCCATGAATGAGGGTTCACTTTCTTTAGCCTTGTCACAGCTGCCCTGCTGAAGAGGTTGTTAAACATTTTGGTAAACACCAGTGCAAAACATGGAGAATAAAATGAAGTGAGCAGACAGTGCCTGCCAGTAATACCCCAGCATGAAACTCTCAGGTTGGACTCACTCAACACCTTGTCTTGCGTGGATTTGCCCTCATTTAGGGAGCTTCAGGCTGACCTAACTCTTTCACAGTAACACATTTTGTCCTTCAGCACGTCAGGCTGAGCTCCAGCTTGGTATTATTAGTCTTTACATAGAAAGAAAGAAATTGTAGAGAGAAATTGTAGGAAGAAATTCTACAATTAGAATCTAAAGCTCCTTATAGAAATTCTGAGAACTGTTCCAGAAACCTCCTCTAGGACTCTGAATTACTACATATTACTACACTGAAGCAAAATTTCGTTTCTAGGTAAGAGACACCAGCCAGGAACCCTGTGGTCGATTATCATTTTTGAAAGAACCAAAGACTACAAAAGGACTGCCACAAACAGCTGTTTGCAACTTGAATATCACTCTGCCAGCACACAAAAAGGTATTCGTTTGGAAAAGTAAACATTTTTCTCTAGGGTTGGGTTGGATTTATTTTTGTTCCTTTAGTTTTTGTCTCTCCCTTTTTTTTTTTTTTTTTTTATTTCCTGCTAGTCATAAAGAAACCCTGTGAACTGTCAGTAATGAGAATGCTTTGGAATATGATAGAGGCTTTTAAAATGTATGTTTTATTGGTTTCTTGTATGTAGAACGCTTTTAAAGTCTCTTGTTACTGTGGTGTCAAGTTCCTATAATTTTTACGATTCTGTTTACAGCTCATGCTTCAGCCTGCAAGTCATAGGTTTATGCTTTCAGTAATGTCACGTGTTTATTTGCATTGGATGTAAGATTTTTTTTTTTCTTTTGCATTGACATTTTGGATTTGCTTTGCCTTATAAATCAGCTTGCATTTTGTGCTCCCAATTTGGTCCTTTTCATATCCTGATATTCTTTTCCCTGCTGTCCATTATAATATTCCTTGTCTCTGCAATGCATCTTGGGACCAAAAGGAAACAGAGTCAGATCAAGATGATGAGGTAATATAAACACTGTCTTCTGTTTTTATTTCCTTCAGATTTAGTGAAGAAAAGTAGTATGTTATAGAAAAAAACAAACAACTATTTTTAACGGTGGTGTTGAAATGATACCTACAGGAAAATAACTATATCCTCGACTTCTGATGGGCTGTTGTAAAACAGTAGAACTGCACAAATATGGAAAACCTCATAATTATAAATTAAGAAATTAAACCAAGCACTGAATAAAAGCAGTTTAAAATTTAACTCATTTTCTTCTGGAAAAGGATATATTTGTGAATATCAGACCAAGTCAAATTTTGGCAAAATCAGGAAGAGTTTAGTGGATAGTATTTTGCCTCTTGGAATAACACTGACACTGCTATGGTAACTTGTATTTCTGAGAAGGAGGAAGATACTGCAGAGCCCACAGTAGTGATCTTTAATATCTTACCTCTGTAAATAAACTGGATTCTTTAAAAAAAAAGTAAACCGGCCAAGAGAAATTTCTAAATATTGTGTTCAGATCTATTTTCAAGTAAACCTCAGATATTTGCAGCTTAAAAATCCACTGTTTCATGGAAACTGCAACATTAGATTGTCAGAAAATTGAGTGGGTTTTACTCATTAGAGGTAGTTAAAGATGAGATCATCTTATAAAAAAAAAACAAACAAAAAAACCCCCCCACAAACCTACGCAGATATTTCCAATTTACCTAGCAGCAATTTTTTTTCCTCTTCCTGGGGGCAAATAAATAGCCGTTGTCACCTGCTGGTTAGAACAGCTTAAAAAAAACCCCAAACAATAAAATCCAAAACATTCCTTACACGTTAAAAAGTAGTAATAGAAAAACCATCACTTTATCTCCACAGAATTTGTTCCCAGTGAGCTATTATATAACTATAATAATAGTTTTCTTTCTAAACAAACTGTATTTTTAGCCACATATTCAAGTGAGTTGATCTCTGAAGGACTATTGATATTTAAGACACCACAGTAGCAGCTATGCCACTGAACGCAGCAACTTATGAGGCAATTTATTAGTTAACGAGAGTAGTCTGCTTTCTAATCCACATCTCTGCATTTTGTGCATATTAAAAAATCCCCTCCCATGCCTTTTTTTGTCCTTAATGTATTCACTCTAAAGCCAGTTGTACATTGTGGTGTGTGTGCTTTCGGGACAAACGGATCTGGGGGGGTATACTCAATCGGTCTAAGTCACACTCTTATGAATGTTGTGTCTGTACCTGTGGTCTTCTGTGTTGACCTCCTGTTTCTAGCCAAAGGCGGTTTATTTTACAGAGAATGAACGGTATCACACCATTTCTAGTCGTGTGAAGCAGTTTGTTAAGTGATAATGCAATAAGACAGTGGTATGGAGGTACTTTCAGGCAGGATAACGAGCTGCTCCTGCTACCTAAGCTCTTCTACCTCATAAGCAGAGGAATGAACTGAGGGCTCACTCTTAGGGCTGCAGCCCCTTCCCTGCCTGCTGTGGAAGGGTGGTCACTCACAGTTTCTGTGGTCACTGACAGCAGGTTTCTGTGCAGCCACACTCCCCGCTCGGCAGTGCCTGACACTCATCACACTCAGGAGCACAGACTGCCTCTGCCCCCTCCCCGCCTGCTCGCCCAAATTCGGCTTCAGCATGCCGTCCTGAAGCTGAATGGAAGCACTCATTCTCCCTTGTGGGGTTGTGTGCCACAAAAGCTGCCCATCCTGCTGAGGTTTGAGGCCAGGGGCTGGGGTTCCCAAGGCCCTGAATCCTGCTGTGTTTTGTTGCAGACGGAGAAAGCCGACCGGCGCCAGAACTTCGTCTCCCTTGCTTTACGTAAGCGCTACAGCTATCTGACTGAGCCTGGAATGAGTGAGTTGCTCTTACCAAAGTACTAAACCATGTAGATGTGATTGCTCATAAGAAGAGACATTTTTTCTATAAACGTTGTATTTGGTGTCGCTCTGGAGGAAAAAAAAAAAAAAAGAAAAAAGAGAAAAGGAAAAAAAAAATGCTGTCTAAAACAAAACTCTTGGATGGTCTGTGAACTCTTGTGTTGTGAGAGCTTGAAGAATCCTGACTGGCAAGTTATGTGTGTTAGTTAAGTTAAAATGTAGTAGTTTTTGAAAATGTCATGTAGTTCCAGAGTAGGAGGATTGCAAATTGCTTTCAAAAAGAGACTCTTCTTCTCCCCGTTGTAACGTTAGAGAAAGATGCTGTAGAACAGAATGTTACACAAAAATTCAGAAAGCCACTCAGATAAGCACTTAAATGTTTGGATGCTGAGCCAAAATAGACTCTCTCATATTTTATATTTTCCCTCTTTTTTTCTCCTCCCCTTCCCTTTTTCCTCTGTTCCCTGCAGATGCTTTTTATTCCCTGGCACCACACATTGCTTCCTCTTAAACATGTGTTCCCCTTGACCAGAACTGTGGCTTTCCTTTCCTTCCCAGTTAAATACAATAATGTATTTGGCTTAGCTTTTCTTCCTGACTTCTCCTCTCTGAGGTCAACTGCTATTTTGTTCCCCATTTCCAGGCTTTTTCTTGCCTTTTTTTCCCCGCTCTTTTGACTTCTCAGTTGCTACCCTGCACCAGACCCTTTGATATAATTCCATAAAATCCATAGACAAACATCATCGGGTCTTGGGAATTCCCACTGGATGGCTGCTGCTTAATTATCCCGTAAGATCTGTGGCTTCTTTGGATCAGTTGTGCTCCAGAATATGTTACACTTCGCAGGCCGGGAAGAAGACTCCAAGCATATAACATCTGAAGAAGCTATCAGATCTGCTGAGACATCTTGATGGACTGTTAAGGTATTGTCACAGTCTTGATGGGAACTGAGAGAGAGGGAAAATGAAGTTTCTGGAAAGAAGGTTGATGACTGTGTATATCACTCACAATAAATTTTTCAGCCCTTACTATCAGGGAAAAAAAAAAAAAAAAGTCTTATTTATTCACCAAAGGTCCATTAAGTCTCATTTGCAAACATTTGACAGACAGATCTTTTAGCTGTTCAACTGCAGAAAGGAACACAGAGGCAGCATCTTTAAGGTCCCTGAATCTGTGATTTGACAGGAAAAAAAGAAGTTAGGAGGGCAGCCTGTGGATTTGCTTGCCTCACCAGTCAGTTGTTGACAGACCAGCTCGTGGTGCAGTTGGGTTTTTGTAAAGACACGTCCTAACACTAACTGCTCAACAAGTTATTAGTTCTTTTCAGAATCATTTTGGGGTTTGTTTCTTGACCTCAAGACTGTATGAACTTTTGGTGAATGTTAGCAGCTACTGCTAATTAAATCTTCATAATAAATTATATTATTGATATTATCTTCATAATAGTTCATTTAATGAAGTACATTTTGGAGTTGGTTGTTTTGGGTTTTTTTCAGGTGGAGAGAGAGAATTGTGTTTCCACTTAAAAATATTGTAGTAAGGAAAAGTGGGTGTTTCTTGATTTAGTCTGTGCCAGTCAGGCCTAGTACTCAAGCTCTCTTCAACATAAATGTTCTTACGAAGTATCACCAGCCATCCACACTGATTTCTGGGCTCTGATTGGCTTCTATAGGACCAGCACATTTCTCCTTGCAGGATATGGACCTGTGGTGCACTGAATATTCACTATTTTATAGGAGTGTGTGTGCTTTAACAGTTTAGTGTTAGTCTTGTTGAGCTTCTTTCGCTGTGAGTTACTGTCTGTCTATAAGACAGATCAAGCAGGTTTGACAAATTATTAGTGTAACTTCAGACAAAGGTATGTTGAATAAGTTCTTTGGATACTTAAGCTCCATTTCTAATTCCAACTTTAAAGAAAAAAAAATTCCTCAAAGTTGCTTTCAATGTCAACTCTCTGAATGTTATTGCTGTATCAGAGGATATGTTTGTGTAATGGGATTCCCAGAAATACTTTCTGACATGAGTGCCTCCTGTGATGCAAAATGTGGTTGATGATGATTCTGTTCAAAATGCCTATGAATAAGCTGAGAGTTCTGGGGGATGATAACATTTAACAGGTTTGTCCTTGCCAGGAATTTATTACATAATCTATTTTTCTTTGACTGCTTTTCTAATGTTACCTTTTGAGAACTATAAAGTTGAACAGGTCTGTCTTTGAGCTGATACAAGAAATCTCCTCAAAAGGTACCAAGACACTACATCTTGTAGAAAAAGTGTACTCTTCTTTTAATGACCTCTTGTGAAATGATTTTGTAAGGTTTACGTATTTGTGCTTAATACACCATACAAAATGTATTAATCTGTGTGCTCGTTCTGACATGACATTTGTGCATGAATAAAAACTGATTCAGTTGCTTTGCCTGCTCACGACTATCATACATCATACTTGCCATATTTCATTTACGACATATGCTTCTTAAAATCATTTCATGAAAAGTTTTACTTTAACTTTTTCCAGATAAAAGGAATATTGCATGAGAAACAAATGCATATGTTCCTTTCTTTCTTTTTTTCTTTCTTTCTTTTCTTTCTTTTCTTTCTTTTTTTTTTTTTTTAAAGATTGACTCAGAAAAGCTCTTGCTCTTATTGGCTTTGTGAGTGTGAAGCATATCCGAATTGTGCATGGAAGATACAGATTTGAATTTATTCCAGTTGCTTCACAGTTTGCACATCAATTGCCTGTCACTTAAAGGAATTTTGGTTTCTGCATGAAATAATTCTGAAGTGGTTTAAAAAAAGATTTTAGCTACATAATGTCATTTTGCGCAAGTTTATATTTTTGTATAGGTTCAAATCTGAACAGAACAACAATAGAAATTATTAAACGGATAATTATAGTTGCACAAAGCAGAGACATACCTAAACAGGCAAAATAAAGCTGATACAAGTATTTCAGAAGTAGCACATCAGAAAGTCAATAGGAAGTAAGAGAAGAAATTTTGATGTGGCTTTATTTTTACCTTACGGATTCCTTTTGTGTGTTTTCTGTTCTCCATTGTTTGCAGATTTGGTTGCTATGTGCTTTCTGTCTTCCATTTCATGTTGCTTTTTGGTTTGGACCAGTTATCAGTATATGGCTCATTCCTAATTTTTTTCTTTCCTTTTTAAAATCTTCTTTTGCCTCCTTCATCCCAACTCATGCAAACAATTGTACTTGCTTTTTGTAATATTACAACGTTTACTGACCAATTTTCTTCTCTGGTCTCTCTGTTTTTCAACCATTTTTGTTGATTTTTATGTTTGATTTTAATTTAACAATTTAAGAAACAGTTGAACGGAGTGCAGGAGCAACAAGATCCCTACCTGCTACTTACTCATACAAGCCATTCTTTTCAACACGGCCATATCAGTCATGGACAACTGCTCCAATTACAGTGCCTGGGCAAACCAAATCAGGCTTCACTTCCTTATCAAGCTCTTCCTCTAACACTCCTACAGCTTCCCCATTAAAATCAATATGGTCTGTTTCTTCTACTTCGCCAATCAAATCCACGTTAGGAGCTTCTACCACATCTTCAGTTAAATCTGTTAGCGATGTAGCATCTCCGATTAGATCGTTTCGGACAATCTCTTCGCCAATAAAAACTGTTGTCTCGCAGCCTCCCTACAGCATGCAGGTCACTTCAGGCTCTTTCGTCAGAGCTCCCGCAGTCACAGAAGCTGCCAGTCTCAAAGGGCTGGCCTCCACTACCACATTCCCCTCTCGGACATCTCCAGTGACTACAGCAGGATCTCTCTTGGAGAGATCGTCCATAACCATGACGCCTCCAGCATCCCCCAAATCCAACATTAACATGTACTCTTCGAGCTTGCCGCTTAAATCGGTCATCACATCAGCATCCTCACTTCTGTCGTCCCCTCTAAAGTCAGTGGTGTCACCTGCTAAGTCAGCAGTTGATGCCGTTTCATCCACTAAAGTCATGATGGCCTCGTCTCTCTCGTCGCCAGCAAAACATGTAGCTGGGCACACAGATGTACCATTGCTAAATGGCTCTGTGTCACCTCTGAAATACCCATCTTCTGCCAACTTAATAAATGGATCCAAAGCTGCAGGTGTTTTTCAAGACAAGATCTCTGCAGCTGCACATTCTGCAACTTGTGCTGCTAACGCAGTTGCTGACACGGCTGAGAGAGTGTTTTCAACAGCTACAACAATGTCCTTTTCTCCACTCAGGTCATTTGTATCTTCAGCACCATCAGCTTTCCAGTCAATGAGAACTCCTCCTGCAGGTGCTTTGTACACAGCCCTTGGGTCAATATCTGCAACTACCTCATCAGTAACTTCATCAACGATAACAGTGCCGGTATATTCTGTAGTCAATGTTTTGTCTGAACCAGCATTAAAGAAGCTCCCAGAGTCGTCTTCACTTACAAAATCAGCCGCTGCGTTACTGTCACCTATTAAAACATTGACTACAGAGGCACGCACGCAGCCTACCTTTACTCGAACTTCATCTCCAATAAAATCATCCTTGTTTTTAGCACCCTCTGCTCTCAAATTGTCCACACCATCTTCCTTATCCTCCAGTCAGGAGATACTGAAAGATGTTGCTGAAATGAAAGAGGATCTGATAAGAATGACTGCGATATTGCAGACAGATGTCGCAGAGGACAAGCCGTTCCAACCTGACATACCAAAAGAGGGTAGAATTGATGATGAAGAGCCCTTTAAAATTGTTGAGAAAGTAAAAGAGGACTTAGTAAAAGTTAGTGAGATTCTGAAAAAGGATGTGTGTTTAGAAAGTAAAGGGTCGGCTAAAGTATCCAAAAGTGATCAAGGACACCTGTCTGAGGATGACTGGGTAGAGTTCAGTACAGAGGAGATTGATGAAGCGAGACAGCAAGCTTTGACAAGCCCTCCTATATCTGTTCCAGAGAAGGTCCAAATTAAAACTAAAACCATGTCGGAAAAGGATTATAGCTTGTCAAAAGTTATTGATTACTTAGCAAATGATATCGGTAGCAGTTCATTAACAAACATAAAGTACAAGTTTGAAGAGGGGAAAAAAGAAGGTGAAGAGAGACAAAAGCGCATTCTAAAACCAGCCATCGCTTTGCAGGAACACAAACTTAAAATGCCTCCAGCCTCCATGAGGCCTTCAACATCGGAAAAGGAGTTATGTAAAATTGCAGACTCCTTTTTTGGAACAGACACTATTTTAGAGTCTCCAGATGACTTTTCTCAACACGATCAAGATAAAAGTCCCTTGTCTGACAGTGGCTTTGAAACGAGGAGCGAAAAGACACCTTCTGCCCCACAAAGTGCTGAAAGCACGGGGCCAAAACCACTTTTCCATGATGTACCCATCCCTCCCGTCATTACAGAAACAAGAACTGAGGTAGTTCATGTCATTCGCAGCTACGAACCATCATCGGAAGATATTCCAGAGCAGAAGGCAGAGGAGCTACCGGCCTCAAAACCTACCCCTACGTTTATGGAGCTGGAGCAAAAACCTTCTGGGTCCATTAAAGAGAAGGTTAAAGCTTTTCAAATGAAGGCCAGTGGCAGTGAAGAAGACGACCATAAGTGCGTCCTTAGTAAAGGTGTCCGAGTAAAAGAAGAAACTCATATCACTACAACAACTAGAATGGTTTATCATAAACCTCCATGCACGGAAAGTACCTCAGAAAGAATTGAGGAAACAATGTCCGTTCATGACATAATGAAAGCCTTTCAGTCTGGACGTGACCCTTCCAAAGAACTGGCAGGTCTGTTTGAACACAAATCATCAGTAACGTCCGATGTTAGCAAGTCTGCTGAAACTTCACCACAACATGCAGAGAAGGACAGCAAAATGAAACCCAAACTGGAGCGAATAATAGAGGTCCATATTGAACAAGGTAATCAGGCTGAACCTACTGAAGTCATTATTAGAGAAACAAAAAAGCATCCAGAAAAAGAAATGTATGTATATCAGAAAGACTTACCTCGGGGAGATATTAACTTAAAAGAGTTGGAAAAACATGATGCTTTTCCTTGTTCAGACGAACAAGGTCAGCAAGAAGAAGAGGAGCTCACGGCCGAAGAGTCACTTCCTTCTTATCTGGAATCCTCTAGAGTTAACACTCCCATGTCCCAGGAAGAAGACAGTCGCCCTAGTTCTGCTCAACTCATGTCTGATGACTCTTACAAAACACTGAAGCTTTTGAGTCAGCACTCAATAGAATACCATGATGATGAGTTGTCAGAACTAAGAGGGGAGTCTTACAGGTTTGCTGAGAAAATGCTTCTTTCAGAAAAGCTAGATGTGTCTCATTCTGATACTGAGGAGTCAGTTACTGACCATGCTCTACCCCTTAGTGCAGAGTTACAGGGGACTGATAAACGATGCAGAGAAAAAGTAGCTACTGCCCCCAAAAAAGAGATTCTCTCCAAAATCTATAAAGATGTATCTGAAAATGGTGTAGGTAAAATGTCTAAGGAGGATCATTATGATAAAGTGACAGTGTTACACTACACTGGAGATGTTAGTAGTCACAAACATGCGATGTGGATGCGCTTTACTGAGGACAGATTAGACAGAGGTAGAGAGAAGTTGATATATGAAGACAGGGTGGACAGGACTGTTAAAGAGGCAGAAGAAAAACTGACTGAAGTATCCCAGTTTTTTCGGGATAAAACAGAGAAGTTGAATGATGAGCTACAGTCTCCAGAGAAAAAGCAGCATAAAAAAAATGGCAAGGAAATACATTCTAGCCAGAGCTCTGCCAGCAGCAGCCCTGAGAAAGTTCTGCTCTCTGAACTGCCATCGTCTGGGGATGAGTGGAGTAAGGTGAAGCAGTACGCACATGATGGGAAGTGCTTTCCCAAGGTGGATGAAAGAAAAGCATCCAGTTTGCCCAGCAGTCCTGAAAAAAGGATATATGTGCAACCTGCAGAGGACTCTAAACGAACTATGGAACACAAAGGAAGTGCTCAGCAGACTGGAGTACCTGAGACTGGATTTCAGCTGAAGCAATCAAAGCTCAGTTCCATTAGGCTTAAATTTGAACAAGGTATAAGTCCCAGAAGTAAGGACATAACTCAAGAAGAAAAAAAGCTGGACGGTCAGTCCAAAATTCCAGTAAAAAAATTGCAAGAAAGTAAGTTACCAGTGTATCAGTCCTATTCGAGAGAGAAACACGCAAAGCAAATAGAGGTCATTGATGGGGGCACAGCTTTACAGAAAGAAGTGAAAATCCATGAAGCCCTTGTTCCAGGTAAAGGGAAAGCTGTGGAAGACTTTCATGCTTCAGACACTCAAAAGCAGAGAACTGAGGAAATGAGGAAAGGCGTGCCAGAATGCATGTCAGAACCACGGGCAAAGGACCTGGTGTATGGCTCAGACTCAACAACGAAGGGACACTGGGACAAAAAAATCTATAGGACGTGGGAAAGTCCTGGAACTTCTAACCATAAAACACAGAAGGAAAAGCTTTCACATGTGCTGGTTCCAGATACAGTAAAAGAAAACCATGTTGACCATGCTGAATCTAAAACTGACAAAAAAAGCGAATTTATCACTGTGACAGAGCACAAAGTGGCCTCAAATGGAATTAATTCAGAAGAAGTGAAGGAACTGACTGTAAAATCCCCCTCAAAAAGGGTTTTGTACAGAGAATTTGTTGTCAGGGAGGGGGAGCGTAATGGTGAAGTGGCTGATAAAATATCCAAAAGGAAAGAAGAAATTGCTGTGTCCCATATTCCAGTCAGAATTGTTGAGGAGAAGAGAGCCATGCTTGATGGTGTCTATGAACTTTCAGCTAAAGTATCCCAATCAGCTGTGATTCAGGAGAAAGTTGAAAGACAGATTGATTATGTGGAAGATGAAAAAGTAAAACACTCAGAAATCAGGAAAGTTACCAAGCAGCAGAGCTCAATAGGTCTAAGTCCTCCTGCTGAGGAAACAGAGCTATCCCCTAGCAAATCACCAGATTCTTTAGAATGTAGCCCAGGAAAGGAATTTCCTTCAAGTGACGTAGTTGACCCCGGTGCCAGTGATTACTTGGATAAAGTCGCACCGCTAGTAAGCACTGAGGGAGTAAAAGAAATTAAGACCTTACCTGTTTATGTCAGTTTTGTTCAAGTAGGAAAGCAATATGAAAAAGAGGTACAGCAAGGAAGTATTAAAAAAATTGTCAGTCAGGAAAGTAAGACAGTACAAGAGACAAGGGGGACATTTTACACAGCTAGGCAGCAAAAGCAACCTCCTTCTCCACAAGGTAGTCCAGAAGATGACACACTAGAACAAGTGTCCTTTATAGACAGCTCTGGTAAAAGCCCTTTAACACCAGAAACTCCGAGTTCAGAGGAAGTGAGTTATGAGTTTACATCTAAAACACCTGACTCACTAATAGCTTATATCCCAGGCAAGCCCAGCCCTATACCTGAGGTATCTGAGGAGTCAGAGGAGGAAGCAGAGGCTAAGACAACATCTGTGAAACAGGCCGAGGTTGAGGAGCCACAGGTGGACAAAGCATTACCTAGTCTTATGAATAAGGACTCTAACAAAAGACCCAAAGGTAACAGAGTTGCCTATATTGAATTCCCTCCTCCTCCACCACTGGATGCAGATCAAGGCGAGTCTGAAAAGAAGCCTCATTATTCCACTGAGAGTGAAATGGAGATGACTGAAGTGAACTTGCAAGATGAGCATGACAAGTGCCAATTGGCTGAACCTGTCATCAGAGTACAGCCACCTTCTCCTGTGCCACCGGGAGCAGATGTCAGTGACTCCAGTGACGATGAATCCCTCTATCAACCCGTTCCGCTTAAAAAGTATACGTTCAAACTCAAAGAGCTGGAAGATGACCAGAAAGAAACCTCAAAACCCAGAGCCCCTGAAAAGATTGAGAAACAGAAAGAGTTAGGACATCCCACTTCTGGGAAACCCAATGAGTTTGACACTGGGCTTGATTCACCCCAGAATGATGTAGTGCAAAACGGGAGTAACAATGACCAGTCTGTCACAGAGTGTTCCATAGCAACCACTGCAGAATTCTCCCATGATACCGATGCGACAGAGATTGACTCTCTGGACGGTTATGATTTGCAAGATGAAGATGATGGTTTAACTGAGAGTGATTCTAAACTTGCAGGTCCGGCAGTTGAAACCAAAAAGGACGTATGGACTACAGAAGGCATTCTAAAGCAGACTGATCGCTGCTTTAGCCAGAGTAAGCTTGAAGTCATTGAGGAGGAAGGCAAGGTAGGCCCTGAAGAAGACAAGACGCCTTCAAAAGGTCCATCTTCTGACAAAGCTGGAGATAAGAGCGATAAGAAGTCAGGGGCACAGTTTTTCTCTTTGGAAGGCAGACACCCTGACAGGACTGTATTTCCTGACTCCTATTTCAGTTACAAAGTAGACGAAGAATTTGCAACGCCTTTCAAAACTGTGGCCACCAAGAGTCTAGATTTTGACCCGTGGTCCAATAACCGAGGTGACGATGAAGTGTTTGAGACTAAATCAAGGGATGATGAGGCTAAGCCATTTGGTCTGGCAGTGGAAGACAGATCTCAAGCAACAACACCTGACACAACACCAGCCAGAACTCCAACAGATGAGAGTACGCCAACTAGCGAGCCCAACCCCTTCCCATTTCATGAGGGGAAGATGTTTGAGATGACTCGCAGTGGTGCAATTGACATGAGCAAGAGGGATTTTGTTGAAGAAAGACTCCAATTTTTTCAGATTGGTGAGCATACTTCTGAAGGGAAGTCAGGGGACAAGGGGGAAGGGGATAAAAGTACAGTCACTGCCATCACACAGCCACAGGCAGGGGACAGCACTGTAGAAACAAACCTAGAGAGACCAGTAGAAACAACAGCAGTTGAAAATATGCCCGGCATCCAGGCCAGTGGAGATTGCATGGAACAAACACTTGGTAGTAACTCAATGGAGAAATCATCGGCAGCAGTAAACGCTTCCAAAGTTGATCCCAAATTGCGCACACCAATTAAAATGGGAATTTCTGCTTCCACCATGACTCTGAAGAAAGATGGCCCTGGCGAAGTGACAGATAAGATAGAAGCTGTGATGCCAAGTGGTGAGGGATTAGAAAATGAAACTGTAGCAGTGATTGCGAGTTCAGCTTCTAGCCAGATGAGCTGTAGGCAAACAGAAAACACTGATTTCCCCAAAGATAATTTTAATAACAACAACAATTTGGATTCATCTGCTGTCCCTAAAGATGATATTACCTGTAATGTAGTGCTAAAAGAACATTTGGAACCGAAATGTTCCCTCCAGAAAGCTAATCAAGCGAAAAGCCCTTCAGGAAAAGGTACAGGGACAACACAAGGACACAGAGTAAGAGATAAGCAAAAGCCACACGGAGAGCAGCAAAAGTCAACAGAGTTGGTAGGAGCTAGAGGAAAATCAAAGCTTCCTGTAAAGGCCAGCTCAGTAAAACAAGTCTTTTCACAAAATAATCTCCAAAGCAATACAGGGAGTAAAGCGAAAGAGGCTAGTAAGCCTGACAAAGCAAAACAAAATAATTCTTCTCCCTGTCTAGAAGCAAGGTCTAGGATTCCTGTAAAAAACACACATAGGAGTACTCTAGCTAGAAGAACTCCAGCCCTGCCAAAACAAGAGCAGGTAGAGAAAGAAAAACCAAAACAACTTCCTTCTAAATTACCAGTAAAGGTAAGATCTACCTCCGTCACCATGACAACAGTTAAAGTAAAGAAAAATCAGCTTAGGGAGGTATGTAAGCATTCTATTGAATATTTTAAGGGAATTAGTGGTGAGACATTAAAGCTTGTGGATCGTCTTTCTGATGAAGAGAAAAAGATGCAGTCAGAGGTCTCTGATGATGAAGAAGACAGTACATCAAGGAACACATCCTTATCAGAAGCTACTCAAGTTTACCAGCCTTCCATTACACCGAAGTCTGCTAGAGACATGAGAACAGAGGCAGCATCTATAAAATCAAAGATTGAAAAGGCCGACAGTGAGAGGAGGAGGAGTAAGAGGACTGGTGAGAATGAAGGCAGTCAGGTTTCTGGAGCTCTCATGGCTCACCTCGTGGAGATCAAGCCTAGTTTGTAAAACTTTCAACTTGTTGATCCTAGTGCATGAACTGTTGTGATTGCCTGTGGAGTGACTTAACTGTAGTTTTCATTCTGTCATTGTCATCTGTATGTGCTGTCTTATTCTCTTTTTTCTTCCTTCAAACAAATTCTGTACTGTAGAAAGCTAGTGAAGCATGCCAAAGACATTCATGTAACTCAGAAATTGATGTAACTCAGAAATCAAAAGATGTCTTTTGTGACAGTATATTTGTTCTGTCAAAGTAGAGAAAATAGACAATCTGGCCTTGGCGGTTTTCACCAGTAATTGAACAATTTGTCTACAGTATAACAGCTAGATTGTCAGCATGTTTGGTTTCATTACACGACATCATGTAGTTTTACATTTTGGCTTTACACAGGTGAAAATCTAAAAGCTGTGAAAAAAAATTTGTTTTGTAGGTTATTAGGTCACACAATCATTCTAGTAAACAATATAAGCACTGTCAACTTAGTCAATTAAAGCTATTATTTATAATAAACTATTATCCGGTATTGTGGTTTTCTGTGCAAAATCTTTTTAATTGAGAAATTGTAAATCACAGGTCCACAGAGTCCATGTGAACGAACAGATATAAGGATGGCAATTGTAGCTGATCACCTAGGACTTAGCTGGACAGGTAAGCTTTCCTGCTTTAATATTGAAATCAGTCTTTGCTATTGCATTTTCAGGTATTCTTTTACCGAAAGGCGCGGCAAGGCTGCATCAGGCTCTCCCAAATTCACAGCTAGCTCAGCTTCCCAAAACTTGCAGAGTATTGCTGGGCAAAGATGCCTAATATGAAATTATTCCTTGATCTTCCAATAAATCGAAGAGAAACTCAGAGAAAATAGCAAAATGGCTTTCCTCTCAAAACGTTCTCCCAAGGAGCTGAGAGGCTCTACCTGCCTGGGCTCCGGGCTGCCCCTGGGGTGTTTGCTGTCCCTGGATAGCAGTTTCCCCCAAGCCCTGGTTGCAGAGAGCCCAGCAGCCAGGCAAGTCAGTGCTGGAGGCTCTGCCCATCTGTAGCCCCCTAGCCTGCCCTTCCTGGGCTCACAGCTGCAGCAGCCAGCTCTGCCAGGGCTCAGGTGACGACAGCACCAGTGCTGGGCTGCACAGGGTGCTCCCCGGGGAATAACAATCAGTGGCAATAAACAGAGTTTATAAATTAGCAGCGATGAGGCAATCTCCAGGGAGGGCTTTCTCATCATGTTTAAGTGGCTTACTGAGTGTAAGTGTGATAATTGCTCCCAGGGATAATTGAAATTCAAAATGATGTCTTAGGAAATTAAAGTATGGGGATATAATGCCATGTTCATTGTTACCTGTAAAGTCTGTGTCAGGCAGTTTTGTTGAGGTCTCTGTGACCTATGAAAGTTATTATTTTTAAGCTTGACAAGGCAATTGAGGGATTTGTGCTTTCTTTGGTGTTTTCGGGTTTGTTTTCTTTTCTCGCTTGCTTTTTTTGTCTTTATAGAACTGGCAAGAGAACTGAATTTTTCTGTGGATGAAATAAATCAAATCCGAGTAGAAAACCCAAATTCTCTTATTGCTCAGAGCTTCATGTTATTAAAAAAATGGGTTACCAGAGATGGGAAAAATGCTACAAGTAAGTTCAAGTAGTTACTTCTGTTGTTTATAAGTTATAGCCCATTTCATCTGTTGCCAAGTTGAAGAAAACTTTTGAATGTCTTTCACAAACCATCAATGAAAAAAGAAGTTTCAGTTACATTTTTACCAGGAGTCAGAAATATGTCATATTTATTCATTATATACACAGAAGGAAATTATCTGTTCTCCACATCCATAATTGATGTGACAAGTAATGAACTTGAACTCCAGTAAATAAAATAATAGGGAAAACTTTCCAATAGCAAGGAGTGTGAAACATGGAAATGACTGCCTGGAAAATTTAGGTAGTCTCACAGTATTGCAGGTCATAGGAAAAGGCTAAACTTCTTCCTGTGAGGAGTGATGGAGACACTGATTCTGTGTTGATAATTCTGGGTTAATCTGTACATTTCACTTGAATTATTGCTCAAACTGAAAGAGAGGTGTTGATTTTTGTGCGGTGTCAATGGTGTTCATTACCCTTCTCTGATCCACAAACTCCTACACACCATTTGAGTCTCCTTTGATCTCTTGCACTGTAAAAGGAGTTTCCAGTATTACTGTGTTGTCACAACAGGATTATTGTAAATGAGATTTCATGATGTACCGCACGAATAGCCTTCTATGCATTATTACCTACGTGACTGCCTATTCTGTTGTTCCTCAAAACAGAATGGTAAAAAGGATTTTTACACTGCCTTTACGCTCCAGTAAAAGGATATTTTGTGTCAGTAGTAAGTAAATATGTTCTTTAAGAACTACCTGACCTTACTCTTTGTGCCTTTTGTGTTTTAGTATAATTATACTTTGAGAAAGTACAGACTCTTAATAGATGTGTATCTTGAATAAGTAGGCAGCTGAATGACTGCTCAGACAGATGCTGGGGTTTGCTAGAACCAAAGGCATTGGGACATGCCAGCAGTTTGTAAGTAATGCAATGTGAATGTAACTGAGAAAAATGATCACACAGTTCTGCAATGCTGAACCTTTTTCTGATGTGTTTTATTTTTTTTTTTTCAGCTGATGCCTTAACTTCTGTATTGACAAAAATTAATCGAATAGATATCGTGACCCTGTTGGAAGGACCAATATTTGATTATGGAAATATTTCAGGCACCAGAAGTTTTGCAGATGAAAATAACGTATTTCATGATCCCATTGATGGTAATTGAATTCTGTAGTCATATTTAATTCAGTGACATGTCCAATAATACAATAATGTTGTATAAACCAGACTTTAAAGAAAGATTGTAAGTTCTACTGGAACAATAATTTTAAATGTGTAAAGGGGTTTTCCTCTCCTAAAGCATGATACAATAGAATCATAGAATATCCTCAGCTGGAAGGCACCTGTGAAGATCATCAAGTCCAGCTCCTGGCCCTGCACAGGACAGCCCCAAGAATCGCACCATGTGCCTGAGAGCATTGTCCGAACGCATCTTGAACTCTGGCAGGCTTGGAGCTGTGACCACCTCTCTGTTCCAGTGCCTGACCACCCTCTGAAACAGCTCCTCCTAATATCCAGCCTAAACCTGCCCTGACACAGCTTCCTGCTGACTCATTTCAACTTCCCATCGACCAGGGCCCGCAGGTCCCTTTCCACAGGGCTGCTCTCCAGCCTCTCATTCCCCAACCTGTGCACACAGCCAGGGTTGCTCCATGCCAGGTGCAGAAACCAGCACTTGTCTTTGTTAAACTTACGTGGTTGGTGATTGCCCAGCCCTCCCTGCCTTGGAGCTGCTCCCAATTCCATATCATCAGCAAACTTCCTTAGTACACCGTCAAGTCTTGCATCCAAGTCATTTATGGGGATATGTAGGTTGCACATTAATATCTCAAACAATAAACTCAGAGTCCCACAGATGTGTGCCTGAGTAAACACTGGTTCCCACCAGCTTCAGTGTCAGTTGACAAGACCAAGCTTTTCTCCTGCAACAGTTGTCCTCTGTGGCTTGCCCATATGTATTTTTTATGTACCTGGTATTTAATGCTCGACAATTTACCTGGGAATACGTGTATTCTTTGGCTTCCTGTCTAGATATGTAGTGGTAAAAATTCTTCAAGGGATAAAAAAAAAAAAGGAAGAGCAAGGGAACAAGGGAGCGGGGGGAAGTGGATAATATTTGCATGAAATAAATTAATGTGCAGTTTACTACCAAGCCTCTTTGAGGCAGGTGAACATCGATTGGTTTATGAGTTCACTTGGAGCATTTCTCCAATGGCAGTAGAAATATAAGAAAATGTTTTATTAGTGCATGAGTGTGAATATCTTTTTCAGTCTGCTAATTGGTAAAGTCGTGTAATAGTTTTCACATGGAAACTGTATCAACTGAAAGCAGAACTGTGCAGGTTAAATTTGAGTCAGATTACAAGCAAAACTGAATTTCTCCTTGTAAAACAAAATTTCCATAGAAGTGCTTATTATTTATCAGTATACTGAAGATGCTAAGTGTTGACTTTTTCTTGTTTCAAACGTTAGATAACAGGCACTGGATTATTACTTTGATTTTATTCACTTATAAATAGCTCCTTAAATAAGATTTTTTTTGTAAGTAACATTTCTTTTGGTTTTTGTAATTTGTTCAATTATGTTTTGGCTTTCTCTGTATTTTAGTAGGATTTTTTTTTTTCTTCAGAGCGTATGAGCTCAGTGTACCTCCATTATTGAGCAGCATTGCTGGTCATTGATTCATTGCACTACAGAAATAGTTTTCTGTTGACATTTTAAGAAAGTTGCTCTTGAAATGTTGCTTGAGCCTTTTGATAGTAGCATCAATGTTTTTATGAAAAAAGCGCTTCTCTGCAGTTGCTTTGTGTCTCTCCTCTTCTCTGAACCTTCCTCAAGCTTCCTTTCCTCACCAAGACCAGACCACCTTTGCCTTTCTCTCGGCTGGTTCAGGAAACAAACCCCCAAGCCCTGTTGATGCACCTCCCCTTGCAGGCAGCACAATGGCCAGTTAACCACACAGCATGTGTTTTTTCCTTTCCTAGGTTGCCCAACCTCATTTGCCAGAATGCGAACTTAAGGTTTCGTTGCCATTTTTTTATGTGTGTATTCAGTTTAATCCTTTCGTATGTTTTTTTTAATGTTTTCATCAATTTTTCTTTTCTCTTTATTTGATCAGTGTATCTGATTGTACCAATGTCACCAAGATCACCTCAATCTTCAAGATCACCAAGATCTCCTTACTCACCACAGTCCTCTCACCCGTATAACTTCACTGTACCTGAAATATTCATATAGCTCTCCCTTGTTGTGTTTTTGGTCTTTTATCCCTTCATTAACTTCCTTACTTTAGTTTTTCTCTCCTGCTGTGTATTTAGATCTGCTGTCTTTTAGTATCCTCATTGGGATCCATTTCTGTTCTTCATTCTTTAGCTAGTCCATTCTTGTACTCTGTGGTTAAATTGGAGGTATATGTTAGTAACACTGTATTTCTGGTATTGTGTATTTTTATATAAAAGCATATTAAAAATGTGGACCTGTTTTAGAAAGAATACCTGCCAACCAAAAAGTGGCTGTCCTGTGTTATGATCTACTGCTGTCTTTAAAATCTGTTCATTAAACTTCCAAATTTAAAAAACAAAAATAAATAAAAGCTTGGAAATAAAGATCTACACAATATGGCTGCAAGAGATTGTCTTGTATGTAAAGGGACAACCACCCTTGTCCACATTAGATTTATTGCATGCCCATAAGACAATCTGCTATAGCTTGGAAATGTTTAAAATGGCTGCACATGCAATTGCTGAAAACTACAGACTATTAAAAAATAGTCAGACGTACTGGCTTCACTGTAATATTCACTGGCAGTACTCATTCTTTGTTCTGTCTCTTTAGGACAAAGTCACAAAATCTATCAGAACTGCACTGGTTCTTATACACTTGCACCTCCTCATATGTTTCATACTTTATGTAACCCATGAATCATTTGGCATTTGCTTATTTGTTGCTCCATGCTTCATCCCAGTCAGTCCAAATGTGCTGTCTTCCTTAGGTTATCCCTCCATCCAAGTGGAACTGGAAACTCCCACTGGGTTGCGCTTCGTGCCGCCCACCCCTTTCCACCAGGACGATTTCCTTAGCGACACCTCTAGCCTAGAGTCACCCCTTAGAACTCCCAGTAGACTGAGTGACGTGTTAGTGACCTCCCAGGGACACGTAGATGGTACAGCAGCAGCACCGCCAATGGTGACTGAAGAGGACACTTCCCTGGAAGACAGCAAAGTTGATTTCCCAGAGCCTAGAGAAGGAACACCTAAAGATATTTCTGTAGGCGAGAGCCAGCTGGAGGAAGTGGACCTTAAAGATTTTCCGCGGTATCTCGGTAGTTATGGCGGGATATCCAGAGATGCTAAACAAAGGCAGAGTGAAGAGACTAGAAAAAGAGGAGTGAGGACTGAACAGCCCGAGAGAGAAAAGTCTGGTACTGATGAGGAGATGACGGCAGAAAAGTTTAAGTCTCTGTTTGAGGACATTCATCTGGAAGAAGGAGCTGAGTCTGAGGAGATGACGGAAGGAAGAGTGTGGTCAATTCTTAAAGGTGTTCAACAAGCAGAACGCGAAATGTCTTCAATTGCAGGTTGGCAGCCTGACTCCTCCAGCGTCTCCGAGGCACCAACGTCGGGGCGCAGGATAGGCAGCAGCCTGCTGGATCGCCTGGATGAGAGGTGAGCACCCCTCTGTGTGTGTCAGCAGGCTCCCCACGCTGCCTCAGCCACCAGTAGCACTGCACAGGCGCCGAGAACATGTCTATATGCTTATATATACAGTTAAAGGAAAAGCTTGATTTGGCCTCAGATACACTTGTCTTTAAAGATGTGTGTTTATCAGGTTTCATTCTCAATATAGGCATTTGAGAAGTACTTCGTGTTATCTTTAGCAGGTAATATTTCTTTTCACATTCTTGTGTATTTCTATTTATAAGTCATCTCAGTGGTGCATAGATGTAGCTGGAGTCAAGAACATTATCTGAAACCTGGATACTACGTTACTCTTAATTTTGAGCACCATTGTAGCAGTCATCCTTTCCATTTGGCCTCTCTTTGCCTTCCCTCAGATAATTGTTACTTTTCCCGTAAGCCAGTTTTTGAACTGTCACTTTCTATAACGTTTACTTCAAGCGTATTACGTCATGCTAATTTACTAGACTTTTTAAAAAATGAGTTACGAGGCACAAGAAGGTAATAATGGTGATACTGAACCCTAGTCCTGTATGTTGTCTCCCAGCATACTGCAGAGGAAGGAGAGATGTACGTGCTGCTTTCCCCCTGCACTCTCCCAGGCTCCACTTGTCTCTGACCTAATGACCTGCAGAGAGGGATGCTTTCTATGTATCTATCCTCAGTGCAATTCTCTTGTACGAGCTTTCCCAGCCTGCCCTTGGACCTCCTTAAGCTTTCAACACTGACAGTATGTGTTGTCCTGTTCAGTCCTACTGGTGCCCACTGGGCAAGGGGTTCCTGCAATCGCTAATTGAAGGAGCCAGGTGTGCAGGAGCTATAAATCAGCACAGAATGATTATCTGCACAGTGATCATTTGTCTGTGAAGCAATCCACATCCTTTGCATCTTTGACTCAGGATGTTTTAAGGTTCAAGGTAGCTTTAGATACTCTCTTATCAAATCCAGTGGGAATTTGGTCATTGATTTCAGCAAATTCATTGTCTTTCAGTACTGTAAAGCACTTGAACTACTACTGGTGTGATTCCTGTTGTTAAGCAAGTGTTGCTATTCTGATTTTATGTTATGTTAAATTAGTAAAATAGATCACTTCTGGAAGTAAAACGGCTTCCTTAAGAAGACAACAATTTCTAGCTAGAGGAATTCACTTTGTTATCTTTTATAAAAGTTTTGCCAGCAAACAGCTGGCATATTTTCATATGTCAGCATTACACATAGTGTTTAACAGAGAGTGAGCAAAAATACAAAGGAAAACAAAACTTTGTGAGAGGTGCAGGTGAACCTCTCCATAGGTAATCTGAGGCAAAATTCTGGTCAGCTTTCTATCTTTTAGTAAGCTTCCTTGCCTTTGCCTCTGCATATTACTGAGACTTCGCAGTATCTAAGGACTTATTTGCAGATAACGGTATTTTTTAAAAGGCAAGACCTATCTGGAGTGCAGATATTGTACTTTGGGGGAAAAATAACTGGTAATTGCATGGTAACAGATACTTTCATCACTTCTTTGATTAGAGAGCGGTTTAAAAATTAGTGCCTCGAGGCTTTAGCTCATGATTATACAAGAGAGCTGGTATATTTTTTTTTCTCTTTTTCTTCTCCTCCACCAAGTAGAAGGAGATTAACATAAAACATTTGGCCTTGTTTCCAGTATCCACCGTATTTTCATTGCTTCTAGAATGATGCCATGATGCAGAAGACAAGGTTATTAAATAGATTGATGTTTGCAAGTGAAGTCTAAAATTTTACTTTTCTCTGTGTGAAACGTATGGGCTCAGACTGAAGGCTCAGTAAGAGGCTTGGTGCTTTGCCCTTCTGGCTGTGATTTAAGCCCTGAACAGCTGTCTATTCCTTTCTCTTTTTCTTGTAGTTCGGACCAATGTCGGGATTCTGTTACCTCATATGTCAAAGGAGAACTAGGGAAGCCAGAAACAAATGGAAGCCTATCTGAGTCCACATCAGAGGCAAAAACTAAATCCTACATCCAGGAAGCTCTAAATGATGTGGGAAAACACAGTGACAAAGAAGTCCTGAAAACAAAGTCCCAGATCTCAACTGGTACTGATGAGCAAACATTATCATCAACAACATATCAGAAATCTTTAGAAGAGACCAGCAAGCCAACAACAGAAGGCAGCAAAACATCTGTGCCTGTCAGTGTGAAGAAGATGGGCTGGAGTACTTCTGAGGATGGCAAGCCAAGAACAAGCATCCAAGAGGAGGAGGGAGCAGTAATGTCTGAACAGAAGGTACAGTATGTCCTGTAATAATTAACAACGTGAGGAGTCCCTGTTGCTTGACATATTGGTTGACAAATTTTTTTTGTATGACTTGTAATGGTGTTTGTGACAGGGTTAGGGGTTTTTCTTATCCTTCTTTATGCCTTTTCAGTTTATTTTAAAATTGAGGAAAATGGAAGCTACTGGAATTTTTTAATTTGTGTTGTGAATAGAATGGGGTGGAGTCAGGATAGCAGGGGAGCCAAGAAGGGCTGCATAATCCCCTCCCTGCCTGGCCCTGAGCCCTGGAAGAGGTTAGAGCAGCTTCTGGGAGCACTGTCCCCCTTCACTGGGGAACAGGCCCTTCCCTGCCATGACATTCCACCTGTGCACACAGTGCCAAACTGCTCAGCTGTCCTCCATCTGTTCCCACTAAGGTGTTGCCACTGGTTCCCCACTCTTTCTGTGACACTGAAGCAAATGATAGGAGCAAAGAAATATAGGGACCCTTCAGGCTCTGTCCTGCTTTTTGTCCCCAAAACTTCCTGCATTTTTTTTTTACTCTGTTAATTTGCAGAAAAAATAATTTTTGGTAATATTTAATCTCCTCCTTATGGTTTTATTTTTTAAAGGCCTTGTTCATGCCAGTTTCAGAATCCATCTAGCCAAGATGAATAAAAAGATTTCTAAATGTGTAAAGCATTTTTCCAGGTGGTGGTTCTTTCTCCTTAAAATGCTGCTGAGGGGTTCCCCTTCCTTTCTACCTTGCCTGACTCATACACCCTTAACTGCAGAACCCCAGTTATAAGTTGCTTTCTGACAATGAAGATTTTGATAGCTTTCTCAGTTGCTTCTATTTATTTACCAGAAGCTTAGAAGGAAAGTTGACTCAAAGAATGGCTTGTAGCCCAGTAGCTGCGTGCACCTCACACCCCAGCAGTGGGAGGATTGCCACAGAATAGACCTCGGGGCCAGCAGGGAACCAGGCTGAAAAGGGGAATTGCAGAGTTTCTTCTACATTCCTCTCTCTGCTGAGATTGTCTTTTCTTGAGTATAATACAGGAGGAGATTATAACTTCTGGAAGCAAGATATTTCAGTAGAATCGTTTCTACATGATATAGATTTTTTTTTTTTTATTGTAGCACAATAAAAATGTTGGCTGTGGTGGGCTGCAGTAAATCATTCAGGTTTAAATTAGTTCGTTTTAAACTATTATTTTGATTATACAACCAAGAATTCTTTTATTAGATGGTAACGTAATCAGTTTCAGCAGTTATGCAGCATATGATTGTTATTATCTTGTTATTAGTTCGTGACACAGTAAGATCTTTCCTAATGTTTGCTAATTACTGGAATACTTTAAAAATGTAAGTAAGAGCCTTTGCCTTCTTCAAAGGCAGTTAAAGGCAGATGGCAGCGTTCCTCAGTGTCTGTAGGCTTTGGGGCAGACCTCACTCTGGTGGTGCCCTGCTCTGATTAAATGCAGGAGTGAGTGTAAATGCACGCTGTAACATGCCGAGGGTGTGCTGACATGCTGCACTTCCCCCTCTGCGTTCCCATCAGTGGGAAGAGAAGTTGTCACCCACTTTTGCGTGCTCTTTACTGTTGGATATCCCATCTGGATTGAAGAATAAGCAAGTGCTTTTCCTAGGCATGCTCTCTGCACTACTTTGCTTTATTGGTAAAGGTTAATAATCTTGTCTATTAAATAACAAATCTTTTTATAGGCATGATCTTTGAATAAACTGGTATCAGAAAACAATGCTGTTTCAAAATGTGGGTCTCTCACAAAGCCATAATGGGTGAGAATCTCGCAGCTGTTAGAATGACAAGAGCTGCTTCCATTATCTTGTTGATATTTCTTCAATAATGCCTTGTAATCTAATTTGAATTCAATAAGTTTAATTACTAACGCAGTTCAATTCATGGTGAGACGCTTCACATGCTGTCATGGAAACAGAAAGAAAAATTCAACTGCAGTCTTTCTGCAAGGCATTCTTCAGAAATGCTCCATAAAGAGAAAAGTATGGAAGAAACAGATTTACATCTGTGGAGAGAAAGTGGGAACAAACTAAAACTTCTTGCCAAAGTAAGATATTTTTATCTGTGACCTATTTGGAAAGAGCCGGGAAGCAATAGTCACCCACCTGCAGGAGAAGGGCTGCAGCAGTGTTTTGGCACAGAGTTTGCACCAAGAGATAAACTCAGACAATTGATCCTGGTGTGACGCCTGGTGATGTGGATGAAACAAATCCTTGGCCTCATCCCAAGTCCACGTAAACATTTACAGAAGCACTGCAGTAATGGTGTAGGTCATATCATTCTCTACAAATGCTCAAGCATCAGATTCCAGTGATCTTTTTAAATGAAAGGAACTCAGCACAGTTGCTCTGTTATCCCAAAGAGGATGATGTCCAGCACATGGTCAAGGTGACTCTCAGTGTCAGAATTCCATCACAAATAAACCACTTAGAGCTGTTTATTAAAAATAACTCTTCCTCTAAAGCCTTTGTGCCCTCTGGAAATCTTCTGCTTTCTTGTTACTTCTTCAGGAGAGGATTGATTTATGATTTTTTGCATCTATATTTGACTAGTGCCAGAGGACTGCAGATGAATTCTGTCATCCTGCCCTAGATGCTTTTTGTTATATAGTTCTTTTTCTCCTCCACCCACCTATGCCCACTCTTATTTTGCACATTAATTTCTGAGAATTGCTTCGTGTTCAGGACATCTTGGGCCAGATTCAGAAAGAAAAACAGATATGCAGTTCACAATATCCGCTATCCATGATTTTAAAACCAGTTTGAGGCTGTCACTGAGTAAAACATAGAGGAAATTTTCAAATTTCTCTGTTCAGGAAAGGGTTGGTTCAGGCAAATACCATGGGAGAAGGGTCTCTGCCCTGTGTCTGTCACACACACAGGTGGGAAGCCCCTTGTCAGGCACATGCACAAGAGCTGCTCGGCCCCAAAGCTGAGCTCCTTGGGTTTTGGAGGGGAAAACACTGGGGCTGGCAGAGGACAGACACTTGTGTGTAGCTGTAACACCTGTTAACACCGGGTTGAGACCAGGACCGGGCTGTGCCCCCTGAGCTGGGCTCTAAAAGCTCCCTTCTTGAGAAAATGCAGAATGATTGTGCTTCACACTGCAGTTTTACCACTTAGAAAAACAGATAAATACTGAACAGGAAAGCCATTGATGTGGAGAAGTTCTTCAGAAGGTCTTTCTGTAACATTCTGTGTGGAGGTGCTTCACTGAATCTTTCTATGTGACTGTCTTTTTTTTTTTAGGGAATTCACTTCCCATACCCTGTGAATCCATAAAACTCATTTGAAAGAATAATTTTTAGGAGAAAAAAATTCAGTGAGTTATGACAAGGTTTAGGGGTTTTTTAACATAAATTTTAAAAGAATTACATAAGGTTTTGAAATTTCACTGGTCAGGTGCATTCCAAATACCATTTTCTGAGACTTGAGAGCTGCTGAGATATTCCATAGCTGGTGTAATTATCAGGTTACAGCATGCCAAGGAGCAAAAAGGCCTCCTCCATCACGTAGTTTAGCAGTGAAACTGCGAGTCATTATGTACACAACAAAGACAGGGAAAACACTGTCCGTGATAACCTCTGTTTTCTTCTCCTAGTCCTGATCAGCATGTTCTGTCTTGCAAATGTGCTGTTCAAATGTACTAAAACTGCATTTATTAGGAATGTAGTGACAGTGACAGTGAGATTGAGAGCGATTCAAGCTCAGATGAAGAGCAGAGAATTACTACGAGAGTTTACCGACGGCGGTTGATTCTGAAGGTACTTTGTGATTTGCTTTCTTGAGGAGACGTTGGCATGAACACGGGTTTGGTCTGCTGTGTCAGAGTGTCAGTTTTGGCATACTGGAGCCCCTGTGGTAGTGTGCTTTCCATTGCCAGTAGGGATTTATAATCCAGTGCTAGGTTGCCTTTCCTTGCTTTAACACAGGTTTATGGGTGTCTTCTGTTGGAAAACACCTGTGCTGCATGGAGTGCTGTGTCCTTCACTGCCAATTGTGCATGGCATCTTAAAGACTGCAGCTAGATGCAGCATGTTGGTCTCCTGTAGAGCAAGAATCAGCCACTGAGAAAGATAGGTAACAATCGTTCCTTTTTTTTTTTTTCCTGTTGTCTTTAAAAAATTCTGAGTTACAATTTAAACATTTGCAGGAATATATGAGTGGGATACAGGAAAATACAAGGCACATACTCTGGTTGAAACTTGTGATTCTAAGTGCTTAATGTGTTCTGGAAAAACTTTCTCCCTACAGCAGATGATCCTGATTTTAAATCTACCAAAGTTAATAAAAGTCTGCCTTCAGTAGACTCTATTTAGTATATTTATTTACAGATGGCCTTTACTTACGGCACAATATACTATATATACTGATAACAATGGTATAATCATGTAAGTAATTGTATTTGCCCTTGCAATTTTTTATGTGGTCATACAGTATGACATAATTTTCCTGCAGCGTAGAGCATGAAAAAATAAGTCTGTTAAAAACTATTATGTAATTCTTCAGTAACTTAAAGGATTTATTAGATTCTTATTAGAAAATTACATAGTCAAGCCCTGAAAAAACCCAGCAGGGCACCTTAGTGCTGTTACAGCACTAGTGCAGTTTGCCTAAGCTGTAATTGTTACTTTAGGAATAAATTGTGACATTTCAATTGCACATATCTATATCACTGTTGCCTGCATCCTTTGTGGAGAGGAGTCTGCACACCACAAAAGGCACTGCACCTTTTGTGTAATGTGGGTGGCAGATAGGCTGCTCTGCACAGCTGCCAAAGGTGCAGATGCTTTTGGAAGAGGAAGGGTGACTTCACTTCACCGTGAATTCCTTAAGTACACCCGTTGTGCTTCAGACAAGACAGGAATGGCAGAGCTGAACTCAGCAGAAATGAATGTTTTGTTGGATCCCCCATCTCCCCAGGCAGAAGCTGCCGCCTTCCCTGAAGGGCCCTGGGCCTGTCAGGGTCTAACCCTTAGTTGTGGTTTAGCATTTAACCACGACACCCTTCCTCACTAATTCCCCCTGCAGATGAGCCGTGACTGCTCAGGCTCAGGAACGTGGTTTCTGTTTTCAAACGGGGCAGGTGGCCTGTGGCCATCACGGCCCCTCCAGTGCTGCAGGAGTCTCTGGTAACACAAAAGTGTCAGTGTGCTGCAGATTCAAAGCCTGCATAGTTGGCCTGTGGCTAAGGGCCCCCACCCAACTTATGGCTGAACTATTTCGGTGTCCGCCGGTTTGCAGTCAGGAAATGTTGGAGTAGAAAAGGGGAAAGCGTGTCAAAGGCAGCTTTCTTTTGCTCTCTCTCTTACAGCCCCTGTGTTTAGAGAAACGCACAGAAAATTGCTTTTCAATGTGGTGGTATAATTTGGGGTAGAACTTTTAACAGAGCCATGGTAAAGCAGCATATTTAGTGTTGGAATCTGCAGCTAGTGCAGGCCTGGTGGGAAGGGTGTGCATGGCGAGTGGAGGCGGCTGAACCTGCGCTGTTGGGAAAGTGTCTGATCTCAGCTGGAATAGAGCTGTACCTGTCTCTTGATTAGAAAATACATGTGATTCTTTGGTTATTTTCTGATCATGTATAGCTTCTTTTTTTATCCCTCACTCTGCATCTTAAGCTCAGAACAAGAGAAAGTTTGAGAGCAACAATCATCAGGCCTTTTAGAGAAAGACTTTCGTAGTGGAAGCAACCATTTTCATAAGGTGAAGTTCATGAAATGGTAGTATGAAATGGAAAAATCAAGATTTAACATTGGACCTGGACATTTTTCTGCACATTCCCGGGAGTGGAGGTTCACTTTGGGAGGACTGAAATCCCTGTGAGAGAAGATACAAGCTGAGGTGCAGCTCCTCAGTCAGGGAAGAGGTCTCAGGATATAGTGCTCAGACGCCTGGAGCACTGCCTGCTGCCTGCAGAGGGAAAATAACTCACATTGCTGCTGCAGGGCCCCCAGCAGCGGCTGGAGCAGCAGGTTCTCACCTGCCAGAGCCTCAGTGCCTGCCAAAGTGGCTGCTGTGCCCAAACCCACAGCCAGCTTATGTCCAGCAGCAGTGGAAGGGAATGAGGGTGTGCTTGGAGCCTCCACCGAGCAGAACTGCATGTGGGAACTGTGTTGTTTTAATGTAGCCCTTATTAATAGGATCATAGAATGGTTTGTGTTGGAAGGGACATTAAAGATTGTCCAGTTCTAACCCTGTGGCATGGGCAGGGACACCTTCCAGTAGACCAGGATGCTCAGAGCCCTATCCAGCCTGGCCTTGAACGTTCCATGGATGGGTCATCCGCAGCTTCTCTGGGCAACCTGTGCCAATGTCTCACCATCGTCACAGTAAAGAGTTTTTTCCTAATATTAATTGCTCTTCCTAGTATTCATTACTGCCTGCATATTGCGTTTAAAGCAACAGAGGTACTCACGCAGCCTGCAGGCATAAAGTTTGCTGGCACCAAAACCTTGAGGACAAATTGAGTGCTGTGGAAAACCGGCTTTGCCATGTGCCTCCACAGGTGCATTCAGGGCGGAATTGCTTCATTACCTTTGCTCTTCTTTCCCAACTTGTTTTTCCTTTCCATGCCATTCTGCAGTATTGCTAACACTATTACTTCCGTTTAACTGCTACCTTAGTTCTCTGTCCTGGCCCAAATATGGGGCAAGACTTTTCTCTCCCACAGAGGTATTTTCCCAGCAGCCCAAGAGCTGAGTCCTGGCGAGTGCTCAGTACTCTAGAGCACATTCCCATGAGATTTAGCACTTCAGAGGGCTGAGCCCATAAAACCAGACAAGCAGGGACTGATGCCCATTTCCACATGTAATAGGATCTTACTCTAACCTCAAGGTAGTGCAGATGTTTTTGTTTTTCTTCCTTTCCCCTCTTGTGTTCACATGGTGGATTGATGGGATGGGGCATTGCAAAAGAAATGGGTTTATGGTAGTGCAGGAATGCGAGCAATTAGCACACAAGGGGAAAATAAGAGTGCTTGCCACAATGTGGACATTCAAAGCCTGATCCAAAGCTCCTGTTATTCAGCCGTGGCAGGAATCAGTGTGCAATTTTTCATGCTTTTTCAGAGGTTGTTAAATCTTCCATGGATACAAATTTTTGGCTAAAGCTGTTTTAGTAAGATTCTTGCCAAAAGGTCTGTGGTAGAATGTAATGGAAAATAAAATATATTTCTAAACAGTGGTTATTCAAATCTGATGTAATTTAGAATCTGGTACTTTTGCTATTTCTTGCCAATTTTTATTGAAGACTTGTCCCTTTTCGTACATCTTGCCCATGAAATGCCCCATTAAAGATCTTGGAGGGTTTGGTTCTGCCTTCATGGGAGAAGTGGGCTGAGCAGCAGTTAGTCAAAACTAGAGCCAGCAGCTTCCATGGTCTTGCTATTCAGGGGAAGCTTATTTATGGAAAATAAAATGTGGCCATCCTGTCGGTGATAAGAATTAAGTGCCTGTGCCCTGTGTGAGGAAAATGGGAAGCATTTCCTTTTGTGTATTCAGCTGGGCACAGCGACTCCACTGCAGTCTCTGTCTGGCTGGGAGAGCTGCAGGTAAATGCCCTTTCCCTGTCCTGCCTCGTGAGAGCTGGAGCTGTTGGCTCAGTAAGATAACATGGAGTAAATCAAACCCCAGACTACAAGTCTTGTTCATCACGTTGTCCTCCATGCCACATGCACCAGACCTATGCCCCAGCTCCCAGTAGTGGACTGTACTCTGTCCCATTTGCAGCACCATTTGCTCTCTGGTCTCCTTGCTATGCCTGTTGTTTTGTTGGGATTTTTCTCCCCCTCCTGTGGCTTTAGCAATACATCTGCAAACAAGCAACTACAGACTCAGCATGAGCGCAGGCAGAGAGTTGTGGCATCTGGTTAACAAGGTCTCCCTGAGTAGGCAGAACTCACTAATGAAAATGACCTTAATGAAAGATGTTTGTTTCTCCTACTGCTGCCACAGAGGCTTGAGACCCCAAGGAGACTGAGGCGCAGCTGCTGTTCATGCATTACAAGAATGTGATCTCGAGACTGAAGGGATTATGTCCTGATGCTGGCTTAGACCAGTGAGGGAAGAGGTCTGAGCGCTCTGTGCAGCTCCTGTTCCCATTGCGGCATTGCCTCTGGTCTTTGGCAAAATTAAACATTTAGGATCTTTCCATCTTGCTTATTTCCGCCTGCTTTTCAATTCCTTTTTATCCATGTGGGTAAGATGCATCCAGCTGCACCTTTTTTCTCCGCTGTTACAACAACACTAGATGTATGGGAGGAATAAAAGGGACTATTATCCCTCTAGTAACAAAACAAACATGAAAGAAAACCAGAGCTCTGACAGATCTACAGTGAACTTTGGCACAACACTGCAGCACTGACTGTATAACTCCGTTTATCTGAAGGTCCCTGGGAACACCCATAATCTGCAAATAACTGTTAAGAAAATCAGTGGAGCTGGCAGAAGACTTTGAGGAAACTGCTTTTTGCTTCTCCTGCACTGGAGAGCAACAGAGAGAGGATACCAGCTGGTTTTGGCAGGACTACACTCCGGCGAGCAGGGTGACATTAAAGCACTCTGTTTTGCAAAGCTTCCTGGCATGTTCTGGGACTGAGGCTTGCAGACTGCAGCCTTTGTATGCTTTAGTCCCAGGGATATAACTGGGCTTCCAGTAATCACGGTATTAAGTTTTCTCCCTGCCTTTCTAAAGCTTTTGGTATTGTGACAGTGATTTTGACTGGTCAAGGGTAAAATGAAGCCCACATAAGTATGATGCAGCAGAAAGAATTTTATTCTTTAGCTGTGACGCAGATGCACCAGCTTTGTGTTTAAAAACAGCTTTTGTTGACAAGGTCATCTAATGTGCTATTCTAACCCAATGCTGGTTTGAGCTCTTATAACTAAAACTGCCAGTGGCTAGGGGTTTTTTTTTCATAGCAAATATCCATCTTTGTAACTGCACAGGATTAGAAAAGTCAGTAAATCAGATCTACCTCCTGCCAGTTGTGAGCCCTCCTGCAATTTGTTTAACTACCCACCAGCAAGTGAATTGTGAAAGCTGGATTTCATGTGCACTGACTGCTGAGTATTTACAGCATTTATCCTTAAATTGTGCTTAAAGGAGCATGTAGCTAATTAAAGCTCAAGATTCACCACACCTTTAAAATTGCATTTTCTTTCAGGAGACATCTTTCAGTGCAGCAGTACACTTTCATTTCATTTGAAGCTGAACACAGTAATTCTCACTAGGTTGTTTTAAGGGATAACCTTGCTCATAGCTGCAGTAAAGGAGTCAAAGAACCAGTTCACGTAAGTGGTGTGGGTGTGCCAAGTAGTCCGGTGACCTTGCTACTGGCCATGTTGTTTTATTTCTGGTTTTCATGGGTTTTATTGTAGTGGCTTTGGAGGTCCTACTCATGAGAGGGAACCTTTCTATACCTCTGTGCCCCATGGGATGTCTGTGCCAGGGTTCCCTCCTGCTCCTTGGGCTACTGTGTTGGAGCCCACTGGAGAGTCTCTGAGCCCACACGTGGAAGGCCAGGAAAGAAACTGTGCAGCTAGTTCCCCATCTGCTCTGCATCTGATTCAAGTGTGAAGTCTCCAGAACCAGTCTTTCCCCCTCCCGTCTCTTTGTGAGTAGGAAACCCCGCAGGTTTCAGTTCCCGAACCCTTTAGGCAGTCGCTGGCCCCTGCCTCGCAGCAGCCCCGTCCCTTTGCTGGGGAGAAAGGAAGCAGGCAGCTGCCGCTGGGGCCCCGCTCGCCGCAGGGACCGAGCTCGCACTTCCCTCCTCCTGCACGGGGCCTGCTGCAGTGCTTAGGCAGGTGTGTCACTTCTCCTTCTGGGGAATGAGTTTTTCAGGCTCCATCTGAGGGCTTCAGTAGCTGTTTGTGCTGCTGTGCTTTCGCAGGCACGCTAGCGTTCCCTGGCCCGGGCACCTCAGCAAGGTGTGTCTCGACCTCATCCTTATGTCCCTGTGCAGTGGAATCCCCACCTGGCCTGTGGAGCCCGTCCTTCTCTTGGCAATTCTTCCTGAAGCGCCAAAGTCCAGCAGGTTGTACAGTTTGCTAACAGTCTGTGAAAGCCCGGGGAAAAAGATGTGTAAAATGTCTGAAACTGTTCCATTGTCTAATTATCAAGTGGTGACTTCAATACAGCTTTCAATGCAAAACCTGCAGAAACTCTGTACTTGTGAAGAATGACAAACATGGCCAGGGGCTCTGCTCTGCAGTACTCCCCCCCTGGCTCCTGCCTGCTGTCATTCTCCCCAGGCGAGGAAAATGGAAAAGCTTGGCTAGAAAAGACCACAAATGGCTTGTAAACAAAAGGAAAGGTTTGTTTTGCTTAGAGCTTAGAAATAGCATACAATCCCAGTGTTACAATGTACATCTTGAAAAAGCTGCATTGGAAGGGAAAATGGTTTTTAAAAAATACACATGGCATCACTGTGTTTGTTTATTATAAAGCAGTGCCAGGAGCTTATGTAGACAACTGTATCATGTGTAGACCCCAGTAAACAGAAATTATATTTGCCTTGTGCTGTTCAGTACATGGAAGCATTACAAAAGCTGTAATAGTCTCCTTTCAAATATTATTTTGTAATTAATATTGTTATAATGTGTTTTATACAATGCTTTATTTTTGCTTCCCCCCTCTACTTGTAATTTTTCCATAGTGGGTTGAGGGTGAGGGGAGAAGAAAAGTTTTAAGAATTTTTGTGTTTGTTTCCATTACTCAATTACAAGTGGGAATTTTTCATATGTAGGCCAGCTACATTACCATTATGTTTGCCTTACTTATATGAAAGATATAAGCACAGACAATGGATATTTTTGAAGCATCAAAAGCAGTGCTTGCTTCAGCACTCAGGTTTGGAAATAGGACTTCGTGAGGTAAAGTTAGCAAAGTTCTTTGGGAACATAAGTTCACAACTGCCAGCTAGGCTCAGACTCTGAAGTAATGACATTTATTTATGATTTGAGCAGTAATTCTGTTAAGGGGAATTAAGTTACTGGCATAGCAGCTAGGAAACTGCTTTTACATTTATTTACACTGGTCCTATAAATTGCTGGTACTACAAGAAGTGATGGCTGGAGTGCTGCTGACCTCAGTAAGTCATGGACCGGGCTGCTCAGGCTCCTCGGCACGGTGGCACCATGCCCGGCAAAGTGTCACGTAAGATAACTTCCTTCATTTTGTAAGTGCTGGGGAGTCCTGTCTGTCTTCTGTGTTTGTGTTCAAGACCCCATGTTTAGCAAGCTATAGGCAGAGTTGTCTTTTTAAGTCCCAATTTTCCCCATGTTAGACCACGTTTCTGCGTGTGCCTGGCACTGAGAAGCTGTGAAAAGCTAAGGGACTGACCACTCAGACCACTCAATTTTGTTGCCCAGAGAGCTTCCTGACATACATTAGTTAATAAGAGCAGTGTGCTAGAAGCTCCCTACAGGCTTTAAGGAAACATTTTGTATAATAAATGCACAGGTACCTGCATCGCTAAATGAATGAGGCTTTTATACAGTTCGTGTGGCATAAAGCAAATTGTTACATAAAGTTGAAGCTAGCATGTGCTTGTTGCTTGGATTGATGTGGAAATATGTGTGGGTTTGACAGAATATAGGCTCTATTGCTAATCTTATAACACGTTCTTTAGGGTGAGGAAGCAAAAAACATTCCTGGTGAATCTGTAACAGAGGAACAGTTTACCGACGAAGAAGGCAACGTCATCACGAGAAAAGTAATCATGAATTACATCACTGCTTTGAGTCTTTGCATTCAAGTAACTTCTTTTAACATACTTTCTCCCTTTAGAATCTAGGAAAAAAAAAAAAATCTATACTTTTCGTGTATTGCTTCCCACAGATCACCCGGAAGGTAGTAAGACGTGTTGTAATCCCCCATGAGAGGAAAGTTGGTGAAATGGTAATGCCACGGGGACTACCAGGAAATAACAGTAGGCGCAGAGGGTTGTGTTGACTGCTAGAAAGTGCTGCTAAAGGGCTGGAGGTTTGCATTTAACAAGAAGCCTTGGCAAAAAGTGCGGTGCTTGCAGTTATTGGCAAGTTGTGCGCTGGGATCACAGGGCTGGGGTGGTGTCAAGGGGGCCCGACAGAATTCTGTTGGCACAGGCCATCAAGGCCTGTTTCTGTAAGGTTTGGCAGCAGGTTTGGGTTTGGGGCCTGGTTTGTGCCATCAGGCGGGGCTGTGTCTGTGTGTTTGGTTAAGCCCTTGCCCCTGTGCCTTACAGCTGTTTGGTGGATTGTGTGGCCTTTCCACCAGCCCCAAGGAATGAGCTGCAGTCTGATCCCAGTGGCCTTTCACTCACCTTGGTGTGATACCCCTGGTGCTGGTGACTGAGGGTTTGCAGGATTCAGGTTAACAGGAACATACCCAAGCAATGGTATCCTTTACAAGCAAGCACCAAGACAGGATTTTGTCCCTGGTGATCAAAACTGTAAGCTTTCTGCAGGCCTGGACTGTGCCCAGCTTTATCACCCTGACAGTGGGAAAAATGGGACTATTGTGTGCTAGCACACCCCAGCCCCTCTTGGAAAGGGCTTCAGTGACAGGGGCAGGATTGGGAAGGCTGTGCCTCAGCTGTCTTCGGTCCCAAGGAGGCCTCAGGGGAATGGGCATTGCCTCTGGAAACAAATGGCTTCAGAGGAGCTCGTGCCTTCTTCCCCAGCACATGGCCCTCAGATGTCTCTGCTGGAGTAAAACTGTCACTGGGGCTAATGAAATTCTTGTCTGAGTGAAAACAGATTCAGAAAGGAAGATAACAAATACCCTTTATTTTCTGGCAATTAAAAAAAAAGAAAAAGAAAAAAAGCTAAGAACACATATGTCACAGACATAAGAGAATGGAAACAAATTTATTTCCATTCCCTCTTTCCTAGTTGTTTGTGAAGAAAAAAAATTCCTTCCCAGCAAGGGGTAAACATTTTCAATTTGCTGCACCAGATTAGATTAGTTGGAAACGACAAATAGTTACAAATACATCAATGCAGATCACCTGAGGGGTAAATTCTGCCCATAGCCACACATAAACAGATGCCTTTCTCTGATGTGAGTGAGGCTTGTGATCACTGGAGAATTTATTTTTAGATGATTATTGAGCTACTTTTAATGAGCAAAGATGAACTTTATTTTGGGGTTTGCTGTTTTAAAGACACTGAAACCTGCACTGCTTGTCACTGTCATTGGTTTTACTTCTGTGCTGCTTCAGTGCTGGTTTTTGCTGGCTTTCTTCCTCTTCCCTTTGTTCTGTTACTAACCTGCTCACTTTAAAGCACAGATGTCGTGAAACATCATAAGAGCAGCCACAGCCTCTGCTGTTGGGAATGCCCACCAGTTCAGCTGGCCCAGGTTGGTAAAGGGGATTTTTCCCTGTCAGTGGCACCGGCTCACGCTGCAGTTGGCAGCAGGGGCTCTGCCGAGGACTGACTGCCAGCCGGGCACTCCGACCCAGGGGTCAGGCTGAAATTGTAGAGCTGTGTTTTCTACTTGAAGATGATATTTCAAACCTGTGCTTTTGCAGCTCAGCAGAGTGGATAAATAGATTGTGTGTATCTTTGAAACGAAGTGTTAACGTGATTTAACTGCTTTTTACTTATCCTGTTACAGCAAAATGTGTATCCTGTTTTGGAAGCTGGTTTACAACTCTAAGTGCTCTCTGCAGACTGTGTTCACGTTTATACTTTTCCTTTAAAGCAGGGAGAAGCTTATAAGGTTAAGACAAAGAAAGAAGTCAGACACGTGGAGAAGAAAAGTTACTCATGAAAGCCGAAAGCCAATCACTGAACGGTCAGTGTGATCAATTTTCTTCCCTTGTTGAAGGCTTTTGCCAGCATGGGGAACAGCACCTGGGCTGCACAAAGGCTTGCCTCTGCTACCCTGACTTTGCTTTCCAGCTGCAGACCCAAATAGGTGGCCCTTGATCTTGCAAGGAGAAGATGACCTTGAGTTCACATATAGAAATTAAGCTTTACTTCTTGGAAAATAAATCAAAGCAATACTCAGACATGTGCAAGATTTCTGGGAATTTTACAGCGTCTAGTGTTTGTAATCCATAGAGCTTTCTACCCCAAAAAGCTTAAACACAAATAGTAAAGGAGCTGCACACAAATCTAGGAGTGAAATGCTTCTTCCACTGTCAGATGTGTGATTTGAAAGCAGTTATTCAAGTCAAAGTCCTTGTAAGTGATGTGTCTCAATATTTGCCAACAAATAATCCCTACCGTTTCTTGTGAATTTTATTGATCCAGTCTTAACGATTGTAGCAAGCCAGCAGCTGATGGTATAAGGGCTTCCCAAGCTAAACCCAAATGCACAGACTAAGACACCCTTGCAGGAGACTCTGTAAAGTTGTGATGGAGCACCCTGAAGCCAGAGGCTGCTTTGTCTTGCTGACGCAGCTACAGTCACACAGAGATATGCCTGTAAATGTGGGAGGAGCCCATCCGTGTCTATCAATGCTGGTCCATCAGTCATGGCTCCAAGTGCGTAGGTTTATCATGGACACGTCTTTTTTCTGCTCAGAACTTCTCTTAGCTTTGTTAGGTTTCAGGAATTGGACAGAAGAAGAGTTTCTGAGGTGCAAGACTGTATTATCCTTTTACTGTACATATGGTACAGGATCGACTGTAAGATTCAAGAACAGAATGAACAGGACCTGGCAAATAGACCAGAGAGTGAGGAGAAGGACAGACAGAAGCAGAGTTTCTCTTGAGTCACCAGATCCTTCTGACTGATGCAATGTAAGGTAGCCCCTACAGCCCTCTGGCCCTACAGGTGCTCTGTGCATGTGGGTAGAGCAATTTAGAAAAACAGCACTCTGTGTGGGATCTAGCTGATGGATTTATGGGATCAAGCCCCAAGGAGCAAGCTCTGTGAGGTGACTGGTGTGATTTCAGTATCTGGTAAGCACCTACTGCATCCACCTGAATTCCTGCTTTTACTGAGAGTCCTTCAGTGTGTGCTTATAGAATACTACAGCTTCACGGGGTTTGATGCTCAACATACTCATAAAATATTTATTGTTTGGAAAAGGGGGGTGATTTTTTAGGATATGGTAGTACAGCAAGCCAAAGTGATGGCACTTGCTTGTATGAAATTGTGTCCCACATTGGATCCCGTGCTGCTCCACTGTCAATCTGCAGGGACAAGGCAGCAGAAATGTGTAAATTCAGGCATTGAAGGCAAGATGGGGCATTGAACCCCATAAGCAATGCAGCTAAAGCGCTAAAGAGCATACAAGTTTGATGCAAAAGACACCAGGGATAAGGGAAAAGCATTTCATTTTAAAATAAAATTACATAAATAAGGCAGTCTTTTCCTAATGTATGAAACAGAGTCTGACCTTCAGGAAGCCAGTCTGAGTTCCTTGGAAGCAGATTTGCTCTCATGATTGCTGATGCAATTCTCCTGTGATTACCAGTAGGCAAGTCTTCCATGCTAGAGTCCCTGAGGAACTCAGGGAGTCTGCCTGAGATAATGAACCTTTGCTCCAGGGGGAACTTTGTCCTGTAAGATGAATCTCTGTGCTCCAAACTTTGATATGATAAGCATGACCAAATGTGCACTAAGTAATTGTGAGTCTGGTCAAGAGTCCATTAAAAACATTTCATTTGGATGCAGATGTGGATGTATTTGCACAGGCAGGGGGTCCTATAGAAAAACTGTTTGTTTTGTATTCATAAAAGGCAAAAAGAATCCTGTTGGGCAGGCAGAGATGGTTTTTTTCTTTGGAGTGTTTGAAAAAGATCACGATGTTAGCTCAGTTTTGCTGTGAAAATGTCCCTGTCCCCATTGCAGAGAAGCCCACTGTGAAGCATAGGTTGAAAGGAGAAGCCAAGAACTCTTGCGTGCAGTTCTGCCGGACAGCACGGTGTGAGCTGGCGTGACTGCTGCAATGGGAACAGGCGGCTCTTAGCAGCAGGACAGATTTATGACAACTGTAGATGCAGGCAAGGACAGATCGCTTTAGTGTGGAAGGAGACTGCGAACACTCCTGGGGAATGCGTGTGGACCCGTGACCTGATTAGTAACCAGGCATGTCCGTGCCAGCCACGCTCCCGAGCAGGCTGCCCTGTGCCCAGGTGCCGGAGAGCCGCGGGGCTCCCAGCTCCTGCTCGCTGCTGTGTTTGTGTTTCTGCTTCCTGCCCTCTCTGCTGCGACACACTGCTGTTGTACAACAAATGGCACACACTTGCTGCCCTTATGTGCATGGCTCTGGTTTGAGGGGTGACGGAGCAGGAGCTGGATTGTCTCTCCTCCGTGCTGCTCCTGCAAGCCAGGCCAGAGGGAGATGGATGAGGCTGCTCCTTGTCCTCGCTTTTGTCCTTCACCAAGCCTCCTAAAGGCTGGGCACTGCATTCCTGGCTCTGCCAGTCATGTTCCCTGAGCAACTGGCAGAGGTGGATGTGCGAGGAGAGCAGGTTTTCCATCACTGTGGGATGCTTGCACACAATGAGGAAGGACGTGCTGTGGCAGCAGCAACTCTCTCTGTCTGGAGATGATGCTGTTCCTTCCACAACAAAAGAACCTATTCCTTGTCTTCAGTGGATCAGATGAGCTGGTGCCATGTTCATGGTGATGAAATGCAGTGTGCTGCAAACATGCTTGTAAATCAGTTCACGAGCAGTGTGGACATCTGCAGCTGCATTTTTCCCTCATGCTGGAGCTCAGCTACCGTCATTGCCTACCTAGAAACCGTGTGATTTAGCCTATTGCAGAATTCCATCGTGCCAGTTACATTTCTGTTTAGTCAGGGAAAGGGATGGAACTGATTCTAAAAAGATATTTCTGAAATGATTTGTTCTCTGTTTTCTCTCCACAGTGTGCTTTTACTGCCAGTATTCTAGAGGGACAGTCACGGAAGAAAAATCAACAGGAATTAAACATTCACCTATAAAAGTGTGCGTGTGTTTGCTGCTTCCCCACATTAACCGCATGGTTTTTATGCAAAAAGAAAAAAAACAAACAAAAAAAATCCCAAACAAAAAAATTAATTTAGCATGAGCCAATTTACAGAGCATGGAAATTCACGTTCATTCACAGGATTGGAGGGTGCGCAGTTACCAATGCAGTGTATATACAAGATGCCATGCTGTTAACAGCTTCTCTCAAGCAGTTTGATGTCATCTCAAAAGAAATTCCTGTGGCCAGAGAGGATGTGCAAAGACAAAATGGTTAAACCACGGAAAGACACTAAAAATACTAAAATCCACAACAGCTCGCCTTATTTTTCTTGGACCCAAACTGTCAGGGTATAAAACACTATTTGTTTCTTTTTTAAACATCAATAGTTTTGCTGTAAATAAATAACACTGTATAAATTCTAACAAAATAGAATAAATGTTGATAAGGCACTGCCTTTTCAATCACAAACAGAATATTGCAAATGCATTGAGCAGGCTAGGTGTCTCAAATGGCTGCACCTACAGGGATATTCTGGGTGTATCTTCACAGATTCTTGTATATTAGCAATTATAATGTTTGTATATGCAAAATCGCTAGCTTGATTTTAAAAAAATCTTTAAAATCTGCTGCAAATTTAAATGATTCCCAAAATGAGGAATTCTGTAGTTCTGTGAAAATTTTTCTTCAGAGTACTAATATTTTGATGCATGTGTTTCACCTTATTTTGATTAAATCTTTTCCAGTTTTGCAAACACTATACCGCAACATGAAAAATAAGATTTTATCTGTAAACACAAAGCCCTTCATCTAATATTTGTTGCTGTTGCCAATTTTTCAATGAAATGACCTAAGACCCATAACATATACAGTAGTTGCATTATGGGGAGGGGGGTGCTATCTGTTCTTGCTTTATAATGGGGGTAATGCTTGCAGCTTTAGAAGTGGGTTGGTGCTCTAAGGAGCACAAGTTTGGGATATTTTTAAATGAACTGAAGAGAAATTATTAGCTAATAGACTGGCAGCACGCTGTAAAATTATTACTGTATTGTGTACTGGCTATAAGATGTAGAATCTTTCAGTAAGCCAATCATCTGTAATCATCCTAGCAGTGTAATATTAGGTTGTTAAGGCTGCTGTGTTTTAAAGGGCATTTTTATTTTGGTTTTGGTGAAATACTTTAATTTGTTGATTATATTCATATGGAAACAGCATTCATTGATAATAGCTCTAATTACATATGTATGAAAACAACAAACACTGGATGATCTAGTTGATTATTTAAGCATAAAATAAATTGTGTTAAAACTCTTGGATAATGTGTATTTGGCAGTGTTCTTGTCCCTACAGATGTGAGGCTTCGCAAGGCCAGCATTTATCTGCTCCTGGCTTTCAGCTGCTTTTCCTCTCTGTTTCTTTTGTCTGATCCACCTCTTCATCTTCCCAGTGTGACAGGCCATCACTTGGCAGGCCCTCCCCAGGTCAGGGCAGCAGGAGGGAAACACAGCAGCCAGCAGCACATGCCCAGCAAAGCTAAGGAAAACCCACTCCCTGGGTTGGAGATGTGGGGAAAGGAGTATGTGCAGCCCTTTCTCCTACACATGCGAGCTCTGGACCTCCTGTAAATTATTTTGCCCTGTCAAGAACCAGGAAAAGCACTACCAAAAGCAAATTTCTCCCCAGTATTAGATCAATAACAGACCCACAGCCCATGAGGACATTAAAACACGCATCCCCTGTATATTGCGTGCACTTCCTGTATATTATAGATGATAGAGCACTGTTTAAAGAATGTGGGTTTAAAAACGGGTTTGTGGGCAGCATCAGTACACACACTGCTCTGGACTGCAGGCTTCTGCTCAGGTGCAGTAAATACAGTTTATTACTCAGATAGTGGTTTTACCTGGCTTTTAAGGCAACATGAAGATGAGAAATTTCACCCCAGCTTTGGAATCTGAGGAAGCACCTCTGCTGCAGATCCAACTCAGTCTGCTTGTTGTTACCTGGGGATCCCCACAGGACCTGGTCCTCACCTGGCATCAGTCAGCAAAACTCTCCTGACTGTGATGAACGGCACTTGGAGAATGTAACAGGTTGGTTTGTCAGTGTCTCTGAGTTATTAGGGCCACTGGCTTTTGAAGCAGTGACAGTAAATGAAGTTTTCATCATTTGAGCAGCCAGTCTGTGTTGCAATGTCTGTTTTACGTTGGTCAGGATACTGCTGGTACAATGCTGGTGGTTCAGGTCCTTATGCCAAGGTTTGGAGGACAAATGCCACACCAGAGAAGAGCAAGTTTGCCTTCCTGCAGTTCACAGTCTGACAGCAGTGATCATCCTGCAAACCTCGCCATCCAGATGCCTCCTCCCTCCCCTCAAGTATCCAGACCAGCTGAAGGAGAAAAGAGTGTTTTCAGTAAATGCTGTGAGATGTATATATATATAATTATATCATGATTGTACAGTTGGAAGCTGTGTGACAACCAACAGGAAGGCAGGAGCTGTACTGTAGAAGAGCCTCACTTCAATCTCCAACAGCATCCACAAGGAAACGTGTTTTTGTTTTGGTTTGGTTTGGTTTTTTGACTCATCTCTGCCTAGCTCCCTGTTAGTGCCTGGTGCTGGTGTGGAAGAAAAAGCTGTGACTGTACCCGGAATGGCAGCTCTGGCAGGCAGAAGCGCTCTTTCTGTAGGCAGAGAAGCGAGGCTGCCTGTGCAGGTGAGGTGTGTAGGTGAGTCTCGACAGCTCTCCTGCCGCTGCTGGTGATTCATGTGGCAGCTCCGAGCCCGGGGAGCGGGTCTCGGCTGTGACAGCACACGTGAGTAGCTGCCGGCTCATCTTGGGGCTCTGAGGGTGCTCTTGCAGCGTGGCCCTGTCCTGGGGGTGCCCGAGCAGGCTGTGACCACGGCAGATGTCTCTCCTGGGCCAGCACTGAACGTGCCCAGCAGGGCAGCCGCCCCCACCGCGGGCAGGTCCCAGTCAGTCCCCAGCTGCTGCTGCTGCACGGGCACCTGTGTCACAGTCTGCTTCCCCCTTAAATACAGGGACAACAAAGAACAGGAACTCTCCCGCTACATTCGCAGAGTTCAAAATTTCATGTTAAATGCTGCACAAACAGGATTTTTTGGGTGTTGGTTTTGTTTTGCACTGAGTAGTTCCAACAGTAGCTCAGGATATTTGGGGAAAAAGCGTTGAAGTGTAAATGGTCATTTGAGAAGGAAAACAGAAATCTTGCCAGAACTAGCAAACAGCACAGGCAGCTCTGGAGTGAGTGAGGACCCTACCTAAATGTGCACTTCTGTCTTTTTTTTTTTTTTTTTCCCCCATGTTTTCCTCAGTTAGAACATTTCCCTTAGAGGCAAAATTGTAAGTCATGGGACTCTGATTGCATCTATTAAAATAAACTTGATTGCTAAATACAGTGTTATTTTCATCCTTTGATATTTGATTTAGCACTAATTAATAATGCTGCAGAGTGTCCTACCATCCTTTTTCCATTTCTGAAAGAATATCAATTACATTTTATTTGTGGCCAGAATTAATTTTAATGTCAGAAATTCTAAGAGCTCCCACAGTGTGGAGCCGACATTAGTAGAATAAGTGGCAGTCACTTGCAGGATTGCAGCACCCTGCTAATAAATGCTGATTTCCTGGGGGGTTCTTTCACACAGGCTTTGTCTCTAGCAGACAGTGTGCAGGAAATTGAGGTGGTCTGCTCGAGGGGCCACTGCAGCCTGGGCTGTGGGGCACATGCTCCCAAAATCCTCTTCATGCCTTCTAAAGAAAGAGTTTGTAACTGAGGCTTCTTTGAGCAGGACCAAGTCAATAACATTTGATTAAACTCCATGAAGTCCATCAGTGGCAATTTTATCAAATTCTTATACAAACTCAGTGTGAGCAGCTTGGCCTGGAGGAGCTGTGCCAGCCCTGCACGGTTGGAGGGCTCTGCGGGGGCAGCATGATGGCTTTGGGACAGCCCCTCCTGCTCCTGCCAGCCCTCTCCCTAGGGAGGGGGTACAATCCAGAGGGCTGGGACTTGCCTGGCTGAGGCTGGTGCAGGAATGCTGGGCAGGGTACTGGCAAGGGGCTTGGTTGTTGTCCTAGCCACATGCATGATGTATAAAAAAGCTGCTGCAGATCCATTGCATCCTTGGCCTGGGGGTCATGTGTGGGGATTGCCAAGGGACAGGAAGAGGGGGGAATGCAAACAGGACCTCTGCTTTTGGGGCAGATCCTACCAAACTGGGGCTGGAGGAGGAGGAGCTCTTAGCTCAGCTTGCCTCCAACCCCTGAGTGAGTCAGGGAGGGAAAACATTGTCTCATAATGCACAAGAAAATATTCTTGCTTGGTTGAAAGTACAGCAGTTTTCTGATGGAGATGTGGACCCTTTAGACTAAGCCTGCTACAAAGTGCTTGATGTAAAAAATAGTCCATTACTGGGAGAGGAAAAGGTTAGTGAAGGACAGAAAAATGAGCTGCTCAAGGAAAATCTATGTATGTGCCACATTTTTCATAACTGCTGATGCTAAAAACAGCATGCAAATTGTGCATGGCTGTATTTATTTGACCCTAAGTCCTGGAGGATGGTGAAGATTTATCATAAAAGTTTTGTTGGTACTTTTCCCACCACGCTAATGTTCAATTATTGAGAGCTATTTGGGCTATAAAACAGCAAAGTACAGCAATCCCCTGTTCACCAACGTCCTTGGAAGGCTTCCAGGGGCTGGATATCATTATGACATGGCCAGACCAACAGAACCAACCTAGTATGAACTCTGAAAAAAAATTCCCTGGGGAGAACAGGGATAGAGAAGCAAAGTCCCAGAGCTGAAGATGCATTAGCTACTGGTTGGCTACCACACAGCACATTTTCATAGTCAGATACTCTATCCTACTAAGAGACTTCTTTCCTAATACAGCTTTCTGATTAAATAATTGCTGGTCAGAAAAGCAAAGCAGCTTGACATAATTTTCATCTGAATTGCTTGTTAGAAAACATGTTTTAACTTGCATCAATAGATGCCTTAATCCACAATAGTAGCGATTTGGGTTTCCTCTGCTCATACAAATATCTTTCAAACCAAGATTTCTCCCCTCCTACAACCTCTCCACATATGCACTCCATTTCCCCCTTTTAATATCCCCTTATGTACAAGTCACATTCTTTTCAATGCTGCTTCAGTTTCCTAGCAGTATTTATCATTACTTGCATTTTCCTGCAACTTTGTCTTTCCACTTCCCTCTTTCCCCCATCCCCGCCCCCCCCCCCCCCTCCATTTCAGTCAGGTACTCTGAGTACTATGCAGACTTCTTTCCTTGGGTTAATGAGCTTCAGTTGGCCTTTCCCTCTTCAGTGTATAACTACTGAATTTTTTAATGAAATTGTATTCTGATAAAAGATCTTCCAGCTGATTAATGGACCTCTGGAATTACATTACGGATTACATTACATCTCTGAACATACATCTTCTAACCCCTCACACCTGGAAATGTATTTTATACAATATTTCTACTGTTGATGTGAGTTTATGGAACACTGTTTCTAATTGCCCATTACCTCCTGTAATGCTAGTTTCTGTGAATAAATCCCTGTTTTGTTATTTCTTCTTCTTGGTTGGTCTGCTCTCCTACTGTAAGGGTGCTGGTGACATTTTCATATTTTTTATTTCAACAAACACCTTTTCTTTCCCCCTTACAGTTCTGCATTTATTTTTTATGCAATGAAAAGATACTGAGGCAAGGAGGGTGGGGACCTCGTCCTGCAGGTGCTGTGGTGATGGCAGGCTGGTTGTGGTGCCTTTTCCTGTGATGCCAAGCCCCTGCTGCCTGCAGTGGGGACCAGGACCAGTGGCACCTGAGCAGCCCTGTTAGTGGGCCAGACTCTGCTGTATGTGTCTTCAAAAGGGGGTTTTGCTAATTTTGCTTATGCCACATATTTATGCTTTTTAATTGGTTTGGTTAACATCCTACAGGTGTGAAAAGCATGTAATTGTTAATTTTTGGGGGTGCTAATTAGGATAACATTTTTTCTCCCTGTTTAATCTATTAATTAGGAGTAGTTGGCTGTAATTGTAATCAAATATACAGGTGCTATTTTTTAAGTGACTGAAATACTGTTGCGATAGAAGAAGGATGGCATCTCAGATCTAAACATCCACGGTCCTTGAGTTTTCCTCCCACACCTCCACTGACTCAGTGTTTGTCATTGGGCAAGTAACTCAGCTTCTCACCTCCCTTTCTTGCCTTCCAGGGCTATTGTGTGAATTAATTAGATAATGTTTCAGCATGGCTTTGAACTAGAGAGAGATACAGAAGTGCCAAGTTATAATTCACTGTTATGAAAGTCAGCGTGCTGGCTGGGAGTGAGACCTCTGATGTCAGCCCAGCAGAGAGAGAGGGACAGCGAAAGCGGCCGGGGGAAAGCCCCCCTCTTGCCTCAAGATCCCTCATCTCTAGCTGCTGTCTGCACCAGTCTAGAAATGCTCTGCCGAAGGCAGCACCAGCAGCTGCCTGGCGTGATCCCAGGGATGCAGACCCTGGCTGGGCCAATCCGGCCCAGTTGCTGGGTTAAGGATGTTGCCTGCACCTCCCTGTCTGTTTTCAGGCTAATTTTGGTGTCTGAAGGAGCGGAGGACATGTCCTCTGGAAAATTATAGTGCTCCAAATCAGCAAAGCACTTAAGATTAACATTGATAGGTCTGAAGAGTGGCTTAAGGTTAAGCACGCCGTGGGGCTTGCTGGGTAAGATTAGCCTGGAGCAGGTGCTGATGTGTTTTGCTGATTCAGGCTTTCAAAATATTTAGACCTTGATTCAGCAAGACACTCAAACGTGAGCAGTCCTGCTGAAAGCAATGGAGATAAGTGGCTGATCAAAGCTGGGCAGACGGATAAAGAACATTAAGGTATAAACCTGCGAGTTTTGAAATCAGGTTGATTTGAGGATCACATGTGCTTGTGCACAGAGACGAAACGGCTTTCCAGCTATCGCCTGTGCTGTGGAGGGTGTGCACGAAATAACATTTCCTCATGACCCAGTGGTGTCCAGCCAGCTTCCCAAATGCCAGCAGACCTATCTGAAAGCAATTCTGGTGAAATGCAACTACCTGTCCAAAACAGTGCTCACTATTTTTTGAATCCTATTTTAATCCCTCCAGGTTTTTATCCCACAGCTCATGCTGATGGAAAGGCTCAGCCTGGGAATGGCTGCAGGGCAGAGGAGCTGGCAGCCACCCCAGGTGGTCGGGTTTGTCTGCCCCTGCAGACCCAGGGGATGCTGCAGGGGCATTTTAGAACAGCACTGAAAAGCTCTCATGGGGCCTCATGGACATCATCAACTGCTCTGTGCATCTACGGCAACATCTCTTGAGGACAATGCTCTTTATGTTTTGGGAAAAATCCCACCCGAACTAAGCCCAGAGATGGGAAATCCAGCTGAGGGGCAGCAGCCGACTGGGTGGTGCTGAGGGTTGCTTGGTGGCTTTATTCCATTTTAAGGTCATCACCAGGTTCAATACGGAGGTAATGGGATGCAGGAGCGTGTTTCCTTAGTTTCCACAGGACTGGGTAGGAGACGCAGGACCTTTTCTAGCCTGGAAAGCCCTGAACTGATCTCTCCTGATGGGGCTGAGGAAGAGCTGTGGGTCCCCGCTGGTGCTGGATGGGGACTCCCACTTGCCTCCCCCTCCATTCTGAGCCCTGTTTGCAGCAGCGTCACATGCCAGGGACAGACACACGGACAGAGATCAGAGGAAACAGTTCCCAAAGCTCAGAACTAGGAACAGCCCTTTTACTGCTTTTCTTGTGATTAAGAGACCAAAAATAAAACGACCTGCACTTATATTCCCAGGCAGGCGAAAAGAATAATTACTTTACAGAGATGGAATTCCTTCATATATTATAGCCATTAAAAAGAGTAAAATTTGAAATTTACTATGGCATGGAACAAAAAGGTAGTGCAGTTAGAGATAATGAAATCCTTACTTGCCACTAATGGAAGAATTACTGTTGTTAAAAGACCCCTTCATAAATAATTGAGAAACCAATTATACAGTCTTGGCGACTAATTTATCCAGGAGCAATATGGACCATGTTTTGCCATAGAATGCATGGCACATATTCTCTGCTGTAGCTCCCTGCTGCTCTGCAAAGAAATATTTTTTTTTTTTAAAAACCAAACCCAAAAACAGAAAGGAAAGAAACTAATGCGCCTACTAATCAGGAAATACGTTATCAGGAATGAGAGATGAGTGTCCATATATGCTAATCGGAAGGAGTTTTGCCGATTAAAGGGCCGAACTGACGTGCCCGTCGGTCGGTGTGCTGTGAGGGGAGCAGGGCTGGCGGCCCGGGCTGTTCCCGCGGAGCGCAGGCCTCGGCGCCCGGGGGCCCCCGCTCCTTCTGCCCTCAGGGACGGGCTGTGAAGCGGCCTGGGCCGGGGCTACAGCCCGGGCAGAGCTGTGCGCCCCCCAGCACCATTTTGGTACAAAAATTCTTGAACGGAACAAGGTTTGGGGCTGTTTGGGGCTGTTTGGGGCGTGTGTAGCGAACTCCTGGGCTTCCCCACAGCGCTGTAGGGGAGCCCAGCGCTTCCCGGCAGGGGTTTTGCGGTACAGTGAGATGAACCCCGCAAACGGGCCGTTTCCCGCGGGTGTCCCGGTGTGTAACGCATCCCCCCGGCCCGGCACGTCCCGACCGGGGACATCCTGACAGCGGGCTCGGTAGTGCAATAGAGACCCTCCGGGCACATCCCGGGTCCAGGATTCGGCGTGTAGAGAGCATCCTCGGGCACATCCCTCGGTCCCGGTCCCGGTGTGTCCCGGATTCCCGGACCCGGCACATCCCGGTCCCGGGTTCTGTGTGTCCCGGATCTCTGCTCCCGGCACATCCCGGTGCCGGTCCCGGTGTGTCCCGGATCCCCGCTCCCGGCACATCCCGGTGCCGGTCCCGGTGTGTCCCGGATTCCCATTCCCGGTGTGTCCCGGATCCCCGCTCCCGGCACATCCCGGTGCCGGTCCCGGTGTGTCCCGGATCCCCGCTCCCGGCACATCCCGGTGCCGGTCCCGGTGTGTCCCGGATCCCCGCTCCCGGCACATCCCGGGCCCGGCTGGCGCGGTGCCGGCGCGGGCCGCCAGGCGGCGCTGTGGGCGGGCGCGCGGCCCGTCTCGGCGCCGGCGCGCGGCGGGCGCCGCCCCCTGCTCGGGCGGCGGCGGCGGCGGCGCGCGCGGGGCGATGGCGGACAGCGCCAGCGAGAGCGACACCGACGGCGGCGGCGGCAGCGGCGGCACCGCGGGGCCGCTGTCGGGGGGCGGCCCGGGCGCGGGGCCCGGCTGCGGCGCGGCGGGCGGCAGCGGCGGCTCCTCGGGGGGCGGCAAGGCGGGCGGGATCGTGATCTCGCCGTTCCGGCTGGAGGAGCTGACGAACCGCCTGGCCTCGCTGCAGCAGGAGAACAAGGTGCTGAAGATCGAGCTGGAGACCTACAAGCTCAAGTGCAAGGCGCTGCAGGAGGAGAACCGCGACCTGCGCAAGGCCAGCGTCACCATCGTGAGTGCGGGCGGCGCCGCGCCGGGCCCGGCGGGCGGGGAGCGGGGGTGTCCCCGCCGCGGGGTGTCCGCGCAGGGCGGGCCCGGCCCCGGCCGCGGCCTCCCCGCCGCCCCCCGGCCGCCTCCCGGCTCGCCGGGACGAGTCGCCTCGGGCGGGCCCGGCTGTCACCGCGGCCCGGCCGGGGGCTGCGGGGGACGCGCACAGGTGGGGTCGCCCCGCGCCCTTCGCGCCCCCTCCGGCACCGGGAGGGCAGCGGCGGCGGAGCCGGCGAGGAGCCGAGGCGGTTCCCCGGGCCGGACCCGCGTGGCCGCCCGGCTCCCCGCGGGGAGGCGGCCCCGCCATGCCCGCTGTCCGAGCGGCGGCGGCTCGGGGAGGGGCCGGGCAGGGCGAGGGCGATGCTCTGCCTTCCCCCGAAGTTTCTCAAAGTAGAGATTTCCTCGGAGTTTAAGTAATCTGCGGAGATTACGGATTATCTCTTCAGGCGTCACCTCTTCAGCCACTGTGCAGAAGCGGCGAGCTGCAGGAGTAGCGTCTTGGTCACGAGGAAGCGTCTGGTTTGGTTGTAACGTTTTGTTAGCTGTGAGATTTCAAGTTGTTTAAAAACTCATTTAAATAGGACTCTTAAAAATAATGCGAGTAGCGCAGCACTCTGTCCCGGCAAGAGCTCAGCTCCTGGTTTGTGAGCACTGTGAGGATAACTTGGAGTTTAACACCATTTTATGCGGTGCTGTTAGGCAGGAATCCTCTGTAAAGTGCGTATCAAAATACTACGAAAATATTGTTCTGTTCCTCTCCATGAGCTTGGGAGTTAGGAGTTTAAATAGGAGGGATTTTTGCTAATTCAGTGGATAAAGGAATTGTTTAGGTGTTGTAACGGTCATGGCCTGCATGCAGAGTAGGTAACTTGCTAAAGACCTGTTAAAGGTAAGTCTGAGACTTTCCCAGTGCAGGTGGAGATGTTTTAGGAGAGAGCAATCCCACCTGCATGCACGCACTCTCATCTCATCTGATTTTTCACAGGGGATACTTCGCTATGAGCATAATGTCCGTTTTATTGATATTCAGCTTTTCCATTGTCGGTACATCTAGCCAAGAAATGGAGCTTGCCTAGGCATACCTCTCATCTGCTCCTAGTAGTAAGCGTTCAGTGTCTAGCAGGATGTGGGCCGGAAGAGTGCATGAAATACAATACAGAAGTAATTTATTCAAGGATGACAAATATAGTGCTAGTCGGGGAAATGTGTGCTTTGTTAATACTTTACGAGAAGAGAATGTGCCTTAATTAGGTAGCGGCGGAGTGCCTTCTAATGTTGAAAGGGGCTAAGGCGCCTTGTCAGTCAGACATTTTCTCTCTGCCTGTTAGAAAGGCACAGCATCTTTCTGAACCCCTGGTAGGTGTATTGTTTGTAAACAAGTTGGAAAAAATGCTTGTGTGCATTAAAGTTCTGACGCTGTCTCTAGGGACTCATCATCTTACCTTTTCATCAGGTTTTAATTTATAAAAAGGACGTATTTTCCTTAAATCTGAAACTGTCTGGTTTTGACATCTTAGATAAAGAGAGGAGAGGTGTTAGACTTTAATGGCAACCTGTAGGCTGTCTGGAAAACCGACGTCTTTAGCTGATGCAGTGGCTTCGGTATGCTGAACTGTGTGCACAACTGAGTAAACCACTTCTAATTCAGCAAGCGGCGAAATAACGAATGCAAAACATAACTTTTTTTTCAGGCCACTGAGACCTTGTGCTGTGGTTTACATAGTCCATAATGTAAACACATTTGCAGTCAGAATACTTTGTTGTGTGGCACTAGCATGCAGGTGACTGGAGGTGAACTTTATTGGAATGTTGAAATATGTGTCCTTCGCATGTAAACGTCGCAGGAATAGAAAAATTTCTGATTGTCTCCACTGTGATTCTAAACCTTTGTCAATTTGCTCCTCCACCTGCCAGCTCCATCTCCTCCCAGTGTTGCTGCGCTGGCAGACGGGCGCTGTGTATGTTTCCTGTTGTGGGCATTGTAATGACACAAATCAGCTTTGATTTTTATCAAGTGTTGAGGACAAGCTGTGAAGCACAAATGGAACTGACAGGTAGCCAAAATAGCAGGTGAATGACTAAACCTGTGTGATGTAGGTGGAGGTGACTCCTCGAGCCACACAGCTCTTCATCTGCAAACCTTTCACTGATCCTGTTCTTCGAGCTTTTTTGTGCAAAGCTACAGAGACTCCTTGCTTTCTGCAGCTCATCCATTGTCTGTAATGATTTTGAGTATTTTCCCTTTAAGGTTTGCCAGTTTAAAGGTGATTTCTTTTTCCTTCCTCTTGTGTCTGTGCTGGTGTAAGTGTTAATATGACATCTCTTTGTGTTTGCAGTATTGTTGGTGTCAGCGTGGATATAGTCAGTTTAGGAATTGCCTAAATTGCTTGCCACATAGGATCTTATTAGTTCTATTTGTAGTTAACCTTTGTGTCATAGGGTTGAAAATAAAGTGTTAATTAAGCGTAGGAGACCTACATTAAGTAGTTGCACTTGGAAAACTGACTGAGAAAAGGTGTTGGCTTGGCAGGCTTGTATGCTCCCTAACTTTGTATGTTCTCTGATTTAAAACATGTGAAAACAAATGCTGCTTTCAAGCTGAAATTGGTAAAGCCAGCTTGGACTAAGCGTACGCCCAAAAATATGTGTGAGCTGTACTCCTTCCAGTAGCCTGAAATGCAAATGAAGGTCTGCTGCTGTTCATGTGCAAGACTGTGAAAGTAAGTAAATATATATGATAACTTTATCTCACCTGCTGTTATTGGTAACAAACAGTGAGAGGGGGAGCAAAGCAGGGAGAAAGCCGGGGGTATTTCAAGTGTTCTCTGGCAGTGCAAGAGCATTACATCAGAAGATGCAAAGTTTCAGATCAGATATTAAGAAGAAATGACTAAGATCACTCGAGCCATTTGCAGAGGGTTCATTTATATGTATTTAGCAATCTCAATTGTATGATCTCATGGTGTATTTCTGCAAGGTCTTTTTTAGGAAATGGAACGGCTGGTGCTTAGGTTGGGGAATAAAACAGGCGCCTGAAGATCTGAGATGCTGTGTGTTGGAGATGAGAGGTAGTGAGTTTTGGTTATCCTGCTGCACTACCAGAAGTGGATTTTCTGTGTGAATTTCCTTAGTTTTTTGGAGAAAAAGGCCTGCCAAGGAGATGTCCTATTTAATGGGCTAAGCCTGGGACAAGAGTACCTTCAAATCTGGGTGATGGGGTGACTGCTTTTCAAAAGAATGAATTGCTGCATGTAACAAAAGCTGAAATACTTCAGTTGGGTGTGCTTCAGTCTTGGTCAGGAAGTTTGTTTTGAAGTAGGTAGAATTTGGATTTTTAGCTCCTTTTTTTCTACTCTTCAGTATTTAATGTGACCAAGCTGTCCTATTTCAGTGAAAGCCATGTAACCTTTAGCTGATACTGGAAGCATTTTGGTTTTCTTTCTCCTTGTCTTGAACTGGCAGGCCCCATACGAAAAGAATGCTTCTAAGAACAAGAAGTGTTTTAGTCCCTCGCTGTTACATACTTTCTCTAGGATGTTAGATTTGGTAATTTAACTCATGTAAATTGACCTACTGTAGTCACATATTTTCTGTGGAGTTAGAAAATTACAACATTATGAGCCTTGTTCTGTTACTTATTTTTTTAACTGAGGTGAAGATAGAGTATTTGAGAAGCATTAGTTTAAAAATGTTCCCACTTCAAAATGCCTGATGTAGCAGTTTTAATGCATTCTAACATTTTACAAGAACATCTCTTAATTTTCCCCGATTTTGCTTTGTAGGGACGAGAATTATCTTAGAAATCCCGATTTGTGGTGCTGTGTGGATTCCCCCAACAGGATCATCAATTCAGATGAGCCAGTCTGATCCAAAGTGCTGATGGCATATGCTGGCTTTTGTGAGCTTGCCGTGAGTTATCACTGGCTGGTAGTGCCTGCTTGCAGCACTCCCTGCCAGGGAGCACTGGGCCTTGGGACTCCTGGTTGTGAGTGGCAGTATTTTACTGTGAGACCTCTGCTGCCCTTCTTTCTGTAGCTAAACCTGCACTCTGCACCTTGGCTCCCAGCTCAACTCTTCTCATTCCCTGAGTGCTGGCAGAGGGCAGTTGCATTTCCTGGCTTTTCAGCCTCCTCTGTGATTCTGCAGAGCTGTGTGAACAGCCTCCCACCTGTTGGGAGGAACAATAGAAAAAAAAAAAAAGCCTTACTCAGCTCCTATTTCCTCACTCCCTGCTTAAATCCTGAAGAAAGTTGTTTCTTTCAATAACAGCCATCTTCTGAAAGCAAACGGGGTTTCCAGGGCTTGCAGATCACAAAAGTCCTGTGTGCAATTGTGACCTCTTACAGTTTTCTCAATAACAACCAGATTTGGATGCTGGAAATAAATACAGTTTTGCATTTTGTTCTGAATGAAGTGTGCAGAGGGATTTATGTGTGTGCATGAGATCTGCTGTTGTGGGTCTTCGTGGAAAATGTCAGCCTACACAGATAGTTTGGGGTTGTGAATGGGTGTGCTGTATTGTCAAAAATCTCCTGCAAAAATGCCTTTTTTTTTTTTTTTTCTGGAGTTTGCACCAGAATTTCAAGGCAGAGCACCTGTTCCAGTACAGAATGTGTCTATTAATAGTAGAAGAAAAGGAGCAGGGTAGTCTGTGTGAAACAGGAACCTTTAAAAGGTGCTGATAAGGACATGGGGATGAGTAAAAGTAACCAGTTAGTAGCAGATAGTGGTAAAAAGCAAACCAAGAAAGCAAAAATATTAATATTTTACAAAATGTATCTGTGATCTCTTACTTACTCTTGATTTTAAAGTAGGTCTTGCTTGCGTGAAAAGTACACTCAGTTCTGTGATGTTTTTTGTAGGTGTCAGAAACCTGCTTGGGGCTTTTGTATCCTGCTGTGTGTCATTTAGCACTCCAGTTTGTAGCTGGACTAAGCTGAAAGTAGCTCAAAAATAACTTATTTTAGAAATGCACTGCTTACCTGCTTTTTAAAGACAACATCATTGCTAAGATTAGCAAATCTGTGCACCATGAAAGTCCATCCGAAATTTTTCAGGCACGTTTTTTCCAAGAGCTGGCATGTGGGAAATGACTGCCTTGTATTTCAGTTTTACATTCGCCTCAGATCCTCAAGAAGTTTCTGTTGAACGTCTCCAAATGTCTGTAAAGGAAAAGGGAAGTTTAGTAATGCCCTCAATGTTAGCTGCCTTGGCCCTTAGGGTAGCATGGTCAGAGCAGTGCTGCTTTTGCTGCATGGCTGGTGAGCCTGTAGTAGGAAGGTGTAGTAGCATCTGCTTCCCTTTGGGAGCTGCACACAGCCACTGCCATATCAAATTCCCAGGGGAAAAACATTGTCCAGGTGCTATTAACAGAGTGTTACCTGGGGTGTGTTGTAGGCCTTCCTGAATGCTGTTAAAAATGCAAGCAAACAAAAACCATGGAAAAAGTCAGTGATTCTGAACTTAATTCAGATATTAATCAACAGGAGTGCTTGTACTTTCAGGGAGTTTGAGGCTTCAGACATATACTTAATCATCTGTTTTAATTCTTGTCCCATGGATTTGTGAGTTGTTCCCACACTGAACCTTGTAACTAACGCTGAAATGTGTCTTTGGGGAGGGTATCCAGTTTTAATTTGAAGACTCTTGAAGAAGAAGAATCACTGTGCTTGGAAAAGCTTTGGTGTCCTGCCTCCTGTTCTTCCCATTGATTTCATTGAGGCTGAACTGTTGGTTCCTGCTGTGCCTTTTGGCTGGGTTAATGAGTATTCTGGATCCTCTGCTTTCTCCTCATGGAGATACAGGCTGTAACAGGCAGCTTGAGTTTACATTGACAGACTAAACTAAGCTCTCAGGCTCTGAGATGCTGGAAATCCAAAGTGTTGAATTAATTCGATGCACTGGTCTAGTCTAAATAGCCTTTCCTGCTTCAAATTTGCACAAATGTTTCTGATAGCTTAATTAGATCTTTACTGATTTTATTTTTTTTTTCATCCAGTGTGGTCAGTTGTCTTTAATGAGCTTGGTGCTGTGTGCTTTGGCTAATTTGGCGGAAATACAATTGCACACCTGTGCCTCGTTCAGGTCTGATTTGTACTGCTGGGTTGTCCAGTAGCACTTGATTTGCTGCAGAGAATTATTTAATTGTGCAGGGAATATTTTAAACAACATCCTGCTTAGTACATGTTGGTGAAATGAAATTTCCCATTGATGAGTTTTTTTGAGGTTAGTAAGCCACTTTTGAAATCCTGATATATACTTTTTTTAATAACCATTTAAAAATAATGTTTGGCGTGTATTACTAAATCAAAAACTCATATGGGTGCCTTATACACACCCTACACCTTTGCGGTTATCTTTATTACAGATAGTCCTTGGCTGAAAGATGAATCTTTGCTTATCTGCCACAACTTGTTCTCTATAAAACCATGCTGAATGACCTGTTTAATGTTTCTGTCCTTTATACAGTAAATTAATTTGTTTGCAGTATTGCCATTGGGTTGATACCAAACTCTGATAACCACGTAGTTTTGCTTGCCTTTAAATATTATACAGCAACTATACTTTTTTATCAGTTACTTTATGTGATGTTCCCATATTTAATAATGGTGGAATGTCTTCAGTCAGTAGGCATACTGGTATATTGCTCTGAATTACTTTGGGGATGAAAGGGGAATAAGAACTGAAATTGTTGACTACATTTGGGAATTTTTAATAAGGCAAAGTAAGTTCTTGGTATTTCTGTGGGCTTGCTATTCTGCATAGAAAGTAATTTTGCTTCTTAAAGGAACTTTCTCATTGAGGTTTTATCATGAATTCTGTGTCAGAACTGGTTTGTAGTCAGCTTTTATTTTAAGAATGCTCTTTTATTGTCAGGTTTGAACATTTTCTGAGACTAAGGACCATTCTTTCTTGGTGTATCTCCAGTGACTTAAAAGCATTTTGAAGGAGAGGTTGCCTTGGTTTTTACTGCATTTTACACCTAACAACAGGTTTGCTTTCAGTTGAACAAAAATTAGTCATATATGCTCCTGCTGTATATCTGCTAGACATTTTTAACCTTCTTTTTAGTCACTTGCCCAAATGGCTATTGAGTTTTGCATTATTCACATCAGCTGATTTAGTAATCAGTATTGAGGGTTTTAGAGCTTCTCGTGCTGTTGCTGATCTCAATATTAGAAAACTAGTATAGACAAGATTTTAGATTAGTTTTCAAATCCTGGAAGTTCTGTACTTCATTTTAGTTGTGGTTTTGACTTTAACGAAGTTTGGATTTTAATACTGATTTCAAAGGATGTAGGAAAATTATTTCACTTTAATAAGCTCTTTTTCCAGAGTAGGTGTGTGGTCGTCTGGGGTTTTCTTGCTCTTGTTAAATTCTCTTTACTTGTTCTCATTGCTTGTTTCCTCCTACTGCTGATACTGACTTTAATGTTGAACCTGTTGTTTTCCAAGTTCTTGGTTTTAAGGGTTGGTATACATGGGGTATATTTTCAGCTACAGACTCTCAGTGCTGAAGCTCCTTGTAGTAATGGAGCAAATAATACTGTTCTCCGGTGAGCAAGCTGATGCATCTGCTGGAGACTTCACAAAAGGTTTTCTTTCCACTGCACCTCATAAAGCGTGCTTGGGTGGGATTCCAGGTGGGGACTAGAAGTGTTGGAAGCCATTGAAATGGTGACTCTATGGCAGCTGCAAACAGGATGATCAGGCAGCTGGACTTGCGGGGTGCTGCAGGAGAATGGAATGCCAGTATCTCACAAAGAGACCTTGAAATGTGATTGAAATGAAGAAACGAGACAGTGCTGTCCTTCGCAGGAATGAAAATTGTCAGCAGTAGACATCTAATGTATCTCAGCATAGCCTTGTGAAAACAGTGAGAGAAACAGTTGCTTTGCTGCTCTTTTTTGGGGCAGGGTGGGGGAGAGTAGGAGGAAGCTGCTGAATTTAGCAGGAGAGCAAGAGGTGAATCCTTTCTGTCTTCCTCTTAAAGAAAAAAACCCCACAAAATGAAGGAGGGGAAGAGGGACAAAATGTACAAATTGAATTATGCACAGGATTTGGGATTCAAACAGAATAAATGGAAAAGAGACAAAGACATGGTCTAGAAGAGAGGCAAAAAATTCAGTATAAAACAGGGCTCCCCTGGATGTGTAACAGAAAACATTCTTGTGATGTCTTGCTTCCAATGCAGCAGCCTGGGGATGTCCAGAAGGGAACATCTCAAGTTCCTCTTCTCCAGTCAGGTCCTTCTGTCTGACTGAAGATGTGTCTTGACCTTTATTTAGGTAGTCTGTTAGTGTCCCATTTCAATGTATGGGATGGAGAACAAAGTAAAAATGATAGCAAGACAGTTGAGGTGAAGTATTCCACAATAAAAATGTGTCTGAAGTAGGGAACTCCGAATTACAGATGTGCAGGTTTCACATCTCTTTCTGTGGGGTGCAAGGGTTACTAGATAAAAGCTGAAGCAATTTTTACAGAAATATTGAAGCAGTTTCTAATCCTGGCATTAATTGAGTTGTAATTATTTCAACTATTCAGTTAAAATACAGGCATTGTAGGCTAATTGGTGCCTATGGGGACGATCCTTTCAGCTCCTGAGAGTCCTCTATCCCTTCATGCATTCCCTTGCAGCAGTTTTTTTTTTTTTTTTCCTAGGAAAGAAGGTATTTCCTCAGCTTGGCTGATAGTCTAACTAATGGATAAACTCTTCAGATAAGCTTTTTCTTCCTCTCTCAACTCTGAATTTTACTTAGTTTGAAATTTCTAATATTACACACAATCTGGTCTCAGTTTGGGGAGGGCTTAGTGAGGTGGATGAGCATCTGTTCAGCCCTGCTGTAGATGGAAACAGCCTAGCAGTGTTTCAGCTGTCTGTAAAGTTTCCTCAGATGCTTTAATTCTTTGAACTGCCTAAAATGTGATGTTGCTGCTTATTACTGTAAAGCTAAGGCCTTTTTAGTTCCCTTGGTGGTGGTGGTGCTAATCATATTTAAAACTCCTACCACATATATAAATAATTCCCACAATGATATGCTTCGGCCCTGAGTGAAAGTATAAATGTATCTCAGCAAGTCAGACACGATAAAACCCAGCAATGCCACAGTATGAAGTTATGCTTCTTTCTGTGACTTACAGTTGAATTTCTATTTTCACCAGGTGGTGGGATTTCCACTTTGTTTTGCTTCATTTTCAAATAAACAGCAAAAGCTCCTATTAGGAAATTTGCAAAATGTAGGGTTTTAACCACCACTTTTGCAAGAGCTTTAAAGGGTATTTGTTTTTCACATCTGTTAAAAATGAATAGTAGACATTTTGTCGTGGCTAGTGTTGGCAGAAATTATTAACTAGGCAAAACCTCTGTCCTCAGAGGCCCTGAAATCCTGGTTGGGTCAAGAAGAGGGACACTCCCAAAGTCTATTTCAGAGAGTAAATTTAACCTGAGATCTAGATCTGCAAGAAATCTCTTTTCTCTGAATATTGATAGAGGGCTGGAATGTCCTTGCTCTGTGAATGGAAAGGTGGGTAGGCGTTTCCTAAAACTTTCTCTGTGCTAGACCTACTTCTCCAGTTCTGTATGGGATGAATATTCAAGGATGATTGCAATTCCCCCACATCCTGCATCTCTCTGTTTGTAGGGGCCAGAGGCAGAGAATACAAAGGCAAAGGATGTATTTTTTTTCGTATTCCTTGTCATATTTTCATACAGTACATTGATAAACTTGTTTCTTGCCTTGAAAGCCTGGAAAGAGATTGGTCTTTGGAATACTGTGATAGGTACTGTAAGATATCCAAACTGTAGAGAAGGAAAAAAAAAAAAGCAAAACCTAAAAACTACTCACTGACTTCTAGGAGGGGTAAGTAGAAACATTTCTTTTTCTGCAATGGGGCTCAAGCTAATGTGCCTGAAAGTGAGTTGGACAGTGTTGTGTTCTCTTTGTAAATATGTTCGTTTGGTTTAGGAAAAGGTGTGATTATAATTAATAACAAGTTTCATCTCCGGCTCTTGTTAATCACTTTGAAAGTGTTTCTCTGGAAAGTCAGTGTGTTTAAGAGGAAACTAGGGGAGATTTTAACCCTCTTAAGAGGTTATTTGTGTTGAGTGGCAAGGACACCTTGCTACTGTGGGCAAAAACATTGCCATCCCTAATGGTTACCTAAACTGTATTTAAATTCGTCATACAAAGCAAACAAATGAGCACAACAATACCATTTTCCTGCCTCTCCACCACTAAAAAAAAGGGTTTAAGGGCTTTAAAGAAAATTAAGAAATTACGCGGTGAGCACCTACAGTTGGAAAACCCCATAACTGGATCTTTATCTGGTGATCTTTAACTGTAGTTTTAAAAAAACTTAAAGGAGGACAGGTTGATTGGTGTAGATATACCAGAGGTTATACACACTTAAAGAAGGATCTACAGTGCTGAAAGCCACTTCTACCTAGAAGGCAAGGATGATGAATACACAGGCAGTTGGTGCCCAGGACCTAATTGAAGTGAGAAAATTTGCAGTCTTCTGCTTGGGAACAGGGACAGTTGCTGCTAATACCTGTGGTATGCTGCTGGCACTGCACGGCTCATGCTGTGCAGCAGTGGTCTGGCACCTGTTGCCTGGAAAAACTAGGTATGACAGAATTACACTTCAACTCTTACTAGGTACTCCAGTGAAGAAAAACATGTTTTTCATACTTACATGCTTGCAATGAGTTACCTGGACTACGTGAAGTGAAGTAAAATTTTCATGAAGGTTATTTGGGGGGGTGTGACTGTTAAATCTCTGTTCACTGCATTCATTTGTACCCTTTTGCCTTTGAGTAGAGAAACAGTTGTGGCTGCAGAGCTGCTTGTAACAGGAGTTTGCTGTGGCTGCATTTTGAGCAGAAGTTTGTTATTTTAGAACATAACTCAGAGCCTGTTAGCACTCACATACCTCTGAACAGAAGCTGGGTATTAAGTTAGCCACCTAATAATCTACTCTTCTACGAAATCTTTTCCTGTTCCTGCTCTGAAATTTTGGGAGTGTGCAGTTTTGAGTTTCCTAATTGGTCAATCCAGCAAAGTGAACTAGTTAATGTGTGGTTACATTGAAGGTAAATGTTGATTTATCAGTGTGAAGAAAACAAACTAAAAATAATTTAAAATATGTTAATTTAAGAAGTATTCATGCATTAGACTTCTGATACCAGAATGATTTGTACTGGAGTGCTAGATTCCTTGTAGGTTCTAGTACTAATGGTGATGTTGCTGAGATTTAAGTTGTTGTTATTAGTTTCTAAGTAGCATAACAACAAGGTTTCGTTAAATTTGAGTATTGTAGATGCAGATTGAACAAACCACAGCTTTTTAAAATGGATGGTTACTCCTGTGATCACACAGGCAGTGGAAAATTATTAACACACACCACCTCCCACAAAACAGTATGTGCTACAAGATTAACTATGAGCAATATGATCTTTTTTCTATCTTTCACGTTGACAAGTCTGTGCATTTGAAAATTCAGACAAACTGAACATAAAACTGCAAATCTCATTATGTGCATCTTTGTGATGTTTTTCAGCATTTTTTATATTGAAGCAGAGCAAAAGCAAAACCTGTTTCATGTGCTTCTGTTTTCTTTTTGTTTTACACTATTGATTAACCAGCAAGCTATTTCCAGTACAAAAAAATCCAGCAGTAAAACATAGAAGTCCAAGAGTAAAGCAAAAATTTCTTTCTAGTAGTCATCAGTAAAGGATTAATAGAGAGAGGTATTTCAACTTTTGGTTCAGAGTTTGATATGCCAGTGTAGCTGTATTTTCCGTATTGTCTGTCTCTGTCGCTGTAAATCTTTGGCTGGGTACAAGCTAGCAAAGCTGGGGAAGTCCCTGGCAAAGCACCTCATCTTCTGGAGGAGATGTATTGCCAAAGCTTTGTGCTGGGAATGGTCCCTTGCCTGTGCTGGGCTGATGGGGAATTGTCTCCCAGGGCCCCATTCTTGGTGCCTTCCCGGCCGTGTTTGCCTGTGCAGTCATCACAGCCCTTCTGAGGAACATTTAATGTGCATTTTGAAGCAGTATTTGCTTGTATGCAGTGAACTTGAGGACTTTAGGGGCAGTGGGTTTGTTTGTGCTTATATACATTATACTTTACACATGCGCTGGAAATCAGTGCTGCTGAAAAGGCAGCAAGTGTAGGACGAGTGTGGTGCCTGTGCAGCCATGGGACGGGGGAAGGGCCTCATGAAACAGAGCCATTTGGAAAGGTCTGCAGGCTAGATTTAATTTTCCTGCTGGGTCATTCCTGCCTTGGCCTGTGACTTCTCTTGGCTCAGGTTACAGCTCTGGTGTGCTGCAAGCAGAGACTCCAGCCCTGATAACCGTCTGGGAGCTTGTTCTACATGATGATGTTTAAGTGAATGAAAAATAAGAGCTATAAAGCATGTGTCTAATGAATAGTCAGATTCTTAAGGTTGCCGTGTTGAGTGTTCAGAATAGGAAGTGTTTATTGTGTACAACCCTGCTACTTTTTCCTTTATGGTGCTTTATTACCATAGAATCTTTAGTTGCATTAAGACTTGCGTCAATAACTTTTACTGACCAGTTGAACCATGGCCACATATCGCTATGCTAGTCTTAATGCAACTAAAGTTATTGATACATTTTTCTGTGCCCTATCTTGACATTTTGTTGGTCACGGAAAATGTGGCTTTTTCACATGCTGCATTTCTGTTAACTACTTAATGCCAGTATTTTGGTATAATAAAAACCCTTGAAGGGAGTATACTATTTTTTTTCTGTTTCGAAGAAAGCTGTTTAAATTACTTTTCAATTATGTAAGTAAATTCAGGAATTGATTTTATTAATTATGGAATTCATATTGCTTGTTACATTTAATTTGTAATTAGCCAACTGGATTCATTTTATAAATATTTATGCTTGTCAAATGAGCTTGTTTTCATAACTTGCTTATTTCATTTTTACCACTTGTGTGTTTCAGTTTTGCAAGACTTTCAGGTCAACATAAAAATGCAGAGAGTGCGTACAGTGGGATAGCATACCATCAAACAATTTACTTCATTGCTGATGCTAAAGAGATTTTTTAGCATGAGAGAATACCAGTGACTTCTGTGTTTGGGAAACTGGTCAGTTCTGAGGGCTTTTCTCAAGTGCTCTTGCCAAAGCACAAGATGTATGCCCCTGAGTTTTTGAGAGAAGGTCCCACAAGGCTGCATGAGTGATGCTGAGCTGAAAACATTTGACTGTGGTTAAAACTGACTTGGGAGAAAAATGTATTTCTTGTGTTGTTTGAGTCAGCTCATTTCTCTAGTCAGTCTGCATCCGTTGGATTTGTGTGGCCATATGTTGGATCACTTGGTAGGCATTGAGGGGAAAACTTGTTGTGCCTGGGGCTGGTGGCAGGACTACTGTGACAGAGGCACATTTGGGACATGTCTGGCCAAAACCTAAGTGACCTTTTCAAAACGAGGGGAGTGGGGGATGAAGGGGACAGAGAATTTCCAACTATAAATGGAGATTAAAAGGAACTGTATTTTAATACTTTAAATGGTAGCTTAACGTAAAGTTATTCCTTTGTTATTACTGTAATAAATTGTGTTATTATTATAATGAATAACAGATATGTTTTTTGTCTCCTCTTGCAGCAGAGCTCATCTACTGAACAGCTGTAGTATAATAGGACTTGTGCTTTGAAGCAATTCTGCTTCAGTGGCTTTAATGTTACACAATAGGTAATGTTTAGAGTAGTTGAAGTTCTCAGGATGAGTTTCAATAATGAATTTTTTTCTTCCTCAGTGTATTTGGAAAATAACTTTTGATAAGCCTGTAAGTTTGTGATTTTTCTGAGGGGGGGTGGAGGGTGGTATCTGTTTGTTTGTTTGTTCTAGAAGCCAACCAACCAAAAAAATGCTTTCCTCCTACACTGCCAGGTCTTTGTTTAAAAGAAAAAAAAAATCAGCCCAGCAGCTTGGAGTCCTGAAGGAACAATTCAAAGGTATTACTGCTTGTTTGGGACTTCTTAGGAGATACTGTATGCCCAAAGATAAAAATACATGGTTCTTTCTATTGCTCTCTTACTCCTGAAAACTCATCTTAGAGAAGGGAAAAGAAAAAAAAGAACAAAAAAGGTACTTTTATGTCGGAACGGAGGAAATTACCCTGGGGGTTTGTCATAGATTAGACAGGAAATCACACTACAAATTGACCCCAGAACTTGAATTCCAGCTCACCACTTCAACCACAAGAGCATTCACTCTTTTCTCTCAGGCAGGCCACCCAGCTGAAAGAAATACCTTTCCTTGGGTGAGGGGAAAGCTGTGCCCACATCATTACTGGGACTTGGGTGGGAATTCCTTGTCCATCAGCCCCTACAGCCAGGAATGTGCTGCTGGGCAGTCGCTGCAGTTGTCAGCAGTGGGAGTTCTCTGAGTTGCTGTTGACTTCTGTTCTTGTGGTGGTTCATGTTTCTTCTCCTTGTCTGAAAGGCACATTGCATGCACTGTGGTCATTTCAGATGCAACTGGGAGGTTTGTAGGAAAAAAATAGCTACACTGTAAAAATTTCTTCTGTAAGGGAACAGTATCAGCTCACTGGAATGTTTATTGCGTTTGTAGATCAGTGGTTTTCTGTATCATTTTAACCTGGTGCCAAAAAGAATGGCCAGAGCAGTCACTTGAGTTAGTACTGCTAGAGGAGGAGTGTGTACTTCAGGAGAGTTGGGAAGCTTAGATTGTATTTTATGCAAGAACTGCATATTCAAAAATCATGTCATTGTAGCTTCCTGCACTTCTCACCCTGTTTACCTCATCCTATTTAGTAGGACTTTCGGGAAGGCTGCTTTCTGAAGTGACAGCTTTAGTTCAGTGTAACGTGTGCGGCAACTGAGATCATCTCTTCCCGAAGCTGTCCCAACCCTTCAGTCTATATTCAGTAGCAAAGATTGAGTTTCTTGTGTCAGATTAAACTGCTCTTCAGCTCCATCTACAGGGTTACATTGTCCACAGGGTTACATGGTCCGCAGGGCCCTGTGAGCAGGACCCGCACCAGAAAAAGTTGGATGAAAGGTAAAGAGGTCATGGTGGCTCTTGGCACAAAGATAAAAGACCTTCAAGGGTGGATTAACTCAAAACAATGCTTTTTTATCTTTGGGCATGCATTTAAAAATGCATTTTTATCTTTGGGCATACAGTATCTCCTAAGAAGTCCCAAACAAGTAGTCTGTTTCCAACAAGATCCCCTGGAATCTTGTGTCACCTCTGCCCTGGATGCTGCTGGAGACAGGTGATGGAGCTTGGGCATGCTTGGCATCTGCCTTGCAGGTGGTTGAATGTAGGTGCCTGGAGCGGTTTGTGAAACGTTTACGACTGAAATTGTCTGAAATGACACCTGACACTAAAATGCAAGAACACATTCATGTCAGGTCACTGATAATGTGCTGATAGTGACTACAGAGGAGGTATTAGTTACATTGCTGAACTTGCTTGCTGTGCAGTGCCAGGAGGGCATGTGGGACTTTTAGAAGAGCTAGTAGTGAGGAGGGGAAAGGGATTTTTTAAGGGTTTTTTTTTTTGGTTATAGTTTATTTTTTTCTGTGACTGTGTTTAAGCTGATGCCTCCTCAGAAGTACTAGATTTTGCTGCTTCATATAACACAGTGCCACTAGAGCAGTGTGGTCATTGTATGGTGCAGTGATACAGAAAAAGAGCATCCCACCAGAAACAGAAGCTGCTGCTTGTGCTAGAACCAAGGGAGCAGAGCGAAATTCAGCAGTGTGAACGTGGTCTGCTAAAGGTGTGCTCACAAGAAGAACTGAGAGAAGGAAAATACTTTAACAGCAAACCTTCCCGTTTATAGTAGTATATGCAACACATGGAAAAAGAACTTTAGTGCAGTTCACTTCCTGATATGATACTTAATTACTATGTAAAGTTTAGGAAAATATGTTTCTTAGTTCTTTTTAAATTACTCAGAATTTAAGCTCACAAGGACAGATTTTTACAACACTTCATGCATCAGCTCTAGTAGTGATCAGGATTTCACAAGCTTCTGCAATAAAAATAATAGGATTTTTCTTCCTCAAAAATATAAGAGATTTTTTGTGGTTTATATGGGGTGCTTTTTGTCTCCCTTTCCCTTTATTCTTGATTTCCTGCAAAGTAACATGACAGCCCTTGCACTTATGGTCTTGACCACAATAGTTGGAGATTTTCCTTAGTGGATGCATTCATGGAATGCTCCAACTTTGCTGTGCATGGAGTTTTGAGACATGGGAGACAGGTGGATATGTCTGGTGTTATGCAGAAAATCTGTGGTGAAAGTGGATTGCTTGTTTCAGGTTTCCAGAGAGTGACTGATCAGCTGTTACCATTTTGTATCACTCAGTGCCTGGGCAATTTATTTTGTAATATGGGACACAGAACAGAGTAAATGGCTGTTAGTATGTTTGCATGTTGAGTGTGATATGGATAGTAGAGGAAAACCTAGAATTCTGTACCCTTGTGGAAGACCTGGTGTTTCTGATTTCTGTATTCTGGGGTTTTTTTGGGTTTTTTGTTTGGTGGTTTTGTTTTTGTGGTTTGTTTTTTTTTTTTTCTGATGATATCAAGCCTCTTTTCAGATACAGATGCTTAATAAAAAGACACGTTATCCCTTTGAAAAACACTGTATTCACATCCAGAAAAATCAGTCGGATTATTGGCTAAATGAGTAAACAGATTTCAAGATTTTAGGCAATATTAAGATAAACATGAACTATCCTATTACTTTAGATAATTAATTATCGCCAGTTGATGAATAACAAGATAAAGGGCAGGTTTCAGTATGAAATTTAGAAGAAATATAGTAGTGAATTACTTGCTTTTTTACCCAGTGTAAATAACTGTCTGATGTTTTTCAGCTAAAACGTTTGTGTCGAAAGTGCTGAGCCTTGGGTAATTGAATGGACATTCATTATATTCAGTGTGCTGTGTGGATATCTGGGGCTCACAGTTGGCCTGTAGAAGTGCAGCATCGCTGCTGTTGAGTTGAGAAATGCCTTCTTTGTGCGAGGGAGGCAGGTTTAATGGTGCCCTCCCTTTCCGGAGGAGCTGCCTGCGGGGCCGTGCGCTCTGCGGGCGCAGGGCAGTCCTTGCACAGGTCCAGGCTGGGGCTGCCCGCTGCCCTTCGTGCCCGCCAGCACGCTGCTTGTGTGGCACGCCAGCTGGGGAGGCACATCCAGGAAAGGAAAACGAGAGCAGGAAGGGAAAGGCTTCGTTTCTGGGTGTCTCCTCGGCCTGTGCTGGCCTGCTGCCTGGCCTCATGAGCTCCCGTGCGGGCACAAAGGAGGGGCATTGGCCGGGACAGGGATCTTGGCAGCCTGCGCTCCTGCTGGCCTGAGCACCGTCGTTAATGTGACACCGGGATCTGGCAAACGCTCCTGTGCGGGCTCCGTGCTCTAACAGTGTGATTTTGGAGCTTTTCACTGGTGCAAAGCATGAGCAGAACAAATCTGTGCAAGTTACAGATGAATAGAAATCAAAGCAGAAACACCCTCATTCTTTTGTTTTTCAGAACCGAGCGCTTTCCAATTTAATTTTAGGTAAGCTTGGTCCATGTTGCTGTCTTCTATTGTCTGAACCGTTGAAAAACAGACACAAGTAGAAATCCTATGTAGTGAAGGCAGTGGAGGAGTTGATTTTGGAACAGTATGCATGAATTTTAATGATTTGAGGACAATGAGCCCTTGCAATTTGACTTGTTTACTCTATTCTGGAATGTCACTGAAGACATAAGATGGTTAGTAGCTCTAAGTAAAGCCACATTTAGAAGCTGATAGATGATGCTATTCAGATCAGTTAGATTCCAGGAGTTTTAATCCATTGAGATGTGAGCTGACAGTGTAACATTTCTTCAGACCTCTTGGACAAGACGTCTCTATTTTCTTGATGTGACAGGTAATAATACCACTGCTGAACATGCTGGAGTAGCTGTTCTCTGCTATGGAGATGCAATGCATTAGGGAGAAGGTGTTGTGCAGGACCTAAGCTGCTAAGCCAGCAAACTCTGCCTGACCTGGCTTTTTCTTTTTTCTTTTTTTGGTTTTTTTTTTTCAGGTTGGATTTGTGCCAGCTCCGGTGGTGACAGGGAGAAGGGAGCTGGTGGCAGATAGATAGTAGGAAAGGGCCATGAAAAGAAAGCAGTAGAGATGGGAGAAGACACAAGCAGGCAGAGACAAAGATGTGAAGGGGAGGATTTGATGGAAGGAGGACTCAACTGAGAAGTTTCCAAACCACTGCTTTAGATTTTATTATATTGGTGATACCATGAGGAAAATTCATAATTGTCCTATTGTTTTACCAAATTGAAAGACAGTTATGTTCTTTAATTAACTTTTCTCCTAGACATTGAAGGTGTCTAAGTAATTGGCTCTTGGACCACTAGGGAATGTATCATTCCAGTTAAAAGATGTCTGGCATAATGAAATCTTTCAAGCATTTTCCAATGTACAATACGGATAAAGAGATTGTTATTTTGGGGCAGAAAATTGTGGAAGATAAGCTTTCAGTAATGTGTCTGTTTCAGTTCTTAAATTTTTTCTCTCTCTTAAGTTTACTGAAATAAAGCTTGTAGAATGTTTGCATAAGCTGTAAGCTGATGTAATTTTATTAGAATCAGGGCCAATCACATATGTGCAGTTCAAGTCATGGATTTTATTGCCGGGAATAAAATTACTCCTAACACTATCTTGCCTCATTGGTTAAATGCAGTATTTCTGTCATACAGTTTTTCTAGGCTTTGAACTGTGCCATTAAGAGTTGGCTCTACCAGTTTGTAGCTGTGATCATTCATTTGTCCGTGTGAAGTACCCTTCATGGTCTTCCAGAGCAGGCTTTCAAAAGATCACCTTTTTGTTCCATTTATCCACTTATGCTTAAAAAACATGCAAACATCTGAACTGTAGGGAATGCAAGAGAGCAGTGTCCCAGGCTGGCTTTCTGTGGAGCAGTGCAGAGTGCTAAGCAGTGAGCTGAAATGGAAATTGTCACCTCTAGTAATTCTGCATGGGGAAGATTTCCAGAGCAGCTTTGGGTAAAGCTACCCCGTGGCATTTTTGTGAGTTGCTGTTGTATGTAGTGGAGTAGCAGTTGTGTGGAGTACCACACCTGTTTCCCTGGTGGTGGGGTAGGAATTCCTGTGAGAGGAGCTATGCTGCCTGCAGCTCTGCATATCGGGGTGAAAGAAGAGGAGCATTATTTGACTCCTGGAAAGCAGAGCTCAGTCTGAGGGATCTGAAAAGTAGGGGCACAATGGTGCCTGCAGCAGTCTGAGCTGTGCTTCAGCTCATAATGGAGAACATTTAGACAGGAGCTCCTTTTCAGGCATAGAGTAGGTAAAAATAGGTGTCTGAGTCTGTAATGCTTTTACAAGGTTTGTAAGGTTGGGGAGTTTGTGCGTTTGTGTGGGAGGAGACCACTTTAAAGCACCAGTGCAGTTTCTCAAGTTAAAAGGTTGAAAATAAAGAACGAAAAAAGGTGCTGTAATGTTTTAAAAGGGGTTGGTAACAGCATTTGGTCCAGCCTACAGGCCTCCAGGATAATAGTCATTTAAAGGGGAATGGCATAATTGCAGCTGTTTTGACAGGAAACTTGCCCCCTTTTTTCTCAAAACTATCTCTCTATTTCACAGCAAGCAAGGGCAGAGCAAGAAGAGGAATTCATCAGTAATACTCTATTTAAGAAGATTCAAGCTCTGCAGAAAGAAAAAGAAACACTTGCAGTAAACTATGAAAAGGAAGAGGAATTTCTCACTAATGAACTCTCAAGAAAACTGATGCAGGTAATTGGTGCCTTTTCTGATGTTTCTCCCAGGAGCCTCAGGACTGACTGGTGACTGAACTTTTCGTGTTCGTGTGACTGCAGTCTGAGGGAAGTGGTCAGGTTGGAAAGGTGACACTTGATAAAAGCAAAGTATACAAGAAGTGTAGTGAGTGACCTTTTTTTTTTTTTAATATGTCCTTTAAAGTTTGCATCTGTGAACTCAGCTTTGAGAACCTGAAAGTTTGTATACTGATGCAAAAAATGGGTGTAGCTTGCTGTAAATTTCAGCTGTCTTCCAGACAAGAGTTACTTATTAATTTAAACTGTTAGTGAAACACACTTTCTTTTCTGGAGTATTTGATACTTAACACCAGTCCTGAAATATTAAACTTTATCTACAATAGGTGCAGTGATGCTCGAAGGAAACTTTTTCTGTAAGTTTGTCCATACTTGTAACAAAACCATTGCTTCCTCTATTGAGTTAAAACACATCAGTTTGATGATAACAGTAAAAAGTTGAAGATGCTGGAGCAATTCGTGGCAGAGAAACTTCTTTCCATTACCAAAGTTGCTAATTTTTAGAAAGTAGTTAAGTATTTGTTGGAAGTCTAAGGGTTGCTCTGTTCTCACAGTCTTGCCTAAATACCTGCCTTTGGCCCCTGTAGGAGACAGGGTACTCTGCTGGGGAGGTGTTCTGCCTGAGCTTTTTTCATCCATAAGTTCTAAGCTTTGTCATGAAAAACTAGGCACTTTAAAAGAAGCTAAATGTGTATGTTGTAAGCATTGCTGTGTTCTGCAGCTGGAGACGGAAGGCATGTTTTGCCCTGCAGTTAGGAAATAAAGTGTTTGGAAACACCACTAGAGCTAGTCCCATCTGGCGCTTTTGTTACTGAAAACTGGGCCTTCTCTCACTTTGTCTCTTTGGTGCCTGTTATCACACAGGAAGCTCAGCAGCAAGAGAAAATATCCCTTACTTGGTATTACTATTTCCCCTTGCTGTTCTTGAGGACTGACAAGAATGTTTCTGAGTAAGAGACATGTTTGGTTTCTAAGCCATACATTTTCATGAAAAACAGAGAAGCAGATGGCAGTAAAATAGGGGTATCAACTGTTCTTTTCTAATTGAAGTAAGATGTGGATATCACCATAGAAAAAGCTTTCCACTGAAGTCTCTTGCTGTAAAGGGAGAAATGGTACATTGAACAATGTTGTTTAATTGAAAGGGAGATGTAGAAATCTGTTACGGATTACGTGGGACTGTGCTGTACATTATAAAGAGGGAACTAAAACTTACTTTAAAAGTAAAAGCATGGATTACACCTAATTTGTTTGAAGGGTTTTGAAGTCATATAGTGACCTTGCACACAAATCTGTACCACAGAGTTCTGCAGCAAGTAAGTGGTTGTATCAGGTGATTGGTTCAAATGTGCTTAGCCTTTTCCCTAGAATTCATGAGATTGTTTTAGCAGGTTTTTTTAACTATCTTTAGCATCCTTAAATTGCTGAAATTATGCAAAATAGGTTCACACATTGCGAAGAGAAATATAAACTTCTTGTCAACTTAAAAGTACAATCATTTTTGTTCTCTTTTGCTGTGGACTCTGGCTGTTGTGCCAAATTAAAGAAAAAGGTAACACTACTGTTCTCAAAGTGGCCAAGGGGGTGCTTGGCTCATTATTGTGTATGAAACAATGCCAGGGCATTGTGCTCTTGGTCTGTTGGAAACCCTTAATGGGTGCAACTTCATTCTCTTTGGTGAGAGAAAGATGCAGAGAAGCATCTGAAACAGAATGCAGACATAAACCTGGAGTTATTCTCGCCTTTCCTACAGCATCTGGAGAAAATCCTCAGTTGTGGATCCAGCATCATCCCATAAATATTACCCAGCTTTCAGCAGGCAAGCTGCAGGCTTCTGCTGAAAGAAAAAGCTGTATAGCCATAACTACAAGAGTATGGAGGTAAAATTCTGACCACCACCTGCAGCCTTAGATTTCATTCCATGGGGCCTTCCTGTAAGCCTTGTCTAGCCTTTGATAAAACATGGTTTTATCATCCAGAAGATTTTGAAATACGGCAGTTCATAAACGCACCTGTGTTCCAAATTGTTCGTCCTGAAGCTGTGTAATTTCTCTCAGCACCATTAGGTAGCAGTTTTTGAAAGTAAATTGTGAGTTTGTCCTCCCTGAATAATAACCCAGGTAAGTTGAAAAAGAGAACAGCCGTCAACATCCTGTTGGTGGTGTTGGTGGTTTGCCTGTGAAGCGTGAGTGGCGTGGAATTTCTTGCTTAGAGGTTCACCTGGAAACTTCAGTGCACAGAGGAGATAAGGGTTATTATATCAATGCTCCTCCTTCACAAGGCCAGTGCTGAAACTTTTGTGACTTGTGCACAGGCACCAATGGTGTTTCTATTTATGGCATATGCTACTGGTGTTATTAACCCTTCCCTTACACTGATCAGCAGGTTCTTTTTCCATACTTATGGATGACTTTTCATACCTTTACAGTGGCTCAAGACTTGCAAAACAGGTGGAGCACTTGTTTTAAAGCAAAGAGTTTAATATTAAAACTGTTTTTATGTTTGTGTGTATGCTGAATGTAGATCTCATTTCATGGCTTGGTTATATCTTTGATGTGATAAAATTGCTGTGAAACAAAAACCCAGAATGTTGATATATTCTCCTAAACATCAGTAATGTGGTTGGCAGCCTATAAATGATACAGAAGAAATGGTCCCTTCCACTGAAGAGTTTACCTGTAGAATTAGGGAACATTTCAGTATTACCATATGTTTCCATGAAAGTAATTTTTCTTCTCTTCAGCGATCATGGACTCAGTAAATTGACATTAGAATATTGATCAGTTGCAGGCAATTTTCCTAAGCAGCAAAGAACTGAAAATAATACCTGAATTTTTTTTTTTGTTTGCTGAAAGTTTCTCTGTTGTTTGAGGGTTTTGACCCTTCAACGATGAATCCTGGAAATTATACCCATGTAGAGCAACAGGGTATTGGAGAAAAGAAACTCCTGATATTACAAACAAACTCATTTGTTGGAAAAGAGGGCATTATTGGCACACATCACATGGTCAGTTTAGAAATTATTTCAATATCTTTTCTGTAATTGGATAGTCTTCCCATTATACAGGTGGAGGGCTATATTCCTGGGTAATGTTTTTTAGGCCAGGAAGGTAAGATAATTACATCTTCCTTTGTTTTTAATTTCCTGTGATTTGTGAGTGCCAATACTTACCATTTCTCTAACTAGAGTGTAGCAATTCTGTCTTTATTAGGAGAATAATGAACTCATAAATACCCACTTTCATTTTGGCATCTTTGCTCTGGAGGGAATTCTAGCTAAATTAGATGCAGACTTTGGATAATGACTTAACCAGGAATACAGTAGTCTCCAGTTGGTTGCTCCACTGTTCTTTGGGATTAACTCTTAATCTCTGGGTTTGCCAGGCAATGTTGGTCTGACCTGGAACTAGACTTAGTGCATTCATGCTGTCAGACATTGTACATCAAGTGGCTTCCTTTCTTTTGGATGAGTGAGGGGAAAAAATTGCATATGAATCTGTTGTTTTGTCTAAAACTTTGCATTTTGGAACTGAGGAGAGGTGCTTCTGCTAAACTGCATATCATTTGCACTTTCTCAGCTTTTCAAGTATTTACAACTCTGTGCCTGTTTCAAAATTACTGGCACTTTCAACCAGAGGGACTTTTTTCATGGTGCCTGTGTGTCTGTTGATTTGTCAGACCTTTGTTTGTCACAATCGTAGGGGCTTATGCCTCATTCAGCCTGGCCTCTGGAATGAGCTCCCAGAATGTTAAAACATTTTAAATGTGGGAGCTGCCTGCCAGAGCTGCAGCACTCCTCCTAACAGCCAGCAAGAATCCCCCAGTTCAGCACCATGTTGCACTGCTGTTATAAAACACAGGCTGACATCAGGTTTGCAGTATCAGAAGAAATTAATTTTGAAACCTTTTACTATATGCCAGGCTGAGGCTAAACAGACGTGGTAGCACATAAAAGAAGGTGTTTCCACTGGAATAATACTGTCTTTCCAGTGCCATGCCATTGCTTAATACCATCTTTTTAAAACTGTAACTTTCACTGCCTCTACAAGCCAAATGAAAGAATGTACAATTTTGTTAGATGGATTTCCTTTGTTTCGCATAATTATTGATTTTCTAGGTTGAATGTTGCAGGAATGAAGGAGCACATGCATCTCAACAGAGGTATTACAGTAAACAAAAGATTTTTATCTCATGCATCCCTGATAAAGTTCTTATAAACCTTATATATACTTTTACTATGTTTTCCTGTGTGCTTCATGTAATTATATTTTTGTTTACCTGATGAAGTCTCTGGAAAGCTTGGAAATTTTTTTTTTATAGCATCCTCAATCCTTAGTCATTATAGAATGGTAGCAGTATTTTGCAGAATATCATGAGAAGCATTTTGATGCAGGCTCTGTTCTTGCAGTGGTGGACATGGACCTGTTGAGTTACTGTTTTGAGACTGAAAGTAGTAAGTCTTGAAAATTTACTTTTTGTAAAACAAGGCTGCTTCAAAGAAGAATTTATTTTTATTATTGTTTAATCATACAGAGTCAGTTACTTTAAATTGTGCACCAGTCCTTTCCAAAATCAAATTCAGATTTTTTTCAACACCCTTATATTTTTGGAAGTGCAAATTGCTCCAAGTAGCTGTCCTTGGAAGTGACATGTTACAACAATCCAAGATAATAGCATGTATAGTCAGGCAAGTTAAGTAATTGGATATCTGTACAGAAATGTTTTTTATGTAAGTCTGGTTCCTAACCATTCTTTAAAAAATTTTAAATCTGTAAACATAAGCTATTCCCCTTCCTGCTCTCCAAAATACCATCAGCTCAAGGATGCCAATGGGTTGTGCTGAATAAACAGAGGCAGCTCACCTCTCAGTTATTTGATCGACATCTGGACATAAGGAGGAGGCAAACTGCTGATACAAAATTGTTAATAAATAAGACTTTCAGGATGCAGCAAAGGAGGAAGTGGACAGCTTTTGAGGGTCTGGAATCCCTAAAAATAGACTGTACAAGGTCATAGTCTGGTGGATAAATGAGGGTTTGTTTTCTAAGGGGGAAGTTCATCCATTGGCTCCGTTACTTCGTAAAAACACTTCCCACTATCCATCCCAGAAGTAAGCCAGTACAGTAGGGAAGGAAGGTGAATGTGGTCCTACATTGTATGAGGACACTTGTTTCTGCAGAGAGAGAGTATTGCTGTCGTTCTTTAGAACTGAAGTGAACTGAGGCACACACTGCTGCTGCTAAGCTTTGTGTTTGATAGCCCTCTTCTCACTTCACACTAGTCACTGTCTCTCTTGCACCAAACCCATCTCTGATGTTACCGAGCTGAAAATTCTCCTTCAGTTTTCAAATGCCATTCAAGGTCTGTAAGACACTGGCATCAAGGTGACACTTTCTAACACACTTTGTTCCTTCTCTTTAGCTGGCAGGTTTATCTGTAGACGGTTGCTACTATTACTGCACATAATTAAAAACAGTTAGAAAAAACTCTTTTTACTTTACTAAGTAAAATAAACACTATCCACCTGTATTGGGCAAAGGGATATTTTCTCATTGTTATCAATTCTATTCTTCAGCATTAAGATCTCATCAATAACTGGATTTTTATTGTTTTGGTTTGTTTTTTGATCAAAGGAAATAAAAGAGAAAAATAATTTTACCCTATATGAGTGACAGACACCACTCATATATTTTGTAGATGTTAGAAATATTTTTCTCCCTCTTTGTAAAATGATGCCAGTATTTTCTATTCTAAGAGTTTGCTATTCTGGTATTTGTTTTAAATTGTGAAAAATCAAATCTCAACATTGACAAGCCCTGAAAACACAACCTCCAAACTTTTCCCATATGTATATTGCCAGGTACTTGCTGTCTGTCTGGTGCTCTTCCTCCATGAGCCTTTTGCCTTGATCTCTCTTCCAGGCGCTTCACAGACCGTTTTGTCTCTAAATAGGAGCAAAAGGAACTGAATGAACAAATTAGCAATTTGAGCTTGTTTCAAAATCAAAGTCTGTTCCTTCACTGTTGTTATCCAGCAACCTTGATTTGTGTCCGTGACTGGGAGGTGTCTCTCCGTTTCCTCAGGTTTTCCTCAGGTTTTCCTCACACATTTAAACACTGTGATCTTACAGATTGTTATGTGCTAGCCAGAAGAACTGGCACAGAAAAAATAAGCAGGTGGAAAAAGGTGCCTGCAATTTTCAGTGGATGGTCAGAACACAATGTAATTACAGCATTGTCTGTTGGTGACATTTGCTTTTCCCTGAGTCGGGTTCTCGTGTTTGTACCATGGTGCCAGTCACACAGTTTTATCCACAGGAAGACTTAGATCCCTCTCTCAGAGGGACTCTACTCCAAGCTGTACTTTATGGGTTTTTTTTGTTTCTGTCTGCTTGAAAGCCTTGAGAGTTAAATTTTTCTTTTCCATTGGACATACTAAATGAAGATAATCCCTTTGGTATGAAGAAAATGTATAACATTGATTTGAAATAACTAGTATTTTTTTGTCTTCAGGAAAGTTTGATTTTGATAGCATAGGAATATAAATTAGAGATTTTTTTGTTGTTTGTAAACTCATTGCACAGCAATTTCATTAGTATGACTTCAGTCACGATTTTCAGCTTTCAGCTGCCCAGAGAAGGAAGTGCAAAGACCCGCATTTTGTGCTTTGGGTGCTCTTGGGATGAGGCATTTAGATTAAAATTAATGCTGTTGTGAACATTATGGTAGATTTTTTTGCTTTGGAAATATCTATAATGCACTGTAAATAGCATATAAAATAATATTTTGATTTGACTTAACTCAGTAGTTGGAAATGTACTTTGCTTTGTAAGTATGCAGCACAGTTAAAAATGCTTCTTTTTGAAGGGCTTTTGGGTGGGTTGTGCATTTTGAAGTTTTTTGAGAAGCATCAGTAGAGAATTTAACATGCAGGAGGAATAAATGTATAAAGAAATGTATAAAAGGTGCCTAAGTTCATGCTTTTATTTGTTTAAAATATTTACATGTCTCCTAAATTTTTAGTTGCAACATGAGAAAGCTGAACTGGAGCAGCATTTAGAACAGGAACAGGAATTTCAAGTGAACAAACTGATGAAGAAGATTAAAAAACTGGAAAATGATACAATTTCGAAGCAGCTGACCCTGGAGCAGGTAACTCTTTCATTTCATTGTTATATGACTGAGAAAAAAACAAGTCCTTTTGTCTTAGGTTTGTCTCAGTGTTTTAAGCGTGTAAGGAACTGGACAGTATTGAGAGTGTAGAAAAGTCAGTTCAACTTTCAAAGCAATAGAAAAGTAACATAATTTATTATAAGAAACTTGGATTAGTTCTTTTCATGGCCATTATATATCTATTAGTAGTCTTTCCATGGGCCTTCATGTCTGCTGGACAGCAGTGACTTTTGCAAATGCAGCTTTTTTGTAAATCATGCTGCTTGTTGCTGTTCATCAGCTTCCAGTCAGGCTGGTGGTGAGAAAAAGACTGTCACTTCTGGTGGTGTTAAGCACCAGTAATAAATGATCTGTTTGTGGTCTAGTTGTGCCCTAGGTCACCTTTTGGTGTCAGCTTGGATGGCACAGCCCTGAAAGTGTGAGTTGTCAGCTGTGTGTATTTTTCAGAAGCCTTGTAGTTCAACTCCATCCAACTCCCTTTCTCCCTAGACAGTCATGAAGATTGCAGAGATAAAACACCACTTGTTTGGCTGTGTTTCAACGGGATGTTTAGACTTTGGGAGTGCTCTCATGTCTGATTTTAGGCATCTGCATCAAAGCATCTCAGTGGTGTCAGTAGGAGACCTTTTTGGTCTTAAAAGGCAAAAAAAATAAAAGGCAAACTGATGAAATCTGTAGGTTTGTTAAAGGACTCCAGATTTTCTGGTGTGTGCAGGTCCAGTAATACAGGTGCTGTAAGTATAATGTGTTATCTCTGTCATTTCTTCTGCTGTGGTACATTTTTGTTGCTGGTAATCTGAATTGTTACCAGTTTTGTATGATTCTCCTTTTTCTGTTGGCATGGATAAATTAGTTAATGGCTATCTGAGTGGTCAAGTGAGTTCTCTTGATTCTCATGGTAACGTTCTATATGGAGAGACCTGTGGAACAAGCTGAAAGATTAAAAGGTGGGAATACGTAGTTGCCAACAAATCCTTATCCAGCATGGAAATGAACCTGAGGTTGAAATAACTCTCTTAGCCACTAGGTGGTGGTGGCTGCCACTTAATCAAAATGCAAAGTAAGCTTAACATACTAAGCTGTTGCAGTCTTTGAAATGTTAGCATGAGCCACAGCTGAATGGTATTATTTGTGTCTCATTCTTCTGGACAGACAGACCTGTGAAATCATAACATTTGAAACTTGTTGCTACATCTGAATGTCAATGATACACTGTTCAAAAAGCATAGATGCATGAAAGCCTTTAGTATCTCTGAAAACTTCGTGAAGATGTTAAAATTTGGCTGTCACTCTTGCTTAGAAATTCCATGTGATTTATGTGTAATTCACCGTATGCCTTTGTTTTCTCTCACAGTAAGGTAGAGTAAATGTCAGGTTACTTAAGGCTCCGGCAGGCTTTCTTTCCTCACGCAAATTAAAAGTGCTGATTGTGCTAATTAACCAGCTGAAGCAGCAGCCTTGGGGCATGTGCTGTACCTAGCAAGAAGCAACCCAAAGTTGTGAGGAGAGTCATGTTGCCTTTATTGCACACAGAGGGAATTAAGGAAGAGGGATTAGCATGATCTACAGCACAACCTTCAGAACACCTGTTAAACAGGGTTTGGGAGGAGAGCTCCAGCAATGCTTTGAGCTGGGCTGCCTTGAGATCTGTCACTAATCAGTGAGCAGATAATTACAGCTTGTGTTCGCGAAAATGTTGTTTTTAAAATAGAGAATGTGAATTATCTGTGTTTCGTGTTCTTTCTTTCTCCTTTGCTCTTTTTCATCTGAACTGCTTATACCACAGGTGATCAGTAGGTAGCTGATTTGTGGTTGCATAGAATATTATTCCTTAATAAAAATTAAATTGGATCTCAGGGTTCCAATGTGACCTGAAATAATTTCTTGAATCAGCTTGAAGTCAACAGAGCATTCTTCTCTGAAGGCAAATGGTGAAGAGATTTACAGCATGTGACTATTTCATTAACTGAATGGCTCACTTAAAATGAGCAATAATGTTCTGTGTTACAGTTCAGTGGTTTGATAGGAAATAAATAGCTGTCAGGATTGCCCTACAGAGGCCAAGTGTGTGTAGTCTTGCTTGTTACTATTTTTAACTGCTTTTCTGTTTCATACAGTATAACGAGAAACTAGAATTGATGAAGTTAGGAGATGAGAAATAACAACTAAACTGCTAGTAATCATCTCCTATGTCTGCTTTGGAAGGAGAAGAACATGAGATGGTAAAATCTTAGGGAAAGGTTTTCTTGGAAAGCAGCAGAGAATTAAAGCTACAAAGGGCAGGGTGGAGATGAGAAGCAGAGAAATAAAATTTGGGATAGTGGGCATAGGCAGAGATGAGCGTATTCAATTTTGATTGATTTGGAAGACCTCCATTTCAGGAGGGAGCATTTTTGCTTGTTAGTAAGTTGGCAAGACAGTTGACGAAGCAATAATAAAGGAATACACGTACAGGGGATATTTTAGCTGCATTTTGAAGTAAGTGCATGTGTGTGAGAGAGAGTAAGAAGAAGCACGAGTGGGTGGTGAGGAAGGTTAGAAGGAATATTCTTCTTCCACTGAAGGGAAGGTTAAGGTCTGAAAAGCAAGCAATGCTTCCTTGTTTCCTTGCTTTAATAGACAAAGTGGTGTTTGATTGGAATTTAACTCTGAACCTCTGTAGTGACACTGGTATTGACAGAGCTGCTGGCTTGGTCCTGAGCATAATCCCATCTTGCTTATTTAATTCCAGAATATGACCACATTTCCAAAAAATTCATTGACTGGAGTACATTTCACAGTACACCTGAAACTATCGAGTACCAAGCCAAGTACACCAATTCTTTGAATTCACAGCTCTGAACAGGATGCTGCAGTTGCTTCTGCTGTAGGTGCCATTCAAGGGTTCTTCCTCCAAGCTTTGAAATCCTGACAGTGGGAGAAACTGACACAACACTCATGACCAGGAAAGGAAGATCTTTGTTTCCAGTATGTTTTTATACTGCTGGAAATGGGGAGTTCTAGATCTGTTTCACCTGCTTTCTTTGGTCTTTTGTCAGAGCAGCTTCAGGGCACAACACAAGGCTTATTTGTGCACTGTTGCTGTTGGTTTGGCTTTGCCATTGTGCACGCTCACCTACAAGCAAATTTATAATTAATGTACTCCACTGCCTTGGCGGTGGTTGCTATAATACTAAATGTAATTTTAGATTTTTCAAATCCAGGCTTATAAATAATTTACTCTGTCTTTAAGTTCCAATGTGCTCTTCTTCCTACCATTAAAAGATATGGATTTCTTTTCACCTGTATGTTCTTGTGGGTGTGTTTGTTGCTAGATCAAAACATAGCTGTAGAAAGACTAAGAGTATGTAAGTCTAAGCCATGCTGCATTGAAATGATGCAAAAACCATTGCTGCAGAGGTCAGATGTGTGTTCATATTTTGTTCATCTTGTGGTTATGTAGATAGCTGTGCAATGTAGTGGAGACCAGGGTTTTGCTAATATAGGTGCACAGTGTGCAGATTCTCAGGACGTTTTCCATAGTTTTTTCCCTTTGGATGTTCCCGGCCCCAAGCATTGGCCAGACTGGCTGAGGAGCCCTGAGGCAGAGTGCCCTGTGCTCCTGGGCTGAACCCTTTGCTTTCCTACCACTCCACCTCCAGCTGTGTCGGGAGCAAAGTGTTGGTCAAAATCCCAATTCTAATCCTCGTGGGGAGGCTGAAGCGTGTTGTTTCTGACTTCTCTTTTATTGAGATGTAGGTTCCCTGAGCTGTTAATGTACATCTGGAAACTCAAACATGGGAAGATTTGCTAGACAGTGTTTCTCTTGCTAAGTATGTTCCCTATTACTCATCAACATATGTCTGCTTCTGCTCACAGTAACTAATTCCTCTAATCTTTAAAGGAGAAAGTTGTACATGCATTAAACTTGCACTGGTATCTGAAGTGTGTAAGTTTATATTTTGTTTGGGTTTCTCAGTATTAATTTAGTGGTTAGCACTAATAGTTTACAGATTTAGGTGCTGCAATAGCTCTTCAGCCAGTGATGTAGTAAATGGAAATTGCTTAATTCTGTTTTCAGTCTTTCCATTTTCTAATGTGAGATTATTTGCCCAGCAGAAAAGTGGTGTTAACTAAGGCTTGGCTTGGAAAAATGCTTCCATGCCATTTTCCACCTCTAAAGGTGTTGATCTGTTCCCAAATATTTCATTATTGACAACATTTTGAGTTCAGCAAAATTGCTACAGAGTAAGATCAGCTGTGCCTCGTAATATTCTCCTTTCTTAATAATACTTGCATTGTATTTCTACTTAAACTGTAGGGTAGAAGGTTTTGCATTGTATCTTTTATGAACTTGTAGTAGAATCAAGAACGCTTGTTCACACAGTAAGTGAACATGATTAATGTCCAGTTCAGCTTTTAATTTTATAAAGCCTTTGCTAAGATAGAATTACATTTGTTTTGCTAGTAAGGATTGATACAGTAACACTTAAAGCAGTTCACATAACTTTTTCTTTACTATTTTTGTTTTGTCCTTTATCTTTTATCACAAGGCAAACATGGCTTTTCTTCCATTTCTGGATTACTTAACTGTGGTTCTTCCACTAAAAACACTTAAAACTTTTCAAAAGAATAAACATTGCTGTAGTGAGCAGTAAATTCAGTTTGAATTTCATAGATTCATGGAACCGGAGATGTCTTTAAATAGGTTTATCACGTCATCAGTGCCTGCATGTCCAGGGTTCATGCTCCTGCCTATTGGCCGGAGACGAGTTCTCTAAAATGAACTTGTGTTAAAGAGATAACAATGGTGTGACTGCTGAATCTCTTGATTTTTCCAGTGTGTTGCACCTGAATTGTGTCTCTTCTTCTCTTTCCCCTTGCTCCTGTAAAGCATTATGTAAAATGGTGTTCTTAGAGCTTTCCTAATGACAGTTCCTTGCAGAAAATACATGCCCATCATTTTCACTAACTGTTTATCCTCTCCAGCTAAGACGTGAGAAGATTGACCTTGAAAACACTTTGGAACAGGAACAAGAAGCACTAGTGAATCGTCTCTGGAAGAGGATGGATAAGCTTGAAGCAGAAAAACGGTTTGTTTTCTTACAGTGCACTCATTAATACATCATGTTCTGGATTAAATATGTTCATCTCTGTCTCACAAGAGTTGTCTCATCTGTGAAGACATGGAAGATGAAGCAGTTGTGAAGTTCCTTGTTTGCACGGTGCTACATCATTGATTGCTTAAAGTAGATAAAACTAACCAGTATAAGAAATTACCTGGGAAAGCTTGAAGGAATTTATTGAATTTTTTCAACTGCTGATAGCCTCTTTTTAAAGCTTCTGGCTTCTGGTCAGCTTTAAATTAATGATACTTTACTGTGTTTGTTATATAAGAAGCTCTTGTTTTTTCCCTGTCTGCTTGAAGAATGCTTTTCCTCAGTGGTGTGCACTCATGTCATTGAGACTTCCCAATGCTTCTTTAGTAGAAGTTGTGACAGTGACTCTTTATGTTATTGAAACAGCTGAAATTAAAAATATGTATGAAAGTAGCCGTCTCTTAAATGCTGTAATAACAAGAACTCAGTTTAGGGAGGAAGCAGGAGAGAATAATAACTCATGATTATTAATACCTTATTTTTAATGTGTTTATTGTTACGTTAATGTGACCCTCTGAATCTTGGCTGGGGCCTCAGGAATCACCTGAGCCTGAAAGAACTGCAGGTTTTGTAGTTTTATTTTATAAAGCCTGCTGTGTGGAAAGTGCTCTGAACAGGTACATGTGATATTCACCAGTGGTAAATCCATAGCAGGATGAGCCTTTGGTAGGATTTTTGTGTATCTTAAGATTTAAAGCCTTCTTCAAGGCAAACCATTTCTGGTTAGATTTGTCTCAGACTGTGCCCCTCCCTGTGAGGAGCTGTGCTGGAGTCAGACCATGCTGTAGTACTTTGTATGGTACACATGGATACTGCACCATGCAAAAGGTTGTGCTTGCACAACGCTGTCCCTGCTCTTCAGGGCAGCGTTGGATCTGCCCTATCAACATGTTCCTTCTGAAGTTGCATTCTTTCAAAATACACCTGCGTTTCTGCCAAAAATCAGCATTTAGAGCCTTGCATGTCTACCATTATTTCGTAATTTCTTATGAGTGAGTTTTTCCTATGAAGATTTCTTATGAATTTCTTTCTTCTTCATTGCTTATTTCATAACAGAAGTTCATTACACCTGAAATTACCATCAGTTATTTGAAGCATTCGAAACCACAATTATATGGAACACCTTAATACCTTTCTCTTTGGAAATTTAAAAAAAAAACCAAAACTGAGTCTGTTTTACTGTCCTTCAGAAAATGTCTATGAAATTCTTTTGATAGTGGTGAAAAGCAGAAAAACCTGTATTTCAAGATAGACATACTTTGCTTAATCTTCACTAAAGATCACTTCCTTTCTCCAAGAACGTAAATGTAAAAACTTATAAGAGATCAAATTAATTTTCTTAGCAAAAATTTTGTGTAATAAGTAGCATTTGTGGACATAACTGAGATAACTATTTATAGTCTAAAATTGTTTTTCCTGAACTATATGTTGTAATATTTTGGAATGTCAATATCTGAATTCATTACAAAATTCTTCTGTACTAGGGCAACAAATTTTAACTTTTTTCTTTTGAGTTAAAAACTGAACATTATAATTCCTCCCCAATTATCTCCCCTCAAAGAGTAGTTAAAATAAACCCTACGTACCTGTCAGAATTCTTGCAGTGTCTTTCTGGGGGATACAAGAGGTGTTCATTAGAATGGAAGGTAAAGTTTGCACTATTTTTCGTACAGAATTTTGCAGGAGAAATTAGACCAGCCGGTATCTGCACCACCATCACCCAGAGACATATCAATGGAGATAGACTCTCCAGAAAATATGATGAGACATATCAGGTTTTTAAAGAATGAAGTGGAGAGGTTAAAGAAACAACTGAGAGCTGCACAGTTACAGCGTGAGTAATCGACTTTTTTCAAATCTTCGGAAGTTTTTGCATTGTAAGATTTTTATATGTAATTTCTTGAGTTTGAATTTAAGGTAGAAGTGCAAAAAATGGGGCAGATTTGGATTACAGCATTTTCATAATTGCAGTGTTATTGCTTGTTGATTTATTTATGCTGTTGTTTAGGGGGTTCTTTTGCTTTACTAAAAGGATGTCTGGAAGAATCAAAAAATAATCCTTGACTATTTTGTGCTAGAAAAAGATAGATATAGATATAGATTTTTTTTTTCAGGAACTTAGCAGTATTTCAACATACCAGTTTTTCAAAACATATTTATGGCCTCCTTTGTAGGAGTCATGTTGCAAATTAAGAATTACTCAAAAGAATTAACAGCTAGCGAAATAAAGGTCAGCTGTATATAAGAATTTCACTCGTTAATGATTGTGGCAACCTGAGGCAGCTGCTGCACAGTATAGCAGCGTTTATTTACTGTGTCCTTTCCTATGTAAAACGGCTTTGAAGCATAAAGAGCTGGGTAGAATTCCTGTTGTGCAGGGCTGGGGCCCCTCGCCCAGCAGTGGGACCTGCATTTTGCCCTGCCTTCCCAGGAAGGGGCTGGGCACTGAGCACATGGGCTTAGCTGCCAGGAGGCTGCTGGCACCTTCCCTTGGACTTTGCAGTGCCAGTCCTTCATTCCTTCCTGCTGAATATAGAATTCCTGTCTGAGAGTCAGCAGTTCCGCCTGGTTCCGGGTCAGTTGGTGAGTGGGTAGATACCTCAGCACATGGCCAGAAAAATTTAGGCAAATGCAGAGCAGTCAGTATCATCCCCCTCTGGCCAGCCAGGCTAACTGGAATATTTCAACCTCCATTTAGAGAAGGAGCTTGCTAGAGGCAGCAGCCTTCCTTCAAGACAGAGAGGATGGATCAAGGGTGCTCTTTTGCAGAGACCTTGTGCACAAGTTTGTGGCACTAATAATTTGTGGCTGTTGAGAGAAGATAAGGACAGTTAATCTTTGTACTTGCGATTTCTGCACTGCAGCCTTCACTTATTAAAGTTCAGAACAAGAGCAAGGCCTTAGATTAAAAGTACTCTTTGTGCAAATCCAGCCTAATTAATTTCATTTCAAGTATCCTCTATATTTCAATAGGTTTCTTTTTGAACTACTGTGATTTAGAGTAAGAAATTGAAAGCATTAATGTCAAATTCACATTGAAAGTAAGAGTTAGGTTTAAAAGAACTCTCTCCCTTTGTGAACAGGTTACGCAGAACTGCAGTACAAATAGCAGAGCTGGTGGGAGTGGTGGATGTGCCAGCCTGCAAGCAGAAGATGAAATTGAAATACAGTTCTCAGATTGGTGTTTGTAATATATAGTCGTTAGAGGACCTCTAGTATTCTTCTTAAGAACTTAATGAAATCTGCTTATGAGCTTCCGATGCTTGTATTACTTTCTTTATTTCTGAAACACTTCTAGGAACTGGTTTGTTATGATAATAGTGTACAAGAAGCGATACTGTTACATTTAAAAATGATATTTCCACAGAAGAGAGAGAAATCACATGTTGTTAATAGTTTGCAAACAGGTTTCTAAAACAGGAATATTCTTTACCCTGAAGGTTGCTGCATAAAGGAGTGATGACAAAGCATGATGAATTGTTCTGGGTTTTCCTAATGTCAGGGATTTAACTGTAAGCTTGCTCAAACATCATGAAATCTCACAAAATAACACTATGTGTCTCATAAGTCTTTATCATATATTCCATTTTATTTAAGTAATCTGTCACAAAGCTTTGTAACTTTTCCTAATTTGACTATAAACGATTAAAAAATCATTGAAGTGATGTTTGCTGAACTTGTCTAGAACTGACAACTCAAATTGCCCTTTAATGTAAAGAGTAAACCTCTTGTTGGCTTTTAGCATTAAAATTGAATGCAATTTTAATACTAGTACTTTAATATTGGTACATGCTCTGTTGGACAGTTTCTGTAAGATGTGTAATTGAAAGAGTGCTGTAGAATGTATATAAGGTAGCAATTTTAATACAAATTTGAATTTGGAGTTTCAGAACTTGTGTTGTGCTTCTTCCTTCTTAATGAAAATATACCTTTAAAATAATTTCTTCAGTATGTTGCAGGAAAATCTTTGTAAATGTGGAGTAGCATTATTTTAATGGAGTAGGAATCAGTATTTTTTCTTAATAGTTTTAATAATGTTTTCTTAACAAAATTTTTCTTTCTTTACAAATTTGTCTTAATAAGAACTTTCACTTTGTGGTAGTGACTTGTTTGTTTTTCTTACATTTTATTTTCAAACCTGATGTCAAGCAATAGTTTATTTTAGTAGCTACTGTTCTGAATTAGGCTTTGAACTAATGACTTAGAGGTGAAAATTTTCAGTGATCTGTCCTGAGTATTTTCTACACCTTCATCTTGAAGTGTTGGAGTAAAACTAGGCATGACATATTTTTCTGCCTGATATATTGAATTTTAATCAACTTTTAACAAAACAATGAATTTCAGATTCAGAGAAGATGGCACAATACTTGGAAGAGGAGCGACATATGAGAGAAGAAAACTTGAGACTTCAAAGAAAATTACAGAGGGAAATGGAACGTAGGGAAGCTCTCTGCAGACAACTGTCAGAAAGTGAATCCAGCTTAGAAATGGACGATGAAAGGTTGGTATTTTTTTGGCCATCCAGATGTGTTTGGCTCATTTAGCAGTATTTATCCTACTTTTTGAATATTTCTAGAATAATTTTAGAAGTAACTTGTATGTGGGTTTAATATGCATATCAAATTTCAGCATAGTCCAAGAATTGTATCAACGTGGTACAGAAATTGCTTTAGTTCTAACAGTGAGGAAGAAAGTATTTATATCTGAAGATTGTTCAGGGGTTTGATAATTTATATTGAAATAAATACAACTGTGGAGTTGAGAATCAGGATAATTTGATCACAACACCTTTGTTTTGCCCCTAACTTAGTAACAAATGCAAGGAGTTCTTTGAGGTAGGGACATCATCTTTACCTGGGGCTGATTTGTCCTTTGCAGAAAGTAAAATATATTCAGCCAAATACAAAGGGATGCTGTGTAAAACCTTTGATAGAGGAAGCATTTCCAGTACGGTTGGATTGTTCTTCTGTCCAAACCATAACATCCTTGATTTTTTTTTTCTCTGTTGCAAGCTGCTTTGCTTGCCCTAACCTTACAGATAATCTTGAGTTTTTCATGGTTTATATCATGCCTTCTAGTGTTTTCTCACATCATAGAAATATGACAGTGTTCTGTCTTGAAAGAGCCTTTTACGTACATTTTGAATAAAGCATTCTTATTTCTTATCAAATGCTCATTATTTGGTTGTATTGTTGTATATTATTTTGGATTTATGGTGGTCCTTTAGAATAAATAAAAATGTTTCTCTGTGCTGTGTATTTTTCTGGTACTGAGAGATTTCTGTTTCCTCTTGGGTCTTTAATATATTTGTTATAAGATGTAATTTACTAGAAAGGAATTACCAGATATTTTGTGGTAAGAAGTACCCTTAAAGCCCAAAGTAGTGTGTTCATTCTAATGAAACACCAAGGCAACTTGACCTGTATTGTATTAGCATCTGGTATTAAGATGTAGCAAATGTTATATAAATTAAATTGTTAGAAATTGGGGATTCTGAGGTTGGAATTTTTTCTTATTAGGCTTATCTTTTCTTCCACTATTTACAGTGTATTGGAATTACAGTCAAAATCTAAATCTATGAGAATTACCAGTATTAATCCAAAATTGTAGAGTATCCTAATAATTTTTTATCACCCACTTGTAAGTAGTGGTAACCAGGAAAATGCAGGAAAATTTGATTAACTATTCTGCACTCTTAGAGAAATTGTCATGTTTGATTTTTTTGGTACTGCAGAGGCCTGACAGTATAACTCCAAATCAAGTATTTGCAGTGTAAGTAGTAGAAAGCAAAGTGAAGGACAAAGCAGGCATTCGTAGTTAGCCTGAGAAGACAAAATACTTGTGGAACTATGTGCAGTAATAATTTTAAAATGTCAATTTTTGTCAGCTTACACCTTCCTAAAAGTGATGGTGGTGATGGATCAGCTATCTCTTTCTTTCAGTTGCATTCTGTTAGCTGATGATAATTATTGTTCGTAGCTGAGGGTAGATGAAGATGCTTTCCTAAATGTAAAAGACACAGCTCTCCCAAAGCCTCTTTCTCCAGAACAGCAGTAGCTTTGTCTTCATCCTCATCCTGTTCTTTGGAGTAGCAGGGTAACACCTGAACCCAGGCTGCATGCTAACAGGATGCTACTGTTCCACATCACCTGAGCCAGGGAGCAGGATGACTTCGAGGAAACTCGATTTGTGTAGAACACAAGGGGATTAAATCAGAGGTGCTGCCTTGCTGGAACACACACACTGGGCTGCTTTGGAACTTACTGTGTGTTGCAGAGGTAGCTTAGCTCAGTTTCACTAACCTTGCCACTGGTTGCTCTTTTAAAAACTTGTATATATAATTAAACCCTAATTTATTAGTTCGTTAGTATTCTGTTGTTTTCTATTGCAGCTACTTTAATTACCTGATCTACCTAAATCCAAACCAATTTTGGTATCACTACAGTGTACTGCCTATACTAGGGCATGTGGCTTTTTAATTCTGAATATCCTGGTTAAAAACCAGCAAGATGCAATATCAAAATATGTTTCAAATACTGTATGGACAGACCTCAAAGTAGTCGTTGTGAGTTCCATCAAACAGGAGTAATTTTAATGCTGTTCCACAATACTGGGGTTTTTTTTTTATTATGATGGGGAAAATAAATGCAGCTACTAAGAATTCCTGAGAACACACTGGTGGAAGAGGAGACAAGTAAAGAGTCAAAGGGCTGTAAGGTAGCAAATTTGGCCTGCTGCTCTGCTGTGTCCAGTAAAGAAACACAGCAGAATGTAATAATATAAACCCACGTGAACTGACTTGCAACCACATGGAGAAGGTGAGCAGGGGGACATCTAATCTAGAGAGTGACTGAAAAATCTAAGTGGAGAGTGCCTAAGCAGCTCGACCTGAGACTGCCAGCCTAATGCTGTGGGGAAAAACCCCATGAAATCTCTTGAGATAAGAACAGTAAGTGGCAAGTAGGAGCAATTGGTATTATTTTTATCCTTTTATATAGCACTTGATATCTGTGAAGAAGCTTCACTGTAGTCAGTGAATGAAGGACAAATAAATAGCACTAAAATTATTACAGGTGGGGAAAAATGCCTTGCCTCAGGTTCTGATCTGTCCAATTTATCATAGTGAAGTGTGGGAGGTGTCTTGCAACACAGCCTGGAAGTACCTTTAGTGAGATGGTCCTGGGTTGAAAGCGTCTCTCTCTTTCAGTGGCAGAAGACAAGATGAGCAAATGTCTAAATATTGGGACCAGAGGGATTCAAGTAGGAAACAGGACGTGTTTTTAATGCTATAGCTGATCAGCTGTTGGAACAAATTATTAGTACTTTAATGATTTCTTCACCCTTTTTCATGATTTCAGATTAGTGGTGAATACCTTTCTGGAAGATACACTCCAGCCAACCAAGCTTTTGAGTTCAATGTAGAAATGATGTGTGAAGTGCAAGAACGTAGAATGGGTCAGATTGGATGACATGGTTTACACCTCTGACCTTAATATATACTATTTAATCATATGCTATTTAATCATATCACATTTAATCAAACTTGTACGGTTTTAACTGCAAATGCCTAAGTCCAGCTGTTTCCATGGAAAGTTAAGCCAGTGTCAGCAATGACGAGAGTTCCTGTCATGACTTCCTAATGTGATTCTTATGGGAATTGAAAAAAATCACAATGAAACATTTAAAACATGGCACATTTTAAAAGGTTTGATCTAATTATTCTTTGCCTTTTTTTGTTAGATATTTTAATGAGATGTCTGCACAAGGATTAAGACCTCGCACTGTGTCCAGTCCTATCCCTTATACACCCTCACCAAGTTCTAGCAGACCTATATCACCTGGTAAATATTTAACCCAGTTTCTAAAATTATTGTATGCATCACGTAGTAACGTGCCCTATTAATATATTTAGGTCAGTAGCCTTTCAAAGCTAGTTTGGAGAAAAATCCTGCATCATAAATGCAAGAATAGTTTTGCCTTAGGTGTCTTCTAGTGCAGCATGTTCTTGGATGGTGACCAGATATTCTATATTTCAGATCTGTGGACAGATATTGAAGATCAGTTAAGTAGCTATCACTTGAACTTAATTTCTTTTTTGCTCCTTTTTTCCTCTCCTGCTGTCTTCCCCCCCCCCCCCCCCCCCCCTTTCCACCAAAGTTGCTCAACAGGACACATAATTCAAGAGGATTTTTAGAGTCTGAAGAAGAGCTAGTAATGAGAGTGATACTGTGCCCTGAATCAAAACTTCTTAGAGAAGTTTAATCTTGAACACGTTGGGAAAAAAGTCAATTTTCATTTCCTCAGTAGAGAAATGGCTTTTGTACTTCTGCTATTTTCTATTATTAAACAATAACTATAGAATTAATAATTCCTGTCTCACACGCTTTGTATAACAGAGGCAAACAAACCTTTTCTGAGTTCCTAATTACTGAATGTATTTTAGGTCAAATGAAACACATTTGTGTTACTAACACATTTATTGATTGAACTTTAAAATCCCTTAAAATTGCACTTGGGCATTCATTACAAGTTGTTGGCAGTGGGTGTTGCATGGTGCTCACTCACACCTTGTACGTAAAGAAGTGAATTGTGCATGCCTGGCTTTCCCACATTCACCTCTAGAACCTGCCAGGCAGATGAGATGTGCTCTGTGTTGACACAAGGTGGGAACTTATTTATTAAGACATTTTATTACACAGGTCTGCTAGAACATATAAAATGTCTTTAAATCCTTTAATTTTCAAGGTCAACTGTGCTTTCTCAAAGGACTATAAATAGTTTTCATCCAGGTGTTGCATGTGTGAAAACCAGCCATGGCCGTAAGCCATGTTATGGTGTTAGAGATGAGCAGTGTGACTATGAGTTTTCAGAAGGTTTTTTCACTTGTGAAATGAGCCAAGTGACTTGACTTTCAGAGTTCTGCAAGGTGTGTTACCAAGCAGATGACACACATTTTCTTACCCCTTTCCTGTAACTGGGTGTACAGAAGTGTAGTTGTGCCAAGAGCTGCTCTGGAGTAACGACTGGGCGTTTGTGGTTGTGCGTGTGCAGCCTTTATACAGTGCAGTGTCCTACTGCAGGGTGGATCTGCAGTCACACAGGGCTTGTAACCACGGCTCTGGGTGGGACAGATTACCTGCTAATTTACTGGCTCCATCTTTATATTACTTAGCAATGCCCCCTGTTTAGGTGCTGATGTGTCAGTGCAGAACTATCTCAGTTTATTCCTACACTGAGACTGAAGTGCATTCCTTGTTCCCTGAGGACTTGACTTCCCATCAGTAGTTAATACAAGAGTGAGAATTTTATCCCACAGACAGGTGATGCTGAAACACTCTGAAGCACAGCTGGAGTGACTGCTTCTAATAGAGTTTGGGTTTGGAAATTTTGGTGTGGTAAATGTTCCAGGCTAACTTGTCTGCACAGGCAGCTGCATTAATCTCCTTTTCATCTGATAAATTAATATCAGCAGTTGGGGAGTTTCAGACTTCAGAAAAAATAGAAGCAGCAGTTTGTTAGAGAACTAATGAGATCAATAGGGAATTTTGTAGAACTGTCTAGGATAAATGAATGCGGTAATGGATGAAAACAAACAGTTTTTGAGAGTATTTTGTATCTAAAGTAAGATGATATCAAAAGTATCAGCACAGAGTAATATAACAGCTGTATGTTGCATCAAGGATTTATATGACTTGGCATGTTTCGTTTGGGAAATGACGTGCCTTGAATATGTGGAAGCAGAATTTGTAACCAGTTAGAAGTGCTATAATTTAATGTGGATAAATGGTTTAATGGATCAGATTCTGGCTTCTGAACCCCAGTCTTTTGTGCCTGCATGGCTTGGGATACTACTTTTGAAGACTCTTTGAAGCTGAGGTACTGCTGAGATTTCTAGCACAGTGATCTGTGCTAGAAATCTTCTGGAACTTTGAAGACAGTGTAATTACTGCTACTCCTAGGCAGCTGGGGATTAGCTGTTCTAATTACCAGTAAGGCTTCAGTCTAGGTAAACTGTTCTGTGCTTTACCACTAGGCTAGACAGATGTTTGGGGCTGCAGAGATGAACTATCCTGGATGTATGTGCACTGCTCTGGTTTTGCTTCTTTGGCTGCCATGTAGATTTACATTTGTCAAGCTTGTGGAGCTAGATTATTCCAAAGCTGTTCAAAATCGCCATGTTACAAAGGTGACTCTGTTTTGCCCATTATTTCTAGGCTCTTAGGCCTGACTGGCTGCTTTGTCACCTCCCTGAACATTGACTTGTTTCTATCCTTGTGCTTACAAAAGCATTTTAAATATAACACGCGTGTTCCACGGATAATTAGATTGTGTAGTCAAAAGGCAGATTAATTTTGTTGTTGCTCTGTAGTGGCAGGGATTCCATTGGAGTAAGTAATTTGCACTAGGCATACACTGAGGATGTAACAGAATCAAACAGAATTGAGGGAAGCAAAGGGATTTTGTTTGTTTATGTTACTTCACTGGTGATCTGAGACTTGTTCTCTTTTCTCCTTGAGATCTTGCCACATCTTTTGTAGACTGAAACACAGGTGTATGCAGACAGGGATGATGCTGGGTGTTGCTGCAGGGAGACTGTTCTGTATTGGCTTAGTGTTGAAGTGTGAAAACTGTTAAATCCGCTGTGGTGTTGTAAAAGTTTAATAGGCCTTCAGAAATGTTTTTTGGTCATTATTCTCCAAAGCAGTTGCTTGAGTCTAATTGTTAACAGCTGAGAAAAGTGCTGTCTCCTTCCTTATGATATTTTTGTCAGAAAGCAGAAAGGAGCAAAAGGTTTTGGAAAATGCGCTCTTTTGAGAAACAAACTGTTCAGAACACTTTATGGTGTGAACTTGAAGCATTTGACAGTTGCTGTGTCTGTTTTCCTTGGTGAAATAGATCTATACAGGAACTCTGCATTTTTATAATTGAATTCTTACAGAAGGGAAATACTTAGATGAAAAAATTAGGTATTTGCAGTTTTGAATATTGGGCTTTCCTTAATGTGGAGAAAATGAGTTGTAATTTTACATGTTAGTTGCTAGCCTAGTCCAGCTAGTAACATTTCCCAGCATGTTTTAATTTCCCAGCCCCAAAAGTCTTTAAAGCACTGGAGGCAAAAGAGGAGGAAGCCTCAGTGCAGATCTGGTATGCCTTGTAGGAGCCACCTGCATCCAGTTTTTGGGGTTTTTTTGTGGAACCTCATTGTGACCCAGGGCTAGATGGCTTCTCTAGGCACAACTTCCCTGCTTCTTCAGACTGTTTGTAGTTCAGGGAGCCATTTCCTCCATGGAGAAATGGAATGCTGAATGGAAATACTTACAGACTATAACTAAGCTGCTACGGGAGTCTTACCCCATTTATCATAAATGAAAAGTTAGGTTTAACATTGTATAATGTATGTTTGAAACATATGGTAGTATGCTACAGGGAAAAAAATAAATTCGCATCACACATCTCAGCACCGTTAATATTTTCTAGATGTCTAATCTGCAGCACTTACCAGTTTTTTTTGGCTACCATTGAGTCAGAACCAAAAAATCTAAAAACCCCCTCACACTGTAGTTTTTAATATCAAACAAGAATGTTGATGTTACCTTGTTTTAACAATTTTAGGTCTGTCATATGCAAGTCACACAGTTGGTTTCACACCACCAACTTCACTGACTAGAGCTGGAATGTCTTACTACAATTCCCCAGGCCTTCATGTGCAACATATGGGACCATCCCATGGTATTACAGTAAGTATTTAAAACTGTAAATACTTGTTACCAATATAGTTTGGTTTTTGGAAGTTATGATTGGTTGTCCTTAAGCTTATTTACAAAACATTCTTGTAAATGTTTGTTTTTGTCTCCTTACTCCAAGACATCTATTGCTGCTTTCTTCAACCCTGATTTTCCTCTTCACCCCTCAGAAACTGATTCTATTTGGAGAACCTTGTTTTCTGCAAAAGAATAGGATGTATTATCATCTTAAGGACAGTAATAGGTATCATCTTATGGATCAGCAGGCAGGGTGTGAAAAGTGATGTTCTAAGCTACTAAGCCTGTCCCAGGAAGTAAAAACATTGCTTTCATTTTTCTCCTAGTCTCCACCATCTGACGGATGAGTCATCTGAGGTTGCTTCAAGCTCAGGTTTTCTTCAGGATGACACACAATGCTACCATCATGTCACTGTAACAGGCAGTTAACTCTTGTTTTCTATTGTCATTGGCAAAGAAGAAAGTTAATATAAACATTTGCTAGGGCAATTTCTCATAGCTTTCAATTGAATTTATTTCCTTTTTGCCTGCGATGTTTGATGCATTTCCGCTTCACCGTGTTTCTTCTAAATATTTGTGGAGTTTAAAGTGCAGACAAAGCCTAAATAGTAACCGTATGGCAAAACACCTTATGGCTGTTGTATCAAGACCATTTTGATTTTTCTCAGCAGGTATGGTAGTGTGTAAATATTCGTCAAGGTTTTTGCTTATCCTTGTCATTCTCCGATGTAAAAACGTATTTTAATAACATTTTTAGTACAATGCTAAAATATGGCTGCTTCTGGTTTAGGTGGGTGTGCAATTTTTACAATTTCACTGAGCTAAGGTGGGTGGGAACACTGCAATGATAGGTAGAACAAAAAGGAAGCTAGAGCTCAGCAGGAAAGTAGAACTCTGGTTGGGACTCAGCCCATGGCTGTGTGTCACATGCTTTAGTCACAGGAAGATCTTTATGCTTCTGGAAAACATGGAAACTGATTTTATAAATTAATTTGTCAAGGAACTTGCTCTGTTCAGTCTCTGTGAAATACTACTCATTCTGAAACTATAAATGAATGGAGTCACTGTGAAAAAGGTCATCTTGAGGACAAAATACTAACTGTTCAGAGAAAGATGTTGACAAGCAGCTCATGGCTTTATCTCGGTATTGATACCAGGTCCCCTTATATTATATGTATGCAAATGCAGTAAATGATATTAAGTGTTTCAGAGGCATCAGTCAGTTTTCAAGAATCTCTTGGGTTTCATATATAACTTTAATCTATTGTACATAGTTGTGCAGAAAAATAGATACAATATATTTGATTTAACTAAACTGCAGTTTCGTTCTTGACTCTTCATTTGTGATCTCCACTACAGAATAAATTTGTCTTTCCCTGTAGTACATTTGGTATAGAACTGTAATCATGCCTCTCCCCAGAGCTGACCGCTTGTGGTTGATTAGTAATTATGGGTAGGTGGTTTGTCATGCCATGAGGTTGTTGATTAATGTTAACCAGATTGGTAAGTAATGAGCATTTTTGTTTCAAAAGTGCAGAAGTTAGTGTTGCAGAGTGTAATTTATATTTTTGCATTGCTAACGTTAAAGATCATCCTTCCCCTCCTCCCCCTCAGTTTGTAAAAATAAAATGGGGTTTAAATCTTTCTGCTTAAATGTACCAGTTGTTGAAACTCTTCAGGGGGTCTCTCTAACAACTGCTTCACTCCTGCAGCTCAAAGGGTTGTAATATCTTTTTGTTCTCCAAAGAGCGACTTGTATTATGCTTTGGTTTTGCTCCAGCGTGTGGGCTAAGAGTTTTTCAGAGAGCTGGAGATTCTGGGCAGACTCTGATACTCAGAACTTTCCCACCCACGCTCAGGTACCACACACTCGTACCTCATGTGCCAGCAGCATGACGTTAATGGTTCATCAGCACCTACAGGTCAGGCAGGCACAGCTGGGAGGAAGTGCTGTGCCTGCAGCATCTCATTTCTTTTAGGTTGCTGGTCATCATAGGTAAACGTATCTGCAGGACATGTCTTGTGCTCATTTCCTGCAAGCTGACTTGGAAGGAATGCACGTTCTCTTTGATGTCAAGCGTACTTCCCCTTTCCTTTGCTACTGCATTTCAGAAGAACATTTATTTTATGTAAAAGTTGTATTGTGACTCCTGTAATGTTTTGAATTTTCTTCTCACGTAATTGTTCAGATTTCTTTGTGTGATTTATTATTTTTTTTCCTTTGCCAAGATTAGAGGACTTGCACCTAATGTTGTTCAGGAGTGTGTTAAAACATGATTTCAATATTTGTTCTGCAGAGGCCTTCACCACGAAGAAGTAACAGCCCCGACAAATTTAAACGTCCCACTCCTCCTCCTTCTCCAAACACGCAGACCCCAGTGCAGCCACCTCCGCCACCACCTCCACCACCTGTGCAACCTCCGGGCCAACCCGCGGCATCGCAGGCAGCCAATTTTCAACATTCAGTGCATCCCTCCTCTCAGCCTTAGTGCATGTGCTCAGCAGTCTCTATGTCAGAAGTGGACTCATAACACGGAGCAGTTTACTAAAAGCCAAAGGCTTACTTGGCATATTTGGATTTGACTTATTTGCACTGAGGTTATATAGGCTTCACTGTTAATTGTGTTGTAAACATTTGTATAAAATGCAGCCAGTGTTGTGGGTCTACAACACTAACTTAACAAAGTTTTCCATCAGTGTTTACTTGAACTACATGTATGTCCATTCTCTGGCTGGAACATTTGCTACTCTGTTTGGTAATACGGCATTATGTCGTTTTGCTTGGCTCCAAAGCTTCATTTCCCTGGCTTTTAGGTTTCTAAAATTAAAGGGATACCTTTTTATATTTTTTCATGACAATTTGCAGAAAATGAAAGGCATGGTGGGCTACATGATAAATTCTGAAATATTACAGTGTTTACCAAGGTTGTGGAAGATCAGCACTATGTTTCAGTCATTTAAAATATCAGCTTCTAGTGCAAAAGTGAGTCAGACACCCTAATCAGTGCCCAAGACACACACTCTCTGGTATTACATAGTTAATAAGCTTAATTCACAGAGGACACATCCATACTTCTCCTGTTAAAAAGCACCTCAAATGTATGGTACAGTCAGAACTTTACACTGAGGGAACTGGCTTGTTGGAGTCTGTGGAATGTACAATTTGTGGACCTTAAGATTTGATGATGTCACTTGACATTTCTGTTAACCTGTAAGCTGCCCATACCGTGTACCCTGTCACAGTGACTGTCTGGGAAGCGTGGTCCTGCCCACAGGTTACTGAGAGCTGATTCAAGTCTGTGCTCTTGGATTTTTTTTGCTGCAGAAGGCGATGTGATTGTAGAGAACGACTGATGATAATTTCTTTCTTGTTTAAATATATTCATTGTGATTCCCCTGAAACAAAGTTTGAACAGGTATTTTAAATGTTCTGAAGTCTGTTAGAAAATGAAACGAGCATAGCGGAATATATTGGCGTCATAGCCAAAACTGTGTATTGCTTGGTAGAAACAGAGTACAAGAAAGTAGCACAACATGGCACTAATGAATGCTTATTTAGCAGCCTAAGCCGGTACAATGTATAAAGAAATGTATTCTGAATACATTCTTTCCATTCATTTTAGCACAAATAAATTGGTTTCACTTTGCAGTGGAACAAAGTGTCACTTCTTGATCTGACATCCTACTTGGTTACATTTTTCCTGAGGTTCCTGTTGAGTACTGGGGTTTATATATTATTGATAATTTTAAATGGTTTACCTCATATATATGGATATGTGGGCCATGGAAAATGACAAGAGAATGTTTATTTTATGAGACTATGTATCTCACTATAATCAGAGCAGAACATGAGTAATTTATCTTTTGTTTACAAAAGTTTGTTTGACATGCCTAATGCTTTATTAAGGACATTTTTAAGAAGGAAGTACAGCATTCTGGTAGTATACTAACACTTGTACATATGTTGTCGTGTTTGCCGCTCACCTATTCAGTCAGAATTGCAAACTGAAAATCTTTATGAAAGCAGTGCTCTAAATCAAAGTCGTAGGTTAAAATGATGTTGTAAAATGTTCTGCTTAAGGCAAAATTAGAATTTCTTCACTGTAGCTATGTAGTTTCAGCTCCGAGAGAATTTAGAGAAATGCATATATAGCCTATTACACTTCTTAAACCAATATGGGATCAAGTGCATTATCAAATTACATTACATTAATTATGGTGATTCTCCAGTCAAGTGATTCTCAAGATTGTGGGAGACCTCAAATGTGACCACTGCTTCCATCTGGAAATAATTGACCATAGAGGAAACTCAGCTCTGAGCATTATAATTAAACAGAGCTCCTGAATCAGTGATAGGATTGCTTGGGAGAAAGTGACAGGTAGTCTGAGGTGGGACTAAGGTCAAGACAGGATCAGCTTAGTTTGATGCTTGTCCTTTTGTAAACATAAGATGAAGAAAAAAAATATATTCTTTATTAAGTAGGAATCCAGCTCAAGTATCGCAGAATTTGAAAAGGTGCCCTCCTTTCTGAAGTGCTTTGAGATCCTTGGATGTACGGCTCTGCGGAGGGCAATCTCCTGGTGGTGGTAGCACAAATGTGGGTGGAAAGGGAAGAGCCCTTGGTGGTGTTTTAAGATCTCAAAATGGAAAATTGCCTAGACTAATTTACAGTTGAAGCATATTCCAAAACTGAAGTTGTGTAACCCAAGTTCAGCTGCTATTATAAAGTGTCTTAGAGAACTCTCCTTACTGTTCCAGTGGGACTGTTACCAGAAGAAAGTAAAGAACTGACAAATGTATCCTAAACCTTGAAAGTGTAAAAAGGCGCTAAATTGGCCTTATTGAACTAAGAACGTTGAACAAACATGCTTGCAATCAGAAGTGTTAAATTCTATTTGTAGACTTTTTGAATAAGATGAGAAATTGTGCACAACCATCTCCTAATAAATGTAAATGGATTTTCAGTTTTCCTTGTGAATTATAGTCATGAATTATGATTCTGCAGCTGTGATTTTATCAGATCTATGGACTGGAGAAACTCGCTTGACAGTGAGGTCCAGCTCCCTAAGAGGGCATAAGTGCTTTGTTTCTCTCAGAAGCACCTGGGTGGTTTTCTGACATCCTTTTCATCACTAATACCTCTCAGTTGCACACTGCATTGTCACTATTTGTGTAAGGCCACAGAAGCAATTTTAAGCTGTGTGGAGCATTTTGTGAGCATACCCCTTTGCAGCTAAGGATGAGAAAAAATAAAATCTGCTTCTCAGCTGTTTCAGCAGTGCTTTCCTCTCTGACAATCAAGCAGCTTTCTTTGTATTTTCTCTCGAGGCATCTGGCTTGGACACTGGAATACAGCTGATACTCTGTAGAGCGTTAAGAGTTTATTTTATCCACGATTTGTTCCACAGAAGTTCTTTTGAAGAAGAGGTGGGACTGTTCGGAGGTAGTCTTCAGCTAAAAACCAGAAAAAACTGTTTAAATTACATGTACTCTTCTTGAGAGCATATTCCCAAGGGCAGAAAGTACATCAGAGTTTTTCCAGAAGGTGTTAGTGCTTTTCTGTGGGCAATTGCTGTACTGGAGCTGAGCAGAACAGGATTCCTTTCCCGTCAAAATGTTTTCATTTAGGAATCCAGCTGCCTGGGTGGAATCCCTGTGCACTTCAGCTGAGTGAAAAATGCAGTCTTGGAAGCAGTGAAGATGAGAAAGCTTCCTGGGATCTGTGCAAGTTGCACCGCTGACAGGAGAGTATATGGACTCTGTATATTCTGTTAAATAAATAGAAACTGGTCATGGAGACAAATAAAAGAGCCTTAAATAGTTTGTCAGTCAAAGAAACACAGTCTCATCCTCAGTATTGATTATTGCTTGCTAAGAGGATGCAGCCAGGGACCTTGATTGAGTTTTACAGTGTTTTTTCTGATCCTAATACTTAGTTTTACAAGCAGTACGAATTCTAATACTGTTCAACTCTTTCTCATGTTTCCTTTTTTTTCAGTCATGGCAGTCTATTTCTTTTTGGTCCTTGGGAGTCTACAGAGCATGGACTATGCAGAGCGTATTTCTCCATTTCAAGCCATCTCATAAGAAACCAGAAGGTTTATGAGTGTAAACTATAAAATCATAATACATGCATATGTTACAATGACCTGTTGGGAGGAAAGATCTCTCCTCTTGAAGAGAGAGCAAACAGAGCCCCTAAATACCAAATGGATTGTATGCATAGAGACAATCTGGTTTCCTCAGTTCCCTGAGGAGCTGAATTCCTCTCCCAGCCTTTTTTTTTTTTTTTTTTTTTCTCCCTAGATTTGGATCAAGGTTCTTAAAATTTTAAATTATTTTAAATTCCACGTCTCACTATAGTAAGTACTCAGGATACCTTCATGTTAATTTTGGGTAGCAACCATTGGTCCCAGTCCAAGCAGAGTTTGAGTCAATGCTACTGTGTAGACAGGAGGAAGTCACTGAATATGCCAGACCGTGGCCTTTACAATGCAGTTAAAGTGGGAGTGCGTGCTCATATAATGATTTATTTTTCTAAGCAGCTGGTTTTGGATTTTAGGTGTGTTCTGAAGAAGAGATAAACTGTGGAGTTTGGTGCTGCATTACAGACAGCTGCTGCTACTTTAGGAAGAAGAGTGCTTGTGCCTGTTCCACTAGTTGGGCTCCAAAGAAAAGTACTACCTCATCTTTCAGTTGGGATGATGTGGCCGCAGGGTCAGCAGAAATGTCATAGCTGTGTTAGGTTTGGTTCTGCATGCATTACCTGGACGGGAGTCTCTCCTCACTGGAATGGGGCTCCAGAGGTTATAAAGCTTTTGTAGAGGAGGAGTGAAGAGTTAGGACAGGTGGTTGAGGGTTGAGTTTGTGTCCCTGTAGTAAGTTGCTGCTCAGAGTGCTCTTTGTCTAGGCGTGGGGATTGCATGTATTAAAACTATTTTGAGGGGGCTTTTTTTGTGATTTCCTTTGAAAAAAAAATGCTGTGTTGCAGTTCTTTAAGTTTATGTCATTGGTATCTAATTGAAAAACAACAACAACAACAACAAATCAGTCACAAAAAGCAATTCCCCTTTCCACAGAAATATTGGAAGTAGTCTTCTATGTGCAAAGGTGGGTTTTCTCATGATAAAACTTAATGCTGTATCTATAAACAGAGATGTTTTATTCTAGTGGTAAAACCTAAGCTGTCCGAGGCACTTTAGTTTGTGATTGCTGACTTTTGTTTTGGCAGGTGTTTCAGATGAAATCTAAGCCTCCTGTGGAGGAAGAAAAAAAATCACCTGACAGCTGTAGACTGTTCCTTTCCTGCAGAAATACAGCAATTTCCTCAAATGCAAGGTGAAAAAGCTTCCTTGAGCTTTTCTGAAGCTTATATTTAATTTCAGTACCTTGGTGATTGCTCTTGTATATTTAGAGAATCAATGAAGCCTCACTATAGATTGGTTGGGTGTCTAGCTGGTTGTTCCTATGTTTTTCTGATCCCAGTGAAGAAAAACCTGTTGGAATTTGGATCAAATGATGGCCAAAGCGCAGATTTGTTGAGCATGAATCCAAGTGGTGACTTTAAGAACATTACACTGTGGTGGGGTGGATCAGAGCTTCTTGTAAGAACCTCAGATATAAAGAAGTTTGGTTTTTTTAGCAGGTTTCAATTTATTCCTGTACTAGCTGTATTACTGCTTTTTTGTATATCTCAAGGTGTTTACATATACTTGTAATTGTTACGATGTGTCTGTAATCAAGCTCATCTGTGCCTTCATGCAGACTTCCAATAAACACTTGATTTTTTTTTTTTTTTTTTGTATTTACTTGTATGGAAGACTACTGGGTGGATGTATATTTCCTTCTCTGTCAGCCTGTCATCACTGGGAAAAAAAGAGGAAGAAAAATGAGAACTAGGGGTCAGAGAAAGATACATGTTTGTCTTTGTTTTTGCTGTCTTTGATTCTAGTTGGTCCATTCCTTGTTAAATGTCTGAGTGTGTAACCTGGGGAATAACCTGTTCACATAATAAAGTTTGCATAGGAGGTGCTCCTCACTTTGCATTAGGTGGATATTCAAAGTACAATGCATGCTTGACTCCATCAGTTTTGCTTCTGTCTTGGAAGAATGTAGCTATTGTTTCTTGAGTTGTTATTGCGGGGAAATTCCAGAGTACCTTTCTGGATTAAACATGTCTGTTTAACTTCTCACAGCTGCCTTCCGTGGGAGCTCAGGCTTTTTTTTCTTTTTTTCTTTTTTTTTTTTTTTTTTTCTTTTTTTTTTTTTTTTTTTTTTTTTTTGCCACAGCAAATGCTGCAGTATTTTTGGTCTTAGTTGACCTCCTTACCTTGAGGGTTCTTTTCCTTGGAAGGGTGGAGTGGAATAGGAAAATAATAGAGTTTAATTTTTTGCCATTTTTTCCCAGTTCATAGGAACAGAGATGTGTATTTGTGCAAAGTTACAGAAGAACGTCCTACGTGTTCTGAGTCAGAAGCTGTACACGGCAGGACAGCTTTTTCTTTAATCTGATATCAACTGTGAGAAGGAGAGAAGGCAAAAAAATGTTTCCTTGCCACACCTAAGGGGTGTGCTGTATATTCTGTAGCTCAGAAAAGAGTGCTTTTGCTATTCTTCTGTAGTAGTAGAAGTCATGGTAACAGCTGTTCTCTTCCAGCTTTTCTTGATTGTCCTGTAATCACACCTGACTGTTCAAATAAGTTGTTCTGTGATTGATGGATTCAGTTATTTTCTAAAGGAGACCTGTCTTAAGAATCCACCATAGTTTTTGCTGTTTTGACGTATTTTCTTACCAAAACCTTAATCAGTTATTATACTTAATGATTTTTGAGCATGAACCAGTTGTAAATTTTTGTATGTATTTCTGTAAATTCTGTGAGTACTTTGTTGTGCCATCCCTTTTGACGTTTCTGATTTTGCCACTTTTTTATTGTGTGCATTCATTTGTCAGCACAGAGGTCACCTGTGGCATACTCAGTAGCTTGTCTAAGTATTACTTGCTGTGTCTGGCTGTTTTCCCAAGATTTCGGGTTTAGATCTGAAAGTCTCACAGGTACTTAAACTTGCACTTACGTCTTGAGTGTTGCTAAACCTGTTGGTTGAATCCACTTGTGTCTGTCTTGTTCAGCTGCTGCTCTGGCCTCTCTGTGACTGCTGCTCTGCTCAGGTCAGCACAGGCTTCTGCCTGCAAAGGGAAGCTGCTCTTCCATTCAGTCCAGTAAAAGCCTTGTGTTCTCATGGCTGCAGATTCCTGGGTGCCAGGCCATGGGTGTGTGTCAGCAAATGGTAACCTAGCTGATCCGTATTACTCTGTTCTTGGAACACAGGCAGTTTTTCTTAAAAGGCCTTTATTCTCCTCACACCCCTGCTGCAAATGCTGAGCAAGCAGTTCTGCCTGTCCCTGACTGCCACAGCTGGTGGGTCTGTGGACTGGGGGAATGAGCTGATGCTCTCTTTGTGCATGTCCTTTGTTTTCTGAAGTTTGTCTGAACAGAAATGAGCCACTTGAGCACTTTCAGAATAGCAGAAAAAAAGGGAAAGATGCTGCATGTTGCTGGTTTAAGTTCAGGTTGCCTCATCCAGGTGATCACCCCTTTAGATGGTTCTTTTTTATTTCTTCCAGTGCTTGTACCCTTTTATAAAGGAAAGCATATAAAGGGGTTAACTTAGAAATCCTGGTAAACTGCTGAGAGTGAGAGAAAGAATGATGCATTGCACAGCAAGCAATTTTAATAAGCCTAATCCCTTCTGAATGTAAAGGTGCTGGCTTGGATATCAGTCTGTCTCACATGCTTCTGAGACTATTCCCTACCTTTCAAAGTGCACAGCACAGCCATCCTACGGAAGCAAGAAGAGGTTGAGGTCAGTCCTGCATTTCCCAGATGGAGACTGAAGGTATGTATAAAGACCATTACTTCACTTGCATGCAGAAAACAGTAAATACAATTAGAAGGTCTGAGATGGGAACCTTGAGGCTTTCAATTCTCAGGGCTGTTGATGAGAGTCATCTGTGTTCCAAATTCTGTATATCAGTGAAAATGTTCTACAGTATGTCCTGTACTTTTTTTTCTCTTAAGCCTTGAACATAGCCTGGCACGTGAAAATTTAATGAAACCAGAACAGTGATCTGTGGGAGGCTCAAGTATCTGTGGTGTGACCATCTGGCATTTTGGGGGCTGAATTTAAGAAGTATATGCTGCTGCCTCCTTTCTCCCTCAGTCCCTGTAGTCACAGTGGCTTCCCTCCTGTCACTGTAGGCCCCCTCAGTCTCAATGAAGTGTGAAAAAGCAGTGTTGTGAGCTGGGCTCTTGCCATTCTGTATCTGAGTGCTTTTTGACAGTGCTGAATGAAGCAGGGTGGACTTTTGTAGTGAATTTTAACACCATCTTGGCCGTCAACAGCAAATATTAAATGTAGATGTCAAAAATAAATGCTTCTATCTTTCTGCCTTGAGATGGGAATTTTAGATCTGCTGTGCCTTTTTTTTCCATACTTCCTAAAAATCAACCTGATTTTTCTGTACCTCTTCAACACTGCTACCTACTTCTGCTTATTTTCTAGCAGGGGAAAGAATGAAGGCTAATAACATGAAGCAGTTTTGCCGTGCAGCTGTGATTGGTACCCGACTGTCTTTGGAATATGCAGATTGCTCATCTGCATCATCAGATTAAGCAAATTGGTTTGGATCACATGTGTGTGAATTTTTGCAGTTGTTTTGATACGAAAAACATTGGATGGTTTTTCGAAAGATACAAAGCTGTTGGAAGTGTCAGAGGGAGGGATGTGAAGGTGGTGAGGATCCTAGAGGGGAAGCCATGCCAGGAGCAGGGCTCAATTTGCTTGGTGTGTTCAGCCTGGACAGGAGGAGACTGAGGGGAGACCTCAGTGCAGTCACGACTCCCTGGTGAGGGGAAGAGGAGGGGCAGGCACTGATCTCTGCTCTGTGCTGACAGTGACAGGAGCCGAGGGAATGGCCTCAAGTGGTGCCAGGGGAGGTTGAGGTTGGATATCAGGAAAAGGTTCTTCCCCCGGAGGGTGTCTGGGCACTGGAACAGGCTCCCCAGGGCAGTGCTCACAGCCCCGAGCCTGACGGAGCTCAAGGAACATTTGGACAACACTCTTGGACATACAGTGTGATTTCTGGGTTGTCCTGTGCAGGGTCAGGAATTGGACTTGGTGATCCTTTTGGGTCCCTTCCAACTCAGAAAACCCTGTGATTTTTTAAAAAAATTTTTTTAATAACTGCCCTCTGGGTGTTCTTCCCCTTTCAGGGTACCTGCCTGCCCTGGGGTGGTGGCACCGTGCTCAGCTCCCCCAGGTACCCCCAGGGCCTCCTGGGCCCTCGGGCTGGATCCAAAGCTCTGGGATCTGTGGGGGGAGCAGTGCAATGGGGCCTTCCTCCACCCACCCTTGGAGCTGGGTAGGGATGAGGTGGAAAATGGGGCAGACTTGGCAGTAGAGAAAGTTCCCAAGTATGATGAAATCCCCAGCTGCAGTGGTATATAATTGCAAAATCTATATTTCCATAGAAACTGTAGCTAGAAATGAGTTTCTGTGGATGAATGATTGAAGTGATTAAGGCTTTTAAACTTAATGTACTTTGTGTTGCTTTTGGTCATCAGGACATAGTTCTGTATAATTTTTTTATTGTTTTGTCACTTCTCCTGCACACAGATTTTTATACAGCAGACTTAGAAACCAGTGTCATAAGTTTTATTTAAATTATCTTCTTGGGCTTTCTGTCCAAAACAAGTGTTAGCTGTGACAACATACCAATGAGTTAAACCTGTTGAAAATTACTGCATTCTTCACACTATTAAGGAACTCTAGGATTAGCCTGGCTGGTGTCTTGAGTATTAATGAAATACATTTTTTATGCTGTGAGTTTCTGAAGGTAATTGAGGGGTTTCAAGTTAACTCTTTCATATTTTGAAAAAACATTCAGTTTCTTTTAAAAATTTTTGTCTGGACTAAAGCATGCCATACTATTACATACATATATTGATACCATGCAACTGAAATTATTTTTTAATTAAAAGGGGAACCTATCTCTTTAGATTAAACATTCCAAGAACTTCCCAGAGATGCTCCCAGGAATGCTGTGCCCTTGTTTTAGCAGCATCCCTAATTTAAGGGACAATTTTTTTCAAAAACAATTTGTGTGAATCAAGATTGCACAATAAAGCTTTGGCTTCTCTTTTATGGTGTATTTTAGGAATCCACCTAACTGAAATGGTGGCTCTTTGCATTAACATTTGTTAATTATGATTCCAGCTCAAATCTTGCCTACATTCTTGGGAACACATAGTCTCTTGACTGCAATAACCTTGCTAAGCTTGTCTGGAGCATAATCTTATTTTTTTTCTAGAGGTTTGTTTTGTTTTGTTTTTCTCTCCCTAGGGAAATCTCCACACATGTGCAAATGGAGTTAGAAACGCTATTAATGTCCTTACAGTTGTTTCGAATAACGCAGTGAATCATTATGGCAATACATGAAGACAGTTTGGGTGCACCAGAGGGATAACAAGGGTGAAGAGAACACGAAGTGAGCAGGATACTTGTCTTTGCATGGCCTAAAGTGAGGGGGAATTTCAGCTTGTTTTCCAACAGAAAAGCAGCCAGATTGCAGTACTTGTGCTACAGTTAAAGAGCTTGGGTTTTCCAAATACTTTCACTTTACTCAGTCATTACAGAACTCTCACCCTGATTCTGAAACTATTTCTCAGTTTCATGTTTCTGTTAATCATAGAAAGGTTTCTGTTTTCCCAGGTTACTTCTTGGAAGACAACTTTAAAGGAATCCAGGTTTTTTTCCCCCTCAAAGTACTAATGTTTAATTGATTAGAGTCAGGATGCCTCATGATAGGAAAAAAGTTGGCTCACAATTTGATAAAGATTTACAAGGTCAAGCTGTTAAATGTTGAATAAACTGCACTGTTAGAACTGGTTGTGATAGTCTTTCAGGCTACAAAATTCACATCTTGAACAGTTTATACTGGCATGAAAATATATTTAATTCTCTTGCCTTCATTATTTAATTTGGGTGTTTCATTGGGGTGGTTGAAGGTTTTTTTGGTGGGTTTTGGTTGTTTGGGTTTTTTTTTTTTAATGTGCTGCCTGTTTTATTTTCTTACTGCTTGCTTCTCCTACAGATCTTGTTCTTTGGTCCATACTCCATTTTAGCAATGTTATAAAATCTTTTCTTAACCAGTGCAGAGCTACATTTTAAAGTTTTAACTTTAATGGTACAAATATCCTGTAATTTAGAGATGATAATGAACTTGAGAAGGTTCTACTGTTCTCTGCTGCTGGCAGTGCAACTTCCATACTCACACATGCTTTTAAGCTATTTCCTTTCTTCCAAATTCCTGGTGTAAAACCTGCTCTGAAAAAAATGATACAAAAAGAGCTTGTATTGTTTCTATTTTTTAACAACACTGCCTTTTTAACAGCAACCTTTTTAACAAAAACTTGCATTTATGAATTGTCACCTGATTTTACTTAAAATTTATTGTTGCGAGGAATCTGTATGATGTGATTCAGCAAACATCAGTCAACCTTTGGTAAGTTTTCCAAAACACTTGGATTTGTTGAGGGCTGAAATTGGCACTTACCTAGACATTGTGGGTCAGCTGTTGTTCCCACAGATGAAATATCTAGAATGAAGTTGTTTTGGACTTAGAAAGGCAGACATGAGGACTGAGTTTGTTTGCAAATTCCAAATGGATGGGTGGGCTGTGAAATTAGCTATGACATCTACACCTTTTTGAAAAGGTCACAGTATTTTCTAAAGTGAATGCTTCCTCCAAGCCTCAGATCTCAGAGTTCAATGAAAGGCACAGCAACCTCATTCCCACGAGGCAGAAGGAGCCAGGGAACTATTTTCCTGGCAGTTATGCCCTCATGTTAAAGTCCCTCACATGGTGCTCAGGCTGCACTTTCTTCTTCCACAACAAATCCCCAAAAATAGAACAGACACTGAAAGCCTGACACTTGCTACAGCTTTCCAATCCAAGTTGGCCTAAGGCTGAGGTGGGGGAAGTCTCAACAAAGAGCAAGGATTCAGCAAGGACTTTTTTTGTTTGTTTTTCCCCTCCCAAGTGCTCTGCTCAGAGGCAGGGTTCCTGGCTGCTTCTCTCCTGTTTCCAGAGCAGTTGCATAATTACTGCACAACTTCAAAGATAGGTTAGCGGAAGCCATTAAGGATGTTTTCCATCTCTGGACTGTAGAAGCTTAAGGTGGTTCGTCAGCCTACCCTAAATAAGAATACTTCACTAGGAGGAAAATAATTATCTTCTGCAAATGCAGCTTTAATTCACTGTTGACATTTTCAAATTTGCAGTTCATCTTTTAAAAGTGTTTTACTTCAACTCTGTTAACTAGGGTACATCTCTTCCAAGATTATTCTCCTTAGTAGTGGATTTATAAAATATTATTGAAGAAAAAACCTTTCTGCAACTTGAAGCAATGGCGTTTCCTATGAAAACCTTAACCTGGTGTTTAAGATGCCATCTTATTGCAAATGAAGTCTGTGCCAATGGGGTTCTTGGTCAAATTACAGTGACTTCCTTTAATGGCCATATGGAGAGGTGGGAGAGGAGAAAACAGCAATAAGAAAATGGAAGAGGAAATTCAAGTGTTAGTTTGCCCAAGTATTGACTGTATAGGAATGCTTTGTGTGTTAAAAATAAATTGCAAGCCCTCGTAGAGATATTGAAAACAAACTTTCTCCAGTGTTTCAATGTTTCTGAAATGCACAGATAAGTATAATGAAGTAAGGAAGGTGCTTTTGTTGTTGTTGTTTTTGTTTTTGTTTTGTTGTTTTGGGGGGTTTTGTTTGTTTTGTTTTGGGGGTTTTGTTTGTTTGTTTGTTTTTGTCAAATGACCACTGTTTTCTTTGCCTCAAACACTCCCAAATCATTTAATATCCTTGCAGGTCCTATGCCTCTTTTGCAGGACTTTCCACTACCTAAAAGTAAAGCTGACTTGTGCTCAGCAGCAGATGCTCTGTAAAACTCTTAAAATGCTGTGGCTGTTTTGTGCAAGGAGTGTTATTTGTGACAAGTTTCTGGAGTCTTCCTCAAATAGGGAAAAAGCCACAGACCATGGCAATCAAAAGCAAATCCTGATGCACACAAGAGGGTAGAGGAGTTCTGTAGGGCCTTGTACATGACCCGCTGTGTAGCTATGTGGTATTAAAAGTGTCATGTGAGAATAAGGAACCTTCCTTGTCCTGGTTTCAGGTCATGGATGTAATACACATGTACCTACTAAACATTTGGTTTTCTGATTTTTCTAGTTGTTCCATTACCTGCTGTAATGATTATTGGACAAGCTGGAATACTTCACTTTGAAGTAGATTGCAAGGGTTTCGAAGATAGATCTTGTTGCATAAGGCAGTTAATGGAGGCTCTATGTCAGAGTTGAAAGCTCCTCTAGGTTCAGCTATTACCCTGAATCATCCCAAATGCTGACCCTGCACAACTGCCTCTGAATCAGCACAGGAGCACAGCATTGACACTTGGGCTGCAAACCTACTGTAATACGGCATTCCAAGCCTTTCTTCTGGCAATCTTTGCGGTGATCTCTTTAGGTATCAGAGCCCAAAATCCAAAGGAAATTTAACATAGGTACAATTCAACATTAATGTCTAGTTTACAGTAAAGTTACAGAGGAGTTCCCAAGTTGTTTCAGTGAAGACACAGTTTTTTGTGTTTGTACTTTTTTGGTAAGGAAGCTCCAATAATCAGTAAACAGACAATGGTTTCCAGTTCTCTTCACAGTCACTGGGGAGATGATTCACATGAACTTGGAGAGAGTATCACATTGCAGTGGCAGGACACACTGGATGTGTTTACATTGTAGTTGTCAGAGCACGCAGGTTTTCAGCTAATTTATTGATGGTAAGTTGTCCAAGCTCTTTGCTAATGCAGTGAGTTTCCCAGACCTTGAGACAGAGGGTCCAGCACAGCACAACGTTTATTCTGCAGAATAAAATTATTGACAACTCAGAGGCAGAGCAAGCATTAACAAAGGGAGGACAGGAATAAGCAGGAAAGCACGGTATGAAAGCCAGGATTTGAGAGTGGCAGAACAATGCCCCACACCTGCCCAGCACAGGCTGTTTCCTGCATTATCACATGTGAGCCACTTCAGAGGCTCAAGGAACGTGTCTGCACTGCCCCTCCTTGCCTGTTCTTTGCAAACCGTGATAAGTAAATGAGCTGAGCCTGAAAGCTGCAGCCCCTTGGTGAGCTTGCTTCTCATCTTGCGAGCTTAGATGGCAAAAGTGTGATGCCAACAGCAGGAGATAAGCTTTTCTTGGTTAATTCTTCGCTTTGGATGCAGAAACCTACTTGCAAACTAATTTTTCAGGAATTGGTTATGATTGGGCGCTATTGTGCATCTGGGTGTGGATGCAAAGCTTGTCTGTCATTGCTGAGTAACTCTGCATGTGTCTGCACTAAATGCAGACTAAGGGTGTTTACAGTGGACAAATCTATATTTAGACAAGCCCTGGTGTCAGCTTGACATAAGCTTAAAATAACCTTCTCCTGTTGTGGAATCTTGCTTTCCCTTTTGTCTCTCCACTCACCAAGTTTGTTTTGGCAGTCAAAATTAAAGGATGTGTGTTTTTTGGAGTTCTTTACAGACATTTGGAGTGATTAATTGTGAACTGTTTTAGCATGCGCTCTATTACCAACAGATCAATGCATGAGAGTGACCAGAAAAATGGAGTTTGATTTGGGATCGTGGTCTCAGCCTGTGAGGACCCAACATTAGGCTTAAGGGCAGCATTAGAAATAATGCTGCATCTGAAGTGGCAGGACTGCATTATACGGAAAAAACTGCCAGCATTTGCATTGAAAGGAGATAGCAATGAGATGAGTTTAGGTTTCTGGCTGTTTCATGCTGCTACTATTATACTCTCCATTTAATTGACAGAAAATAAATGCCTTCCTTGTTACTTTAATATGGTTAACTAAGAGGGAAAAGCTAACTCAGGTCTATTCAATGAACCTAGTACTCAAGCAAGATGAAAAGAGCATGTCTGTACTCTGCAGTCTCATAGGAATGCATTGTGCTGCTTCCTGCCCTGGTAAATGTGTGCCATTAAACTTCAGTACCCTCTGTTGGCAAGAAACAGATGAATTTTCTGCAGGGAATAAGCAAGCACTGCTTCTGAGGAGGCCTCTCCAGGACTGCCGCTCTAGCTGGTGACCACCTCGGCAGAAATACTTGCCTTTCCTTTGCTGAGATTGCAAACGTGAGCCAAACAGATGACTTCGGCTCCAGAGTAAAAAGATGTCAAAGTCTGTTTTGTATAGTCTTTACAACGACTAAAAGCTGCCCATGGGGGGAGAACTGAGGATTTCTGGAGCATCTGACTGTCACAGCAGTGAATGGTCCTTGTTACGTGCTCAACAGGGAGAAGCTGGAGATAATTCTGTGTAAAACAAATGAGTCGTTATTTTCTTACAGGATGTTCTTTAATGCCTTTCAGCCCCCTCACCATGCCCTCTGCCACAGCTCTGATTACTGCAGCCTTTACTGGAGTTTGGGACATTCTGGGATTTGCCTTCTTCCTGATCACAGTGCTTTTCAGCAGTACTTAGAATCCAGTTCTCTTCTGTACATCCACTGCTGAAAGTGAAAATATGTTTAACCATTTTTGATATTCTTCCATAAAGGTTATTCTAGCCCATTAAAACATGAAACTAATACAAAATAGAACTCAGAAAAGAGATCTGATATTCCGGATTAAGAACAAAAAAGCAGAGATGGCATAAACCAGTCTGCCTACCTCTAGTTAAACAAGCACTTTATTGCCCTAAATACAATAGCTCAGGAAAGAGTGTGACAGGCAAAAGATAAGTCACTGAGTTATTTTCTGGAAAAGTGATTTATTTATGCATTGTGATTTCTTTAATATGCTGGTATTTTTGCTGTCATCTGGTTCTCTAATGTAACCATCCATACTCATATATACAAGATCTGCTGCTATATGAGACAGCTCTGACTCTTGCCTTTCTCTGTAAGGAATCTTCTGATCTCTAGAGAAGATGGAATCTCTTTCCTAAAAGAGTGAATGCTTTCTTGAGCTGTCCCAGTATGACAATGCACTGTCTTAAATGGGAATTAGCTTTACTGTGAGGGTCATGTAACAGGATCAGGAAAGGGAAGTTAGGGTTGCACAACAGAAAATTTGTATCTCAGTAAAAATAGCATTTGTGGTTTGTACTGGCATGGATCTTCGTGAATTTATGGCAAACCTGAAGGTCATGAGGGACCTATGCCATAATAAAAATATACTGCTAGATATTTCCTGAAGGAAAATAGAACTGATAAATCCCTTTGCTTAGAGATACAGGGCTAATTTTATTTCCATTTTCCACTCTTAGCAGATGTGATTCGTGCTGTCAGCACTTTCTTGTCATTACATGGCGCACTTTTGTATTTTAGTTGAAGTGTAAGTGATTTCTAAAATAGCCTCAAAGTAATGCGATTTTCCTTAATGTTCAAAATACGAAAAACTTCATTATTTGCCAAACCCAAATAGTTCCTTTATCAGTTTAGGGAATGCAAATATATGCAGCAGATTCAGAAGATTGTTACATAAAAATTGTCACAGTTCCTTAGTTTGTTACAATGAACTTTTACCAAGAAACCACCTCAGACACCTTCAAAATACACTCCTTGCAGCTGCATTGGTTGGTTGTGTTGCGTAGCAAAAGCACTGAAATGATAAGTTAAAATTTGAATAGATAGCTTTTCCCTCATTTGGTAATACCTTCATGGGGACATACAGGTGATGTCCTCATTACCTACACGGGGAGTGTAAGAACCTAAAAAACCCTTCACCCATTCAGTCATGCGAAAGTAAAGGTACGAAGAAGAAGAAAATATAGAACTACAGTTTTTTAAAGCTAGACGACTTCAGCTTTTCTTTTGTTACAAGCTTTGCAGAAGGTTTGCAAGTGATGTTTATTTTGCACATATGTAGCCTTGAAGACTAACATGGAAAACTGATTTACAAAGCCGCATTTGAATTGTAGAATGGTTTGAATTGGAGGAGACCTTGAAGCTCATTTAGTTCCAGCTCCCCTGCTATGGGCAGGACACCTTCCACTACACCAGGGTTGCTCAGGGTTCCATCCAGACTGGCCTTGAACACTTCCAGGGATGAGGCATCCACAACTTCCCAGGGCAACCTGTGCCAGGGCCTCACCACCCTGGCACTAAAGACTTTTTTCCTAGTATCTATTATACATCTCCGCTCTTTCAGTTTGAAGTCATTCCCCCTTGTCTTATCACCACATGCTCCTGTACAAAGTTCCTCTCTATCTCTCTCTTGTGTGCAGCTGAGCAGTTTGTCGGACATGGTTAGCCTTGGGGACACAGTTCATCTGAACACAGACTTCAGGCCTTTGCCCATGTTATGGGACCTCTGCAGAAGATGGTGGTGTGGAAAACTTGGATTTAATGTTATCAGTGACAGCCAGACTGTGGGAGGGACAATTCTGCCACTGTATCTTCATCTTCCCAGACAAAGTAGGCAATATTCCCTGTCAGCAAAACTGTGATGGCACCAGGGAGCTTTATTGGCATCTCCTAGGAAACCTGTGTTCTTTACAGCTGAAACAGTCTTGTTCCCTTTGACACAAATCTGAGAGAAGGTGTAGTGACCCTGCTTAATGTGGTCAAATAGCAGTTGGCAAGTCTCATGGCTCTCACCTCTCACACGAAGGTTTAATTTATAACTTCGGAAGCGTTGTCTTCTGTGTCTGCTGAAGACAAATGAGTGTCCTTTAGACTCTGTGAGTGCATCAATATTTAATATGTCTGCTTAAATTAAACTCCAGTAAAACTACTGATTGTTCTCCTCACCTTGTTCCCCCTTCAATCATTAATGGACACTTTCCACAAGCAAGTTAACCAAACACCTAAGGTGGACTTTGCACATATCAGCCTCACCCTTTCATTCCAGATTCTCTTCTCCTACGCTGGTTGTGTAAGGACTGCAAAAATACAAAAGGATGCTCCCCAGCCTGGACCACAGTTTAAAGGACAGTAGTTGATCAAATATTTAGAATTCGGTTATGTTTTGAGATTTTCCTCTGCTGCAGAATCTGGACCTTCTTTAAAATCAAAGAAACAGATAAAAAAAACCCCAACCAAACCCCCCAAATGTGCTGCCTCTTTACCCAGGGTGATAATCCTTTTGATCAGATTTAGGGTGTTCAGCACCAGCTACATTCCTTGCTGGGAAGGACCCCTTCCAAGGTGGCTGTTTGAATACCCTCTGATTTTCCTCTCTGCACCTTCAGGAGCTGCTGCTGGTGCACTCTCTGTGAAGTAGAGAACATTCCTCGATCATCTGTTCACTGGTACAGCTGTGAGTGACCCCGAACAGCACATCCTGCAACCATGGTGTACCAAAAATCAGGTGAATTTTTAACTAGGTGCTGCACTCATCCCTGGTCATGCTTTACAAGTACCTTTATCCTTTGGATTCTTAGACCCCATAGGCTGAAGGAAGAAGTGGCTTACAGGAATTATTCAGTGTTTTACTTCATTTTCTATTTTAAAGTGAGGATTTAGGAATTCTGGTGATGTGTGGGATGAAAGTGTAATTATGAACAGCGCAGCTGTGGCACTGTTACAATTCACCAGGCCTTGGAAGGCCACGTAGGAAGGGTTTCTGAAGGGAAGAAATGAGAAGATTAACCAGTGATCTGAAATCTCAGCCAAACGGCAGTTGCCAAAATACTGTAGGCCGAGTGAGCAGAAACCTGGAGTTGAACGGAGCTGCATTGCTTGTTATGAAACCAGGGACAAAGGAGACATGGAGGGGACTGTTTCCTCTAACCTTGTTTTTCTGTTGCTTGTTTTCCCATTCTGTTTCTTGCCAGCAAGGTTGGTCTCTGAGAATTATGGTATGTACTTGACTGGCATGTTCTTATTAAGAACAGGTTTAATTAAAACGGGAGACTTGTCATCAGGAGGACATCCAGAGAAGTTAGAGTAAAGCAATTAGGGTCAATATGTATTCATTTCAAGTGCATGTTTATTCTCAAGCAGGGAGAATTTCTTGTTCAGGTCCAAAGCTGCCTGTGATCTGAACTTGGTTTGGTTTACATCTGACTGGGCTTGCTTCCTCTGCATAAGGATCCAGTGTGTGTCACTGATTTGCCTTAACTCTTCTGGACATTCCTGTACAGCTAAACCGTTGTGAACTTGTGAATACACTGATTTTGCTAGAGTGAAGTATTTCATTTTAGCCCACAAGATTGTTTTTTTAAGCTACTGTACCAAGCACTGTAATGGAGACTGGAGCTTTATATGCACTTGTTTGCAAAACATTTTGTATTGAAGCGTAGGAAACAGCACATCTTGGCCTGTTAATTCAGAATTGTTATTTCCCAGCCATCTCTTGTGTGGCTATGGAAAGATTTCGGTTACCCTTTCGATTTCAGGCTGTGTCCTGAAGGCCAAGAAGCAATCAAAGTAAACAGTGGCTGTTTACTGTCTGGGCAGCTGTCTTCAATCATTCGTTTCAGCAACCCCAGTGCACGTGTTCCCAAAATGCTGTGCTTCCCAAAGAGATCTCTGCAAGCAGCCAGCGAGCCTAGCTTTTCCTATAGCAGTTACCTGGGGATGGAATTTAAGCCTACTCACCTCTTTTACTTGTCTAATGCATATGCAGAACAGTTCCTTCCTTTTGCTTCACAGTAACCCCTTACAGTTCTTGAAGTATGCTATTATGTTTCCCCTCTGCCTTCTCTCTAGGTTAAATGCCGTTTATTTCAGTTCTCCTCCCTGGAACAGTTTTCTAGAGCTCTCGGAGTTCCTGTTCTCCTTTCTCCCCGCCCCCTTCAGTTGGCTGCCCTTTTCGACACGAGATACACAACACAACTCTATGCCAGCTGACATGTCTTAGAAGTGAGGCTTGAGTTTATGTCAGTCCTGTCTTCTGTCAGTCCTTCCAGTAGCAAGTATCAATTTCGATATTTACCTGAACACTGTGAAGTTGTGGATCAAGACACTTTCAAAGACATTTGAAGTTCACAAACCTCTGTTAATATTGCGTGAAGGAGTAAGTCTGGACTGCAGGTCTGAACAGGGGAGTGATGCCATACCTATAGGAGCTGCAGAGGCTGTGAACATCTGAGGTTGCTTCGGAATGTCAGGTCTAGGAATATTTCAGCTCCCAGAATTTCACTCAACTCTGGGCATGTTTGTATTTCCACCTGCAGTGTGTGGTTACATGAGCTCTAATTGGGTAGAGGTAGCAGCAGAGCTGTCACGCTGAACACACCCGGGGCAGGGGCTGATGCCTGCTGTGCGTTCGGTCAGCTGCTGCAGCAGCCTTTGCAGTCTGGAGGGTGAATATTGCCGGTGGCTGAACTTGTGCGACTTGACAACTACCTTGCCGTATGTCTGACAGCGCTGGACGTGCCATGCACACGGATCCGGGCCACACCTGTGATGAGACGGCCTCTAAAGGCAGTGGGTGCGCCGATAGACGAGTGAGTTGTCTCTCCCCCGAGCTGGCAGGCTGGGGTTGCAGTGCTGCATGTGCGCTGCTTGCATCGCTGTCTGCAGCGCAAGTTGGCGGCCTTTTGGCATCGCTGGTGGCGGGAGCCAGCGCCCGTTCCCGTCTTGCGGCCGTTCCGCTGCCCTGGGGACCCGCGCGGGTTCCGGTGTGCCCGGGGGAGCGCGGCCCTGCGCTGCCCCGGCGCGGGTGTACGGGGCGGGGGATGGCGGCAGGGGGTCACCGTGCCTCGGGCCCGGGCCAGGCTGAGAGCGGCGGGGCTGCGCTGGGGACGGGCAGGGACGGCCGGCGGGACACGGCGGTGAGCGGCGCTGCCCGGGGCACGGGGGCGGCTCCCGCCCGGCCCCCGGCTGGGGACGACCCTCGGCCAGGGACGCGTGTCCGCCTGTCCCCGGCGAGAGCCGGGCAGGGGGAGGCGGCGGGTGGGGGTCTGCCCGCGGGGCAGGAGCAGGAGCAGGAGCGGGGCAGGGCGGCGGAGGTGAGTGCGAACCGAGCGGCCGCCCCGCCCGCCCGGAGGGGCGGGGGTCGGGGCGGCCCCCCCCGCGCCGGGGCTGCGGGCGGAGGCGGCGGCGGTGGCGGCCCCCGGCAGCTCCTCCCCCGCCCGAGTTACAACCGGTTCGTGCCGGCCGCGGCCCGCCCGCCGCGCCGCGATGCGGGGCTGCCCCGGCTCCCCGGGGGCGGCTCCGGGCCCCCGCCCCACGGGCCGCCCGCCCCACGGGCCGCCCGCCCGCAGGTAACGGGGCCCTCGGGGGGAGCCGCGCTGCGGGGGCGGGGGGCGGCCGGACGGAGCCCCCGCCGGGGCCGCTGTCCCCCGGTTCGGCCCGGCCCGGCCCGGCCCCGCTCTGCGGCGGGAGCTGCCCCGGGGGCTAGGGCGGCAGGGCCGGGCCGGGGGTGCGGGGGGCTCCGCGCGGTCTCCGGGGAGAGGCTTCGGGAAAAGGAGCTGGAGCGGATCGTGCCGCCGACCCGGGGCGAGCGCATCCCTTGCGGTGCCCGTCGCCGACCACCCCTCAGCGCTGGCTGTGGTGGCTCCCGGTGTGCCCTGTTGGCATCCGGCGGGCACTGGGAGGCGTGCGACATCAGCACACGGGCACATGGCAGCGGGCGCCCATCGCCATCGGTGCGTGCCCTCCGCGGGAGCCCGCCAGCCTCGGTGTGTGCCCATTGCGGGCGCCCCGGGGCGGGGCACCGCGGCTGGACCGTGCGTGGTGGCATCGGGACGGCGAGGGCGACCTTCAGTCACCTCCTGGTGCGCGTCACTGCGCGGATGAGCGCTTCCCGTCGAAACCGGCCTGGAGCTGGAAGGCGTCAATGTGTAACGCGGGGCTGTGGGCTGGCCCCCGAGGGCGTGGGGAGAGGCGAGGCGAGCCGGGGGTTATAAGAAGCCATCCATCCATCCATGCCCACGGAGACCCTGGCCAAGGGGCACGGACGGACCGAGGGAGCAGATGCCGAAGGGAAGCCTCGCAGGTTGTGATGCCTAAGGCGGCGCACGTCGTGCTCTCGTTTTGCAGAGGACATCTCTGGTAAATCGTCTTGGCTGGTGGTTTCTGGCAGCGCCGGCTCACATCTGCCTGCATGGATGCTTGCTAGTGTCCGACAGGCACTATAGTTGTACTTTCGGGGGGTTTTCCATCCGTTCTGGGGCAGTGAGGCTCTGGAAACAGGTAGGACAGGTTCTGCTGAGCTGACAGATTTGTGCAAAGCTGACTGGTTTGTGTGCTGCCCCACTGATGCTTCTTAACGTAAACTAATTTTGCACAATAGAAAAACATTACGTTGTTGGTAAGTTTTGTTCTGGTGCTTTGTTTTGTTTTCAATTTCACACTTCTATCATCCATCAGAAACAGAAGGAAACAGTGCTATTGACAACTCTCTTGCTTAACTGACAGAAGGGCAAGTAGAGAAATGTGAGAAGTAGGCAGACCTGAATATTGGGAACTAGAAGGGAAATACATATATTTCAGGGTCACACAGGAAGCTACTGTAGCTAGAAGATCAGATAAAGTCTGATGTCACAGAAGTACAAATGCATCTTTCCGTGAATTTAATACAATGCTTATGCTGTTGCATCAGTACATGTGCAGGTGTTTGGATATGATGAGCATGTTAAAAGTAACTATAATGCACCAGTTTCATGCTCTAGGTGTTACTTGCAAGCCAAGGGTAGCAACAATTTCAGACGATAATTGCAAGAGCTTGCCTGAAAAATAAACAGAAATTTACGAGAAATCTGATTCAGCTTAAAATGAGGGATGTTACTTTTCTGGCTGGTACCGTCTTGATTTGTAGCAGTGCCTTGCAAAACTTGACTAGCCCAGTGTTAATCATGCAGTTTCTGCTGACATCAGCTTTCTTTGCAGCCATGTGCTGCTTGCAGAAAGCAGCACACTTACCCGGGCTCCTGCTGCACAAAGAACAAGCTGGAAACAATTACATTGCTACTGTCTTTCTCAAGATTCCCTTTGCCACAGATTAATACAAGTTGCTGCTCTGAGGGCTAATGTTTCAGTGGTACTAATGTTCTTTTTTTTTGTGCTCTTTGTCATCTTTAAGCCAAATTCTAAGATTTATAGGAAGGGAGTTCAGTATTGTGATAATAGTGCTCAGAGCAAAGCAAATCATTGCTGCCAGACACTTCTCTCTTTCCCCATTGAAACTGTTGTTCAGTTTGTTCTCTAGGGTTTCTTTTTGTTGTGGTTGGTAAAGGCTTTCATCAAGCAGCTCTCTTCCTCTGATTCTTATTCGCAGTGAGTACAACTCACTGAAAAGCTTTTTCTCACCAAATTTCAAGTTATTGTTCAATTTTTTATGCTTCATGTCTCTTTTTCAGTATTTTTAATTTAATTTGGTTTCCTGGAGTCTGAAACAATATCCCTAGGCTTAGTGAACAGAAAGGTTTGTGAAACTGTTCCCACCTGAATCCTGAATCCTAAATGGTTGTTTATGTATTACCAGGATCACACAAGTCTTCCCAGTTGGTTCTGAGAAAAAAAAAAAAAATAATCCCCAAACTATTGACTCCCCTCACTCCCTTCTCTGCAGGCTTCTGCTTCTTCATTTTTGGTGTCCACATTTATCTTGACAATTTGTGTCCTCCTTCTACACAGACAGAAAATAGGAAAAGGCACTTTGGATCCCTCCCAGGTCGATGCATAGATTTGATGTCCGTGCAAGGGAAGGTTTAATTCTCCTGTCAGTTCTTTTCCCGCTACCCAGCTATTACAGTACAACTTGCCACTTTCACAGAAGCATTAACTAATGTGCCAATAGGAAGAGGACTGATATCCGTGGTCCCAGCAGTGGCTTGGTTGTCCAGGACATCTTTAACTGTCACAGCAGAGGGCTCTGGGGAACAGGCTCCTCGTGCAGGTCTGGCAGCTCCCTGCTCTCTGTGGCCTTGAGCCTTCAGGGGAGTTAGAACATACCTCAGTTTAGGTGTCAGGCACACAGCAGTGTGAGGTGAAGGAATAACCCGCAAAAACAGGAAGGGAACGAAAGGGAGGAGAAGGGAAGGGAAAGTCAGGTCATTAAAAACAGACCCTGGGATTTTACAGATCTGTTACTCCTCTGAGGATGATTTCTGAGGGGGAAATGATGGTGTGTTTTACTTTTTGCTTGCCAGTTGTGGTCTGTAAATGGCTTGGAACATTCAGAGAATAGAGATGGTTTTGATGCCTAAAGTGTTGTTATTTAGCTAAAAGATGCAAAAGAGATCTGTGATGAAAAATAGGAGTTGTCAGGATGTAGAAGGTCAGCACTTCTACTGCTGTAAATTGGGTGCAGTTGGTAAATTCAGTTGTACTGTGCAGCATTGCAACAGGTGACAAACTAATCCAGAGGTTTTTAGTCTTTCTATTAGAAGAGACTACGTGACCTGAGACTACGAAAACTTCTTTCCTCTCCTGCCCAGACGTTGCTTCCTTCCCATCAAATGTTTAGAATAGCAGAACTGAACTCAAGAGTTGTCTTTGTGCCAAGTTTTAGGGCATCAATATAATGGAAATCAATATAACAGCTAAAATGTGTTTGTTTTCTAAAGTTTATTTTTAAACAAATATGAGTTGGGGCTATTCACTGTCTACCTCCATTATTGTAGAGTTCTTCTGAAGACTTCCTTGCTTTGTCTCATTGTCTGCTTTTAGAGCGGTTACTTATTTCCACTATTTTTTCCTCTAGGCAGGGGGGAAACAAGCCAAGTGATAATTACTTGATTCATGGAGAGATGCATAGGTCAGCTCTTGGGGACTGCATTCAAATAACTCAAATATTTCATGTAGAAATACGGGAATCCCTTTTTGTGTGAAGACTATTGTTACAGGAAAGTGCCCATGACTTCTGTCTATCCCAGCTGCCCCCCTTGCATCTCACAGGATCAAGGGACACTCACCAGGCATTGGAGAGAGTCAGAGCTTACATTTATAAGCTGAAACAAGTAACTTTGTAACCTTTGTAACTGGGAATGTTGTATCTTCAAGGACACTCAGTATATTAAAATTGTAAATCACTCCCAAAGGACCCAGGATGTCAAAACGTATTTTGCGTTAGTAGGCGATGTTTTTGTTATTTGAGGGCTCAAGGCTGCTGTCAGATGTTAATTAATTGCAGGGGAATCAGTACTTCTCCACGGAGATAACTTGTTTGCTTCTGAAGTTCTTCCGAGGAGATTTTAAAAAGAAGAAATTTCGTGTGAAGCCACTGTTTTTCCAGAGTCGTGTTTGCTGTCGCAGTGATACGTTGGCTGAAAACTTGCTTTGTTCTTTTTCTGCAGGTAGTTGTCACATGAAGGTGCATTTGTAGGAAGCTGACGGATTTTTGTCATCATCTGTGAGTATCTACCCTCAAAGGAACATCTAAGTGTATCTGTAAGCTAGAACTGCCCTTTTTCATGTACAATTCCTCAAAATTTTATACTGCAGTGTTTTTGTTAGGTTTTCCATGCAAATTCTTAAAAATTGCCCAAGAAAAGGGTGTGAGGAACTCAGATGGGAATTCTGTTATTGTCTGCTTGTTTTCCCCATTGCTTTTATACAGCACTAATTTTTTTTCCATTTCCGCTGGGTTCCTAAGTCAAAAAGGCAGTGCAATGCATTTATTTTTCTGCTTTGCCTCTTGGGAGCCTCCCAGAGCAGAGCTGTTACTGCAGCAGTCTTAATGCTGAAGCTGCAGTGTGGAGATGGTCCTTGAGAATATTTCATAAAGAGAACAGGGTAAGACCTTATCTCTTTCTATCTTCCAGGGTGAAGGAAATAAAACTGTTGAGAATCATATATCTGGTTAGTGGCAGAGGCAGGGGCAGAGCATGTGTTTTGTGATCATCACCTGGGCAGATTGCTCCCTGTAGAGTGGGAGGGCGGGCTGGTTGTGTGCACAGGGAGACTCCTAAGCAGTGTAGCCTGGAAAACCTCTAAATTTGCTAGATTTTAGAATGGTGATGGATTGTGCCATGCAAAGGAGAAGGGTGGTATCTCTGGAGTCCAGGAAGTGATTGCCAATCTGGGGAAGGCTGATGTGTGCCAACTGCGCAGAGGGAAGACACTCTAGCAGGTTATAGCAGATTTTTGTGTGCGTGTTTGCTGCTGTCATGTCTTGGCATATAAGCCACACCTGTACACAGTCTTAGAGCTCACTTCACAAATATATTTGAAATGACTTTTGGATGCAGCTCTCTACACATCGTTTTGTTGACGGAGCAGAGTACTTAGCTGTTACTACTGCCAAAATGTCAGTCTTCCTCTTGGCCTGCCCCTCCCAGAGTGGCAAACACCTTAATAAATGGCAAGATACTGTGCTGAGATGGGAACTGAGTAGAGATTTTTTTTGCTCCTGTTCTGATATTCATGGTGTTAACAGCAGGTGACCCTGGGGCTCTCTTGTTGAACTGTGGCAGATATTATTGCCTGAAGTTTTCACAAAGCAAATTAACTGCTTTTCTGTCCCACAGTGCTGGTGTATGTATGATTTAGTGTGCTTTGGGTGCTGTCTTTCTGTTAGAGAGCAGAGGTGCGGGCATGGCAGCCCCAGTTTCCATTGCCTGTGTGCTGTGCTGCTCATGAAGGATGGCTGAACCCAGCCTCTGCCTGAACGTGCACTTCTCCGCACAGCTCCCGTGGTCAGTCACGTTTCTAACGCTCTGTTCTGTTCTCTTTGGGTTTTGTTTGCACAGGTGCTGCCCCGTCCCTGCACCCAGCCGCCAGGATGGTATTTCGGAAGCCCCCAGATGGTGGCTGGGGCTGGGTGATTGTTGCAGTTTCCTTCTTCACCCAGTTCCTGTGTTACGGATCACCGCTGGCGGTGGGAGTCCTGTACCTGGAGTGGCTGGATGCTTTTGGAGAAGGGAAAGGCAAGACTGCCTGGGTTGGATCGCTGGCAAATGGAATCGGATTGCTTGCCAGTAAGTGCAGAAGCAGTATCTGTCTTAAATTGAAACATTTCGTCTGTGTGTGCTCTTGGAATTGTATCAAAAAGTGCTGGAAGTGAGGGTGCTGCATTTTTGTTTCAGGTCAAGATGGGTAAGGAGATTACATTTATAGTTTTACTATGCATGACCCGGAGCAATGTAATGATAAAAGAGCAATAAAAATATTCCTGTTAGAAAATTCAAAATTATTGCTTTTGAATAAACTAGAAAAGCCATACTCTAGCAAGCTGAACAGTAATTATGTTGCTTTTTTTTTTTTTAACGAGACTTTAAGACTAACATTTACATTATTTTCTTAAAATCAGGGCAAACTGTTGGTCTGACATGGCTCAAGTGCTTTATGGAAAAAAATTCAGCAAACCAGTTGCTAACTTTTCAGTTCTAGCAGTAAACCTGCCAGTGAGGGTAGTTGGGAGCTCCTTTGCATTTTCTATTTGAGAAAAAACTCCCTTTGAAGACTGGAAAATTGTGGCTAACAATAGCATTAAATAAATCAACTTTACTGGAAGCTTTTCTTTAGTAAGACATTGTCACTTGGAGAGCAACAGCAGAGTTTTAGGGAAATAAAAACTCACCTTGCAATTTTCTAGGTTATTGTTGTTTTAATATCAGGCACGGGTATTTACTGGGTCATATCACTAACTTGTTTTTCAAAGATTCACCATGGGAACTATTATCTACTTGCTGGATCTGGAAAAAATTGCTTGTCAGCAGGGCAGCTGCTACAGGCAAAAGCAATAATGTGGTTTAATGGACAAAATGCAGCTCAGGATCCTGAGGAAACTCTTCTCGAAAGAAGTTTGATGTTCCAATAGCAATAAAGGCCTGAATAAAGAACACTGCTTTGTATGGCCCTGGAACTGATTGAATACCAGTGCCACACCGGTGTTAGGGTTTTTACCACCAGGCAGAAGAGAAATGGGCAAAGGCAGGTGGGTCACTAATCACAGGAAGACTATATTCAGTCTCAGGGTGTCAGTGGGTAAAGGACTGTAGATTGCCCTTCCATCAAGCTTTATTAAATTTTTCTGTGTTATGGGTATTAACTCCTACTATTAGTTCATCAAGACCTAAATAGACTTGAGTGAAAGAGTGAAGTGGGATGAAAATAAGGATAAACAAGGTGATTACTGAAGGAAAAACTATGCAGAAGGAAATTTCAAGCAAGCCCCCTCTTGTAGGAGTCCAGAAGTCTCTGGCTCTATTAAGAGCCTGAGTCCCTTTTCCCTTATGTCAACACCATGCTAGTTTCCAGATTTTAGTGCCCTCTGTCTTGCTACTGTGAGCAATTCTCAGCAGTGTGCTTTGAGCTGTGCTGGTTTTGGCTGGGGTAGAGTTCATTTTCTTCTCAGTGGCAACGTTTTGGACATGTGCTGAATACAGGGTTGATAAAGTAGAGGTGTTTCTCTTATTGGTGAGCAGGGCTAACAGAGCCGAGGTCTTTCCCGCTGCTCCTGCTGCCAGGCTGGGGAGGGGACTGGGGCCGCATAGGAAATCAAGAGGAGACACAGACAGGACAGGTGACCCCAGCTGAGCAAAGGGATGTTCCGTGCCGTGTGACATCTTGCTCAGTGTATAAACTGGGGGAGAAGGAGGAAGGGGGGTCTTCTGAGAGATGGCATTTGTCCTCCTGAGTCACAATCAGGCGTGATGGGGCCCTGCTCTCCTGGGGATGGCTGAGCACCTGCCCTGCCATGGGAAGCAGTGAATGAATGAAATCCTTGGTTTCCAAAGTGTGCTTTGCTTTCCCAATTAAACTGCCTTTACGTCAATCCAAGACTTCCAGCTTTTTCCCTTCTGAGTCCCCCTGTTCCTGCTGGTGGGGCAGTGAGACAGTGGCTGCTTGGGCTTGGTTGTGGCTGGGGTTAAACCATGACAGCAGCAAAGGGAAAGTCCTGTGATGAATAACACAAATCAAAGGTGCTCTTGTGACTGATTTTAGCGTGGAATGATTAAATGAAGGTTTGACAAGTTAGGAGGAATGCTGTCTGTCCCTGTGATTTCATTCTTTCAGTTTGGCACTCAGAAGCTTAATAACCATTCCTACCTTTTATGCTTTCAAAAGAAAGTACAGGGAGCGTCTTTTAATTACATTGATGTTATTAAAATTGACTGAAATTTATCTGGAATGAAAGATCCTGCTGTTTGTCAAGCTGGAATCTGACCCTAATCATAAATCTACTAAATTTCCTCCTTAAAAGTATGCAATCTTATGATACAAGCTGTTTAGTTTTAGTTTCCAGCTGACGAATAACGTTATCTTTAAGTAGTATATTTTGAAGTGACCCTTGATTAGTGTGATGGATGTCTAGAGAATGTAATCAAATTACTTCAAAATGTTCTTTAAAGCCTGTAGCTTGATGCAGTCTTTTTGCCAAGACTCCCACACTTTTAATTAAGGCTCTATTGGAGAGCCATTAAGACTCTTCTGTGAGTTTTCTTCAACTTAACATCACCTTTCTGAACCTATAGATGGCAGACTGGAAAAGGAATGACCGTATGACAGACTAGCAGCCACAGACAGGAAATAAATCAGTGTCCATTTTCTTAGGAAGACTTTTCTCATTGATAGCACTGGCAATCACATTCACCAGCTTCTTTAACAGAGAAAGTTAGGGCTGGTGACTGCTGTATTAGTACTGTAATTTCACCAAACCCAAGAAGAAGTGTGGCATCTGGCACAGAAAAAGGTTCTCTGTCTTCTCCCCTTCCCTCTGTTCGTGTAGTCTGAAACATTTTTTTTAAGCCGCTGATGCTGGTGAGCACTTTCATGTTTGCTGCATCAGTATCCTTTCTAAAATGTTTACTTCTGACTTATGTGAGAGCTAAACTTAGACTGGAGACATAGAAACCCAGTAAGGCACCTTGTTTATTTGGATTCATTTCCTGGGCACCTGGTGTTGGGTTTCTGTCCTTTTGCTCGGGGCACAGACGGTGTTGCTAAGGCAGTGTCCAGCCTGAGCTGCACTGTTCACCTCGTCAGCTGGAAAGGGATCACGTTGACCTCTTTCTCACTGCATGGCTTGGGTTATGACATTCTGGGATGAAACCTTCCAGAGCAGTGGAAGAAATGTGCCTAGAACAGTAGAAGACAAGCCCCAGTGTTACTGCAGAAGGCAGAGGTGAGAGCTCCTCTGCAGAATGAGGTGTTACAACGTTGGTCAGGCTGCGGCAGATGTGGCACATGGCTCCAGGGCTTGTTCGGCAGGAAGAAATTGAAAGAGCTTAGTAGGTTTCCCTTACTAAAACAGGCCAGAGGAGGATATTTATACATATTCTTGAACATCATGTGTTTCTTCTGCACCAAGTGTTCTTAATTTTGCATCCATTTGGAGCCTGAAATTAAATTTGATCCATGTTACACTTGTTAAAAGCAAAACAAAGGCCTTGGCGCCTGTAATTGGCACCACAGCTGTTTATCGTAAGGGTTGACTTCACAGTCCTTGGCATAGGAGGAGGCACCAGCAATGTCTCCATTCCTACTTCCCTTCATTAATGGAGAGAGAACAAAGGGAAGATTCTCTCTGGAAAGAGACGCCTTGATAATCTGATGGGATGTTTCTGCTGATCGGAGCCATTCACTGCTAAATGTTTAAAAAGCTAAATTTTGTGTTTTCAAGCAACAATTTTACTACTCTATTGCTGCCTTTGCAGCATCAACGTATTTTTGGACAAAAGCCTCACTCAGATATAGCCCCCACTGTAAAGTATGGAAGCTGTAAATAGCTTCTGCGTAGGGGAGAGGGTGTCCCCAAGATTCCTCTGAAAATAAGCCCAGTTCATATAACAACTTTTTTTAGAAGGGAACTGTCCAATCAGTTGGGAGTGGGCTGCTGCCCAGTGTGAAAAGCTTTTTTTTCTCATCTATATTCATATCCAAAGTACAGGCATTTGGAGGACATTATATTTATTATAACCAGGTTTTAGAAATGCGCTCAATATGGAAGAAATGTTCTTGTATTCTGTCCAGTGGATTTTACATGGAGTCCGTGACCATTTTTTTCTACTCAACAGTTCCAACAGGCTCGGACAGATGCCCAGGTAGGGTGGGTCAGATTAATGCAGGTGATAAGAAAAAGAACTCGGTTGTCCAATATAGTTTGTTTAGCAAAAGGTTTTGTGTATGAGGTGGAGGAGGGAGTACCCTTGAGATTAGTGAGTGGAGGAAGGGAGTGTTGTTTTACAGGTTTTTTTCACTTCATGTGAAAATTTTGAGGAAGAAAGTTCTAGTTCTTGATGTCCGTAGAACAAAACAACTTCGTACTTGTCGGCAGGTCAGCACATTTCTATAGGTTTAAGTTCCTGAGTGCAGCAGGTGGCTTGTTTTCATGTCTCAGGAAGGACTCACTGACACATCCAGGTCTCACTAAGGGTAAAGTATTTAATTCAAAGTAATCTTAATAAAAATACCGGTGTACAAATGATCCCTCCTAGGTGTTCTTCCTCTTTGGTCTCTCTGTATGGAGATCTACTGTGAAAGCCAATCTTCTTTCTGCTGCTGCTTCCCATTTTGTCTGGGCATCTTGTTGACTGCTCCCCTGATAATCGTGTTGCTGACTGCAAGTCGTGACAGGTCGTGTGCAGAAGAGCAGTGTCTGTTCCTGTGCTGAGTCTTTCTTCCTAGAGTTAGCTGTCATTCCAATAATCTGTGCTGCTGTCTTTTTTTGATTGAGTTTGGTCTAGTTTTAAGATACATCATTTGAAAAGGAAAAAGCCTTAGGAATTTTATTTGTAAAAGAGGTAAATATTTATCAGTGTCATCAGATATTGTACTAGTTCCAGTGCTAACCCCTGGAGCTGCTGGCAAACTGAACAAAATGCTGGCTTAAAAGTTATTTTTCATGCTTACAATTGAGGATTGCCACTGAGATTTTTTTTATGTTGTTCATATAATGGTGAGAGTCAGCTAATGAAAACCCTTATGCTGCCTGTAGATCTGTTTCCTATGTGGCTGTATGCAGACTCCTGCATTCTTCAGAATGCCCACTTTCAGCAAAATCCACGGGGCAAGTCTCAGTCCCACTCTGTGAAAGTTGGATTTTTACTGGAATTTACTGCCTTGAACCTATTGTGCTTCAAATATTCATAGAGGATAACGAGTTTGTGTGCAGTCAACTCCTGTACAAGTAGCATGGTAATAATTGACTGTGCTGTGCCTGGTGGAAAAAAAATGCCAGTGCTATGGGAAACAGAGAAAGGGATGCAGTGCAGGGAGGCAGGAAAGGACAAAGATGCTGGCTGTCGGGGTGACTTTCTTCAGTGACTCATTTTCTAGCAGTGTGATGAGTGTGAAAGTCGTGCCTAGTGTGAGGGGGAAGATGGAGCAGTTTTTCTGCTCTACTCAGAGACCTACAATAACTATTTTAATGCTTACCCTGGCTCTCCTTCTTATAAACAGGGCTGTTGCTGAGTTGCCAGATGTCTTGCTGTGTGAGATGGCAGATTAATACTGAGCTTACTGGAGCAGGTTCTTCAGTTTTGTGCAGGTTGTTTTCCAAGTTAGAGCGAAAAGATCTCTTTGTACTCTTTGTTCTCCTTTGGAATTAGGTTCTGTAAGGAGGAGAAGCTGGAAGAGCATCTCCTTGGGGCTTGTCAGGGATGCTTTTGACCGTGTTCCAGTGGAGATGTCCTTCTCTGGTTATGAAGCCACGTCTTTCAGCTCTGGGTCTCTCTTGTTCTGGCTTGGGGTCAGAGGGTCCAGTTTCACCTCAGAGGCTGTGGTAGGGATCAGTGATGTCTGTACCAGCACCACTACCCCAGACGGGACAGAAACCTTCTGAAAGTAGCTGTATCAAAATATAGAGAGCAAGTGGAAGGGAAATGCTGTTTGTTTTAGCAAGGTAGAAGGTCAGAAATAAAGAGTAGAAAGAGTACAAATTCCTCTGCTTAATTGAATTATGTTAAGACTACTTTCTGTTCTTTTAGTGTAGAGGAATTCTTTATATAAAACAAAGTCAATCCTTTGTTCATTTTTGAGTCCCGTGGTTTTAGGAAACATACCAATCTTAATTTGCCAGTTCTCGTAATTAATTCTAAGAATCAGCAACAATGTAATGCTCTCAGCTTTTGTTCTCAGCATGTTACTCTGCCCAGGTTATGCTGGCCAGCTTTCCTTCCCACAGCGTGCTGACTCCTGAGAAGCAGCATGTGCTTAGATCTTCTTTTTTCATTGCTTCCAAAATCCAATTAAACCTTCCTTTCCTGGAATATTCTCTTGATTCCTCTGTAACTCTGACTCTTTGCCTGGATAAGCCCCAGCTCAGACTCACCCCCCTTTATGTTCCCTGGGCAGATAGGTCTAATGTAGGGCAAAAGTTCTGGCCTGCCTTGTCTTTGAGGATCATTTCACCTGCTGATGAGTCTCTGCTCCTGCCTGCCAGAACTGCTTGTCCCATGGCTGGCAACCACAGGAAAACCTTGCCTGCATTCCCAGCTGCTCGCTCCTGTCTACAGACCTAGGCAAGCACCATCCCCGGGCTCCAACTGTTTACCTTGGATCACCTTTCTGGGCTCACTTCCCATCTGCTGGGAATCTGTTACGTGAGTCAGGGAGCACTAACCTTGACAAATGGCAGCCTCCAAAAAATTACTGCTTTTCCCGATTGAATCGACCATGGCGTGTGTGTGTATCACTTCAAATGAGATGCAAATGCTGCGAGGTGGTTTTGTTTGTTTGTATTAAATACTGGCATTCATCAGTGTATCTAACTTCTGATCTCAGAGTTGCTGAGTTTAGAAATGGGGCTAATATCTCGGTTTGTGTATGAAGGTTTGGAACTGCAGAGTTTCAGATAAGTTGTCTTTGCAAGCCTAGTCCCTTGCTGGTTGGTTATTTATGCAGGGCACCAAACTTGCACGCTACTAAAAGACTAAAAGGTGTATTCCAGGTCACACAACTGAAAATAAGTGCTTGTTCTGCAATTTCTGTGAGAACTGGCTGAGTAGAGGCAGGGTATGAATTCTGCCTCACCTTGTTCTTGTTTTGAAGAACTAAGAGAACTAAGAACCAAGAAATATTGGAGAGTAACCCCTCCTGAACTTGAATGTTGGTCTGGCTTCTCCCAGTAAGTGACTTCTTTTTTTCTCTAGTTTTACAGAGAAGCAGAGATGGGTACTAAAGGGTTCTTTGGTAGGACGCCTAGTCAGTATTTAATTCCCTCAAAAATCAGGGAAGAGTGGTGTTTGTCCTTGTCTGGCACACCAGCTGATATTCCCTCTGTGTAAGCACCAGGTGGCATTCTTACCGTGACTATGATCCCAAGTTACTGATTTTCCATTTCAGTTTTATAAACCATACATCGGGATGAATACAGATACTGCATTTCTGAAACACAGTTTTTGTGCTCTGTCAAAAAATACCTGCTTGCTTAAGGCCTGGCTGATGGTCTACCTTGGTTTTGTGTCTCAAGATAAAAATTCTTTTCAGAACCTTTGTGCGCCTTAGTTGTGTGGTGACAGTGTTGCTGTATGTTTTGTATCTTCCTATGTGTAAGGAATGTTTCATTCTCTCTTTCCCTCCCAGCCCCAGGACCCTTTCATGGCTTTGATGTTCGGTTTCTCCTTGAGGAAAATTTTGCAAGCCTGACCTTGAATATTTTTATAGTAGATTGCTTTACAGAACGCTGTGAAAATGAGTACTTCGGACTGTTGTCTAATTCAACTATACATTTAAATAGTTATCATAAGAAACATTTTCACAGATTGATATTTTTTTAGAAGTTCTTCCTGGTGCTGCTGTTTACTAGGAATGTTTTTCCTGTTTTTCCCCTCTAGGTCCTGTCTGCAGTATATGTGTATCATCTTTTGGAGCAAGACCAGTAGCTATCTTCAGTGGCTTTATGGTGGCTGGGGGCCTCATGATGAGCAGTTTTGCACCTAACATATACTTCCTCTATGTTTCGTATGGGATAGTTGTTGGTAAGAAACACCTTCCCTTCATTTTGAGACTATTTTGAGTCTTAGTTTATGAATATGAAGTGGGAAACCGTTTCACAGAGGGAGTGCTAGTCTGGGACTTGATTTATCAAGGAATATTTTACTTTTGGGCAGGGAGGGATGTTGCACAGACAGGCTGTTACCACATAGTAAAAGGAAAAAACAATGTAAATATTCTTGAGGGTTTGAAAACAGTTTGTCTTCTGTTGACACAATTGTTAGAGATGGAGAAGCTTAGGTTTTCCCTAAGGCCTGGAACTGAGCAGGTCTTCTGCTGGCATGAAATGCCAATCTTAAAGGAATAATACCTCTTCTGGAATTTCATCACGTACTCATTCTAATTTGATAAATTAGAGATCATTAGGGAGCGATGTTGTTCTCCACGTAAGTGGATTGCACAAAAAGAATGCTGTGCTAGAGGCATGAGAGTGCTGTTCTCCTGGCAGGTGGTGGCCTGCCCCTCTGTGCTGCTGTGGCTTATCAAATTAACTGTGTCAGGCATGGGGGCACTGGCTGGCCAGCGGAGCCCCGGCGTCGTGCTGGCCGGGCACGGTGCCACGGGGAGGCAGCTCTGCCCAGCTCTGGGGCCAGCCCCGGGCTCAGAGCCCTGCAGCCCTTCCACAGAGCACAGAGCTCGGCTGGGGAGCTCCTCAAAGCCAGCCTGCTCCACCCAGGCTCAGCAGCCAGGGAGGGTGCGGGCAGTCTGATGGCCCTGTGCTGAGCCAGAGTTAAAGGTACCTCAGTACCCAGGGGCACAATGGCATCACCTGGGGGATAACAAAGGGACACACGTTTCCTAGAGGATGTGGCATGTTTTATATCTTCCTCTTTTTTTTATCCAGGTCTTGGATGTGGCCTTTTGTATACTGCAACAGTTACCATCACGTGCCAGTATTTTGACAAACACAGAGGCCTTGCACTTGGTCTGATTTCAACAGGTAGGACGTTTAATTGTCATTCTCTCCAGCTTTTCAACACTGATGCAGCCACTGTTACCCTGGCAATAAAAAGCAGAAGGTTATGCTTTTCTCAGTAACTTAAGAAAGTTACTACTTTCTTAAATCAAAATATCAGTAGCAGTGAAGATTAAAACTCAGGTTTCAGATATAATAGTAACTACACTTGCAGGTTTATGCTATGGGTCATCAATATAGATGAGGATGGGATATTCACTGAAGTGAAAGCAGACTCATGTACCTTGGGCTGTGTGCCATGGATAATGAGGAGAAATATTCCACAGACTCCTCTTTATTCTTTTTGTTCTTACCCAGGACCAGAGGTGAGAAAGAGTTTGGAGATGCACGATATAAATGCTGCATCCCCACTACCTTAGCTGTACCTTTTCATTTTTAATGGCCTGAGTAGGAACAGTTACAGATGGCTGTTGTCTCATGCCTTGCTGTCTGTGTGCCATGGAGTGTCTGCTCTGAGCTCTTTTCCCGAGTAGCTGTCAGCGAGGAGACACAGCATCAGTGTAGTCAGTGTTGTAAGATGCTAATACCACATCCACGCTAGCTGAGAGGAGCTTCTGCAGAAATGTTTCCTGGGATCATTTTCCATGGCTTTGTTTTGGATTTCAGGTAGGTTGCCTTAAAGCCTGATCTTATTGTGCCCTGGTTAATTTTAGTACCTGGAAGGCAAAACAAGCATGGATTTTGTAATTGATTTTTCCTATGTTTAGCACCAAAGTACACAAATGGCTTGAATATAACCTGGTCTTCAGCAAATAATTTTAAAGTCTGTCATTAAATTGACTTGAAAACCAATGTTCTGTGCTTGTGAGGTTTGTGAGAAGACATCCACTAGTTAAAACAGAAATATGCTCACTGCAACCGAGAGCCTTTTCTTTAAATTAGTGGGATTGCATTAAATGCCTGTGCTCCTAGTAATTCCTCACTCTTCAGTGTTTTCTTCTGAATGGCCAAATTCCTCAAATGCACGTTTAGTCCTGTAGAGCTTCAGAAGTGCCTTTGGAGTAAACTCCCACCAGGCAAACCCTGCTCCTTAAACCCCAGGCAGTCAAGGCCGGCTTCTAGGAGGGTCTTGGTGAATTCCTGGTCTGTTTCTGCCTGGGAGTAGGAAGGTGGCAGCAAAGAGAAGAAAGGGCAAAACGTTGGAGTGGGAAATTCTAACTGCTAACTCAAAACGGTACCTGAAGATATACATGTATAGGAGTGCAGGGCAGAAGGGTGGCTTAACAGTTCTGTGATGTTTTTAATCAGGTCTAGTATTGATCCTACTTGTTTATAGAGTGTCTGCTAGTGTCATTGGTCACAGATTGTTCAGATATTTTGGGAGATTTTTTTTTTATTTTGTGGCTACTCAGTAAAGAAACTGTAACTTCAGGAGGGATGGTGACTTACCAGTTCCTTAAACCTGGGAGAGGAGAATTACAAATGAATTACCATTCCTCTGGCAGTGTATTCATAGCTGCTTTGTGGAATTTTGTTAGAGTTGAAGAATGGTCTTGGTTCTCCAGTTTAAACCAAACTTATTTTTCTTTCATAGGCTCAAGTGTTGGACTCTTTATATATGCAGCACTGCAAAGAGAGCTAATTGAGCTGTATGGACTGGATGGGTGTCTGCTAATAGTTGGTGCCCTGTCTCTGAATATATTAGCATGTGGCAGCCTAATGAGACCTTTGGAATCATCCAGTTCTCCTCCACCAGAGAAAACGTGTGTAGACAAAGTCCCAGATCAATATTTTGTTTACCACGAAAAGGAAAAGACCGTTGAAGAAAACATTAGCATCCTTGAAAAGGGCTACATTGATGAAAAATGCGTGAACAGTGTGCCCGATTGCAAACAGGATAGCATTTTGAATAAGAATGTATTGAGCTCAATAAGCATAAATGAGAAAGACACTTACAAAAAGAAAGTTGTAGAACAGACAAACTTCTGCAAGCAACTTGCCAAAAGGAAGTGGCAGCTCTATTTGACCTACTGGAAGGAGACCATGGTTCTTTTCAAGAACAAAGTATTTTCAGCTCTCTTTGTTGCCATCTTGCTCTTTGATATTGGTGGATTTCCTCCTTCTCTGCTCATGGAAGATGTAGCAAGAAGTGCAAACATTAGTGAAGATGACTATTATATGCCCCTTATTTCCATTATTGGCATTATGACGACTGTTGGCAAACTTATTTTAGGAATACTGGCAGATTTTAAGTGGGTTAACACTTTATATCTCTATGTGACTACCTTATTAATGACAGGAGTGGCCTTGTTTGCAATTCCATTTGCCAAAAGTTACCTTACATTAGCGATGCTTTCTGGAATTTTGGGTTTTCTGACTGGGAACTGGTCAATTTTTCCGTATGTAACAACAAAGACTGTGGGGATTGAGAAACTGACTCATGCCTATGGGATATTGATGTTCTTCGCTGGACTTGGGAATAGCCTCGGACCACCGATTGTAGGTAAGGGCAAGGTGGACAGTATAAACTGGACATGAGCTTGTCACAACCAGACAGAATGCTCTTGCATGTCCAGTAATAACAGAATGATGAAATCAAAATCTGCAACAAAAAAAAAAATCTGTTTGGCTGATTGTGTTTGTAATTTGGCTTTGAGGAAAAAGACATTTCGTGTCTAAGAGGTCAAACAGTGTTTTAGGTTTGGCCTATCTAATTTAATTTTATTTTGTTGTTTGGGTTTTTTTAATTTCTGTGTTGCTCCTCTACGCTGTCGATGCTGTGTTACATTTCACTGATGCACTTCTCCCTTATGCCCACCCTCAGGCTGGTTTTACGACTGGACGCAGGAGTACGACACTGCTTTCTACTTCAGTGGCTTTTGTGTCCTGCTGGGTGGATTTCTCCTGCTGTTGGCAGCGCTGCCCTGCTGGAATGCCTGCACCAATCAGAGCTCCAAGCTGCCTCCAAATACTTACTCCTACAAAGTTGCATCTAACGCTTAGGTGACAACTGGAAAACACTTTACACCTTTTTATATTACATAGCGAAGTATTTTAGTAATATTCCACTTATTTATGAAGCCCACAAATCCTCTTTCCACTAGAAAAATTCCATTGTTGCTTGTTGTTCAGTTCCTTTTTCTTCTTTTATTTCTTTTTTTTTTTTTTAATGTTATTTTTAAAAACAGTCTTATTTTGTATGCCCCGTGTTTTCAGCCTTTGTCTACTGTAATTTCCTTTCACCCTGTAAAGGAGATGTTCTGCTGTATTATCAGCTGTACTTTTTTTTAAGGGGGGGTTGGTATGGAGGGGTGAACACTTTGAAGCAAAAATGAAGGCCTGTTCTTTATAGGAGAGGGCTGGCATTTCTGCCACCTTCTGTAGGTCTCCAAGTTGCACAATTAGGCTTTACAAAACAAGAATTTGCCTTATTAAAATGTAATACTCTGGCAAGGTGCTTTTAACATCGTGCTTAGATTAACTTTTTTGTCTTTTTAAAGTTTCTCCAATTTACGATTAAGTGCCAATTGTGGGGGGGAAAAGAGGGGAAACAAAATCAACCTTGTGTTGTTGCATAACTGAAGTGAACATTATGATGAAAGTAAAGATTCTTATTACCACTGCGACTAAGAACCATGTTTATAAATATTGCACATTTTGTGAAGCCTGTTTATAAAACTGTTGAACCAAAACCTTTTAAACCAAGGAATAAATGTGATTGTTGAAACCGTGAAAGGAAATGCTGACTTGGTTATTCAAGTTCATAATCATCTTTATATCGAGGTTGAAGAGATGCTCGCTGAAGCCTGCCCACAGGTGAGTGTTTCTAAGCAAGGCACCCGCAGCCTTGTGGTCCTGGGGGTCTCTCTTGTTACACAACCACAGTTAAGTAGATTGGAGCTGCTGCAGAATGCTTAATAGTAGGGCTTTTAACAAGGTAGACCTGATTAAAAAGGGGATATTGTGACAGCAATGTCATCTCTGCTGTCCTTCTTTGGAGTGGATATTGCAAGGAGAAAAGTCAGTGACACAGAGCAAGAAAAAGCATGGAGGAGGGTTAGCAGCTGAGGTTCAGAGAGAGGTGATGAGGAAAGACTGGCAGCACTTGAGCACCTAACAAGTCAGTGAAGAGAGAGCCCTTGAAAGCTCTTGCCTCTCTAGCTTCAGGCTACCCCTGTGTGCCTGTTGGGTTCTGCTGGCATGGCTGGGGGAACACTGTGTGATGATGGAGCCTTTCCTGAGCCAGGCAGGGTGACTCGGCTGGCTCTGCACTGCCCTGAGTGCCCTGTGCAGTGGTTTTTGCTCATAGAGCTGCTCTCATGCCAAGGCTGTGTCTGGTTGCTCGTGCACAGCAGTGACAGAAATCTATCCATGGGCGGCACGTCCTGTGCGCTTTGGCTTCTTGCTGTAGGTTTGACATTCAGTGGAGATGTGTTGCAAGGCTTGGGTGAGGTGGAAGTTCTGAATCCCCAGTTACATCCTGCAAAAGCCCGAGTAGTTCTCAGCACTGTTACGGGCTTCAAGTGTCTCATATGATTCTGGCTCATTAACAATTCTCTGGATAAACACCAGGCATGTAACAAGCAAGCTGTGCTGTGGAAGTGCTGTGCACAGGGTTACTGTGTTTGCACACCTCATTGAGCAAGAGGGACTCAAGAGCTAAATGGGGCAGACCTACGTGCGAGTAATGTTCCCTCATCTGGTCCAAGGCAGGAAAATCCAGCTTGGCTTCAAACAGTTTTTGCTGACTTTCTGGGATTCACTTATGTTTGTATTAAAACATGACAGAGATGCAGTTAGTTTGTCTCTTTATATTTTTTTCTTTCCCTTCCATTTATCAGCTGAGTGTAACTACTGTGTGGGTTTTCTTCCTGGATTGCTTATCCAGTGCACATGGAAAGAATATTGAGTATTCTGGATAGTCGTAAATGTAACTCCAGTCCTAAATTAGAGTTCTGGGTGTCTGATATGGATTTGCACCCATTTTATGTGCTCTTAGGGCAGCTGTAGTCATATTTCACCATGTGTATATAAAAGTAATACCATGTTTGACACATCTTAAAGAAACTGCGGAGATATCCTGGGTATGATCAGGGCATGGATGCCTTCAGATTCATCTTTTAAAAGCTCACTTCCTGCCAACAATACATTCTGAGTTCTTTAAATATGAAACTGATGTTAAATTAGTGGTCGGTCTGAAAAAACACAGCTGGAATTAATGCAAATGATTTGGTGGTATGTAGCACACTTTTGCAATGGAAATGGAGTCTATTATTAGGCAGCCTGATATGTGTGGAAATGTGACTAGTGATCTGTAACAGTTTCCTGATGTAACCCTACCCAGCAGTGAGGAAAGAGCCCTGACTGTTGAAGAATTTTATTTGCCACTGCAAGCAATGTGTGCTAGGACTCCTTGCCCCAGCCAGCTGAGCACTGTGATTTTATTAATCTCGTCTTTAATTAGTAAACAAGACCCAAGATTTTAACGTTTTGAAATTTACTTTTCTAGTTTTGCAAGGGTTCCTTTCCAGGAAGATATTTCCAGAGTTGTTGCAACTTAGATTTTATCTGAGAGCCTTTCCTTCTGTCTTCACGCTTTGTTCAAATCATGAGCCCATAGGTTCAAATGTTTTTTAGAAGGTGGTAGGACAGGTACAATGTGATAATCTGTGCTTTACTTGCTTGAAAAGTAGGTCCTCAGCATTGACAGCGTGGTAGGGGTAAGAAGAGTTGGTAGAGATAGGCGAACATCTCTGCCACGTAGAATTCTGGATTGTCTTGTGTTTTATAGTCCCTGACAAAGAGATTTGGAACAGATGGAATGAGATGCTTAAGTAATTACTCTTTATGGTACAAGAAAAAGTTGTTGTTTATTGCATAAATTATTCAGTTACTGTGGAGTCAGTCATGAGTAGAACATTTATCTTCTTATTTGCAGATCTTATTAAAGTTTATCCTAGTTGCCGAAACACAAGAGAAATGAAACTGTGAAATATTATTAGATGGAAAGCGTGCCTTGCTGAATTGATGGGCTTTATCATTAGCTTCAGAAAGAGATGACATTCCTTTGGTAGCTGTTAATTTGTCTACATCATGCTGATCCTGGATTCCTGCATCTAGCACTGACATTGAAAAATGTGTTGAGTAAGGGCTAGAAAAATTGATGGAGATGTTTGCATAGCATTTAACTGACATGAAGGTATTTTTTTATTGGAGAGATATTTCACTTCAGGTCATTCAGGAGGACCTTTCACATATATGTATGGTGAATGTGTTGGGCTGAGCATGATACCAGCCAGATTAAAAATGGCCAAATTAGAAATTATACAGAAATCCAGTAGAACAGGACAGAGAAAGCAGAAAAAGTTGATTTCCTGTGAAACAGAATTTCTTAAACTCAGAGGACTCATTTCAGTGATATTTTGCTGTAAACTCAATTAACTTGGAGCCAAGTTAAAGACTTGTCAGCCTTCATACAATAAACAGTCTTTAGAGATGTATCAATATGCTCTCTGATTACCAAAATCCATTTAGATTTTTTTTTTTTTGACAAAGGTATTTGTTCTTTTAAATGCTGGCTTTTAAACAACCAAAACAGTTCAGAGGTGATACACACATGCTCGACTTGAACTGTACTGTATCATGTAATGAATTTGTTGCAGGAGCTAAATCATAGAATGATGTGAGTTGAAAGGGACCTTTAAAGTTCCTCTAATTTAAACTCTCTGCCAAGACTGTGATTTCAAGTTTCTCAGAGTAGCTGCTGTTCCTGGTTTGTTGTCACTTTCATGGCTCTGTGGGGAAGCCTTGACTCCTTTCTTTTATGTCCTCATTTGGTATGTCTTCACATTCTCTGTGGTAGCATCCTATATTAGTTTCCTTTAGTGTGTCCAGAGCTTCTTACAACAACTCCATTGGTCAGCTTTAACCACCTGTGTTCATTGTGTGGAGTACTTTCTTGCTTGGGCTTTTTTCATTAATATGAAATAATCACATCAGTCCAAGCAGACTTTATTAGCCCTAGTGTCATTTCATGTTTTCAGAAACCAGAGGCCCAGATCTCTGAAATGCACAACTTGCTGAAATTCTTGGCCAGAGCTATATAAAGAGAATAAAACATGACTGGTATGTATGCAGATTTCTCTACTCTGCCTACAGATGCTCAAGGCTTCGTCTACTGAGGAAAGGGAGTTTTGTGCATGTGTGCTAAGGAAGGGCTGAGACAGGACAGATCCTGCAGCTCTGGGGTGTCCCTGCTGTGCTTCCTTCTCTTTGGGTCTCCTGTGTCAGGTGCAGGTGTTGTGCTGTGTTTGCTGCAGATTTGTGAGGGGGAGGAGAGCACATGGCTGGAGTGTGAGGCTGAACACACAGCCCCCTCCACTCTGTTCGCTTAGTGTGCAGCAAGGAGCATCATGGAATGCTCAGGATTTACCCTGTGCCTCAGGAGGCTTCGAGGGGCAGCCCTGTGCCTATTCCTGACTGAGTCCCCTGTGCTGCTGTACAGAGATTAGGTGTAGTGGTTTTCCAGGCCACAGATTTGTGTTTTTTGCCAATCAAAGTGCTTGCTTAAGGCATCCAACTGCATCGTTGTGGGTGTACTGCTGTAAATGCACTCACAGAACCTCTGAAAATGCTTTTTTCCTTTATTTTACCCAGGATCAGCTGGGTGTTTCTGTGGTGTGGGCTCAGGTGTAACTGCTGGCACACCGTGCTGTAGTGTGCTCCATGGCTGGGAAGGAGCAGTGTGGACTGCCTTTGCAGTCGTGGTCCTGTGCACTGTGACTGCAGCAAATGCTCCTCCCGTCCTTTGGCTCCAACCTTATTCTTACCTGGTCACAGTTAAAACTTGCAAACTCAATTTCACTTTATTCATGTCTTTTCCTCTCTTGTTTCTCTCATTGCAGGCTGCAGAATTATCTGCCTAACCTCTTCCCTCTTTTCCTTTGTCACACACAGCCCGTGCTGAAAAGTAAACATGTTTTCAGTGATTAACAGCAAAGACTAGATGCAGCTGAGTAACAAGATGAATACCTACACCCCCCGTTTTGTAAATGGCCAGTGCTCTAACCAGCTCTATATTTACAGATTGTATCTAAATTGTGGGGGGTTTTGTGGTCATAACTTTAAATTTTGATATATGACATGCATATCAGGTTGGATTAGGTCACGCTGTCTTCCAATGGAATCAAGTTACTTTGCTTTTTAATTAAAATGTCCCTGGGCTGGAGTCGCTGTGTCCCTGCTTTGCATTACTTAGGGGACCATCCACCCAAATTAGCATAACTGAAATCATCTGGCATGTCTTTCTCAGATTCTGTGAATTACAATGAATTCTTTGTATAAGATTGTGCAAGAGATCAGAAAAATGCTTAATTAAATAACATTTGCTTCAAGTTAAACAGAGTCATGTGGAGGTGCTGTGAAGGAGTAGGGAACAAAAAATATATTTGTGAGAATAGGTTTGACAATCTGGTGCCTCCCTGGTGTATCCATGGTATGAAACAATTAAGAAGTCACTCTTCTGGGTGTGTATGAATTTTAGCTACCAAAAAGCCAGAGAGATGGGAAGAAGAAATTCCCACTGAGCAGACCATTACCTTGTTGCTTTAGAAACAGGAGACTTGAATTTTCATATGACAGACTGAATAACTCCAAATAGGGTTTCATCATATCTGAAACTGCGAAGCTTGATGGAGATGCTGCTGCCATCTCAGTTCCTCTGGGGGGAAGGTCTGCATTTTGAGGGTCTTTTTTAAAGTTTTCTCTAATTTTGTTCAAGAAATGGTATCACAAGCCTGCATAAAGCAGAGCTTATTGAACATAATAGAAGCAACTCTTGAACCAGTAAGGAGCAGTTCTATGCCTCTGGAAGAATACAAATGAAAAACTGTCTCTGCCTGGCTTTTACATGGGCTGGGGCAGTGTCCATGGTGCAAGAGGATGCTGAAGCCTCTACTTAGTGTAGTCCTCCTTTTTCTTTTTTTTTTTTTTATTTCCCACCTCAGGTGCTGTGCAAGCTAGAGGCAGAGAGGAGGCAAGGACTAATCCTGCCCTACTTCTTTACAGCTCCTCAAAGAGGCAATTTTGTGTTGAAACTGTATTATTTATGAAAAATGGTGGCATATGGTGCCACTGATAATTGCTTCAGCAAGAGATTAATACACCACGAGCTGTCTGGAGCTGAAGCTGGAAGCTGAGTTTCCCTTCAGCTGTGGGAAGCTGTCAGAAACCAGCAGCAGTTTGTGGATGGAGCCTCATGGGAGGTCTGTCTTCCTGGGAGGATGATTTGGGATGCAGAAACTGACCTGGTACTTGCAACTTTTGCTGAAAATAATTCAGCATTTCAAATTCCCTTTGAAAATGAGCAGACAGGGAGCAAACCATGACTGCAAAAATTTTGTGTTCCTTTGTCTTTTTCTTTTCATCTTTCTGTTTCTTGGAGAAATAAACTTGGAATCAATCAATTTCATGATATAGACTGAAATATAATAGAAATACAGATTTTCTATAATTTTTAGGGCCTGAAAAAGAGCTCTACTTGCTTCGTTACAATAGTTTTCAGCTTGTGGCTGTTTTTGCTGATGTTCTGCTCTTTAGCAACAGCAGCACGATAGCGCCTTTAGATAATGAAGCAATGCTGCATTTTGAATGCTGACTTGTTTTCCCTGGAACAGCACCAAGAAAATGAAGAGATGTAAGTTCCAGGTGGAGATTAGAGGAAGAAAATGAAAGTCAAAACAGGAAGCAGAGAGAGGCAGGCTCCAAAACAACCTTCATGACATTTCACTCCCAGAGAGGAATATTGACAGTTATTGATCTGTCGCCTGCCAGTCACTTTCAGTTCCACAAAACTGCCAAGGAGTTGTGCAGCTTTCTGCAGGCTTTTCAAAAGCCTTTAAAAGAAAGATGATGCTAGAAGGTTTAATGGGCTGGGGAGACCAAAAAAAAAAAAAAAAAGGCCAGCAAGCAGTTTGAGTGTTTTCCTCCCACTGTTTCATTGGGCAGTTCTCCACACGCCTGTAACTCAGCTGCCTGGAAACAGGCTGGGCTGAGCCACCTCAGGACACCAACACATCCCTTGCCAGAGATGGGCTCAGATAGAGAGGAGCAGCCCCAAGCCTGCCAGGTGCTGTGTGTACAGTAGGAAGGAGCCCTGCCGTGACTCAGGGGATATCTGCTCAGGCACAGCTCTGGGCTCGTGTGCTGCTGCAGAAGGGGCAGCTCCCGTGAGCCTGTCTGGCACTGGCTCTGCACACAAACCCATCTCTGTCCTCAGGCATCTGCTTCCAGAGAAGACCACCTGAGCAGCTGAGAGCAGAAATCAAGTTAGAGGGGATGCTGCCGTGCTGCCAAGGGCTTGCCTGGCAGGAGGTGTTGTGGCCTGTGGGCTCTTCCCATAGGCACAGCGAAAAGCAGTGCAAGTAGCAGCAGGGGAGAGCTGCTTTCTTGTCAGGACAGCAACTCTTCCTGGCTGATAATTTAACTTGGCGAGTAGGCATGGTTGGCAATCAGATTGTTGTGATGAAGGATATGTGGCAACCAGTGTCTTTGTCTGTGCTATGACTTTTACCAGCTAAAACGTAGGAAAACTTACATTGATACTGTAGTAATCGAGAGAGAGAAACGCCTCATTTCTTGCCAATGATTACCTAATATGAGATGCATTTTTCCGTGTCTACTTCTGTCTTGGTTGTAGCTCTTATTTCCATTTTTTCCTTTTGCCTGAGAAGCCCTATAGTTTATCTGTCAGGTCCATGCACTATAAAATGTGCATTTTTGCAGAATTTACTAAATTTACTGTTTAGAGCGACTCATGATGAATTGGGATGAAATACAGAAACGCTGTGTGTGAGACGTAAACCTGCTTTGAAAGCCAGTCATACAGGTTTGTCTGACGGAATCTCAGCTGTGTGTATCAGCCCTGACTGTTTCTCGTGATAATTCAGGGATGCTTTTATGGGCTTAGCTCCCAAGGGTTCTCAAGGCCGAGGTGGTGCAACTGATGTATCATCGTATGACAGTGCCTTCTCAAAGCCTGCAGCTGGCATCAGCAGAGCTGCTTGCTGCAGTGTTTGCCTCTGATCCCGGGCCTCTCCAGCTGGATGTGGGCCAGGGCAGGACTGCCCACATCACAGCCCACTGCGGCCTCCCTGCGGGGCATGCACTCCCTGCCCGGCTCTTGCCCACCGGCAAGGGCCTCTCCTCCTTGGCTGGATGCTTGGAAACCCCTTGAGCTGAAACACAGATCACCAAGTTAGCAGAGCAGGCTGCTTGCAGCTTTGAAGGAAAACTTCAGTGAACCTTGAAGCCTCAGATCGTTATTTTTCTTGCTGCTATTGTTTTTTACTGCTGCTGACGGTGGATTTACCTCTGCCCTCTCTCGTGGATCCTGCTGTTCCTAATGCTGCTGTAAAAACCTGGTTTTCTAAGGAGTAAAACTAAACTTTTCTATTTTCCTTCAGTGTTTATCCTTTCTCTATCTTTCTGAAACATCAGCAGCCCTCACAAGTAGCCCATTCAGCAGCTGGAGGCCGCGGCCCCAGTGGAGAGAGCACAAAGGCAGCCCCTGGTGCTCGTCCAGCCCCTCTCACACCCAGGCAGGGGCACTGCCTTTCCTCACAAGCCTTCCCCTGGGCAGCAGGGTGCTGGGAGACCAAGAGCTTTGCTTTTAATTTAGACGTGGCCCTTGAAGTCAGGATAGCTTCTCAAAGCACCACACATCCTCTTCATGCATCTGAAGTCCTGCAGGGGATGACTTTGATCCAGAGGTTTTGAAGGAAGGGTTTGAATTGCAGCTACACTGTATGAGCAGTTATACGTTGAATTTGTGCTGCGCGCAGCCTCCTGCTCTTTGTACAACAGCGATGCGAGCAGAAATCTTCCCCCCGGCCCGTGCTGCTTGGTGCGAAAGGAAAACCCTGCCCAGGGCTTGCCGCGCCCGCAGTGGGGTTTGCAGGACCACCTCTCCGGCAAGCCTGGTGTGCCCTCTAGCTGCTGCGGGCTCCCGGGGAACGGGCTGTCTGCATCCTCCCGGGGCCTCGCCGGAGTCTGCAGTAATTGAAGTCAGAGGAGCAGTCGAGACAAGAGGTTGATTGCAGTGACTGCTGCCTCCTCTGCCCCGTCGTGAGTCAACAGATAAAATTTGTGTTTGGTGCTCAGGTGGAGAATTTGTTGCTTTGGAAGGTATCTGCCTACAGTTCACAGGTTCAGCTGAAGCGGGGGGGAGTGACGTGACTGCAGGATGACTCCTGCAGCCTCTAGTGAGATGGAAAATGAGAACGTGCTGTCGGGCAGGGAGCAAAGGGAGTTGAAAACTCCTTGTTTTAATTCTGTTGTTTTTGCACAGGCCTTTTTGCGTTGTGTTTCTCTGCAGAGTGCAGGTTGCTGCAGGCTCGGGGCATGGTTAGCTAAGGTGACTCTGAGCGCGCCCTGCGTTCGTCTGTCCCAAAGGGACCCGACAAAGGTGGGGGAGCTCTTCGTGTCCCAGCTGCCTTGCAAACACAGCGATAAAGGGTGTGAGGGCAGGAGGGTGGGGAAGCACTGCTCTCGCTGGCTGGAGGGCTGGGGATTTGAATGCAGCAAGGAGGGATGTCACACCAAAATGCCCTGCTCCCTCTCAGCCACGAGCTGCTGTGAGAGGGCACTCACACCGCTGCTGTGGGAGGGCCAGCACACTTCCCTCTCTCTTTTCGCAGTCACATTCAGTGTTGGGGGTGCAGCACCATGAGCCCCAGGACCTCCCGAGGGCCCAGCAGCCTGAACAGGCTGAGCAGCCACGGTGGGCACAGGTGGAGCTTGTCTGCCGTGGTGAGGCCAGGCTGAACGGGCACAGCTGCGGTGATGGGCACAGCACTTTTAACAGGCTGAATGGCCGCAGCTGCGGTGGTGGGCGTAGGTGGGGCTTGTCTGCAGAGACGGGCCAGACTGAGTCTGTGGAGTGGGGAGGAGGATGCAGTTTTTCTCGGGGCCAGCTCTGTCGGTAGAGGAAGAAAGCCCTAAACCACAGCACTATTTGGACCTCATTGTGGGATCTGTGGAGAGGTAAGGGGGCTAAAATTCTGCACTAGTTTTCATCTGTTACTCCTTCTACCAAGGAAGAGAGAACCATCTCTACTATGTGAGCTGCACTAGTGCGGTTTTGGAGTAACTCCTGCTTTTCTGGTGCTCCACCAATGGGGTTAAGCTCGGCACATCCAGGGGTTTTTTTGCCTTCTCTGTTTTGCTTTTGTTTCATGTGTACCTACTAACTTTGTGTTAAAAACCTCCCCCAATTAGATTTCACAGTAACATTATTTCTTTCTGACTTAATTCTCAAGACAGATTTTATATCTGAAACTATTTCAAATGGTGTTGGGCTTAATTGCATCTTCATGGTTTAAAAACTGGTTTGGTCCTTGCCTATGTGTTGGCCAAAATGGTTCTGCATGTGTTATATAAGCAAGTAACTATAATGTGTACACAGAGGGCCACCTCGGAGTGTTTTCGTAGCTGCTGTAGTAGGTAGGAGGGACAGCAGGCAGTAGGAAAATCTGCAAACCTGCAGTGCAAAAACTGACTCAAGAGCAAATATCAGGCCCAGGGTCAGCGTGGCTTGGGAAGCTGTGCCACTGTGTGTGGTAGGTGCCATGGAAACATCTCCTGGTAGTAACACAGCCCTCAGCTTGTGCAAGGAGCCTCCAGAGGGAAGTGCTGGCTGCAAGGAATCCACATTTACTAGGAGTTAATTTCTACCTTCCGCCAACTCTGGAGGGAAACCGCTGGTTAGAGATGATGCCTAGCAATTATACTATGATAAGTTAATTGCAGAGGACCAGCCCAATGGCTGCTGTTAGCTTTGGCCACGCTGCACGGCTTTGTGGAGGGGAAGAGAGGTGATGGTGTCTCACGGGCAGCTCAGCTGAAATCCTGGCACTCTGCTGCAGCCTAACATGGGAGCAGGCGCCTCCCTCTCCATTTGCGTGAGTGAACTCCAATCTGGCTTCTTCGGTCCTCTCTCACACCCTTCCTCCCTTCTGAGAAGTCTGCTGCATCTGAAAAGGGAAAAGGGAGGGGTTTAGGGTAACGATGTACAGATATTTTAGAGGCTTTTTGTAACACCTCACAGCTTATATATAAAAATGCTGTAAAATATGTTTGGTACATGCTGATATTTGTTCTTTTTAGATAACTATTCATGCTGTAACACTAACATCATAGTCTAAACTTTGCTATGTACTGAAAGAACAAAATGGGCTGGGGTGTTTTGAGTGCTGTGTGTGCTTTTGCCATGGCAGCAGGGCTGGCCTGGAGCTCCAGCTCAAGGCTTTGCTGCAGGCGCGTGTGAAAAACAGCTTCACTACAGCAGTTCAGCTTCAAACCCATAGGAAAATCTTTCCCTTTTCCTTCTGAAAACATAGTAATAAAAACATTTAAGAAGAAGCTGGTTTCACAGTATGTTGAGATAATGCTACCAAAAAAAAAAAAAAAAAATATATATATATATATATATATATAAAATCCCCCTTCAGATACCGTTTAAATAATCCTAGTGTGGAAATGGGAAATCCAGGTATTCCTGATTTGGGCTTCTCCTCTCATTGCCTGATAGGAAGATGAGGACAAAACGCAGCAATTACTGCAATGGGCAATGGCTCCTGCCTATGAGGCAAGCAAGGGGCTTAGGGGAGGTGGGAAAGAGGGCAGAGCAGCCAGGATTCCTTTTGGAGTGCCAGGCAGAATTTCCCCTTCTCTTAAATATTCCAGAGGGGATATTATTCTTAAAAATGTATTTAATACACACATATTTTAAATGTATCTAAGCATGTGTATATATATATATATATATATATATATATATATATATATATATATATATTAAAACCTCTCAGCCCCCCCAGGCAGCCCTGAGGGGCTGCAGAGCTGGCTGTGCCCACCTGTCCTCACAGAGCCCCTTAGGGACAGGCACCCCCCAGCAGAGCCCACAGACATCCCAACCCACGCTCTGGTAGGATGAAAAAGCAGCTTCCTTCACCAGACAGGATGAAAAGTGCAAGCTGTTTGTGATTTCTAACGCTTTTGCATCAGTTGTTGGGGCTAAGAAATTTGGAATAAGTGGGTGGGCAGAAAGGAGCCCCTTTCGAGGCTTGTGCCGTGGCTGCCGCTTAAATTCCACTTCTGGTTCCTTTGTGAATCTTGCAATTTTTACTCTCAGGAATTAGGTAGAAATTCACAAATTTTGTGGAATGGGAAGGCTGTGCACCAGCACAGGGTCAGCTTTTTCCTGACTTTGGGGGCTCTTTTGTGGAGTAGTGACCCCTCTCTGCCCTGAACAGCACATCTGCCTGAACACAAGGCCCCATTTTCCCTGACTGCAGCGGTGAGGGGACTTTACTGGGGTTTACCCCATCACAGGTCTTGTCTCAGCTCTACAGAAGAATATTAGTATTTTAAGAATATACAGTAGAAATAAAATCTCTACTGAGACACTAGAAAGGAGACAATTTTACAGAAGCTGTAGATCTTCGGAGGTTAAAATAATAAAAGCCAGTCACTGTTTTTCACTTGCCTGTTTTTATTCCCTAGAAATCATTCTCTTCTGTGCAAGTTAGGCACACAACAAATAAAGTTTCACCAGACCTGCAGTTCAGCAGAGAAAGAAGCACGTTTGGTGTTCCTCTGGAAACCCTTGTCCAGGATGCGAAGCAATGTGGGGTTCCCTCTCTTGTGACACAGATGGTGGAGTACCTGGAGGTATTTGGTAAGTTCTTATTTTTCCCGCTTGGCTTCTGGAAACTGATATTCTTTGTTCAAGTTGTACTTTTCCAGCTGTAAATGCTGAAAAATCCTTACCTACAATTATTGTGCTTTCTTAAAGGTGCTCTTGCTTTTTGAACTACAGTACTCATCACAAAGCTGTGGAAAGGCAACCACTGCTTACTGCTCTGTGTTTCTTACACAGGTCTGGAGCGTGTCGGTATATTTCGAATTGGTGGCTCAGCAAATAAAGTCAAGGAACTGAGGCAGAAATACAATCGAGGGGAAAAAGTAGACCTTATTAGTGATGGAGATGTTGATTCTGTGGCCAGTCTCCTGAAGCTCTTTCTAAAAGAACTACCAGTGGCTGTTTTTCCAGACAATATTTGTTCTGGCTTGCTAAAAACTTTCCAAGGTACAGAACGGGCACCTTCCAAGCTTCTGTCTTTTCTCTGACAGTGACAGATAATGTGTTCATGGCACCTTCTATAAACAAAGTTTTGTGTTTTCTTAACCTGAGACTGATGTTTAATTGCTTTGGAGGGACCATGCATCTATGAACTTGTCTACAGTATTTTTAAAATTCATTAAGTCTTTTGGATTCCCTTCCTTCCTGTGGCAATGAATCCTGCAATCCAATCCTGTCTTCTTTGAGAAAGCTCCTCTTCTGCAAGGTTTCTTTTTTAAATTGTATACTGTACTAGTTACTGAGATAATATTTTTAGTTTTAATGTAATCACCACCATAATGCTGCTTGTGCCTTTATATAGCCACTGCCTCGCTTCTCTCTTTTCCAAGCTGAAGCCTCTTTTTTAAAATTTAACCTTCCCTGGTAAAGGAGGTTTTTCTGCACATCACTGTTCTTATTTAGAACTGTATTTTTAGTTAGCATTTATTTTACCAGTCCTCTAAAAAATCTTCTTGGGCAGCAGTGTGTGGAGCAGCATGCCAAGCCAAGATGAGCACCCCAGCAGTCCACTGCCTGGTTCCGCATTCATGCCTGTAGTGGCTGAGCTCTGTGATTTTGACTGGCAGCTAATTCAGGTGTTTGCACACAAATAAAGGGGTTTTGTAGGTTACTTCACTGCTTTTGTTCGAAGTGCCCATGTAGGAGTTTACAAAGAAAGAGAAACGAAGTACATGAACTGTGGAAGTCTGTGCAGAAAGACTTACGGGCTTCTGCAAGCGCCTTGTTTTTATCTACCCTGAACAGTCTCGCTGTTATCTTTTTAAATTATTTTTTCCTCTCCGTCCCCTTTTCCATTTCTCTCATTAATCAGTTGAGCACCATGGGCCTTGGCCTGCAGGGTATGTGTTTTTTAGGGCTAAAATTACCCTCAAGGGCATGATTTGCTTATAAACAATGTCAGAGCTACACAGATGTGTCCTGGTGATCTATGGCAAATTTGAGCATCAGCTGCCAATTATTGAGAAGTACTGTCGTCTCAGTTCTAGTAACCAGGAGACTTTATCCTACTGATATGGAACTGCTGATCAAATGGAGTTGTTTGTGAACCCATTTTCTGCCTTGTTACCCTCCTTTGAAGAATGGGAGCCAAGAAAATGTTAAGTATCCCCAATTTAGAATTTTAAGCATCTCTTGTGTAACTGCAGTTGCATATTTATAGAGCAAAGATGTTTTGAGTCTGAGAGCTACCAATTAGTCAGGAAATGAAGATGATGTGGGGCTGAAAGGGTACAATTTCTCATTCCTCTTAATGAGAATCATACAGCATGTATAAAATCTCTTGGGAGAGTCAAGGCTGATAAGCTTGTACCATCTTTCAAGGCAGCTTTGAGGATTCAGGTACATGACTTCTGCCTGCAATTTCATTAGGAAAGCAGCAAGTGCTGGCTGATTCTGCTATAAGAGGTAAAAACATCAGAAACAGTGAGTGCAAAACTCAATATCTGGAAAATCCACGATTCTTAAATATTCATAAGCAAAAAAGTATGTCAAAATTTAGTGTACAAAATCCTCATTTGGGTCTTATTTATTCTTCACTTTGTTCTAGTACATTTCAAAATCTTCCTTCTTTCTAATATCTAATGTCTATGATGAAATGGTGTTGGTATGATGATATGAGGAATATCTGTTGTAAGTTTGGTGGTGTTTTTTTTTTTTTTTTTTGTTTTTATTTTTTTCCCTAGAGCACAAACTCAACACAACAGAATGCATAGAGAACCTGAGACAGATGCTCAGCTGCCTGCCCGAAGCCCATCAAAACCTTCTTCAGTTCCTGTGTGCTTTCCTGTCAAAGGTAGCCACCTACAGTGCTGTGAATTTCATGACTCTGGAAAACCTGGCCATCGTGTTTGGACCTGCTCTGTTCAAGTGAGTCCTCTCTATTCAGCTGCCTCTAACAGCACAGTAAGATCACACCTCACAGGGAGGCTTTCTGTCATAACTCTGTGCCCAATAGTCAGTGGAGCATTTTGTAAGTTCAGTGTTTATATGGTATATTATAGGCAGATGTGACAGGTTCTGAGCTGGCTGAACACTTTCATTCTGTTGGGCGTTGACTGGACAGGGCAAGCCTCAAGTAAGAAACCTTATGAAGAGACATGAGGGCTAGAGCTGTTTAATGAAAACTACTTCTCTTTTGTTAGCCAAGATAAGTGCTGGCTGTGTTAGTTGTTGGATTGGATTCTGAAAAGCTCACGCTCACTTTGACCTTGTAACAGCATTTGATACCAGAGAAATGAATCCCTATTATCAAGAAAGAGAAGCAACTCATTCTGCTTTTGCCACTGAAATTCAAGTTGACATCCAAGCAGGGCCAGCTGAGTTTGCCAGCAGTGAGTGCTTGGCTGGAGCTAGAGAAGGCACTTTTGGGGTGATAGTGAGTGGGCACAACACTGGAAACTAAAAACAGGGGGTGGGACAACATGCAAGTCAAGGCGCTAAGAAGGAACAGCCTAGTGTGATCAGATAACGGAGGATTTTCCCTTTCATTGTTGACACTAGAGGATGTTAAAATATTTATACCTGTTACAACTCGTAAATCTTTGTTTTAATGGATCACAGCCATGTCAGCTTAATATGAACCATGAGTCAATGACACTTTACAAAATATATATATTAGAAGTTAATATCTTCTTAAAGCTTTGTTATTCAGTTGGGTGGGTTTTTGTTTTTATGGCAAGCCAAGTTCATTTAAAAAGTATATATTCAACAAAATTGGTACTCAGCATCAATGACAGGCTTTGTTTTGGGGAACCTTGCTGCGGTTTCATAGGTCTCTTTGTGTGGTCTCTGTTTTCCTGCTCTGTGGGTTTATTACCAGGTCTACCAGAATTTGACTTTTGGATGTGATACAATTTTATATCTTTAACAAAAGCACAGCAAGGGAAATGAATGTTTCATCTAACAAGACGTGGTGTGGTTGGAGCTATGCCACTCTGTCCTCTGGGGAAAAAACCTCACTGTGGAGGATAGTCAGCAATGCACCAAAGCAGTTTTGTAACCAGACCCCAAGATCCTTAATATCTGAATACTAAAGTTAGTAAATGAGTGGAGACAGATGAGGTTTATTTATCAGTGTTTGGATTAGTTGTGTGGTGATACTTATAAGCATTGGCTGATGCTAAAAGGCCTTCACCGAGAATCTGTCCCTTGGCCCCCACATTACCTAAAAAGCACTTCACTGACTGTCACTCTTCTGCCATCAGGTGACATTTGCTCTCCCCTGGGGCTTCTGTACACGCACACACATGCAAGAAGATTTTGTTCCTTTATCTCCATTCCCAAATTATCCCAATGTGTGCCCGCTGATCCCTGTACGTGCACATAGGAATCCAGTGTTCTCCCTTATTGATTGATGAACTGCTTCAGTTTTTAAATGTCCCACTCTTCTGGGTCATGGCCCAGCCACTTCTGAACATGTGCCTTTGCCTGGTTTTAAAGTACATTCAGTGCTAAACTGAGCACTTGTGGCAATGACCTCTCTGAGAAGCCTTGAAAGCCATCAGCAGAGGGTTTCCCTGCCAGTGACCTGCCAAGACAACAGCTACCATAAATAGAAATGTGTCTGCCCTATAAATGTTATCTTCATCTTTTTATAGTCATTCTGATCTCACCAGCACTGGGAGATGACCCAGTAAATCTGGAGCTCAGCTTTTTTTTTTTTGGTAAAACATTTTAACTGGTGCTGTGCTTGTTGAGTTACCTCCTAAGGTTATAAAAAAATCATCTTTTTGGTAGTTGGGCGGAGAGGAGAGCTTTGCAACTGGCACTGTCAGTGAGATTGCTCTATACCACTTCCTGCTGAGTGACCTGAGGCCTTCAATGATTCAGGATAAATCATTGGTATTGTCCAATACAGCAGTAAAATTCAAGGTAGTCAGCTGTGGTAAATCATATCTGCTGACACAGGGGGAAAAAGTCGTAAAAATCCTTTATGCCTTTCAGAGCAAGGATTAGTGCAATTATCTGGCACATGAAGAAACATTTGGCAGCCAGAGTGTAGGAAATTGAGACATGTTGGGTAGTACTTGCTATAGTTGTTCAGTGTAAATGTGAAGGTATGGAAAACAACCACTTCTAGACCTAATCTGCAGAAATGTGTGCTCCATGCAATTCCTGGAATTAACCTCCTGGAGGTAATGGCAGCTCTACATCGTAAATTCATTGCAGGTGTTAAAACTGTTCTTTGTGTATTCCGGCAATCTGCATTTTTGTGAAATTAATTCTTCCTTCTTTGACATTAAGCACCTAAACAAAGTTGTTTATGAGCCTTTTTACTTTGAATTTCTTACCTATTTTTATTCAAGTGTAAATTCTGTCTATGATTATCACCTATCTCAATCTTTTGGTACTTTTATTTATGGAGACCTGTCATGCTTATAGTTTCACTGAAGTGACTGAGTAGGAATATTCAGTAGTTAGAGCGTGGAACCCTCATGAGCCTTGGGAACACAAAAGTAGAATATAAAACTACATACATCATAACCCTAAACTGCACGTACTTTGTGATTTGTAGCTATGATTATTGTAACACAAAAATTATAAGGCTTAGCAAAGGAATGATATTGAAAGTCTAGTTAGAGGATAATGGAAAACTCCGGGTTTTGTCCTGTTAGTATCTGTAAATGCCTGGGAGAATGTGTTGCTACACTTTTATCAGAGATTTGACCGGTGTTACTTACATTTCTGTGGATACTTTGTTATGCTTCACCTTGGTAAAGAGATTTTTAGTTCTGGTCTCAGCAAGCAATTCTTGCGTGAGTGCACAAGGGTGCCAGCCAGCCAGCTGTTTGCTTCTACTCACTTTGACTCATCGTTTCTGTAAATTTGCAGCAAGCCTGTGGCGGCAGGGAGCCTTGGCAGATCTCCTGGACAAAGCCAAGGCAAGGGACTTGTGTGGACTTTTTAGCCTGTGCTTTGTGGCAAAGCAACTTTGAAAGTTTCAGACTCACTCAAGAAAACCAGTAGCTAATTCCTGCTGGTCAAATTTTATTTGTTTTTTGCTTGTAGTGAGTGTTCTCCTGTGATTTGCACTACAACTGATTAGGGAAGTACAGAATACACCTCAGTAGCTCTGCTGGATTTAGCAGTGTGGGAACCTGGTTACCCTTTACTGTCACCCCAATAATGCAGTTTCTGGTAGCGGCAGAAGTATCTGAAGAGGCAGGAAGTGTTTATTTCACAACATTAATTGGAAGTCATTGTGGAAGGTGGCTGAAGAGAAAACTAAAAGTGTATTCTCTATATTTGGAAAGCACACCTGTTGCCACCCATGAATATCTGCTGATGAGACATTGATATTCGGAGTCAGCTGTCTCATCCCAGTCTATAGTTTAGATGTGTTTTAGGATGAAATGAGAACTGGGCACCCAAACACAGGCTGCTAATAAGGGAAAGGAGAACTCAATGAGTGGTCTGAGAGCCATTTATCTTCCTGAATAGCTTGTGCAGTGCTCCTGCTGCCAAGGAGTTAACAGCTGGTAGAGCTGGATTCAGGAGCAGATGTTTAAGCTAAAGAAAGAAGCTGAAGAAGACAAAGGCCTAAAAATACTGCTTGTCTGGCCTGTGAGCTGAGGGTGTTGATGTTTGGGTAAGCAATGAATAATCCCTAAGGATTGTAGTATGCAGCAAAGGTTATTGCTCAGTCTACGAGGTTTTACAGGCAGCCTTATTTATTGTGGAGAAACTGAGTCTGTCCCAAGAAAAATGGGAATCCAAGAAGGAGAAATGTCAACTAATCCTAAAGAAGAAACTGGTGACACAGTGGTTCATCTTCTAAATCTCACTATGTTGTACCTGGCTATAACTGTTTAAACCTTCTACTTTCAAAAGGAGCCCAAACTCGAGCTCTTACAGAAACAACAGTAAGTTTACAAAAGAGCATGAATGAAAGCAATTGGACTGGGCCCAATGTGTATATTTGTACTTTAAAATTGCAAATGAATAATGAATGCACTCATTTGGCAAACAGAAGACTGGTGTATTCATGCTCCACATTAGTCTCCAGAGTTTGTGAGTTTCTTGTTTAAATATTAATATTGTGCTGGGTATAACTGAGTTGGTGCAGCATGGCTGCAGGAGCTCCATTAAGGGCACAGCATTTATGTAAATGTTCTCCAAGCTTCCAAACAGTTGGCAGGAGGGAATACACAGGTCCTTCAGGGGTTGAGATTAGAATCCTATATAAAGAATCGTTTTAATTAAATTGTTCTGACAGGGATAGTAGAAATTAAACTGTTATTCATAAAAATACCCCCAAAATTTGGGGAGAGCAAGCAAGAAAGAAAAAAACCCCCAAGCTCAGCATGGTTAATGGGAACATCTGTAATTTCCACTTTCTGATATATCTGATGTCTGTGGATTTATAAATTAATACACTGAAGCAGTTTGTTACCCGTGGTTTTTTTTCCAGGCAGTTCTGGTAATAACACATTCTAGTGATCGAAGTTCACCTTCATAAATGCAGGTAGAACAAAACCACTCTTTCCATCCCAATGCCAGTGAGCAGTGGCAGATTGATAGGGTGCTTTTTTTCGCCTGTCTTTTTCATCCTTTATTGGATTATTATCATCATTTATTGTTATTCATCCTTCATGTCTGAAGGTGCTGTCAGGTGCTAAGGGCTTTGCTGTGCTGCCACAAAGGTTCGCTGTGTTGTGAACCACTGCAGCAAGGCTGGGGCTCTGTCACTGTGAAGGTGCTGGTGGTGTGAACCCACCAAGCTCTGGTGGTCACTGTCCCAGCAATTGCTGCTCTGCTGAGTCACCTTGGGTACTGGGAGGGCTCCCTGTGTCCCTCATGATCAGGCCCTGATCTGAGAGCTCCAAAGATTAATGCATCTCCTCGTCCTTTAGGATTCCTGTCAGTCCCTTGGCTTGTGAAGAACAAAGGCTTTACAATGGCCTCCTGCTGTATTTGCTTCAACACCAGGAGATGCTTTTTGTTGACCCAAACCCTTGTTTCTCACAGAGACAAGCAGATGGCCTTCAGGTAAGAAAGTTACAGCAAGAAATCAAAAGTGCTTCATGAGGTTGAAACCCAGAACTGGAAATGCGTTTGCTTATACATAGTGTAATTTCATGACTGTAGCTTGTAGCCAGCAATGTAAATGTTGGTGATATGCCTAAGCTGCAGAGGAAACATGAAGTGTTAAAATTCTAATTTGGAAAAAAAAAATGCAAGTGCAAAAGCAAAAGGTCCAGAAGAAAATCCCAAGCTGTTCCACTTTAAATATATTAGTGCCAATATATATTTAGATCAAAGCCACTGAATTTTTTCTCCAGTGAAACACTTTTTGTTTTATGTGTGTGCTTGTCTGAACATTGATGATGCAGGAAAGTGAAATCAGAAGGTTTGAAACCCCTCTCTTCCTTTTTAGAACTCACTGTGTATGTTTCAGCCTCTCCGTGGGCATTTTCTTTTCTGAAACCTTGTTAGTACTTTGATTCCTTTTTTTTCCTCTTTGTTGAAAACCTCGTGGTGGAAGAAACATGATAGACAAATCCTGGTTTAGTGAGAGGGTCAATATAAATGTTGTTTTCATTTGGTGATGTGGTGTATCGTTGCTGCTTGACTTGAAATTGATTTTTGGAAAAAGACATGAAGCAAATGTTGTAGCAAACCCTGCAGTTTAATACTGCACAGTGCAGTTTTGTGATCCTTGTGGCTCACAGTGAGGCTGCAGCAGTGTGCCAGGTCAAGTGGAAAAGATTAGCACTGCATATGAATGATGATATTTTTGTTTATGACTCCTTAATTTTCTGGCTTCTTTCTCCAAGTATCCCTTTTAAGGAAAACTAGCAGACTTCTATTAGAAAGTCAAATTCAGTATTTAGAACATATTACATATCCCAAAGGGAGTATTGGGACTGTAATGCTCCTTGGAAGTTTTCTATGAAAAGAAAACCTGTACAGATGCAGGCATAAAAAACAGACTATACTGATAAAAGGATGTTTCTAAAATATTGCTTCGATGCCAGAAGACATGGCCCCAAATGTAACACTAGGATTGTTTCACATTAAAACAGTGTTGGAGCCCGTGCTCCCAGCTCCCCTTTCTCTCAGAAGAAGTCCCATGTCACTACCACCACTGGGAGTTTCTGAAACCAGTACTCAAATGAAAACATAAAATATTAGTTGTCCCAAGACATCTTCTTCTGTTTGCAAAGCTAGAGGAAGCATCAGCAGCTGAAAGGAATTGGAAAAGGGTTAGAGAAGCCAGGCAGCCCGGCTTTCGCTTGCAGTGCTTTTGTTTTAGAACCAGCTTCACTCCCTGCAATTCTGTAAAATGTCAGTGTCTGTCTGGAATTGTGGTGATGTGGGAAAGAATTCTGCTGAAAAGCTCCTTTCAAGTTCTTTATTGAAACCTCAGACAAGGCACAGCCATGGGGCACTCTCCTGCTCTGAGGTAAGCTTAGGAAAGAAATCCCATCTGTGGGTGAGAAGGGAATTCAGTATTCTGTGGCTGATCTTGTTTTTGTAATTTTTGGCAGGAAACCCAGCACATTGGATAGGTACCCTTCATCTTTCATAATATAACAATTGCTCAAGGTCCACTAAACTAGAAACATCAAAGTTAGGTTTACAAACTAAACATATTAAAAGTCCATGTTTTTCTTCCCGTAAAACAAGCAAAAAGTGAAATGGCAAACCTGGCTCAGATTCCTTGTTGCGTCCTGGAAATGAAACTTGTTTTCATTGGCTTTTACACAGATACTTGCATTTGGACTACTTAATTCCTCTGGTTTTGTTGTTGGGTTGTCTTCTTTTTTTTTTTTTTTTTTTTTTTCTTCCTCATCAACATTTTAAGCTAACCAGAGCTCTGTCAAACTAAAGCCATGCCAATCTGGCAGGCCTGCCATACAGCTGACAAGACTTAACCTTCAGTTGTGTTGTTTGTGGGCTGAAATGGATAGAATGATTGTTCTGAGCAGAGTTTTGAGTGTCTCAAAGTGCCAAGAGCCATTCCACTTATGCTGTGTGTGCAGGCTGATTCAGACTGAGAGACGAATTTGCAAGTTTTTGGTAGATCAGGACTATTACCCTGGGCTGGACAGTAGACTATTCACAGCCACCAATTATATATAAAGATAGTGGTTTAAAGTAATATCCCAGCCAAGAAGTATTTTACAGGAACTTTTTTTCTATGGGTTGTACATATATTTTTTCCCCCCTTAAAAGAGTCAGAATGCTGCAAAATCCTGCCAGGCTGGGGTTTTATCTCTGTGTGGGGTTTTTTTTTCATGCATTTTATTTGAATTTTGATTTTATTCTCCCTCCACTCCACTGCACCTGAGCATTCATTAGCATTTAAAGCTGTCCTATGCTCTTTTGTCCTAGCCCAAAAAGCTGCACTAGTACTAAACTGATTTTCATGTTTGGATTAAATAATTCTTTTAAAAGAGGTTAGGCATCGTGGTGTTTGTTTTGACCTGAGGCCTCTCTAGATAACTGTGTTTAACCCAAGGAATATCAATAGGTGTGTTGGAGGTGTGCAAGATTATCTTAACTTCTATAGTGTAATTTAATTATGAACCAAACCTTGCTAATAGCAATTTGTCATTTCTGAACCTTACATTCCAGATAAAAGTTGAATATGGACTTTTTTTTTTCATCTAGTCCAATAATGTGTTTCTGTATCTCCTCTTTGTACAGAAGTCATAGATAAACCCTTCCTGATTTATGCACACTACCTTTGTCTTGCAAACAAGTAGGAGCATGATTTTATGGGTGCCTACAAGCCACTGCTTGTCTGTCCATTAAAGTGTGGTTAGGAGAAATGCCTACACCCTGAGGAAAGGAGCCTCATTCCTTGTTCTCTTCTCTTGCTTTGTCCTTTTATGCAAACTTCACTATATATCAGCAAGGCTGGTCTCTGCAATCTTAGAATCCTTTTATGAGGAGATCCAGGGCGATGGGGAAGTGGAGCTGGACAGCATCCTGGACCTGCAGTTTGACCACAGACAACTCAGAATGAAATTCTGAAACTGTAGTGTGTGGTTTGGAGCTGGTCAGAGGAGTGCAACTAAATATTTCATGGATACTTTATCTGCTTGAATTAAGGCTTTGTTGGGAAGGCTTTTGTGGCCTGGAGAGTTTTGTTAATCTTGTGGGTTTAGCTTTCCTCAAAGGGGAAACGGATGTTTCAGCATTTACTCTGTTCTGTGCAAAAAATGTGATGCCTCACTCGCATGTGAAGTTGTCATAAAATAGAATTGTGGTCTCTCAAATGGAATATCCTCAATGTGGAGGACAGCAATAATTTAACTATGTTTTACTTTGCTAGTCCCATGACAATTCTTGTTGAACTAGCTGAAACCTTTCAGAACAAATGAACAACCAACCAACCAGACATTCTCTCATTATCTGAAGTTTCCAGGTTAGACTAAATTGTCTTGTCAAAATAGCTTTTCTTGGATAGGGGAACACAGTTCCATTTCCTATTTTTGTTCTTAACAATTTTCCCTAAATTTAAAGTGGTGGAAGTGTTGGTTACTTTCTTCCGTTTAAGTTTTTTCTTTAATAAATGATGTGTTTTAGTTGGTTTTAGGTGTGAACTAAACAAACCCTGCAACTACCAGGAGATTTCTGATCGTATCTGCAGGGATTGCTGTTACCTTGTAGAAAAGACTTCTTAATATTATTTCTCATTCCACAGAAAAACTCTTTTCCCTAATCTTTGTAAATTTGCTAAAATAGAGGCTCATTAAACATTACATTTTAATTTTCTATTTGAGTACTGGCCAAACCAGTAGACTGGATGAAAAATGCCATACATGGAGGTCAAAGTAGGCAGGCCCTATAGCCCCACAAACATTGTGGCCAATAAATTGTAAAGATGTATTTCTTCTCTTCTGGACAAGCAAGCAGAATGTTACTGACCCTAGGCATAAGGATTTGATGCAAACTGCTGTAGGCTGGGGAAGTTTGACTCGAAAGAGCTCAAATGGATGTGGCTGGAGTACTCATTACACCTTCTAGGTGCTCAGTGCCAGAGCCCTGCTGCCTGTGGGTGGGAGGAATAGAGCTTTTTTGTGCTGTGCCTGTGATCTGCAGCAGCCTGGCCTTTGTACTGGAGATCTGTAACTTGGAAAGGACGAGTGTGCCTGCTCTCCCTTTGCAGGGAACTGCAGGGTGTGGAGGAAATGTCACTGATTTAATGTTTGCTCCAGCATTGCTGGGAGTGTCTCTTGACTTGCTGGACAACTCCTCTGGGACGCTGCTGGCCACACTTCAGGCCCCCAGGTGGGCTGCACTGCTGTGTCTGCTTTTCTCTTTTTCCCCTCCCCAGTACATAGAAGCATGTTTTGGGTGTTTCTTTCTTTTTTGGTCTGGGTAAGGCTGCACCAGGGGAGAACCTTGGCAAGAGAAGGTGTGCAGTGTCTGACAAATGAGGACACTGCTGGCTGTGCTTTACTGTAACAAGAAGCTGTTGCACAGAGGAGGGGAGCTGCTCGAGCTGAAATAAATGCTGAGGCTTTACTGCAGTCAGTGGCACAAGAGCAGAGCTTGGGCAGTGCCACGAGCTGCTGACACTGCTGTTGTTCCATAAGGATTTGAAGTGCATGGGAAGGGAAGGTCTTTCTAAACCGGCAACTGTACAGGCCTTTTGTGGCTCGGAAAATGGTTTTGAAGGCAGCATGGGCACAGAAAGCAACACAGTGGAGTCTCACCTTTGTTACTTATTCTGGGAGTGCCCATTTCCAGTTTGGCCGAGAATGGAGCCCATCAAAAGCTCCCACAACAGTCAGACTTACAGAACCTGTATAGATTACAGGTTAAGGATGTTTATCTGCAGTTTGTGAAGGGTAGCAATACCTGATGTGCTCACGGCAGCAGCAGCCAGTTACTTTGCTCACAAACATCAGCTACACTGTAAGGAAGAGGATTATAATTAATCTGCTGGTGTACCTGCTAGAATAACATAGATCTCTGCCTTCAGAGGGTCTACGTGGCCTTCCTCTGATGTTACAAACATTTCCCACAACACCTGACCCAACTCTTAAGATTTTCAGGCATCTCAAGTCAGCAGTAGAGGAAGGAGCCAGCAGCATTTTCTTCCACGTGGTGTCAGCATTGTTCTCTCTCACTCCAGAGCTGTTCTTTCCTTTGAACACAACCCTTTAATACGTTCTGAGAACCTATCTTAAAATTAGATATTACATTTCTATTTTTGTAGGGTATCGGAGCATCAGCCTGTTCCTTCCTCAGATAATTAATTGATATCAGAGAGGCATGAAGGAAGGGTATGAATTCACCTCCAAACCATTATGAAATGCAAGCCTTTTTCATTTTATGCTTGTGTCACCTTCCTTACCTGAGCAGGACTGACAATTAAATCTCTTGCCACTTGTGTGACTTTTCTTTGGTGAACACGGGCAATTTGATTTGTTTGCTTATGTTAAAGATTTCACCCCCCAAAAAATTCAGAAGTGAGATCTTTGATAGGAAAATAAGCCCTTGGGGAAAAAAGTGTATTCGTACTGAAAGGCTCATGATATATAAGCATCAAATATTTCAGCGTTTTGACTTATCTTTGGCTGTAACAGTACGGGAGAAGAAAAACATTATTTTAAACTCTTAGTGCCTTTTCATTTCATGCAAAGTTAGGGTAGGAAGTGAGAAATGTTTTCAGAAAAACGGGCAAGAAATGTAGAGTAAAATAAAAAATCTGAAAAAATATTCACTGTCAAAAAAAAAAAAAAAGAGAAAAAAGGAAAATAAGAAAATCCAGTCGATCATTTAACCGTAGTTAGTTACAGCGCTGTGTAACAGTGAATTTAATAGGCGTATTCTGAATGCAGTTTCCTCTCACGCTGCTTCTCCCACACCCGACTGTTCCTAGACTGCTTTGTTCCTTTTTAATTAGTTTATTTCGCCTACTCTGGCAGGTACGAAAACATCCTTAAGCACTTAAACACCACCAGTTGAGAGAAGAATAGGGCTGGCACTTATCGCCTTGCATGCAGAAAGGCTCGGCTGAATCTTGAAAGGACATTAGCATGTTAGAACCTAAAGCAGCTTCCCTTTCACCCAGTTTATTTGGTTTTCTCCCTGTGGAGTGGAGTCTGCAGCGTTTAATTTATTTGCTTCAAGTGAAAATGGAAATGCGTGTTCATGAGTCAGCATTTTTGCTAGATAGCTTCCAGAGCTATCAAATGCTGGGCACCTTTTTATTCTGTTATGAGAAGGAAAGGAATGAAATATGCCTGTAGTAAAAATGCAAGTGCAATTGAGCCAAAAAATATGAGAAACAAAAGGAAATGTATGGCGAAGTTGTGTGCTACACCTGTTCCCTGGGGCCTGTGGCTAGAAAAGTTATGTCCAAGTTGTTTTGATTTACTGATTCATCTTCTTTAAAAAAATTATGGAGAGAAACTGGGGAGGAATAAGTGAAAAAAGCATTCCAAGGCCATTTTTAATTTAAGGAAATATTACTGCAGTTGGCTTTGCATGCATGGCTTGGCTTCTATGGCTGGTAATTCAGATGGATGCCTGAAGCTGAGGTCCTGCCAACAACTTTAATCCTGACCTTTGAATTTTCACTGACCATCTGCTTTAATTAGATGTTGCCCTATTCCCAGGGGACTGCAGATGTGCTCACAAGGATTCTGGCTGGTGAAGGAATCCTAGTGTGGGCCTTAGGCTGTTCTGCCAAGTGCTGGGGTAGTCAGCTGTGCCTGGAGATGGTTTTGCAAAGAATGCTGCCCAGAACGGAGTTTTTCTGGAAGCTGCTGGGACAAGGAAATACTTGAGGGGCTGCTGGTTTGATCTACTGTTGCCTCTGATGTGCTACTGGAACTTTGCCTGGGAGCTGCTGGTGTCTCTGGCTGCGTGTGAGAGCAGCCACGGGAGCTCAGCTTTCGGGTAGTTCTTACTACCCAAGCTGGGCAGAGCAGGAAACCAGATCTTCTGCAGCTTAAATCTGACCTCTGCTCTTTCCTGCCCATGGGGGAGCCGAAAGAGGCTGAGGTTTGCCAAGACGGGCAGTGCTGGGAGCTCTGCCTGGCACAGGCAGGAGAGGGGCTGGCTGCTGGGTCAGGGGAAGGCTGATCCCTGTGCAAACCCTGCAGGCTGGGCAGTGGGAAAGTTGCACAAGTAGAGGAGGACAGAAGATCTTAGGATCACAAACCCTTAGATCTGTAGCTTTGGGATTTTTGCGTGTTCTTTTACCCTTCACCAAAGACCCTAAGATAAATGGGACTGCATTGAAGGGAAAAAAATACTTTAAGGAAAAAAAGAAAAAAAAACCAAAAAGAAACATTTTGGTCTATTAGTGATTTATACAATATCTTTAATATTTTCATAGAGCTGAAGTGGAGATCAAGTGAAGAAATTGTGATTTAAAACTTTTTACTCTTTTGGTATTGTTCTGTTCCCCGATTTCTAATTTCATTTCCAGGCTCTCTGGGAATTCCATGGATAGCTTTGACCTTCATAACATTTTCCTTGGTTAATGCAAGAGGACCAGGCAGCAATAATAGAGAGTGAGCTGGATTTGGATTCAGGGAGTATGCTGTAACTCAAAACCATACAGTAGCTATAAAAATATGTTTGTCTTTTTCATATTTTCTCTAGGAAAGCATAGGAAGCAATCTACCACTTAATTGCAAGGAATGATGGATGAACAAAATATTTCCTTGGTTAAATATCTGATCTGCTGCTTTTCTTTTCTTCCAACTCTTGCTTTGATGTTGTTAATGTTTAGTCTAATTCCTGGCTATTTTGCTGATCATTTATATTCCATGATGCCTTCCAAGTTTAACCAAAGTGCTGGTTGGGATGGAGGGTGGGAGAAGACAAAAATAATGTGTGTTTAAAATCAGTATTAAATGGGCTGCAGAATGGTAAAGAGCTGTATCTGTTTAATTAACCTTTGCAACCACCAAGCATGGTTTATGTTAGAAGCCTGAAGAACTTGTGAAAACTGCTATTTAGAGACCTGCAAACTGCTGTATTCTAGATAACCAGTGAGTTGAGCCTTTCTCTCCTCAGTAAGTTGTGTATTTTACCAAAATTTCTTTCTGGGTCTGTCGGGAGCATGAGTTAAATATTAGCAGCAGCAAACACTGTTGACTTCTTCCCCAGTGTTTCTTATTCCCTGTATTCACATGGTAACAGTCCTTGCACTGTCTGACCAGAGAGACCAAAAGTAGACGAGATCTAAAGTCACAGCCATGAAAATGTCATTCCTTATAAAGTCTCTTTTTCCCCCATGTCTACAGCAAATCCAGATCTGTGTAATTGTCATTCTTCATGAAGTCAGTTTGCTTCATTATAGCAACACAGGGAGGAAATGAATTCATTTGTATGCTTAAAATTCACAGATGTTAGATCTACATGCTGTTTCTGAGGAGTGTGTTTAGAGATCTGCTAAACCATGATTTAGAAAGAAACCCAAACCAATCAACCAACCAAAATCCCAACAAAACCACCAACCAAACTCCCCACACAAAGAACTTTGCAAAGCTTTGCTCCTATTTCTATTTTTAAACCCTTTGCTGAGAACTTTTAGCTGAGACACATATTTCAAAGTTATTCTTATGTTTTCCTCCAGTGAAACCTCCTTTATTTCTTTAAAATAAAGAAGTTCATATTGAGCAAAAATCAAAGAAAAAAAATAAAAAGGCCTTTATGCGGAGCAAAGGAGGGCAGCACTTTTTATATTCTTATTAAAATGTCTCTCCTGAGGAGCTGCCACAGCCACTCCAGAAAGAGCAAAGAAACTCTTCAAAGTGAGATATGGTAACTTCAATTACAGGACAGGTCAGCTCCTAGGAATACTGAGGGGAATGATGGATCTCTTCAACTTCTTCCCACTTAATGGATTCTACAGTATGTAATCTTCCCTTCTTTGAAATTTTTGTATAGCTTTCGATTTCTTTTTTTTAGTCAAAATGAACTTCAGAGTTGAAGGGTTGCTGCTGTCCCTGCGTACTCTTCAGTTGTGGATTTTCAATTAGTTGAAAGGGAAAAAAAAATGGAAAGCAATGGAAAACAGAAGGAAAAATTAATTCTTTGACAAAAATCTACACTTCAATGAAGAAGTGAAGAGTGCTGTCCTTGTCTCACCCTGTTGTATTTTCTACTCTGAACAAAATATTAATTCTGGAAACAAGGTCTTTAGGTATTTTCTTTTCCTTATTCCCTTTTGCCTCCTCTACAAATCCTTTTTCTTGCAAGTCAGGGTATTATATACCTCCTTGAAAACACTGATGTGATGAAGTAGAACAAATACTTGGCATTGGGGACATACCCTATTTTTATTTAGAGAGATTTTTATTTCCTGTTCCTTGTTAAATTAAAACCAATGGGAGGAAATTTTCACTACTCCAACTCACTTCACACTTCATGAACATCTTGGTCTAAAATAGTACTGAAGCACAGAGAAGTCACCTATCTCCAGATTAGGTTTCCTACTGATGGAGGTGATGCATATTGCTCCTTGTAAAGAGGGATGGCAAAATTTCTTCCCTACTTCAACACATCTCAGGCTGGTTCTGTAGATCTTGCTACAAAATGTGGTTTTTGTTTTGGTTTTTCTTCCCCTATGAATGGAAACCTGTCCTCTTTCAACTTGAAGCCATTCCCCCTTCTGTCCTATCACTACATGCTCGTGTAAAAAGTTTTCCTTCATGTCTTTCGTGGGCTCCCTTCAGGTACTGGATGGCCAAAATTAGGTTACCCTGAAGCTTTTTCTTGACAAAAAATAACAGGTGACTGTTTTCTTCTGCTCTGCACATCCAACAGGGAGACTCCCACCACAGCACAAGCAGAGGACAGGTTCTGAATAATTAAGTTTGGAAAAGATTGGAGTCCAGCCTCTGATATTGCTATGCCAATCTCACTACTCTAGGTGGTGCTTAGATATTGTCATGGGCAGGTTGGAGTTTCTTCAGTGAAGTGGAATGCGTGTTTGAATTACATAGCGGTGACTTTTTGACATTTTCACAGTGTGTCTCAATTCTTTCCTCAAATAGACAACAAGTCAACAAATTCTAACTAAAAATGCTCACCGTGCAAGTAGAACTGCATGAGCGTTTGAAGGCATGGTCAGGTCAGCCCAAAGGACTTGTGTTATTCCACAGTAATTCCTGTGAATTACTGATGCATTGGGTTAATTCACCAAATACCAGTGTAGGAGGGGTGGTTTTATTTTTCTTTCAGGAATCTGATGCTTAACAGAAACTGTGCGGAGGTGCCAGTGTGAGATCTGTGTACTCAGGAGAGGGTTAAATCACGTTGGACTGGCTGTTTTGCTGATGTGGCTGTTAATTAAACTGGTAATTTAGCTAATGTAACTGCTTCCAATTCTTCTGGTAGTGTTCTCCTCACATTGGATACACACATGTTCCTCAATGTGTCATGCATGTACCAGTTGTTCTTAAATGATGAAGTAAAACCAGTTCAGAACAACTGACTGCACTAGGGATGTGGCCTCACTTTGAAGCACATTTTTTCTATTATTTGCAAGCAAGGTGGCCAGGAGTTTAAAAGGTGACTGCAGTCTCAGCTGAACCTTTGAATAAAAGCTCCAAAGTGCCAGGAAAAATAGTGGATGAAGTTTCTTTGATATATTCTTTCTTGCTGAAGAGAATATTTTAAAAGAAAGAAGGAAAGAAAAGAGGTCTGTAGTGCTTAAAATTTTTTTCCTTAATGTTGCCCTCTCTCTTTTGGAGACTTAAAACCTGATCTGAGGCGTAATCCAGAAAAACATGTCAAGAGGATTTGTTCATAAGCGTACAGTGTGTTGACATCAGCAAACTCTTATTACGGCTGTCATGTTCTCTATCCTGAAGCCTCGTTCTAATCTCCTGGAAGCATTCATGCCCAGTGCTTTCCATTTTGATTGAATTAATTAGTGAAGTTTAGATGACTCCCTGATTCTGAAATTGTCAGAATTTTTATAGGGTGTTTTTAAAGGCTATTATTTGCCCTAGTTAATAGCAAGTAGGACATCTGACTGCATTTCTGTATTGCTTAAATTGAAAATACATGGCCCATTTGGAAGCAGAGAAAATGGTAAACGAGAGCTATATTTATGTACTTATCTTGCCTTTAAAGTTAATCTCCTGTTACTAGTCTTGAGCTTTTCAGGTTGCCATAGAAACTGCCACAGCCTCCAACTGTGCTTCTCCCAAGACTTAATTGCATTCTGAGTTTCATGTGCTCTCTATTAACTGCAGCATTGGCAGACACAGGCGCGTTGCGGAATGAGTTGAATTAATGGTTCAGTATGATGTATGCATTTTTTAATACTATGTTTCCGTATCTCTTCTCAAGTTTTCCTTCAGCAGCTGGTTAAATTGTTCTGTAGCATGTAGTGATACCACAGGCATGGATTCTCTCAGCTGCCACTATATTTGATATTTTCAAGTCTTTGATGCCATCAAAATAGCTGCAAGAGTCATTAGTTTTAAGGACTTGGTTTTTTTTTTTTTCCCCTTGGAGAAGTCCAATTATTCCTGAACTACCTTATCTCTGCTGACTTTTTTCTGAGTCTTCTCCTACACCTCTGCAGGCAGCATTGAAGTGCATACCTGCTGTCTCAGTAGCTCTGCTAAGCTTTTGCTGACTCAATGCTCGTTTACCACATGATTTTTTGCTTGACCAGTGTGGGTCAAAGGCAGTTGTTCAGCCAGGCCTGTTTTTAGGTGGGGAATATAAATTCATTAAAGTAGGAGAAGAGTAGTGGCTGTAGGCAAGGTTTGATAAGGCTTTTCTGGGAATTATTTATTATGTCCTTGATGAAATTTCTTATCAAAACGGGGCTGATAATGTGTCTCATTCAACTAGCAGAAAAAAATCTCAGATTTGGTTTCCCAGTTGGCTCTCAGCACAATGATGTTGTCAGTGCAAATACAGCGTTTTATAGATGTCATTCTGCTTTCAGTGAGGGTGAACTCATGGAACCAGTGGCTAATATGACTCTGTGCTCATAGGATTTAAGTCCAGAACTTCATAACTAAGAAAGCAATTCCCCACTGTTCTTGCCTTGTGCAAAAAGCGGAGAGAAAATGTATCCCTCTGTTAAGCCCTCTGCCTCAGCTCTGCTTTTCTTGTGTGGGTAAGAGATGGGGAATAGGACAGACACACCTGTGCACTGTTCCTCTTTCCGTACTTGTATTAATATTTCTGTACTTGTATTAATGCAGGCTCAGAGATGAGCTTTTATCATCAATAGAAAACACCCCCCAACTGGTGAAAGAACGAAGGCAGTGATGCTGAGAAACAGGGCAAGGGGAGGATTTCACCAACATGTCACTTCATGCATGTCGATTATGCTTTTAGACACTGACCTTCTGAAGACAGCCCAAATATATCCGTTGTAGCTTTTAAATATTTCAAATATCCTTTAAAATCTGACCCCTTTGCTTATGTTTTTCATGTGGTTCACGCTGTTTACTCTTTTTGTAATTTTCTATATGTGCTGCTTTTCTTTTATTATGTATTGGTGGTCCCTTTTAAGAATCTTTGTAATTAGGTCAAGTAAGTAAGGTACCTTGTCTGGCCTCAGCCCTACTATCAATATTTCTCTGAATTTGTGTGCTAGTTTTAGCTTTTTCAACCAGAAAGAGGAATTGGGGAATAATGAAATTATGACAATATTGTCAGGATTGATCTGAAAGAGTGAAGACGGATTTCCAGCACTTTCCCCTGGCATTCTCTTTGTTTTTTCCCCCAGATTCCTTTTTTCATTATCTACCTACTTTACACTTCTTGCCACAACACAGTACACATTCTGTCTCAGAACTTAAATCTCTTCCAACCCATCTCAGCTTTCCTTTTTATTGCCTCTGAGCTCGCATGTTGAAGAGTGCTGTGTTTCTCTGCCAGCTCTGCTCAAGTTGCATTTCCTCGATTGCCCTACAGAATGCCAACATATATTCCCAAAATCTGTGCGTGCTGGAGATCTTCCTCAAACATTTGAAAAACACTTGCTCTGGGATGGGATTCATTTGGATTTGAATATAAAATACGTATTGCTTGTTGACTTCTTGTCATTCTTGCAGCCAAAGAGAAGAAGAAGCCAAAGAGCTGCCATTTCTCCAGGTTGTCTGTCTCTGTGAACTCTTTCCCGGCAGTGACAGCACTTTCTTTGCAGAAAGCATTTCTTACACTGTCTGTGCAGGCATTCAGAACAAAGACCTTGCCCATCAGTGGGATAGCCCAATGTGTGAGCATGGGGAAGTCTTGACACCAATTATATGCAGCTCCCAGCAATCCCAAAAGAGAGAAAAGACTCATTAGAAGTCTGAGCTGTGCCAGTAGCAGCTTTATTTTGCTCCACTGTGGAGAGTATTGTGAAGGCTTTTTCACATAAGCCATAATTTCTTCTGATTTCTGCAGTTTATATGAATTTTAGGATGTTCCCACAGTTGATGCCTGGTTGCTAGGCTTTTCTGTAGGCACATGGAATCTTTGGGGTACAGGTGGTTGGATGTTCAGAGTACCTCTGGGGCCACATGAGCTCGTGTAGTTCTGGTTATTAGGGATCGCAGTGCTTTGTTGCAGAGGAGCACTTGTACTTTGCGTTTCCTGCCTTGCCAAGCACTTGTATTCAGGTACCTGTTGCTCATCCTTCCTTCCCTTCCTCATCCTGTGGGAGAAAACTGGCATGCAACTTGTTGCAGTGCACATCTACACTTGAAGAGGTGCTTCCATATTAGGAAAGAGTGTAAGCTTCACCCCTGAACTTATGAGGAAGACGAACCAGAAACTTCTATGCTCTTCTTACCATAATTAGCCGAGTGCCAGGACAGCAGCACCTGTTGAATCTTTTTACTGTTCCTCAAGAAATAGCTATTTTCTATTGGGCAGCACGCCAAAAACCCCTCCTAGATCATTGAATACTTGAGAGAGCACCGAGATTCTCAGGACATTTTTTGAGGTGTCTTAGCAGGGGCCTCCCTGCAACTGTGCATGGCTTTCTTTTGTTTTGTGCAGCTTGTTATTTCTGCTGTAATTAAAACCCTTTTGCTTTTTCAAAACACTTCATGCTGTCAGGCTAATTTCTCTTGAGCCATTTTTGGGAGGCTGCTGGTGACCCTCAGATCTCGATACACCCTCATGGTGCTAATAACACGCTGGCCGCGGGCAGCCACATATCGACAACTGGCCCTTGTATGTTACCCACAGGTGAGCAAAGAGCAGAGATGCTGCTTCCTCACAGTCTCTGTGCTCCTCTTCCTCAGCCGAGACGTGACGCTGCTCCGGGATGTTTGTGTTGGAAGCCTGGCTGTTTATGGGAGCAGGGAAAGGGAGCAATGCAAGGGACTGGCAGAAGTCAGGGACACAGATCTGAGCCAGGCTGCTGAGTGGACAGTGGAAAGATGAAGCCTGGTCGCTGACTTGTTACTTTGGGTTTATCTCCTAACCTTGTCCTTCAGTATAAGAAAGGGTGGAGTGAAATTTGAGTTTTGACTAAGCAGGGGTGCTGCCTAAGAGGGTCATACAGACATATCTCAGGCAAATATTCCCACTGGAACAAGGAGAAGCACTGGGAAGGGGATGCACAGGTAGGGATAGGCTTGTTCAGCAGTTCTCTTGAGTTTGTATCACTTTATTTTTTGTTTTATTTACTGCACTAAATACACATTTCTTCTAGCACATCCTGAGCAAGATGGGAGGTGACACTGGGTAGAATGTAGGCTCTGTAGGGCTAAACATTTAAAACTCTTGAGATCTAGACCTACTACTTACCTTCAGTGCAATTTATCTCTCTCTGCTTCTCATTTCTGCCTTCAGAATCAATCCCCAGTGAAAATTCTGTCTCCTGTTTTAACCCTGCTCACCCCAGTGGCCACTTAGCAGAAGGTTTCACCTATGAGTTAACTAAGTGGGTAATTTTGCGTGTCCTTGCATGGCATGCAGTGGAAACATGCATGAGGTCTATTAATATTTGTTCGTACATAAACAGAACCAATTTTATTCAGTTCTGCAGCTAAGGAAGCACTGTGGGAACAAGACAGACAAAAGCTTGGGAATTACTCTACAAGGAAGAATCTCAGTGTTTCTTGGCAAAAGCTGCTGAGGTTCAAGGTTTTCTTGGTAAGAGCCAACAGTAACAAGATCTTATTCTGAACAGGAGTCTAAATAAACAGAATTTTTCTGCCCTTTTTGAAAGATCATAGACAGAAATTCCAAAGTTTATTTCAAAAGAAGGTGAATTTTCATCTAGTTACAGCCAGATACTCAATTTTGAGGAAGGGTTCTAATGAAAGAAAAGAGGAATTGGAGTCCCAAATGGAGATTTAAGGAAAATTCTCTTTTCTTTATTTACTTCGAAGTACTGACAGGATGGAAATAGTTTTTTTTCCCTCAGTCCTTTGTCTGTTGTTTTCTCTAACATAGAAAGACAAAACTGAAAGGCATATGGTGACTTACTTAGCAATAATTGGATTACTAGCATCGGTTACTATCAGCATTTTATTACAATAACTACAGATGTGGCTGAATTGATGTAGATGGTCTTTGATAAAATGCCTTTTTGGGGCGTGATGGAGAGTATAATAGAAGCATTAGCTGGCATTAGATTTACAAAGTCATAACTTCTAAATGCCTTTTTTTAAATTTTTTTTAACACGTACATTGAATTTAAATGTTAAATTCAAACTTGTGCCTGGAAGGTCAGTATCTGCAATGCTGTGTCTTGTGCAGGTGAGCCCACAGCCTCACCTGTCTGTCTGTCTGGTACTTCCCTGGTGCACACAGGTGCAGGAATGTGGGGAACTCTCTTTGCCAATGATTTCTCAGCTGGGCTGAACACTGACAGCTCTGTGAATGTGCTATCAGCACCAGAGACTGCCTCTAAAGCTGGAACCAGCACAAATGCCATTTGATGCCGGTTCTTTGTCTCAAGGGATGCAGCTTCAAAGGTGTCTTTGGTTTCCAAAGGCTGCCTCTGGCTGGATAATATTTCAGTATAAAGATAACATCATCAGAGATAAGGACAAGGAAAAGATGAATGATCCTGTTTTCCTGGGTTATTGCTGTTTGTTTTCCCTGGGCTGGAAGATACAGCCAAGAGGAATTTCAGAACGAAATCTTGCATGCTAAAAGCTGCTGCAGAGCTGGCAGGAGCTGATAGAAGAGAGGGTGGGGCTCTGCCTTAAATCCTTCTTCTTTGTGCATTATTCTCCTCTTCCTTGGCGAAATCCTGTCTTCAGCCACCTCTGTCTTTCAGTTTTAATAGCACAGTGCAGTGGGAATCTCAGACCTATGGGGAAAATGTGACCCAGTGTATCTGTGCGGTGCAGAGAAAGCAGGAGCCTGCTTTCCAATTGCCAGTTCCCAGTATGTCTTCATATTATCAGCAGAAATATTAGTAGGAAACCAAGCAATCACTACTGAATGCACTGATCTGCACAATTAGTCTTCAGATTTATCAGGGTAGCTGCTCAATCTTTTGAATTCAGTGCACATGGCCAGAGCTGATGTGCGACAAGGCCATTTGCTGAGACCTGCGTACAAAAGCAACACTAAAGGAGACACCAATCTGCGGAACAAAACTGGAAAAATTTCGTACCGTATGTTCAGCACCAGTGAGAAAAATGAGCCGTTTATTCCCCACTCCGAAAGTAAGTTTATAACTCTCTTTAAGAATTTGTTTTTCTGGATCCTAACAAAATAAAATGCAACCCATAATTTGTTAACTGCTCACAGTTGCACCTGACCACATGACAGATATTTCTGAGGTCCTGCAAGAGCCTGTAAGAAACAGAGATGGACCCAAAAAGCACAAAGAGAAATCACAATTATAAAACAATTAAAAAGCAGTAACTTTTAAAATAATTGAGGAAGTATTTAAATTAAGAAATAATCTCGATTCCCATTTCCTGGGAAAGTGCACTGTGCAAGGAAATAGAAGATAATTATGCTGAGAAGACCTGTGGTAAAATCTTTAATTATAATCATTCAGAGAGAAGTTAATTAAAAGCACATCTTTAATGTAGCAGAATGGTTTTCCCTACGTGCCACCATTTGGGACTGACTCTCTTCGGCCCTCTCTGTTATTTAACTTACCTAGTTACAAATAGCTGTGATTGCATCTTGTCTGCTCAACAACGGCTTGGTTTTCCGGGAGGGGTTCTGCAGAACGCTGTAGCCTTTTCTTTTTGCAGGAAAAGAAATAGCCCCTCTCAGTCCTTATTGCTGCGTGAAGAAGTTACAAGATTAACAGCAAAATTTGAATTTACAAGTTTCCTGGGAGCTGGCCTTAGCCATGCTCCCTTTTTCCTGCAGTTTTCTACCCCCAGGTGTGCTGGGCAGGATTGGTATCCCTGTTGGGGTCAGTCTGCTGCCACACCTCACTCTGCCAGCTGCTGCTCTGGCGCTGCACTCACAGCAGCTGCCATCCTGCCTGAACTCCCCGGGAGCCTTGGAAATAATGTAAGGAAATAGGTGGGCATGCAGATGTAAGAGCAATGTCAGGCTCCCACAGCCTTTTGGTAATTAATGACAGATTATGAGGGACAGCAGAGAGGATTTTCTCCAGGTTGTTTTTTTTTTTTTTTTCCAGAAGTGATTTAAGAGTTTTTCAAAAGGTAGAGAAGTTGACAGACTGCAATACCTTGAAAAATCCATGGGATCGGAACATATCCCCAGTCCAGACTTTCTTCTGTATGATGTGTCCATGCCCAAACACTTGGCATGTATGTTTTGGTGTTTGGTGGTTTTTTTATTTTTAAGCAATGAAATTTGTTTCCAAAACATTTCTATATCTCTTTCCCAAACCAGGCTGCATTAAATTATTGCTAATGGGGATAATGTTTCATTTAGCTACAGGCTTCCCAAATTAGGCTTTAGCTTACGGTGTTCTAAACAAAACCATCTCTTTCCACTGTTGCAGTTGTCCATTATTTCTGGCTCACAAACCCCACACCAGCAGAGAAATGCATCCTCTTTCTGCCCCCAAAAAAGTCACTGTTAATGAGCACAATAAGCCAAATCAGTTCTGAAGCTTCTAGGTGAGACACTAGGAAGAACTTTTGGAAAGAGACTGACTGAAAGCGGAGGGTTAGAACTCCCGCCTCTTCGAAATGTTTGTCTGTCTGGCAGGGAGGTGCCAAAGCAATTGTGTGCTCTGAGGCCAAGTGTCAGCTGCAATTTGAGTGAGATGGAAAGCTGACTTTGAGGCTGGCTGGAACAGTAAGTGGACAGGACAAGCGCTTCCACCCTGCACAGGTTTTGTTTTCAAGCTGTTGTGCAGTAGACATTGAAAGCTGCTCATTAGAAGTCTGTGAAGAGGTGCTGGGATGATACAATGAATTTACCTTATTGGGAAAGCAAACCCTGTGAAGATGCTCTCTGAGCCCCAGAGCGAAGTGGCATTGCAGGGCTCCGTGTGGCAGGTCTGAGCTGCGGCAGGGAGAGAGGAACCAGAGCAGTAAGGTAACATATCCAAACTGAGGTTTTAAGATGCTGCAAACAGAATGAGTAAAAAATTGAAAAATTACTATAGACACACTTAATCAGGGTAATTGGACAGCCTTTTTTAGGAGTTTAGTTTGCATTACCCAGCTCAGTGTAGAGAAATGCTGAGATCACCATCGTATCAGTTACAAGAATTGATAACACCGTGAGTGATTGCCTGGTTTTTATTACCTCTCTGAATTAAGTTTTTCAAGGTAAAAGTAACTGTTTCTTTTAGAAGAATAAACGTTTAAACATTTAGGCATATGGGAGTTTTTACAAACTGTCCACAAAATTAAAAAGAACAATATGTCTTTAAATTTTTGTCAACTGAAGTAACCTCAGGCTGCTGGTAATTTCTGGTCTGTTCTGGACTAATATGTTCTGGCCATAGAAGGAGAGAGAAGGCCCAGCCAAAACCTAATGTTTCTGCCTCTACGAATTTTTAATATTCTGTATGAAAGAATAAATTTTGAGATTAAAGACTTGACTACTTGTCATAGTGAATACTTAAGTATCTTCCATTTCAAGATATGTTTGTACTTACCTGTTTCTAGCACAGGGTTTTTCTTTGCTAAAGCTATGTTTTTCAACATTAAATATATTTCTTAAGGGTAAAATCATGGATATTTCTGCTCCAAATCTTCTAGGTTCTGTTTGGAAGGTGAGGGCTCAACAACAACTGGCACACTAATTTTTCATCCTGTTTAACATGGAGATAAAATATTTCAGTTGAGTAGTAAAAGTATAGGTTATGTTTGTAAGATATACCTCACTTTCTTTCATACTAAGACAAACCAGCTCAAAAACTTCTTGCTGCTTCACCAGCAAGATATTTATTACCATTGTAAAATTATTTAGTACCTTCTTGATGTTATATGACCTCAGATTATTAAATGACTATCAAACATAATAATAGCTTTCAAAGTGCATAATAAAGCTAAATCTGTAACAGTGTTACTGGGTACTGCAATATAATCTCAATTAAAAAAGTGAAACTGAAGTTTTTAGGGATTCTTGTATGTAACGTACTCAGAGAAGATGCATTAATAGAATCAATACATATGTTGTTGAGCTCTGTTCCTCTCTGAAATGCGAAGTCCAGCTCCTGGTTCTAGGAAGTGCCAAGATAGCTACAGAGTAGCTGAAAAAGAAATGTAGATATTGACTCAGATTTGGTGTACCTATGTCCTATGGTGACCTTATGATGCCTGTAAGAAGCCCATTGTTTTCTGCCTGTAGCACATGATCTCTCAAAAGTTATGTTTTAATAAATTATCACATGGGTGGGCTCACAGTGGTTCATTTTGCTATGAATTTTGAGATCCTATATTCAGAAACGTGTGCAGCCTTTCTTTGAGACTTGGTGTTATATCTTCTCTCCCAACAGTGCTTTTATAATTATTTTCTTTTAACAGAAAGCCAGAAAAATATTTGCCATAGCAAAGTTTAGCAGAACGAACTTAAGGTGTTGTGTCCAAGACACCATGGGGAAAATTTCAGGTTATAAGAGTGTGCATTTTTGAAAAGTACTAGCTTATCTTTAAATACTCTTACCACTGAAGAGGATGATTTAAATACTCTTACCACTGAAGAGGATGTTTTTGTATAAGTAGATGCTGTAAAAAAAGTGCCCTCAATGAACTGTGCTGATTGAAATAACCTTTTTGCGTTGCAGTTTTTCACTTAGAACAGTACTGTCAAACAAATGGTATTTCTTCGGTGCATTTTACCTTCCATTCAATGAGCAGTTTTGTTAAATATAATATGCAACAGCTTTGTGAACCATTCTGCAGTGGATTAACCATTAGTGAAAGAAGTAAAAAAAATTAGACCTGAAGCCCAACTTTAAAATGGAAAGGAAAAAAAAAACCTCACTGTATTTTTGTGTCTTTATTAGATACAAAATATTTATTTTGCAGATGTGTTCTTTTCCGTGGCTCCAGATTCCTTGGCTGCAAGGGATGTATTTTTAAATTGTGAGTTGTTAATTACAGCAATTTCTTACACTAACTAACTGCAAAGATCCCCGGAGAGATCTCAGTTCTTACGCAGAAATCCGTGTGAGATTAAAAACCAGTGATGCGTGTTTAGGGTGCAATGACAGAAGCAATGACTCTGTGTGTGCTGTGTGTTCATAGCTGTGCCACTTCCACAGGGAGTTTGTTTTCTTTGTTAGTATTGCAAAGTTCAGGAGGAAAACACTTTTAGTGCCTCTTGTCGAAAAGGTTCCAGTGAAGAACATGAAGTAATTAAAAGCTGACCTTTCTGGGGGCAATTTGAACAAAAATAATGCTGGCTCTTTAACCTAGAGGAACTGCAGCCACTGCATGGGAAAGGGGAGGCCTAGGATAAATCCCCAGATGTTTAACAAAATGTAGGAGCAAGTCCAGAATAAAATAAAGCAGCTGGATGGGGTGGGATGAAATGCACTCACTCACTGGAGTTTGCAGCGGACCTTCCTGAGTTTATGATTTTAGAATAACCCAAGATAGAAGAGCCCTCAGGAACTCCTGAGGAGGAGTTTTGCTTGCTCTAGAGTGTCTGCAGTGCTCTGACAGTTGTATTGGCTGGTAAATCCAGCACACTGTGATGCTGGAAAGTGAGAAGGATTACTTTTTGGGTAACAGGATTAAAAAATTGCAGTCTCTCACTTGCAGTCAGGAAATTTAAAGTGAAACTTGGATTTATGTGCATGTATTAGGGCAGGAGAGGAAGGAAAGAAAATGAAGAGACTTGGGGTTCCAGGTGGGCATTCTCACGTGCCAACCCATTGATCTGAGAGCTCTTGAGCTCATTATCTTCCCTTTCAACTGAGCATAATTAGCATTAGACTTGTAAGTGAACGGAAATTCTGCAGTTCAGCACTGTGCATGAAATTCCTCTTGGCAGGCACTAAGTGCTTTGTGTGCGTGTAAGATTTGGGTTTTGCTTTATTTAACAAGGCAGTTCAGTGCTTGCCAGCCTGCTTAGTGTACTGAAGCTCTTGGAATTAAGCACATGCGTGTTTCCCTGACTCGGGACTAAACCAGAGGTTCTGCATTTCCATGATAATTATTCTAAGGTTACTTGTTCACTTTTTGTGCATGACAAGTTCCTCCTGGGCAGCTCTGGTAGGGTGAGGCTTTTTCACTGCTACGTCGTAACTGTGTGACAGATGTAATTGCAGTAATGCTTTTGTGTCTATACTATAACCTGGTGGATTTTCTATTTTTCTAGTAGAGGCAGGAAAAAATCACAAAGAACAAAAGGATAAAAAGTGAAAAGGGTATCAAAACTAGAAGAGATTTTCCAGTTTCCATTTTATGTGGTTAACTGTCTGGGGTCCAGATAACACAAGATCTGATTCAAAGCTCTATTATCTCTAAAGTTTAAAATAGCACCACTGAGGTCCTTCAAAGGGAAAAATGTAGCTTAATCTTAAATGACAAAACCTCCAGTTGGTTTGGGGAGAGGTTTTAAAAATCCTTCCCACTTGGCTACTTTGGTGGGTCTTATAGATGTCTCCTGTATTCAACTATGAGCTCTTGCTATTTTATATTTGTATCTTCCATTTGCCATAATATTTACCAATTGCAGGGTTATCACAGCTCTTATATTGTGTAAAATTGTGGGTACCCTGAGCAGGAGGGAATTTAATACGTGCAATGTGTGACATTTTTGACAACCTCTGGCCTTTTGGATGCCTGTAAGTGACTGCTTGACCTTTTCTGTTATCTTGGACCACATGAGTGACCTTTGAGCTCTGGATGACCTCTGACCCTTCAGGAACATTTTGAGCCCATTCTGACCTTGCAGTCCCCTTTGATCCTGTAAGACCATTTGTCCTTTTGCAGTGACCTGTGACCCAGGGCGACATCAGAACTTTGGGGATGACCTTCGATTTCTGAATTACCTCTAGTACGTTTTCTATGAGGATTCAGTTAACATGTCCTGCTCCTTCACCAGGGCTGAGGTCTTGACTATAAGAACATTGCAAATGCTTAAAAGAGCCAGGAGTGCTGCTTATCCTCCCAAAAATAGCTAAGAAAGCACAAGTGAGCAGTGCCCAAACTGGTCTGGAATTGGAATCCAGCCTCTTACATTCTGTTTCTCCTCTCTACACAGGCAAGCAACACAGAAGATGCAGGAGGGGACAGACTGATATTGCTAAGGTAGGATGAAAGCACCTTTTAACTGCTTCATGGAAACTTTTGATATCTCATGAGAAATTTGTATGCTATACTACTGTAATGTAGTTACAGTTGGTTTGTTGGAGATTTGCTGGAGGAACAACCTAAAGACTGAAACTTCTGCAAGTCTTAATGCTGATATGTATCAGCTGTACACAGGTAGATGCAGGCCACTGTCACCAGTTGATTCCCCCAAAAAATGTATTGTTGATACCTGGGTGGATTGTTTGTGCAGAGTGGTTTTTTTTTTCTCTCACTATTCTTCTAATATTTTATTTTGCTCATAAATCTGTATAATCATGGTTCCTGTGTTGGTGTGACTTGAGTGGCCAGGAGGAACTGCATGGTGTCAGGAAGCGTTTCATGAATTTGCGCTGGTGTGGAGTTGCACCAGTTGGCAGAGATACAATCAGTAAATACACCAGTAACTGAAATCCTTTGCTGTGTTTGTCAGAAAGACTTGGCTTTTCTGAGACTGGCATTTCTCTAAGCAAACAGCATTATGTTATGCCCCAAGACTAGATTTCCTTGCATAAGTTCTCCAGCAGACTTGTCTGACCATAGGGACATAGATTAGCAAAAAAATTTCTTAAAGAAATATTTTAGCCATAAAACTTAGAACCATGGTAATGTCTTCCACCCCATTTGCATTTTGGAGTAAAAATATATGGACTAAGATAATAGTCAAGGCATTGGAAAATCGTGGTACACATTCCAGTCTTTAAGATATTGTGAGGTTTTTTTCAGAGATCAAGTTTTTTGAATACTCCAGTAAAACAGCTGAGAAAAAAAAAATTGTGGTTCAGAGCAATTTCAAGTATTTCCCAGATATTTTGTACTAACAGATGCTGCTGAAGTATCCCACTTAATATTCTGTTTGCTTTGCCAGTAATGCAGCAGATTAATAAACCACATTAGGTAGGAAATAGCTTTTTGTGAGACCTAGGAAAGATAATTCAAAGTTTTAGACAAAACCATTGAAGCAGAAACAAGCTGGCATTTCCCAAAAGCTAATCAAATACTAGCAGAGCAGTGAGGGAGTGTAACACATCATTTGGAAGTCAAAAGTCAAGGGAGAAGATTTTAAAAGATCTTTTAAAAAACATTGCTTCCATTTGCCAGCAGCCAGTACCTCCCAATGTCAAGCCTCTGTCACTATAGAAATTGCCAAGTCCTGTTGAAACAATCATCTGTTCTGTGAGGGGGCTTCTTCTAAACCACAGTGATTGCTTAGGTCTGGTGGGGGGCCTGTACATGCTCCTCAGTCATTGCTGGGTCTGAGACAGAAATCCTGCGTGTTTTATTTCGTCATTTTTGATCAGAGTCAAACAACTGGCAATTGCTTTCTTCTGGTCACACTGAATTTAAGTTTTTCCTGTCACGCTGTTGGTAAGTAATGGTTTGGATGTCCATCTGGGTTATAAAACAACTGAATTTCAGTAGCTGCAATGAGAGGAGAGATAAAAATGAAAAAAAGTGTGTGTAAATGCATTTTATAAAAGCTGGAGTGTATCATCAGGGAGGCTCTGACTGTTCAGCTTGAACTCCCCTGGAGCTAGGGCACTCTTCTCAGGGATTTAAGGTCAAATTCCTTTGGATACAGTGTGTCTTGTGTTTCTGTCTTGTGTTTGTGCTGTACATTTTGAATTAAAAAAATGTTTAATGCTCAAATACTTTTGGAAAATTCTTGTGCTGTGATTTTGTCTCCCTAACTGAAATTTCTGCAGAACCCTAAGTTCTGTATCCTTGAGACACCTAGATTCACATTTCTCAGAGAACTTTATGTTCCTGGCTGTGCATTCTCCTGCAACCAAGGTCTGGTGAAGGTCAGCAAAAGGCTTTTTTTTTTTTTTTCCAGAAGCTTCACTTGATTATGCCACTCTTGAAAACAATGCTTTATTATTTGTTTAAGAAGTATTGTCAAGTGGGCTCATTGCCAATGTGAATTTCCTCACTTGTTTGTATTCATTTCAAGAAAACGAAGTACATGCTGTTGGCAAATATTCACTCTGCAAGCCCTCAGGCCTGTCACTAAAGCTGCAGCCCCCAACTGTCTGTTACTGTCACTGTGTTGAAGTGAAAATGCACAGTAATTTGTTCCTAGCTAAACAGGATGAACGAATCACTTGGCCGTTTAATTTGAGGTAATGTCTTGTCTGAGAGTGGACTGGAGCACTTGAATGAAGTGAGCTGACCTCCAGCAAGCAGGGGCATTATTTACATGGAGCTCTACTGTTGGTCTGCAAAGATCATCCAGCGCCAAGGTCTCTTCTGAAAACAGCTTTTAGATGCAACAGTCTGCTCCCCAAAAGATGTGTACTGCACACAGACCAAACCCCATGAAATAAGTATGTAGGACAGAGAGCTGTAGCCTCGGCCTGCTGGGGTGAGAGTAAGCATTGCAGTCAAGAAGCCTGCTGGGAGTATTGTGAAGCCTCCTGATTCTGAACCAAAATGTTGGTACTTGGTTGCTGTCAAATCGCCTTTTCCTTGGAGTCTAAGCACGAGGAATTGCTGCCCAGTTTCTCAGTGAATGCTTTAGTAAAGAATGATGTTCTCAAGAGTACACAATTGGGAAAGGACAGGAAGTCTACTGTAGCTTTCCCAGAGTGATGGCTAGTTCTGAACTGAGAGCAAGGCTAGTTACCACACACTTTCTTCCACGTCCCTGACATGGAATATGTTCTTTATTGTTTGGAATGCCCTTGTGCTGCTCCTTTTATAACACAAGCAGCATCAGAGAAAACAGGATGATGCTTCCCTTTTTCAGTTTCTTGTGTTCTTAAATTACTGAACTGAAACTTGTTCCGGTAATTTAACATTTATCAAATTCCTTTTATCGCGGAAAAGTGAGGACAACTCACTGTAGGTGAGCAAGTTACAGACTTCTGGGACTTCAATTTTGTGTACCAAGAGTTGTCTTTCATTTACTGTTACACCCTGTAAAGTAAAGCAGTATGATGCCACGAGAACCCTGTCAAAATGTTTTTGATAGATGTCTACAGTGTGCTTGGCAGGCAGTTTTAATCCTGATATTAAGTTGGTTATTAAGGGTAAATAAAAGTGTGTCTTGAGGGACAGATTATTAGCATATACAGGAATCTCGAAATGCTGCAGGATATTTTTCTTTTGGAAAAAACCCAAAAACAGTCAAGGCAGATCCATCCTGCTGGGCTTTGGTTTCTGTTACTGTTTCAATGTTAAAGCTAATTATTAAATCTAATGAGATTTACCTGCTCTGCTGGCTAAATTTGAGGGTATCTGGAGATACAGCCGGTGTCAGTGTAAGCAGGGCAGTGTCACCAGGCTGGCTGTGCACGCTGCTAAATTCTGCTGAATCGAGCAGGCACAATTAGCACTGTTGTTGTTATGGGAAACTGGTCTTTTGTCCTGCCTATTCCAATGCCAGAATAATCATGTTGCCTTTTGGAAAGAGATGTGCAGAGTAACTGGAGCCCTTAGAGTACAAAATATTGGAGATACAATGCTGATGTGCCTTGTCACATCTTCCGAGGATGTTTTGCCAGAACGAGGGATTAACAAACTAGCAGGTCCACCAAGACAAGCCTGAAATGGATGAAGTGTATTTTGAAGGAAGGGATAACAAGACTGAGGCTTCTCTTCCCCCCTTTGCTTACCAGATACTCTTTCAATAAAATATGCAGAGGCAATGGCAATTTCTAGTGAAGACCAAAGATGGCAAAAATAACAAGCAATGGCAAGTGTGTGATAAAGATTTTCATGATATTTTTTCCTCTGATGTGATATTTTGTCTGTTCACACTTTATATTTTAAACTGCTGGTTTTTTTCTTTTTTTCTTTTTTTTTTGTCTTTGAATTAAGAAGATTGACCGAGGTTTGGAAATCTGTGATTACACAGTAAGCTTGAGATAGTCTTGCCTCTTGCAGAACAATGGGACTACTTTTAGGGTTTTGCCTGTTTGTTTTATTTCGGTTTTGCTTTTTTTTTTTTTTTCTGGTCTTCTTGCATACAAAATGTAAGAAATTAAAAATCTGGTTTTCAGATTTTCTTGGTAATGAAGTCAATGATGAAGACTTATTAATCAGTAAAAGCTCTTGGTTTGCATTATTCTCCCAAAACCACCTTTAACATTTTCTAGGTGAAAATGTTAGAGGAATTCACTGTCTTGTGTGTTTGTCCACATGCACACTCGTGTACATGGGATTACCTTGGTGTTAGCTGAAGTGATGCAAAATTCTACGTGAAACTCTCTTTCCTTTGGTTTTAAGAGGCATTTTTTTGCTGCTTGATATAAATTTAACCCAAGTAAACCTGGTTAAAGGGCAATGCTTCTATATTATTTTGCTCTAGCTTGACTATATCAGCTTATTGTTAATAATATCAGTTTAATGTTCCCCACGGTGTGCCTGCACAGCCTTACTGCAGAGTGATGTGTGATGTGGAGTGATACCGTGGTGTTGACTCCCCCACATCTGTTCAGAATGACCTGTTTACATCACTGTTACTGCTATTCCACTGCTTACATCGACCTTTTGAAGTTTTGGGGCTTTGTTTGTTTGTTTTTGTTGTGTGGTGGTTTTGTTCTTCCCACAGTAATGTTTGTAACAGGATTTCTTTCTGTTTATGCAGTCAGGCTGGCCAAGAGAAAGAAAGTGCAGTCATTTTGGGTACTGCCTGTGGGCGTGGAGGGTTAGATAGATCCAGGCCAAGCAGACACAGTCCCACCTTCTCTGACGGATGAATGATTATGGGGAACGTGATCCACTGTCCCGAGCCAGCTCAGCTCTGCTGGATCCTGACATAGGGGATGCTACAGGGAATTTTTCAAGTGGTTTCAACGGGGGTGCAGGCAGAAATCATGGAACTACACTTTCTAAGCAGGCATTGAGCCAAAGGTCAAGCTTTCATTTCAGACTTTCACTGTTAGAAAGGATAGAAATTAGGAAAAAAATTAAATAAGAAAGGAAAGAACTTTTGAGTATTTTCCAAACAAAAGAAAATAGTTTTCATCCAGTCTAGTAAAATTAAATCCAGTAACAAGTGACATGTGCAAAATCCTTGGAAAGTGTTGCTGGCAATCACTGTACATTGCAGGTTAGTGGATTCTTTTCCAGTTTTGAGACTTTGAGAGTAAAACTCCGCAGAAGTTTAGGTTACCAGATTTTATTCTGCAAGTATAATTCTCTGAAAATCCCTCATTTCTCCTTAACAGCAGTCATTAAAATTTGCTAACGTCTCACCCTTTCTTCAGAGAGCATGACAGACAGAGGAAATAGCAGTTTTCCAGACTTTATGCCAAAGCAAAGCTTTACCTTAGTTGCTGTCAAGCAGTTTGTTTCCCTCACAGCTGTAAAGCAGGTGTCTGTATCTCAGCAGAACAGTGCTGTGGTAAATTGAACGAGGCAGGCACTAATATATATCCCTGAGAGCTGAAACTGCTTTGAGGATCATGGGTTGTATCAGCTGTGTGGCAGGAGCTGAAGAGAATTACAGAAACTGTTTTCCTATTGATTTCTTATGAAAATAGAATTTTTGTAACTTAAGAGCTTTGAGTAGTCTATGTAAAAAGTGAAGGCAGTCCTGTTAACACCAGGGACTATTTTGAGCTAGAAAATTCATAATTCCTCCAAAGGTTGAGGTTGGGCTTGCATTACTTCTTAGTTAGAGTCTGTCTGTCCTATTGAAGAGGAAGGTTTCATTGCTGGCAGAGCTGTGCACCTAAACCTCTCTGGAATAACAGGCTGCATCTCTGCTCCTGCTGGAGACATATCTTGACTGGGAACTGAGTAGAATCACCTTGGGCAGTAGATACCTCAGGGGTGAAAGGTGTATGAAGCACCACAGGGAAGCATTGTGTGCTGTGGCTGCCCCTCAAGCAGGGTTCTTTCACTCAGTGTGCGAGAACCAGTCAACACTCTGAGCTGAGATATTTGGTTTTATTGTCAACCTGCAGAATGGGGTGCGCCAGGCATCACTCATTTCAGGATGCAAGCACAGCCATTTATACAGAGAAGTAACAAAGAATGATACAGAAATGGCTGATTTTCACTCACACTTATATAACAAAATTCACAATGTGTGTGTGGTGGTCTGGGTCCAGTTCATTATCCTATCTCTTACATACACAAATTTCCCTAGGAGTGTAATTTTGAGCTTTATAATTGTCTAGGTCAACTTGAGATCCTATTTTCATCCTATCCACTACCATGAAGTTATTATTTAACATTACACTCTCTTAGAGTTTTGGCTTGAATCTATTTGAACAATTAATTGTCAATAAAATAAGGATTTCCAGTACTCTGTTCCTGGAGGCTCCTCATTGCTCTGCTGCTCTGGCACCTTGTTGTCGTGGTTTCAAGACCAGCTCAACACTCCCTGTGAACTTTTTGTGGAATTTTAAACATCGTGTGCCATCAGTATAAACCCAAGGGGTTTTCCTAACTGGAGTTAATGGGTAACTCTCATTTGAGTGCTACTTTTGCCAAGTGTAGCTGCTGATCGTATTTCTATTCAGAAATATTTTCTGATGGCATTCAACTTGCTGAGATAAAGTTGCATTTTCTCTTAGCTCTTGATGGTTCCTGCGGGATAAAATTCTCCTCCAGAGAAGCCAGTTATGTCAATGAGGGGAAAAATTCCAGAGAATGGGTTTAAGAAGCACGTTCCCAAGTCAGAGCCCTTGTTGCGGGGAATAGATTTCAAATCTGTTAAATGTACTTTAAATTACAGACTTGAATTCCTGTGGAATTTCAAATACCTTTGAGCCTTTTTTTTTTTCTTTTAAATTTTTCTTTCTTTTACTGTTGCTGAATCAAACAAAATCTGCCCGTGGTGTGAGATTTGCTAATTGGGCTTTTCAATTACCATAAAATTCGTCAGCGCTTAATAAAGCGTGTTGCTGTTGTGTGCTGTACTGATAGTGTAATTAAAGCAGATGCAAAATATATAAATAGCCATCTCTTTCTGCATGTGCTGTTCCTCTAGGCTGCGTGTGGAGCAGCCCTTGGCTGCAGGGAACGGGGTCATTCTGATGTTAATGGCACCGCGTTATTCCAGCACAAGCAGCTGCGGGAATGCAGCCGAGCACTGGGCTCTGCTTTTGGAGCTGCTCCTCAGCTTCAGAGGGAGTTAATGAGCAAATTGTTCTTCACACAGGGAGGGGATGAAAGAAAGCGTCTCAAAGCTGATTTTATTTGCTACTGAAACCAAGTTAGAGAGCAAAACTCTTCAACTACTTGAATTCATTTCAGCTTTCTACCCTAACTTTAACATTTTGTGTTTTTCATGACTCAGACTGCTTGGGAAAGATGGTATGCAAAGATTTTTTTTCCTAAAACGACAGCTGTCAATATGGAATATTTTAGGTTTTGTTTTTATGGTCAAACAAGCCTTTATTTCGCTCTTTGTGTGATTTGTTATTCTGAGCGATATCGAAGAGCTGTGTTGTCCGCTGACTTTGTTGCTCTCCTGCAGATACATCTTTTAAAATGGCCTGGCCTGGGAAATAACAGATAATGAATTTTACAAACTCCTTTCTCAAAAATGGCACTTAAGGTCTGTGGTTTTTTTCTAGTGTGACATCAATGCTGTTTGTGGCACAGAAGGACTGTCAAGAGAATTTGAAAATTAGAGATATGAATCATCATGAAAACAGTGTTAATGTTATTTTCTATGACTGCTGGTCTGTGATGTAACTCTGGATCAGATCTTGCTTTATTACTGAGAATAGAAATTCAGTGGGATGGGAAAGAAATTCCCTAACCCTCCTTGATGATTTCTTTGATAACACAAGCCATCTAACTGTTTAATTTCATTTAATTCTTTTGGAGTAATTTAGTAATTGAGAGTAATGGCACAAAAACCTCCCGCACAGGAGGATGAGAATGCCAGTTATTTATTGCAACAAATCTTAAAACATTTCCAGAGAGGATGAACATGGCCAGAAAGGTGTTTCTGTTATTTCTCTCAGATTGCTGAAGAGAGGATAATTAGGCCAATAAATTATTTACCAAGTTTCATGAAATGCTCTGAACCTAGAACTGAAGGCACTTTTACAGCACTAGCAATATAGTGCTGTACAAATATACAAAGCCTCTCATTTTGCTTTATATTTTATTAAATAATTAATCATTCGTTCTAATATTTCAACTTCCCTGAATCCCCAGCATATTGATCTGAAATGCTGTCTGTTTTGCTTTGGCTTTCTTGTGATCTGAAGATTCAGTTATGGTTAACTTCAATGAAGTAATGCAGTTAAGTTTTTGGATCTTTATGAAGTAATGAAATAATTTTGGTAGCTTACAAAACTAACATTTGGCACTGCTTTTCACTGTATTGCAGTACTGGACATTTGCGATAAAATGTTTCTGGGGGTAATTAAAAGGATGAAGTCTAAACTCTTCTGGTATAACCAGTGGGGAATGCTGTGGAGGCACTTTCTAATCAACAGGGCAATATTTTGCTTTTACTACTCAGCTGCTTTGAAGGCAAAGTTTTTATTCTGCAGAGCGGGCTCAGAGGTTTTTGTTACTAAGTTAATGTCTCAATAACTTCTCCTCACATGCCATAGGCTTATGTCTGGATGGAATAAGGGAAAGCATTAGTAAAAGCCCAGATTCCTGGTGAAGAAGGAATTCTTTCTTTCAATTTGACTTGTGCATGGAATATTTTAAGTGTTTTAATATTTATAGTTAAATGTGTTTTGCATTGTAAGTAGTCTATAAATCTGAGAAACAACTGTGAAACTCATCTATGGCCAGTACAATAAATTAATGAGAAACTGTGCCCGTACATACCATCCAACATCTGAGTCCTTCCCGTGCCACTCCAATTGGAGCTCACGTCATGTAAAGCCACACCAGCATAAACCTCTAGCGGTCTGCAAGTATACACTAAATTATCCTTTCCAGTTTGCTGGCAGCAGGAAGAAGGTCTGGATTTGGTTTAGAAGGGCAATTCTGTGCACTGGTTGGATTCTGAAAACGTTAGTGCTCAGTGGTCTTTCCTTGAGCCGTGTTGCCCCTGAGGAAGGAAATGTGGAGTGCAAACTCATGGGCAGGACAGACAGATCTCTGGCGGCGCAGCGGTGGCTGATGAAGGCTCTGGGTGTGTGCATGGTGCATTCAGGGCCCCGGATTTGCAAGGGGCTCTGACCTTATGGCCAGGGCAGGGGGAACATCAAGGCATTCATTTGTCACACCTGGCTCAGACTGCTTTGTGTGTGAAGGGTGGCTGATGTATCTTGGTCCAGCTGCAATTAGGTACTTAAGGTTATTGTTATTTCCCCTGATATTCTCTTGATTTCTGTGTGAAGCACGGACACTCATTTACCACATTTCCCAAAGGATGTTGCGTTTTCATTCAGGGCTTCCCAAAGCTTTGGCATTTTTGCTTCATATGCATTGCATATGTTTTTCTTCCAAGTAAAATGGCAATATAGTGAAATAAGAGTATCTCTCAAAACTAATGATTATTTACTTTCCATTTCCTATATAAGGGGTTAATAGGGAATAACTTCCTAAAAAAACCCCAAACCAACCCAAAACTTCACTCTGCTACTTCTTCGCACTATAACTGCCGTAAAAGTGAACTTTCTGAATTTCTGTTTTGGTTTTGTTGTAATATGTTGAAATGGATATGTCAGCAGGGACATCTTTCTTCCTAGATTTGAAGTCCGGTAGTTTTCCAGACAAATAGCACATTCCTGAGTTATTGGAAAATTCATGCTGAGCTACTTCACATTGGCTAACTTTGCATGTCACCTCTGATGACTCTGTTGGATGGCAAAAAAAGGGTGTTATTTGTGATTTCTATTTTCTATTCTATAATTTCTACTTCTTTTGACTCTTTCTCTGCAAAGCACTAAATCTGGTAGCCTGAAAGTGGGAGACTTTAAATATTAAAAGGAAAAGACAGCGATTTCACTGAATGCAAGCAAACATCCAATCACACTGCTAAGATGTTTAAAATCAATTGTGATATATAACTTGTTTGATGATTTTGAGAAATATTTTTAACTCTGAGAAGACTGATAAGTGGATAATTAATTCCTTTGTGAGCACAAATGAACAAATGCATTTGCATTTTTTATCTTGGCAGTTCTATGAAGCAGAAAATACCCGATTGCAATCTTGTTGGGGTTCAGATTCACCTTGGAAAAACCCAAGGTGTCTGCAGAAAAAGTTCTGAACGGTTTGCTAATTACGCTTCTGACTTGGTTGTTCTAGAGACTATACTAAAATGGCCACAGGAAAGACAGCATCCTCACTGAAATTCAGACCATAGGTTTATTTTTGCTGGCTTATGAATATATATTCTTTCTTTGGAGAATAAAATCTGAAAATAAGTTTTAGTTAAGCCCTTATAATTGTCAGCTTTCATCGCTTACCATTTGAAGGTTAAAAATGTAATTCAGTCACAGAGAATCTAATTAGAACTGTGTGCTGCAGATGTTTTCTCATGGATAAATCTTTCCAGTAAAATCTTCAATGTGCCAAAATATTGCTTTTTTAAATGCTCCTCCCTTAAAAAATAAAATCAATGACTCCTTCACCACTTGTCCTGAGGAGAAGTGTCAGAGGTTTTCAGAGCTGTAGCCAGATTGCCTTTCTCTCCCCCAGTCAAGTTTTGAGTTTTGTCTATTATATTTCTTCTTAATTCTTTGATGCAGAAAGTTTACTACTTTTTTTCAAAATTAAAATTTTGTATAAAAAGTGCTTAATAATTTTTTTCTCAGCTGTTTGAACAGCTGTATCCCTTCATTGTCCATAGCATCCCGTGGGAATGGTCTGCATCATGGTTTCTAGTTTTTCTTGTGGCTTTCATCTTAAAGGGTTTGTTCAGATGAGCAAGGACTGCCCTGACAGGTGGTAAAAAAATTTTAAAGAAGCTGTACATAATTAAAATGGTAAATAGGAAAATCTGCTGCAATGTTATTCGAGAATATTTTAAGCCCTCAGTCTGGTCACATCTGAGCATCTAGAAAGGCCACAGAAGATTTTACCAGGCTTGTAAAAGTGTAATATGGCTCTGCTGGGAAAGCAGATGGTGCAGGAACACAGTGGGTGGGCTCCTGGATAATATCCACCCAAAGCACACAGCCTCAGGTGTCACAGAGCTCCAGGGAAAACACAGGGAGGTTTTGCAGTGATCCTGGTAGATATTTTTGGGCTGACAGGTGAGGGCTAAGTTTACACCTTGCTCCTGCCAGGGCTGAGATGAGGTCAAGGAAGGGTTTCAGGAGGCAGAGGTGCATCAAACCCATGGGTTCTCTAAGCACACAGGCTCCAGGATGGGAGGAGGTACCCTTGTCCTGCAATTTAGTACGTGATGGACTTGTTTAGTCTCCCTTCAGTGGAGCTGAAAGGCGTGAGGCAGGTTAATGAAAATATTATGAAGTGGCCCCCAAGGAAATATGACCTTCTTAACACTCCATTCTCCCTCTCTGAATTTGATTCGTCTGTCCATTTCAGTCTTTTTCCAACGAGTTTACTCAGATTGATGACAAAACAAGCTTCATTTTAAAATACACCTTGAAAGCATCAAGGCATTTTTCTTATTATATATTTATAGATGTGTCCATGACTTGATTTACAGGAGATTTTTGTTCTAAATGTTTCTGTTCTATGTGTCTACTTGTCTACTGCAGTCTGGTAACTGCTGTGAAATGTAAGGAAAAACGGGCAGTTTAGGACTAGTGCAGCTATAGAGACCCACATAAATTATAAAAGTCAAGTTAGGAGCTGATTAAACACTAAAAAAAAGACCCCAGGCTGAGCTCCAGCCTGACTACAGCAAAGCAAGAAGTGCCTGTGGTTAAGCAGTTTAAAATTAACTTTATCTATCTACTGTGTTAGAGTTGCAGCAGTGATCACAGCAGATATGGTTGCGAGTTTCCAGGAGAGGTATGCTAGGAATACTTGGAAATGGCACTATTATAAACCGTTATGTTTTGGGTTTTTTTGAGTAAATATTGACTTCTTATGTTAATCTACAAATATTTTCATATTAATTGAGTGAAAACTCAAACATGTACCACTAACATAACTTTCTCTGCTTCACAGTTCTCATGTTAAATTTGAAAGCAGCACTCTGACAACACTTAAGAACACTTGGTTTTTGAGAAAGCTAATTACTTATATGTTGTTTATTTTATTGGCACCAGTCTCTCCTGGCTCAATTTTAAGTTTTGAGGGGTTATATTTCCTGCTTCTCAGAGTCTGAGCTCCGTTTGGTGAGTGTTTCTTCTGGGAGATGGTCACTCATATGAGAAACAGACTGGACAGAGGGAAAGATCTCTGATACGCCTATTTTTAGGCAACTTCCTATCCAGATTGAGGCAATATTTTGTCTGGTTTTCTTAAGAGCTAAAAAAATCTTTCCATGGCATGGTTGCTCCCTAGCAAAGACTCTTTCCGTACTGTTCCAAGCTCAAGGAGTTCACAACCTTCTGGAAGTTTCTAAATTGGCATCTAAAACCAAGGCAATAAAACATGTTCTCATTTGAAAAACAGACATGTAATAACACAGCGGGGCAGGAATGTCTGATATAGGTGTCTGTCAGTTGGAGGCTGTTAAATCACACTTGAAAACAAAAGGAGCCCAAAGTCACTGAATTAATGAGAATCATCTCAGTGTCATCAGGCCACACACTTAGAAAATAAGTGCCCCTCACTGTGCCAGGCTGGTGAGTGGCAATCATTTACCCATGCGCATTATTCTCTGACTTCCTGCCAATACAATTTCAAGGAATATTTAGTACGTGCTATCAATTATTGTATTTCTATCTTACTTCAAAAGGAAATATAAGAGGCAGGCTAAATTAAGGCTAAATTAATTATGAATTGTCCAAGATAAGATATAAAAAAGATATCCCAGCCTGAAAGTAAATAAATAGAAAACAGGAGGCTGAAGCCACAGAGGGTGTCAGCACCTTCAGATGAGCCTGCATAGAGGGATCCATAAACCCATGGTTTGTTGTGGGCTGCTTTGCTGAAGGGTTGAGGTGCTACAGATACATTTGTTGGGGTACTTTTAATGAGATAGTCCTCAGAAATAAAAAGAAAAAATTGTGGGAAGATTACCTCTAAAGATTACTGGGTTCAACATTGCCATACAAAGATTTTTTTTCAATAATATTAAATATGTCAGTAACTACAAAGATTCTCTAAAAAGGCCAAGGCTGAGAAGGTAACTACGTACACTCTTCAAAAAGCAAAAAACAAAATGTATCGAAATATTGTAGTATATTTCAGTATAGCATGTAGGATGTAAGAAGCAGATTAATACTTTAGAATTAAGCTAAAACAAATTAAAAACTGCAAGCAAAATAGATAAATGAAACCACCAAAACTTACAGACTTGAATTCTGTCAAAGCTAGAACTGCCAAAACAATCTGTTACACATACGTGTATTTTATCTGTACGTTACTTTTTCTGAGTGGTTGCTCATCTTTGATTCTTTTCTTGTTTTGAACGTGAGGCAAATTGAATTACGGTTTCCTGACGTAAGAACTCTCTTATTTTCTCATTTCCTTGACCCATTTTTCAGTATTACCTTGGGTTAGTAGTGGGGTTTTTTTTATCTTCTAACTTCACTGTAAATATCATTCTTTCTTGAGATGAGGTGGATATAAGTTGGCTGAATCATAATTCATGAGCTGTAATATGAACAATCTATAAATTGTTTCTTTTATATTTGGGATGAATAAACCCTGCAGTTGATCTATAGTAAGTATAAGGATAAATGTATACCTGTACACATGTGGTCCTGGCTTGTCCTCAAACAATGCATGATTTCTAGTTTTGGTGAAACTAAAACACCATCAAGGTGTGTGCTTTTTACTGAGAAACGCAAGTGATGGAACTGAACAACAAATAATTCACATTGGGATAGTTTCTTTTGTCATTTTTTTACTCCTTTTCTATTGATTCCTGAACGCTTCACTGTCTTACCAGGTGCATTTCACACATAGAGACAGCAGCCTGTGCAAGAGACTAATGGAAAAATCAAGAGTGGTGGTGATGGCATGGGAGAGTCTTCTCCCTGGAAACAGAAGGGCACAACATCTGTAGGAATTGTATTTGAAAGTGGTACTTTTGCACCAAGAACGCATGAAAAACAAACTGGGAGCAACAAATGCTTTGCTAGTTACTGTAAACGTTTTGTGCGTACACTTGCACTCCTGTATTTACACAGAAATGAAATCGACTAAGGGCCAGAATGTGAATATGTAAAGGTCAAATTTAGAAAATGTCAGTATTTAGAAACTGCACGGGAGAAGAAATTTCTCAAATAATTTAGCAAGGTTCATTTTGCTTGGCAGAGGGAGTTGTCCTAAAGGGTGGTTATTGTTTTGTCTCACGGTAGAAGTGGCGAGGCTGTAGTTGTATGACAGTCACCATCCTGGCTTCCACTGAAAGGACAAAAAAGTTACTTTCTTCATGGTACCGCTAATAGAGAATGAGACAATTTAAAGTGTTCCACATTTTAAATACAGCAGTGGTTTTTCTTCTTCGCAAAAGAATGTGATTTATTTCTAGTGTCATATTTCATGTTCTCTGGTACAAATATAATAACTAACAAGCTGAGGGGTGCAGGCAAGGCTATCACAGGGTATCAGTGAAATATAAGTAAAGCCTGATTTTATTAGGTCAGCCAGAGATGAATGACTCCAGGACAACTGCAAAGGTCTCAAGATGTCAATACTTATTTTTTTTTAAAACTATGAGAACAGGAAAAAAACCCTCCAACAACAAACCATTAAAGACAGGATTGCTGCAGTTCAGATGGTTTTCTTTGTCTGTTTTTAAGGGGAGACGTTGTGGTAACACTTGGAAATGTGCAAAATAAATATCTGTATAATTCCGCTGTAGATTTAGACAACCGAGATACTCCAGAAGTTGCATTATTTTGCTTTGTTATAAAGTTTGGCATAAACCCTAACATCTGAGTGAGATGACAACAGGATGTCCTTGGTATGTGTCCCTATTGTTTAGAAAATCTGAGATTATTTTGCCACTCATCATGAATATTGATGTGCCACAGAGGTGACCTCACGATTCCTCCACAGGATTCATCTCCACTGATCAGCAGCACGATTGTTTTCCTAAATGTTATCAAATACAGTTGGATAGAAAGTTATTGCCTTGTGCCTGAAGAGCTTTTCAAGCTCTGAAGTACAAAAAAGGCGTTAGTGATCTCTTGGGATCTTCTATTTGGTGTGCATGAAGTCTATTAAAATAATTCCTTTTTGTTGAGAGTGTAATGTCTCTTGTGAGGTAGCTTCATGCACTCGTAGAACAGTTTAGGTTGGAAAAGACCTTTAAAGGTCATCGAGTCCAAGTGTTTACTACTGTAAACTGTTACATATAGAGGCATTTAGATTCCAAAATCTTAAAGGGAGATCAACTGATTTGAAAATTAAGCTCACTTCTGAGCTACTAAATTTTGTATCATCTGCTGTGAAACTCTTTGATCCTGAAGGTACTCATCATACTCATCACCTGAATAATTTCCTATCCTGAATTCTCTTATACGCTCCAGTGACACAAAACTCAATGAGAAATACATTTTATTCCAGCTTTGGTGATGTAGCACAGGTCCCACTGCTGATCATGGAAACCTTTAATGAAAAATTAGATAATAAGTAAGCGGAATAGAAATCTGAAGTTCTGCTTGATCAGTGGAGTTAAAAATCAGAACATTCTCTCCCTCAAAAGGCAGGGAGAATACCTATAAGTAACGTAACTGTGTCTCTGTACGTGTCTGTACACATAACTAAAAGAATATAAAAGGGAATTTTTTAAAATCAAGTACCAGAGATACTGTGATGAATTTCCAGAATAGTGAAATAATTTTGGTCATTTTCTTGCAGTCTTAGGAACTTGCACTCTGTTTATATTTGGCCTTATGCTTTTAGGTATTTTATTTCATGCTATTGAAAGAATTGCTTTATATTACTCTCCGTTAGAATGTCACCTATGTTCCTTTTCAAAAGTGCATATTCTGCTTTTTATATATTTCTTCAGATGAGTGGTATCTTAAGTAATGTTGAAAAAAATTGCTCCTAGTCAATTTTTGCCTTTTATTGCATTTATGGTAATAGTGGTTGTCCAGATATGATACTGGTCACAGATTTTGCAACCAAATCTATGCCAAAAAAACCCCTATTTTTTTTTTCAAAGAAAAGCTTTTATGAAGTTTTGAAATTCTTGGGAATCAATGGACATAAGTTTTGAAAATGTGCAAAGTAATAAAACCTTTCTAATGCTCATATTAATGAGACATAAATTGCACAATGCATTTTGCATCTGTGGGTTTGACAAAGCAGCTGCTGCTTTGACCTCTGCTGCTCACTCTGAAGTATGGCAGGACTTCCCTTGGTGCAGGATGTGCTGTTGTCTTCTTCCCCCAACATCTGGGGCTAATCAGCTCTTACAAACAGGAATGAGACTCTCCTAACACAAAGGAAGTGCATGCTGCTACTCTGTTCTGACAGTTCATATTGTTTCAGGCAAGTGCTCGCTTGAAAGCCAAAAGAACAAAATACAAGAACAGTCTTGTTCTGTCTGAATTGCTCCCTGTTTACCTCTCCAGATATGTCAGGGTATTTTTCTGTTATATCAGCTGTCGTTTATTTGAGGTGTATGGTAAAAGAACAAAATAACTCTGGAAATGCTTTCTCCTGTGGTTTGCCTATTACATTTCAAACCATATTTTAGGTATAATTAAATGAATAGTTTCAGGATAAGAAAGTACTTTAAAACTTTCCCATTTTCCCCCAAAGTGCAGAAGGATTTAGCTATCAATTTCTGTCTGCCTGCTCCACAAAGACACTGCCTGTGTCTCTGGATTTTTTGCTTGCACAGGACTGTGTCCCCCTCTAACAGGTCTGCTGCGGGTGCCAAAGGGGAAATTGAAAATCTGTTTCTGACCTGGACATACCGGGCAGTGAGGAGGTGATAAAAATGAATGCCTGCCTTTCAGGGAGCTATTACCATCCTTAAGCTTCTACTCAGGCAACTTTAAAATAGAAAGCATTATTTTAGTTTGTATGGTGACAGGATTTTGAGAAGAAGTGTTAAGTGCCCCAAAGCAGAAGAGATCAGAAAAAACCCAGATTTAATACATTGAATATATAAATCCCTCCTTGCCACGGGTTTTTGCACAGATGGTCTTGGGGCAGTGCCAGGAACCTGCAGGTGCAGGAGGCCTTCCCTTAGTCCTCATTCCCTTCAAGCAGCTCTCAAACTCACAACTTTTTGAACCCTGAAAGTACATTGCTTTTTCCTTCTCACCAGATGCGGTATAAAGGTTTTGCCAGCCAACTGGAAAGCCTGTTGCTTGGAATGCTTTAGAACACTTTGTCTTACCCAGTGAGACACAGGCAGCTCAAGAGGAAGATGTCCAAGTTCTAGCAGGTCTCAGAAGTGTTACTGATTGCCAGTGCTTTGCCCCACAGAAGGAGGTGAAGCAGCTCTGTGGTGTTGCTATAGAAGCTGCAGTTCCTGAGCACCATCCTGAGAGATAGAAGGGCCAGGGAGGCTGCTGCAAAGTCAGTGATTAATGCTGCTGTTTTTGTAAACTGATCCCTCACTGATCTGAAGGAAGCCTCAGGAGGCCATCTAATCCATAATTCTGCCTGAAGGAAAGGTGAACTCCACTTAAACCATTCCTTACAGGCATTTGTCTAACCTGACCTCCCCACTGGGGATGGAGAGTGAGCAACATCCCTGAAAGATTCACTCCAGCACTTAGCTAATTTCTCTCTCTCTCCCTTTGATCTTCAGCTACACATTGCCTTTTGTCATGTCATGGTTCCTTAGCTTTTGTGATGTCCTTATTTTTAAGGCTTGAACTGAAAGTAAAATAGGATGATTTGGACCTCCTAGATTAATTTAAAATGTGAATGTGAGGGCCAAAAGAAAAGACTTATTTCTTTTGCTTAGTATTAACCAAATGAGCTCTGCTAGTGTGTGGAATGGGTTAAATAGAGCTACTGTGCTTCCAACTACCTAAAAGATACGAACAAATTCTGCTTCTGAAGCACATCATGATGAATAATTTAGGGTCTCTGGGACTGCATGCTGTACATAAAGGTATTACAGGACATAATCTATCATTGGCATGTATAGAGTCTCTCTGTAATTTGAAGTAGAAAATATATAGAGTATCCTAGCAGGAAATAATGTGTGCTTGATGAAAATTTTCTGTCTGAGAATTAGTGTCTTTGTCAAAATGACAGCTCAAAACTCTAATGTGAAATTTGTGTTTCAATAAAATTAATGGAGCCCATCGCTAGGACTTGAGAAAGCAGCTCCTGATGCTCTGACAGTGTAGTGGTCATAAATAAGCCAGATCAATTTCCCACAGAACATCTAGACAGGCAGAACAAGTCTGCATTGCAGCACCTGGCAGCCTGGAGTACGCTGGGCATGCTGGAGCCCAGGGGCCCGGCAGCAGCCCTGCTCTGGTTCTGTGAGATGTGCATGCACACATTGCATGCGGGATGCAGCTCTTAATGCACAGAGCTGCACAGCTTGGGGCCTGAGCAGCATCTGCTGCCCTGCCACAGCCCGCTTGCAGTTGCGCTGGGCACAGCTTGCTGTCACTTGGAGTGTTTTCAGGTCATGCTGCTTCTGGCTTCATTATTTTAAACAAATATGAACTTGAAAATATTTATATCTGTTAATAAGTTGGTCAGTTTTGTGCTCCTTAGTGCTTATTGCTTATAAGAGCATTATGCTAAGGTTATTGGTAGAGGCTGGGAAGATGAGTCAAGGTTTTCCATGAGGGAAGATCAAGACACCTGTGATTCATCCATCTCATGTGAAATATTGGGTGAAAATGCATATGGTACACCAGATAGGAAGAACATCTCATTTGTTTTACTCCCTGGGAATAAACCGTTCACCAACACTTCTGACTTATGTCAGTCAAAACTAAACTTCCATCCTGAGCTGGTTCTCACTTGATGGCCTTTCTACTCTTTGATGTATGCTGGATTTGACCTTAAAGCATCTTTATGTATTAATTCTGTATTATTCAATGTATTATTCAATGCTGCTGAGTTCCACTAGAATTCTAATGCATACTGTAAAAATTGCCTGTAAAATGATGTTGGTTCTGAAACGTATTGCAAGCAGTCAGAATATTAAACTTAGTGCCACTGAGTTCTGGTGCTGGTTTTAAATTTTTGATGCTTTTAATGGTGAATATTAGAAAAACTGGAGACATCTATATTCACAGCTATTTTTGTGACTTCTTGTCAGCCTATGCAATGAACTGACTAGAAGCAATACAATTCCACTGGTAACCTGGGCTTTCTATGTTACTGCTCTAAATAAAGAACCTCACTCAAATGAAACTTTAATCTAGGATTTCTGTACAAAACACTGTATAAATATCTGTTTAATAAGCTGCTGATGAGGGGCATTGGCTGCTTTGTGCTCTCTCTGTTGAATGGCACTGGGCTTTTCATTTTGTCTGACAAAGTTGCTGTGGAAAAAGGTTGGCACACTTTTGCCTCATCCTCCAGAAGAGTGTCTACTTGTTTCAGTGGTGTGGTACAACTAGGACAGGAGCTCAGGGCGTGACTTTCCCCCCTGTGAGTGAAGGACACATTAATTGAACACCTTTACATGTCAGGATGCCTTTAGAAAGCAGGACCAGCACCAGAGCTCCTGAAGATCTCTTTCAGTTCTAGGTTGTCTCCAGCCAGAAGAGGACTTGACTGTGTTTCTGTTCAGCAACGTGTGTCTTTGAGCTTGACTGTGCCTCGCAAAAAGAATGAGAGACTGACTGAAAAGTGCAGCTCTATGCAGATTGCGTTTGGTGAAAAGATGAGTCCCTAACTTCCCGGGTAATTTTCCTTTTTAAGAAGTATTTCTGTAGTGTTCAGGTTTAGAGAATGGGATTCATGAGGGCAACTGTGTGTCACTAAACCAAGAGATGCATCCAGAGACCTAACTCTCTCTCGTGTTGAATTATCGTACCAGCTGGAGCAGTTTAACAGGAGAGGTCAGGAGTGAGTAGATCTCGGGAGACCTGAGTTTGGGGCAAACTCTTTGGAACTGAAGAGCTGAAGCTCATAGTCACACCCCAGGACAGAGAGATCCAACTGTGGTTCCTGGTATAATTTGTGCATGAATTATGGGAATGGTAGGATGTTGAGGGGCTGAAAAGAGAGGTAGAGGGTAAGCATCTCTTTTCTTACTTTTTCCTTGTAAATCCCTGCATGGACTATTTTGTATTTTTTCTCTTTAAAAAAGTCTGTAAATGGAAAGGTTTTATTTTGGATAAAAATAGGTACTGTGTTGGTACTTTTCACTTCTTTTTTCATCAGTTTGTCACTGATGACTAAGTGATGGAGTTCTGACAAGTGTGGTTTTGGTTTAGCTCTAGAAACCCATGCAAGGTTTTCTCTTAAGCAGGTAACATTCAAGGCATAATTTATTTCAGTCCCCTGGTTTCATATGCCCATCTGTCCTGTCTATTTAGCCTCTTATCTTTGCAGATATGATTTTTTTCCAAACATTGAACATGCCAGAATTTTTGCTTCTGTTTTAATCTGAAAGCCTACAACATCTGCAAATTAGAGTTGGAAACAGGAGAGAATGAAATCAAATGAAAATCTCTCTGTGGCTGATGTAAACCACAGCATACATCTTATACCCAGTTGAGTTAGTTGCACATGAAAATGTCTTCATACAGTTCTGTTAATAAATTATTCTTTTTTGAAGTCAAACTGGTTTTGATCACATCCAGAAAGGAAAATGGGTACAAAAAAAGTTTTTTTAGTTTTATGATAATTCTAATTTTAATCTGAATTTTTATTAGTCAGTGTTGTAACTATTTCTGGTTGTTTCAAACTTGCAGAGGTTGTTATAAACTGCACTCCATAGAATATTCTCTACCCTAGAGTACTAGCAAACTACCAGAAGATCAAAACAGGTGCACACAAAAAAAGTCAGTTTTCCATACAATTGGCATTAGTTTTATCATGGTTTGATGCATATAAGAATAGCATTCATAGTTATACAACCAACTGATCATTTGCAGATACAGAAATGCAGTTTGATGAATACACAAACAAAGGAGAAAGGCAGACTGTGTTTTCCAGTTTGCATATGTTGCTGTCTGTATATCTATTTCCTGGGCTTTGAGTCCTCACTCACTGGGGTGCCGAGGTTAAAGAGCAGTCCCTGGGCTTGGCTCCATAGCTGGAATTTCCAGATGGCTGTTTTGTGCTTGAGCAACAATTCAATGAAAAAGATGGTGTAACATTCCTGATTTTTTTTTGAATGGAACGTAAAACAAATCAAACGTATTTAGCAGCCCAAACCTCTGCCTTGGAATAATTAGGTTTGCAAATTTTCAGAGATCTGACAGGCTCTTTTCAGATACAGCTGGGAAAGAAGTCAAGCATAGCAGTGTCTTTACACTGCACAGTAAGAATGGGACACTCACTAGATGTCTTATCTAAATGGTTTGGTTTGCAGGACTTCATTACAGGTTTTGGAGAAAAAAAAAAAAGGATTTCTGTGTCTCTATAAATGGTGGAAAGATAAATTACCTTGCCTCTTATCAGTACTTTTTATTCTAATCTAATATTTCTGTTATCATAATTCATCCATTCTGTGCTTATGGGAAACTTATCAAGAATCAATCTTTTCACTTCTATCTTCTCTTTTTCAAGTCCAACACCAGACTGATTCCCCTCTCCTCTGTTTTCTTTCAGTGCCTCCTCATATCCCACTTGACCAATTCAGGTTTTGTCAGCCTTCTTGACAACCATGACCTGAGGTACTTGTGCTCTTTGTGATATTTTAATGGGTTCAACTTCTGCTCACACTCAACAATTCATTAACTTTCAGTTATTTTTTCAGATGTAAGAGCAGTGCTGTTTCTCCTTTTTGTATCTTGTCCTTAGCCTGGCTCTGATTCTACAGGTCAAAAGACTTGTTAGCATGCACGGTGTGTGGGACAAGGGGGGCTTCAGCAGGTGACTGACTTGGTGTCAGTAAACCAGAGAGCATCAGCACATCCCTGCCAGGCAGTCACCTCTCTTTTGTCCCCTTCAGTTTCCTCAGACTGATTTTTAAGGAAGCAACGCCACTTTTTTCACCCCTTCGTTTATGACTCCAGTCCTTTCTGGTTTTGATCTTATTTTGAATAGCAATCGGGAAAGAATATTCAAGCTCATATTCAATGTCTAGGGATTTAGCAAAGTCATGCTAGAAACAGCTCAAAGTAGCTCCATATGAAGTTGAATTCAAATAGTGCTGATGTATTTTTAATTTATGTTTGTGGGAGTAAAAGAGGGAAGGCACTTTATTGTGTAGGTGCGGGTATCTGAAACGGATTTACATGGATATTTTAGTAGATTAATGACAAGTTTTCAGATACTCATAGTTGTGTGGTTGTTTTTAATCTTACAACTGGGTGAACTCTGAGGTCTTGTTGACCTAAGCGGTAGCAAAAATTATGTTTTGAAAGCTGCACACTGTGGAACCTTATATAGAAACACAGACGTCTGGATGATGGCTTGACTTATGGGAATGATGTGATTCTTCAGATTCCTAGGGCGTTTCGTGGTGTAGATGGCTGTTCTGTACCAAGAAATGGATTGTGCTGTCTGCAGCAATGCTACAATGATATTTTCAAATTGTGGCAATGGTCCCACGTTGGAAGCAGACATCCTGCCCACCTCCTTTTGACTTATGGAAGAATGAGGCTGTCTGCTTATAAATGAGAAGTTTTGAGGGTATTTGCTTAAAATCTTTAATTGCAGAGGAGACTCCTTAAGTAACAACTTCTAAGATTTGTCCTCCTGAGAGCCTGAGGAGACCAGTTCCTTTGCAAGTGGGAGATGAGATGGGTAAAGAAAATACCAGGACAGTGTAGGAGATAGCAAGGCAAATGCAAGGTGTCTGTACAGCCCAGCAGAGCTTTCTGTTGCAGAAGGTTAAATCAGCTCTGCATCTCCTGGCAGCTCCATGGGGAGGAGTTCCCCATCCAACACATGAAGGACTCAGCAGCTTTCCAGGGAGGTGCCTGGATGAGGCCTGAGGCCCAGTGTGGCTGGATATTCTGTTCACATCTCAGTACTGTGCTTTTTGAGCTGCACTGCTGGTGGTGAACCCCTGTGTAACTCTCTGTAGGACAGAGATCAAGAACTGAGCAAGGGTAGCTGCTGGGACTTTTCCTCTGCAGGTTTTGCAGCTGTTGCCACGCAGCCAGGTAAATAAAAGCCTGTCTGGGCAGCTGGCTGAGGTCTTCAGGAATTCCTTATTATCTCTCTGAAATTCGTACTAATTCTTTTGGATATTGGTACATAACGTTCTGTGTGTAATTTCACTGCTATGGGAAGGAGAATGTCCTGGTGTTACTCTGCTTGTGCACTTTGTGTTGCTGTGAAAACAGATTGCTACTGATAATAAATATTTCACTTTGTTAAGACTGCTTTTAAAGAATATCAGAAAAGGTCACTATTTTTGAGATTGTATCTGAAAATGTGCATCCAGTTTTGTCAAACTTTTCCTATTTAAGTGGAAAGTTATTTTTTGCACAGATCAGAGGATATTATGAAAAATGTTGATGATTACTTATTTCAAGTGGCAGCAGTCTAGTGACTCACTCTTTCATGGGCATCATTCCCTACATCCATAATGGATTTTGAAAATTGGAGCTGGCTTCTGCCAACAAATGAAATATTAATGAATGCAGGGTTGCATAACACAGTTCTTGCATAGTGTAATTTTTCCAAGGAAATTAAATGACCACCTCTTAAAAATAAACTGGGGGAAATGCTTCATAGTGTTATTTTGCTGTGAACCAAAAGGTATTTGGTGAAATCTTAAATATCTGTGCATTGGTGTATTTGTTATGTACGGGGGCTCTTCAGCTTTGATGCATCAGATGAAACACCTAAAGGTGGATTAAATGATTTATTACGACTGCTGTATTAGTTGTAATCACTTCATCGCACTTTTGAGTGTGGAACAGTTCCAGATCTGTTTAAAAGTATGCACTACACAAGTAAGGGAGTGAGGATGCTGAGGACAGCAGAAAATCAGGAGTTCATCAGCACACATAAGTAAACATTTTCTGGAAAAAATGACGTGGAAACTCTTTTTTCCAGACAGCAGAAAGATTCGCTTGAGTAGTCCTGGGCACTTGTCAATCATTCCATGAATCAATCAAATTGTACTCAGTATGGATTAAATTTAATCTCTCCTTGGTTTCTGCCTAACCCTTGAAATGACAAGACTTTTGTTGTTGTTGTTGTTACCTAAGGCTGTAAGTAGGGATTTGGGTCAAGGCATTCAGCAACAAACTGGGGAAAACAACTGGATTTTCCATAGTCAAGGGAAGGGTAATAAATAATAGCAAAGCCCATGAATCCTCTTTTCCATTAGTGGCGATGTCAGATAAAGCTGCTTAGTGACTCTTGAGGAATGTTACATGGATGATTTATTGCATGTGTAGTTTTAGATGTTAAATGCAATTTTGAAATGTGGTACCTCTACAGACTCACCAAGAGATAGAGTAGAATAGCAGATGAGTTACAGCACTATATAAAGGGAAATTTCTGTATGCCTCTTCAGCCTTCCCAGTTAGTTCTGGGTCCTTTCAGTGAATATGAGCCTCGTTGGCTGCAGAGGCTGACGGGACACTTTGTGGTAACTGGTGAAGTTAGAAAACCCCTGTCTTTGATGATGCACTTGGAGAATGGGTTTCATTTGGTTACTTTTCTCCTGCCCATTTGCTGTTTGACATATGACTATTTATAAGAATGGGCTATTAATAAATTAATTTGTCTACTGTGCATTACAGATACAAAGAGTAGTTATGCTTTTATGAACATTTTTAATAGTGTGGATTCATTTTAATGATGTATAAGGAGGAATATTTACTCTCTGTTGAAGAGTGGGCTAATAATGAATGGACTCTAAACTTCCATCTCTGTTACAATATCCCTGTTGATTTACAAATGCAAACTGCTTTGTGCCGGGAGGTGACTGTCCCTCAAGTTCTTCTTAAAAGCATTGCTGCTCCTCACCCCAGCTACGTTTGCTCCTGGGAGAGGACTCAGCTACTTTTTTATTCTGCTGGAGAGTCACTGCACCAAACAGGGCTGTGATAGAGCGATGAGTGTAGTGCACCTGCAGGCCGGGTGCAGGCACTCACAGCAGCGTGACTCACCCCTGCATCCTCCCAGCCTGGCATTCAGCTGGATTTGCCTCGTGTTTGACTAAGAAATAACCTGCTAGGTTCTAGACAAATGCATCTGCCTGACACTTATTTACTACATGTTTTATTTAAAGCTTTAAGATACATTTATGTATCGTCATGGTTTGCTTAGATCTGCGCTGTGATTGTGCTTTGGCAATCACTTTAAAACTGTGCAATGCAAGGCAATTGAGGAAGAGCACACAGAAATTATTTCAAAAGTGGTTCTTTTTCAAAAGAGCTGTTGAACAGGTTAGTCAGAACCGTGAGTCACTCCAACTGAGTCACGCTTACTTTTTGGTGGCTATAGATTATCTGGTTTTCCTGTTTCTCCACGCAGCTATGAGTAATGCTGTGGTGAGAACTGTATTGCTTTGGAGAATGGCTTTTCCCTGCTCTGCCTGAACACTTTTATGCATTGGGCAGTTCATAAAGTCGTTTTTTGGCCCATTCTCTCAAAACACTCGAGGGGCTGGCAGCAAGATACAAGTGATGGGAAATCTGCCAACTGTTGTGTTGAGGGGAGAGAAAAGAGTGCAAGAGCCCTCCCTACCAACCGGCGGTTGGCACCACTTCTGTGGGGTTAGTAGGAAATACTGGGAGTTATCCTGGTTGGCATTACCTTTTGTGCACCCACAGGGCCTGAGACAGGAACTCTGGGGTAGTTAATCAGAGCAGAGAAGATCTGTGAGGAACAGAAAAACGAGGGGGTGGGAGAGAAGAACAAATATGCCCTGAGATGGTAACTGGGTTGGTGCCTTAATAAGTGTTGGAGCTGAGTTTGGGTGTGTTGGAGGATTTTTTTTTTCTATATTTGTGGTGAGCATGCATCAACACAGCTGTAGTGTTAGGCATAATCCCAGAGCCTTTACAACCATCATCCCAGACACCGAATTAGCAGTGTATGTATTGGCCAAGGGTTTTCAGCCTGGTGGCTACCTAAAATTAGTCTGAAACTGTGTAGGTGCTTAAATGTGGGTTTGAGAGCCTGGATTTGGGTTAGAAAGTGTAGGCTGTAGTTCTTTAAGCTTCAGCAAAGAGAGGAAAGATGCTGTAGCTCTGAATATTCCTGAACATGCCTACATTTAGACTACAGTATTCATTACTTTTTTTTTTTTAGTAAGTACTGTCAGCATTTTTGTTAATATAAAGGCAAGATGTCCTTTCCTTGTAATCTGAAAAATATTTATATGTATTACAGTCAGGTTTTACAGGATTAGTTACTGGTTTTCAATGGCTCTGCTTCTGAGAATTTTTGTAAAGACTCTAATTCTCTCTAAAAATGGATAGCTTACCTAGAAATAGAACTTTTTTTTGTGATTGATATCTTTCTGATTGATGCTGCAGAACTGCTAGATGGAAAATATTATTTAAATGAGAATAAAAATATCTTTCTTATATTTACAACTCTCTGAGTAGTGTGAAACCAAAACCAATTTTCTCTAGTTTATCGAAGGGTCAGGGGACTCACAATTTGAGACAGAAAATGTGATCGTGTCATTAAGAACACTTGATGTGCTTTACAATAAAGGATTTAAATGCTTTAAAAGGGAGAAGTAATTTACACTTATCTTTTGCAATAGATAGAAAAGTGATAAATCTGCTTTCTGCATAAATTTCTTTCCCACGTGGTTTTGCTCCCTTTCAGCAGATCCATACAGGAAATATCCAATTCACAAACAGTTTGCACTGGGATTAAATTTATGTGAAAGATGTCCTTTGTTCAGTGTCAGCAGCTGTTGAAAAGTTGCACAAGGTCTTCCCAGAGAAAACTACTGCTTTCAGACTATTTTTGAACCTTAAAAGCTGTTGCAAACACGGGATGAGAACATATTCCAACACAGAACGTACTGAAAAGGAGAATAGAGAATGCACAACTGAGGGGCTGAGTGCTGCCCTCTGTGCTATAGCACTTTAGGGAGCTGATTGTGGAGACCCCTGTGAGATGCTCTGGGCCAGGAGGAGAGGAGAGGTCTTCTCCAACGTCTTGTTCAGGGAGGTTTGTCCTGGTCTTTGGAAGGCGACCTCCTTGTAGGAGTTGGAAACAACTGCTAAACTTGTCCCCATGAAGATACTGGCTGTTGTTAGAACATTTCTGTGGTGCCATGGATGGTAAATCACCTGTGGCCTGGCTGTGTCAGGACTCAGGTCCTGGTATCTGGGGCAGGAGACTCCGTTCCCTAAGGAAAGGAGATGTCCTGGTGGCCCTGGCACGGGGACACGTCTGTGCACAGGCTTGGGCTCGGTGCTACCTCAGGACACTCCTGAGCCAGGCAGCCAAGCCAGCCCACAAGATAAACACACACACATTAGGCAGGAGGCAGTGCAGCAGGAGAATAAAAAGGCAAGAGCACAGATGGTGTGTGGTTATGTGGATAATTCCTTGACTTTGTAAAGAAATTAGGTCCTTGTTCCAGTGACTGCCACAGCTTTGTCTCTCCCTGAAGTACCACTATACAGAAAATAATCCTTCTAAGTAATGAGAAAATATACTTGAAAATGTGTATAAGACATTTATGCTTTTTAACATGTGCCATTCTCTTCTATTTTCTGTAGGGTTTTTATGCCACAAAGTTGAATATTATGTAACAGGATTTAGCAGTCTCTGTAGAGTGTTGTGACCAGTTCTGTTGCAAGACACAAAGTACTGAGAACGTACATTAGGGTGAAATACAGTTTCCTCTGTCTTTCCCTCAATATAAAAAAACCCCAAACTTTGCTAATTGGGGAAAAAAAAAAAAAAGCCCAAACCAAATCCAACAAAACCAAAGCAACCCGAAATGTAATGGAAGCTAAAAATATTCTCAGACATGGGAAGAACAAACTTGTGTCAGTGCCAAGGATCTGTGGATTGTCCTGGTAAATTAGAATAGTGCATGGTAGGACACCAGCACAGATCATGAGCCTGGATAGAAACAGAATCCAAACAGAGGTGGACTACTTGCTAGCAGAAGAAATTAGAACAGCAAGTGGAACCTGAGCAGGAATTGACCACTGACTGTGGCTGCGGATATTTGGTGGCTCATTCACAGCACTTTGGTGAAATACAGGTGCAGGGGAATATGGTATAACTGATGAGATGTTTCTCACGTCAATGGATCATGATATTAGAAAAGTTAATGGCCTGAATCGGTGGGTTTAAAATGTCACTGACTACACACTTAGTGCATAGTAATTGAGAAAACAACTTGGGGAAGAAAATGTAGGATTGGTTACCATGCACTTTTCATGGCAGAAGTGAGAATGAGCAACTGGAGCTTTATAAACTGCCACAGAAATGGATGAGTTAATGCCCAGAAGACCTCCCTCTGCTGCCCATCATAACTGTGTTTTACATTGGGACTGTTTGCTTATATTTGCTGGATTTATTCTGGATTTTTTTTGTGCCTTCCTATTAAATTCCCCAACGTGAGTTTTCTTTCTTTTGTCCACCACATTATTTTCTTTTCTGACATGTGGACAGCTTTTCCTTTCTATGAGATTTAGATGGCTGGGAAGAAATATTATGTCTGAATTGACAGCCAGGAACAAGTTGACTAAATGCAGTTCTTTGTAGGATTTTTTCCATGGCTGAGAATGGGCTCCAGAAGGGTCTGTGAGAAGTTGGAGATGTCATGAGTTTAAATTTATTGATGCATGTAGCAAGTTCAGAAAAGAGCATATCAATAAACACATTACATTGATTTTGACTCAATGGCATCAGCTTCTTCTCTGACCATACTAGCCCCTGAAATTAATAAGCACTTGGCAAAAGAGTAACAAGATTCATATGTATAGATACTGACTACAGTCAATGGGGTTAAAAAGCTCTCTGTGGGGTCCTGTGTCTTGTACAGTTGTACCTGATGTGTGCAAATGGAGACTCCTTGCTTTTCCCTGGTTTTGGCTTAGGAAGGAATATCATCTTTAGGTTTTCAGGCATTTCAAGTGTTCAGAGAAATGCAGAGTAAACCTAAATCCACTGTTAAGCATACCTGTGTTACTGTCTGAATTCCCTTTTGTTTCCAAAAGAAAAGTAGTTCTGGTTATTTATGATGACACAGGAGACTCAAATTACAGGTTACACTTTTGTAACTGCATTCATCGTTATTCTCTCTCTGAACTTCAGTCAGCATTCCTGGTGTTACACAAGAAGTAGTGATTATTCGGAGTTCTCTGAATGTGATCTAAATGCATAAAGTGGTTGTTAAGTGGCATAATCATAATATAATTGTGTAGTTTTAAATTTCATGTCCTGGGTTAGTTTATACAGTAATAGTTCATAACCTGTCTGTATCAGATTTTCCTGCAGTGCAACAAAAATAGAAAATAGGAAGTAAGCTCTTGGGAAAGAAAATAGTCAGGGGCTTGGAGAGTCTGTCTTCGATACCTAAAATCCAGGGACATGTGGCCACAGGGATCAGTCCTACTGGGCTGTAGATACTGTGGGCAACATCCTTGGGTGGTGTAATCAGCAAAGCTTGCCCCTGGTACAGCTGCCCAGCCCTCTGAGAGCAGCCTGCGGGTGTTTTCTGCTGCTGGTCAGAGGGTAGAAATACCTAATCACAGGTTTTGTAAACTAGAAAGGGGCTAGAGAGGGTTCGTGGCAAATCTGTTTTTAATGTTACCTCTCCCTCAGATATCAGTAGGACTAATCAGGGAGTGTCAGGTGGTGCACAGTGATGCTTGGAGGGAAGGCCAAGTGTCCTCTGAAAACACATAATTGCTGATAATGGAACTCTTTAACAACGATAATTAAAGAAGTGTCTCTGTATGTCACTGAGAATAAGCTCTGAAACTAGACAGCAATTGCTTTAGGTTGGTTTTGATACATGGCTTCTAGATTGGTATTGATCTTGTTTTACATCATTCTGGCTTCTCTGCTCCTGGGAAGATAAAGCTACTGGTGATGAAAGGTACTGCTTTCATCAGAACTGGTCTGCTAGTTACATGGAGGAGAGTTACATGGAGCAAGATCTGCAAAGTTCCTCATAGGTGAGTGCAATACTAAAGAGAGATGTGAAAAAAAGACAAATACTGAAGCCTTTCAGGCGTATGATTCTGTGAATAGATGTTTAGAATTAACATAAACATAAAAATTAAAGATATGTGTGTGTTTTTCCTCATCTTGAAATACTGAGAGGAAAAACCGCTTAAGAATTAGTGCTGTGTTGAGTGTAGCCTGACTTCGGTGTAAACCTGCTGGGAATAATTTTGTCATCAGTGACAGTAGTAAATTATCCGCAGAAGATCACAGCAGCTGACTAGTAGCTCAGTCAGTAACACCCCTGAGGCTGGTACAGCTGGGCTCATCATGCAGCCCTGTGAGTGCTGCATAATGACTCTTGGGCATCTCGGTGGAGATTTTCAGCAGAGCTGATGGGTCTTCATGAAACAACTTGTTCTTTAATAACAAAATTAGAGGCACGGTTCTGTATTTCCAGCTTAGCACTCTTCCTCAGACCACAGGCCTGTATGAAATCAGCTGATGCTGTTTGAGCAGGGCACCTGGAGCGGGGTAGCCTTGCAGCAGAGTTTGGTGTGGGCTCCCTGCCCCAGCAATTCCCTGTGCTGGTGGCAGCTCTCCCACTGCCACCGCTGGTGCTTGCTCAGGTGTGTGCACCTGGGCTGCAGAAACATAACCAAGTTATGGGACTGCAGTGATCCACAGTCTGCACAAAATTGTGTAGTTCCATGGTATTTTTTTTCCCTTTAAAAGAGCAGGGATCTGTGCCTTTTGAGCTACAGGGTGGATGTGCCCCCCATCAGTGCAAACCTGGATGTACTGTGGGAGTGTGTATGGGATTCATGGACTACTGCTTAAAAGACTCGAGCCAGGAATTTCATGCAGTTTGATTGCACACTGAAATCTCTTCAGAAAATATACATATTCACACCCCGAAGGTCTGTGCAGGTGCACAAAGTTTTACCCAACCCGAAAGAAAGGCACCTTATGGAATTTCCCTGGCCTGGATTACGACAGCTGTGTCTGCACCTACGCTCAGCTGGAGTCTCTTCCTGCACGGGCCTGTCAGTTCATTTTGAGACGCACAGCAAGATCAACTGAGTGCTGCTTCCCCCAGGTTCCCCCCTTTCAGATGATGTCCTAATTAGGTCACAGAGAAAATCAAAGATGTAGAAGCTGCATTGAGTGCTCACCAACCGGCTCCTACATGTAATTGCTGTATTTTAGTTTAATTTCTCCTGAGATGTTTGCTGATGTCTTGGAGAATGTTGCCCATAAAAAGGCAGGCTGCTCATCAGGAAAGCAAGTCGGTGAACACATGAGTATTTTGAGCTGCAGTGTGTAGCACTCAGTATTTATCCCTACAAGAGAGTGCATGTGACTCTTCTCTCACATGGCAGCTCCTTGGTTTATACCTCCCAGACTGGAAAATAGCAAAAGTATCCTGCAGGACCACTTTTGAGGAAAGGGCAGGGCACTGGAGCGATCCACAGTGCTAACATTTTGCTGCAGAATGATTCCTTCCCTCACCCCTCAAGAAAATCCTGTGTGTGGGCAGACAACAGACTTGCTAAAGTCAGAAATGAGTTACTGCTTTACAGCCTAAAGAAAAGTCAGAAGTGTGGCCTCAGAAGCAGCAGTGTGACCTGCCAAGGAAGCCTATTTAATCTGCTCCTCAGAGCAGTGAGCTGAATGTGTTCTGTTCGTGGCAGCAAATGCAAACAGGTGGGACTCAGTGCACCTCCTTATTGGTACAGCTTGAGAGGGAAATGAAGGAAGGCTGGAGCACTTCAGGGTATTGTTTCTTGGCAAGAACACACATGCTCCAAGAAAAACAAATTTACTCAATATTTTTATGAGTCTCTCAGCTCAGCCAGGTCTGGCAGGGCTGACTTGACTTCATCCAGAGAGACAGTAGTGGGGAGATCATTCCAAGTTTCCCTTTATTTGGGTAGTGGAACATGAGTAACTTCTTCCCCGAGCTGGAGGGCGTTGCGCTGGGCTCCTCATCCTGCAGTGTGTTGTCACACTGTGCCTCTCGTGTCCCTCCGCAGTGCCCAGAGCAGCTCCCTTGTACATCCTGGCTGCACTGCAAAATGTTATTGCCTTTGATGCAGCAATTCCAGCACAGGCACTTTGGACTCTGTGGGATAACAAATAATAATAAAGAAAATAGTCTGGCAATAAATGCTAATCACACCCTATAGGCTTGCACCGAGTTATTCACTAGGGAGTAGATATTACATGCAAAATACTAACTTTCCCAGAACCTTAGAGAGTTTAGTGTTCTTTGTAAAAGTGTGATTTCTCTTTTAAAATACAGTTCATTTCCCAGTACAAATTCTTTGTTATTCTGTAGTTAGGGTTGAAAGGCCTCATCATTTGTCTGAGTCAGAGACACCCTTGAAAGAAAGCAGTCATTTAGTGAGATGAGCAAATTCGGGAAATTGAGGCAAAGGTCCTGTTCTGCAGGTGAACCCAAAGATGCACAAAGCCTGCAGGGATGTGGGCGTGGAGGGTGTGTGACATTTCAGACAACTGCAGCTTGGAGAGCTGCGCTGTTCCTCCTCCTTTTTTTATGACATTTTGATTGTTGTACTCTCCTGCTCTGCTGAAGCCAGAACTATTTCTGCCCACTTTTGTCTCACTACCTCTCTCCTTTTGCAGACTTACACTGCCTTTGTAAGGCACTCACTGCCAGCTAAATGCTGTTCTGAGCTTATGAACACATGATTTATTTTGAATACGTCTCTGTTCTGTGCAAAATCAAGCTGGATGCTGTGATTCCTGTTTCATTCTACTTCCTGAGCTAGCAGCAATCCTCCTGATGAAACAAACCAAATAAAGAATGGAATTTCTATGGCAATCTCTTTGTCAGCCATAAATAGGCAATTCTATTAGTCAAACTTCTAGAAGTGAACAGCAACATATTTCTGAATCTTGGTATCTCCAAAATGTATGTAGATGTTTTCTTTGGGGTTCTCTGACGTTTTTGTTGTCAGCTAAGGGCTGTCATGCAATGTTTATGTTGGCTAGATCAACACTTGGCAAAAAAGGGTAAGAACAAAACTGGGTATAAAGTGGGAAGCTTTTCTGCAGAGAAAGTGTCTTTTCCTAGACATAGGATTTGCAAAAATATGAATCACTGAAAGTGTTTGGAAGAAATAAGGAAAAACTGATTTAAAAGCCTTTATTTTCCGGATTTCAGAAATAAGTATTTTGATGAATTCAAAATAAAAAATCCTTGAAAGTTTATCCATTCTTCAGTGGGGAAGTTCAAAGTTTACTTCACACATAGGTGTAGCTTTATTTTCATTGAGACTTCAGGACAATGAGAGGCTGGCATGTCATCTGAATGTGGTGGTGAAATATATCTGGCACTGGGAATTTCAGTGTTAAGAGTGATGTTTTATAGCATTACAGCTCTAATTGCCTTGCCTGTCGTTATTGAAAATAAGGAGGTAACAGCAGTTTCAGGTTTTCTCCCTGCCTGGGGCTTAGAAGGAGGCAGAGATGCAGGTTCAAGCACCTTTGGCTCTCCCTTGTGAGGCCAGAGGCTCCTTGCCTGCTCTGGTCTCACCCCCAGCACATGGATGGGTAGGAACTGGGGTCAGCCAACAGGGCCCAAGCCAACATCGCTGTTGAAACGAGTGTTTGTCCCTAAAGACAAATTACTTCCATTTGGTAAAAGAAGAAAAGTTATTGTGAGTCTATTGTAATTCCCCTCTTGTGTTCTCCAGGAGCGGGGTGGCTCTGTTTATCTGACTGGGGCATTGCTCTGAAACAGGTTCCTGAGTCTGGCTGGCCTTTACCTATGTGCATTTGTTATTACTCTGCCTGTTTTACATGAAATTTCATTTTCTTGAATGCTTTCACAACCTTATGGGTAGAGACTCTCCATTTACACTGATCAAGTGCTGGCTTTAAAACTAGTGGAAGTTTGTGAGCGAGCTGCAATGTAAAGTGCTTCCCTGAAGGAGATTTAGCAATCTCTGTTCAGCACCAAAGCCCAGACAAACCACAGAAAATTGATGATGCCTAAACTTGGCCTCAGTCCAAAGCATCCCTGTCTTACAAACTGATCTTCAGTCAGGTTGTCTTCCCAGTGATAACATCAAAGCCCAGCAGTGTGTGTGTACTGGGAATGAATTTGCAGAGAATTAGACCTTGACTTGTGCACCCACAAAGGGAGAAGTCATGTTTGTAAGAGCTCCCGTTCTTGTGGGGTGTGTGTAGGTACCGAGTCCTTTAAATTCTACTCCAACCAGGCTGTGATGCTTATCAGTGTAAATTTGTGATAGAATTTAGTGATTCCTCCATTATACACTTGAAGTGCTAGCTGTGAAGCCAGCCTAACCATTCAAAATCAAGAGTCAAGAGTCAAGAATTCACTTAAGTGTTCTGGAATAAATCCCTTAAAAATAATATCACTTATTTTTGATGACACTCTACCTATTGAGCATGTAAACTAAGCTTTTATTCCCCACAACATCTAGAAGAGTACCTTTGTTCAGTTTCTGTCCTGCAAATAGAATAGCAGCAAAAAATTTTATATTTGTATGTCCAGAGCAATAGAAATGGAAACAGGAGGAGAAAAAATTTGAAATTTCAATTTCAAGGTAGGATTTAATTACTAACCATTAAATTAAGCTTTTCTGTTCATCTCTCTCTCACAAATGAAGGGCAGAGGTCCCTGCAGGCTGGCTGTGATATTCTGGTCCCCAGGCAATTCATGCCATTCTCCACACTGATAAATATGTACAAATACAAGAAAGAGCCGAGCAGGCAGTGTGTGTGAGAGGTGGGGAGGCTGGGACGAGGGGAAGGTGCTCTGCGCTGTCAGCGCCGCTGGTGAAGAAAAGCCATTGTCAGGGCTGTGATTCTTGGCTGCCACTGCTGCCTGGGAAATGTGTGTCAACACCACGGAGAGGCACAAGCTGCTGCTGCGGGGAGGAGGAGGAGGAGGAGGCGCCTCTCTTTATCCCTGCTCGGCTTGATGCTGGCGTCTCAGAGATGCCTTTGTCACAAACAGGAGTGCTCGCAAGGCGTTGTCTGCGTTGCTTTCTCTCCCACAGCCCAAACAACAGCAACAACAAAAATTCCCGTCTCTGCTACGTAACAGTGAGATTGTTTATTTGTCGGGTTGTTATTTTTCTTTTTCTTTGTTGCTGTAAGATTTCTGGATGATCCAAGAGTGTATTCTCTGGATTTGAGGGGTGTTGTTGGAGGGGGAATTCCACTGCTGCCTCAAACCCGGCAGTTTGCAATATCCTGAGCTGACCCTGCTGAACACATTACATCAGGTCAGAAACATTTTGTTGCAGGAGCACAGCAGCCTATTCCTTTCCCAGGAATTGTTTCATCTACTGCTTGCTGTTAGCTTAATAACCTCTTCCTACCTGAACTGTCCATTCTGCCAGATTTTTTTTTTCAAAAAATCTTTTGGGGTTTGGCTGTGAGCTGAGCATGTAAGAGACCACTGAACAAGAAAATCTCCAGACAGCTTAGCTGGGCAACCCTATCTGTAAAAAACCCCCCTGCATTTGATGAGTCAATTACAGAGAGCAAACATTTAAAGGACAGAACGCCAGATTTGTTTGTAAACCTAAGCCTTTGTTAACAACACTGTTACAACTAGAAAAGATGATGATCACAGTCTACCTGCACCCCTGCCTGGATGCTGGGCGCTGCTGGCTGGGCTCTGTGAGTGTTGTAGGACTGATCCCTGTGGTTTCTGGATTATGAGCATGTGCAGAGCAGCCCAAGGTAGAGCCGTGCATGCAGAGTGAGCACACAGAGACGTGCCTCGCAATGCCATGTTTGTGCATGTGTGCCTACAATTGAGGAGGATACAGGGAGCCTGCCTGCCTTGCTGATTTATCTGATGTTGTCTTGTTTCTGTTTCAGCATTCAGGATAAGTCCTTCAACACGACAGCTTTAGCAGAGTAAGTGAACACTTTAAAGATGTCCTTATTTTTAAACAAGAATGATGAGTTTAGTTAGCATACAGAATAATTGTGAGTGGTATGTGAGGAGTCCCAAGCTATTTGTCATATATTTTGTTTGAGTTTTCTGTGATCTAAATATATTATTGACTGTATGGGAAGGATTGCATAAAGGAGCTGCCTTTAAATGCTCTGTGACTATTTTGCAGTGAAATACCTTTTTTGGGGGAGAATATATGCTGGGTGCACATGCACATGTTTAAGTGCATGATTTTCAGTGTCGGATAAACCTCCTGCCAAAATACTGCTCATTTCTGGTGCTGATGATCCTGTCAAACACAAGCATGTGTCTTTTCTAAGGGCACATAGTCTGTACTTACCACAAGCATCGTTAGGAAAAAAAATAATCATTAGGAAATATTTTGAAAAATCCCTATATGTTATTTAGATAGGGCAAGTACCAAAAACGTCATTTCTTTGTTATCATTTTGATAAACTCCTTAGATGGCCTTTTGTATATTTCATAGTCCTGAGGATGTATACGTTGATTTTTCTTGCTGTTTTACAGAGAAAACAGAACCAGGGGGGACATTAGAAAGTTAGAAAAGCAAACCCTCTAGGAACTATTGCAAATGAAACGTCTTTGTCTTATTTTAGTCTTATTTTAGTCTAAACCACTTCAGTACTGGTGTTCTGGGCATTTTTATTTTGTATGCTTTTGATTGTTTCAAAACCTTTTGGGGAAGATTCTGCAGCAGAAAGGAACCAAGCTGTTTTTCAGGAGGAAAATGATGTATGGATTTGTTTGTCTATTAGGTGAGTTTCACACTGCTAAAATGCTCATAACCTAAAACACCCTAGCTGGACAGTGAACTGTTTGCTGTGGGGACAGGGGACATACTGAAAGCAGGCCAAGTTGTAATCATCTGAGCCACCCCTAAGTGTTGTCATAACCTCTACAGGAAAAGTAATATTTCAAAGGGATCTGAAGAATTTTGCTCTCTTATATTGCTTTGCTTTACTTGCTTATAATTCCTTGCTTTATTTAATATTTAAATTCAGTCACGCCTTTTGTGTGACTGGGACAGATATGGAAAGGTTGAACTGAAGCTTATAAATCATGGAGAGGTTTTTGTTTGCTTGTATGATTGTTTGCTTTAATTTCCTGTGTTCCTGTTAGTTAAGTGATGATTTGTGGTCTGTAAAATTATGGGTTGCTCCCCCTTCACAGAAAAAATAACCAGATTACAGATAATATATTTTTCTTTTTTTTTTACTCCTTCCCTTTTCTCTGTCCCTAAGTACATCCATTGTTTCCTGTAGAGATTCCTCTGGAGCAGTCACTGCCCCACCCCTGAGGTTTCTGGGACCTGAAGGTGATGGCTTTTCTCTGTGGGGCTTTGTGTTAGACCCAAGCTGGGAGTGTGGTGGCAGCCGTGCCTTGGGGAGATGAGAGGGCGTTGGATCACCCTCATTTCAGCTGCTGCTGGTTCTTGTTTGTAGGATTTCATGTTTAATCTTCTATTTCCAAACAAAGGCATAGAAAAGTGTTTTTAGAAAAGCAGCTAGTGAACGACGATATCCGAACAGCATTGTCCAATTGAACAAACTTGGTTTCCAGAGTTGCCTTCCTTAGGTCTTGTTCGGAGCTGTCCCCCATCACCTGCTTTTGAGAACTGCTGAGGACACACAATTCTTACTGCTTTCAGCACTTGCTGTTTGTGTTGACCATCTCTGAAAACAAATGAAAATAGATTTACTTTAATTTAGCAGAAGAAAGAGCCTGCCATGCAAATCAAGACATCCTCATTTATGATTTTCTGTCTTTATTTGTGACAAAGGCAAAGCCAGGGGTTCCTGAGTGACATAAAGCCAGTGGTACAGCACTTTCAGGAACATTTCTCTGGACAAGATGAGTGCCTGAGGGTGCAAAGCTCCCGGCAAGCCATGCATGCAGCTTGGTTTGGGAGCTGTTCACGTGAGCATCTGAAAGGTCAAGGCAGCAAAAGGGAGCAGCTTTCACTCTGTTCTGAAATGGCTCCTGTGGGAAGGTGAAAATGGAAGAAAGTTAAAGAAGCTGGTCCCATTAACCCAGAGACCCTGGAGGCAACACAGAGACAGTACTACCCAGAGTCAGAGCAACACTCCATCCAGGCTGGGATCCCATCTCTGACCTGACTCTGGCCCATGCCATAAGACCAATAATGTACTTACTTTTAAGAGATATCCCTCAGTCAGTAGCTGGATTGGGCACTGAAGGGAGAGGATTCACATCACTGGTTTTGTTAAAAGACAGCTCCTACCCAATGTAAGCCTCAACCTGTTTAGATTTCTGACCTGAAGTTGTTGTGGCATATTCTCTGGTGGTTTTGGAGTGAGGAAGACGCTGCTGCAGTTTTTTGGTTGGTGGGAATTCTCTCTCCTACACGCCCACAAAATATCGAAAAAAACTTGCCAAACTCTCAGATATCACTCTACCTATTAAATACTGCTAAACCTAGAGAGCAAGGTTTACAAGTTACTGGTGAGAGGAAAGGAGGGTGTGCATGTTTGTTTTGATATGTGCAGCCAGGTGGCGTGAACACAGGAGACACATTCCTTTAAGAAATCAAGGTAAGAGCACTCCATGCTTTAATGATAGATATTTGCATTATATCACAAATTCATCTTTTTGAAAGTCCTGCTATGGTTCTAGCCTCAAGCACTGCCTTGTATGAGCGAGCTCTCAGTCTCCTGGTCATTATTTACTCTTGCACAGACAAAAATTTCTGTTGGAAATTTTAGACTGTGTTGCTTCTGAACCTCCTCAGGATCTTTTAAATTTCGTCTCGGTCATTGTATTCTCTGACTCATTATTGCTTATCTTTCCTATCTACTGCCATCCAGTTACTCAAATACATTTTGTCACACTCACTTCTGTTGTTTATAAGTTGTGTCTTGTTTTATGACTTCTGTCAGTTGCTGGATGCTGAGTTAGGACCTCTGCCTCTCGAGATCACCTCCTTACAGCCAGCTTGGCTCCCCCAGCTAAGAAGAGTGCTCCTTGACAGGACTTGGCTTGGCCACTGAACCTGTGCTCAGCCATCCATTGTCCGTCCAGAGAGTGCTCTCCATTGCCAAAGTGATCTTTCAGGATTGAAGGCTGCCAAGTGAGGTGACTGCTGAGAGGAGGGGGTAGCAAAACTGGTGGCAGAGCTGCTTCCTCCCACCTCCTCTCTCTGAGGCACACCCAGGAGGGAGAATTTGTCCCTTTAGGGGGTCCCTGGACTTTGCTGGCTGTGGCTTGGCCCACGGTGTGCGCCTCACTTGGGGTGGCACCTTCTCCTGTGTCTGTGCTGGGAGCTCTGTCCATCCAGTGCTGACCTTGCCACTGTCTCCTCACGAAGCATTTTCTTTCTGTTGTTTCCTCCCTCTAAAATATTCCTTCTAGCTCTGCAGCCAGGTTCCTGGTTCCTTTCCCACTGGGCTTCCTCATTCAAACGCCCAGTGCTTCCTGTGTCCACCCCTTGCTGTTTCCCATGAGGCAGTCAGGTCTTGGCCAGAGGGGAAGGTGTGACTGGAATCCAGGGGCAACCAGATTTCTACAGTGAATTTTTCCATTTTGCACATCAAGCCCTGTCTTCCATCTATCAACCCACTTTGCTGTGTGGGGAAAGCTGCACTCATTGCAGGAATATTGTGTGGTCAGGGGGATCTGCCACTGTAGTTCTCTGCTTCAGTTGTGAGCAGCAAATGCTTTCATGCATAAGCTGATGTATTCAGGAAGTGTAAACACTTGAGTGGCCCTTTAAATATTTTCTGCTGCAGTCTGACTTTTGATATAGACACCAGCAGAAGACTGGTGGGGAAGAGGAATATATTAAAGCCCTTGCCATCAAATTGCAATGCAGAGCCATGAATGTGTCACTTAATGTACTCTCTTCTAAGTGGGGCAGTTCTTCTCAAAATTTAACAAGTCAGCAAAAGTACAGGCTGGTTCCCCCATAATGAAGAGATTCCTCTGCCAGAAAACTTCAAGAGATCCAGGCCTCCTTAGTGTCTGTGCCCTGTGAGTATGAACTGAGGGTGAGGAGAGAACCCCAACTACCCCAGCAATGCCAGGCTTGGTGTTTGCTTTTTTTAGGAGTGCATGCTTATGGATGCATGTTTATTTGAAGAATGACTGCTCATGGGCTTTGCAGGTTAAATCATCCTGCAAAGTTCAGCCAGGCAGCCACAGTGTCATGTTCAGCTCTCAGTGGTTGTGGTTTGGGCTATTTATCCAGACTTCTCTTTTGATTAGGCAGCTTTAGGACGCTTCATCTGTTTGTAACTTAAAGGAAGTAATTGATTATGATTGTTCAGGTATCTTAAAAAATAGTGCTAGTTCACTTTTTAAGACTAACTCTGACTTCTTAATTTAATTGGGGATTCTTTTTCCTGCTTCACAAAGGGTGGCTGCTCTATCATAGTTAATATTTTTGTGAGTTTGGGAGAAAAAACATCCTGAGTTGTGTCAAATTATTTTTGAGGTTAATGTGAAGTATACTATAAGCAATTAGAATACAAAAATTATTGTAATTTTCCTGTGTTTTTTATGGTAACATCTGAATTCCTTGTAATTATTTCCATTTGTCTGAAAATGATATACCAAATTGTGCACACTTAACATCTCAAATTCTCTTCTTCCTCTGAGATTTGGACTATCATGGAGTAGCTATGGCAATAAATGACCCTAACTAAAGCGTGAGGAGAAGAAGAAATGTGTTTATAGTTTGAGCTGCACTGTAATGTTATTAAAAGCCAAGTTTCTGCAGCTGGCAGAAAATCAGTAATTATCTTGTATTCATTTTCAAGGTGTGACGGGTATTCAGACTCTGTGCATGAAGATCAAGCAGGCAGTTCCAGTCCCAGGTACTCTCCTGTAAACTTTGTCTGAAATCCATTGGCAGCAAATGAAGCTTCTGTTAAACCATCAGAAAGAAACCTTTATTCTCAAGGGAATGCAGAATTTCTGGGGTATTAACTGCAAAAGCTGTTGGTATTTCTGAGAAATACGTACTTATTTTGTGTATTTTTGTGTGATGAATATGAAGATTAATTACTATTGCTATTATATAAGTAAATATATTACGGTCTGTATTCTTAACTTCACATCATACTCCTGTCATTCAGATGCAGCCGTGATGCTTATACACTGAATTTTACTGTACAGCAGCTGGTACAAAGCAGTAGTAAGCAGAGTTTTCCAACTGTGTGAGGATATGCTCATTGCTGAATGTGTCTGGGGAAAAAAAAAAGTCCTTCAAACTGTAATTTAACTGAAGTATTCTTGAGGAATGCCTCTCTCATGGCTATGTTGGTACATATTCATTGCTAGGGTATGCAACTTAACTTTTCAGGAAGACTTTAAAATCAGAGGGTACCTTAAAATTAGCAACACTTCTGTACGTTGTTGGAGTGCCCGAGGGCTATAAAGCTGTAACTATAACAACTGCCTTGGAGCACACTTGCAGAAGGCATGGGCAGCAATGGTGTTCAACTCCATAGGCACCCTGCAAGCATCCATCTGGATGCTGATGGGCCACAGATGGAAAGTGAGTTTGGCAGCTCAAAATCCTTAGGAGAAAACATTGAACTAGCAAGTTATGCTTTCTGGAAAAAAAAAAAAAAATTCAGGGAGATATAATTCAATAGCCCTCGACTCCGTCAGCTGTGGAAGTTTCACACCAGGAGAGAGGTACTCTCCCAGCCAACCATCAGGATGCTGCCAGCTGAAGCTAACATCTGAAATCCCACCTGAAATCTAAGCTAGAGGCAGGGATTTTGGAGCAGCAATGCTGCCCAGCTCACGCTGCCAGCTCCTCAGGCAGCCTCGCCTTCTGCATTGCGGTAACTCGGTGGTGCCACGGAGAAGCTCCCAGGGGAGGCAGGAGACCAGGCTAAGGCTGGAGTGACTGGGTGTGCGGACACAAGCAACATCCCCTTGGAGAGAGCTTGCACATTGTAGTCTGGGTGGGGATTGTAAACTGTCCCAGATCCCAGGTTAAGCATCCATGAGTAACAAGGTGAGGTGTCTGTTCAAGCCACGAGGTCTGCTTTTACACAGGAGAATACATCTCTGCCTGTTCAGACCTTACTCTGAGTGACTTCCTCCTTCCCTTTGTGCAGTGGCCCTCGAAGCCAGAGACCATCAGAAGGGAAGTGTGTTGTAGAGAGGAATTATTGTCTGTGATGACATTTTTGTGAGATTATAGTTTACTTTGAATCACTGGGTGGGGGAAGACTTCTGCATGAAAAGGATGGTTTCAGATTTTATTTGGGGAATGTGAACTGTAGGTCTGAAGCCCGGAGTGCCTCTAAAGCTAACATTTAAGTAGCTCCACAGCTGAGTGTGTCATAATGCTAACAGTAGTTAGATCCACTACTGTGTGTAGACCACTAAACTTAGTAAGAGCAATATGCCATAAAATAGCTAAGATCTTGTTGCTCTTCTTCCTTCATAATGTTTTGACAGGTGTCTGAAATCCTGCCTGATGCATTTCAATTTTATTTTCTTACAGAGACGATGATAACAAAGAAAATTACCCGGATAACTCTGCTGTCTTAGAGGAAAGGCAGCTGCCTTTGCAAGACACTCAGAAGCACAAGCAGCAGGTTGTAATTGACTGCGCTCTAAAGCCTGAAATGGGCAACTTAAAGCTGAGGAAACCTAAGCCCATTGCCAAGCTAGAAAATGGAAAAAGCCATGAGGAAAGTCAGGTAAAGAATTAAACTTACTAGGGGTAGGCTTGTGGCACAATGTCTGAGCAACTTGTGAAATGCGAAGAGGGACTCCCTGGTAATTCATGGTGTGATTTGAGACTCCACAATAATCTACCCTGGTTTCCAGGGACCTGCAGTCTGCAACCCTCCTGTAATTACAGTTTCTTTCAGCCAGGGAATTACAGAGAGGGTTGTGCTGCAACTGCTTTCAGGAGTGAGTGGAGAGCATAGCTGAAGGCGTGCAAATATTTCTCCTTAATTTCCCTGTGTTTCCTTGTGCCAAATGCAAAAACTAGGTAGCTACAGCACTAGATTAGACAGTTTCTGTTTTGTTTATTTGGTAAAGGATCTCTGACACTGCCATTTTGGCTGCAAATAGAGAGATTTCATGGTTTTCCTTCATCTTGATTTCCATTTTTCTCATATTTAAACAGTAAGTCCATACCAGTGCAGTAGCATACTGGTAGCAGTGCTATCCCCCACCATCTTTCTAGGCTGCGCTGGGGGGAGCAGAACTGTAAATTTTCTAAAAGGTGTTAAGAAAGACTAGAAATGAGGAAGCTTCTGCTGCTCTATCTGGAGGTACATTTGCTCTGTTGACCCTAGAATTCCACCTCTCAGCAGCTGCTGAAAATGCCTCTGTTCTTCCCCGGTGCTTCCCAAATCGTGTTGTATGTGTGGTGTAAGGGGTAGAGCTCTAGTGCAGATTTAACCCTCAGCTGGAAATATTCTCATATCCAAGAGAGTTTATATTAATATTGGTAGATTTGTTGGTCTGCAGTAGGCACAAGGCCTGACATCTGCACATACAGATGTCTGTGTTTACATAAAATTTGTGCATACACAAATAGAGATGTGTGTATTTCCATCTCTTCTTTGCTGTAAAACGTATTTGGCTGCTTTTTGTCTCTCCTCCCTTCTTGTTTGTGGGTAGAAATTTGCAGAGCCCTTTCTGAAGGGCTTCAAACCTATGATAGACTAGGAATTATTTTGGAGCAAGTTTAGAATGGGATTTCATCATTTTAGACAGAATGTTTTACCTTCTAAGAGAGAACTGTCCTTTTGATTCCCTGAAGGAAAATGAAAAGCAAATGGTGTTATCACAGTCTCTTTTGGAATATCAATGCCAATCTCTTGCCCAAAGCTTCCTGCCTGTTCTTCTGGAGCTCATCCAGAAATACAGCAATAACTGGGGCTATTTTTTTGTGACTGTACTGCATTACTGGGAAATATTATTTAACCTGCAGAGAGATGAGGTGTGCATGTTTATCAGCTGAAGAGAAAAAGTGATGGGAATTTTGCTCTGTGAAGAGCAAGTGGAGGCAGAGCAGGAAGATGAATGATGAGGAAGCAGCAAATGGGGCAAGGTCTGTCTCATAGGTCATCTGTTGATTTTTTCAGCCGCTTCTGAGCGCCCTGTGTGTGCCCTGCCTGTGCCCCTCACCCAACAAAAGCCAACACAGCACAGATTTGCTGCTCTGTGGCATTTTACATGGCCTCAAGGGGTTAACTGGAAATGGTGAAATTCTTTCGTGGGAAACTTTTTGAGTGTAGAATTAGACTGCCATAAAATACCAGTGTGACTTCAGCATGCAGCCTCTGGAAGGAAAAACAGTGCCAGGCAGATAACTTTCACATGACTCAAGGGCTTGGCTTAGGAAAGACAGAAGTGATGAAACTCTGTAAGTGCGTGGACATTCCTTGGTGAAGCCCCTTGCCACCAAGCCACTGGATGGGAGAGATGATGTATCCCCAGGCAGCTGACAAACAGCACTTTCTCAGCACATGCATCTATGAAAGAAAACTGGGATGCACTGCACGTCATCATTAAACTGTTCATCCTTGTTTAGCTGAGATTATTGACAGAGTGCTTTTTCAGCAGCCTCCTTGCTTCCCCAGCCTGACTTCTCTGTGGCATCAGAAAGAGTGACAGCAGAGCAGTGACAGAATCTCTGTTAAAGGTGTTGCTCTGATAAGCCAAGGAACTGTGTGCTATTCACTCTTATGCGTTCTAAGCCCATGAGCTGCTTTTACTGAGAATTGTCCCTTGAAAATTAGAAGAGGCTATTGGAAGATGAATAAGTTTGCTGTGTGTGTTGGAAGGATTAAAGTCTGTTTGGATGGGAACCATTTTTGTGTGCCTTTCTAGTTGTGAGGATCTGTTGTAGAAAGGTCACGGAGAGGGAACAGACAGCTGTGATCAAGCAGAGGAAAGATGGCCAGCTTGAGGATTTTGAGCTTCACAAGGCTCTTGGCTGAAGTGGGATTCCTGCGCCTCTGATATTTTTGGCATAAGTGTAGCCCTGTGGTCATGTGCCTTTGGTCTTCACAAAGAAAAGGTTATTAGATTTACACTGATGATTAAAAAACCCAAGTGTAATAAAAGAGCAGCATCAGGTGACATCACTTGACCACTTATCAGATGACAAAATGTCACCAGAATAAAGCTGTACTTTGCATGTTACCTGCAGTTATTTCCCTGGGGGCAGGAGCTGGCTCTGGAGGCAGCTGTAACCTTTCCAAACAGAGTATGGGAAGAGAGGAGGCTGCTGGAATGTGACTGCAGTGCTGTACTCCAGCTATTTGGTTTCATCTTTCCCACAGTTCCATGAGCTTCCTTAGCAATTCTGCAACACCCATCTATAGGAAATCAAACTAATTAGGATTTATTTGACTTCAAAGGTGAGGAAGCATATGCCCAGAACGTACTCGAGGGAGTGAGTGTGAGAACAGATGGTGAAAATAGAAAGTCTGCTTTCCTTGCCCATTCCTTTCTCCTGTCACACACCTTTGGTGCACAGTCATGAGTATGGATTCTTGAATGAGTCGTCCTCAAATTCCCTATTGATACTGGGACATAATTACAAAAGGACACCAGATTTCCTAGCTAAGAGGCAGAGACAGTAAAAGTTCAGTTTTAAAGTCTTATTATCAAGGTAAATGGCCATAAAAATGAAACGGTGGCTTGGCAATCAGTGCCTGGAGATGAGAATACTGAAAACTGCTGAGTTAAGTTTTGTATTTTGAGTATAAATGAAGTGTGCAAAATGCTTGGATGTCAAAGAACTTCCAATAATTTGACACCGAAATTGTGATTTTAAGTGCACAGTAATCAAAAAGCCAGTGCTGATGTTGACACATCAGCTGCAAAAACGCATAAACACATCAGGCAGTCTGCAAGTTTTGCTTCAATTCCTGGGTATACTCTGTTTATGTTTATTATGATGCAACTTCATTGTAGAAGTCACTCTCTTTAGTGAAAAGGAAACAAAAATGCAGTAGAAGACGGGGTTTTGCTGTAGGTGCCTGTAACACATCAGAATTTCACTGCTCTTTAGAAACAGATTCCAACAAGGGTGTTTCCCTGGTGTTACTTGTTAACACCCTAACGACATGATTTTATGAGCAGCACCAAAGACACAAATGAGGAGAAAAAATACGGAAAAACCCCAAAGCTGCCCAAGTCCCCAGACATCCAGCCTGAAGGCAAGGGCTTATTGCCAACACGTGCTTTTGTCCTCAGCTTTCCCCTTCATCCAGCAGAGAGCACCTGGAATTGCCATGCTCTCTCCGCCCTGCAAGTTCCCATCTGAACAGTCCTATCCAAACTTTTGACTTTCATGCATCCAACCAAGCTCTGAAACTGCAGCAAACTCAGGTACATTGCTTTAGCAGGGAAGGGAGCTCTGTTGTTTTGCAGAGCACATTGTATTTTAATTTTTTAAACAGACTAAAATATTGGATTACAAAAGCTAATAAAGAGGTAGGAAAAAAAGTCCCACTTTAATTATCACATTTTCAAAGATCTTTGCAATGCAAAGGAAATATTACAACCCATTTCATTGGTAAGTGAACTAAGATGTGCCAAACATATCTTTACACAGACCTACAACTGGTTTTCAAAAGCTTGGAGTACAATGGATACTTTTCTCATTCCTGTTGTTTTACTCAGTTTTTTGGACTAAATTGCCTTTTTTTATTTTCTGTGTAGCAGGTTGAGTGATGTGACTTTTTTCCCCCTCATTGCCTTTCCCTCCCCCCAGAGTAAAACTCTATTCATAAAGCTACACATATCCTAGGGAAGGGAAAGAGGAAAATGGTTAAAATTTACGTATCTTATTTAGGTGAACTGTGCTTGCCTTTGCCAGCCAGATTTTTTTTTGATGATGACCAAGTAATAAAATCTTAATAATGTGTGAGTAAATAATTTCAAATTAATTCTTTGTATAGAACCTCTTAGCTCTGAAGCTGACATCTGTCATTTAAGTAATAAACATAAAAGTTACAGTCTGCTTTGGTTTCAGAAGCTGTTTTCCAGTGAAATTACATACTACTTTGTTTAGAACCTCGTATCTTCTGTGTTCTCCAGTTGTTTCCAGAGTAATACCAAAAAATAACAAAGATCCTCGACCAGCATCTGGTCTCATGGAGCATTTTTTTCCTGAAGCAAAATATTTAGCTAGGATTGGATTGGTACTGACAGGGCGCATTCAGCTTTTCTTTCTTTTTCTCTTTGTGCAGGAGCTGGAGTGTGCACTGCCAGGCCTTTCAGAGTGGCAGGGGAAGGCTGGATCCTCAGCTAATAACTATGCACAGAACGTGGCTTTGAAATGCCAGGAAGCAGTCGTGAGATTCCAACCAAGGTAACACTTGGGATAACACAGCACACTTCACTTCTGATTAACTGTAGGAAAGGCTAATTCATTTGCTGCCTTCTGCATAAAATATTGAGGCTCCTGGCTCTTGATGGCAGTGGATTCTATATTTATACCTCTAGGACTGTTTGGAGAAAGCAAAAGGGATAGAGATAAGATGCAAATTTCATCATTCTTTAAACCCCTTACATCTGAGGCAGAAAGAACATCCTTAGTTTAGAAACTTCAGTTCCTCTCTGCCAAGTTTCAAAAATACTTCTCTTCTTTTCCCCCAGTGCTGAATTGCCTCTTCTTCTCAGAGCTGCATCCTCTGAGACATGGGGGTGGGAACCTTCACACCTGATTACAGCAAGGGTATCCGTTCATGTGCAGTTTAGACTTTGGGTGCTGTGTCAGCTGGGCTTGTTCTGGTGCTGGAAGGGCACTGTTTGTTCAGGCCTGGCATTAACTGAGTCCTGAGGGCAGGTAACTCAGGTGGTGATGAGGTAACTCAGCTCGGGTAAGTATTGGAAAGTTTCTACTTTCGTCCATCATGGCCACGCAAAAGGCTAAAAATGGGGTTTCAGGTCACCCAAGTGACCAGTGAAGGTGTCCTAAGGATAAGATTTAGTCCTTACTAAATCTGGGGGCACTGCTTTACAAATTTCCCATGTTCAGGTGCTGGTTTGGCTCTGCTTTTCTGTGCGCAGTGTTTTTGTCAAGTGAGCCAGGTCTCTGCTCGGTCTTGATGTGCATGACAGCCTTGGTGCTCTGTGGCAGTCTCTGGCTCCCTTTGGAGGGTCTGCAGCAGCAGCAGTCCGTCTCAGGGATGCTCAGTGGCTCAGGGCACAGCTGGCTGACAGCTAGAGCTCACTGGCTCCGGCTTTGTTTGCAGTCAGGAGTGGGACGGCAGTGGCAGCTGCCATCCAACAGCACTTTGGTGCTTTATGTGACATTAACTGGTTGCCTTCTCCACTGCTTTTAGGAGGCAACATAGTAAATGATCTTAATTTGTGCTCTCAAAGGAAGGTTTAGCAGAATGAAAGAGCATTTAATTAGCTTGGACAATAAAGTGCTTTTGCCCTCCAATGCTTGTAAGTGCAATTGAAACACCGCATTAGAAGCACAGGAAGTGTTTCTAATTAGGAAGCCTGCCTTCTCTTTTTCTGGAATTCTTATGCAAGGCAAGAATTCCCTTGGACTTCTTGTAAAGAGGAGCTCACTGAGTGTGGTATCAGGCAGTCAGACCCACCCAGTGGCTCTGCTGGTGGCATGTTTGTGTTTGGGTAGGTAGTAAAATAACTGGGTAATTTTGAAAGGAACGTGATGAAAGACACACGGACTTTAAAGATAAGAACTAGAGCGGAGTGTGCATTAACAAAACAGCAACCACAGCTGTGAAAAATGGACTTCACTTTCCTAATAATTTTTAAGAAATAGGTTTAATAAAAAAATAAGAAAATTAGGAAACAGATTAAGCAAAAGGAAGTATGGCTGGCCGGGTGACTTGGCATTCAGCCAAGTCCACAACCAGCTATTTCAGAGGCTTTCTTTAAATACCCTTTCTATTGAATCATCTGTTGAATATTCATATTTTTCCTTAAACTAGTTTCCATGTTCCAGGAACTGTTTTGCATGGTCCCTCCTTGTGTCTGCCTTTTTAGAACAGGTGTGTTTCTGGGCTGTATCTTCATTATCACCTCCAGTTTGGGCCTTGGTCCATACTTTCTTCAGATGGTGGATGCTGATAGTTGGTATCTCAATAGCAGGGTCTTCTTTACATGTTCACTGGATGTTATCCCGACCAAACACACAGTTTAAGCATACTATATCAACTACTGCCACTATGCCTGATTTTCTTTACTAATAGCAGAAATAAAAATTTATATCCTTACCACAGTGTTATTAATCATATAGCACACGTCTTGCAAAAAGCCAACTTTATAATATATACTTACAACAGCAAAGTTCCCCTGTCCACTTCAAGAATTTGGCCTTTTTAGTCTGCCTGGTATTAAACCATTTTTCACTATGCTGTTAATTCTTGTTTAACACCATGGTAGCTCCTTAGAAAGCCTGCTACCCACAAGGTCTAAATCTATTAGGTAATGGTGCCTGGATTTATCATTCTAAGTGCTGTGAAAGCACAGTGATCAAATATCCGTTCTGGCCACGTTTCAGTTTGATTACATTACAAAAAAAAGTAGGTGACTTTACTCTCAAATAAGGAACTTTAAACAAAGAGGGGAGGGGAGGGACACACTGCTGCAGGGGTGTCCCTACACCCCTCTCTCTGTATATCACATGTGCAGGGGGAGGACAGGAGAAGAAGGATTTATTTCTGTCTCAAATGAAGGATGAAGGTAGATTGTTTCTAGTGCATCCTGTTGTTACTTCTGCTTTAACTTAATTACTGCTATAATTAAGTTATAGCTATAATTAAGGGGGCTATAGTTCTGCCATTAGTCTCATTGGGGATTAAGGGTCTAAATACCTCTGAACTCCACAGAGGTTTTTAAGAAATCTGTTCTGGTGAGGCAGCTAAAAAAGAGATCATTTTAACTTGTTTCAATATGGATTAAAGACAGCTGAAACATGAAAAACTTTTCAGTACAGTTCCTGTTAAGCAGAAAAATCTAAGTTTAGGATATCCTAACAAGGGATGCTCATAAACAGATGTGTGACAGAGAAAAACAAACCAGACAATGCAAGAGCAACAGTCCACAGAATCTTGACTTAGAAGTGTGTATTGTTTCTTTGTGGGGTTACTTACATTTTATAGTGACCATGGAAACAATAAAGGAAAAGTTTTGTGGGATTTGAGGAAAGTGGAAGAGTAGACTTAAAGAGGTTTGCAGCCAGAAGAATAAGGGAATAGTGTCTTGTTTTTGGCTAAGCTGTAACTGTCCTGTGAAGCAAGGATTTCAATCTCAAGTGGCATTTATCATGTGTGATCTATGAACATCAGCATCAGTTTAGTAGATGAACATCATCTGCATGGAATGAAACCTTTAGACTTCTTTTCCAGAACATGAATTTCCAATACTATTCTAATTTCTGATCACTACTGTGATTACACTGAGTTCTGCTCTGGTCATTGTGTGTAGCTGGGTTTGGATATGAGTGCGATATAATCTGCACCTTGATAGAAGGCAGATAAAAGTGATAAGCAGGTCCTGGGAACAAGTAAAGAAATTGCCTTTTTTTAACAGATACTAGAAAAGCCAGTATGGAACAATACACATGATTACAAACAGCTGCCCCTGCCAATTGCATTCACAAAGGCAATCAGGAAAAGTGGAGTGGGCTGCAGGCTGTGTGCAGTTACCTGAGCAGAGCCTGGTGCTTTCCTCAGATGCCCGTTACAGAGAGAGGAGGCTGAAACAAAGCACCCCCGGGCAGTGGGCAGGTCAATGCTTCAGCCAAGGCTGTGTGTCAAGTCAGTGTGGAATTCAGAACTACAGTTTGGGGTGAAGTTTTCTGCCAAAGAAACATCCTTGGAGGTTCTCCCTCTTCACCATTCCCCACATAAATTGGGAACGAAGTGGTTTCATTTAACAGGATTCTCTGCTCCCAGGGCTGCAATTCTATAACTCTCTTTTTGGCAGAGGCTGTAGGGTGGCAGTTGCTGTCACACGTTTGATTGCTCTGCAGAAGTGGAAATGCTGGTGGCCCTGGGCTGCCCTGGGTCTTGGAGTCAGCCAGAGACTCCCCAGGTTTCTGTGCTTCCCTGAGGGGCGGCCAAGCCCTAGCCAGGCTTTCAGTATTTAAGTTTGCAAAGCAAATATATTTTGAGAGTGCAGTACAGGTGAGAACTCTTGCCGTTTCCACACCTTCTGCTGAGCAGCTACGGCTCAGAGATGAGTGGGAGGCAGCAGGGAAGCTGCAGAGGTGCTGATGTCCCCGTGCAGACACGCATGGCTGAGGCAGAGCCTGAGAGGCTGCACTTCCTCACCTGCACAGGCAGCCAGGTGAGCAGGGGAAAGCCAGGAAATGATTGACTGGTTGCTAAGAACAGTTTCTCCAGAGGTGTTGGTATTAAAATACCGGTGCTCGTGGTTCCAGTGATACTTCTTGTACCAAGGCATGGAAAAGTCTCTGGAGCAAGGTTTTGGGTGGCAATGCAATAAAAGAAAAAAAAGTAAAAGAGGGGTGGGGAGAGGATAGGGGAAGAAGATAAGAACAGCTCTTGCTGCAGCCCCAGTAAAGACTGTGCCTGCTGAGCACAAGAGCTGCTCGTAGTGAGAATAACAAGGGCTGGCTGGGTTACAGAAGGGCTGGGGCCAGCGAGACAGGCACTGCTACTCTGCCTCTCTCTGACTTCCTATTCCAGCGCTCAGGGACTGCCCAGGGCGCGCCCTTGGGTCCTTCAGGGTGGGTTTTTCCTCAGTTGCAGGTGTGCACTTTATGTGCACCCCACAGCCTATTGCAGTTCTGCATTGCTTTCTGAGGAGTCATGGGTGTGCTACTGAAGCATCCACCTGCAGCCCTGTGTGGATTTGATAACGTTTTTTTGCCATTTGGGAAGGTGTCAGAAAGGAGCCTTCTGTTTTCTGGGTACTGAGGTGTGCTGTGGTGTGTTCTGCCCTTCTTTGAACTCATCTGCTGTAACTCTGGACAGGCTGAATCAGACCCCTGACAGGGAACTGACACTTCCAGCTATGAGCTGCTCACCTTCCAGGTCACCCTCACGGTGGGAAGGGTGGAACTGGCTCCTGGACTGGACACAGGGGAGGAGCATTGGGCCAGGATAGACTGAAGGTGACTCTGGAAAAGGAGTTTCATCCCAAGAACACTGTGAGCTTGATGGGCAGGACTTACCTGGCATCACCAATGCCAAGACCCTGCACACATTGTGAGGTATAAACACATAAATAGTTTGGGGATGGGGTTTGTGTGATCAGGGTTGGACTGCAGTGAGAACTGCAAGTCACAAAATGTAATGCTCCCTTCTGGCTTTCAGAGAGGAAATACGGTGGGGATTTGCTTAGGTTATCTTCAAATATTTTCCCCAACTTTTAAAATTATGTGGGTTTTTATTTGAATTTTTATGCAGGTTTAAAAGTGATGTTGTGCGTAATTCAAAAATTCACGTGTTCTGGTCTGCTTTTTAAACAGCCCAGCGCTCATGCAAATTTATGTCCCCCTTGAAGTCTGGTAGGAGCTCTGTTATGATAATTAGAATTTAGATTTTTTTTGTTAATCCACAAGCCTCAAATGTTCATGTTATTTATTGCATCTCTGCCATCTCTGTCACGGAGAAAAGGATAATTCTGCCAAAGCCAGAGTCTATAAAGGAGGGTGAGAGACATATATTTGAGTAGTAGCCACAGAGAAAATTTAATTTTCATTATTTTATAGGATGTAAATTATACAAAATAAGGGTGCCTGCAGTTATTCAAAATTTCTGCTAAGGCCTGAAATAATTTTAATGTACTCAGCACAGATGGAAAATTAGGGCTTGTTCCTGCTGCTTTTGAAGTTAATGGATATTTTGTGATTGACTTATAATGAGAGTAGGATCCAAACCATAGTTATTAAATTGTAAGCCCTGTGTTGCCTGGTGACAATCAGAAAACCTGCTTTTGCCTAGCAGAGCAATAAATCTTGGTGAAAATGAAAAAGCACACCCCAAAACTCTCAGTGTAGATTGAGATCAGCTCAGCACATGAGACTGAAAACGTAAATGCTCATCACACAAAAATGGTTGCTCACCTTAATGATTTCAGTATCTCCAGAATCCAAAGAATGCATAAAGAAGAGCATCTTACTCCAGTATTTCTAGTGTAAAAGGAACAGGAAAATGAAAGGTTAAAGGCATCCTAAAACAGCTGGCAAGAACATCAACCACTTGCTTTGCAGACTTAAATACTGAAAGCCTTGCTAGGGAGGTGGTACTTCATGGTACTGCTGTAAACCTTTTACTCTCCAGAGTGCAAGACTCGTGAGTGATACAGCTGTGAATGATGTAAAACTTTGTACAGTTCCTGTACAAAGTGCTGCTGGCATTTACTCTTTGCTTTTGTCTTTCTTTAAAAGTTTTGTTTTGCTTTTATTTTATTAAGGAGAGTTCCCTTAAGCTCTGTTATGCACCCTGAAAGGAGTCATCCAAATGAATACAGAAGTTTACAAATCTGGCACGTGTTGTTTTTATCCTTTTCTTCATGTCTAGCTCTAGTTCAATGCAATAAATCACCCTAAATGTTTTTTCTTCATTAGTGAATTACTTTTTCAGCTGTTTGTAGCCTTGCAGCTGCCTCCTTACGTGTTATTAAACCAAACTACAAATCTTTCACTCTTTCCTCTTCCCTATTAAATTAGTCCTTTTGCTGGTCTCATGACTCATTTCTGTTCCTATGGGAATGGCACATCTTGGATCCTGTTTGGAGCCAAGTGATTGTTCACCCTAGTGTAGTTATTGAATGTGTGGTTTGGTGAGAGAAGTAGCATAGCCATCATTTCTGTCTTTAAACGCCTCACAAATCCAGGAAGAACTACAACGAACACCTCCGCATCTCTCTGTTCCTGTTTTGAAGCCTCTAGAGGCTTTTACAGCAATTTCTTTTTGCTGGGATGACTCTGAGCCCAGAAAAATATAAATTATTTTATTTTGTGCAGGGGATTTTGGGTTTTGCATTGGGTGCAATCATGTCTCTGAGGGAGTCTCCAGGGGCCAGCAGACATCACCACCTTCTCAGCACGGACAGGTCTCATTCTCTGAGACAGCTGCAGTTTTCTTGCTCTCCCTGAGTTGAGAGTCAGCTTGTGGTACACCCATGTCAGGCTCTGAAATCACGTGTGTAAAGCCTCAGCTTGTTTTGGGGATGGACAGAGGGCTGGTGGGAGGCTGTTGGGGCTGCTCGCTCAGTCTGTGGGAAGCTGTTTTCAGGCTTCAGTTTCATTCCTTGGAGTAGTGAACTAGCACAGCTGGGAGCTGTGTGGGCCGCGTCTGCCTGGATGGGGCACAGCTCCCCTGTGGCCACACTCAGGGGGAAGAGATTTCCCCTCACTAGTCCAGGGCCTTCCTTTCCTCTCCCCACGTGGAGAAGCAGCAATGCACTGAGAGAAAACCAAAGATGTGACATCTCTGATGGCAGGAAAGTGCCACTCACTAGAAAATGTGGACGTCTCTCTTACAGGATTTCCAGGCAGCTGGGGCCCTTCTGAAATTTGCAAAAGCAGAAGACTGGGAGCCTGAAATGCCATCAAATTTAAATATGGAAAGATTTTTTTCTTTATGACTGTTACATGGGAAAATTCTTGTTCCTGATTAAAAGCATTTAAATTGCGCTTAGATTTAAGGCTATGTTTGAGCTTTTTCTTGGCTCACCAGGACACAGATCATAACATCTGTAGAACTTTTTGACAGTACAGAGTGAGCCCAGATATTAATGTCATAGTTTCCAGGCCTTCATTAAGAGTTTAAATGTATTATTTAGGATTCCAGTAAAATCACTGTTATTTTGAATGGGTTAAAAAGTAGAGATGTTACTTTCATAGAAATACTTTTTTTGAATAAAACGAACTTATTCTGTAGTTTATAAATTATATACACACATGATGAAAGGCTTGAGATATTTGTAGCACAGATAGGCAAGCTATTGAATGACTTTTAAAATTTTGTTTTGTAGAATAGATCAGAACACAAGCATTTCACCAAAAGAAGCAACTGATCAATTTAACAACTTAAATGAGGTAAGCATAACCAAAAGTTGAAATGTTATGTTATAAATTTTTAATAGATGTTTTGGGTTTTTTTTTGTTAATTTTAAGGTGTTGGAATAATGTAATTGTTTAATAATCCTAGGTTAGCTTTTTATTGAAACATTGTAGTCGTGTTTTTGGACAAAAGCTTAAAAGTGTGATATGAATCCGCTAAAATAGTTTAAAAGATAGAAGCAAGAGATTATAAAATTTCTTTAAGCCGACTTTAGGTTGATTTTTGTTTATGCTCAGAAAAGAATCACTCAATATTGACTGAGTGAAGTGACGTCTTTCAAGAACGTTTGATTTTTTCCTCCTATTACAGCTCAAAATGGTTGATCTGTTAAAGATGTTTTGTTTGAAAACAAGGAGTTCTCAAGGTTGCTACATCCTGCATAAATAAACAATGAGCAGTACAAGGGAGTCTAAAAGGTGCTCCGGTTTTAAGATGGAAGGAGGGGAGAGCTGAAGAGAGGAAGCAAGGAAAGCCAAATAACACCAGTGACACTTGAAACAAGCTGCTTTCACAGGGCTTATGCCAGGAGCACAGTGTGAGTGAAGCACAAAAAAGCTGTTGGTGTGATCATGTGGAACAATGGATGAGCCTGGGCGAGGTCCTCACAGTCAGCAATATCCTGGGAGGGGCAGAGGGGTAAAGCCAAGCTTTGCAGTTATAGAAAGGGGGAAACCCCATTGATGCCTAGGGAAGGCTGACCTGGAGCAGAGACTGGACAGAGCTAGAGAATAAAGGAGATATTTACTGAAAGGCCTTTAAGGGTACACCTTGGGCAGGACAGGAGCCTGGCCAGGGATACACCCGAGGTGGACTGAAAATGGTCACAAAATGGACCACTGGTCATGAGGTCTCACACTTCTGTAAGTTTTGGTCCATTTGCATATTGGGGTTTAATTGTCCAGTTACAGCTTCCGGTTGTGAGGTCCCATCCTTCTTGTTCCTCCCTTCAGTCCACCGTTGTTTGTGCTTTGGGGCCTGAAAGTTGTCCTTGGTCTTCAGCAGGAGAAGGATTTGGTTTGTCTCCCTGCTCTGTGCAGAGAGCTGACTGACACTTAATATGAGGCTCAGAATACAGCCCTAGGCAGCACAGAATCTGAAAAACATGAAAGCTGAAACTTAAAGCATCACTATCAAGCACCTCCTCATACCTGGGGACTCTGCACCCCTGCACAGAGTCCGCTCACACTGCAGGGAGAGTGCAGGGCATGGGACTTAAAACACAGAGAGCAGTTGGGTTTCCTAGTGCAGGCCAAGACAACACAACAGAAGCAGTGGGAGAAGAGAGCTGGGTGAAGGGAAGCCCATTCCTGAAAAATTGGAAAAGAAAGCTTTGTTTCCATAATGAACCAGAGAACATCTGTGTCTATCAATAGATGCCTGACTTTCATTAGGGGAAGACCACAATGTGTCCTTTTAAAGGGATTCAGACCTAATCTCCTCCTTCAGTGAATTATTTCCTTTGCATTTTGTGTCACTGTTGTGCATCTCGCTGTAGAAAAGCTCAATGTTGACAAGCAGGGTACATTCAGTGACCAATACAAGGGAGTGCACTCAGCCTCTGTCGAGCCACCTCAGGCCCTGGGGGAAATCATGAAGTTATTGTTTCTTTTGAGAAGCCCCAGTGCAAATATTCACTGAAGCTTCTGCTTGAAAGCCTCTATTCAAAATCTTTGCAAAGGATTCCTTAAAGGTTAAGAAAACAGTATCGTAATAAATAAATCAGTGAAAAATATTAAAACCAATGATTAGATTAGAAATCAAAATAGATTGTTAATAACCAATGAGGAATGAGCAAGGGTTAAAACCTGGTGCTTTCTTTTGCAAAATCTTAGATTTTTTTTTTGGACCAACATGTCCCACAGCACAATTCAGGTCTATTGCATACCCAGATGGGTCTGTGCCATGAGAAAATAAATTCTCTTTCTGGAGTAGAGAAAATGGTGCCTCTCTTCACTGCTCACCCGTGGCATTATGCAGACCCAGGGCATATCTTGTTCTATCTTATTGTTGCTTGTTTGTTCCCCATAAAGGAAGTTCTGAATTGAAAATGTCATATGCCTCAAAGCACAAATATTGCCTTAACGGATACTGCAGAGATTTATTTATGTTCCTATAAAATGTCCCTATCTTATTTTAACCTGAATTCTCAGATTGAAACGCTGTTCCAGTGTGGCATATAAAAGTCCTTAGAGTGAAAAAACTGAACTGGTTGAAATTTGCTCAGTTTCTTCCCAATATGAATCACTTCAAAGGCTATTAAATGCTGAAAACTTGGCTTATTCTCCTTCTCTGTCTCAGCTGATTTCATAAATCCAGTAAATCCATCAGTAAACTGGATAGAATAGCTGCCTTCCTGTCTGGGAGGCACAGGGTGCAGGCATCCTTTTCATTCAGGAACACCGTGTGTGGGTCAGGGTGATATCAGTTTATGCAGAAAGCATCGAGCCTGGGCTTTGCTCCTCATCCCTGCTGTAGCCTCCTGACTGAGTCTGGGCAGAGCTCATGGCTGGGGCACGTCTGGGTCCTTTCCCTTTCCCTCAGTTCTTAAATTTATCAAACCTTTGGATGTCCATGAGAATGAAACTGAGGATGCTGAAAAGGGTGATGCTTTATCAGGGAAAGCAATTCTTTCTAAGGGCAGGGGGTTTCATTTGTCACGTTGTCTTCTGTCAGGCTGTGGCCTCCTGGACACGGTGACCAACATGTCCCACAGCACTGATGCTGCTGGGCATGGCCCCATGCCATGTCAGGGCGCTGCCTCTCAGTGCCACAGCATTTTGGTGATGAACCGTGAGAATCTGATCTTTCAGTGTCCCACTCTCCACAGGGATTTAACAGTGTGTGGCATTCATCTCTAGACCTAAGAGATTATCTGTTATCTCAGTAATTCCTTGCCCTAAGGCCTCCCCTCTTCATTTCAATAATCCTGGTTGGAAGGAGGGATGGTCAGTGGGTCCAGGCTTAGTCGTAGAGAAGGTGTCTCTACTACAGGCTGAGCTTCCTCTGGGAGTGGCAGTCCTTTTGCACTGTGCTTTCTCCAGCAGACAAGGCTATGACACTTCAGTGACTGTGTTTTCCTAAAGTATTTTCAAAAATAACACATGGGTGAGAAGGACCACACTGTTTCTCTTCCTTTCTACACTTTTCTATAAATATCTTCATTTACCATTATTTGTAATAATGCACAATGCTTTTTCTCTAGTGGAATTGGCTTAGCTCAAGATCTTTGAATTCCCAGTTGCTTTAAGAGGATGTAAGAAGAGATAAGAAACCTTTGCCCAAGACAATCATCGTTGTTTCTTTTTCAGACTTTCAGGATATTCCTCTTAAGAGAAAACAATATGGTTATTTTTCCAAGGCAATTTATGGATCCATTTCAGATATTAGTATGTCCTTTCATTTGCGTTAGTATGTCCTTTAATTTGCATTAGCATGGATTGGGAATTACTGCATCAGAAACACGCAATTACTCATCAGGCACCAGAGTGGAGCTTGAGTGAGCACCAAATCTGAAGTATTTGAACTGAGATCTTAGCTGATATAGAACGCCACAGCTTAAATGACTTCATTTATACTGGATTTCCATGTAGGGGCTGTCTCAAATGGATGATGGTGCCTGCCATGGCCTCACTTTTTCCTGGGTGTGTTTCAGCTGTTGCACTGGCTTCTAACATGTTTAGCCATTTCCTTTGACCAGCCATGAGCAGAGGTGGTCCAGGCAGGCCCCAGGGACAGGGCTGGCCATGGGAGAGCTGTGAGCAGCATGTGCCCAGGCTGGTTCTCCCCTAGAGCAGATGTGCTGGGCTTTGTGCTTGGCCTGTGCTCTAAACTGTGTCTCCTGCCACGTTTCCTGTAAATTTGTGGTGACTCTTTCTGGATAGTGCAGTGTGGCCGTGCCATAACACCCTGCTGTGGTTTAGGAGTAAGGTGAGGTTGATGGCACACTCCAGATTCATCATCTCCCTGGTAACATCAAGACAATCCAAGCTACTTAGCATTTTTCTCAAATCCCTGTCAAGGGCACACTCATGAAAATGTATTTCTATTATTATTTTTTTTTATTATTATTTTTTTTTTTTTGGTGTTTTGGAAGTGGCTGGAAATCTGCCATCCACCCACCTTCCCCAGATGGGTGAAAAATATCATTTAGAGCAAGTGAATATAAAGCAGCTGGTGAATTACAGAATAAGCATTGTCGAAGTACAATGTTTAATAATGTAGTCTGTGAGAATGCTTTTACACTGCACTCGCCATAAATAATAATGTGTCATAAGGAATAATGATGCAAACTGAATGTATTTTCTTGAAATGGGATTTTTCTGTCAAATGTTTGAAGTAACAGGCCATGAAGGTTAAGTCCTTTTGTCAGACATTCACTTATGTTTTCCTTATTAGCACATTCTTACGGGTTATCATCTGTGTTCTCCCTAATTTTCATCAGCTGTTCTCCTGGTAAGGTCTAGGCTGGAATCAGAGTCCTCACTGGTTTGTAACTGGTTTGGTCATCTTTCGCTAGATGACATTAATGACTGTAAAATTCTGCCTGTCTGATAATTCCACAGCCACTTCGTTAGGATTTAGTTGGGATGAGAGACACTGGGAAATGAGGACTTTTCAAAACAGTGCCATATGTACGATGCAAGTCAGCACCCTTCCCTTGACAAGGAAATGCACTGCCACACATTGAAAACTTCTAGGGGCGAGAAGGTTTCCATAATTTTCCTGAATTCCATAAAAGCAAGGAAAGGATAAAGGAAGAAAGTCTTCCCTGCTCTTCTCAGACAACCTAGTTTCTTTTAAGTTATCTTTGAGTTTACAAAACGGGTGCCTTACAACAAAAATAATGGAACGATGTATTAAACTACTCCTTACATAGGTGATGTATTGTCACACAAAGGAAACCAGGCTAATAAATCAATTAATTTTTCATTAAATGAATCAATAAATTGGTTTCAGGTATTTGACAGAGTGGGGAAAAGAGTTTTCAGGGTATAAATTTGAAGAATTTTTTTTCTTTGCAACTCCGATTATTTTCTTCAGAAAATGCCCTTCATAAATATGTATCACTTGAGTGACATAATGTTATTAAGTCATACATATATTCTGTGTGTGCCAGCTGTGTGGTTATTAGGACAGCCTTGTGTGGTGGTGTTTCATGTTGTAAGCTGTATTTCCCTCGAGATGGGGGAGCTGAATGTGTGGGGAGTGACTCATTTTGCCCAGTCAGATGGTGATTAGGGCTTTCACAGCGTTTCCATCACAGCGAGATGCTTGTGTCAGATCGTGCAGCTCAGTACTGCGTGCAGCATTAAAAATTCAAATCGGAGCTGGACCACGCATGGCACAGAGGCTGGGAGTGAGGTGGCAGGTAGCTGTCCCTGTCATTGATTTGCCTGCAGCCAGTGACAATGATGTGCTGATTTTACTTTTGCAGCAGATCACGAATGATCCGCTGCCCTGTAGACCCGGCAGCAGCCCGGATAAAAGCCATGTCTACATAATGAAGTCTCTCTAAAACAGCCAATTAAAAAAATCTCTCTCTTCCAAGAATCCCATGAGTGAGCGGTTCTCAGTAACTCTTTGTTCACTGCTGTGTACCGCACTCACAGCCTGGCGAGGGAGATTTGATTTTTTATGAATGGTAAATGGGGAGGGACATAATGTCATCAGATCGTGATGTCAGCCCAATGAATGAAATACTTCCTTAATGTATTGCTTCAAGCCCAAGAAGAGGGACACCATCTCAGTTTGTCTTCCTGGAATAAATCATCTTCGGCTGACAAAGTCATCTTTCCCACGTGCCGTGAATAATCCATGTAAATCGGGACTCAGACACCCAGGAGTCAGGAAACTCGTGGAATAGCGCGCGTTTGTTCTCCCCCATCCTCCCGGAGCTGGCAGTGGAACACCCCTTTGCAGGCGCTGCCGATGGGCTCCGGGAGTTGAAGAGCAATTGCTGATCCCTGTTGTTCTCTACCCAGCCCAATGTTCTGCTTTTGTCTGCAGAATTCTTTGTTGAAGCTGCAAGCCCTGGAAACTGATCTGTGCTCTGCGTTTCTGCCAGCCCAGGAGGAAACTCCCCAGCTGCCGGCACCCAAGGACACAGCCCCTTCTCCAGCCCAAAGCAGCGTGCAAGCTGATGGGGCCGGCTGCGGAGGTAAGCGAGCGTGCCATGATGTGTTCTCATTTGCAATTATAAAAGATCCTTGTGACTTGCACTTTAAATCGGGCTTGCAACCCTCTGGGAAACAGTGCAGAGCTAATGCAAAGCACCATTTCCTCCTGCAAACGCCGTGTAACGTAAAAAGGGGCGATACCTGTTAAAAGAACGGAAATTAACGGCTGTAACCCTCCGGTTTTCTGAGAGGGAATTTTCCTTTTCAGAGAGGTTTTAAGAATCCCAATTCTTTTATTTTTAGTTTTAATCTGTTGTTCTTCCCCAAGTAAATTTTCTCTCTTTACTTCCTATGTGTGTATTGTGTGAAATCACCTGCCATATCATGTAATTCTATTTTTGTCATTCTTTTTGTCAGAGAAATATCACTTCATTTCTCCTATTATTGATTTTAATTTAATGCATCAGCAGAGAGATAGCGAAGGTGAGTTTTACAGCATGTGGATTTTAATCATTCATGATCTTGTATTATTACCCAGCTGGGCAAACTGTGGTGTGTTGTCTCTCCCTCTTCCCTCAGTGGGGAAATAAATAGCCCTAAGGCTCAGCACTATTTTCGTCAATTCATGGCTTGTAGTCACAGGGCTGGCAGAGTCGTGATGCTCAATAGAAGAGGAGTCACTGCTCATGAAAAATAGGTCAAAGGCAGTATGACTAATACATCTCACAGACAAGTGACATGAATACACAAATACCTAACTCGTGCACCATGTATGGTTCAAATTAAGGCAGGTAGGTCAGTAATCCCTTTGCAATTGATGTTTCATATCAGAAAAAAATCTGGGTTTAGAAAAACTTATTTTAAGAGCTGCTTGCTCAGCATTTTCAGCAAGAAATAGCATTGAGTTATTCACAAAAAAAAAATCATAAATTATAGTGTTCTACTTCAAAAATTCCATAGTTAGAGGTTGGCATTGGAAAAATCAAGGAACAATGTGTGTAGAAATCAAATTATTATAAAGATGAAGAAATCTAAAAATGCTAGATGTCCTGGGTTTTATTTCAAAAAATAGAGGATGCTTTAGTCCAGCCAGGCAAATACCTTAATCGCTCTTGGATATGGTTATGGAGCCTGGACTGGGGCTAACCTTGACGGGGATCTGGAGCAGAGACAGGTCTCATTTGTGTGCTGCACATTCTGCAGCTCACCCAAAATCTGCACTGACTCCTTTCCTTTGTGGCAGGGTGGAGTTTTCTTCCTTTCCCAGTAGTTTGCTGCATTATTTTGCTTTGGTGGTTTCATAGTTCATTCTTAGGATGGTTCCTAATTGTTCCCCTTAATCATTTTTTGCTGTTTTGATTAGATTTTCTTTTTATTCATGCTGGTAGTGACCGCTGCTTCCAATCCTCTCTCCACTCCCATTTCCCCTCTGCAGCCACATGGGGAAATGTTGCATGATGTAGCATTTCTCTCTCACAGTTTCAGAGCATGCCCTGCCACTCCAGCAGTCCAAACTCGTGCCTTAGTTAAAGCTTATCTATTTAATGGGTTTTAATGTGCCCTCATTTCTGTTAACATCTGCTTTGTGGTTTGTGGCATTTTTAGTAACTTGCCATTTTGCACAGACAAAGCTGGTCCTAATTCTGTCTCTTAAATGACTCCTGAAATCTTCTGATGCATTGAGCTGTCACATGGGACTATTGGCTACTTGAGCTCCACCTTGGCTGGAAGTCCAGGGATTTGTACTAGAGGATGTGCCATATATGTTCCATCTTTAGTTATCAGCCTTCCTTCAGTGGATCAGGAAAAATAAACACATTTCTTTCATTCACATCCCAGTCAACAAATGTTAGAAAAGTGTACATCATATGTATGGAGAATGAAGATACAACAGTCTAGTAAGATGACAGGCTGCTCCAGGATGTAAATTTTTAAAGGGATGTACAGTAACTTATCTCTGAGCAAAATCAGCATTTTCTAGTTTACTTTTGATTATGTGAAAGCTGAATTAGAGTGGCCAAATTGAGAATCTAAAGAATTGTGAGGGGTACCTAAGACAGTTTTTTAAAGGGGTAATTATAGAAAAGTAGGGTGTCATTTCTGTAACTTTTGGATATGAGATTACATCAAATACGTGCCTGCAGCAGTGAGGAGCTGAACCTAACTATAGGAAGTTCTAAAGGACTGTTAAATTAAAAATCCTGATGGAGGCATTCACAGATGTAATTTGTTTAGGTCTTAGCTCACTAGATCTGAATATTACTTTTTCTATACAAGAGATTTCTGTGTGATATTGTTTTACTTGAAAAATATCACAGGCATAAATGCAGGCTTGTACCATGGGACTTGTCATATGAAGCCCACCTGCTGAACCATGCTGCACGTTATCAGACACTAGAATTTGGCTTTAATTCCTGTGGTGTTCTCTTGGCAGTGAGTAGATGGGATGGAGTGCATGCATGGAGTAGATGGGATGGAATAGGTGCTAAGGGGCAACTCACTGGCTTGGGTAGAGGTGTCTTTAATTCCCAGTTTTGGCAAAAATAAAGGCTAAAATTAGACAAGATACATGAAGACAGGTAGAAGTTTGGTCAGCTCATGGGCCACTCTTAGGATAATATTTAGTGTCCTGTTTAGGATCTACACAGAACTGGAATGATGGCCTTAAGTGTTAACTAAAAATGGAGTTGGTTAGAGCTTGTCATCACCCTGAGATGTCCCACTATTTTAGTAGTTGTGCCACTGAAATGAATAAATCTGAATTATTTGCTGACCACTTCTGACCATTGAGTAGTAATTTAATGCACCTCTAGTAGAGTTGGAACTAAACCCTTCCTTGGGCCACAGCAAAGCTGTACCAGGTTCAAGCCTTGCAGACCTTGTTGTCAGAAGGCCAAGGAAATGAAAGTGCCCTGGCCTTTGGGAAATACTCCCAAATTAGAAATCATGCACATTGTCTCCCTTTTGTTTGCTAGCAGAACAAAAGAACTTCCTTGAACTTTGTGTGTTTGTTTTTACATTGGAGCTGCACCAGCCACTACTTGTCCTTTGCATTTATCTTCCAGGAGTGCTTAGTCTTGACTGTGTGCATTTCTCCCATTTCCAAGACTGGGCTGGGTCTATAAAATTGTCTGCTTGTAGATGTGAGGAGGAGCAAATGTCTGCAGCCGTATGGTTTATCAGTGGTACAGGCTATCTCCTGCAAGAAGGGCATTTTTAGGTCCACAGGAAATCAGAGTTCAAATGCTGGAAAGTCATTTCCTTCACCTATCAAACACAGATTGGCTGATCTTCTTATCCCATCGTTTTTCCTTTCACATCAAGGGCACTGCTACTTAACATAAGAGAATTTATTCCTTGTAACAGCAGAACATGAAAAACTGTGCAACTGTTTATAGTCAGCCTATTTCACAGTGATTATGTGTTTCTTGAAGTTCAAAGATGGTGAAATTAAAGCAAGGGAAGCCAGGTTCTTCTCATTCAGAAAAAAAAACAAAACAACCCAGCAACAACAACAGATCAAAACTCAACTAAAGGCATTAGTTTTTAAAAATCTTACAGGGTAAGGAAAGAGTACTTTCCAAAAAGAGAGAACACTTCTTTTTTTTTTTTTTTTTTTTTTTTTTTTTCAGAACAGAGTTAATCCAGCCATTGTCACTGCCTGATGTCAGTGTCCATGGTTTCCCAAGACTGGTCAGTGCTCTACCCCTGCTTCTCCCAGGTGCTTTCCTGGGGTCTTTGTTGGAGGATTTGAGTCTCATACAAGGTTTAGGGGATTTGGGTGTTGCTCTGGTATCTTGGAGAGCTGAATTTGACCTATAGAGTATGAAGTACTTAGGATGCAAGGATGCAAGGTTAGAATTAATAATCAACTACATTGTGTCATTGTGAAAATGTTTAACATAATTGATGATGCTGGTAAAAGTAGATGAGCTTATAAATACAAGAATCATGTGTAACTTTTGCTTGCCAGACTAAACTGTGATTATACAATATACAATAGGATTTTTTTTTGTTGTCTGTAAAGCACAAGTAGTTGGATTGGTGCCCAATAAAATTATATTTAAGCCATTGCAACTACTTTTTTTTAGAGAAATATGGGGGGGGGGGTTGAAGGGTGCCATTCAGAGCTGGTTTTTCACCACTGTTACAGTGCAGCAATAGGGATTTGCAGTTTTGGTATTTGTTGGGATAGATGCCAAATAATAAAATGTACCACAAATGTTACTCCAGTCAAATCCTGAAAAAAATACTCACTCAGCATGGGAATGTGATGTCCCATATGGAAAGCAGAAAATCAAAAATGAAGGTAAAAGAACTTACCTAAACCTGCCAGTTCTTCTGTGGGTAAACCCATGTACAGTTGTCTTTCCGTGCAACTTTAGACTTCCATTGAGTAAAAAGATTCTGTGAAATGTATTAGAATGCATGACATATGGTAAATATAATACTGATTAGAATTGACACACATGCTGCCTGGAAATGCAAAATAATAGATATGAATTGAAAAGCTGTATATATGAATAGGTTTAGGAAAAAAAAGAAGAAGATAATATATCTGGTGTAAAATAAATGTACTGTGGAAACTGCTGTAGGGGAACCTGAGTCAGAGCACAAACTTTGCTTTAGCAAAGCAAGAGAGAAAAATTTTGGGCAAGAACTTTTATGAGACTGTGGAGTTCCTCCCCAGAAAGTATGATCTGCATTAAATCCCAATCATCTGATAGCAAAAAATTGATTAGGTTAGATCATCCTCATCCATTTCAACTGTTGAGGGTGAGGAAGAAGATTCAATGAATATTCCCTTCAATGTACCCAGGTACAGTGAAGATGAACCCCTGGTGTTCTGATGTTCCCTTAGGTGGGCCCTGCAATGTGCCATTATTTTTCATGCTACCCGTAAACAGAACCAGTGTGATGAGGTTCAACAATTCCTACGTGTTCTAGCTTGACCACCACTATAAAACAAATTGAGGTTTGCATTTACAGCCCCAGACATTGTTAACACAGTACCACAAGCATGACTCCTCCAAGGAGCAGCCACTGGCCATGACCTTGAGTAAATAAATTGAATGTTCTTGGTGTTGGTTGTTATTTCATATCTTGTGTTCTTTGAGCCAAGGGTATGTTACTGTTACTGAACAAAATCCTGCAGGATGCTGCAAGCAGCCCTGGAGGTTCTTAGCGCCAGGACATATTATATTTTTGACCTTCCTTTCCCTTCACCAAGGGAGTAAATGATAAACCACAAAATTAAACTTATTGTGGACACTCATCGTCTTCTTCAGCAATGTAGCTTTCAAAAGCAAACAGATCTATGAAAATATAAGTAATGCTTCTATTCTGGGAAACTCCCCATCTTTAGTTTATAAATACACCCATCCACCTCCTCCTGTGGAACTCAAAAAGGATTTATGTGAAGCCAGTGACAGTACTTCTATTTTCTCATCCTCAGTGCTGTGTCCACCCTGCATGCAACACTTTGCTGATCTGTTTGCTGTTCACTTTGAATACTTATGCTTGGAATACTTCTGTAAGGAGAAATTTCTATTGAACTAGGTAGCTCAACCCCTGTGAGTGGCCCTCAGTCCTCACTGCTTTATACTTTCCTTCTAGAGCCTGTGCCAGCCCACAGGGACTGGCAGAATGACATGGAGAGCAGCCCACAGGAGCATCACTCCCTAGGGACCAGCCGACTGCTGTATCACATCACAGATGGAGACAATCCTCTCTTGTCACCACGCTGCTCTATCTTTAGCCAAAGCCAGAGATTTAACCTAGACACAGAGTCTGCCCCTTCTCCACCAAGTGCTCAACCTTTCATGATGTAAGAGAATCTATTTTAATTCTTATGTATTTTTCAGCTTTTTTCTGCAATTCACAACCCTTGACTCTTCATGGGATTTTTTCAGCTGTTGCTATGTCATGTAAAGCAATTTTTTGTATTGTGGCATATTTTTACATGGATAATTTGCAACACCAGAAATAGGAACTAGTGTTTTCTCAGTCATACCAGTGTACAATATTTTTTGAAATCTTCTTTAATTATAGCTAGCAAGGAGAGTTTTAAATGTTAGTAATTAAAACGACGAGTGAACACAAGATAGAGAGGGCTATCTAGGTACAATAGTAAAAAATTCAGCTGTAATCGGACTATATGTGAGTCACTGATGAGGGGTGACAGTGTCATAAAGCATATGAACAGTTCATGTTTGTGATTTCCAGAAACCAAGCTGTGAGTTTCAGGGAGAAATCAGTTTCTTAAAAGCTTATATACAGAGCTTTAGCTTCAGCTGCATATGGATAATAAAGAGCTCTATTGATTTGCAATTGTAAATGATCAGAAACTAAATTGTCTTCAAAATTATAATTTTTATTTCCAGTAATGAAAAACTCCCTGAGCTTACTTTTAAAAATCATGTCACCACAGTCTCCTGTTACACTTGGAAGATTTGTGAATAAAGGTGTGGGTGTTAAATGTAAATACTGGATCAGGCTTTTGCCTACTAGATTAATTTTTTGAAATATATTCAAAAAATCCCACAATTAATTAAAAAAAAAAAAGAGAGAATGAAAGACAGATGGTGAACTCATTAGAATCCCCTAGGGGTACCTTCAAGCAAAAGCAATTATTTTATGCTTACTTTGTAAAACTAAGCTCTCTCTATCCAGTGAAAGAATAGAATAGCCCTGAATTCTGAAGTGTGCCTGCAATCAAGGCATGGTCCATTATAGCCAGCTCTTAGATCCCACAACTCTGCTTTTGTCTCTTGCAGGCCAAGAAGTTCTTCTAGGTGTAGCTGTGAAGATTGCAAAGAACCACAGACGGTGACACAACTTACCAAGCATCTTCAGAGCCTCAAGAGAAAAATTAGGAAGTATGAAGAAAAGTTTGAGCAAGAAAAAAAATACCTGGTAAGATAACAATTGAAAAGGGTAAATACTCCAAGAGGGAGGCAGGGATCCCAGTGTATCTAAATTTATTCAAAATGATGTGAGATAGGGTATTTATGTTAAAATGAAATAGGAAAAACTTCAATGAACATCTTTTCGGCATCTTTCAGTGTATGCTGTAGTTCTGAGACTCTCCATTTTCTTTGGATTACCTTGGTTGCAAAATATCCGTCTTTGAGAAGTGTGAATCAGCGAAACACAGCTGACAGGCTTGTGAAACAAAATGGTGCAAAAGGAGGAAAGCTACTTATTTGCTTTGTAGGAATCATTTGCCTGGAAACTTGTTCTGCTGTGCAGATTCCTTCATTCAGGCAGACTCCTGTAAACCTCCAAAGCCTGGGGCTCAGTAGAAGCTGATGGCAAAAATCAGAGAAATAAAACTTGTGGGGGTTGTTTGAGGTCAGTGGTGAGCATTGTGCTGGGAATTGTACAGTATAAGAATAACAAAACATGCCTGATGTTAAGGAGGTGTACAACATGAAACAGGGAACTATGTGACTATATTAAAATTAAGCAAATGATATATTACCCTTTAAGCCCATGAATGGCCGAAAAATTAAACTTGTGCATTGTCTGGTTCTGTGGTCATCATATGCTCATAGGAGCACAATTTCTTACCTAAACAACCCTCACACTATGGCCAGAAAAGAAATTATTTCAGAAGCTTAGTTTTGCGAAACTATCCTGCAATTTAAAATATCTGAGTTTTGAAGAGTCAGTGTAAATTCACTTTAATTTGCAGGCAATTTCTAAATGTAAAACAACCCCTGATCAAAAGTCTTAGTTGTTTGTTTCTTTTGAAATCACTCTTGCACAGGATTTTTCATTTGATTAATTAAGCAGGTCAGTTGAAATTTTGAAAATGCTGTTTCCCAAGTGAATCCCTGTCTTAAAGCAAAAGCTTATTCCTGCAAGGGACAGAGAGCTTCAGTTACCATCCTGGAACTCACTTAGGAACTTGACTAAAATTAGGCATTTGATCAATCCTTTTGAAGTCACCGAGGTTATTTATCCAATTAGGCAGAGACTGAAACGTGCATTGCTGTGTTTTTTGGGGGATCAGAAACATAACACTCAGATCCTTGTGGCACTGTGTCACAATGGAGAGAGATAAGCCATGACAAATTAATGCCATGATCAAGCCAGGTGCTCTGCATGGCACTGATAGAGTGCAGTGGGAACTGAGGACATTTTGTAGCACACTGGGGCTGGGCAGGGTTTTATCTGTTTGATCCTTTAACTGTCAGTTCCTTCTCTTTCTTTACATTCTTTACATTTTCCTTTGCGTCCAGCCTTCGCACGGTGACAAGACTTCCAACCCTGAAGTTCTGAAGTGGATGAATGCTCTGGCCAAAGGTCGGAAGCAGCTCAAAGGTACATAATAATGTGTTGTGTCCCTTTGCTGCTGAAGCTTTGGGGAGTGTATCTGGAACATTTTAAAGTCAGTTTTCTAACCTCACTGCTCTGCTTATTTTTCACGGTGTATGACAATAAGCCTCCCAAGAAAGATATTATGTGATATGACTTGTCTTGGTTCCTGAAATCGGGGATTAAAGTGTGTCAGTTCAACCTTCACAGCAAGGCTAGAAAGGGGAAAGGGAAAAAGCCATCATCTCTCCCTCATCACTATAAACATTCATGCAAAAGGAGATGCTGCTCTGAACACTTTTATGAGTGTCTAAAACACAGAAGCTAGAAGTTTCCTTGTAATAGCACAAATGTAGGTGCAAATGTTTCTTTAGGACTGAGGATACACATCTCTAAGGATTTTATTTCTTTTGATCATAAAAACAGATCTTTCCTTGATAATAAATTTGGCCTTGAGGGTCAGGTTTTGCCCTTGACTGTCTGAATACCACTCCATTAATGTCTGTGGGTATATCCGATGCTTTCCCTTGGGTAGTCTGTAGCCAAGACTGATTGATTTTTTTGAAGGCTATTTATAATTTAACTAAATCCTTTTTTTTTTTTTCTGTCCTGTTATAAATGGATTCTCACTACTAAATAAATGGTAGTATTATCTTTCATTTCTATTCTGGATGTAGTTAATAATGTAGATATAGAGGATGTGATTGTGTTAAATAAAGAATTAGAAACTTATCTTTCAGGAAATTTCTTCTGGAAAGTTCTCCCTGGAGTACTATTCTGTATGATTAATAGATGGTGATGATGATGATGATGATTACCATTATTATTTCCCCTTGAATTCTGTGTTGCAAATCCAGGAAGGGCAAATGAGAAGAAATGGCCAGTCTACATGGTTATCTTCTGAAAATTTTATCTCTGACTCAATCATTGCTTCTCCTGTCCAGAGGGTCTAGGTTTCATAGATCAGCCTCACCTTCACACCCCAAATGCCTCAATCCTGTCACAACCCTTGATTTTTATTACCCTGAAAAATGGCACTGCCTTTAAGTGAAGCCAGATCCATGAGGTTCACATGCCAAGTACAACTGAAATGGAAAACACTCAAATGCTTGTAGATCCTTCTTCAAGTTTCCAAGGCTTGTCTATCCTTTCTAGCTCTATTGGTTTACTACAAATAACTGGTTTTCCCCACAAAGCTAGCCTACATCCTCACACTGTCACAGCTAAAAAATTATGTTACTGTTCCTGCATGGATTTCAACAAATTTAACACAGCTGGAGACATCAGTCTCTTGCCTAGCCCAAGGTCCTTCACTAGACAGGCGTATGCTTGGAACAAAATCTGGTTTTAAGGGAGCTAATTCAGATTTTAATTTAATTTCCTTCTTGCTCTGTGCAGGTCCCTGGAGCTCCAGGGGCTTTGGCTTGGTGTCAAGTTAATACTTTATCACATCCAGGCAGGCTGCTGACTGGGAAGCTTCTGTCTTCTGCTGGGGTGCTCAGGTGCTCTTCTGCCAAGGGAAGTCATTTAAGAAAGTGGCTGCTTCTCCTTGCAGGGAGCACTAGAACAGCAGGGCTGGCATGGCAGGGTGGCCTCTGGAAGGGAGAGGCACAGTTTAAATTGCTCTAGGAAGCAAAAGATGTTACACATTAAAGCGAAGCAAAATTACTTTCCTACGAGCCTGTGGTATGATAATATTTGTATGCAAGAAGTAGGAAAGTTTTGGGTTGTTTTTTTCCTAGTAGTGTCAGAGGAAACTTCCTTGCAAATACTTCCAATCTATTTACTTGCCATGCAATTTGCCTTTCAGAGCTGAAACTCAGAATGTCAGAAGAGCAAAACTGCACCTCCACAGCACCCCAAAGAAACGAGCACAGTGAAGGCAGTGGGACCTCTAAAGAGGCTGGCACACAGGAGGCCACCAGCTTGGAACCAGCTCCCTCAGTGGAAGAAACCATGGATAGTGTGTTGAGACGACTCAAGGAGAAAAGACAGCACTTCAACCTTCCTGAGACTATTAAGGTATTTAAGAAGCATGGCTGCTCCCTCAGAACCCTCGCAGCTGAGGCAGATATTGGTGTGTGGCTGGCTCAGGGTGTGCCAGGGTGTGCACATCCTCTGTCTGCTGCCACTGCAGGGCATTTTCTCTCGAGCGAGGTGGGAGCTCTAGGGCAGTTTCTGGAAGTGACTCTTCTGAGAAGAATTGCTCAGGTGCAGAGGTGCAGAAGGCTTTTTCAAGCAGTGCTTAGCGTGTTTTGCTCAGAGATGCACATGTGAAACTGTTTGCCAGGCACTGCTGACTTGAGGCTGTGTGCCCAGAACTGCATATCCTGGTGTAATGAGGATGGTGGCAGCACAAGCACCTTGAGAACCTGTGTGACTAAAAACATTCCTGAAGGTATTTTGACGATAAAGATCCCCTCTCAGCTGAGAAATGCTGGATGCAGAAGCCTCTGCAGAGTCACAGGTGACAGGGACAGCACAACCATCCAGACAGCTTTGCTCTCCTGACCTTGTAGGGAGATGGTTGTACCTTGTTTGTGCTGATCCTGCCTCTTCTCTTCCACACTTTCAATTACTCTTCTGAATGTAGGAGCAATATTCCATGGAACACGACTGCTTGGCTGGAAAATCAGTTTGTTTTAAAATTAGTAGATATATTGAAATTTTGCTGTGCCTTCGTGTTCCTGGCAGAAGAAGGGGTTCTCTGAAACAATACATACCACCCAAACCCCCACTTTTCTGGTGGGCTGTTTTTGCTGTCAGAGGATATTGCTGTCCTGATGCTACTGCAGCCAAGCAAGACAATAAATTCTGCCCTCAAAGGTACCTAAAATCTAAATGCTGACAGTAACATTTTGACTTTGGCTGGTGGATGGAAATAGGGAAGGGGTGAGAGGTTCAAGAACTGCATGCTAAATTATGCGAGAACTAAGAAATTATTCTGAGTGGGTATCAGTAGCAGAGAGTACCCAACAGAGATAATTTTTAATTTTTGTTTTGTTTCTATTCTTGGTTTTTAAACAACTAGTTGCTATATAAAAACCAGGACTGTGCACAACAATGCCATCCTTCTCAGATCTTGGGCACTGCATACATGGCTGATTTCTTAATTGTTTCTTCTTATATGCTACATTTTTATAAAGAAAAATGAAATCGAAAAAGTGCTTCATAACCAGGAAATTAAAAAAGGCAACAAAACCATGCTATTCTGTACATAGCTCTAAAACCCTAACAGTGCAAACTAGGATCATATTTTCAGTCATTAATTTTTTTTATTAATGGAGTGAGAACAGATGACACCAAAACAGATGTCTGTGAAGAAATCCAGTCCAAATACCTTCCTTATAAAAGTAAGTTGGGTGTGGGTATCTGTCCCACTCGTTTTTCAATTTTTTTGGACTTCTCCTTATTTTTCAAGAGAACCTTCTAAATTTTTGAAATGGCAGTGCAGGCTTGAAATATTCTCACAAACGAGGAAGTAATGTAAATTAAATGTTTGCACATGCCAATATTTTCATTTTTTTAAAAAAAATCTTATTCTTTTTGTTTTCTTGCAGAGAGAACGTGTGTTTTAAAAACTAGATGTTAGCAAAGATGGTTGGTAATAGTTATCAAAACTGCTGGGGAACAGAGGCTTGAGCAGGAATAAGATGAAATCCAATTGATCTATTTCAAAATGATGTATTTTAGTAGCTCCCTAAGCTTAATGTTAAAAAAGATTGGATTTTTATTATGAGTCATCCTGGACTTTTGGGGGAGAATGAGGTTTGTGGCACTGATGATGCAAAATGAATCCAGGATGTCTGTGGTAACAGCAAAGATCAAAGGCTTCATTTCAGCTACAAACAACTTTGGTGTTACTGTAGATATATTTTATGTGCAACATTTTGTTTTCTATATCACATTTAGATCCTGCACTAGAATCTGAGCTAGATTAATAGTAAACTACATAGCAGCTAAATCTCTCTTTTTTTGGTATTTAGTTATTTTGGCCAAAGATAGCGTTTCCATGAAAGCCTGCCAAGTTCTCCCCTGAAGTTCCCTGTGGAAGACCTCTAAAGCCCTGCTGAAATACAAATGAGAGCATGAGTGTCCTTAGGAAGGTGAAGGGTAAAATCCCAGTATGTCTAAAGAGCACAGGCCACAAGATTTGAATAGGAAACAGCAGAATGTGGTTTCCAGAACAAAACACCCTCCTGCAAAAAAGCCTGTGAGTAAAGTTATTGAATGAGAAGAATAAGGAAAATTGGGGTTGGCCTGTGAATGGCTCAGTGGGGTGGCCACCTGTAATTGTGTCACTAACTCCTTGTGCAGGGAGATGGTAATTTATGTAATGGCTCACCTTGGGTTTAGGTACAAGGCTTTGGGAAAAAATAAAGATTAAGAGCATGAATGTAGGAGTCCAAGAGAGAAAAGGCAAATAAACACACTTTAAATAATATTACTCGAGAAGCTGCACCAAACCCCCCAAAAAACAAACCAAGACCCAACTCCCAACTTTGACTCCAGTCTGAGTGTTGTGTGGCTGGGGCAGTGCCTGCTGCCTCACCCCTGGGGAGCAGCAGCTCCGTGGTGCCCAGCTCTGCCTCACCAGCCTTTCCCAGCAGGGTAAGGCCAGAGCCGACCTGACGGCAACTGGCAGAACTGGCACCGCTCTGTGGAAGGTGTCAGGTCACTTGTTGCCTCTCTTTTTACTTTTAGTTTCTAATTTCGTGTTAAATGCTGCTCTGTGATGAGCCACCGCACATCCCCAAGTGGCAGACTAAGGCCCTGGGAACCTGACTCTGTGCCTGTGTGGAAACAAAGCGCTGCCTGTGACAGGGTCTGGGCAGGCCCAGCCCTCACTGCACTGTCTGTCCTTCTGTCCCCCGAGTTTGTATTTTCTGTCTGGAAAAACAACAGCAAGCTTGAAGGCATCAGCATGCAGGGAACAGAACAGACTAGTAAGGAAGATAACCGTATACAACATTTTGTGTGCCTCTGTTCCAAGTAATGAAAACCAAACTATTACCTTATCTTTAGGTCAAGTTCCTCTTTTCTTTCTTTTTATGTCACAAATAAGTTTTGCCTTCTGTTTGAATGTTTGCAGCCTGGCGCCCAAGGCTTTTCTCAGACTGGTTCCCTTTAAGTATCTGTCTTCTCATCATTGACCCACTTCAGTTCATATTCTCCTTGGCCATGAAGCAGTGTTTCTATTTAATTAGCATTGAATCTCCTGCTGCTATATGTAGCCTCCAGTCCTAAGATGTCTCAGACAATTCTGTAGTTTGTGACTCCAGCTGCCTCCTCTGATTTTGAAATCATCAGCTATTTCAAACGTAGCTGAACACCAACCTGTCTTGAGATTGCTAATAAAATGAGCTAATGAAATAGGCATGAATCCTAAGCCCTCTTGAGATCGTTTCTCTTGTGTAAAATCAATATTAATGATCACCCCATTTCTTCCTAACCACTCAGCTGCTCCAGGCTTAATAGCTTTTGTAAGAATTAACCTTGTATTAATTGTGGAACTAGCGATAAATAAACAAATTAGCTGATTTATAATACTCCTGCATTCTGTTAGCAGCTCATCTCTTTACATGAATGACAGATGATTTTAGTGTGATTAACTCGTGCAGACCTTTTAGGAAAATGTGATTAGCAGTCCTGATTAATGGCTCTGTGCTCTTTTTGTTTTTGAGCATCAAAGAAAAAAGGTTTTGCTCCTATTGAAGTTAATAGTGAGGTGCTCTGATATTAGAAGAGTGTGTCACTAATTAGTAAAAGTATTTCTCCACGTTGTCACTAAAAGCCCTCTTGTGATCAGCTTTCTGCAGAGAGGCACCCTGTGTGTGTGTGCCACCACTCCATGGCTCTTCACATGACTTCATCTCCCCCACACCTCTGAACACTTGGCCCTAACTCAGGCAGTTCTGTTGTGATCTGGCAGAGACTGCGGGAAATGACATTCCCTTTGTGCCCCTTGGTGTTCTGGCCCAGGTGAAAACACACAACTGTCAGGACCAGGTCTTGTTGTGGACAGTGAGGAGACAAATACCTCTTACACTGTGAGCTCCCCACAGCAGCCACCTGTACAAACACTGATTATTCACCAACACTGAAAAGTCAACGTTCTTTTGGTACCAGTGATTCATACTGCAATATTTGAACAGAAATATGCTGTTTACCATAACAGGTTGGGTTTGCATTGCTAAGTCTTTCTGTTCTACACCTCTTACCAGCCAAGGCAGATCTATTTCTCTGTCTTGATGAATAATTAAAAAGTTGAGAAATGCCTTCTATGCATTTTTTCAGCTTTCTTAGTATTTTGTCTAGAATGGTGGTTGTTCTCATTTTTTACAGCTAAACATACTTAATATATATGTGGTGTAATTTTGGACTCTTTTCTTGCTAAGTTAATGCCAAGTCCCCATTGACCTCAGTGGAGACAGAAATAGAATTCATTATTAATGTTTATCTGGGAAAAAGAGATTATTAAACAGATATGTACCTGTACCCTTGTCATGAAATCCTGACTGACAATCTTCTAAATAACTTTTTAAAAGAGGATATGACAAAAAAGCAAATGGCTTTGGAAAAAATCAATCTTCAGAAATGTCTACTATAATTTGAGAATATTCATGGGTAACCAGTAAGTATGCCATGGGAAGATAGGTAAATTAAAAATTATCTAACTTCTCTCACCAATATTTTTGGTCTATTAAATATATTAAGATAAATTTTACACGATTAGCATAATTTTATTTACTTCAAACTAATTTTCAGGTATAAATATTATTGCCTGATACTGATGAATTTGGTTTATATGTTAGAAATTAAAGAAAAATAAGAAGTGATTCTGTATCTCTCCATGATTGGAAAATGCCAGATTTGAAGATTAAATTGGAAGATTACATATTCACAGCAGATTTGGCTCTGCTGTCATCTATGATTAGAATGCTTATCAGCTGAGAAAGGTTTTATATAGGGCACCATCTGAGATATGAACTACAAAATTACATGACCTGTTGTATGTGTTTGCCTTTACTACACAGCAGGACTTAAACTACTACTTAAAATCCATTTAAGGGACTTCATTGCTGAATGCAGGTGCAAACAAAAAAGTCACAATTGGTGGGATGATGATTTGAAAGTTTGTCTTCACAGCTGAGGAATTCCTTTTTATATCAATGTCTGTATTCTTGTGAATATCTGCTTCTGGCTAGTAGTTGTTGTGGTAGAGGAAAAGGGGAACTGGCACCACTGTTTGTCCAAAAACATGCCAGCTGTTAAAATTATGATCTGATTCTGACCTCATTTTTGTTCATTTTCTTTGGGCTTGGAATGAAAGCTGAGGTCTGCAGTTAGTATGCAAGAAGGGTATGAAGAAATTATATTTCTCAAGAAGGAAAACAAGAAAGAAATTATTAGTGCAATGTAGGGGTAAAAGAGTCTTGATTCAGAGATAGGAAAGAGAACAGCAGGGTGCCTTTGTATTACAGGGCCCAGAGGGGTTGTTTCTTCTCAGGGCTGAAGCAGCTCTGTAACAGCAGCCTTGAAACACAGTGGGATGTGCTGGGGCTGCCCTTTGCCCTGCTGATGTCTGCTATGGCTCAGCACCATCTTTACCCAGACTTACCTGACAAGGTCAAACGGAGAGCCCACTGACCAGGTTTAAAGCAAAAAACCATCTCTTCTCCCTTGTTTGGCATTGCCTGGAGCTCTTCTGTGTTGTAGTTAAATAGAACATGTTGCCTGGGGAAGCGAAGTGGCCGGGTTGGGATAGGCAAGCCCTGACATTCCGCAGTGAAGGGTGGCTCTAGAAGTGGTCCCGAAGCGCTCCACCAGTCAGATGTGTGCACTGCCACCAGCCTGTGTTTGTCTGCTGTTCCCTTGTTCCCGGCGACCAGGCATTTGTCTTTCTGAGCAGCTCTGGGCTATTGTTTGTGCCATCAGCCAGTCTGTGTCTCTTCAGACCCGCCATGTGTTCACTCACCTGAGCGGGTGCACCTGGGCCTCTCTGCAGTGCCAAAAATCAGTGGAATTGCACCCAGTGAGTGCTCATAGGTGTGGGAGCTGATGAGCAGAGGCTGATGGTGGGCTAGGAGCAAATGACCCTCTTTGGATGTTCTGTCACTGAGGAAAATGTTACTTTGGGGGTGTGAGGGTGTGGTGGTGTGCTATGGTTGGTTGACTGGGGGAGGTTTGTCCTGTTTTGGGGTTTTTTTCCTTGTGGAATTTGCCTTTTTTTTTTTTTTTCCTTAATACAGTAAGTCTATCGAGTGCACAGCTAGTTTCCCTAAGGTGTATTTTTGTATTTGTGAACATTTGTGGCTGGATCAGGCACTTAACACCTGATTTAAAATCATATTCTCTTATCAATGCTCCAAATGCTCATGAAAGCCCAAGAACAAAGTAAATGAACGGGTGGATGGTTCTCCATTGTGGAAGGCAGCTGTGGTGAGGAAAGCACACAGCAATCCTGCACACAGCCAGCTCCATGTGCAGGCTGCAGAGCCATGTTTTTGGTGCTCTCCATCCCACTGGGCTGATGAGTGGCTTGTCCCAGGCAGGCTGTGGCATTCCTGCTGCTGTCATCACAGCTAAGGAGGTGAGATAGCAATGCAAGGCACAGCAACAGCACATCTGAACTCCTACTGCTCCAGCAGCAGCCTCAGAGAGAGAATAATTTACCCTCTGCCGGGGCAGTGTGGCTCAAGAAAGTGAGGAAATCATACTGGGTATTCTCCTTTTCCTTTTTAGATTGCCTCGATTGAATTACAGTTCCCATGGAATATCTATTGAAGCAAAATACACATCTGCTCATACTCCTCTAACACCTTTCTCAGCTTTACAGGAGAAAATGAGAATCTTTTAAATTTACTTCTTATTTTTTTAATTTTTGAGGGCTGTGTTTTGTTATGATTTTTCTTTAGGTAACTAAGCAAGAAAAGAGTCTCATGAAACCTCTTTACGACAGATACAGAATTATCAAGAAACTTCTGGCTGCTCCGTCTTTGATCACAACAATTGTAAGTTGGAAAGAATTCATCCATTGTCAAAGAAACCTACAAAATTCCATGTTTGATTTGTACCTGTATGTCCATTTAGCAGCAATAGAACTACTGATATCCAAAAAACCTGCTCATTGGTTCATACAGGGTGTTGATACTTCAGATAGAGCAAATACTCTGTAAAATTCAACTTCTGTGCATGGCAGAGGTTCCAATGTACAGCAGCAGTTTCTGAGGAAAGAACTTCAGTGGGCTGGGTAAGACATTGAAGGTTGGCTTTAGTTTTCCATCATGGCAAACATCTACAACACAGAAGGAAACTTCTCTCTTTCCATGAAGGCCTCTGCTGCCACTATATCTAACTTCTATATCTTTCACCAATGCTTTCATCAATCAGGTAGCACATATATGCAATTTTTAGTACTTTAATAATATATTGGTGCAATGCAACAGTACTGTTCTCATAGTGAGCGAAGGCAGTGGAATCTGGCTACTTGGAAGTTAATTAGCATCTCTATCAAAAATACTAATCTAATAGTAATTTGGGCTAGGTCAATTAAAAAATTGTCATTGTCTTCTTAGATGACAGTGCAGCTTCACATTTCTTTGAAAAATCACAGTACAAAGCTTTGCACACTTACACATGGGCATTTCATTGAAAAATTTCACTGAAGTTCCCCCTAAGTGTTACTTGTTAGGAGCTTTGCCCTATGGAGTTTTTGTGTTTTAACCTTAGTGTCGATAGCTCAGTGTTTTTCTGAAGATGGAGGAATGTCAGCAAGACATCAATATCAATCTATTTTAGTTGTTCACACTAGTAGCTATAAAACTGTGGAATCTCTTCCTCCAACACTTTTTACAGTCAAAACATCTGGATATAACATACACACAGGAGATGTGTATATAAGAGGAGTACAAGTTCCAGCTAGACTGCACTACTTACATAAATACAGAATGTTAGTTAAATCTTTGCTACGTGGAAGGCCTTTTGGGCAGACAGAAATAAATTACTGGCTGGAGATACCTGGGAGCAGGGCCAGCTTCTGTCCTTTGTACTCCTGGTAGGCAATGCACAGTAACCCAGTGACCCCAGGAGCACTTCCATGAACAACCTCAGGTAGACCTGGTAAACCTTTCAATATCTGTGTAATCTGTTTCAATGAATACATCCAGGAAGTCAGATTCTAATTCTTTATGTTGTCAGCCTATTACGGTAAGTAATGTAATTTAAACAATTAATTTGATAACGCTTTGCATTTCCCAAGCAGGAGGAGGAAGACTCAGATGAAGACCATTCTCAAAGCAGCCATGAGTTATCGTCTGGTCCAATGTCTTGCTTCCCTGTCGAAGAGCACCTGTGTTACTCACAGGAGGAGAGTGAGCCTGCACATATTTCACCTCTGGATGAAAAGAAAGCTTACAGGCAAACAGCCTTGTCTATGTCCAATTTACATGAGGCAACCATGTAAGTTCTCCTTTTTCCCCCCGAATGTTTTAAAACATTTCTTGTAAACTTTGTAAGTGAAAGGTGAGCCTGTAAGAGAGATACGAGCAATACCTGTTGCATAGGTAAATTCTATACTAAAGGAGTGATTCAGTGCTTTCTTATGGGAGAGGGGAGGCAGAGGAGATTCATTGTTTGGGCAGCATGCTGGTGGTTTGAGCTGTTTATTCAAACAACTTTGTGCCAGGTTTTGTCTCCAGGAAGAGAAAGGTAACTAGTTGAAGACTGTGCCTTCCAGGGACAGATACCTTGGGGATTGTACCTTTCTTTTGTGTTTTGATTGGGAGGTCTTAGATGCATAAATGAAGCTAGCTAGACTCTAACATTATAGAGATCAAATGAAAATTACTTAGATTTCTATGTAACTTGTAACTTAATGATGTGTACAATAGTTTGCTCATAAATGCTGAGAAGATATTTCTGTCCATTTTGTCATTATAAAAAAAAAAAAAATTGCCAGGAGCAAATGTCATAACAGAATTATCTCTCTGCTTTAAACCCTTATTCTCTGAACACTAGCTAAAACCTGGCCTCCACAAATGATGCTTCTGGGTACCACTAGCATTTCCACTGCATCACAGTAATGATTAGGAAAAGCTGCAAATAGGAGCAGGGCTTGGATGTTGACTTTAATTCAGTTACAGCATTTCCTCCTGTGAGATATTGAGCCCTTTCTACTCCTTTAATTCCACAGGGAATTAAGGCCAGTAGCAAAGTCCAGTCCTGGATGCCCCTTTTCCTCTGTTGACTAGAGTCTCTGCCTTCCCTTTGTTAGCTGCATTACCAGTAAAAGGGAAGGAGTCCAACCCTGTATGGAGTGTGATGGGATGACTCAGGGCCCTCTGGTCAGTGCCTGCCAAGGGCCCAGAGCAGGAGCTCTCTGCTACCCAAATCCAGGGCTTTTTACAACCCTCTCAAGCACAAGGGGGTTTCATGTTCTGGTCTCTGTTTCACAGGCCTGTTCTGCTCGAACATCTCAGAGAAACCAGAGCTGATAAGAAGAGACTTCGCAAGGCTCTTCGAGAGTTTGAGGAGCAGTTCTACAAACAGACAGGAAGGTAACTCTGCAGCTCAGCCCTCTCCTTGTCCCCTCTGGGGGCTGGGCAGGGCTGTTTGTCTCTGTGAGGGTGGGCAGGCCAAAGGGGCTGCACCTAAAGGCTGGAAAATACCCTGGAAATGTCTGGTCTCTGGAGATGTCCATCTGTCTCTCTGTTTAGTTCCTTCAAAATGTGGTCATCCATGAGAAAAGCCAGGATTTGGGGATCTTCCAGGACACTCCTGTAATGGGTATAAATCCCAGCTCAGCACAGGATATTCCCTGAGCTGAAGGGAGGCTGCTAAAAATCTCTTTGTGAGGATGTCAGTCTGTAGGGAATAGACTTGGCAGTTGGGCCATTTTTAAACAGCCAGACTTTAAAACCAGAGCCACTGTTTTTTTTTAACCCAAATTAAATACTGGCCATTTTCCACTCTGTTTTTCCTCCTCTTCATTTAGCAAACACCTTTTTGTTGAAAACCATGGTGTATATGACTTCTCTGCATATTTGAGAACCAAGTAATTATGCTTCCACAGCTGTCAAGAGAGTTGTCTGGTATATGAAAATTCAGTATGTCAAAAATTATTTCTAAGTTCTGTATTAGAACTTTTTGGTGTTGTCAAATTATCTTTAGTCATTTACTATCAGTAAAATAAAACACCCAATCCTCATCAGTTGTTGCAGAATTAATTTTTAAGACTGTTTCTCTTCTTACTCATAAAAAGTGATGGTGCTTTTATTTGCTTTTCTTAGGAGTCCTCAGAAAGAAGATCGGGTGCCAATGGCTGAGGAATACTCTGAATACAAGCACACAAAAGCCAAAATCAGGCTCCTGGAGGTTCTCATCAGTAAGCATGATATTTCCAAAACGATTTGAAGTGAATACAATGCTGTGATATTGTTCTCTAGGGAAAAAAATAATCCAAGTAAACAAACAAGTAATGAAAAAGAGAAAGTAATTTTACAGGTCTTGGTCTGCTGCACAATTATTTGACACACTGAGATTTTTGATGCACTTTACCTATTATAATAGCTGTGATGAGAGAGGACAGCAATATGCAAGAATATTAAGCACGGGTGAGTGGACTATAGTATATATTTTTCCTTTTGAAAAAGCCTTGAAGTGCACTGTGAGAATGTTAAGAAACTAAAAGGACATTGAAGTAATGTAGATTCTCAGTTCGACCTGCTCTGAAAGTGTGAGGAAATGTTCTGCAGGTTTTTAGTACATCTTAGTACATGCTAATGTGCCACATGTTTGCTTCCAGAATTAACATGTGTTATAAGTAATTAGTAACGTTGGCTATTAAGGTGCTGATTCACTAGATTAAAAGAAATGAATTGAAGTGAATGAAGGGAAAACTCAGAACATATTCTAGGTGTCAAGACAGAGTTGCCATTCAAAGAAAGGTGCATAGGAAGAAGCAGTGCCAGGGCTGGGAGTAGAGCAATGATGCTGCTTGTGCAAGAAAAGGCCAGAACATGACTGCCAAATGGAGCTAGTGGTGTCATAGGAATGAATTTGCCATGCTTGGCAAAATGAAATAGCTACAGGTTGCCGAGAACACATGAAACAATTGTACTGGCTGCTGTCCTTTTCGCTAGTTCACAGGACCTGGCTCACAGAATTTAAAAGTCAGTAAATAGATCAACTACATGCTAATTTTGATTTCTCTATTAACCTTTGCACTTTGGTTTGCCTGACGCTATAACATTCGCTTCTCTAACTACCAAAGCTCGTTTAGACGCATGCACTTTGTAAAATGTTGAAGTACTTCTTGTGTTATAAATTGCCACATATATATATATAAAAACAGGACTAGATTACTGCATTATGCTAAGATATTTTGGATAGATAAAGTACATGGTATATAAGTGAGTGTCACAGTTATCTGATGAGGACTGCTAGACTTATTGTTCACTGAAAATAAGGTCATAAAAAGTTATTTTTCCATTGGAATTACGCATCTTTCTTAACTTTCAGAGCACCACGCTTTGTAATATTAAGGAGATTTGTCACTGTTAGCGATAGGCCATTGGTGTGAAAAGTGGACTAGTAATAGAGGGATTATCAGCAGGTTTTGTACTAGAAATGAAAAACAGGGATTCTGGGAAAGTCCTAGATCAGACAGAAAGGAGGGAAGAATTACTTAAAGAGAAAAAAAAAAGGGACTGGAACCAGTTGAATCATGTTTAGTGTTTTGCTTTACCTGTCATTTTGTATTGACCACATAGTATAAGCAACCTGTTTTCTATCTTGGTAAGAAGATTTTGATTTTATAAAGCCTATTATGTACCAACCATGTTTGTATTTAGTATGTAATGGCATGATTTGGGAGATGTACACACCTTCAAGTACTGTGGAGGAAAAAATATGAACACTAAAAAAGGAATTTTTTATTTTGCAGCTGTTTGTTGTTTCAGTGTACTGATTTAATAATTTATAACTTAACTTTTATGAATCAGAAATGGTCTTCATAAATCTGTTTTAATTAAAGTCATCTAGAGCAACAGGAACAGATACAGAGCTATTTGAAGTTTACAAACTACATCTTTGATAAGGGAAAATGATTTAATGACATGTATACAATTGATATTAAAATGTAATCTATATATTCTATATGATTGTATAATATTTTATACAACAGTACAAATAAAATATTTTTCTATTATATTTATTATGTCGAGACACAGTTTCTGTTTTCAGTTAGCTAATATAAATAACATAAATAACACTGTCAAACAACACGTTGGAAGTGCTGACATTTCTAGGCTCTGAAATTCAAATCATGCTGCAATTACAACCTTTCATGCTGTTCAGTTATCCCAGTACTTGTTCAGTAGTTAAAATGAATGCATATTTAAACACCATTTAGAAGCCGTTATTTTTATTTTGCTAAAGCAGTTTATATAGGATTTTGTTATGTTTGGCAAGAAACAGAAAACAATTTTTGCAGCATCTAGGTATAAATGGTTGCCAGAAAGAAATCCAGGACTTCTAATCATTTAAAGCATCAGGGGGACAGGAGGGAAAGAGGGAGAGAAGAAATCCTAAGAAGGCTATTGGAGATTTCGAAGACTGGAAGTTGCTTTTGGTGACAGCGGCATGTGCATGCTTCCGACAGAACTGTCTGACTATGGAAATGGGCAACAGAGGTTTGAAGGCTCCTAAGGACTGAGGGAAGTTTTAACGTCCAACACTGATATTGCAGGTCTTGCAGCTGGGATCTTTCTTTGCATTTGCAGTAGACAAGCTCATTAGTTGGTGACCAGTAATTTCCGCAACTGTGCCAAGGGAGAGATCCACAGGATCAGTGTAAATTACTTCCAATATAACATCCTGGGCGTGATGGTAAACCATGACCCCATCCTCTTCATCGCAGGTCAGAAATTTGTTATCTTTTATATTTAGCTGGGGAAGGCGCTGCTTACAGAACTCATCTCCTGGTGACCCCACGGGGGCGATCACGAGGATGACGTAGTGGTAGGCTGTGTACATGCAGTAGAAGTCTCCAAAGTACAAGTTAGTATTGGGGTTGAAGAGTTTTTCAGCTGCAATCTCATACCTGTATCTTCCATAGGGTGAATCTTGGGGTGGCTTCCCTGTGTTAAACTCGGTGTTGCAGCTAAAGAAGATGCCTTCCAGCTTCCCACTGATCGGAGAGCCATGGCTGCCACTGTTATCCTTAACAGAGGGCTGCATAGCATTCCCATGATGCTCTCTACAAATGAAGGACTGGTATTGTTTATTTTGTAACACATGGTAAAGGAAAAGTGGAAAGTTAGGACAGCATGCTGTTTGGAAACAGGACTGAAGGGACACAAAGGAAAACCATTAAACTGAAAGCTGGGGTTAGTGTCATGGTCTTAGGACCAAGAAAATCAAATGTCATCAGACTTGGGAAGAGCTAGAATAATTCCTGCTCAAGGGGAAAATCTGCTTTTCGAGCCTGCCTTCTCTGTCAGCTGTCTGGCTATCACATGCAGGCAAAAAAAGCACAAACAAAAAAGCCCCCAAACCACAAGTATCTTTAATTAGCTAATTTGTTCAGACTTACACTACATGTCTAACAATAAACACATGTTGAGTATCACAAGTCAGTCTCCATATGCTGAATACACTGTTTGTTAATATGTATTTTTAGCATAGGCAGTATATAGTTGATGTAGAAAACTGCCAGTGAAAGTTATTTCTGAAGGCTTCTTTTCAGAGGTTATAGGAAAGAATGTACTGTCTGCCAGTATTTTTTTGTCCCCAAATGATCATTTCAAGTCTAACTGGTCTACTGCCTACTTCAATCAGTGCAGAGCTGAGCATAGAGAATTAGGCAATTTGGTTAGTTTCCACTTTGGTTGGTATCCAGCTTCTGCAGTCACTAGTCCTAAGGGGAAAAAAAAGACTTTTTTTTTTTTTTTTTTTTTTTAATACTTAGCCTAATTTCATTCCAATGAAAAGAAATATAAAATGAACATGTGAATTTTTAAAACCCCAAATCCTAAATTGCACTCAGCGGCATTAGGCTGCTAAATTTAGGAGAACACTCCAAAACATCCCATCTAACCCTCCTTAGCACCTGAGCGTTTGTGTTTAGCAGGGCATTTCACAGTGTTTGTGTTGCACACAGCTCTGGAAGTGCCCCAGTGGCAGCTTTGGCTCCGTCTGCACCTGCAACCACATGATACCAGAAAGGGAACCATCCCCTTTTGTAAGTCCTGCAAAACCATATTTGCCAGGCACCCTTAGAACAATGTCTTTATACTCACTGACATGACAGACTAAAAATGCATGAAGCTGTGGGGCTGGAGATTCTTATGATTCTTATATTCCCCTCTTGCTTTGCTTTTATTTTTTTTTTCTTTTTTCTTTCCTTCTTTTAGGAGATGGGAAACTAGTCAAGAAAGACTGTTCTTGCACTGCTTTTAACTTGCAACAGGTCCGTGTAAAATGGTGCTGTGTGGGAGAAGGTTTTACTTGATTCAAGTGGGAGGTAGCAGTCAAAGCAAACAAACTCTGCATACATTACAAAACAGCTCTAAATCAACTCAGAAATATCTCCAGCTGTGATTATTTTTTCATTATTTGTAATCTCCTCAGCACCACATCTTTATTTTCAGTCTAAGATAAATTTCAGAAGTTTTCTGAGCCATTCAAATACTACCTACTTATTGTCTCAAGCCCTATTTCATAGGACATTGATTGGAGGGGGGGTATAATTAGTATTTTACGACTGAGGAGGTTACTAGGGGAAAAAGAAGAAGAAAAAAGAAAAGGTTGAAAGCTTAAATAACCACCTGAATCCTCTTCAACCTGAAAAGTCAGGCTTCATTCTGAGGAAGTAGGTTCCATTTCTGTGGCAAGATACTGACATCCAGTGGCCAATTAGGCTAATTATAGGTCGCCCTTTTGGGGGATCTGAGCTGCTTGGTGGTACTCCCAGCCCAGGTAAGCTGCAGTGACACAAACAGCCTCTCTGAGCTCCCACCTCAAATCCTCCATTTGGGGGCTGCTGCTCTAGCACCAGGAACAGATACCTGTATGCCAATGCTACCAGAGCTCTTCCAGGCTGTGTGATGACACCAGAGGCCATTGGCAGGCATGGAATGACAATTTTCCCCTAACAGGAAGTACATGGTTAGGGTTTTTAACATAACATACAAACAAGTGTACTGGGGAAGGGTTAGCCCTGGTACTGTATTAGTCTATTTCTGACTAAAAGATGTGACCATCAGCCAGTTCTGGCATTGTAGCTTCCTGCTGCAAAAGAGTTTCTTGTCTCCAGTTCACTAACAGAGGGAAAACAAACTCATCTCTATTGGTGTCTAACCAAGAAGGAACTTAACAGGAAGAACGGGAATAGAGAGAGTGCAATTAATTAGAGACACATTTGGCAGAACGAGGCCAAACCCACAGCTATAAATGCACCCCAGTGGCAATTTTCAATACTAATGAACACAAAGGCAGATGTACTATGATTACATAGCTGAAAACAAAGCAACCTGGGAATCAGAAGGGCACAGGCATTTCCCTTCTGTGGTATGCAGCCCAGGATGGCAGCAGTGGTTTATGAGGGCCTCGAAGAGCCTCAACAACTGCAATTTATTCTCTACCTCCTCTGAGTTTTGCAGCTCTGTCCCTGTGTGCAATAAAACAATCCTTCCAAAACACAGATGGGGAAGAGCAAGCCCATGCTCTGCAATATTCAATACACTCTTGGAATGAATCAGATACTCATCAGATACAAAGTGGGAATGTTTCCAAGTGTGGTGGAGTCTGTTCTTTGAAGCTGGATTGCCTTGAGTTGTTTTAAAAACTTTCCATTCTAGGCAGGTACTAGTGTGACACACATAAAACTGAAATTATGTGGCCCACCGGGAGGCCCATCTCCCAGTGAATATTAAAGAAGCACAGTCAGTGCTGCAGCCTTTCAGCACACTGCTTACCTCTCATCCGTGTTCTTCTAACAGGAGAAGGTTACTCTGTGTGGCTGCTCCTGCTCACTCAGCACATGAGCTGTGACTCCTTCCATCAAAAAGTCTGCTTTTCTCTTGTACTGACACTTCAACCATGTGTGGAGAGCACGCTGGGTCTCCAATAGAACAGGGAACCTACCTCCAGCCATCCTAGTTTTTCATTCCAACTGAAGCATGGTGTCTTAACCTTGTCTAAACGTCATGCCCTCTTCCCTCCCCACATGGTCTATACATTAACATTCTGATTGCGGAGTCTGTATAACTGCACTTGGGCATGGAAATGGGATGGTTGTACGTGGAGAGCAAATATTTGAGATGGAACTCTTACATGCAGGCAAATGCCTATGCACACTGTTGTACACTCCTACTCTCAGTCATCTTGCTCTTAATTTCTCAGTACAATGAAAATATTTGGCTACTAAACTCTCCATTATGATTACAGATGCTTAAATCTAGCTGGAGGCCCTATGAGCACCTCAGTTTCTGTTTCAAAACACAGACTTTTATTGCGCAGTGGAAGTGCTGAGTTAAGCAGGGTGAAAGAAACGAGTTGTATTTGATTCTTTGCCTTCCTCTGAACGGGCTATAAAGCATACAGACATTCTGCTCTACTTTTAGCACAGCTGTCTCTATTTACTTATTTCCATTCCTCTTTTAATTTGCCAAAGGACTCTGTGTATGTTTAGTTTCTTACCTGATATAATCAAAGTATTCTTTGTGCTGATTCCGATAAAAAACAGACAGTTTAAGCATACGGCCTGCAATCACTTCAGCTTTTTCCAATAGCTGTGTTAGGTGAACTTTTGAATAATCTGGAAAGGAAAGACAAACTGCTAGTACAGTGGGCAAGAAAACCACAACACTCTCCAAAAGCCACAGACACATGCAGACTGAACACCGGGAACAGAGTCTTGGTGATATACAACACATCATGCCCCAGTTTTCAACAGTGGCAACAAGCAAATCAAATGGCAGGAGCGGGCATTTGTGATTCTCCCCACTCCTTCCTCATGAAGATTCTGCAAGCCTAGAGCAACTTTCACCTCAGCATTTCCTATTTTAGAGCCGGTTTCCCTGTGTTTGGGACTGCAGAGGAGCTCAGGACTGCCCTCTGGCTCCTATCAGTTGACAAACTTTGCTACAATATAAGTGTCTGTGAGCCAACAACTAATGACGGAACTAACACAGCTTGCTTAGGACCCAGCTTAAAGGCTCCCCAGCCAACATGGGGATTCACACTGTGCGTGCCTCAGTCTTCAGCTTTCACACAGGCATGCACAGTGACAGCAGGTCATGAACATCTGAAGGAAGCCTCATAAATCAAAGACAGGCCAAAGTGACTGTTGAAATGGGGTGTTGATGGTGCTGACACTCTGCAGCACGAAGAGAAGGCAGAGCAGCAGAATGTCTTAAGCTGTCAGGGAGCTGCCATTCTACCTTTTCCCCACAGGTGCTGGTAGCCAGTGACAGGCACACAGGTGGCCCTTTCCTAGCCTGGGAGAAGCACTGGTGCCCCTTTGGGACAGCTAAGCTACTGCACAAGCAAAGGGAGGTCCAGCTGCCTCTGCTTAACCTGCCAAATCTCGGCACACACAAAGCCTAAAGTTTAAATTCCAGTTTCCAAGGGTGACTCTTGAAGACTACCAGCACAGTCAGCACTGGCAGGTGACCAGCCCAGTCTGGCAGCAGAGGCAGCATTAATTGACTCCAGGCTGTGGAACAAGCTCCCTCAGCAGCGTTACCTGCGGTGCAGAACTCGATGATTTCACTCCACTCTGAGACGACGTAATCGCCATCGACCTGCTTGGAGGCCGTCTGCACTGCTACCGTGTACTCTGTCCTGGGGCTCAGGAACCAGTGCCCACGCACCGTCATGGGCAGAGGAACAGCCTTGGCCACCAGCTTGGTGGGTACATCCTGGCAGGAACAAAAGGACACAACCACACACAAGTCAGCAGTGAAACCAAACCAATCTGCCACTCTTTCCTTCACTGCCTTTGCCGTGTACTCCCCAACCCCTAGCTCTTCTCTGCAAACTCGAGTTACTTCCCACAGTTTGTTGGTGCAGCAAAGTGAGCAGTGGCAGAGGACAGTGGTGTAAGGCTTGTTCTAAGAGACATGGGGATAACTTGCATGTACGAATTAATTATTTGCTCCCAGTGACTGCAGAGTAATACCATTACATATAGCCCAAATATATAATTCAGACTAGGGCCATTTGCACTTCTGTATGCAAAACTGAGAACAAAGGTATCTTAATTTAAGAGCTTCTTGTCCTCTCACCAGTTTCTTTCAGCCAATATAATCAAACAAAATTCCTCCTGCTGTCAATCAGTCCAGCTACACTGCTGCTGCTATCTTCCAAACTAAATTTTAACAGAGAAAATAAAACACATTGCAGAGTAACTATGGCTGGTTCACCTATTCCAAAAATACCCTTCTGTACAGGAATGGCCAGAAGAAGCCAAACAGCTTGTGCCTATCCCTGAACCTTTTGCTTTCCCCTCTGCTGCCCCTTCAGATCCTCTGATTTGCTCTTCCAGTATATAGTAGCCCCAATGTGCAACCAAGAAAAATAGCTGCTTGTTGTAGTTAAAATACTAGATTTCTACAGCACCAAAGACTTTGGTACAGACCACCAAGGGACAGAAAAAATTGAAGGACAGGACAGTTTATGCTAGAACTGTGGGAGAAAGGACTCACAATGGAGGTAAATGGTTCTCTGCAGTGTACCTGAGGAGCTGTGATAGAATGAGAGATGTTTGTTGTTGAATATTCACCAGTAGTAACAGAATAGTAAGATGGCTGCCATGTGAAAAGTGGGCACTTTAAATGACATCCTTAGCACTTCACCTATAAATATTAGTCTACAATCATCTTTCTATAAATACTAGCATAGCAGTCCTTTAAGGAAAAAAGGAATAGAAGAGAGATATCTTCTGAAGATCCAAAGGACTTTTTTCCTTGTCTTTTATTATGGAAAAGGATTTTTCTCCTTTTGTTTTCCTATCAATAAAAGGTTTTCTTCAGTTTTTGTATTAAGAAACTGTAACATTAGCAGCTTGGGATATTACAAGAATTGATGTAATTGAGTGATAACCTAGGGTAAAATTTTGTTGTCATGACTTCTCTTTTCCCAATTCTCATTTGAATCAAATAACAGTTGGATGAAAACTTTATCTGAAAAGGAGACAGTCATGCAAGGTACAATTAATAATATATACACAAAAATTAAAAAGAAAAAAAATTAAAACCAAATGACATCTAAAGCTACCAGCCCAAAATGCATCCCAGTGGACTGAGTCTGCTGCTGCTAATGCAGTCAGCAGGTGCCACAGTTAACATTATTGGTCTTCTTGTCACCTCGTCTTGGATTATTGTAAGAACAGCTTTTACCTGGGTCAGATCTCTGTGCTCACACCCCAGTGAGCCTTTACCCCCACTCTTCTTCCCTTATAATTTTGTCGGTCTTCATGTAACATTAAAAGCCTTGTAGCCCTCAGGTGTCAAAGCTTTACCTTCCAGCTGTGCATCAGCAACCTCTTTCAACCATAGCAAAAAAGGGGGAGACTACAAAAAAAAAAAAAAAAAAAAAAAAGAAAAAAAAAAGAAAAAAAAAAAAGGTAAAAACAAAAAAATAAAGGGGGCAGACCACCACATTAAACAGAGGGGTTTATGTCTTGCACAGCTGGAGAGGAGGGACAGATGTGATGCTTCTCACAACTCTAATCTGCTGTTTTTTTTCTAAACAAACACCATATTTTTTTTAGAGGCCACAATACAGAGGAAATGTTCAAATGTTCACATTGATTTTCCTCTGGGGATTCTCCACTTCTCCCCTTCAGCTCCCTTCTGCTCAGCTCTCATTCCTGGCAGAGCCACCAAAGAAGTGCAAAGCAGGTACTATGCCAGCTCAAGGAGAGCCAGGATTCTGGAGTGGCAGATGGCTGCTCCACTACCAGCACCCACCAGACAACTCTAAAGGTACCTAGATGGCAATAATTTCTAAGAACAGCCTGGAAGCTTTGAATAACTAAGCAGCAAGGTGTATGAGTCACTCTACTTTTTGGGAAAAGAGGCAGCTTTCAGTCTTCAACTTCCTCCCATTTCATGTTACTGTTCCCTTCACCAGGTCATCTCATAGAACACATTGTGGGAAATCAGCACACTCAGATTCTAGTCCCATTTTTGATAAATATTTGAGTATTTTTCTTATTACATGGGAGTAATCATATTTCAATATTCTAAAAAAGAGAGGAGGTATGCAAAATGAACTGAAAAGAAGACAAAATCTTATTACAATTCTAGTCTTTGCACACCACTACCAATACAAACCTTCTCCTTCACAGAAATGATGACAATAGTCAAAAATAAAACTTTATACACCCTAAGTATGCTGAATATGTATTTACCAACAGGAGTATTGGAAGGATGAATCATTCACGGGTGGTCTCCCAGGTACACAAGAAAACAATCAGCTCCCTTCCCTGACGTACAGCATGGATCTATCAGGTTAAGTCTAAATCCCAAGTAACCCACAGCCATCTGAGCAAACTGATACTTAATGTTAACTCTGTACAAGTTAGAAAATGAGCTGGTCCTTTGCGTTATCACCTGTGAGAGAGAGGGGCACTTGTAGTGCTTTACCCTACCTGTAAGCAAAGTAAGGATGAATTCTCCTTTCACAGGCATCCTCAGGGTGCTGGATGACTCCTAGGAGTAAACCCCAAAGCTCTTTTTCTTATCTAGGCAGTAGGGCTCACTCTTCTCACTAAACAGCTCTGCCAGGAGAAAGGGCAGTGCTATCCTTCTCCTTTATGCAAAAGCTTTGTTAGGAAGTCAGTTCCCTGCTGTGAGGACCCAGCCCCGAGTGCTACAGCTGCTGGGCTATCAGCGCCTGCTGCTGAGCTTCAGCTGGGGAACTCCTACCGCTGACCTCAGAGGGAGGAAGGATGCTTGCCTTGAACCACACCTGGGTTACACATTTGGAATCTGACCACTTCAATTATCAACCAAAGTTCGTTCTAGAAGGTGTGCTAAAAATTCCTTTGTACTAGAGATGCATGAAAGTGAACACCCAAGTGCTCTGGCACAGAGTTGGAGTATTCAGTCTGTGCTTTACTATTGTCCACCCTCTCTGCTCTCTGGATCTCTGTCATGCAGGCTTGGGAATAAAACCTTCAAAAAATCACACACACAAAAAAGTTTTAACCAAGTCACTAACAAAACTAGTAGCAAACAATTTTTAGTTCATTCCAACAAGACATCCAAATTACTCATCATTTTAATTGATAGATTTCAGTCTCCCGTTCTTACAAAACCAATTACCTTTGTCCTTTGACTAAACACTACTGCACAGTAAAAGGCTAGGGGATTGCTGAGAAACACAAAATAAATCTAAGAGCTTATCTTAATTACACTACCAATATCCTTCTCCCCCTCTCCATTTTAAGTCTAGTCTCATCACTGTGATAAATATTCTGAAGTGTATGTGGTGTTTGTTCTATTAGGATGGCTCTCCTTTTCACAAAAAATAAATGTTCCAAGTATACATCAATTTGCACATGCATGAAAAAAACATGCAGAATAATAAAATAAATGAAATTAGAAAGAATCTATCCCACTTTAGAGAGCATATTTAGTCCTGCAGTGTAAAATGGGAATTTCGATTCAAAGGCTGTCAATCCAAAATTAGTAAGAGCAAGAAAAAAGCAGAAGTACCCTACTGTATTTGCTATTACAATTAAAAATGGGGTATAATACATGCCTATTATAACATTTGGTTTGGTAGTGCTTCTTCACACACTGTTCCTAGCAACTGCAACACCGTGGCCAAACATGTAAAATTCTCAATTTCAAGCAATAGTGATTTTCAGTGAATCACAAAATAAGTGATTTTTTCGTTACTCGTAACGCATATGTTACTTCCAACCAAAAAACAACAACAACAAAAAAGGTAAAATAAGAAAATTATACACCTGCCATTAACAGAAATCTCATGAAAAATACTCTCACAATAAAAAGCCTCAGAGAAATTGGTGAGAATATTTTCTGTTTATCCCACTGGCTTAGAAACCAACAGTTATTTAGGTGCTGAGATAATTACAGCCCTTACATTTGTTTGGATGGTTATTTGTGCCTTGGCAAACCTTATCTTTCAGATAATGCCAACATTATTTTTAAACTTGGAGAATGTTCTATCTCATTCCATGTTTCTCTGGACATCCCAGTATTTCTGCTGTTCTGAGGTCAAAGCAGAATTTGCTGGATTTGGTAAGTACAGATCCTGCAATGCCTTCAATATGTTCCTGCACCAGAGGCTCGAGGAAAGAGGCCAGATGAATATTCAGGTCACAGTGCTGAGTGCTGCAAACTAAAATTGCTGGAAGCCTTCCTGAAGTGCATTAGAATTTCTGGCTCTTCTGTAAAATGGTATGTGTTGCTCTCAGGAGTCTGTCACTGAACAAGGGCAGGCAGAGAATACACACATTTTGTAAATAATGATAAAGAACTAGTCAGGAATAAAAATGGCAGTCTTGCACTACATTGTAGAGGTTCCAAAAATGCTTTCAAATGAAACAGAAAAGGTGATGTGAACAAATGTATTTGTGTGTACATGCACATAGGCTGGAGAGAGAGAAGGTACTTTGAGTAAACCAAAATTCCATCAGATTTATCAAAACCCACCTTTGCTGGATATCCAATTCCTGTTTCCTATGACCTGGCTTTGAAAATTTAATAAAACACAGAGATTCATCTGTTTAAAATCAAGTATTTGTGCCTTGATTTTGAAATGAAAATTACCTTGTGTTTGAATTTGTTGGAATTCTTGTTTTCTTTCTTGTTGAGATCGATGAAGTAATGAGTAATGCGATCCTTGGATTTAGAATCCATGTCCCAAGAAATCTTGAAGGAATCACATGTGATGTTACTTATTTTGATGTTGTGTGGGACTGGAAGCTCCTCCATCTCTGCAATCCCACTATCTTGTGATTTATTCCCTGCACAGAAAATAAGCACGATTCGTTCAGTGAAGGACCCATTTGATCACTGTTTAGTGTGCTCCAGTACAAGCACATCCCTGAAGAGCCTTTCACAAAGGCTCAGAGGGGGTCCCTCAGGAGCCATTGGGGTACAGTTACTCAAGTCTGGATGTCAGTGATGGAAAGCATTGGAAAGGGATGAAATTCCTCAGGTGAATAAGCACTAATAATACGGTGCACAGAGTGGCAGGGTGCACAGAGTGGCTGGCATCACTGCTGTGAGTGTTTGCAGGCTGACAGGACAAAGCATCCGAAGCTATCAAGTGCTCCGAGGTTCAGTTAAGAAGCCAGCAATGCCCACAGTTAAAATAATGGCCCTATCCATATCTGTCAGCAACATAAACACAAGCAGAAATCATATTCATCCTTAAACCATTGTTCAAGCACGATGCACAGCCAATCTCTGCAAGGTTTAGAGATGGTGGATGTGTATGCACATATGTATACACATATTTAAAACAGAAACTCCTTTGAAATGAAACAATTTACACTTTGATGAGCCACAGTAAAAGGGACACACAAGCAAACTTCATTTTCTGCTCTTTATTATTTCTATTTTCCCAGCTGAGACTCTGCATTTTTCTTGGGAGGTTCTTTTCTAAGTACATATGGGAGATGAACAAATGACCACTGACCCCAAAAAGAATCACTGGTTCTAAATTTAGGTCTTCCCTTAGCTCCCAAGGCAAATTTAAAGTTCAGCATACTGTGAACACTAGAACTCAGAAATTTGAGGTGTTCTTTCACTTACATAAGACTCAAGTGAAAAGTGAACAAATAAAAAAACCCAAAAAAAACCCCCAGGAAGCAAAGAAAAAATAGTGGGTAAAAAAAGGAAAAAAAATCTTTACGATGTAAGAGAAGAAGTAAAGAAACAGAAAGAAAAAAATGAAAATTTAACATAGATAAGGACAGATAGAACCAAGAGAAAACAAAAAGCTAATGTCTCTATGAGAAATAGAGGAAAGCTCCCAAATTCTGGCCAGATGAGGAAGATAGGAAACTCATGCAGGGATGTGAGGCAATGCACGGTCAGAATTATTCATGGTCACATCTCAATATAGAAAAAGATAGTGTTTATACTTTTATCATAACTGGTAAAAATGATAAAAAAAACAAACTCAGAGGTGTTTGGGCAGTAATAAAAGTAAAACTTTTACTTGCAAAACATTAGGAACATTTCAGCCTCTCTACATACTCTGCCAAAGAATTATTCCAGCACTTCAATGCAGGAATATTAGTGTTGGTCTGATTGTTCAAAATTCTGCTCATAGATATGTGAAATTCAATCACAGAATCTGCAAAATTCATAGATCTCCAGCTAGTATTGTGAATAATGTATTTTTACTGATGACTTCAAGAACTAATAAAACTATTTTTTCTATTTTTGTTTTATTTTATGCATTTAGGTCCAAAAGGTTGTCTATTCCTCAAATAGTCTATTGCTTTTTTTTTTTTTTTTTCTTTTTCAACTAATACTGAAATCAGTTAGTGCACGGTCTTGCCCAAAATGCCCCCCCTATTTGTGCCATACACAATGACATTTTCAACAGCTGCACTGGCTGCAACAGACTCTGAAATATCAGTCATTAGTGAAAGCTTTCTCTTCATATGAAAGACGTGGTAAGTGCTTTTCCCAACATGACATTTCAGAAAGCCAGCAGGGAGGAAATGGCACTGCTTTCTTTTACAAGCAATTTGTCTTTGAGAGATGACTGAAAGCTCTGCCAGGTACACTGAAAAGGCTTCAATGATCGGCTCTTCCAAGAGCGAGGCTCTGTGTTTAAGTAGAAGATGGAGTGTGGCTGCTGAGGTTCTCAGGGCTGGAAAGCTGGTCAGACTGAGACCCCAGCACACTGAACACTCTAGAACATCCTGAACAGACATGCAGCCAGAAAATCCAAGCCATAAATCCACAATATCTTAATGTGCAAATTATTTGCCTAAAAATGCGCTTCTGTATTTCCATACCCAGGGCCCCCAAGCCGTGATACAAACAGCCAAGGTGGTTTAGGCCTCAGGACATGTGCGAAGCGGTAATGACCACCGACAAAAAGTAACAGAGAGAAGGAAACATTTTGCAGAACACCAATGGCAAAGAGCAGAAGTGCTACATTAAGTAAATGTCAACCAGAAACTGTTCAGGTAATTTTTAGGGTTAGGGTAGGGGTTAGGGTCAAAAGAGTCAAAGAGCCTACAGCTTCAGGAAAACTGGGACTGGAAAAGGCACACCAAGGCCATCCAGGCAGGGCCCCAACATTGCTGCTCCTACATCTTTGTGATCTGGAAAGCCATGGTGCTGCGGTTAGGGGTAGGGTAGTGGTTAGATAGAAAACTAGGTGATACAACACACATATTTGAGGGGAAGTGTAAAGACACAAAGAAAACTAAGCACACCTAACATGCCAAGCTCCTGAAGAACCTTCCCCTCTAACACTGGCCTTTTTCCCAGGACTGAAAGTTTGCTACAAGAAAAGAAAGCCCAGATTCAGCAGTGATTGTTCTGTTCACCCAAACCATGTCTGTCTGCACTCAAGCACCTCAAAGCCGCCCCTAGGTTGCTACAATTTTTTTATGGTGGGTGAGACATCCAGAAGCCACTGAATGAACAGGGAATATCCCACAGGCAGTGACTGGGAAGCAAGTCAGTGGAGCCGTGCTGAGGCCACTTCTGTGTCACCACAACATCCCTCTACAGTGATGTAATTCCACTCATCGGGGCTGCAGTCATGCAGAAGAGGGTGCACTGAGTGCTGGTCTCTGGGAATACACACAAGACATTAACCCCTGCAGTTACTTCTGTGAGGTGCCAGCTCCGTTAAAAGCTAGGAGTGTGATGAGGGAAACGTGACTCAGGTTCATGAGCCGGAAATAAGCAAGGTGAGAACTGTACTCACAAAGTACAAAATTAAAAGGTAATGCTAGATTCGTAATACATTCTGGGAAGATATCTGAAAATCAAAATATGTGTAGATGAGGATGAGAAGGAATTTCTGAGACCCTGAAAGATCAGGTTTATATATATATATATAAATACCAACAGCACATGTAATAAACCCACTAAAAGCCAAACAGAATTTTATAATATAAATCACTTTTTTTTTTTTTTTTTAAATCTCACCTTATTCAGATTTTAAAATGCATGCACTGGGAGAATCAGAATGTGGTTTTCTCAAGTTAACATTTTCAATACAATGAGATATTAGCTGTGGTATTTTCAAGTAGAAATGTTTGATGAGAGGGGATCAATGTCTTAAGAGCACACAGGTACCATGACATAAGAAATCCTCTTATTAGACATGGATGCTAACAATTGAGAAAAACTCATTTACAAACAGGAACACCCATAACCAGAACAGAGAAACCTTTACACTTTCTGAAATACAAAAGTTTCTACCTTTTCTTGTCTTGATAATTCAGCTAATAGGTTATATATCAGATCTACAAATGTAAAATGTTGTAATATCAGAAATCTGATGCAGACTGACAATATTTAAGTGCTGTAATTGAGTTTGAATTCTCCAATTTACTGAGACGGTATTTAATTTCTGCAAAAAAATCCAATAGAAGGAAGAAAACTTCATTCTGTATAACCATCAAAAATGACAGGGAAGTGCCAGAAAATTACATATTAACTGCTACTTTAAATTTAACTAAGCAAAAATGCAGTCTCATATTTTTCCCCTGTGCTCTGGAATGAACGGCTCCCTGTTCAACTGTTGGCTATATAGAATTGTTTTACAGACCCAGGACAATATGTCCCCACCAAGAAAATAATTAACCTGAATACCAACATTTCAGTGTTCACGGCAACACCTTGTTCAAGAGAGACAGTGAAATTACACAGAGCAAATACAAATGCAACAACATTCAAAAAATTATTAAATCAAAGCTGCTACTTGTTAGGCTAGAAGTGCCCTCCTCTAGGATAGCTATTCTATTTCAAAGCTCAGTTTTTTTATCCATAACCACAGAGGTAACGTTTAAGTTTTGTTTGTGCCTCTTTTCATGTGCCTCTTTGTGCCTATTTTCAAAAATATGAGTGAAGAGTCTCAGACTCTTAAGTATCTCTCTCTCTCCTCTCCTCTCCCCCAGAATCCTAGTAAACCACCTCCCAACAGAGATTTTTTATACTTATATAAGCATATTTAGGAATATTTTCTAAATAAGTATCCTTGTAAAACTAATTCCTAAATTAGATAAAGAGAGAATGCCTGACCCTAGAAATCCTGTTAGAGGGATAAACCCCTCTAAACCTTCTCCTCATTTCCTCCCCACTGTCTGATGCTACTGTTGTGCATTTTCTAGCACGAAATATGCACTGTGACCAATTTTTTTTTTTTTAGAAAAAGTTTCAAAAATGAAACATTACTTAACCATAACATGTATACCTAAGTGTTTTTGAAACGTGCATGTACATTCAGACTCTCTTATTACTTGGTTTTAACAGCTTATCTGTTTCCTGCTAATTTAGGACATTGACTTCAGCAGGAGTACTCCACACGCAAACCAAAGAGAACACAACTGGACTCTGCGAGTACAAATGTGCCTCCAGTACTGGCATCTTCTTCGGCTGAGAGTGCCCCACAAAGGGTGCCCACATAAACAAAGCCCTGAGCAATCTCAGGATCGCCTGCTTTCTGTGCTGAAAAAATTGTCTCAGCCCCTTACAAAGGATTTGATTCTTCCCCCTTCTCACACGGAGGATGAATGTACTCTACAAGTGGTGCCGTGATTGAGATCTGCAGCAGCCCAATCTCTCACTCCTGCCACTGCCAGCCAGAGATGTGCAGGCTCCCAGTTCCCAGGGAGCAGGTCCTGCTCTCTCCAAGCCCGGTTTCTCAGTGCCCGCAGTCCCCGGGGGCCCGAAGCCTCGCCCTGCAGGCTCTCCCGTTTCCCCCGGGCGGAGGCGCAGCACCCCAGCCGGGGCTCCGGGGCTGCACCACGAGCTCCGACACCGAGCCAGCCCAGACGGCTCGTTTGCCCTTGAACAAAAGCAGATGGGATTTCAGGGGCTTCGTTTCCTCAAACGTGGGTGTGCCACCAGTGGGACTACACAACGCACGTGTGGCAAACCCGACAGCCAGCAGCAGCACGCAGAGGTACCCTGGTAGATTTTGGATCGTGGTTGTGCTATCAGAACTGAAGGGCTTTGCTTTACAGCTCGTTCTCTCAGCAGGCACTGAATGCAACATTATGCTCAATAGGAAATTAGGTGCATCTTTTCAGAGAAGGTTACTATAATTAGTAAGCAGAAATTAAATAGTCACATTATAACATTTCTGTGGAATTTAGATTTTGGCAAAGATACTAGATTCTCAACAGTGGATTTGTTGGGCCATATGCATTCCATCTAAGTTAATAATAAACCCCAAATATTTCTTAAATATGACAGCAAAAACAGTAACAGGAAAAGAACCAACAATATTCACTCCTGTGATAAGACCATAGATATCTTGAATTACACCTGGAATAATTTTGATACAAAATATGCATCTGCTAATCCAAAAGCAAAGGCTACTCTCCAAAAGATTTTATGCCTATGACTTGCAATGATGTTTAGGTATAATTTTCATATGATGTACATGAAATATATATATGAATTTCCACACACACACACACACACACATATGTGTATACATATACATATACATATACATATACATACACATACACATACACATATACATATACATATATGAATTTTCCAGACTACTGTGGAAACCACTAATACTTTGACTACGCTAAGGAAGACAAAAATACTGACAAAAAACATCACCCTCGGGCAGTGAGTCTCCTCAGGCTCACTTTGCATCCAGTGAAGAGAGGCAGTTTCCTAGGTGGGATAACCTGAGTACCTACAGGTAGCTCTCACATTTAACTTTGCCCTGGAGGAATGTAATTCTCTTCAGAGACTAGAGTGGGAGGTCACAGAAACTACGAGCTAGCTGAAGTTACCCTTTATGATTACTTCTTAAATTAGATTGATCAATTCCACTGATTCTCATGATGCAACAGAAATTTGCAAGATTTCTGCCAGAGAAAAAATAAAAAACCAAGGGGATAAAAAGTACGTTTTACACCGTAGACAATTTGTGAACTCCTTAGCAAAGAAATCTACATGTCCCTGACTCAAATATCCTTTGGACTGATATTTTAAAAGGGATAAACTTTTCAAGAATAATTACTCTGTATTTCTGTGTCAAATACATCACTTATCCCCACAATATATTTTTCTGAAAGCACTGATAGGATCAAATATCTCAGGACCATTTAAGCTTGAATGTGGATTGATTTATAACTTGCTAACTGCAATTATAGATAAATTATTTAATAACTGTAATTTAATTAATTTTAAATTTATAGTGCATTTAATTGCATCATTAAACTAATTCCTCAAAATAATTGTTTCCTCTCTTGCTACTACCATACAGAAAATTCAGATATATCACTGTTGTTATCAGCCAAATGGTCTAAATCAGTACCAATTCTTTCTTTGACTTTTGACTTATCCTCACTTGAAACAAAAATTTAAGTAACAATTAGTAACATCTCCAGAAATAAATGATTTGGAAAAGTCTGATTGAAATCAATGGAATCTAAGCGGAGTTACTCAAGAACCTCTGAAAACATGATTGCAACAATGTACACAAATTTCACAAACCCAAAGCACAACACAAACCCCGACTGCAAATCAGATCAATGGCTAAATTGGCAAGACTGACCTTATTCTTTCACTAAGACTTATTTCTTATTTGATATCCTGACATCTTGGAAATATTTAATATTTATACCTTACTCATTCCAAACTAAACCACATTTCCACAATGTCGATAGCAGCCAAAGCCCCAGACTGAGTACTGAAATGGAAATAGATACAAGTCCCTGTTGATACAATTACCTTTTTAAAAGCACCCCTTAATCCTTACAGATACCTTTGAAGAACATTTGTAAGAAAACTGGGTGTCTCTGTGCCTTTATAAAGTACTTGGTGTCCCCCAAGGTTGGGCCATTATTATTGAATTTTTCTTCTTTTCTTTTTGCAATTTTCTTACAAGTAAGTTGAGGAGTGTTAGCACAGAAAAATGCTAAGCTAAACACACACAGCTTCACACAAAATTTAGTTTTTGCTGTGTTAAAAATAAATGGAGAAAAAATGAAAAAGGACTTCTATTTTCAGATGAAAATACGCAACCGAAAGGTTGTAAATAATCATGTAGATACATTTTTTCTTCACTAAGCACCAGGAAATCTGTAAGACTGAAAACCCACTTAGGCTAGAAGATTACACTGCCATGCAGGCTTCTCTCCCCTGTGTCTAAGATATGGAGATCTACTGAGATCCATTGACCCCACCATGCTCTAAGGACTGACCAATTCCCTGGGATCATCTTTTATGACCCATGGATACCAAAACCAAACAAACTGAATTGGCCAGATAAGCTGAGACTGAGTGCAAATGTCACCACCATCCATCAGCCTCTTGCTCCTCGTCCTGACCGCTGAGTGACTCCTGTAGGCAAAAATAATTTATAGCCGGTTCCCTCTAAATTCTCACGCTGCTTTTACTAAACACTTCATGTTTTCCTGTACCTTGCCATGTAAAGCTAAACAAGCTTCTCTGCAGCATTCTGTGAAATGAGAGTTGCAGTGTGGCAAAAATAGCTCCAGCGGCACTACAGCGCCTACTGGCCAACCATTGGTATTCGTGGCTCTGCCATCAGAGCCAGGCAAGGGCAATTCTGTCTTCTTGAAATCAAAAGGGACATTATGGCAGGCCACAAACACTAAGCCACCACAGTACTTACTCCTAATTAAGCATTCCCATTTTGTTCAGCACAGCAAGCTTGCAGTACATGGGTGGTAAGTGGCTCTTCTCAGCATGGGTTGGCTACAAGATACATTTGAAAAACAAATTTTAATTAAAATGTGCATTTCTCAGTTGCTGAAAGGGAAAGAAGGAACAAGGCTTTGTAAAAGGCTTTAAACCACCATCTTGCTTAATTTAAATGCCATTTAAAAATTAAAATGAACTTTACAGCCCTTACATATACTAGGATTTGAGTATAATGCATCCCTTCAGTTATACAGAATTCCAGACTTGGAAAGCAAGTATGCCAGAAACTACTATAAAATCTCTCCCAGACCAACCTACCACATCCACTTCATTCATTCAGCAGAAGTCTGTGTTATCAGGCCTTTATTATTATCTATCCAGTGTGAAATTCTGACCATATTTCAGGCTGCACTCGGGCCCATTTTGTGGTGTATTTTTGTAAGGGTGCTATCTCAGTGTTGTTCTGCTGAAAACTGGGAGAAAATTTTCCAGCAGACTCCCACCCTGTTGATTCCTAAAGGGGTAGATTTTGGAGCAGGAAGGGATACAGAGCTTCTAATGGCATGAAGTTTGTCTCTTCTGGTGAATAAAATGTGCAGCTGCATCTGAGACTGTGGAACTGCCTATGTCTCCAGGACTAACAACAAAGGAAAACAGATCTCATAGATGAAGGCACTGACTGTATGACCCCAGACAAGTTGCTTGGGGCCAGATTCCGATCCAAGTTACGCTGCTCTGGGTCACTGGCCTAATTGCTCCAGTGCTCTTCATCTCACAGTGTAATTGAGGCAAAGCATTGCCCTTAGTTTCCTACTGCTTTTAATATTAACTGTGTATTAGAGAAGTGAGTGGCCTTCCATGATTTGTGCTTCCACATGTCACTAAACAAGGGAGAGAGACAAATCCTTCCATTTTAGTTTATTACTATGAACCTCATTTATACCGGTTTACCTCATTCTTTGGCTGGCAACAACTTGTGCCATTTATTGCAGCTGCGTCTTCATCTAAACCAAAAATGTGTTCTCTACTTCAAGTTAAGTCATGTGAGCTCAAATCTAGCAAAATGAGGCAGCCTTGTATTCACATGAGCTTTAATGTGACCTGCCAGCTTGCCAGAAACTGCAAGTGCCTTGATCACACAAGGATTTTTTCATTTAAAATCCATTTCCTTTCAACAAAGGGAAGCCCAGACAGAAAGGCAAAACTCATCACTTGAAGGGCAGCAGTGAGAACTCAAGGCTGGGGAACACAGTTTTACTAAGCATTTTCCTTGGGAAAGTAGGGTGCCCAGCATGAGTGGGCTTTTGTAACTCTCTGGATACCCTGGCAGTCTGCAGCATGAATGAGCATTTCTTTACTTCAGCGCACTGGCAGTTGCTGTGTGCTTTTCACACACATCTCTTGTAAGGAACGGGATTTGGCTCTGGTTTGCACCAGTTTGTGCTTTTTAGGTGTGACTTGAAATGAATTACATATTCACAACAGTTCAGGAAATTCTACTTTGTAACTTGTACTGGTTTATTTTACATCTGAATTCCATGCACGTTTCAGAATTGTATGCCTGTTTCAGACTTTCTCTCAGGCCCTGACAAATAAAGGATATAGGGGTTTCGAGAGCCCTTTTTTCTTTGGCAGGAGTTGTTCTGCTTTGTTTCATTTTTAGCTGGTTTCTTAGGGAAACCAAACTTTGGATGCAGGTCTGCCACTGGTTGACTGTTCCTAACTTTTGAACCTCTGACAAGAGCAGAGAGCTCACAGATAACCGAGGTTGGTGCCAGCTTCTTTAAGGCAGGCAAGCATGCAGAAATGAGAGGATCCTGCTAAACACTCCTTATCAAGAGTAAGGCTACAATGAGGTAAAGCTTTTCACTGGTACTGGTATATAAAGATGACACAGTCATGAATATTGTAGTCAAAAGAAATCTTTCAGGGGAGTCTTCACCACACCGGAATTTCCCCCTCACTCAGACACGGTATAGAATACTGACCATGCATATTTATTAAAAGTCTCAGATGTAGCTCATCAGCTTCCTATCCTGATGGCATTTGTGACAGAACTCTCCTGTAGGTTATCTAATGAAAATTGTCCAACGAAGAGGAGAAAACTCAAAGCGAAGTTTTGATGTAATTAAGTTAAAAGAAACCTACAACAATTCTAAAAACATCAGATTCAAATCCATGATCCTCAATAATTCTCAAATTGCTTTTTAAAAAAAGCACAGCTCAGTTGGATACTTACAATCGTTCCCATTACAAATTTTTCTGTAGTCTTATTGTGCAAGCTATCAACAGCCATTGGACTGCAACAATGGCACCAATCATGATCATGACGACACAAAAATTGATTAGCTATAGAGGAATGGCGGCACAACCTTCTACAAATTCACAATGCCAAACAAGTCCCCTTGGGTATGGTGCTTAAAAAGAATTCATATTTAGATGAGTTTTTCATCCTTTGGATTTTGAGCATTTAAAAGCATCTCAAGGAATGCTTTCCAGTTCCCACTCCCTATGATATGAGCTAATCTAATATGCATACTGAGATACACTGAAGGATTTTATTTCCCTCTCTGGCTTCCATCTCCAGCACTGCATGCTTGCACTAGGGCTGACAGCCCCACCAGGCAGCCTAGGGGGCTCCCTGATGGTCTGCTCAAGGAAACAACACAGAAACCAGCTGAGCATTACAGAATATACAAAAACAGAAAAAGGAGCATCACTGTGTATGGAGATCATGGTTCTGTCTTCCCTGCACTTGTCCAGTTATGAGAAAGCAGAGTACGAGACATGCTCCTACCACACAAGTCATGCTGGGCAACCTGGCTACCTGATGGGTCACAAAACCAGAAATTAAACTCTCATGCTCTAGAAAGGCTGCTCTACTCAGATCCCTGGATATCAAGTATGATTTAAGAACTCCAAGCTACCTAAACAGTGACAAAATACAGAAGTACATATTCTTTGTGTCAGGGTCCCAAAGCATGGCACAGAGCTGTTCACAGACAGAGGAAACAAAGAATGGTACCCAGAGTTTCAGGTGCCTCCATCTATGGGGGAAAGCAAGCAACCTCTGCACATGGGCACAGGTCAGACAATCACAATAAATGGCATGAGAAGTCCTACTGCCCAAACCTGTCCTTTCATGAAGAATAAGGTGGCAGCTGTGCCGTCAGAGTGCAGGTAACACTGCCTAAAATTCCAGTATGTTCCACGCAAGAGGGCCAGAACTTCCATGTGATCTACTGGAATCAGTGAGCAGCCTGAGGGGGTTTTCAGTTCTGTGATTTGGGATATGTCTTGAAATGACACTGGAAGTGTAAAAGCTCGAAGTTCATCAGAAACATTAGTTCTCTGAAAGCCACATGCTTACTACCCAACATTTATATTGTTACCAGCATGAAGTCCATCATGAATGTGTAAGTGCATAGTATTTACCTCATGCCATCATACGGAAGATGGACCTTAGTAGCATTAAAAAATACAACTGCTGCGTGCTCTGTTTTTAATTTTATCTCTTCCTTTATATAAACTCACATATAATTTCCCTTTACATGAGTTGCATTAAAAAGAACAACACAGCATGAGTCACTCCACAGATACTTGTACACTAGCACTTACAGATGGCCAAGACTGAAAGAGCCTTTTAACATCTTTTAATTCTGCTTATTTTGAAGTCCAAATGTTTTCAACTATGAGTACACATAGAAGAGAACTGCAAAAAAATGCTCAGAATAATCTTTTAAAAATGTTATTTCTAACCAAAAGTTAAATGCAGATTATAAATACAGGTTAAATATATAAACATATACATAAATCTATCTTATAAAAAAGATAGATTAAATCCAGACAAACTGCAACGTATAGAGAAAAACTCCAAATGAGATGCCTATCTGTATGAAATAAGATAGAACACACACACCAAAGACTAGGAAAATACAGCACTTGTAAGATCTTAATCATGCCACATTATGAATGCAAATTGGTTTTTACACAAAGTCTTACTGAAGCCAATGGAACAGCTCAGGAATAAAATTTATGGGATGCTTCTGACCATTGCAAACTGGGGAATTCTCCTAACAAGAGTGCTTGGATATACAAAGCTTAATATGGCAATTCCGTCAACTGTGCTTCTCCTAGAGCTGCCAGCTGAGAATGACCTTCTCCAATATCAAAGAAATAAACTTCAGACTCCACACTTGGAACTAAGAGTGCAACCCTGATAACACTTTCCGTCACTCTGCAGGAATGAAAGAACAACACCAAACTAGTTTTAAGGCTTCCCATTCTTGGCAGCAGCTACACCTGTCAAGACTCAGACAAACACTTGTTAGGTTATGAAAACAGTACAGCTAATCATTGCTTTTGGAAACATCCATGCAAAACACCTTGTTCATTCAAGCAGAAATAAAACAAGAACACTCTGAGAACAATGAAACAAAACTGACTAATGATTCAACTACAAACACCACTGTGAAAGCTGATTCAGTTATGAACGCTACAATGAATTCTCACCAAATATTCTGTGCTGAAGGAAAAATTCCAAGGTCAAATAAAGAATACTCCAGTGCGGAACAAACTCTAGTGAGGAAATCACAGCAAGTGTGATCCTGGAGCAGAGTTTTCTTTAATTCCAACTGCCTAAACACTGTCTTTGTTCATACTTTTCTAGAGCAGAGACATATTTTATACACATATCCTGTACTGGCAGTGTTAGTACTATTTCTCCAGATGTGTTTACAAATCCTTTAAGAAAGTGGTCTGCAAGAAAAATGCTTAAAAGTTCTTAAAATTTAAAAAGTGAACAGAAGACATAGTTGAAGTCTGTGGGCTGTGTTCGGCCAGAATTAAATATAGCCTTCAGGTCACAAAAAGCATGAAAGGCCATGCATGCTGGCAGAACAGAAGATGTACCTCCTGTCCTGAGTGGCCTAAGAAAAACTCAGACTGGGAGGAATTTAAAGATTCAGTCGGGGTGGAAGATACCACCACTACTTCAGCAGCACAAAGAGGACTGAAAACTGCCTTATTCAGAAAAGGCAGAGCCTTCAAACCTGCCATTTAGAAGCCATGAACAATAAAAGATGAAGGAAATTGCAAGGAATGGGTTAAGGAGGAGATCTTTCCTAGGGGAAAAAAATGGAAAATTAACGAGGCAGAGAAGTCCCAGAAGGAAAAACCAAGGTCAGGATACAGGCTTCAGCAAGGCTTTGGAGACGACTGAATACAACAATGCCTGACCCATTCAAAAATCAATGATGAAATACTAGAGAAATCTAAGTAAGAATATGATAGAGTCTCTCCTCAACACACTTTAGATGACAGAAGGGATACTCTGTCTGTTCCAGAAGCTTTGGCTCTGGGACCAGGAACCTCACTGGAAAGCTGTTGGAAAGCCTGAATTGGCCTTCTGGGTCTACTCTGACCTACATCATACGGGCAGAATGGCAGGGTAGAGTGTGAATTTGGAAATGTGAGCTCAGAACACTTCTTACAAGAGATGGTAGAGCCACCAGATTAGTAGGCTGAGAAGAAAATTGCTAGTAAAATAGAAAAATCTAGTTTAAGATGAAAGATGAAAGAGACAAATTAGACAGCAATGGCATAACTCTTCTTCAATAAAAACAGCTTAGTCTTTGAGATTTGCAGAAGATAAATGAAATTTTTAGTGAGGGGTGGGCTTGGCTTCTTCTAGGGGACTGCTTCTCAGATGCTGGAGGGGTTACAATTCCTCTGCCCTAAATGACTCCTCCTGCCATTGTACTGACTGAGAACTACTGATCTGAACCAGGGCTGGCAGAGGTGAGGCTGACATATGGAAAAACAAATAAGGAGCTCACGTGTCCACTGGGCTACCATAGAGCCTGTGGCTGGTTCCAGGCTTTGTGTCTTTGTGAATGATCTGAAGAGAGATCACACTTTTGTGTTGCAGACAACAGTAAACAGAAGGAGCTGCAAGCACAAGATGGCTTAGAAGCATAGGCAGGAAATGCTACAAAGAATTCTGTTACAGAATAAATAAAAGAATGCATCTGGGGACTCTAATCTGAAACAAACACAAAGAAGAAGGAACATACACAGGAGACAATGATGATTAAAATGCTTTAAGTATAAAATTGACTAGAAATTAACTACAAAAGCTATATTATATGTTTGAATTTCAACCCAGCAAGACCAGACTGGGAAAGAACAGTGATTCTGCAGGTGAATCTAGCATAATTACACATCAAACATTTCAGTAGCTTTATAAAGGATTTCGTAGAGTTACAGTAAAAAATCATTGAATGAAAAGGGGCAGAAATAGAATGGCAGGCAAAATATAAATAGCTAATAATATAACAACTTGGTCATTGCTAGACAAAATAGCTAATAATCAATTATGCAGATTTGGGCATCAAAAAGCTCTAAAAGAAGATGAGAAGAAAGAAAGAAGGAAAATAACCCTTAAAATTCATGAATATAAAGGAAGAATTTGGATGACTACATTTCTTGACACCAGCATGTTGAATGCCCAGTTTCCAGCAAAGCCTTGCTACTTAGTGACACCATTATTTATGATATAAACCAAGACAGGATGAAATACTTGCTGAAGTGGAAGACATAGACAAATCATGAGTTTTCTTCTCTTCCACAGCTCTAAAGATCATTCATGAAGACTTGTTGCTCAGCTCCACTTAGTATTTTTCTGTTCTAACAATGAGGAATACGTGAAATCTTAGTCTCTGGTGAGAATGTAAAGCTAAAACAGTAACTAGTATTTTTCTTTGCAGCAAAAGAGCTTTTAAAGTGATGTACTAGGTTTTAACTCCTACCTGAAGCAGCGTTATCATGTCACAAAGTAAAAAAATCACAATGTTCAAGTTCAGCCAGGTTAGACATAATTTTATGGAAGAAATATATTTCTTAGTTGGCCATTCCACCACTCAAACCCTAGAAAAGTGATACGGTGTGTATTTTGAAGAGAGCGAATTATATATCCAAATTTGCAGCCGGGGAGAGGAACAAACCAACAACAAGCATAACTCTGAATTTTGTGTCCTATCGAAATATCACAAATACAAGAACTCTATTATGCTGGATACAGAAAATATGAACTGTGCTCAGAAGTGTCATAGTGTTTTTAGAAAACCAAACAACCATTCAACAACAAAGATTCAGAGCACTAAGAATTACTGGAAAATCTGGATCTCTCAGTTGTCCCTCATGTGAGAGTCTCCCTAACTATTCGACTTTTTCCCATCTTTCAGACAAACATGATGACATTTCAGAAAGAGCAGTAATACAGTTCCATAATGCCAAAAAGGAGATTTGAAGATTGCATCCAGAGACTGGATGATGCCACTTTTTCCCTTCTGCTTGAAAGGTGAATGTGTACACAATATGGCAATGAAAACGCCAGTTAATGAACTCCAGAAAAATATTTCCAAATCCTCCAATAAAACCAGCATGATAATAAACTCCTGCAATAAATTAGAAAACATGAGACATGCTCAAATAACATGAAAAGCCAAAGATGCAAACTGTTTACATAAACCAGGAATGACATCTTAGCTTATATGATGTAATGTTTTTATACAAGCCTGGTAGACTAAACAGCTGTGATGGTGCCAAGTGTTAGGAAGGTGATGAAATTGATTGAAACTGGCCAAGACACCAGTTCCAGCTCTGATCCTGATGCCTAAATACTATCTTCAAATATATGAAGGCAGAAAAAAAAGTTTAAAAGCATGTTAGTGAGATTGTATAGTTCAAGCCATTAACGGTTAGAAAATACCAGAATGAAGCATACTTGGATAACCTTAAATTGGACGCTTTGTTTAGATTCTGATATGGCCTTTAACTGCATGATTGCGTACTAATTTTTCCACATAAATTTTGATTCATTCAGCACACATAATGAATAGTGCGTACATAATGAACTATTTTTCTTGTAACAGCTATTTGCTTTTGTTCAGCGTGTAGTCCCAGGACTTATTTGCTACACATTATTCATATTCTTCTCTGAAGACAAAATTAGGAATTTCATCATGGGTTTTTCCATGCACCTCATGGGTTTTCCAGGCTACTACAGCATCTGTCTGAATAACAAACATTCATTAGTTTATTTTGAAAACATTGCTGTGAAGGGAGGCAGCAATATGCTTCCATTTTACACATGGAAAACTGAGGCACAGAAAAGTTACTTAATGTGCTCAATGTTGTCTTCAAAGACTTTTTTTTTGAAGTCCTACTCTCACAGAAGTCAGCAGCAGCTGATGACTACGTTTCTTGACACCAAGATGGAGCACTCTGAATGCTCCATGGTACCCTTCTCTGCTGGCAAATAAACAAAGAGAATTTGTCATCCTGGGGTTGTGTGTGGCTTTGGAAGATGCCATGCACTGACACATATTGACCCTTCTCAGGCAGTCACACCAGAGCACAGCCTCTTCTGCCCTGCCCCTTGAACATGTTCCTGTCCCCTTTCCTTCTTCTTCCCAGTCACACTTCAAAAGTCCTGTTCTTCATTCCTAAGGCTGTCCTTTCAGTCCCAGTCTCTCAGCAAGTTCTAGTTCCATTCCTTTACTCCTGAGTTCTGTGGTCCAATCTGACCAGTAATCTCCCTCTTGTCCTTCCTCATTCTTCAAATTAATCTAGTCTAGGTGAACATGGCTTCACTTTCCACCTCTCCCCGCCCTCCCCGACCCTGGGCTTTAATTCCCTGGGCATGCTGCCTGGACTTCCTTCCCTGCTCCTTTATCTTCTTTTTCTATTCTCATTCAGGGTTATTTTGTCCAATTCCCATTTAACCTAATCCCTAACTTGCAAGTCTTTCCCGTTCTTCCTCCCTTGACCAGCCACTGCCCCTAATCTGTAAGCACTCCAGGCCCAGTTTTCCTGTCTGACTCCCTCATTCCAGCATCCTCTTTGATTTTTTTTTTCACTGCTCTTGTCCTTTCTGCATTTTGACAGGTGTTGTTTTGATAGGTGTCTTCTGCTTTCCTTCTGTCTGTACCAGCGAAGGGCGGGGGGAGTGGGTGACGGCGTCATCACCCTCGGCCTGGCGGGACCACAGCCACGGCACATCCACCATCTGTAGGGGGAGCATGGCACAGCCACAGAGGAGCTGTGGAAACTTAGCTGCTGACATCCAAGATTCTTCTACCAAGCCTGTGAAAAGCTTGGTTTTTTCCAAGAGTCATGGTTTTCTGACATCAGCTATATTTCCATAATATCAATGCGCTCATGACACAAAAGACATCCCTTCATCTTCTTAAGGTTTAAACCCCAGGTAAGGCTAATATAAATTTTATAAAAAGGTCACCAGAATGTTCAAGCACTTATTAAATAATCATTCTTGATCTTACAGAAGTATGGCTACAATGTTCAAATATGGCAAAGAAAAATAAAAAATGCTACATTTTTCCTGTACATAGAGTGAGTTCAAGAGAGTTCTGAGGAACTACACCTTAGACTGCACATCAGACTGAGCTGTGCTATCAGACCCACATAAAAGAATTAGAGCAAATAATGCAAAATGCCTTTGAAAATAACAGCTCATAACTGGCTAGTGTTGCATTCACTTTGAGCCAAATCTTATCAGGAGTTATCTAAAAATTTTTTTCAAAGTGCATGCATTTATTATCTCTCATTTAACATTTGTAAGTTTTTAAATTGCTTTGATTCATTAAGAGAGGTGACAATGCCTGCAAAAACAACACTGAAAGAAACCCAGAAAAAAAGTCCAAGAATAGATGAGCTGTCATGATATTATTAGTTGCTTACTCCAATTTCTAGATTTGTGGCTCCTGCATATACCTTCACAGAAGGTATAACCCAGTTTGCTGAATACAAAACATCTCAGTATTAATCCTCTCATCTTAGGAAACACGAAAAAAATTTCGCTATCTACATAAATTTTCCATTAGTGCTTATGTTTTTACTGCAGCAATGCTTGTAATTCTAACTAAGTACGCTGCAGAACTTGTCATAGTTGGATGTAAAATGTTATGATTTCACTGGCTTTCTTTACATTTACCACATCCTAAAGACCAAGGACACTTTCAGCGTATGAAAATCTAGCAGATTTATAATTTACTGTGTGTAATACATTGCTACTTATCACAAGACTTTGTTGAACCTCACGGATGCCAATCACCTTAAGAACATCACCTTTTTCAACAAACATACCCTAAAATAAATGGCAAGTATTTATAATACAAATGTACCCATGTAGACACTGAGGGATCTAAATGTATGGTGTGTACATTTGTATGCTTATCTCAAAGATGAATGCCTTAACCTTTGCTTCCTTGGTCTGTGTTTCCATCAAAACAAGCTTTTTGATGCATAAGTGCCACCTGTAGGAAACACCGGAGTATGCTCAAGAGCAGCCCTGTGCCAACTGAGGCGCTGAGTTGTCTCTGCCATCCCCAAAACAGGCACCTCCTTTGGAAATTCAGCCACCTATTGAGGAAGCAGTGGCCCTGGGTGATGCCAGCTTGGTTGATGAAGGTTAGTTTGTAAAGCCACAGCTACAGGAAAGTTGTTGTTTTCCAGTGAAGCCTCCAAAAAGGAACTGAAATGAAAAATACTACATTTTCCATTTGCTTGTCTGTATGACATTAATCCATAGGAATCAAGCAGTCCTTCACTACTGTCTGTTGATCCAAATAGAGTTTGTCATGATTAGCATGGACTACTTCACTACAATTACTTAGGGTGCACAGAAATGAAAGATTGCATAATTTATCTACTTTTAATTGTATCTACTATTAATTAAAAGGAATATATGTGAAAAAGTGTTTTAACAAAAAACCCAGTGTAATCTCCACTACTACAAACATAGTTCAGTTTTCTGTGACAGTGAATAAGGCATGAATGGATGGAAGAGCATATATCTTAATTCCAACATTAAAAAATCAAAGAATTTCGAATGCAGCTATAAAAATAATACTAATAAAAACCTGATACTGATAAAAATAATAACTGAGACTTTTCAATGCCTTATCATTTTTTTAAATTATAAGAAAAATAAAGAGCTTACAAAAATCCAGCTTTTTAAATGTTAGAGTCTCCCTAGGTAAAAAAAAGTGAAGTATTTCATCCTATTTTGTAAAAAATAACAGAGAAAACTGTCCTGACTCCTTCTATAGCCATCCGTTTTAACAGTTATGCTCCAAAAATACACTCACCGCAAGAAAATAGTTTCATTAATTCATCTGTACCAATCACTGCTACAGTATCCCCATTCCTTGGTACATCTACTAGGTAACGTAAATTCCATACCCAAGGCACGTTTTGCATCCAAAAATGAGAGGTTATTTTTAATAATTCAATGTGAAATGACAAGCTAGAAATTATCTGGTGTAGGAGAACAAATTATATGCCACTCTAGGAAAAAAATATTAGTTCATTGTTTGACAGCCAGTGAGCCTGTTTAGTTAAGTCAGTCACAGTTGTGTACAAACGACACGTCTCTCTTCTCCCCTAGTCAGCCTTCAGCGTCGCTTTGAGCACGTACACTTGTTTTGGCTGTCCCTCGTCACCACCTGACATTTATCTGCTTGCTTCAACACAGACAACCTTTAACGCCCGCCCCTGCTACTCTGAAACCAAACTTCAGCTGCCTGCCGGGGAGCAGACGGGCGGACGGACTGTCAGCCGCTGTCCCCAGGGCACTGCGGTGTCCCCGCGGCGGTGCGGGCGGCAGGCGCGGCGCGGCGGGAGCGCGGCTCGGAGGGAGCGCGGCTCTGTGCGGGGCTCTGTGCAGGGCTCTGTGCAGGGCTCTGTGCGGGGCTCTCTGTGCAGGGCTCTCTGTGCAGGGCTCTCTGTGCAGGGCTCTCTGTGCAGGGCTTTCTGTGCAGGGCTCTGCGCAGGGCTCTCTGTGCAGGGCTCTCTGTGCAGGGCTCTGCGCAGGGCTCTCTGTGCAGGGCTCTCTGTGCAGGGCTCTCCGTGCAGGGCTCTGTGCAGGGCTCTGCGCAGGGCTCTCTGTGCGGGGCTCTATGCAGGGCTCTGTGCGGGGCTCTGTGCGGGGCTCTGTGCAGGGCTCTCCGTGCAGGGCTCTGTGCAGGGCTCTGTGCAGAGCTCTCTGTACAGGGCTCTCTGTGCAGGGCTCTCCGTGCAGGGCCCTGTGCAGGGCTCGGCTCCGGGCTCGGCGCGCCCGGGCCCGTCGGTGCGGTGCTGTCCGCGGTGCTGAACCGCCTCCCTCTCGGGCTTCCCACCCGCGCCCCATATTGCGAGCCCCAGGCTCGGTCCGCTCGCCGCCTCATGGCTCTCACGAGGGACCGGCAACAAGTCTGGCCGCTTGCCCGCGCCAGCCGGCACATTCGCCCGTCCATCTGAAGCACAGGAATTGCCCTGTAATACAAAGGACTTTGGAGACCGCGGGCAACAGAACCCCAGCAGGGCCACTACCCCGTGCCTAGCTCCGGTCCCTCCGCAGCTCTGGCTCTGGCTCTCGTTGCTGCCTCTCCCAGAACAAGCCCCAGCGTCCATTCCTGGCAGGGGCAGGGTTGTGCATCAGGCTCGCCCGGGGTAATCGCACCGCAACGCTAGGCACGGCTTAGGGAGCGGCGGTTTTCCCTCCCTTCCCTCCAGCAAGGTGCAACCTTCTCTTCTTCTTTTGTTCTCAATGGCAGGAGGGTGGCGGCAGCGGCGGGAGGGGTGGGGAACACTTGCACCTACAAATTCATGGGGGATAACAAAGGGCCACACGACGCGCGGATTAATTTGCATTAGCATCCATGAGGGCAGCAGCATCTTACGTCTGCAGGGATTAGCCGCGCCGAGCCCGGGCTTACCGTCCCTATCGCAGAGCTGAATCGCCTCCAGGCTGAGGTTCTTGATCACCTCCTCGCAGGGGCTCGTGGGGCTGCTCATGGTGTGCGCCAGGCGCGGAGCCTCCATCGCGCCCCTCGCCGCTGCCTGCTGTGGCTTGGCCGGGGGCTGGGGCTGGGGCTGGGGCTGGCCGGCTGCGGTGCAGAGCCGCGCGGCAGCGCTTCCCGGCGCCGCCCGGCTCGGCTGCGAGCGCTCGGCGGAGGAGGCGGGCGAGGAGCGGATTTGTCACCGCAGCGAGCCGGGGAGGGGGCAGCAGCGAGGCGGGCGCCCGGCGCGCCCCGGGATCCGCGTTTAAAGGGGCCGCGGCCGCCGCCTCGGAACCGTCCCTTCCCCCTCCGCTCCTTATGTAACGGCGGCCGCGCCTCCGCGGGAAGCTCCAGGAGAGTCCAACCCCTCCGGGACAGGCCCTGCGAACGGCCGGTCCGGGTTCCAGCCGGCCTGCCTCCAGCACAGCTGCCCACCGCCGCGGCGCGGTTTGTTTCGAGGTTACTCCATAACCCGACAGAGTCACCCGAGGCAAAGCCACCGCCAAGCCACCGTCAGTGACTTCCCCTTCCCTGAGCGCACAGCCCGCCGTGGCCGCTGTGTGCAATCACACCCGGCTGAAAAGGCTCTGCTGTCCACTCTGATCCTTCGATTACGCAGGAATTTGCAGAAAGAAATATTAGCCGGGTTTAGACTGATAAACCAAGAAAAGCTGGCAGAAGGTTATTGATTGCAAGAGGGCATGGGAATGAGTCATTTCTGGCTATCTGCCCTGCACACTTCCCACCTGCCCTTTTTGTGGGATGGAGAAATAATCCACATGGTAGTGGTGCCATTCCTACCAAGCTTTTTTGAAAAGAACTTATTTATCGGTTCACAGCTTCAGGAACAAGAACGGGGCCAGAAAAGGAGAAAATTTACGGAGTCATAGGATAATAAATTAAACTTGTGTAGCACTGTGCCATCGTCAGGTGTGACAGCCCAGCTCCGTCCCCACCACAGGCCTGCAGGCTGGACAAAGGAGCAGCTTCAGCCTCAGAGGCTGCAGGAGTGCATTGCTTTCTCCAGGTCACAGACTGACTTTGGGATCAAGCTCACCATGCTGGGGTGGGATCACCAATTTCCAGACACAGTGGTTTGAGCCCATTTCCTACCACACGTTACAACAAGCATTCCTGGCACTGGTTTGTTGTTTCACCAAACCAAATTTAGCCACTGATCATGAGACATCAACACTGGTTCCCCTGAGAAACAACAGTTTGTTGCATGCAGGCTCCCACCAAGACTGAGGCTGTGATGTTTGTTGGTCAGCATTGCATGACAGCAAGTCCAGAGAGTCCCTAAAGCTTCCATTTCTCTTTCTGCAGTCCCAAGACCACCCAGTGTCCTCCCAATCCACACTGATCTGGCACAGTAGAAAGTCCCATGCACAGCTAGATATCTGTCATTCCACTAACACTGGACTTTGGGATCCTTCTGTTCTGTATGATGGTTTCCAGGGACACTAATCTCAGAACATGAACTCTGATGATGCCTTTCATGAAGCCACTGCCAAGTGCTGCAGCCTAGAAGCAAGGAATAGGTTTTAGGAGCCTGGATTCCTCCGACACCTTCAAAAATCTGTAGTATGTTGTGGGGAGAAAGAGCAATGCTCAGTGCTCTTCTGGGACTGCGTACCCTTTACAAGCAACCCCCCCTCCCCCCCACTCTTTCTTGTTCATCTTTTTTTCCTTTTTTCCTGCTTTTTATTTCTCTGATATTTTTCATCATGATGGAAAATGTACGCAGAGGGGTCAGGCAGAGGAGAAATGGAATGAGTGGGAAGGGAACCTAAAGGAAGAGAAAATGAAAAGGAAGTAATAACAGGAAGGGAGAGTGTGAGTCAATGGGGAGGTGGGAAGGGAGAGGAATACATGAATGAACACACAGACAGAATGAGGACAAATACAGAATCAGAAAGGGAAGAAATTAAGGTGGGTGAGACTGCATTCATCAGGTTTTAATTTTGTCTCTGACAAGCATTAATTCCCTGCACTGAAGCAAAACCTTTCTCCTTGATATTGCAACTGTTCTTAGCACACAGGCATCTCCTACGTAAGGCTGGAAAATTTCTTTCTCCGAAGATGGTGTATTTAGTCTCTCAACCTTATGTTCCACATTCATTTCCTTCCACAACGTGGCAGACACTTCAGCAGCTCACACAATCTTGTTACTGCTTTGCTATAACATTATATAAAGTCCATTTGAAACGGACTCTGTTCTTGAATACTGAGAGAATTCCCAAATTATTCTTTCTGCCTCTATTTTATACATCTTTCTCCCCTCTACTTCTTATTCTACGGAACTGAAACCAAGTTTTTAAGAATGGATGGATTTTGCATAGCTCTTTGAAAGGGACAGCTTTGGGAGGTGTTCCCACTCCTCAAAGGCCTCTCATTTCTCAACTACCTTGTAGCAATAACCCCTGTCTGAGCTGTAGCTATTTCTTTTCCCACACCATTACATTTTTTTTTAAGAAAAGACTGATTAACTCTCCAAATAGCAGCAGACTTCAGTGTAAGTGTAGAGCAGAGAAACCTTTTCCATAGTTCCAGTTTTCTAAAGCTAGACCTGCCTGAGACAGTATTTTGCAGAGTCACACATCAGACTGCGTGCTTCCTTCAGCCTATCACTACTCCCATCACCTGGGCAAGGGATCAACATTTTTTTAAAGCTCAAATTACTCCCAGATGTGATTCCATGCAATCATTTGGCAATGAATTTAGTCCCAGGTATTTCAGACTCTGAGCACACAATGCTCTCATGGCGTTTTTCTCACCTGAGAGAACTCTACTCTGCTTGTCTTAACAAGGAATATTGTCTGAGGCACAAGTTATGTTTCTGCTAAAGGATGACAGAGTCTCAGCATATAATCAGAAAGTTTATTCTGTGACAGATTATCCCTGACAGTGTTTAGCAAAAAATGTCACATATCACAAATATGGGTCAACATTATGTAATGGAAAGTCTGCCAATGACAGCACAACGTTAGAGACAGCAGAGGGTCATGTGTTTAGAACTGCAAAAGCTTGCAAAGAATTTACCACAACAGCAACCTCTCAGACTTTCAACATTTAGATAAACAGAATCTTACTAACTTCTGTAGTTCAACAACAATGTGGCTATTATTACAGTAACCTCACACAAGGAGAGAGAAGCAGCATTTTCTAGCGTAATGCACGCCCCAGGAAATGTGAGCTGTGACACACAGCTCTTGCCTGACGAGGCTCAACAATCTCAGCTCTCCTGCCTCAGCCTGGCATTCGCAGTCCCTCAGGTAGGTCAGCAAGATCTTGCTGCAGGGCTGCCACTCTACAGCAGAAAGGCAGAGAGGCTGCCAGCCAGCTGGAGAGGTGGGTGGCTTCTTTCCTAAAAGGCACAACCTCATTCATGCCATAAAGCAAGGGGGAAAGGGATTCCTGTGTATTCCTTTCCTCCCCACAAACAACCCCCTCCACACAATTACCAAGTTCAGCCCCATGTTGCACTCTGTTTTGGGAAACTGCTGTGCACTAGCTGCAGAGCACAGCACAGAACACACATTCTCACTATTTGAAAACTCTTTTGTATTTCATTGTAGCAGGTTTTTATCTGCAAGTTATAAAAGAAACCCCCTTTCTCAGACCTCAGCAAGACTCAGAGTTCCAGCTCTGCCTTCCCACTTGGGAATAAAAAACGACTTGTGTTATTGCTCAGTGGACTGTGCAAGGAGAAGGCACAAAGGCTACAGACATGGTTTTCAGGAAAGAAAAACCCGGGAGGAATTAAAGACAGCCTTTTGGGATTTTTTTTTCCTCCTATTAATGTGTCACTTTTGGGGAGAAAATCAAAATATTACAGGACAGATAAAAAGAAGGATGAAAATCAGTATTGAGGGTCAGTCCTAAAAGGTGCACTGACTAAACTTAGCAACTAATCCCTGAAGTTTCATGGAAATAAATTCTTTGCAATTTTGCAATCATTCTCTGTCTTTAATGGACACATCAACTGTTTCAAGCGTGTTTGAAAAATATTGTGTGCAAAATATTATTGAAGTACCATAGAACTGAAGTAAAAACCACAGACTTGTGACAGGAAAGACAAAAACCTACCCCACAACTTATGACCCTAAGTGAAAGCCATGACTCCGTAGAGTTAATGTGCAGTGTGACACTGCATCCTTTGCTACCTAAGACAGACTTTGATGTATGACAATTTAGAGCACTAGGTACAGTATCTAACCAGGAACCTCTTTGTTTTTTCTCAGATAACAAAGCAAGAGCCTCCTCAAGTGCTCAAACAACGAGGATGATGGCAGAGGTCCTCCTTTTATACTCTAGGAAAGTCTGAGGCAGAGCAGAAGTGTTTCTCCTTGGCTCTACAGTGAGTCTCTCTCCCTCCTTCTGCAAAGGTGACACCCATGGCCAGGCACCCTGACACCAAGTCAGTGAGGCTCCAGCTCTCCTGGAAATGCCTCTGCCTGCTGTCTTCTGCTTCTGTGTTCTTTGAGATGCTGGGAAGTCCCGCAACTTCTCCAGTGAGGTGCATGCAGTACCTCATCCATCTCACAATGTCTCTCCTTCCCTGTTCAGAGGGCTTCATTTCAGCAATTGCATTCAGCTTATGCATTCAGGCTTCTCTTGCAAGGCCATAAAGCATACTTCAAAACATCAAAGATACAATTCTGAGACAATCTTGTGACTTCTAGTGCCAGGGAACCTACTCATGAATCTGGAAAAATGGCTTCAGTGTAGGCAAAACCAGTGTACAACTCGGATAACAAGACAATCAGACTGTGAAAGAGACAACCAAGGGTATTTAAAATAGGAATTCACGAAAGCACAAGAGGCACAAATGGAGTAGCCAGAGCCTGACTCTGCCAAGTCTCCCAATACAGGAATTAGAGAGTGTCAGTTGCAGTTAATAGCAGCAGCTTCAGAGCAAACAAAAGGAGATGATGATTCCTGCAAAGGATGTTACAGTTGTAAGGCTGCAGGACAGTGCCAGTGCTAGAAATTTTGTACATTCAAGGGAAGGCTGGAGAAGTTCACACAAAAGGAATCGTTTAGAGTTTCTAAAAATGACTGAGCTGAGAGTGACTGAGCCCTAAGCAGAAAACCAATAGAGTCCAGGGAAGAGTTACTGAAGACTCTTCTATGTGCTTGTCATGCCCTTCATCTTCTGTAAAAGCCCATTTCCAACCACTGCTAAAGGGACTGTGCTATCCTGGGGAAGTCCTTGCTCTGACTCAGGGCAATCACAGAAATGCCCTGCTATCCAACCCTTCATTCCTGACCACCCACCGCTGCCACACCATCCTCATTCATAAGGAAAACTTCAGAGTATGGAGCCCTCTGATGGTACCAGTTGGGTGTGCAAATCTGAACCTAATCAATAAATCTCAACAAAAACAATAAAAAAGGGAATATTCCTCTCAGACCAAGAAAAACATCAATCAATTTATCATTTTAATAATGTTATTGATGGTACTCCTTTCTGAATTTCAGTTTTCTGCTGAGCTTTATACGGTCTGAATAAGCATCTAAGAAAGACAAATTCTTTCATATGCAAAAAAAAAAAAAAGTATTTGTAGTTTATAAAATTTATTTGTTCCCTAATGGGCACAAAGTACTGTTAATGCTTAGTATTACCAGGTATTAATTTTATTTTAAGTTTAGCCTCCCTTTATGAGATCCAGAGTAACCTCAGAGAACAATCTGAACCTCTCTCCTTTGTGCTATTAGTCTTCCAACTTTTGTAACCACTTTCACATTTAATTAGAGCCTTATCCTCCAGATATTGGACTGTATCTTGACCTTTAAGGAATACAGCTGTCTGCTTATCCTTGACAATGATGATTGCAATTCAGATTTAACTTCTGTCTACAGTTCAGTGGCCAGCTTTGATACCTTTAAGTGAATTTTAGCTCCAGCTGACTTGTTTCAGTAATTTCTTTAAGATATTATGTGGCACAGCTTCAAATGCCTTTGTAAAGTCTTGATGCAATTCTGTCCTCTGCTAATCTTCTGGCTTCATCATAAAAGATGTGGAGGGATAAAGGTTCTAATTGGCCTGACTTGGTTTACTGCAGTACACCTGTGCTGTATCAGGGTCTCCTTACACTGTTCACCTCCACATAAATACATTTCCCCCTTCAGCTTCACTATTTATAGTATTTGTTTCAATTTGGAGCCATGCCCATAAGACAATAGTTTCCATAGTTACTCTTAATTCAGTTTTTAAAGACTTCTGGCGTGCTGACACTTTATTAGTCTCCTGATACTTCCTCAATTCTCTGTGGGGTTTTTTAGCAACTAGCTGTTCCATCAGTTCTTTAAATATCTGAAGGGACACCTCAGATGCATTTGTTCAAGTGATGGTATTTCATTATGTATTTCTTAGTTACTTTTTCCCAGCAGTTCATAATTACATCAATGATTTCTTAAGCAAGCCATTATTTAAAGTTTAATCTCCTTCCCAATAAACTTCATGGCAAAACTCCAATTAGTCTTAGGAAGAATAAGAACTGGTCTCAAAATTTATCTCCTTATTACAAATTAATTACAATTAATATTTTCTTGGTCAAGTAATTTTATGTTATTGTGCCTTCAAGACTTATAACACAGTCTTTTTGTTGTTTTGTTTTTAACCTCTTGGCAGCTGTTTCAGTGTATCCTCATCTCCCTGTTTCTCTCCTGTGTAGTAAACATGGAATATAAAACCCTGTTTTGGTGACCCTCCAGTTTTCTGTTTCTAGTGCGGTTCATAATTCAGTTTTACTTGTTTAAGTAGCCCACAGTGACCCATTCTCTCTTCAGTGTCTCCTATTTTCATTGGAACAAGACACATTTCTGCTGGCTTTTCATTACACTATCCTCTCACGTTCCCCCTACTGCCCTTCCTCTTTCCACAAAGCCTTTTCTGAAACTCTCTCAACTGATCCTATGGATGAGATTTTCCTCATAATACTACACCCTTTCACTGGATAGCCAAAACTCTCCAGATAGCCAAGAAGAATGTACAGCTCATTAATAAAGTTAATGAAGAAAGTCTAAGTGATTAGTTCCTCTGTCATCTACTGATCTCATTTTCTTATAACTCTAGAGCCAGAAGCATTTTGCATAAGCACAGAAGATGGGATCTAGGTTGATGTCACTGCTTTTGTACCATCACAATCTGCCGTGTCTGAGGTGATGTGGCAACACAGGAAAGATACCATTGCCTCCTCCCGCACTGCTACCATGAACACAGTCAATTAACTGCTAAGGAAACACCAGGAAGACTGTGTTAAATCAATGAGAGCAGGAGCACCAAGACATTCCCTCTCCTTAGTTCAGAGACTGGATGAGTAGTGACACTAATCTGAAGTTTCTCTCCTTTGACTCATTCACTTACTACAAGCTCTTATACTGTTTTTCAGATCTAGGATTATTTAGATACATGCTTTGTGTTGACCCGGGCTGGATGCCAGGTGGCCACCAAAGCTGCTCTGTCACTGCCATCCTCAGCTGGACAGGGGAGAGAAAATATACAGAAAAGCTTGTGAGTCAATATAAGGGCAGGGAGAGATCACTCAGCAGTGACTGTCATGGGCAAAAGGGAATTGACTTAGAGAAATTAATTGAATTTACTATCAACCAAAATCAGAGTAGGATAATGAGAAGTAAAACAAATCTTACCCCACCCCACCCTCCTGTTTGGGCTGTAGCTCCTCCCCAATCTGTGGTGCAGGGTCATCCAAAATGGGGGTTTTGGGCAGCTCATCACAGATTGTTTCTGCTGCTGCTCAGAAAGAAGAGTCCTTCCCCTGCTCCATCATGGGGTCCCTGTCTCAGGAGACCATCCTTCACAGGCTTCTCCAGTGTGAGTCCTTCCCATGGGCTCCATTTCTCTATGAACTGCTCCAGAGTGGGTCCCTTCCCACGTGGTGCAGTCCCTCAGGAACAGCCTGCTCCAGCACGGTCTCCCAGAGGGTCACAGTCCCTGCCAACAAACTGCTCCAGCTTGGGCTCCTCTCTCCACAGGTCTGCAAGTCCCTCCCAGGAACCTGCTCCAGCGTGGGCTTGCCACAGGTTCACAGCATTCTTTAGGGCACCCCACTGCTCTGGCATGGGTCTCCTTCATGGGCTGCAGGTGGATTCTCGTGGGCTGCTGGGCAACAATCTGCCTTGCCATAGTCTGCACCATGGGCTGCAGGGCAATCTGCTCTGGCACCTGGAGCAACTCCTGCCCCTCATCCTGCACTGACCCTGGTTTCTCTCACATACTCTCGATCCTCCCTTCCCTGGCTGCAATTGCTTCTGCACAATAACTTTTTTCTTTTCCTTCTTAACTATGTCATCACAGACGCATTACTGCAATTTCTGATGGCTTGGCCTTGGCCAGTGGTGAGTCTGTCTTGGAGTCGCCTGACTTTGGCTCTGTTGGACACGGGGGAGGCTTCAGCAGCTGCTCCCTTTAGCCACCCCTTCAGCCATCCCTGTCCCCTCCCTTGCCACACAGACCCAATGCAATATGTGATCCACAATTTAAATGTCATAAAATTTCACAAGAAACAATTTCACATTAAAAACAGCAATGAGGAGCTGTGTTTTCCATGGGTTTTCTGTGGTAGGAATGCATGTCCACTTAGCACCCAGATATGGGCAGATTTGATAAAGAGAGTAAAGAAATAAACAATAAAATGAGGATTTATCTGTAGCACTGTTTCACAACATCCAAAAGCATTTTAATTAAACCATGTTCTCCTCTGAATTATGTCCTACCACTGTTACTTGTGTTCTGAATATATGTTGGCCCTGCAGTGTGTTATTTATTGGTAGTGTAGCAATCCTTGCAGATTTCCACTTGCTGTACGTACGCAGTGCCCTGGAGTGTTTAAAGTCAGAGGAGGAGTTGTGGCATTCTGTGAACCTTGAAAATCCTAAAACTGACTCAAAATCTGTTAGTGACTGATTCACTGCTCCTGCTTCTTACGCCAGGCTGTACGGGATGATAATTGCAAAGGCCATCTTTAGCCTAAGGAGTTTATTTGCCTTAGGATCTTTCTGCAGCCAGTGGAGAGTAGAAAAATCCTCATCTGTGTCTCAAAGGGAGTTTCTTGTAAGTGCTCAGAGCTGCTCCAGAGGAAATTCTTCCTCTTGATTCTACAGGAAGCAGGGGAAGAAAAACCTTCTGAGGCTAAATTTAGTCTTTGTGAATGCCCCCTAAATGGTGCCTATGTGTGTTTGCAAGAGCCATCTTTGATAACCTGCACTATATTCTGGAGTGAGAAATGAGAACAGCAAACAAATTCGGCAAAACTCTCTCTAGGGCTAACAGGAGCTCCTCAGCTTCTTGTCCAAGGTTCAGGGGGCTTTATCTCCACATGCTGATAGGGACAGGGCTGCCTGCAAAGCAGAACAAGTGTTCATTTATCCAGGCACAGCTGTTGCCTGATGACAGGGGTCGGACAGTGGCTCCTCTGTGATGGAACATGGGTCTGTGTTCAGACTTGTCCGATCACTGCTTATCTGAGACCTGCTGAACTCACATCAAGTGTTCATCATTTGTCAGTTCTTTTTCTCTAATTTCCTCTATTTCTTCCATGTTAACTGTAATGATATCTTACATTAGTTTTTAAAACCAAAATTACTAGGGTTATTTATCTAATTTTTTTAATACCACTATTTTTCTTCTTGATTCTCTCTGTTCTTATTTTATCTATTTTCAGTCTAACCTCATCTACTCCCATCTGTCTGAGAGCCAGCTTCTGATTAATGTATCGCCACATAAATTCAATTTAGCCATTGACAGTACATTTTTGGGTTTGATCACATGACATCCACCTGGTTATTTCTGGGGTGAGGAGGGCAAATGAAGTAGAAAGTAGAAAAAAATTGCTTTCTGTGTTGAAGCAGTTGATTATAATTAATGAAATTAAATTCTACTTAGTTTGTATGGCAAAGTTTGGGTTGCTACAGGGAGAAGCTGCTGAAGTTTCCCCCAGGTCCAGTGGAGCCCATGCCAGCCAGCTCCAAGGTGGAGCCACTGCTGGCCAAGGCCAACCTCATCCAAGGTGGTGGCAACACCTCTGGGATAACAGATGTAAGAAGAGGGAAAAGACACTGTGCAAGAGCCAGCAGAAGAGAGGAGCAAGAATATGTGACAGAACCCAGCAGACACCCAGGTCAGTGCAGGAGGAGGGGCAGGAGGTGCTCCAAGCTCTGGAGCTGAGATTCCCCTGCAGCCTGTGGGAAAGACTCACGTTGGATAAGTTGGAGGGCGGCTGTCTCCCATGGGATGCACCCCATGCTGAAGCAGGGGAAGAGTGTGATGAGCTCTTCCCTTGAGAGGAAGATGAGATGTTACCCCTCCCTTGAGAAGCAAGGGGCAGCAGAGAAAATGTGTGAGGAACTGACCAAATTCCAAATTCCCCATCCCCCTGTGCCACTGGTTGGGGAGGAGATAGAGGAAAATCAGGAGTGAAGATGTGGAAGAAGGGAGAGGTGGGGGGAAGGTGTTTTAAGATTTAGTTTTTATTTCCCATTATCCTGCTCTGATTTGATTGGTAATATATTAAGTTAATTTCCTCTAACTGAGTGCATTTTGCCCATGACAGTAATTGCTAAGTGATCTCTCCCTGCCCTGATTTTGACCCACAAGCCTTTCATTCCATTTTCTCTCCCTTACCCAGCTGAGAAGGGCAGTGACAGAGCAGCTTTGGTGGGCATCTGGTACCCAGCCTGGGTAAACCCACCATATAAATCTTCTGGTCTCTTGTCTTCAGCAAGCTACTTACAGTAGCTGCCAGTTGACAAGAAAGTTGTCTGTGTGGATTTTATCAATCTTATAGCATATTGCCTGTCATGCTGTGGATGTATTAATTTGTACACGTAAGTGACAGTAAAGTTTTCCAATACCATATCAAGCACAGCAAGAGAAGCAAGGATATGAGGTGGAGCTATACAGTTTTGTACTTTAAATACCAATATAGATTAGTCCTAGTGTTTTGTGTGGGCAATAGCTAGACTACTGCAAGTTAATTTCTTACATTTTTAAAACAGTCATTATGTTTTTAAACATATTTCAATGCCATAGCTCCATCAAAATAATTTAGAGGTTCCACCAGCTTAATTATAAACACCCTTACAGCAATATAGCTGCAGTTCACAAAAATTAAGGATAACCTTCCCCCTTAATTTCTGTGTACCACCAAACTGCTCCTGCCAGGAATGAATTAGACCCGGTATTAAGGCAGTACTGACGCCTGTATGTGTTTTTGGAAGAGAGCCAAATATTCACGTATATTAAAATCTCTAGAAATTTTATTACTACATATGTCTTTGCATTCATAAAATTTATCAAGCAAAGCTATTCAGGAAAGGAAGTTATGACAGAGCCAGCCTAAGGAGATACTGAAAATGGAAATATTTTATCACTAACCAATGACTATTTTCATTTGTCTAATCGTGCAATAGAAATGAGTGCCAAATCCTCCATTCTCTGCAGACAGCTTGAGGCCTGAGCAGAAAAGCTCCATTACCACTTTTTCATTGTTCTTTCTTGAAGTTGAGTAATATATCACTATAAACTAGGTGAAACAAATGAGGTATAAATCAAGCTAAGTTCAAGGATTAATGAGATTAGCAGCTATCAGATCCATAGGCTATCTATGGACTGACCACTAAGTCTTATGCCCTCAGGAGTTAATTACACAGCTATCACAACACTGAAAATGCACATGACTGGCCTCTACCTGAATTGCAAACAAACCTTCCCACTCCTAGTACAGGAGCAGTGATGTCTGACAAAAATGTGGCAGCAAATAATTCAGAGACAACAGACAGGAAAGTACTCCACAATGTCTTCAGGGCTTCCTCCCATGCTTAGGAGGCATGAGAGATGCTCAGTGACAAATAAGACAAAAAGGGAAGCCCAGCTGTCAAAACAGAGGTTGGTACACCCCCTCCTCTCACCAGAGAGTTCAAAATTTGCTTTATAATTAACACATGTAGAAAATGATTTAAAAATGTGCAGTGATTATGATGGCTAAGGTGGGGAGACCCAAGCTCTCTGCGTCCTGGTTCTGTTTTGGTGCAATGCTTCTGCAGTTGAAATGGTGCCACGCAGCCCTTTTGGGAACAGTTGCTGTCAGTGAGCATTATGAACTCACAGTCAGTCTGGACTGAGATGCTCATTCCCAAAGAGCGGCTGGTTGGCTGCAGAAGGCAAATACCAGGAGTTAACAGAAGTGTCAATAAAAACCAGGAACAAGCAGTGGGGTTAGACTACAGTCACTTTGGGGGTTTGAACACTCATTAAAATAACTGCCCAACAGAACTGTCAAAATGGAAATATTATGCAAATAGTGAATTCATCCTGGAGTAAAACCTCCTTCCTCTATGTTTCTGGCAAAAACACTTTATCAACAAACATATCCAGACTAAAATAGATCATGCAACCAGCTATAACGAGAACACGTAAGTCTTATCCCTATTTTCTCATTTTGGATTTCTTCATCCTCTCAGGGGATGGTGGTCTGAACTCCCTATACTGTCAAACTCCCACTGACCTCAACAGTAAACAGCTCATCTCAAAACCCAGCTGAGCAGAGCAGCCAGCTGCCTTTGCTTGAGCCAGCTGTTCCCAAACCGAGGTTGCAATCCCACATGCAGCTGCAAGGCAGGCAGTGACAGCAGGGTCAGTTCTCCAGCCTATTATGTGGTGCTTCCACGGACTGTGGGAGCAGAAGCTTTGCTACAACAATGATCATGGGTATCTTCTTTCACTGCTTTAAAGTTGTTTTCCCCTCTTCCTCCGCCTCAACTACTGATGGAGTCTTATTACTGCTTGATCCAGCTGAACCCTAAGGCAAAGTTTTCAGCACTGGGTACACTCCTGCAGAGAGAGTTTTGTATGAATTATAAAGTCAGGGCATTCAAATACTACATCAATTCACTTCCCACAGGCTGTCTTCATGAATGCTTATTCATCTTGAAATGATGGTACTCTAAGAAGTCACTTAAGCTCTTAAGCTTTCCTGATCTCATGTCACAACTTCAAGAACAATCAAAAGGAAGAACGCTTGGAAAAGCATAAAAACAAAACCCAGAGTCAGAAAAATTTGTTGCTGCAACTTGTGCTAAATAAAGAGATCACTCCCTGCATAGAAACCACATAGCATGTTCTGCTGTGTAGCTCCTAACAAACTTCGATTCAGTAATTTCTGTCACCAGAAGATTATTGCTGTGTCCTCCTCATTTTGGATTATAGACAAACATAAAAGCCCCTCTGCACACACCCTTCTAGAGAGTGTAAAGGAGAAGCAAAGAGATGTTCCTCCCGCTTAATTGGTGGCTATTTCTGACCTTCAGATTATCATTCTGGCAGAGACATCTTAAAAATTATTTTTTCTTGTCATTACATGTAGCAGTATTGGTAGCTTTTACAAAGCACTCTTATGTTTCAAAGATAACATTACCACACAAACACTGGCTGTGCACTTCCACAAAGGCTAAGCAACACATTTCTTACTGCCTTAAATCATGTCTTCCAGGCCTGCTGGAGATCAGAGGGGCTGGCACAGGGGAGCAACTAAGTGCAAGTCACTTGTAATGTTCTACCTGCTAACTAACGAGCAGACAAGCCCTGGCAGGCTGGCTGGAGCTGCAGGCACACAGCACTTGCTATAGCTCATTTCAGAGGTGTAGCACTGCTTTCCTCTCTCTCATGCCCTCTGCCACATGCCAGCAAGCAAACAGGAGCAGGGGAGCAGCTGACCACTTCTGATGCCAAGGACTGTGTGCACGCACTGAAACAGCCTGTGCTCTCCAGCATTTCTCAAAGGAAATGAGAAGCCAGTGTTCCTCTCCAGCCTTGGGTGAGGGCAGGGAGGGGAGGGGGAAGGAACTCCCCCCTGTGCTCTTTATCCTGTCGTGGGAGCTAAGCAGAGGAAGCCAGACTTAGGAAAGCGTGTGAATGTGAGACCGTGGCAGGTTGTCCCCCTCCACACAACACAGCAATTGAGGGAGTGCTGTCAGGGCCAGGGCACCAGCTCTCCATGCAGAGTTCACACAGTCTGGGAAAGCAGGCAAGGTGGAAGCACAGGAACCCCTCTGCATCCTGATGCTGGTCCTTCCCTTCCTAGGGCACAGCACAGTGCCTGGGACAGACAGAGAAGTAAACACAGGACAGAGGTGCTCTCACAGAGTCACATAAAATGCTGAACTGGAAGGGACCCACAAGGATCATCAAATCTGACTCCTGGCTCTGCACAGGACTATCCCACTCTTTAAAACCACTTTGCCCTTTTCTTCCCCAAAGCACTTTCTCCTACTCACTGTCTTTGCTTACCAGTAGTTCTCAGGGAAAAGAAAAAGAAAAGGGAAAAATCACAATGGGCAAATAAAACTTGCCATTTCCAGACACCAGCCAGGACATGGTAGTGATGCTCCTGCCCTGTCCCTGGTCAGGGACACATAGAGAAACTATAACTCTGAGGAGTCAGGAGACATCTTCTTGCCATGTACATCCCAGCTAAGTGTCCCCTGCCCACGCTGCCACAGCACTGGGTCGGCAGGATCACTGAGCAGCAAGAGGCAGGTGGAGAGAATGGACTTCACACATTTCCATTGTTCACAGGCAGTTCATCAATTGTTTGAAGACCTGTCCATGTCAAGTTTCGTTCTATTTTCAGAGCTGCGTAATGACTGTTGATGGCATCAGCCCACGACTGGCAGCACACATTGATGAGTACTGTAAATGACCAGTTTCCATATGTACAGCCACGTGTCTCCTTTCTGCTCCAGGCTGCTGATAAAGATCCACTGGTGGTAGCTGCTGTTTAATATGGTAAATGATTTTGGAGATTACAGTCTTCTCTTGTGTAATCTTCTTACGTAAGGACTGAGAAAGAAAACATGTGAAGTGTAGAATTTGAACACCAAAACAGCAGCGGATCTGGAGCTCAAGATCTTGAAGATCTTTTCTGACTATTTCAAGCTAATAAAAAGCCAACTGAAATAAAATTCCTCCTCTTGAATATACAAGAAACTTAAATAATAGCTGCATCTCATCATAGAATCTTGTGTGCTAATCCAGTACATGGTACTTAGCTAATCAGATGTTCAGTGAATAATATGGGAGGTAACTAAGCAAGTCAATTTTAATCTAAGTAGAAATGAAACAAAACTTAACAAAAAAGTTTCAAGAACTGGAGCTCAAAAATTGGAGCTTAGAGACTGTGAATGGGTTGTTCCTAGGATAAGTTTAAGTTGGAGAAAACCATGTTTCTCTTCCTAACCAGCTACCTCATGGTGAAACACACATTTTGAGACTTTTTGCATGCTGATTTATGATTTTAAGCCGTGATATTCCATTTGGTCTCCTCATGCGCTGCATCAGCAGCTCCTGCTGTGTGTTGCTTGTAGCTCCTTTTGCTCATTCCTCATAACTTATGCTTGTAGTAAAGACAGAGGGACTGACTTAAAATATTTAAAATCTTGATGGCAGAGAGTGAGGAATATAAAAAACCAAAACAAGATAAAGAGAATGGAAAAAAAGTTAAAGCAGAGTGGGTGGAAAATGTTGAGAGGCTCTTTTGTCCTTTTCATTCCTATCGATTACTGTCTGCTCTGTTCCTTTCTTTATCTTTCTTTGCTTTATTGTGTGTCATACTGCAAGCTTTGAGAACACTGTGTTCTGATACAATGGCAAAGAGCCAACACATGCAAGACCTGAAAATACCAAAGAGATGAACAATATTCACGGGTGGAGGCTGTTTGCAGTAATGTGAGAAATTTCATGCCTATGGAAAAAAGGTCACCATCAGGAGAGGGCCTGCCCTGTGTTTACTCTGAGCGTGAGGTGTAGAGGGATCACACATTTACAGAACTCAGTAAGAGATGGAAGTTTTTTACTGCTTTTAGATGAGAGTTGTACCAGTTTTTAAGACAGCTGAGAAAATACTGAAAAACCCTCCACCAGCATTTGTTCAAACTTTTTAATGAATTCAGTTCAGCTCTGTTTGTCCTTCATAATGTTCTAATGAACAAATATTCTGGTGATGAGACTCATAGACAGGGCAATCATTATGCAGATTATTCAGTGAAGGGTTTGGAATAATGCATTGGTAAAGACTGGATTTCTAAAAAACAGAGGCAACTAATGAAATTTCACCTCTGCCCTGCTGATGCACTAGGTATAAAAAAAAAAGGCCTTAACCAGAGAGGTTTTTGTCCTATTGTAAAAGGTGTAATTCTGAAATTATTTAATATTAAAATGGTTTTCCAGCTGGACCTGATCAGCCTCTCAAGTGGAAAACACAGCCTAAGCATGCATATTTTATCAAAAACTTTTCTTTTTTCTTTCCTGTTTGTGTTTTTCCTTAAAATGCAAGATCTTGCTTGATGTATGTTTCCTTGGCAGTAAGATCAAGACTAAACTCAAGGAAAAAATTGTTAAAGCTCCTAACATTGGCTCTACAATGACTAAACACAGACATAGCAAATCCAAACACCATAGATGCAGCCATCTTCTCTTATGCCCTGCAGAATGGGTCTGGTAGAGAGAATGTCCAAAAATAGAGAAAGTAGGAAAAAAACCCAGACTAGGGGAAAATCTATTGCAGGTTCTTGTTTCATGGTGGAAACGGAGTAATGACCAGTTGATAATCTCTAGAGCCAGTCAGCTAAGAAAATGAGAGTTTCCTGTGTTTATGACTGAATGAGAGCGGTAAATGAGAGCAGCCCTGTGACCACAGTGGCTGATGGCATGAGCCCACTGAGCTCTGTCCCTGTTGCTGCATGCACCAGTGCTGCAAGTCGCCTGCTTTGCTGGGCTGTGCCCCCCAACCGAATCTGTTCGTGTCTCTCACAGGTGCTACACTGGCATCCAAGTTCATCATTGTTTAGAGAGAGTCCTCAAGATATTTCTGGAGAGCTGGTAACTAGCTTATAGTGTAACGTACTTAACTGGAATTTCTAAAAGAAGTGTTCTGTGTGAGGCAGACAATGATAGCAAAAACAAAACCAACACCGAACCCCCCAATGTTTTTAAACTATTTTGCTCTCATCACACGGAAACACAGAGCCAGAGGAATTTCAAGATGCTAATTTTTGGTCAAATCTATTAACGTTTTTCGATAAATTATCTCTGTGATTTTCATAATGTTCTTCCAGTGCTCCTCCTCCTTCCAGCTGCTATGTTTTTTTCCATCCTAAGCAGTAAGTTGGCTGTCTGGCTCTCTTCATTCATTGTGACATTAGGTACTTAAGCCTAAGGCGCCAACGTCTCTCCAAAGGTTGTGCAGGGTGGCAACGCTCTGATTCAGAAGACGAAATGCATCCAGGCACACAACTCTGAGTTTCACTTATTTCTTGACCTGTGCTGACAATGTGAACTCTTTTTTTCTCCACTCCTAGGAGGGAGACATTCAGTCATCCAAATATTTCTTTTGGACACAAATACAGCTTAGTTGCTGAATGTATATGAGCTGCAGACCTTATTTATAACTGCCGTGTTCTGTATGTGATTGATTGCCTCCAGGAGGGCTCCTCAGATGGACCTGAGCTGTTTGTTTTGGAGGCAGTGCCTGCACACTAGTGTCATTTGGTGGTCACCAGATAGCTGAGCTTTCATAGTGCTCCTATGTACATACCCCAGCATAAACTGTTATTTTAAAAGTCACTAATACTGCTTACTAGAATTCTGAAGGAAGATTTTTTTTTCCACTGGTTCTGCAAAGTTTTTGCTTTTCCTTTTACACTGATGTCATAGTTTTACTCCTCTCAATCCTCTTTTGCCAAGTTGCCTTTTTAATTCCTTCACCTAATAACCTAATTCACCTAATACACAATATAATTATTCTTTATTTATATATAACACCTAAATATTTTCCAAGTAATAGAGGGTAAGGAAAACAGTAAGGATGAATCTCTTATGAAGTCACCTAAAACAGAGATTACGTTCTTTCTTCCCAGAGTGACAGCACAAAGGAAGTTCACTGACTCCAACACAGGAGATGAAACAGAGAGATTCAGCTCAAATACACTCAGTGGATAAGCAAAGAAGGATTTTCACAGGAAAACATTCTAAAAATAGATCTGGAATTTGATGGCACTGTATTTCAACAGTATAATAATGATAATAAAAACGATAATAGCAACAACAACTACTGCTACTCCTTTATATCTGTTATGACACCATCTCAGGTAATTAAAAATAATATGCCCTGAAACTATAAACAAATAATTTGGCAATTATCTGGAGGAATGCTTTTAGTGCAGCAAACACAGAATAAATTCAAGGAATGAAGTTATGAGAGAATCTGAGCAGCAGAAGCCCTTCTGCTTTAAGAGATGTACATGTAGATGTCTATTTCTAGACTTGCTTCTAAGCTAACAAATATGTCCCTAAAATAACACCAAAACACAGATTAGGTCAGAAGGAAATATTGGCAAACACTACCACAACGCTGAGATCCTCCTGGGCTCCCCTTCAGATTATATAGTTCCACACAGCCATGAGTACCCAACCGGAACTACTGAAAGGATTAATTGTGGTCTACTCAGGTTTCATCTCTCCAGTAAATGTCCTACTGAGAGTAATAAAATACTGGATAACAGTGGATTACAACATCAGGAGTTCTGAAAGCATTCAAAGAGTGACACTCTAGAAGTGGACTCTACACCCAAACTCCAGACAAGAATGGTACTGGTGGCATTTTGGAAAGGTGCTGGTGCATGATTTAAATATATTTTTCTATTCTGTGTTTCTGTTTGAAAACATTTGAAATGACTATTAAGTTCTGAAAGGATGTACATAAAAAGCTGAAGTTTTTTGCCTTGCATTTTGATGATTAGTAAACCACAGTATGATCTTTACATGCTTCCTAGTCATTATAAGTCTAAAAAAACGTAAAATCCCTTAGGAACAGGGAAAAATTATTATGCAGTCACAGAAATGATATGCACCAAATTAGGTTGATTTATTTAGTTTTTAAATGTGAGAAATATAACTCCATTAGAATATTGTGTCAACATCCTTAGAAGTAAAAAGGGACACAAATTTAAGTTTTGAATATACCCTTGCAGCATATTTTGGAGGCAAGCAGGCAGAGACTGTCTTAAATGAATACTCCTGATGTGAAAACTTATCAGAAATGATCATCACCCCCAGTTCCGTGCACTCAGGAGGGAAATGCAGCTCCCATGTTTTGTCTTGTTAGTGAACAATCATGGGCTGGAGCAGCACAGTCCAGGAACAGAAGGGCAAAAACCTTGTGTACAGTGTAGGTACAAATGCTGGTTCTGGAAGTCACCTTATCTTGCTGCAAAGAAGCCCCATGCCTGGAGGAGCCTTCTGTAGCTGTGTGTCTCTGTAGTGACCTAAAGAATGTGTCCTCCAGCAGCCACCACAGGAACCCATCCCCTCGGGCAGGATGGGATGTATGACCCGGGCAGCTGCAGGAAGACCTGCTCTACTACAACTAAAAGAATAGTTGCCTGCTGTATGTTCTGTGTACAAGTGCTCATTTTAATTAAGGTTTCAATCTCCTCAATCTCTACCCTAATCCTTGGTTCTCTGTAATAATATTCCCACAGAGGACTCCAGGGTATTTTCTGGCATCAAACAAGCCTTAGCTGCTGGGTTCGTTCTGGTTTCACAGACTCCTGTGAATCCTTCTTCTTTAATATTCTGAGAAATATGTGAGGCAGAAAAAAATATCACTGTTTGAGCATTAATTGGATGATAATGGCAATTTATGGATTCGAGGAGGAGAAAAGGTGCCATAGAGTGTGTAAAGTGGGCAGCTGGCACAGTAGCTTTTGCCAACATTTATGTCAACGTGGGAGTACAGCAATATGGTAGCTGTTAACGTTGCACTCAATAAATATCTCCTCATATGTGAAGATGTGACTAGCCTTTTGGAGGAAGAAGCTGAGTATTCTCTGTGTCTGTGACAGAATTTTAAGTGTAATCCCAGCAAATCTCAGCAGGCCTTCATGTGTGCTTAAATACTGTACACACAAAATTGCTTTCTAGAAATGTAGCGCACAGGGAAGCAGTGAAATAATAATGAAATAATTCACACATTGAATTATCCAGGGAAAAAACAGTGTAATGCTCAACATGGCACTTTTTCTCAGCTGATTCAACCCTTAAGGAAAAATACACAGGCCTGCTGTTGTCCTGTGCATGTGACAATTTTTGTTACTGTGTGACTTGGATTCTGTATTATGGATCATGTATTTGTGCATCCACAAAAGCACTTAAGTTATTCCCAACGTTTTGTTGTTGTTGTTAGAAATAGGAAGGACATTGAAATTATTATTTTAGGACTGAAGAAATTGTGTGTCTCTGTTACACATGAATTTGTAACTATTGGAGTTAAACAGCAAAAATGATACTGTAGATAAAAATGGCACTAGATATTTTTGGGGTATTTTTCTACAGCTATTTCTTGCCATGAGGTTTCCTCCTGTGGATGTTCTACAACCCTTACACAACAATCTACTACATTGTTTAAACAGGGAAAAAAATCTTGTGTTAGGGTTCTGTCCTCTAGTTATGTTCTGTTTCCATTTTGCCATGACATTCCTCTCTGTGAGGAGTGTGTCCACCCTTTCTCCACCTCTTTAAAAGCCTTCTTTCCCTGCCTTCATCCACCACTGCTACTCTTCTGAGTGTCATCCCTACAGAACTACTAATTCTGTTTAAATCCCACAGCCACATTCCCTTAGAAGAAAGTTCTCTATAATAAAAATTTATCATAACATCCACAACTGAAACATCATCATTCTGAAGAGTCAAACCCACTGACATTTTCAAGAATTTCTGTCAAAAAGGCTCATTTATGGATGCAAGCAAAACAAACAGGACTGAAGCAAACTCAAAATATATACTGTGTAACAAACTGTCCAACCAAACAACTTATAAAATCAACTGGCCACACAGGTAGAGAAAGTTTTCCATTTAGTTTATTGATGCCTATTCACACTCCAACCAGCCAACAAAATGAGGAGTCTACCCACAGAATATCACCCATGTATTTATTTTTACATTGACATAAGCACAGACTGTCTTTTATGAAAGAATTTGGGAATGTAAGGTGGTGTAGGAAAAAGTATTAAATGACACTGCTATTTCAAACTAAAACGACAAAGTGCCTTACTAAGCGCTTTGGGTACTATGATGGACAAAAATGCTCTTGTGTGCACAGGAAATTAAGTTTTATAGTTTAACATGCAAATATAAGAAGGGTCATTTACACTTTCTTACTGAAAAGCTAATGACTCACATTTCCTAATAAAACACTTCCAACAAGCCTCATTAATGCAGCTATTTACATTCACAGCTATTGGCATAAGCACACGAAAAGGGAAGATACTTTCTCCACCCTATCTCTCAAGCCTGAAAGCTTGAAATTTATAGCTGTAGAGAAATATCAAACAGCAACACTGCCTTACAGCAAAACTCAAGCATAAAATAGCACCTTCTGAATGTAAATGATGATACTGAAAGGTTGCTCCGGAAAGTGAGATACCAGCGGGCTGATTTTAGCAGCAGGTGGCCAAGAAAGGCTAAGACAGAGGTGGGTATAATGTTTTTCCTGCCAGCATGGGGTCAGCCTATCACAGAGGAGTGAAGAGCTTATGGGGATGGGGCTGGATCTTCCCCAAAAAGGACAGAAGACTGGGGAACCTGAGCATTCTGCAAAGTCACCACTTCTCTTCCAGTTGAAGAGCAAGGCTGTGTTGTGTTGCTGCCTCATTTGTATTTACCAAAGAGGTGGAAGAGCAGCCTCATGCTGCCATCGCTAGACCGGTGAGACAGTGAAATTGAGGGATGAATCTCCCACTTGCTGTCTCCCATGGTGTTCCCATGGCCCAAGGACACAGGAGAGCAGGAATGTGTGCACTCACACATTGCTCAGAGGGGCTGAGATCCATCTCCATGTCTGCTGTTCCACTCAGATTGCACTTTTCCAGCAGATCCCACCTGGTGAGTGAGGCCTGGCTTGTAGCCAGTCCCTGGGTGGAGATCTGTCCTGTGGATGCTGTTGCGTGGTTTGTGTGTTTGATAAGAACAAGATGAAGCTGCAGCCACGGCTGTGCTGGCCAGCTGTCCTCAGCCTGCCTTCCGAACATTAAACAAGTCTTGGGAGAAATATCAGAGGGGGAATAGTGTATAACTGCATATTGCATAGAGACTACTCTGCCATGACATAGACAGTGGCATTTTGGAAAAGCTTCTTAATCAAGTAGTAAATAATCTTGTATCAAAATAAAGAGAGCTGGAACTTAATACCCTACATGACTAACTTTCCAATAAGAATTAAAATGAAGGAAAAAAATTCAGTAAATCCAAGCATGCTGACCCATGTGAGATACATGAAAATGGAAGGTTATAACTATGAAAATTATTAAGCTGAGTACTATTTTTTTCATAGTCACCCACTGGTGGGGTTCAGAATGTTAAGGGAACTTGAAGCAAAACCACTTCAGCTGCAGAGTAAAAGCACCTATTTGTTAAATAGGAGCCAAAATTAATAGTCTGACATCCCACCCTGTAGAATAGAGCATTTTGCACATATAGGTATGTAAAATTCCACTCAGAAAACAAGGAACAAACAAACGAGTAAACCTTTATCCTCGAGTATCTGTGATCCAAAGACATTCAAGTCCAAGAAAATAAACCATATTTGAGCTTTGTCAAATACTCGTACTAAAGAGCAGGTCTAACCACCCCTTCAGAAGAGGGCACCATCTCTCACATCTTATTTCCCAATCACAGAACATGTACTCCCCTCGTCCAAAAAAAATTTTGAAAAGTATTCATTTCCTGGAAACAGCCATATTCTTTTGAACAGATGGGAAACCTGATGGTCTGGGATGCAGTGAATCCCTTATTTGCTGATTTCAGAAAAGGATATTTCTGATTTTGAAAATTGGTTTGAGAGAGTTTTCTGACTTCATAACTTAGGAGAAGATCAGCAATGTAGAAAATACAATTGTGTGTTGATAAATTCTGGAGATATGTGGGAATCAGACAAAAAACATAGGCAAAGTTCATGAATTTAAGAAAAATGCACGTAGCTGTCCTCATAGTATGGGTATTCCCACTCAACTCCTGCAGTCATTGCATACCCAGGATCCCATCAAGCCATTAACTGTACAGTAAATTCTCCTTGTGCTCTCCATAGGATCACCACTCCCTGCTTTCCACATATCTGAGCATCCCATTGAATCATCTTTTCCATTCAGTGGGTCAGGTTCTTCCAAGCCCCTCCATCTGAGTTTCTCTGCTCTCTTTAGCCCTTTCCTCTCTTCTCTCATCCCTCTCCCAGCTCCCTCTCCTCCCTGTTTGCAGTGTCCCTGTGCCCCAGGAGTGCTGTACCTCGTGCCCAGGGTGATGTCTGGGATGCCGGCTCGGGGAGCTGCTCACGCTGGAGATGGCAACTCCTCTGTGGGCCCTTCCCGTCACCGAGGGCTCCGCAGTGCCCTGCTGCTGCTCCTCCCCCAGCTCTTGCCAGCCCCTCATTGGGACACAGAGAAGAGAGGTTTTGTTGGAAGTTGTGTTGGGGCCTCGTGAGGGAATGGTCCTGCCCACTCTGGCCGCTTGCCAGACTCCAGAGACACCTGAAGGGAAGGGTCAGTAGGGGTCCTGGGATATTTCTGTTCCCATCCCAAAGTCAGATGGGCGTGAGCTCTGAGTTCTGAAGGCACTGTGCCTACCAAAACCCCTCTGCAGCCAGAGCTCCTGGTAACCTCCCAGTACCAAAACTGGGGAGGCTGAGGGGGGAGGAGGAGGTGGCTGCACAGCCAGGCTTCCCCTGCTGCCACTGTCATCCCATTTGCATTGCGGGGAGATGATCTGGCTGCCTTTGTGTGGCCCTTTGGCAGGAGCCCAGCAGCATTTCTGTGCCACTGCTCACATTGTACTGCAGGAGCATAAACACAGGCTTGTCCGCAGTGCTCTCAACAGCTCTGGAGGAAATCCATGATTGCCCAGTGTCAAATAGGCCAGAGAAGCTGTGCTTTCTGTACACCAGCTACTGTCCTTATCCTAATACCCTGGCTCCTGTAGGAATGTGGAAATTCACTGGTGTCAGGGAAATAGGACAGTGTGATGTTACTGTAATAAATATCCTCATTCTGAGCTTGATGCTACAAAATTGTCTTTAATGCTCCACTATTTTTAAACATTCAGACTGGCCAGTGTTTAACATTTCTCAAAACCATGCCAAGGTGCCACAGAGATAAATAAATGAGGCAGAAAATATATAATGTTTGAGAAGAAAAAAAAAAAGAGAGTCACTAGTGTGAGGAGAAAAACTATTTTGAAACCAGAAAATACCATCTCAACCAATCCTTTCCCTACTCTATAAATATTTAAAAGCATAAATTATGTTATCAATACTCTACTCCTTCCTGTCAAATTTCTGACAGAGAGAATAATCCTGGAAAACATAAAGACAGGATCTTTCATCTACCTAGAAATCTTAGTACCCTACTGGCTAGGCACTATGTATGAGCTACTTATATGAGCTACTGGACCATTATGCTGACTTTGCATGACCACACAGATTTCCAGGCCCGAGAACACAAGAAATAGATCGGAAAAAAATCAGCAAGGTTGGTCCTCTCCAGGCTTGGAGATCTCTAGACTGGAAAAAAATTCCACCGTGCTTTGTGAATTTAACGCACGAACTTGAAACCCTCCTGCCTTCCTTGGTGACCTTTCTGCCTCCTACAGCCCTAACTGGACAGACACTGTCCAGTCTGTCACAAACACGGGGTGCACACCTCCCCCTGGGCCCCACCATGTACAGAGCAGCAGCTCATGTTGCTCCTACAGGGAACTCTGGGGAAATTCCAGCAGCTTTAACAGAAGCTGGTGTACATCTTACAGCCCAGATTATGTGGGGTTTTCCCCATTACTTTGTCATCACTCAGTCGGAGCTGCTTTGCCCACAAGGAAAGCCCTTGGCTGTCTGTAGCACGTGGTATCCAGGAAAGTGTAGGTGTGCAAGCAGGACCTCCACCTGCTCCCCTTTTTCTGTCCCACAGTGGAGCAGGCAGAGGGGTGAGGCACGCACAGTAACACACTCTCAGCTGCTGCTTTACTTGTCTGAATCACAACATGGCATTTCATGAATAACCCCTTTTCCACAAAGACAAAAGCAGGATTTTGCTGCTCATTCCCCTAATGCTGCAGAGACCAGCTGATTAAACTCTTTGAAAATGCATGTAAATTATCTTTATTGCACTGACTTCAATGAAGCTAGACAAACTTATACCCACTAGGAAACTAATCCTTATGTATTACTGCAGTAATGTACTACTGAACAAAGAAATATAGTTACAAATGCAAATATGAATATGAAAAGAAAAAGAATCTTTCTCTTTCCTAGAAGCCGTTACCCCATCAGATTTCCACAGGACTATAAAACTCTTCAGGCTACAGACTTTATTCTCTCTCCCTTTCACCTGAAATTAATATTGTTTTAAACAAATGAAATCTTTATCATTTTTTTCCTATCCCAATTCAGTTACTGTTTCCTGCTCTGCATTTAATTTTTAATGAGAAATTAAATATGTACCCTGATCAAAAAATTAATTTCCTTTTGAATTACCCAAACGTTAAAACACTGCTTCTGTGGCAAAGAGATGGTGCTCTGATGAACAGAGCCATCTACAGAAATCTTTTTGATAATGGTGTCCTTCTTTCAAATCCAAACATTTCCTTGATGTAGAATACAAATTGAGCTCTAGTGTATAAGTCAGCTAGGATTTCAAAGTTGGCCTTTATACTTTGCCATTAATTAATTCCGTCCAAGAAATTCAAACAAAGATACAAACAAAAAAGTTCTCTAAATACATTACATAAGGCATTCAGAATATTCTAATTCATTCCCCTCCAGGAACACAGCAGAGTCAAAGAATAGTGTACACAGCATGTTTGGACTGTATAAAAAGCACTAGAAACTCTAAGAATAGTTTAAAACCATTTATTTAAACCTCTCCATTATAAGAGCCATTGTAGAGTATTTGCTAATCAATCTACACTTCTGCGCTCTAAACAATTGCAGGCTTAATGAAGTGTGCTTTTCTTCACTTCAACTGTTCATGCAGGAACAGTTTCCTATTAAAAAGGGAGGAAATGCAAGCAGAAGGCAGAAGACCTCTTCCAAAAATTACTGGAACTTCTGAGTAGTTTAAATATTGGCTAGAAAGTCAGAAACTCTTGTTTGTGATCTGAGAAAGAGACATTCTTTCCCAATACACCACGTGTATACTTTTAAGTCAGGTAGAACAAGTATTTTCTCTGATGCGATGAGGAAAGCCTCCAAAATCAGGGGAAACTCATACAAATTACTCCAATTTTTTTAAAATATCATTTTCTAGCAATTATTGCAACATAACTGAAACAGAAGCCGAGAATTTGGGTCAGTGGTCAGTCAGTATAGTGAGATCTTCCAAGCTGAGTAATCAAACTGGTTTGTGCTTAGGAGTAATACCACAGCATGGAGTAAGAACAGAGCAGCTATGTCTGTTCAGCCTGAAAGTACATTAAGAGTTTTCTTTTCCTCACTCAGTTCAACTTGTATAGAAACACAAGGGAAACTTAGCCCCTCACAGCTTTGGCACAAAACTTAGTGGCATTCATTCACCTGAAAACCAGGTCTGTTAGACTGGTTAAGGGAAGAGGCAGAGTCACAAATGCAATGTTAGAAACTAAAGCAAAGAAAAAAAAAAAAAAAAAAAGTGAAAAGTAGGTTTTGTTGTGCTCCCCACTAGCCCACAATATGCTGATGACACCTCCTTCCTTGTCCCTCCTGTGTGACAATTTCTATAAGAGGCCACAGAGCTTAGTTGATACCACAGTGCTAGAAGTACCATTAACTTCTATGAGATTTCCCTAGGCCATTATCTCCTACTCTTAGCTCATTATTCCCTGGAGCCCAACACACAGAACACTAATTTGTGGCGGCTCTTTATCCCTGCTAGGATCTTGTGTGGTCATTGTTTTTGTGTAACCCATCTCATTATTTTGTTGTAATCTTATTTACTGTGCAGTGAGATCTAGGAAAGTCCCACACCAAAGTGAATATTTTATAGGACTAAATTTCTAACACTTGATTGTGAACATGCTGCATGAGAAAGCCAATATTTGACGTTCTTTTCACTGTTTATTTTGACGCAGACTTAAAATCATGGCCGATCTTAACAGAATTTTAGGTTACAATAACTTGTAGCATTGCCTGAGACTCTTTGAGAAGATGCAGTTCCTGTAAAGGACGGAGATCAATTCCCGTACCTATGTGGGCATAGAGAAGCATATGTATTTCTATTTTTCTTTGATCATGTTTGATAATGAAGACTGTATTTCAATCATGCAAATTTTTAGGGGTCTGAGGGTTGTGTTTAACATGCATAATAATTAGTGCAAGCTGTTTAAATATTCATCAATGCTCTTTAGGCACAGAACCACAGGCACTGAAAGGCAAGAAAGAAAGAATTTCACTTATATATTGTAGGAATCAGCTACTGGGAACAATCTAAATCCAAACCAAGAAAAGATCAATGATTTATCTCTTTCCTCCCTATAATAAATTCCAAATTTATTCTGAATAAATTCCAGATTCAGTCTTTTGAGTTCACCTGGAACCTGAAGATGCAACTAAAACCATACTGAGACATGCCTGAATGTATTGTCTCCCTCACCTAAATATCCCAAACCCAGAGGAAGCTGATACCTGCATTCTCAGAGCTTATCTATCTGCAGAGCTTTGTTGTCTCTCATTCAAGAATTTGGATTTTCTGTGAGATATGTGGCTTGGAAATGAGTCTGGCACAATATAATCCCTTTTGTTATGTGGTTGGAAAACTTCATATCTTCTTTAATATTAACATGGGGTTCAGAAGAAAGAGGAAATTCTACTTTTCTTAAGGAACCAAAGCCCATCTGATCCCACATCTTTGCAAAGTCCACACAGCTATCCAGGCATGAAAAGCGGCTTTTGCCATTTGTCTATGAAAAACAGCATCATGAGATGCTATCTGTATTTTTATTGTGACTACAGTTTACAGACCACATTTTCTGGCGTGGTGACAGATGAATAGTTCCACGGCACAGCGTGGGATGATGGCCCATTATCTGGCTAAGGGTCTGTAAGGAAGGTTTCCATGACAGCATTCTGTGTATCATCGGTATTTTGGAAATGACATTCAGCTTTGGTCTCTGACTTGTACAGGTTTTACCGTTCCCATGAAACATTATATTACAAAAAAAAAAAAAAAAAAAAAAAAAAAAAAAAGCCAGGGCTAGCATGAATATTTTACATACAGCCAGGAATGCCTGGAAGTTATATTCCTGTGATAAACTATAGAGCTATGTGATAAAGCACAGAGCTATTTGTTAAATGCACCTATTAAATATATTTAATTACCTGTCCTACTCTCTGGCCGGTAACCGTTCTGTCTTGGGACTTACTCTGAAGTTTTATACTGCTGAACAGGTTCAGACAGCTGGCATTTCCAGCCTGCTGTTTACATTAAAATATAGATTTTTTTAAAAACAAAAACTGATTCAAAGCCCAAGAGAAGTTAGTTTCAATCCTGGGCCAAAAATAAAGAGCTTTTCTATACATTAAAACATAATGGTTTTTAAAGCACAGCATCTTGCTCCACAAAGCTGAGGATGAGCTTAGCACTGAATGACAGGGGAGAGTTGGGACAGGAAGGGCCTTAAGAACGCTTGACATTCAAATGTTCATAAAAGTTGTTCCAAGTAAAGTTATAATCTGTTTTACAGCTGTTTATTCCTCCGCTTTTGGACAGGGATTTTCCAAGGGGTCTGAAGGAACTAGATGCCCAGTTCCTATTGAATTTCAGTAGCATTCCACCTCTTAACTCCAGTGTGCTGCTCTGAAGGTTATGAGCCATGAAACACAGCCTCTGTACTGAGTTTAAACAAATGGGGGATCTGTGACTTTTCAAGAACAGGGCCACAATACAGGTCTTATCTGCAGCACAGGGAGAGGTCCTGTGCAACGTTCTGCTAGTTTGGAAATGGAGATTTTCTCAATCCACACATGACTCTGCTAAAGCAAAGTACACTATCACATTATGCACATCTGTCTCTAAGCATGTACTTACAATTTATATACAATAAAATATCTAACTGGCTGCAATCTGCTTAAGGAGCTTTTCTCTTAACCATTTGAATTTCAAAGCATTGATAAAATTGCAGAAGGATTTTAATTGTATACAAGATCTGAGCTTAGACAAACCATCTACATGGATTCTTAATCTTTTGTGGGCAGCGACTACTTCTTAATGAGTGTAAAAAAGAATTCAATAATAAACACAAACACTGAGCGACAATACAAAAGCATGGATTTTCTACATATGGCACAATGAAATCTCTCTAATAAGGAAGAGAAGATGTACTGTTTCCAAAATGCAGATTTTATTAATCAATTTCCCCACATTTTTTAGAGAATTATGAGTAAAATCTGAAGATACAGAGAATGAAGAGTACAGAATTCCTCAGCTGTACTCTCACGGACAGAGAAGAGACCTAACTCACATAGTCCATTCCTAAAGTAAATCCCAAAGTGTTTTCCTGTATCAATGTCAGGCAGGAGTATGAGCCACTGGTGTCCTACTTTTCTGCATGCTTCTCCACTTCAAGCTCGAAATAAGCCAATAAAATATACCAATGAATGTTTCCATCCTTACAAATGTTTTCAATAATGCTGCTCAACCACTGCATTCCCTATTTTTCTCGCCAGGCTTTTGTTTATTCTTTGACAGTGTTCTCTATCCTCGTCTGAAGTACAAGATAGCCAGGTTGAGGCGGACATGCACGTAGGCATTTGCAGACTGTTTGGGATACAGAAGCTGGAGAGTTCCCCAGGTAAGCAGGCACTCTGAGCCCACAGAGAGGGCTGGCACTTGGCCCTGCATCCCCAGCTCCAGACACCCTTCTCACATAGAGGGGGGTGTGTTGTGTTCCCCACGAGGCTGACAACTGACCCCTCTCTGTCCCATAGTCTTCTTGGCAACATCCCTTTGGAAAACACATTGTACAAAACGTGGGATGACAATCAAACAAACCTACAAACAAGGGCAAAGCAGCGCCCTGTCAATAGTGAGTTTTGATGATAAGGTGTTCCCAACTCAGACAATCTGGATACATAACCTGCTCAAGCCAAAGTCAGAAAATAAAAATGAAGTATGAATTAACAAGCTGTGAATGAAGCCATAGAGGATTTTGGACTTTCTGCCTTTCTTGCTATTTTGGCAGCTGACAAGCTTTTGAGCTGGCAGAAGCTGCCTTACCTACCAGCACTGTGCAGCACAGGGAGGGCTGAAGGAAGGCTACAGAGGGCAGGTACAGGAAACATCCATGGGCAGAAACAGCAGCAAATTAGAGGATGGAAGTGTACAAAGCACTTAGATACCTAATCTTAAAAAATCATGTGTCATAGGGAAGTGAAGATAGATGCATCTTGGGAAGGGTTTTACTTCTGCTCTGAATGTGCTGGCAGCATGATATTGTGCACTTGGCAAGTCTCTCTAAAATCAAAACCTTAAATCAATAGGCAATGTATGCCAGTGTTTCTTCAGCTCAGAGATGGCTTTCTCTTCTAGGTTTTATTTTATTCTTTTCCTTACTGATGAAAATTTGAAGGAACACTTGGGCTGTAAAAAATACATTTCAGAACCCCACTCTTAAACAGATGACATTTTATGGAAGCTGGTAAAGTCCTGGGGCTCCCTGGTTGTTTTGCTTCCTCTGCCTGACTGCAGTGAGAGCCAGCTATGTAACATCTGATGCCTACAATTCACTCAGCAGCAGCTATTCTGCTTTTTTTTTTTTTCCAAAGAGAATACCACGCAACTCTAATCAGAGTTGATGTAGATCAATGTGAGCCTTTACTTTCATTATATTTAAAGGGACATACGATTTATTGATTTGTGTATCAAATTTTAGCACACGTGTTTTCTCTTTTGTCTACAGTCAATGCAGCAGATCTGTAGATCCAAATGTCATTCAGTACAAAAACAGAGTTAAATCAGGAAGATGACTAGGCAATGATATTGGCATAGGACACATTTCTTTTATAGTGTCGAGTTTTTAATATGTAAAGATAACTACTTGAGCACAAAGTTAGAGCCCTGAAAAAGCATTCAATCTGAACTGCCTTGCTCTGTGGGGGTTTATAGGATGGCTGCGTGCTTGATTTAAACATGATGTCCTATTTCTAGATATTTTAAAATAATTTAAAATTAAAAGCTGATTTGTCTTGTGATGTCGATTATTAGTCAAAACAAGCAAAGAGCTGGGTTTTTTAAACAAAGTAAAAGTCCGCATACTGTGCTGCCATATATCCTGTGCTTAATATGTCTTTTTCTTGTTGTTTTTCCTGAACAATGTGGTGTGATTATACATCTGACATGGGCTTATCAGCAGAGTCAGGAATTAGGTAGGATTCACCTCACTGGCCGGGTACAGGCATGCACATGTTAGAGATTTACTCTGACAACTGCCTAGGCTCCCTCTACAGTCCGAGAAGCAGGAAAGGCACCTCACATTGCTCTACCTTCAGCTGGGGATCCTCTCCAGAGACCAGCTTCACCTACACGTCTGGGCTCTCCTGCCTTGGCTACATAGCTGAAATTCATAAAGCCAAACACAAAAAATATGTGTCCCAGCTGCAGTGAAAGCTGCTCCTTTTACTTAAAATCAACTCTGCTTAATTTCACAGGTTGGACCCAGCCCCAGTGCCTCCCTTCGGCGACCCATTACAGGTTACTTCCGTGAGATTAGTGCATTCTTACTGACAGGAAAATGCAAAAGGGACTTGCTGAATCATGTCCTCAGTCTGAAAGAAAGACTGATGTTCACTTGTTAAACTCTATATAAATTATATGCCATTCTTAACTGGGTAAATTAACACAGCATTAAGGAGAAAGCAAACTGACAGCTGTAGTGCCTCTAACATATGAGAGCAGCTTTTAGCACCTTTGGCCTTTCCTACTCTTTTCCTTGAAGTGCAGAAATATCATTCTTATTTCTTTCCCCTTGGAAAGTGGGAGAAGGAACATGGACAATAAGTTAATACTTACTAATGACAGCATGATTGTCCACTAAGGAGGCATCATCAGCCACTAATAATTCATTTTTTCCAGGACATAATGTACATCTATCATATGTCTCCTGTATATCAGCAGAGCTGAAGCTGGGGATAGAGAATAGCAGTTTTGCTTTTGCTGTGTGAATAAAGCCATGATCCGATGTGAATGACTCACTGCTGTTGTGTAAGCCTGTAAGCATCTTTGCGTGAAAGATGAAGGCATTTCAGATGAGCCCGCTGAAATCAGTGCCGTCCTCTCGAGCTTGAGGACATCGTTCTGAAGAAGATTTCAGACTTGAAATGCAACGAGATTTAAGTTACTGTGTTATTGGAAAAGAAATGCACCAAAGATCAGCTAAGTATTTCTTGCTTCATTTTACAATTCAGCCTGGCCTTGGAAATGCCTCTGGTCAGGATCTTTTTGAGCTGCAACTCCAGTCATGCAGCATTTCTGAGGAAAGGTGTGGTCATTCTAAGTCCATTTTAGGGAAGTGGTAGGTCTGAAACACACGCTAAAGGGAAGTTGGTTTCATGGCAATATTTTTAAGAATTTGTTTTAACAATAGCAGATTGATCAATTTCTTCAATTATTATTTGCAGTTTTAAAGGAAACTTTATTTCCCTGCCTCCAGTTTTTACTGAGCTTGACCTGTCAGGACGAATGTGTGCTCGTATGAAACCCCACCGCCATTGGTGTCATAGGCTGGGTACCAGCCCCTGCCCCTGTCCTCCTCTGCTCAGCCATATCAGCTGCTTGGATGATCAGGGGAGCAGAGGAGCTACCCTGGGAGCCCACAGATGCTCTGCCCGCCAGGCCCTTTGCTCCAAGACCCCTTCCTTTCTCTGTGGCTGCTGGCTGTGCCCCAATGCGTTGCCTGATGCATTTAGAGGAGCTACTTGGCTCCTCTACAGGGCAGCGCACACCACTTGCCTGGGAAATGGTGGTGTGTATGGAGCCTGGGAAGCAGGGAGGGGTAGAGGTGTCCCATTTGCAAGACCTGGTACATTCCTTTGTCACAAGACTGAAAGTACATATGGGCTTTATGAACTGAGAGCTGTTATTTCTGGCTCTGGTTCCCACTATCTCACCAGTCCTGGAAACCCTATTAGCAGGTACTGCACGGATTACATCAATCACAGCCAAACATGAAAAATCTTGCAAAAAATTTATCGTCTTGCCTATGTAGTCTTGCCTAAGAGATGACACAAGGAAGATAAAATACAAACTTGAGAGACAAAACTTGTTTAGCAGGCCCTTGTTCTTTACTCATCCAGGGCAATGTGTTGAGCTCTCTTGGCTTTGCTTCCCTGGGCAGCTGCGCTGAAGCTGGAACACTTCCCTCACACAGCCCAAATGCTGGTTTCCATTTTGTAGAGCTACATAATTCGATTTGCTCTGGTGGTTCAAAAGGTCAGTGGGGAAGGGCTCCTGTGGAGAGGAGAGTGAGCAGCTCTCGCTAACAAATGGGTGCTTGCCTTGGAAAACAGCATGTCTGTTCACATGCATCCAAACCGCTAAAGCATCCCACTGAGAGCGAGCCTGCAGCAGGAAGGGACTTTACAGATCTTTCAGCCACCAGGAGTTACACAAACAAGTGCCAGAAAAAACATTTTCTCTTTAAAAGGGAATCCTTATATATAGTGCTTGATAAAGTTCATTCTACTAATTCGTGGAATCAGGAAGGAAAACAGGACCCGGTTGTTTGAGGAAAGCATTCAGATGTAAAATGTGACCTCAGCTCATTGGTGGTGTTGAGACAGGACAGAGACAAAAGGATATTCAAAACACACAGCTAAGAAATGGGAAAGAAAAGCTGAATCCCAAGTGCCGTGTAAGGACAATCACGGTGTGTGACTTGGAAGAGAACCATCCAGGTCCAAGTCCACATCCAGGGCAACAATTAATACAAAGGAATCAGTTCTTGGTAAATTTCAATTATGGATTGCTAAGGTAAAGCAAAAACATTTTCAGAGCAAATGAATAAGGGTAAAACACACTGTCCTTTTTCACAAACAGGGCAGGTCAAAGCAGTGTTATTCCACAAGCACTGTGAATCACAAAGAAACATTCCTCAGAAGTACTGTCCTGTCCTGCTCTCGCTGGAGTAAGAGAACTCATTAAGGGAGAAGAATTAGACCTATACAGGAAGCACCAATCTGCTCCATTTATACAGCATGACTTACCACAAAGGGTTTTAAAGCTATTTAACATGCAGCGTTAACAGGACAATTCAGCTACCAATGAATAGAAGCTTCTTGATTATACCCCAAGATTTGACCCTCTGTCTGTAAGGCTCTGCAGTGGTGGGGCAGGAGAGCCCAGGCACACAGCACATCCTCCTGGCACACACATTCTGCCCGCCCTGCAGCCAGTGCTCACCCTGGCTGCACTGAGAGCACCCCAGCAACAGCAGCGCCAACTGAAATTTTGCACAGAAACCCTCAGGGATTTCACCCGCACACACCTCAGTGCTGGGGGAGATTGTGTGCGTGGCAGATGTTGGCCCTGCTGATTTCTAGCTCCTCGTAGCACTCAGAATGGGGAAGGGAAGGGAAGGGAAGGGAAGGGAAGGGAAGGGAAGGGAAGGGAAGGGAAGGGAAGGGAAGGGAAGGGAAGGGAAGGGAAGGGAAGGGAAGGGAAGGGAAGGGAAGGGAAGGGAAGGGAAGGGAAGGGAAGGGAAGGGAAGGGAAGGGAAGGGAAGGGAAGGGAAGGGAAGGGAAGGGAAGGGAAGGGAAGGGAAGGGAAGGGAAGGGAAGGGAAGGGAAGGGAAGGGAAGGGAAGGGAAGGGAAGGGAAGGGAAGGGAAGGGAAGGGCCAAATCCACACTGACTGGCAGACAATGATGTCCTTGGTGCTGTATATACTCCTGCCCATTCGAAGGCACACCAAAACCCAGCTGGCTATAAGACTTTTCTGAATCACTGCTCTCTGGACATGGCTTATGGAAGAACTGTGTGGAATGGTACATCCCAGTGCACCATGCTAAGCATAACCTACCAAAGAAGCTGCACTACCTGCTGAGCTTGAGCAGACCCAAAGAAATGATTTAGAGCTGAAGTTACCTGTAAGGCACTCCCAGCCTTTTCAGCCCTGTGCTTAAAATGTCTCTGACCTCTTCCCCTCCCACCCAACATAATAGGAGGTAATTAGTATGAAAAAGCCAGATGCTGGTAAGAGAATATTGTGAGGTTAAAATATTTTATACATGTGGTTGAAAAAAATAAAAGCAGTTAGTAAACTGTGGTTGACATAGCGTGCTCTTAGCATTATTTTTTTAAAGGTACAGCAGTCCTAGAAATACTCAAGTTGGGTGGTCAGTATTTTTGTTTCAGTTTCAAGCGACTGGTGGCAAATAGGAACAGACAGGCTATGAAAGCTTAAACCTAACTTTGGCTGCTTTTCTGGCAAGATATCACTGCTCAGCCTGAAAATGTTGCCATAGCCTACAAGAATAAAACTGCAAATCAAATGGCATCTCAGAGTTTGTGTCAGTTCTAATGTACAAGGCCTTTATCATGAAGCAGAATTAGGAAAAAAGCCCAGAACCACTGAGGGCATTGTGACATTTTTTCCCAGACAGTAACAAAACTCCTGAATGGTGTTATTTGTGGTTTGTGTCTCTGCATCAGGAACTTGTGAATTTTGGCTTGTAATTATTCAGACACGGGACAGGAAGCCTGAGCCTGGGACAGGTTTTATTTCTGCTCCAAAACTGCCTTTCATACTTTTTTGGGATTGTTGAGGAATGACCCTCAAATCCTGGAGTGATACTCTGTGTTCTTATATCAAGGTGCAAACACATTAGGAAGAAAATTATGTCAGAAGCTACTTTTATCACTTCACTCACTTTCAACCTTTCTCTTCACAACTTTACAAATAATAAAAAAAAATATTTCTAACAGCAGGGATATTAAAGTCCTTGAGAAATGACCCAGGAAAGAAACACTGCAGTGTTTAAAGAGAAGCTTAAACAAACACATATCAGAAATGTGTTTAAAGCTTCGGGAGCTCAGCTGGAGCTGCAGCTTTGCAGCTGGGGAGGCAGAGGATGGCAGTAAGGCTGTCTGGGCAGCATTTGAAGGTGAAAGAGCCCAGTATCTCCTTTTTCACCCTCACCAAGGCAGGAACTTTGGCTTATGTGCTGGGAGAAATCCTGAAACTGACAGCCCCTAACAAGCCTAACCTGAAAATTTAGCCCAACCTAGAGGTCTTTTCCTCATTATAACATAAAAATAATGACATCATATAAAAATCAATGGAAGATTAAAAGGAGAGGAATCACCTGTCACCACAGGTTATGGGATGTTTGTTCCTACAAAAAGCTTTATACGTTCAACTGGGTTCAAAGCAACATTTAGCTGCCCTGCTGACAAAATTGGTTTTCTTGCTTTCTTGTTTTGGGTATTTGTGCTTCAGCTGCAGCTCTGTCCCTTTCCTACATAGTGGGCTATCTCCCTCCATGGCTGTGTTCCAACAAAAAGAAAGTTTTTTACATGGGAAAAATGACAGAATTCTACCTTGTCCTCAAAACCTTTCATCTAAAGTCTTGGTTGTGCGCGAGAAGTGCCAAATGCACCCAGGCAGCCATTTTCTGCACCTACGGCACAGTCAGAGCTTCTGGGCTTCTGGAGTTCAGCTGTGGTTGATTCTTCATAAATACTGCTGAGTTCCTTCCTCTGCCTCCAAATGGACAGCTCTGTGTCCTCATTTTCACTACGAGGATGTTTTTGAAAAACTCCCCATTATTTTGTACTTTGAAAACATGCTGTCTCTTCAAGCATAAAATTTTGGCACTGATAGACCCTGGGGCTTTTATACAGTAAATTGATCAGATTATTTTGTTTAAAACTATTGTTCTGAATACAATTAGAATTTCTGGCTCTTGGACTGTGTTCATTTTGGCTTCATCACAGCTAAAATTCTGACTTGAAGCCCATATAAATATTTGCCCTTTTAGCATTTATTTTGATTCTAATCGTACTCCTAGTTTGGTTGCCTTTTTTTAAAGGAGAAAAGTACATATAAATCAGATTAAATAGATCACTTTGCTACAGTTTTGCCATGAATGTCTGTTCTGCAGAGCAAGACATCACTGCCAGATTTTTCCAGCAACCTCTGTAGACATTTACTCTACTGTCCAGTAATTGCTTTAACATGTATTTTCCTGCACAAGCTAACTATTCACTGCTAATTTTATTAGCAGAAAGACTGCCTAATATTCAAACTCCAGAAATTTCTACACTCATTTGTGTTTATTTAAATACCCCAATCGATCTTAGCAAATTTAGTACTGTGCTTTGCAAACAGGCTGACCTCCAGCACCAGAGCCCTGCAATGAAACCCCTACAGGTTTGAGGCTCATACTCCATGCCTGTTCAGGAGAGATCTATTTCAGCCTTTAAGCACATGAATATCTGACACTGATTTATCCAGGAACAGTGTTTTCCTGTTCACTTCTGGAGGCAGATTTGGATGAGATGAATGGCTGGTAAATTAATAAATGTCTGGCTTATAAAAATGGAGTTCAGTTTTTTCTAACAAAAACAAAATCCATTTTTGGATGGACTTCAGCCTGTGGACTGACTCTGCCCACACTCCCAGGTGTGCTCTGGCATTCTGTAGTGAACTAACCCAGGACAATAAGACGGAGCCTTTTAACGCAGCTTGGCTGGTTCAGCTGAATAATTTTTTCAGTGTGTTCACAGTGGCAGGCACTCTCTTTTCACAGTGTACATAACGAAAGTGAGCATTCAGTGTGATGCACAGGCTGCATGCTGCTGTGCTGTGATGTTTGTGAGAGATCAGCAAAGGCACGGGAGGGGCAGGGCCAGCAAGCCCCAGCCTGCAGCACGGTGCAGCTCCCAATCTGCACACACCATGTGTGGCTCATGGGAGATGTAGCACGTTGCTTGAGAGCACTTAATTTAAAACATTGACACAGAAATTTATCATGATTAACATGAATTATTGCCTGCCTTGGCAGTTTCTGCAGTGCAATGGATGGTTTATTGTGGTCAGGACAGAATCTCTGGAAAACCTACAGTGTTGCTAACTCAGAGCAGCTGCTCTGCAAACACACACATGACTCGGGTGACCTGGGTGTAGGGTTGGAAATGCAGGGCTTTGCAAAAGGCACAAGACCCAAAATTGAAATGTGAGAATCAATACACCGTAAATTTCTTTTGCCATGTGCCACAGGTGCATCATGAGCTATCTGAGATTCTCCAATGCATCACTCAAGATCCTATTTGGTATCTTTGCTCTGAAAATACTTTTAAAAACCCCCTCAGTACACAGGGCACCCTATTTTTACCACAGCTTTTAGGAGAGGGAAAAGAAAATTATCAGAAGCATATTTAAAGGAAGGTTCAGGTTTTTCTAATTTTACAATTTCTTTTTTTTTGTAACAGAAAAATAAACCCATGTTTCAGTCAGTTCAACATCTTATACAATAACGAATGTGTTGGAGTTCAGTATTATAGCCAGTGATGTTTCTAGTGTTCTTTACTCAATATGAGTCTATCTATACCAGAAGGATATAAACAAAGGGCCAGATGGGAAAAAAGCGGATATTATAGCCAGACCTGATTATGAAAAGCTCCAGAACTGAACGCAGTGACTTTTTGCCAGACTAATGCATGCTATGCTGAAAGGCAGCCAGTAAGGAACTGGGTACCTCAGCAGAATATATCACTTTCTTGGATATCTTTTTCCAGTTGTGAGTGACTGTTACTGTTAAACATTCCTGTCTTACTATTTGCACTCATCTGGCTGCAGCTTCCAGCTGATGATCTTCCTCATGCCTTTCTCCACTAGATTCAAGAGCCCATTAGAACCCATTAAAGTATTTATATGCTATAATCAAGTTGCCCCTCAAGTCTCTTCCTGATGTACTGCGCAGATTGAGCACCTTAAAAATCTCTCCCTGAAAGGCATTATCTCTAGCCCTCAAGTGAGTCTGGGAATTCTTGCCCCACTCTGTTTCCTCCTAACTGCTTGGTTTTTGGGGTCTTTTTTCTTTTTTTTTAAATTTGTCCTGTTTTAAAACCATGATCAGACCATCTTCCCAAATACTAATTTACCAAGAATGTACAAAACTGCATCATACATTTTCTCCTATTTATTATGTCTCCTTTAACCATCTGGGGATTTTTTTTTCCAGTGCTGAGTACATATTAGGAATTGCATATGGAGTATTGTCTCAGTTGCCTGTTACATTCAGCAATAGACACAGCAGCCCTTTCTATTGAATCAGTGCACTGAGGTGGGCTTTACAGGCTTGACTTTGCAATGCTGATTGAAATATACGCTGCAGTCAAATAGTAAACTTAACCCAGAGGTTGAAATCAGCTTCATCTGACCACAGAATTACATTGTTAGACTCCAGTTCTCTGTGTCAGAAATATTTTTCCTAATATTTTTCTTGCTTTTCTATACAAAATGAGAACAACTCCATTTTTTGGAAATGTCATTAAGGAAATTCCCTACTCTTACAGAATGATGGTGATTTTTTCTGCTGCTCTTTTGCATTTCAAAACTTTTCATGAATGTAGTTTGGTTTTCCTCCAATTCTTATTTTCTATGCTTCTAATTCCTTATTTTGTTTTCTCATAAAGTAGAATTATGCTTTTGGCCTAAACCCAACATTTTCATATAGCCAAGGCATACGGCTTTTTGTCCGTCTGGAAACCCTTAGAGATCTTTGAGATTTCTTTGAGGTTTTGTGTGCACACATGTCATAGTTGTCATTATTTTTTTTCAGCCCTGATAAAGGAGACTTTGGGGGTCAGTCACCACAGACAACTGTACTTGGGACTGGTTCTGTGTCCACTGGATCACATCCACTACTGATGTAATCAGAACATGATCATCAGCTTCTGTGTAAACACTGATTTCTGGCCCACCAAGCAACTCCTTTTACTCCTTATAAATTAGACTCCAAGTGCAACTACTGTGTTTAAAGAGAAAGAAATTTTGAAATAGAAAAGTGCCTTTAGAATTAGGAACTTTAATAATGCTCCACTTTAGGTGCCTAAGAGCTACGACATATGAGCTGAAGGGTCAAACTGGCCTTCTCCTGTAAACCTTGATCTTTTCACCACATTTTGCAAGAAGAATTTTGGAAATTACGTATCATGTTCTCTCATTTTATTTATGATCCACAAAAGGTTCTCCACCAGTATGTTCTGATGGGCTTTGCAGCTGTAATGCATTTGAATCAGAACTAATCTGTTCTCATTCACCAATGTAATTAATACAGGCAAAGGTCTCTGTAACACCCAATTAACAGACACATTCATCATCAGAAAACCAATTCAGATTCAACCCCTGCCAGGTTCCTAATTTTCCCTAAATATTATCTGAACTCTGTGCAGACCAAAGTCCTTTGACAAACTTGGCAAATTAAATGGTTGCAGCTACCTCAGTGCAGATAGCTCTATTCTACATGGCTTAAAATCCTATCTGCAAAATCCTTGTGACTTAGAAACACTGTCATAGAAGAAAAAGATAAGCTGCTTATGGTAGTCTGAAAGTCATGTTAGATTACAGTGGAATTTGACTGTTTTTCTGGAGGAAATCCACATGTGTGTCAGTTGTAGCAGCTAGAATTGGGTCTTCTGGTTATTTATGCAGTTGGGGTAAAGACAAAATTCCCTGCACAAGTTAAAGCTGGGAGGGCAGCTGCCATATCCCTCCCTGGCAGCACAGCAGCCTGCTGGGCTTCTGCAGCCATACCCCCCACCTGTACTCAGGGCTTTTTGCACAAGTGAAGTGCAACTGGAAAAACTGCTAAGCCAGAACCTGCCAGGGAAGTTCTCTTTACTATGCCTTGGTGCAAAGCTGTGCAGTTTGTTTTATGAATAACTACTACATTGCGTGACTATTTCTATTTTTATTCCCTGTTTTAGCTGACAGATTATATAAATGTGTTGGTACAGCTTTGCGTACAACACAAGAGAGCTGAGTTTTCAAGCAGGTTATTCTGGAAGCTCAACAAAGGAAACAATGATCTCAGGGAAGAGCTAACATGAAGAGGAGAAAGAGGCTCAGATCAGTGTGTGAAGGTAAGATCAGGGACACAACACGATCTATTAGGAATGTAATTTTTGCCTGTAATTGCCTTCTTTCATTCTCAGTGCTGAGAGATCCTAAGTGTATGGAGAGACCTGATAAACATGCACTGAAGAGAGAAGGGAATACAAGACACAGCAGTGTGCACTCACAATACAGGGAGGCCAACTGTGTCCTGGGCTGCATCAGCAGAGGGACCGGCAGGATGAGAGGGGGGATTTTATCCCTCAACTTTGCCCTTGTGAGACCCCTGGAGCACTGCATCCAGCTCTGGGATCCTCAGAACAGGAAAGGTGTAGACCTGTTAGAGTGGGTCCAGAGGAGGCCAGTAAGATGATCAGAGGGCTGGAGCACCTCTCCTATGAAGACAGGCTGAGAGAGCTGCGGATGTTCAGCCTTGAGAGCAGAAATCATTGTGTGCTTTGTGACTGTGCTCCCTGAGGAACACAGAGGGTGATTTGTGTTTGAAAGCAGCTTAGTGTTTAAGCACAAAAAATATGCACTGAGAATTACCTGCCCTTCAGATTAGACAGGTAAGTAGGGTGCACACAAACCATGATGTGCACTGCTTGTTTTTCTGGAGACTGCATCAACCAGGAAAGCATTTCAGAACACCTGATGTAATCCAAGCCTTCAGACAAGGACAGATGTCATCAAGCCGTGTCATGAGATTAAAGTCAGAGGTAGAACTGACAGCATAAAATGCAACAAATAGGCAAAGAAAGAGTTGAACACCATAATAAAAACATTATAGGAGACGGATGATTTTATTGTGGCTAACAGTGAACAGGAACCAGCATCTGCACTGAAGCAGAAGAAGCGATGAGGGAACACCAGCCCAGTGACTGTGACTGCAGACTTGCTGAACTCATTGAGAGCTGTGACAAGAAAAGTATAAGCACCTGATGCAAGATTAATAATGCTGCCTGCAGGAGAAGGTTCAAAGCAAAAATTACCAAAGGAAGCAAGAACTAAAATGACACTACTTAAAGTATGTGTAAGCATAAGTACATTGGCAAATAAAGAGGCCCTGGGAATAACAAAGGAAGTACCCTAGACATTGGATCAGAAAACCCTGTGTCACTGTATCAGCACTTTGCCTGCACCAGGAATCTTGAGGGAAGGACATTGACAAATGACTGCATGCCTGGACAAGTAAATCAAGTTTTCTGCTCATGTATGCCACAGAAAGCCACAGCAAAGAGGTTCTCGTGTGTTTTTCACCCTGCTGTGCTGTCTGCATTTCAGCTGGGAAACCACAATTCAATTCAATAAAAAGTTGAAGCACTCATGCCAAAGTAACAAATTGGAAGTCCTAAGAAACAGGGTTCAACAGAATATGTACTGGAGCAGACAGATATCTGATCTAATTTTTAACCCTCCAGCTTTCCCAAAGCTTGTTTATGTATTAGCCAGGGAGAAGATGTGAGGTGAAATAAACGTGGGGTTTAGTTTTTTTCTTTTAATATATGTTCTGATCAAAAATTGGGAGGAAATTTCTGTGCTGTAATTGGCACTACTTGAAGCATATTTCCTTTTTGAAGTCAGTGATTAGTGGAAATATCACTTTTCTCTACAGCCCACAGTCACTCTCTAAAACAAGCTACATGGGTGATTTTCAAGGCTGTTGGTTTTTTTGGCTGTTTGCAGAAATTTTTCAGCTATGACTTTTCAAATTGAACCGGACACTTTCAGCTGACGTGACAAACTTTAGGCAGGATGTCTTGAGTCCCCACCTCCTCCAGCCCTCATGCTGTCTGAAGAATTACCATGACCAGAAAAGGCTGATTCCCTTTCACAAGCTGCAGGCACGACAAGTCAGCACTGATTGCAAGGAATAGGAACAAACTCCTGCTCTCAGGCTAGTTCCTGATAGACAGCAGAAAAGGAATTTCTGAAAAAGCCTCTTGTTACACTCGAGTTAAAAAAAAAAAAAAAAAAAAAAAAAAAAAAAAAAAAAAAAAAAAGCTGTGTTAGTAGCACAAATAAATTTGTTCTGCACCCACAAGGGAAAGAAAGCATTTTTTTTGCACTTCTCTTGACAATTTTCTGGTAAATGCCTTGACCCCAAACATCACTGCTCTTCTGTCCTCTTATGTTCCCTTTTGGCAGGTCTGTGCAGTGTGTTGGTGGTACAACCCTGCTCTGTTTTGTCAGCTCTGCCTGTGAAGGACAGTTTGTTTTACTGGGGTGTGAGCAGCCGGTCATCTGGCAAGGATTCGCAAAGACTCCAACCCAAAAAGCCAAACTCTCCTAGCTCTAAGCCTGCAAGGCTTTAATGAGGCCTTGTGGAGAAGCAGCAGCTATCAGAGATTCATTAAAGATGAGGACATCCTCAATCCTAATTGCTGTAACTCACTGGATTGTGTTGTTTGTGAAAACTGGAGCCTGCAAAGTGATTCTCTCAATTTAAATTTTTGTAATGCTTTGTGCCTGTTTTGAAACTTTCCCACTCTGCCCATGAATCAAAGCACACAACAGATTTATTTTCTTTTTTATAATGACAGAAGAGAGTTATTCTACTGGTGTCTGTGAATAACCCTGTCTTGATAAATATTCAGCTGCTGAAAGCTATGCTAGTGTTAACTTTCTGAGAAATAATTATAAGGGTATCATCAATACTATGTCCTGTATAGTGTTTAACTACTGGAATACCACTTTCTAAACATCCATGTGGAAAATATTTTACTGCTGCAGGTCCGATTAAAATTAGAGTAAAAGCCTATCCTTTTAAGAAGGGATGTGCAAGTCACTACTGGATCAAAATGCATTTTCTCAGTGAAGTTCAAAAGCCTCTAGTATATATCAGTTTTGATCTCATTAAAAAAAAAAAATCCACTCATCTGTTCACGCTTTTTATGAATGCAATAACTTCCAGTTTAACCACACAGTCTTTAGTTCTACCGTGTAAATTCATTAAAAGATGGCACTTGTCATTTATAACAAAGTTATAACAAAGTTAATATATTTATTTATGTCAAAGGTTATATTTGAGGGTGTTCAAATTAAGGACTATATAGACCAGAGCTGTTAGTACAACTCACTTTGCTTAGAAATACATGTTAGACTCAAGCCAGTAGGTTTTGCCTCAAGTGTTGGAAAATTCTCTCTCAAGCTGCATGTCTACAGACAGATAACAACCTGTGAAACAGAAGCTTAAGTAATTCCATTAGAAGCATTTGGAGATACTATCAGCAGAGAGTTTTGTAAATTAAACACAGCAAGAGATTTTAGACCTCAGAGGGCCTTGTTCAGAACAGGCAAGTGGCAAGAGATGTGCACGTGCATCTGCCAGCTAAGCGTGGGTGACATTGTACCTTTGAAAATTTACCTCCAGCCCTGTCTTCTCCTCACCTGACCTGCTCACTCAGGCAGCCCATGCACCCGACAGGCACAGGGCTGGTTGGTTTTGCTTGTTTTCCTGGGCTGTTTTTCTTCTCATGGAAATATTTTGCAAATATGAATTGACACCCCAACTGGTTTTTCTAGCTTATTGTAAGAACACACTTGAAAGAGGGGCAGATTCCTGATCTGAAGGAGGAGCAGAGCTTTGCTCCACAGTGCGGATTTGCCTTGAAGTGTCTCACTGGGCCATCTGGGATCTCTGCTGTGAAGCTGAAGAAGCTTTTGAAATAGCAGCTATGCAGATGCCCCATTCAGATGCTGAGAGTCTGCATTAGTTTAACTGTTTCCAGAGAAAGAGCTGAAAATCTCTGCTGTGCTGAAAGGCTGTCTAGTGTCCTTCATGGAATGATCATGGTTAACACATTTGCACTACAGAGGCTCAAACCGTCCAAAAGGATGTTTACCTGAATAGATAACAGTGTGCTGTATGGGTCATAGCTATGGACTAATCCTCTTTTCCCACAGAAAGTGCATCAGAAACCTACTTGCAAAAATGTGAAATAAACACCTATGTGGAAAAAAAAAGAAAAAAAAAAAAAAGGCAGAACAAAGCCTCTGAAATAAAATGATAAAATCTTAAACTACAGTTCGTAAAAGTCAGGCTGTCCAGGTATTCAGCAGGGAGGTTTGCACTTGCTGCTAGGGTGGCACTGGCTGAGCATTTAGCCTTGGTCCCTCACCAGACTGTTGTGAGGTGCTGGGTTGCTGCCTCCCCACAGAGCAGTGACCCAGCTCAGACTTGGACCTCTGCTATTCTTTAATGTCCTCTTCCCACGGGATGATGATTTTGGTTTCCATCTAGATTTGTAGAAAATTTTTAATAGCTAAGAACTAAAATATTTTTCATGGCATTTTGAATGTGTCACGGCTTTTACCAAAGGAGTGACAGGTCAGAAACAACATGCTTTGGAAAAGCAGTGGTTATCACTTAGGTCTCCTTTCCTAGTCCTCGAGGGTCTGACAATCTTAAAAAAAGCAGGATTTCCTTGCCTCTCTGGGTTTCTCCCTGAGCTGCTGGATATAGCCTGAGTGAGCAAAACCTATTGCTGCTGTGCAGGAGCTCCCTGGAGAGGCCTCATCAGCCATCCTCAGCAGGTAGCCACTAGTAGCGTTGCCAGGGTGACCTCCTTGCCAGCAGCCTTGTCATCTGCAGGGAGAGCCACAGTTTAGCTCTCACTGGTTACAGCAATTAGATTTTGACAGTGTAGCACTTAGCCAACAGCTCCATACTGCAAGGCTGTAGAGAGCTCCCTGAGAAAGGTGAAGCAGCCTCATTTCCAAAATGGTTTTCAGTCCCCTGGGAAGGTAGCCAGAGCTCTCAGGTGCAGAGTCATGCTGTAAACCACACATGGACACAGCCTGGGGGGGCATCCCACAGCAGACACACAGGAGCACCCAAGGGTGAGTGAGCAGCACACAGCTCCTCAGAAATCTCCTGGGGGAATCTGCTTGTACAAGGCATTCAGTCAAAAACAGAACAACAAGCATACTTGCAAAATCCCCTTACAACTTCCGAAGGGGGAGAAGAACACAAGAAATAAGAAGTACTTATCTCCCTAAGTGCACTGCATGGAGTGTGGTGCTGTCTTAGCACTCACTAAATGACTCCAGTGTTGTTTACATACTCTTTTAATCTACTTGAAATGGCACCTTTTCTTACTAATATTCAGCAAGGCATCTGTCTTCCTGCTACATCCTAGAAAGGCCTGCACAGTCCCTCGAGACTGGGCTCAGGGCCTCAGTGTAGGCTTTTATTGCAGAAAAGTAGGTGACAAGCAAGCAAATACAAGTACTTCCAGAAATTAAAAGGCAAAACCAAAAAACACTATGTTTTGAAGAGGGTCCACAAAGTGAAAAAAAAAACCCCTTAAAACCTCCATGCTGTAAGACAGCAAAAATACACAGGTAAGAGTAAGCACAGGGCTGTTTCTGAAAAGTATTTTGACACAGCAGTCATGTTGTAAAACCTATTCTAACCAGTGCTGAGAAAAACAAAATAGAATTGATGCAAAGAGGAGAAATGTGGTGGGATGAGTTAAGGGAATTAACATAGCTAATAAGAACCATGCAGAATAAATTAACTATGATGGCTAATTTATCTTCAACAAACACATTTATATGTAGGATTACATGAATGAAGGGGACAAGCAGATTTTAACTCTCTGCAGGTAAATGCTCTCCCATTTGCATTTACACTGACTCTCACACTCCTTTATCTACATTAAATTATAAAGAGGATGGCAAGTCCTTTTCCTCAGCAGCACTGCAGAGGGAAAGGTGGTTTGTCCAGTCACAGAGATAATCACTAGCTGCGCTGCTCAGCCTCACTGTGCCACCCCTTGCATCTGTGCATGAGAGAGGGGAGCTCTTGAGCCTCCCAAGTAAATTAGTACTGCCACACTAAAAATTAGAGGTAGGAGATGCAGAAGTCCTTAAAACAGAGAAAGCATCTGAAGAAATATAAAGACAGGCATGAGAAAGTGGAAAGTGAATTTCCCTCGTTACGTTCCTTAAAAATACAGTGACCAGTGACATTTCATATTCTTCCCAAACTGAGGGACAAAAGCACAGGCTTAGGGCCTGCAGCAGGGAGAGCTCCCTCCTTGAGCCAGGCTCCAGGTGCCCTGGAATGTGGTGCAGGAGCCACAATAATCCTCACAGACACTTCCAAATGCTCTTATATAAAACAAAGGGAAAACGGTTTTGATGACAACAAGCCTTTGCAGCTTAAGAGTTGGGCATTCGAAATGAATATTCTGCCATTATAGTGGACGAGCACTTGAGTCCAGTTAAGTATTCAAGGTGCCATCTGCTGTCTTTGCTGGTACTTTTCTCTTCTCACTTCCCTTTTAAACAGAGGTTCTGGTGAGCGGTATGTCACCTTATAAGTCTGTGGCAGCCTATACCACGTACACAATGTGCTGAACATGAGCTGCAGGGTTCAATTCCACCTCAAAACACCACCAAGAGCACCACAAAACACCACCTTCAGCCAGCACCCAGCAGCACATACATCACCTTGCAGAAAGGTGAAGTCATCTCTGGCCACCAGGGGCAGGGTCTGGCCCCAGATGACAACAAATTAAAGAGCAGAGCACTACCAAGAGACACCCTAATGACTTAAATACCTCCTGAGGATTTACACAGGCAAGAGTAACTTGCTTTTTGAGCAGATGCGAAAGTGCTACAGATTTAGAAGGGCTAATGAGTGCCTGCTCTCCAGAAGGCAGCTCTGTCTCCCAGCTGAAAAGCATTCATAGGCTGTCGGTGATCACCTGTTTGGCATGGAAGGCAGGCTAAAGAAATGGTTTGTGAACTGCACATCGTGCTCATGTGAATTCACTGCAACTACATGGTTTCTCTGCTGTTCCATTTAGGATCATCCTCTCTGCACAGTAAATAATTTACTGTCCCTTTTTCAAAGAGGACTTCCTATAGTACAGAACACATAGAAAATCATCATGACTGACAAAAATCTGGCTTGTGAAAGAGTTCTTGCACTTTCTGACTATGAATAAGTTATGTCCTATTCACAGGAACTTAGTGCAACTACAATATTTAGCTGCCATGGTATTCAGTATCATCTTGCCTGCACAGTAAATAATTTATCTGTTTATTGCCCCAGGGGACGTCCTATGAGCAAACTTAACTGGCAGCTGATTGCATGCACAGTATGTATAGCCCCAGCAAGGGTTTGCAGCAGCCCTGTGAGAGCAGCCCTGGCTCCTGCTGCTGCTGGAAGGGCTGAGAAGGGAACACAGTGCCTGTTGATAGGCTTTTATAGGGGAGCATCCATAGCTGCATGTGTGCTGGGATAGCCTCAGGATACCTTCAGCAACCTGCCAGCTCTTCTCAGTGCCTTGGGTGAGCCTGTGAGGGAGTGAACAATGCATCCACTGAGGGTAAAGTTTGCTTGTACCATATTTATCTTTCAAATTCACTTTGAGGCATCTCATGGGAATGTTAAAAAGCCATTCACATATCTCTATGATACTTGATTTTTTTTCCTTTTTTTTTTTTTTTTTTTTTTTTTTTTTTTTTTTTTTTTTTTTTTTTAATGAGATTACTGCTGTTTTCCTAGGAATATCCTTAAGCATTTTGTGAGGGGGTGTTTCCAACTCCTTGTCCCCACTTTGCCACTAAGTGTATGATCCTGAACAAGTAGCAACTGTCTCTGACATGATTATATTTCCTCACTCCTCAAGGAGGCTGTGAGTCTGAACTAATGTTTTTTAAAGCATTTTGCATGAAAGATTATAGCTGCAGCCTACAGATTTGCTTGCTACTCCTCTTCCTTTTGATTGACAAAGCATTTCTGTGTGTCTGTCACTATGCTGTGTTGGCCTTCACCAAGATGTGTTTGATTCCAAGAACTCTCTCTGAAAACAGGGGACAAGTCCATATCCTGAGCTGGCTACCCCAAAGGATCAGGTCCCAGCTGCACCCTTCATGCCTTACATGCTCCTGAAATGTCTTGCAGCAGTGCATGGTCCAATGTGCTTCTCAGAAGAATTAAGGGGATTAGATTCGGTTGCTGTATGAACAAATTAATCTGATTTATAAACAGATTCATACATCTCTATTTCTTATAGAACATCACATAAAAACGCACTGTTGACTTAGCAGGTTACTAAAGTGCTCCAAATGAGGATTTGTCACCTATGTAATGCAAGTCTTTTGAATTTCTACAGGAACTCACAACATTCAGCACTTTGCATAACTTCTGAGTCTACTGGGTTGGGTTTTAAAACATTAATTTTGACTGTGACTTCGATGAGATCTCCTTTCTTCTCACAGCAATTATTCAATTCAACTAAATTCAATTAAGCTACAACTGTTTATGCTGGTGTAACTAGGGGAGGAATCTAGCCTGATAAGATACAACGTGACTGAGAAATTCAGTGCTTAGGCTGCAGTTTAGAATAGTTACATGATGAAGTACAAGTAGCCTTTCCTAGTCTGCCAGTGTTACCAACTCAGACAAACAGCCAAGACAAAAATTAGAACTGTTTGGAGACTTCTGAATTCCTCATTGACCTCCTTAATCAGCAAAAACAGGTTTTATACCAGAATGGAAAGTAATGGTGCTGCCAAGTTCATTTTATTGACATTTTACACTTTTACACAGTATGTGGGTCCCCACTGGCTTGGAAAATCCTGGTGGCTTTTTATTGAAAGTAATCTCAGTTTATATTATATTAAATCTACAGAAACATTTGCCACTTCATGTACTTTGGAAGACATTTTGATGACTATATTATTACTTTCAGAATCATGAAAGTTTTGCCGTACAATGAGATGAATTACACTTAGGATAAAAAAAAGTTGTGCATTTTGTAGGCAGTATGGGTTTCTCTTGTTGCTTCAACAATAAATTACTCCTGGAACCTGGGCACAAGTCTGCCCAGAGGTGATAATCAAAATGGATACTCTGCAAAAGTAATGCCAGAGTGCTACAGCATGAAAATTTTACTTCTAAGAAGGAGGCAAAATAGAAAAATATGAAGCAGAGAAGCGTGAAAATTTTTCTTTTGGTTTTGATGCCTGCCTGGCCTGAAGTGTTTTGCTTCACCTGAAATGGAATGTTAAGTTTTCTTTCCTTATCAGATCTTTCCTTGCCTTTCATTTGAGCACTTTCCTAAAAGAAAGACAAAAGTTCGTTTTATTTGTATAGTTTCAGCCCATAACCCTCCTTATATGTGTTATCTCAAGGAATCAAAACCAAACTAAACATGGAGCAGCTTTGTTTATGCACAACTGTTTGTTTTTTTTTCTGACCCTTGTTATTAAGGAAGTCTATGTTTAGGGAAAAAGGGTTTTATCTGCAAAGAATGCCATCATATACTTGTGCAAATTATGACAGGGACCCTGGTATTAATTGTGGCACTAATTTGTCAGATTGAAGGTAGGTAAGGAGAGATAAGCACTGGTTAGTGGGCAGTAGAATTACAGTCTTAAATCCCAAATGGGCAAAAAGGGAGCATAGATCAGAAAAATCTTACAGTCTGATAAACACAGTGGGCACAAGGAAAAAAGATTCTATTCTATTCTATGTGGGACTGGCACCTATGGCACATTTTGGTGGACAAGATCCACTGTGCCCTCAAGATCAGTTTAATACACCAGCCAAGCCTCTCTCTTGGAGATGGTCTACAGAGCAACATTGCATATGAGCTTAAGACGATGAAATTTATAGTTTTAGGGCAGTAAACAATTTTTTTACAGATTAACCCCTAAAAGGAAAACAAAATAATTTATCCTTGTAATTCCTTCTTTCTAGAACAACATTAAAAAGAAATATTGACATTGATACCGAGGTTTAGCCCAGTTTCCTTAAATGTTTTGGGCAAGCTTTTCCTGTGAGACTCTCAAATCTCCCTTCTTTGTCATCCTCCTGGAGAATTTACTCAAATAACTTGGGGCAAGAAAGGGAACAAAAAAACCCTAACTGTAAATGCACACAAACAAGCTATTTGTTCTGAAAAAACACTCCCAATGTCTGCTTATAGTCACCTCAGAAAGCAGGGCTGAGAAAGAAACAGACTCTTGTCCAACATATTTTGGATTCATATGTATTAGCTAAACAACCATTCTAACGTGCCCACAAGACAAGAAATAAATGGTTTGTCCAGACAGAGGTGGGGGCCAGGATCTGGCTGACTTGCCAGTGGCCGCTAGGAGAATGAGCTGCAGGACCCAACACAAACTGAGTTTCCCAGCTCCACTCACCAGGAGCGCAATCATTTAGTAATTTAAACTTACAAAAAGGATTCACGTCTCTGCTGGGGCTCAGCAGGAGTTGAGCTGTGGCAATCAATATTCAGTGACCACCTCTCCCCCATTTTCTGGTGGCACAGCTGTCCCCAGGACCCCTTGTCCTGGCCAGCCTGGCTCTGTCACCCGCACACAGCCCCAGGTGAGACGACACCTGCTGGCTCAGCGCAGCTCCAGGTACCCCGTGGTGCCTCAGCACTGCCACAGGGCACAGCGAGGGGGGAACCCATCCTCTTCGGAATATTTATGGGTGTTTATTTTAGCCCTGAATTATGCAAAGCCTCATCCCAGCCCGCATGCCTGAGGGAGTCAGCGGCGGGGCTGTGAAAGGCTCAACCTGCAGGTGAGTTGTGATAGTGTTTGGAGAAGCAATTATTCTGCACTGACAGGCATTTTAAATTGTGGAGGTTGAAATTATGGTACAATTCCCGATTATGTTTCTGGCTGTTCCACACTGTCTCATTGAAGAATTTAAATTTATAGAGAAGACGAAAATAAAAGGTGACAAAGACTTCACATTTTCCCTCAAATTATAAATTATTCAGTAATACTAAAAACACATGAGCAGCAGTCAGGGTTCCCACAATTCTGTGACATTCTAGTCTTTGGCAATTTCTATCTAATTCAACGAGAGACTCAAAAGTCTTCCTACCTGTCTGCTTTTTTTAAAAAAAAATCTTTTTTTTTTTTTTTTTTTTTTTTTTTTTTTTTTTTTTGTAATAGGTGCTTATATCTGTAATACAAAATAGTCAAGCAAATGTGAAAAGCTAACTACAAAAATAAGGGGCATTGGCACAGAATGCATTAGCAATGAATAAAATCAAATTTTTTTTGTCTTACAACAGTCCATCTTGGGAACACTAATAATAGGTGCCTCTTTTCTTCCTGAAATGACTTTTCCCTTCTTCGCACATGATCTGACACAGGACTTTTATCTAACTGCAATATCTAGATGCAAAGTAAGTGAGAAAAGGAACCCTTGTCTGCTATTTTAAACACAGAAATTCTGTCTGCAGAAGGGATGATTAAAATGCTCTGTGTGGCAACGATACATGAGCGACTGTCTCCCTGACAACAGCGATAATGCTGATATGAATAAAACCCCAGGTTTACAGAGAAGTTTGGAGTCTCAGGTCCTAGAAATGTCAGAAGCAGCAGAGCTTGGCGTACCATTGAGTCTTATTGATTTCTTAATTATCAGGCATGCAACGTTGATATACTGTTTCTTCTATTTTTAGTTGAGTTCTCTCTTCTTCTGTTGCTATCTCGGAAAAATGTAACAATTCTAGAACTGTGACTCTAACAGCTTCATTTTTCCCAGTGCGCCCTCTTAGATCTAAAGCCTGATACATTTATTGCTTAACAGATGCATTACATCAACGAAAGACATTATTTGCTTTTCTTTATTGCCACAAGACATATTTCTATCAACTAATTCCATTGGATGTTCACATAATTACTCCTCCTTTTTGGAAAAAGAAAAGTTAATGTTGTGTAACTCTGGGCAAATAAACAAGTAGAACTTTTGAAAACTCCGACAGAAAAGGTGCTTTATTTTTGCAAAACACAGGCTTAGGCTTCAGAGCCAATTGCTTTTTTCAAAGTTTAAATCAAGGAGCAAGTATTCATAGTTTCATTATGGCTGAGAAAGCGTGTGTTTGTGAGCTGTAATCAATAGATAAGTACCGGTTCCCAGAACTAAAATATATCTATGCACATAAATTGCAATCCAGAGGCTTCCCAGACTGCACAGCCTCTGTATCCTGCACCTGCCAAGCACTGGCTGAGGAGCGTGGGGTTGTCTGGGATTGTCTGGTGTGCTGGTGTGCGTACAGGTGCTGCCCCATTGCACTGGGCAATTATTCAGCAGAGAGCACGTGGGGCAGCTGCAGCCAGTGTCCTGCCAAACCCGGCATGTTAAGATATTCTGCTAGGATGTCAAACAGCTACTGGAGCAAGGTCTCCCACTTCCTCCCAGAGCTATCCTAACAACTGTGGAGAGTCAGGCTCTCCTTACAGCTTGTCTCTGATCTCCGAGTTTTATGCAAATCAGGAACATAACGCACAGAACCTTTGGGGAGACTGCACCAGGACCATGCACAGACAGGGGGACTCTCTCTCACCCCCCATGGCTCCTACTCCAGTCCCTACCTGCGCCAGCCTGACTGGGTTGGTGAGGAGCACGACACCCAGCTCGCAGAGGGAAATGAGCAGGATATTGTGCTTCAGTTACCCTTTCAGCAGCCCGGCTTTTAGGAGCGTGCCCCCGGCACGACAAGGAGCCGCTGGGCTGGAGCAGCGTCCCGTGCAGCCGGCGGAGCGCTGCGGGCGCGGCGCTCCCCTCGGGGCTGCTCCCCTCGGGGCTGCTCCCCTCGGGGCTGCTCCCCTCGGGGCTGCTCCCCTCGGGGCTGCTCCCCTCGGGGCTGCTCCCCTCGGGGCTGCTCCCGACGCTGCCCGCAGCCCGGCAGCTCCGAGAGCTCGGCACACGGCGGGAGCCGGGGCGGCCCCGGGGCTCTGTGCCCAGCCCGGGATGGCGCTGAGGTGCGCAGAGCTGCACAGAAACAGACCTCCAGCTCTGCCTAGGCGTGGTGGTTGTGAACCACACCAAGCTATCCCCGGCTTTTTCCTGCTTTTACAGATCACGAGTCAGCAGACTGTTCCCAGAGGCCGGCAGGAAATCACACACCGTTTTCTCCCACTCCCAACAGTGTTTGTCATGTACACGCAAACACCTAAGCTGCAGCAGGAGCAGGCTGACCCAAGATCGCGTTCAGAAGAGCCACCGAGACTCCTGAGACAGAAAACGACTCACGGGCGGCGCAGTGGCCCTGGCCAGCTGCAAGGGCTGGCTGCACAGCAGTGCTGCTGCCAGATGCTCGATGCAGCCCAAACCTGCTCTCTGGGCCTTGCATCTAGGCAAGATCTCCGGAGGAACTGTCTTTACAAAGAATTTCCTGCAGCGACTGGTGACAGATGAGAAGGAAATTGTTCCTATGGCATCAACTGTCATTTTAATGGGCTACTTATCACACCATTGCTACTCATGTCTGCTATAGCAGCGCTCAGGTGCTTAATTGTTCTGAGCACTGTGCTAGCACAGGGAAAGGTGACTCCCTGCATGCTAATCATCTTTCACAAGTTATGCTGGATATTCCTTCAGTGATGGGGTGTGGGGAAAAACCTGCCTAAAAACGCATTGCTCCATTTTCAGATACAGCTTTGATAGCACAAGAAAAGTAATTAGTATCTTGGTCCCCGGCACCTGAAAAATAATCACTCGACAAATTTGCTCTGAATACTTACTTCCAAAGTGTCTATTCAGAATACACTAATTTAATTTCTAGGAGATGACTGGGAGATGGAAAGATAAAGTTTTTTCTTTTCCTTTGTTGTAGAAAGGTACTTTAACCCAAAATCCCCCTTAACATAAGAATAATAAAATCATACTAAAATTAAAATAAATTAAGCACAATTTTGAAATGTTTGCTAGAAGCAACAGTAATGCATATTAATTTCATTAAATTAAATTTTCATTAATTTAATTAAATTAAAAGCCACCCCAAATTTTAACAGCAGCATAAACGACAGTAGTATCAAAAGATAACTACAGCATATGCTTGCTTGTGTAGCTGGGATTTTCATTGATTTTAGCCTAACTACGACTGCTTTTCAAACTGCACAACCGGGCTTTACATGGAGGCTCTGGCAATGCTTAGTCCAATTTGATATGGAGTCTCCCTCCCAAAAACCTGGAAATGGGGACAGTGATGCTTGGAACATTTGTCTCTTTTGCATTTAGGCTGTGACTTGCAGCATCACTTGCAGTCCTCCCTTCTTCCTAAACCAGAAGGAAGAGAGATGGGGCTCAAGTCTTTGGGATGAATGTCAAGACAAAGTCAAAGCAAATGCTTCAGACTTGGAAGTTTTTGCTATACAGCATTTATGAAGGAATTCTGAAGGCTGGATTAATTCATTATAACCATCTGATCACAAGTAATTCCCGATAGACAGGAGAAAAACAGCTGAACAGATTGTTTACTATGGATTTGTCCGCCGGGCTCTGCCACAGCAGCCGCAGCCCTTCCACGTTTGCCGGCTCTGAGCGAAGCCGACAGGGGTGGATGCTCGGTTGCCTCATTCCCAGCCGAGGGCCACTGCAAGTACAGCCAGTGGAAGTTTTCCCACGTATTTCAAAGAGTGGCAGGGTTGTTATTCACTGCGAACCGTGACATAACCAAAGGCTCTGCTCTTGCAGACCTATTCACATTAAGTAGATTGGTCCCTTGAGCACAAGAGGTTCTTCAATAAGCCATGAATGTTACTCAAACAACTGTGATGTTTTTCAAGAACTGCTGCATCTAGTATTTTTTCAAAGTACAAAAAAGCCTAACGTTTTCCTTAACAAAGGACAGCTATTGCGTTCTGTCTCACTATGCCCTTTGTTCCAGTTGATAAACGCTTTAAAATTTCCTATTTGCCCATCCTTTTTTTTTTTTTTTTTTTTTTTTTTTTTTTTTTTTTTTTTTGGTGAAGGCTAAAAATAGTGATTTTATTTCCATTTTATATTTGTGGCTACCTTATGCTGAGTTCTCATAATGATGGTTTTTTATTTGAACCAAAATAATTTTTCATGGTCCTTCTTTCTCTGATTCATCTAATTTAAAGTGATCACAGCTCCTCTAGCCTTTTCCAAGTTGAACAAATTAAGCCCTTCTGGTTTGCTCCCATATGATTCTCCCCAGATGTCCATCATTACCTCTTTCACATCCTCTTTCAGGCACCTGGGCGATGAATGCACTGTGTATTTTTCCAGGATAACTCTTGCATAGACTATCATCTCACCACACATCCAGCACAACTGTATTTTGTAAAACTGAACTATTTTTGCACTTACATTTTATGATTTGTACTGCAAGTTTTGTGTCTACTAATGCTAGTGGTTGGTGAGACCTATCAAGCAAATATTCCTTTGATTGTGATGTATTCAGCTGGAGTTTAGCTAAGAAACTGAAGACAGCATTTTAAAGGTATTTTATTTTGCTAGGGAGGGATTTCATCAGTCTATTTGTCTTAATATTGGATGCAGGTTTAGCTATTGGTAAAAGACCTTCTCTTTTCTAAGCAAAAAAAGCAAATATTTCAGGGTATTAAACATTTCTATTAGAAGGTATAAAGACACCATCACCAAAAATTTTGACTAGATCTACTTCTGTCTACAGCCCTTTGCATTTCACATAATACCCACCATCTTTCCAGGAATAAAGGATGACAGTGAAATACAAAACTGTGGGAGACCCTCTCATCACCACGACTATCTAATTTCCAAGCATCCTTGGTTAAAACTGCTGTTTTTAAAACGGGCTGTTGCAAAGTGACAAAGAATCACTTTATTTTCTCTGCCGCGGCGAAGCACAGGCCTGTGTTAATTTATCTGGAATAAACATGCATACAGCCCACATTGTGCTCCGGCACCGTTGTTTACAGTTGTTGGCTCTGTGTGCTGTGCTGTCGATGTGGCCTGTTACAGATGTGTGGGGTGCTAGAAAGGCCAGGCTTTGCCGGCAGCAGGAGGCAGCTCTCTCTCTCTTGTCTCCCAGCTATTTTCATTAGGTCTTATTCATGTGCCCCTGAGAGCGAGAGAGTCAAAGTCATCTGCCCGCTGGTTATTATGCTGCTGCACAAAGGGGTCCTTCAGCCTGCAACAGCAGACTGAAAACAAGACTGTTGATAAATTATTGTGGTCCATCCTATTCCTATTTACTATCACTGCAGCTGCCTGAGGCTGAAGTTAACACCCACATCTGCACATTACCAAGGTGTTTTTACACCCAAAAACAGAGCAAAAACTCCATGCATGGAGATCACATATCAAGAAATTCAAGCGAGTCTGAAGCTATCTCGTGTAGTTTCTTCAAGTGTTGGAAATATCTTTCAACCACATTTAAAACTCCACGTTCACTGCCATTTCTCTCCCCTGGTTTGTGTCACAAAGCTGAACATATCATTGGGCTCATGTTTTAGTATTAATAGAAGCTGATGTCAGAACAAGTAATAAGAACTACTTTGACTAATTGTAACCAGTTAGAAGACACTGCTAATCAGATTATAACCTGTCTCATGGGCTTTTCCTGTATGCCAAAAACCTCCAGATTGCTGTACCAATAAATGCACAAAATTTGGTATGGTTTGGGATATGGATATATCCACCTTCAGGTGTGTACTGGGAACAACAGGTCACAGTCACTTCCTGGCTCACTGAAAATGAACCTACTGCAGTTATTTGTATTTGTTAGAAACAAAACACACAGCACCTACTGACCAGAAATGAAATCTCTGCTGCTACTGGAGCAGCTATATCACTGAGTAACTGACTGCACATTAGAAACTACACTGACTTTCAAAGCCATATTTGCTTCTGATATATATCTTCTCTGTCTGATATGATTCAAAGTGTTTTCTCACATGCAAATCCCTACACCAAGGAAGACAAAATCAAATATGCAGTACCACATCAGTGATGACTAGTCAAGCAGCAGTACATAGAAAAGCATTAGGAATCATCTTGAACTGAAGTTTGGAAAGCAATGCTGATGAGCAGGAGGAAGATTTCATGGCCTGCATTAATAAGGCAGGTTTTCCTTTTTCTTCAACATTGCTAAGGTTTCAGTTGGAATAAATACAGTCCAGGGCCTGACACACAATTTTCTTTTTTGATGGTTAAGGGAATCTGTGTAAGGTTTTAAGAAGAGGTTACACAAATACTTCTCAGAGGTGAAGTAGATTGTCTTAAGGTTGTACTGAAGACTCTCCAGACAGTCCCCTCCAAGTCCCATATAACATTATTTGCATCAAGGTTAGTGTTCCAGGTTAAGAATAAACCAAAAGTAATGGTAAGAAAAAATGCCAAAATAAAAGGAGAAAGCTATTGCTACACGAATAGATTTTTGTGCATTAACCTAATTTTGGTTTTAATGACTGCTGCATTAAGCCTTTTCACAAAAATATGTATTCAAAAACTGTTTATAAATTACCCACACATGCTTAAATGTACTCAAGTTTAAGATCAAAATTCCTGTGTCCTCACTACAAACTCGATCTAATGATGCAGATCATTTTCCAGAAGTTAATTATAAGATGACAGCCATATCCTTCCTGAAAACAAAGGACTTGATCATCCCACTGGTGTTCTGCACTAAGGGCCCTTCTCTCTGGGCTAATTTTGGCAGAGATGGATGCTCCCTCTGCCCTGGCAGGGAAGGATTTCTGCAGGAGCTCATGCACTATACCAGAGCCAATCTGCCAGCAGAACCCTAACTGGGTCTGACAGCTCTGTGTCCCAGAGCACGTGACCTTGCAGAAGTGGATCTGCTGTGGCTTTCCTGGGTCCTGGGGGAAGTGTGACTGTCCCCAGCCCACCCTGCCCTGACCCTTTGCAGCGCTGAGCAGAGCCCAGGCTGCGAGCACCTCTGCTGAACACACACTGACATGGGAGCAGCTGCAAGGGCTGCACAAAGCTGATTCATCTCTTGCCTTTGGGATTTCACAGGCCCAGCTCCAGTTTTCAGCCAGGGCTGTACAGATGAAAACCAAGCCCTGATGTTGTCTAAATGCACCCTCCCTGCAAGCACCTCAGCCTGATTCAATTAACAGGTATAGGAGACACAGAATCTAATTCCGTCCTGCAAATCTATCATCCAACTCCTCATAAACAAGCTCCCTGTCAAAGGGCAATGCCAGCCCACACACAGATAGACCTGGAGTTACAGCCCATGAGCACTGGTGAGTAATTTATTTTCCACATTTACCTACGTGTGGATTCAGTTTGTTACCTATCAGGTAACAAACCCAAACAAAGCAGCATAAGATGCAGTTATTCAAGCTTGTTAATATAAAATAATCTCGATTGGCAGTTTATTCATTGCCAAAAGAGGGAGGGAGGGAGGGAGTGGTCTAAGCAATGTTACAGCACATTTGGATTGAGGCTGCGGTTTACTCCTGGAAAGCAAGAGTGAGGGTGCCTTTCTTGTATACAGGTCCTCCTGCTCAGGAAGGACCTGTAGCTGTCAAGAGGCCAGAGGATTGACAGGTTTAGTCTTAGGAGCAAAGTGGTATCAGCCATAGGGAAGAGGAATGAATCCTACAAGGCAATATGAGGCACCCAACCTAAGCAAATATACAGTGTGCCCAGCAGCTGGGCAGCAGGGGAGAGAGGCTGGGCAGGTTTGCAGGAAAGGTGGCTCATCCTTGCCCTCATGGCAACCCCAGCAGTGTTCCAATCTCACAGCACTGAGACTGCAGGGAGCAGTCACCCATGTGACTGTGTAGTGTGTCCACAGAGATCCTCCTGGGAGGAGATAATGCATCCCCAAGGTCCCTTAGACCAGGAGCCAAGAGAAGCTTTCTGGATCTCTGAGATTTCTCCTGCCTTCGGTGTCCTCTAAACAAACTGGACTGAGTCCTCTGCTTGTGTGGGCAGCCTTGCTTCCCAGGCTGTGGGCAGAGTGCTCATTTCACAGGGGAGCTTGCACAGAGGTCTAAAATGTCCAACTAGGAAATCATTCATATTAAAATTCTACAGGAAGGAAAAAGATGAGTGGGAGAGTTGCTATCCCAGATTTATCAGAGTGTGGTGGTGGGTTTTTGATAAGTGTTGAAAAGTGATTCTCCCCATGGTTTGTTCCTGTTATCCCCCCAATGCTGTTTGGTTTTACCCCAGGTTTTCCCCTCCCTTGCCCTCTTGTCCCTCACTCCCCCCTCCCCACTGTGTCCCTGACTGGTTGGAAAACTGTACCTACCCCCTGTTATCACCCAGTTTAAAAGGAGGTGTGGGACCCTATTCACTGTCTCTCTCTCGCACCACCTTTGGGGAATAAAGACACCTGAGAGCCTTCTCTGATTCTTGCTTTGAACCCAGACGCCGACGACGTACAGGGACCGCAGAGTGCAGAAGGCAATCTGCTCTGCAATGTCACTTAGACTGTTAGCAGTCTGAGGACGGCCACTCCTGACCACATGGCTGGGTGAGAGTGAGCCGGAGTTCCCCAGCCCCTGGAGAGGAGAGGTTTGAACTAAAATAAAACTTCTGGATAAAGCAAAATATGTAATTGGAATCTTGGTAGGTCAGAGTATGCAGTACACAGTGACCAGGTGGAAAGGACTCCACTGATTCTGCTGCATTTACTGCTCAGCTTCTGATGTCCTAAAGTGGCTTCAGGGCAGCTTCTCTCTGATTAACATCCTGCCAACACCACAAAGTGAATTTCACCCTCTTTAACGGTACCCAATACCCATCTTCCACGGAAGAACCTCTGTTTCTGTCAAGGATGTTTCATGGACATGCTGAATTATCAACTACTGGTCTGAATAACTCTTGACTTGAATATCAAATCAAAGTTTCATTATCCAGCAGGAAAAAAAGAAAGCCACCGAGGCTTTCCAGATGCTTTGTCAAAATAGACAGGAAATTTTTGTTAGAATACACTACACTTTACCACAACCCTTGTAGTGCCCAGTGAGCTGAAGTGGCCTGAGATATTGTGCTCAGCATGAGAGATTTCTGTTTACAAGGAACCCAACATCCAGCATTTTCTCTATAAAAGCAATGAAGAGCACAAATTCCGGTTCTTCACACAATTTTCTGGACCTGCAGCTGCTTTGACACTGTTGCCAGAAGGTGCAATGCAGTCATTTCAGACCAAAAATGAGCCTGAGTCTCATAAATCAATACTGCTGCTTTGATGCTCTGCACCTTTCTAGGTGTTTCACAGAGATCCCTGGATGAAGCAGTAAGAAGGGGACCCCTACGGTTAATACATCCCCCGTGAAGTGTGACCCTGGCTACAGCTTTGAGGAACTGTTATGATGATTGTTTACACCAATCAAACTCAATGGAGGCTTTCGTGTTCAGCACACTGCATCATCTCCAGGGAGGTTCCTTTACAACACTTATAAATGAGAAAACAAGATAACTTTAGACTGCACAGCTGCAGGCTGCAGGAGAGAAGCGATAAAATAACACAGAATTAATCCATTCATTCAAAGGCCACCGAGTTGTAGTGTGTGGATTTAATAAGGTTGGAAGTCTAAAAGGCTAACAAGTTTAAAAACAAAGTCACTATGCCTTCACAGCCCACATCCAGCCTCCTCTGCTAATCTCCCAGGAACTGTGGCAGGCAAACTTCCCACATTTTGTAGGTCATCACCTACTCTAAAATTCATGTGTTTTAGTGAAAATAGAGGGCAGGCACAGGGGACACGCTCCCTGACCCCAACTCTACAAAGACACATAGTTGGAGATTATTGTTTTTTTTCCCTGACACTCTGCATCTTGCACCTCACAAGGCTGAAGTGCAGCCACACCACACAGGTCAGGTTAATGCTCCCCCTCAGAGCTGTGCCCAGGCTCTTCCAGCCGTGCTGGAATGCCTTATGGCTGTTGGGATGAGCTGGGAACTCACACTTTAGACAAATGCACTGCTCATATGCGTGTTGTAACTACAATCAGGTAAAAGAGCAGTGCACCTCTTTGGCTAAGACACTGATATACCATAGGGCTTTCAGTTACTGGGAGAGCACTGAATAGAGGAAATTCTTACATGGCAACATCCCCTTACTGACACAAACTCCTGGATGCAGGCTGTGGTGAGCACTGTCCCTGGCCAGACGTGCAGCAGCCACTGGGTATCCAAAGAGCCAGAATCACCTCAGATCCAGCCATTCCTCCCTACCCTTGTCTTCACCTTTCTGGGCACAAAACCTTTGCTGCCACAAAAAACAAACAAACAAACCAACCCCCAAAGACCAACCCACAAATGTGTTTCCACTCCTTGAGGAAAGGGATGACCATCACAGGTGACAAATAAGTGATACAATATTTAGAGCACAAGGCAGTTGTAATTTAGTCTTTTCAACCTGGGATAAGAAGCTAAGCAGGATGGAAGTGGGGGAAGACACTACATTTTTTTCAGAAAATATTTGCTAATATGGCTCTTCAAATAACAGATGTGCATCACAGGAACACTCAGGCTACTGCATCAGGGTGGAGATGGGGCTCTTCATCACATCACTGCAGTGCTGAGTCAGAGCCCACGAGTCACCACAATGCTGCATGTAGGGCTGGCACCCTGAGCAACAGGACTCCTGCAGTACTTTCTGAGGGGCAGATATAGTAACACAGAGTGTTCTGGACAGATTTCTGGGAAATTGAACTTCTCCTAGGTTTTCAAATACATCATTTAGTCTTCATTTCTGTCTTGTACAGGCTTCTAAATGTAGCTGATTTCAGTTTGAGCACGGTGACTTTCACACAAACTGAAGTACCTATAATCTGCTGACATGAAAGCTGTTTATATAGGAACAGATGATTCCATGCATACAATGTGCTTATTTAGAACTGATGTTCTTATACATAAATAAAGATGTGAAAATTTTCTCTACTGGCAGCATGACTGTCACCATGTACATTAGTTATTTGTTTTAGTAGCAGGGAGAACTACGAGGGTGGCTTCAGTGAGAAGTTACTAGAAGCTTCCCAATATTCTGCTCAACAGAGCCCATGTTTCCAAGAGACACCTGCCATGGGTCAAGGCTGAGCCTATCCACGAAGGTGGTAGTACCACTGGGATAACAGATTTAAGAATGAGAAAATATCCTGCACAACATCTATTTCAGTCAGAGAGAGGAGTAAGAATATGTGAGAGAAAGAACCCAGCAGACACCAAGGTCAGTGCAGGAGGAGGGGCAGGAGGTGCTCCAGGCACCAGAGCAGATTGCCCTGCAGCTCAAGGTACAGCTGTGGTGAGGCAGCCGTGCCCCCACAGTCTGTGAGGTCCATGGTGGAGCAGAGACCCACCTGCAGCCCATGGAGGATCCCCCCACATACTCAGTACAGCACCCCACGAAAGGGCTTTGGGGGAACAGAGACACACCCTGCTCCCAGGGCAGCTCTCCAGCTGCCTCACACATCACCCTTGCACTGGAGGTCCCAAGGCTCAGTGCTGGTGCCTTTGGAAATTAGTAACGCCACCAAAGTCTCCCACTGCAGCCTCTGCCATGGCCAGGTGCTCAGAGTTTTTCACGGAGTCCTTACGTTTGGCTGGATTTCCAACACCAGGTAATTTCCCATAACAGAAAGCACCTCACACACAGAGAAAAACTTACTCCAAACTTTATCACTGACTGGAACAAAACACTTCCTAGTCAGGAAGCACAGACCATCTGGGGGAAGCAAACCTCATGTTGTTTATCCCAGATGTGTATCATTCCAGTAATTTATCACTTTGGTAATCTACAGCCCTAAGAAGGATTATTTCTAATCCCTGGGGATGTTTTGTGAAGAAGATGCCAAGATGCAGGCAAGGGCGTAGAGTATCCCACAGGTTGTGGAAAGGCTGTGAGTGACCCAAATTATTTGAAATATCAATAACACCAAGTGACAATAGAAATACCTAAAAACCTGCTAGTGGGAAACAGTAAAAATAACCAGGTCAATAAAAACTACATCAAGTGAACAAAGTTGAACAAGCTTGCAAAACCTGGAGTTGAAGGTAACTCAGATCTGGGTTTTAAAAATTATAGATTTCTCATTTCCATAAATTTCATCCTTGTTCGACTGGCTAGGTTATTTCTGGTAGCATATTTTGGGTATGCCAGACCTTCAGTCCATACCCCTTTAAAGACATCTTTACAATCTTAGCTGCACCTTAGCAGATTGCCTAAGCTCTGTGTTGGCAGCAAAGACAACCCACAGCCTAATGGCAGCCCCTGTATGGTTTCTAAATATAGTTTAACTCTACTGAAGAGTTAAGAACTTTCCTACAGAGGTTAACATCATTTCAGTGCAGACTGGTGTAAAATATATATATATATATATACACACACACACAGAGGTAAACACACTGAGTATAGGTGCATCTGACTCCATTAAAAAGATGTACCCACTGGGCTGTGAATAGCAAAATTAATTCTGCATGAAAAGGCTCTTATTTGTGTTTCTGATGACAAACCCTCTCAGATAGATGGGAGAGGTACAATCAGCAGTTTGCTATTCCAACACCGTCACACTCATACCCCAAACAACCTTTCTCCTTACTCTCCTTCTAGCTATCTACTATCCCAGGAAGTGCAATTTCTGCCATCGATGCAGCTTTACAAATACCAAAGCCAACTCCCAAAAAATGGGGTTTATCCAGATGAGAGCAAGCAAAAAACTGCCTTCAAATCCATTGCACAGCCTGTCCATGGTATGGCCAGCACAGACCTGAGAGTGAGGCAGGGGCAGGGAATGGAGTGTACTGAATACAGCTACCCCATGAATGGGACTGATGGGCTGTGGAGATGCCCCAGGAGCTGCTCCCTTGCCTGATGGGGACACAGAGCACACAGACCATGGCTAGCCCAGTAAATTCACTATTGCCCAGGGATATTGGCATATCTCTGCCAGCAACACATCTAAATCATCACGATTTTGGGGGGGTTCTTTTTTATTAAAAAAACCCCAAACCCTAACACCAAGAGTTTAGTTCATCCTCAGCTGGGATTTGCCTTGATTTATGCCTATGTGCCACAGTGTACAGTTTGTCAAGTCCTGCGAAACACAGAAGGGGATACAGTGTTTAACTCTCCAAGTGTGTGGCTGTTGATGACAAGCCATATTGTTGCTGGGGGATGTTTGTTTTAAAATGGAGCATGATTTACACTTTCTAGTAGTAGGCATCATTTCTGTTAAGAATTATATTTGCTCTAAAATTGGAATAATTTACTCGAGAGCACACACAGGTTTATCTCAAATCTACATCTCTTTGGGTTCTGTTCAGAGGGTGCCTATTTATCCCAGTATGTCTGCATAAGCCTCTTTAAATGAACAGTTTCCAAGAAAGGCTAAAGTTTCATTTTGGTATTGCCTGCAGGCTAATCCAAATAAGAGAAATACCAGTGTTACTACAGAAAGAAAGAGACAGGATGGAGAGAGAAGTTGAACACACTTCCCTAACAGAAAACAAAGATGGGCTTGTTCTTACAGTGCTGAGTGCTATCTTCATCTCAAACCATTCAATCTCTTCTCTTCCCAGTGCTCTCTCCTCTCTCCTCTCATCTATTTCCATCCAGCCAGAAAAGCCCAGACTGAGACACAAGCAACTTCCAACCTCCAGGTAATGCAACCAGCCATTGAACACTGCTTGATGGGGCAGCAAAGGCTTTTTTATCCTGAATGGCTTTGGTTTTTGTTTTTAAAATATCTTGAATGCTAATGACAGAATAAAGAAATAACCATGGACATGTCAGCACGTGGTCATGCAACCCATTATTGAATAACCACGTCACTCAGGCAAGACACTGTTTTCCCCAATGGGGAAATTTTCAGGAATTGCCCAAATTCTCCATTTGCTGAGACCCTTTGGGCTCATGGCTTTGCACTGTAGAGGAACTGGGAGGTTTTCACTCAGCATGACAGGAGGAAATTATCAAACTGCTCCTTGGCAGCAGCAGAGCAACACATCGAGCACCTCGTAGCTCTGTGAAGGGGAACTGGACCTGCTGTCCCTAATCAGCAAGACAGAAAACCTGCTTTTATAGCAAGACTTTTTCTTCTTTTGTGCTTCTGCCAAAGCTGCTGCCAGCAGATACTGGCAGGGATTTCAATAGCTGTTTTGAATCAGTGCCTGGCAAAAGCACAGGCAGGTTGAACCTGAACATCCTCTATGGAGCTGCACTGAGGTTTCAGCATATTCCTGGTCTACCTCAGCCCACAGACTGAGCTGCATTTTCCCATATGTGAGATAAAGGAGCCAGAAGGATACATAAGCAGTGTTTGTATTCCCTGCCCAGTGCTGTCCTTGTGCCCCCTCCACTGTTGCCACCATTGTGTACAGAGTCATCCAAGTTTACTTCTGCTCTGCATCTGTGCAGTTGTTCAGATGTTCACAGGAAAAATGAGTGTCTTGGGTTTTGTAACCAAAAAATGTTTATTCTATTCCATCTGTTGAAACCCGGTTGGGGAGGTGCTTTTTCTTTATCTGTTGTAACTCCAGGAAGGAGGGGACAGCTGCCTTTCTGATAACAAGCCAGCTGTTAAAACCGGGTGGGGTATTGTTTAGCTCTGCTCGCCCTCCCATTCCCTCCATGGGGATATCTTCTGTTAATGGACCATTAAAGCTCACCAATGACATGACACATTTTATCACCCCATTGTGAGATGCTCTACACAGGGAGGAGGAGCCAAACTATTTCCACCTAGATAAAAAAGAGCCACAAGTGTCACCAGTCATTTCCCATGGGACTCTCAAAGGAAGACCGGATCCATCTCTGGACCCTTGGCTCTACAGCACATCTCTGCTTCCAACAGGACCACATCTGCCACTCCAGGAGGGCTGACTTTGGACTGCTCCCAACACCCTGACCAACAGGGTGTCAGGTTGTATTTGTGACTCTGTCAGTGGTCTTTTGTATTATTGCATTTATTTTATTTTACTTCGTTTTGTTTTTTTTCTCTTCCTATGAAATTGTATTTCTGACTTTGAGTGTTTCACTGGTTTTGCTTTCAAACCACTACAACGAGAAACACAAACCAAGAGCTTGTATTTCCCTTTCAGACTGGGACTCCATTTTCCTCAGACCCTGAGGACAGGGACTGCTTTAAAGCAGATTCCTTTACTTGGAGGAGCCAAGGCCAGGTTAATAACATAACTGCTGCAGTTGAAAAGTGTCAGTGGCAGTTAGAAAAAGTATGAAACTTCACACCCTCAACACAATTTTCTCCTGAGGAAGTTCCTGTGGTGTGCTGTCCTCTTGCAAAAGGAAATGTACCTTGACATTTTGCTGACTGGGGGAAGCAGGGGATGGGGAGGTGGCAGTTTTTCAGACCCAACTCCTTCCTGCCCCATAAGAAAACAACTCAGTTCCTTCACCCCACTGACACTTTCTAAGGAGATCAGGGTACAGGTGGGAAGGTGAAAAATCCTTTTATACAATTTCATGCATCAGCACTGGGATTTGTCATGTATTGATCATGGAAGTGCCACATGCAGGACTGCAGGGCAGACTCAGTATCCATTTCCAAAGGGGTGCAAGCATGCAGTGTAGCTTCCTTTTCCCATGCTACCTGCATCCATATCTAACACAGTTCTTTATGGCACCAGGCAATGGTTTCAATTGAAACGGTAACTGAAATGTGGGCAGACTCACTGCAACACTTGTGGCAGCAGCAAAAGCCTTACATGCTGACAAAGAGTGGTCACACCTTCCTGGCAGCAGCAACAGGGGCTGCACATGAGGTGGAAGGGGACTAGAGGCTCCCTGCCCAAGAGCAGGGCAGGGAAAAAAAACAAAGGCAGAAGGAAAGAAAACAAAGTGGAAGATCAGGAGAAAAGCAGCGGCAGACTACGAAACCAAATGGGTGACAGCCTGCATCTCTGGGAATGTGTTATTCCCTAAAGCGTTTCAGGAGTTCCTTCCCTAAAGCAGCACATCAAGGGACTGGATGGGAGTCACACAGAGCCAGCCCCCAGGTGAGCAGCAGCCCTTCAGCCCAGGAGTGCAGCTCTGCACCTCCCTGTGTGACAGGCCCGGCTGTGTCACTGCAGAGCCCACCGGCAGCACAGCCACACGGCCTGTTGGGTGACACTGCTTTTGTCAAGGCCTGTGAGACCAACTGCTTGGGAGCACAAACATTACCAAAACTGTCATAAACTTCTAGCCCTCTGAAGTCCCACTTCCCTTCCATAGCTGTCTCATTTACTTTTTCAAGCCAAGTAGAATCTCGAATGCTGGTTTAAAGGCTCAGTTCCTCAAACCATGGGCACACACATCTAAACCAAAAATCACTATTAGCTGCTGTGCATCCCTCAGTACTTAATTAGCCAGGGAAACACAGGACAGGGTGCCGAGTGTCACAGCTTCCTTAGCAAGTCAGCTAACAGTGATCTGCCTTTTTTTTCCTCACTTCCCTGCACCTCCCCAGCTACTGCCTCCCTCCCTGTTCCTCTGCCCATGTTGAGAGTCAACCTGAGAGATCAGTGCCACTGGTTCAGACCTCTCAAATTCTTGCAAGCCAAGGCAAAATATTTATCTTCATGTTGTATTTTATATGTGGAATAAATGGCTTTTGTGGTTATTAAATGCTCCCATGACGTGTTGACATTTAACCATCCCTTCAAGCTCTTTAGTTTACATTTTTAGTTTGACATTATCTCTCAATCCTTTTAATGAATTGTGCAGTTTTGTAGCAAACTGAGCAGTAAATCATGAAGCCTATTTACAGCTGGTTTTACAAAATGGGCTTTAAGGAGAGCCCGGGGAAGGACCACAATCAAAAAAAAAAAAAAAAAAAAAATTAGATAGGCAGTTTTGTCCTGCCTGCAGCTTTGAGCTGAGCACTCACTGTCTATTTTCTCCTGTTTCTCTTAGACTTTTCAGCCTTTGCCAGGGGCTCATGGGCTTGAAGGCTGCATATTGCACACATGGCTAACATGGTTGCAGGAGACAGAGGCAGTGGCTGCAGTACTGTGGAAACCTGTACACAGCCCGGGAATTGCTGGGTCCATCCCAGCACACACCTGGAGCAACCTCAGCTCTTTCCAAGCACAGCTCAGTAGTCACCCAGATGATGCAAGACAAACTAATTGAGAAGTGCAGATACTTTTATGATGCCAAAACCCTTGGTAGAGATAATTAACACACTGTGCAAGGAAACCACTGAAGCTTTGTATTCCCACTGCAAGAATCAAGTGGAACAAGTTCTCAGTTTGCTCACCACCTTACACTGAACTGCCAAGAAAATTTCTGAGTTTAATAGCAGGGTTAGGATGCAGCACAGCATGCTTAGGTGCCTGTGCAAGATTGACACCCTTCAACCTGGGGTGTGCCGTGGGGAACCAGGTAAAAAAAGGTAAATATTTTGGTCACAAAAGCAAAGAAATCACAGGAAAATCTGTCAAAATTCCACTGGTAGCTAATGTGCAAGAATTTAGGTTAACTGTGATGCCCAACATATGAGCTAGGAAAGTAAGTATAAAGTCCCTATGGAATATTCAAAACAGGAATGTCACATTCTCTTCTAGGAGCACCAAGCCACATCCTTTGTCCTTAGGCGGGTGGAAAGTCATGAGGAGGTGGCACATTTTGGGAGACATGAAAATCTGACTGCCTCTGAGTTGTGCCATGCAATATCATTGTTGTATTGGCCAGATTATAGAGCATCCCTGTTCAGCCTGCAGCTGCGTGTATTACTGATGTAATTGAAAACCAAGCCAGAAAGAAGATGAAAAAAAGAAGAAAAAAGAGAGCAAGAGTAAGAAAACAACACGTTTTAGTTTTGGCCTACGACACTTGGGACATTTTATATCAGAACAAGTGGGCATTTGTCTGGGGTTGGTCTGCATAGACACATCATCTGAGATGCATTTATTATTTATCCAAGCTCTGGGCCTAGAAAAAGCAAAAGGCTTATATAAACCCCCATTTGGGATTTCTACATCTTCACTTAGACCTTTTCTGTACCAGCTTCCCATGCAGACAGCCCACTCAATTAGAGAGAGAGGGCAGAAAGGATTCCTTCGTCAGAGAGTGGGTACCATTAAGTGCATAACTTTGAGCTGAACTGTAATTTTCCCCAAAGTAGGGATGAGAAGACCTCTAACTACCTACTGCTGGAAGGAGACTGCAGGTATTACCTCTGACAATACAAAGCTGTCCAAGCAGCTCCACTCTTAGTGGGAAAAGGGAAAGAAGTGTTGTTTCTGTCCACCCAATGTAGCCACCCTGGCAAGGAGGGAGAATAGAAAGGCTATCTCAGGTGAGGCATCCCTTTCTCTTCCTTTTCATTATGAAGGGACAAGTTACAAGTCCTGCATTCAAAATTAGCAATGAAATGGCATACTCTCACTGTTTACACTTGGGTACCTCACTCTTGTTTCTGGACACAATCACTCTGTAGAATGGCTTGGAATAGGATCAATAATTCCAGGTGGTGATGCACCTCAGGCATTTCCCACAGCCTAAAAACTGGCCTTCCAATGGTGCTTTTCCTGATGAGGCAGAGGCTGGGGAGATGAACACGCACATTGTGTAGAGTAAGGGTTTGAGAGCAGCAGAGCTGCAGTTCTTAGGAAAGGTCCTATGCAGCAACACAATATTTGGTACATAGCTTTGTAAATGTTAGCTCACAGGAATTCAACCATAGGCCAGTAATTAAAAGCCTTTTGCTAATAACATTGGCTATGAAAGAATGGGTGTCCAAATGACACTCACACTGTGTATCAAAGGTCAAAGAAGTAAATCATCTTTAATTGAATATGTAAATTGCACGAACTCTCTTGATGTGAAGAAATTTGAAAGCAAAGATGAGAATTTGGTAAGTGATTCCAGAAATCAAATGAGATACATCTACCCTTTATTTAATTTTTTGCAATTAGAGTGGTCTCCAAAGCAGCAGGGGACCATTCCCAACTGACTTGGGAATTTTAGCCGAAACAACTGGAAGAAGACAAGAAATTTACACTTTCAGACTGAATATAATTTGGGCTTTGAAGGAACATTTCTATTTACTACAGATCTATCAATTTTCAGGTTTCAAATAGTTACAGGCACCACACTACTGCATTTCAGCTATTTATTTTGTGATTTTACAATCCTTATGGTTCCGTCCAGCAGGCATGTAAAAACCCCACCAAGCCAAAATCTGACAGACCAGGCAGGGAAACAGTAAAACTCACTTTATACAATGTGTTGTGAAATGCAGTGAACTAAACAAATAGAAAATCAGGTGGTATATTTTTTCTTAATTTGTTTCTTCTACCTTTGGTGTTGCTTAGAAAGCATTAGGTAGGCATTTGGTAACAGCTGAGTGTGTTGCAGCAGATGGCCCTCCATTAAAAATCAGAGCTCAGACAGAGAGCTCTGGAGGCCCTTGCAGGACTGAAGGAACTGTCAGTCGTGTATTTGTGCCTCTCCAGCGTTCAGTCCATCAAGCCAGCCTGTGTGAGCCACACCACCCAAAGGATGTGCAATTCTGTCCTGTTTCTATCCTGCTGAGGTATGGATCGTGTACAGGGAGCATGTGGCCTGCAGCTTTTTCCTTTAACCCCTGGTTGCAAAAGGACGGTGGGAAGCAGCAGCAAAGCTCAGTGCTAGCTCCTGTGCTGGCCAATGACTGCCAGCAGTCACAGATCAAGATTACAGACACCTAATTGGTTCTTGACAAAGAACATGAACTGCAAGCTAAGGCTGTAACAACACCACTTTATTACATTTCAATCCCAGGGAATGCTGGACTGCGATTATGTCTTACCCCCTTGATTTCCCTGTGCTGGCTCACAGATGAATTTTTAAAACCTAATTTTTATGCAGTATCTTTGGACCTCAGCTTCATCAGACATGATGGGGAGCTGAGAAACATCATCTGCCTCTGTACAAAAGGGCTCTTTGTAGTTCAGAATGCAGAGTAACCTCCACTTGACTAGAAAAAATTAAAGCGCAGAAAGCACCCTGTGCACATCACCAAGAGTAAAAGACAGTTTGAAGGTAAGAAAATGCTTTTCAGTGCCATCACTGTGATATGACTGGAAACAGTCTGGCTTCCTGGAACACCAGAGCAGTGCTCAGTTTTGCAGCCTGCTGCAAAAGCCTTTGAGATCCAGCCCTCTCCGGCACTGCTACCACCAGCACTTCCACTCATACACAGTCACCCCTCCAGCACAACAGAAAGAAATCAGAAACTACCCTGAGATCAAAGTAAGGGATACTGTTGTTCATCTACCTTTCATCCAAAGCAGCAGTTGGTATAAGGGACTTGGCGGTGAACCCTGCCATGCCATACTACTGTCTGTCAAGAGATGAAGAGTCAATATACTCTGGAATACTTTCAATCATGACATCAGGGCAGATGCCCTGCAGAACATTTGCCTCTTCCTCCTGCCACTGAAATGTTCTGAGAAAATGCATTTATCCCATTTGAAGCCAGCTCACAGCTTGGGGTGGGGAGGGAAAGGCTCTGTGCGTGCATACACAAAGGAACATTCTCTGTCTCACCATACTTAAGATGCAAACAATCCTATTTGTATCCTGTATAAATGCAAAAGCAGATGATTTAATGATACAGAAAGATTACCCCTATTCCATGGCACAGAAAAGACTGGCTGCTACTCAAGCACCTTGGCTCCCCTGAGCACACACTGCCCTGCTGCTCCTGTACCAGGACTTGCTCAATTTGTCAAGACCCTGGCCTAAGGTTTCCCTTGTGGAAGCATCTCTGTAAATCAAAAATGAAAAACTTCCACAAATCATCCTTCACCAAGCACATTGTGGTGTATATCAGAGACTTCTTCTCAACGAAGTCACAGATACAAAGGAGTCTAAAATTTCCTCAATTAGTCAGTGTAGAATCCTAGTGCCAAATGTGGTTAAACATAGGATGTCTTCCTTAACAGCAAACCCAAATCACCCACAGGGTGATTGTACCTGCTGCTCACATGCATTTTTTTTCCTTAATGTCTGACTTCCAGACTTCAATCCAAAGACGTAATTTCTCCAATAAAGAACTTGCAGAATAAGCACGAGTGCTGCTAAAATACTTGGCTCTCTAGTTACTTAGTGGTGATATTTGGAAGGATATAAACTCATCCATATTTTTGGCTAAGCTATTAACAGCAGCTCCAAGTGCCAAAAGATGCAGGTGTGCTCATTTAAACACATTCCTGTGGCTGCCTTTTGATCTGACTCTGTTTTTGGGTAACCAAGCTTTCACAAAAGCATCCATCAGCTGTGACAAGACCCATCATGGTCAGTGCTCTGAGGAGGAAACCTGGGCCCCATACAGCCCCTGTGCCCCACAGAGCCTGGCAGGGAGAGGGGGGAACAGAGAGCTCACGGACTGGGCCATGGCAGTGTGAACATCTCATGGTATGGCCCATTTCCCTGCCTGAACAGGTAGAGGTGTGTGTTTTTATTGCTGCTTTCACGCTGCAATGGGTGCCCTGCTTTAAATATCTTCCTCAAAACAGTACAGCGAGACTTTTAGAGAAATAAAGCTGCTTTCCAAAGGTATATTGTCTAGAAAGTCTGAAATCTTTACATACTTGAGCAGAAGGTGCATCTGCTCTGTAAGTAGCACTGCACAGAGAAGGTTGTTGTTGAATTACTGCAGCACTGAGTCAAATCAGTGCTGCATTCCTGTCACACACCCTGCAGCAAGGAAAGTCATCCCTGTGACCTGCACTCAATTTTTTTTTAACTGCATCTTTAGGTAGCATTACCATGTCACCAATCACCTCGTGGACTTACAGCTTTGATAATCCAAAATAGACTATAACCTGTCTTATTGCTCTCTTACAAGGAAAAGGGTTCATTATGTCCTAGAAGCTTTTACTTAGATCAGAATGTTCTAATGGTTGAGTACTGATACCGATCACATTTGAGGCAAGATCTTTAATAATCAACTTTGAAATATCACTGTGCCAACCAAATCTTCTCAAGTTTTCCCATTAATTACTCTGCCCCATAAGCAGTGGTCTCCAACCTGCAGGATTGTCAGACCCAGTGTCACCATACAGGTGCCACTTCTGCCACTCTGCTCAGAAATGCTTTCATCATGAAAAAGTCAGTGGCCTAGTAGGTGTAAAGTTCTGAAAGCAAGAGAAGACCTTGAGCACAAGTCACCTCGTGTTTCTTGTTCCTGCCTTGAACCTCATATGAGTTCTTGGATGCCCAAATGGTTTCCTGGCCTCAGGAACTCCCTGTTCAGAAATTTGTTGAAATATTTATGCTGTCTCCATGTTTCCCATGTTAAGCTGTGGGGGGCATGCAGGGCCTGGCAGTGGGGCAGGCACCTGCTGGCCCCACTCCACAGGAACCTTTCAAAGGAGGAGACATCTTTAAAGGTCAGCTTTGCAAACCACCTCCTCAAAAGCACCTGAGGCGCCAGCACGGCTCAGCAGAGCCTGACTCCCTGCAGAGGAGATGTAGTGGTGTTGCTGAAGAGAGGGCCAAAGGCTTGAGTCATCACCACACACCTCTTGCAGATAACACACTTAATATGCTTCATTACATCAAAAGCTTCAGCCCAGCTGCCAGGACCCATTTTGCAACCCAAAAATGCAAATGCAATTCCCCCATCTAGTGGTCCAGCAGAGTAAAAAAGACACTTTTTCTCTTGCAGCTGATGGAGGAGTAGCATCTGGCAGGGACATCACCCAGCTGAGCGCTCATTCATTCACAGCTCTGCCCATCCCAACAGGAAAAAAAAAAACAAAAAAAAAACAAACAAAAAAAAAAACCCAAAACAAAACAACAACAAAACAGCAAAAAAGCCAGATATAAACCGTACAGCAGGCTGCAGACCTGTTTAAAAATAACCCAAATGACAAAAAAAAAAAAAAAGAAGAACAGACAAAGTAAACAAGCAAAGTATGCTCTAAAGGATGTATAAAGAAGTGTGTTCCTCAGGCTGATGCAGGACTTAGCCCAGTGCATTTTAAAATAATCAGGAAATTATTCTGACAAAATATCAGAATTACCTTGGAAACTTTGACAAGCCATTAGCTGTGACAGCAACAAAACTGTTTCCTAGAGCTCAAATTCTCATTCACTTGGTATAGGGTCTGACAGCCAGTGTTACTGGAGCAACAGGCAGAAATAATAAACTAAATCCCTTTGGTGAGGCACCTTTCAGCTGCCGTGAATTATAGGTTTACATGGGCCATTCATTGCCTTGATTCTCCTCACTGTGACAGGATTTAAAGCAATGCACGATGGCAGGCCAGGCACTGCTGCCCCTTCTCTCCTCCTTCACTGCCAGCTGGAATTCTCAGAGGCTTTTGAGGAATGAAGGATGGGGCAAGAGCAAAAGCTACCTCCATAGGAGGTGCTGTGGGGTGAGCAGTGCTCAGATACTTCTCTTATGTCTTCAAACACCACAAAGATAGAGGGTGGTAGAGGCCACTCTCATGTACTTCCCAACACATTCCCTCAATGAAGGGTAGACACTGGCTTTTGGCACTATTGGGGAAGCACAATACTTCCCTCATGGCCCAGCTCCACAAAATGAGACCCCAGCCCTGGCTCCTGCTTGCCTCCAGCCACTCACCTTTTCCCTGTGTCTGGTCCTCACAGTAGGGACACAAACCCCATGCTGGCTGGAGACATGGCATCCTTTTCCAGTCTAACCCCAAGCCACACTCCATTCCCTTTATTTTCCACTTTGAGTAAATCTCCAAACACAAGTGGAGATGAATGCTCTGTGACATTAATGATTAAATGTTCTTATGGCCAAGAGAATTTAGTATCACAAGAAATAAGACCAGACTCTCTTCATGGCAAAACTGGACTACATCTGTGCCCAAACCAATCCCAGTGCTATGCAGGACTTCTGACTCGTTCAGGCTTTTTTTTTGGAAAGAGTAGTCAGGAAGGTATTTTTGCTTATTATAATTCATAAACTTCCTCCTCTCTGTCATTTTACATCAGCAGCAGAGAAACGGTTTCTTATTTCCCATTTTGTTTTATGGATTTTCCATAGAGAAGATCCAGCGCATGAAAGAATGAGATACACCCACTTCTGTTATTAAAAAAAAAAAAAAAATCCACTTTAAAACGTATTTCAACTTATCTGCTCCACACAGTTTATATGTAGTGCTTGGTCTGTTCATAAAAAAAAAAAAAAAAAAAAAAAGAAATCATAGCTTTACAGAGAATGAGATATTCCCATAAAGATCAAATTTCATTTTAAGAGAGAAAGTCTAGCTAGAAATCACAAGAGAAAAGAAAAGGAAATAAATTGGCCAAGTGGATTCTGTCCATTCAGAACTTTTATTTGGGGCTTTTCTCAACCACTTGCTTCAATGTAACAGACAGCATTTCTTCACAACAACCTTCCAAATGGGCCCTGGCTGGGAAATAGTTTGATTCTTCAACAAGCCATGCAAAATATTTTGCTGGCAACAAGGGAAAATCCCCTAGAGGTGATCTGGTCTGCACAGCTCAGGGAGAGAAGCTGCTTCTGGTCTGTGACTTCAGATGATTCTGGTCTTGGAGAATGTGAAACGCACATGAGACATCAGAGGTGGGGACCTATGGGCATCAAAGGGAAAACATTTCCCTGGCTAGCACATGCTCCCCTGAGCTGATCCTTATCCTCATGATCAGCTGTGCTCATTCTTCACAGGGAGGACTCGGAGAGAAAGAAAGGGAGCACTGCCAGATAGCTGAAGGGAAAAGCACAGCTAAATCTACATCAATTTTGTTGTAGCTGTAAAGACAACAAGACAAGCCTTTTCAGGTTTTATTATTATTGGAAGCAGCAGTGGTTGGGAATTTGGGGAGCACAAGCATTTGGTGTGAACTTCAAGTATAGGAAGGTAACGATGGGAGCAGGGGTGGGGAAGGCTGGTTTTTTTTTGGCTTGGCTTTATTTCAGAAAATATAATTGCGTACACACCACAGAAGAGAAATTAGAAGTTCGTTCATATCCAAGGGCGCCAGAACAGCAGGGTCAGCTGTGAAAAATCCAAGGCCAGGCAAAGCAGCACCTGGAAAAGCCCAGGGTGCTGGGAGCCCCATCATTTGCCAGGCAGGAAAATGTCTTGAGGAAAGGGAGATTCCATTCCATTTTGCTTTTAGAGACTCACAGATTCTCTATAATTCCCAGCATTCTCAACACTCACCATCTATCTCACAAGCAGGAGGTGAAACCTCTGGGAAGAGATGTCCCCCTATGACTGGTCTGACAACATGGGTCACACCAGATGGTTTGTACATTCCTGGTACAAGGCAGCTCTGAGCTCCTCCCGGTGTTTTCTTGTTTTAGTGTTAGCTGGCAGATGAAGTTTTGTATGATGCTTTTTCTAGAAAGTGGTGTCAAAGAGCCATCACCTTACACCTCTGAAACCACCAGGATCTCATTGCTTTCCCCTAAAGAAAGAGACTCCTTCCTCCTTCCCCTAAGTCGATGAACAATTTTTTCTCAAACATGCAGTTAGGTTCAGAAGACCCAAACCACTCTCTCCACAGAACATAAACAACTTAGAGAACAGCCCGAAAACTTTCCCACACTGAGGTTGTCACCTTCTCCTCTCCCTGTTGGAGGATCTCTCTGAAACCAGGACAGTAATTCAGTTTCCTGGCTCTTTCCCTTTTCACTCCTTTATTTAGTGCTAACAAAACACAACTGTGTGCCAAACAGTGCAATGTCTGTGGAGAGGAAATGCATCTGGGACAGACAGAATCAGGAGCTGCAGCTCATTTCCCATAGGCCACGTCAGAGGGCAACACTCCCCCTGGGCCACAGCCTGGCCAAACCATGGCTGCAGGCACAGGGCTGAGCATCCCAGTGGCTGAGTTGTGCAGGTGATGCCATGAAAACCTCGTGTGACCCACAAACACTGACACCAGCTGCCAGCAAGCAGGCAGGGGAGAAAAGACTATACACAGTCACATGCCAAAACAAGCCCTGCCCATAACACCAAGGGTTAGCCACCACAGATTGATGGTGCTCATATCTGGCAGCATTGTCCACCCCCAGACCAGGCACATGCCCCTCCTGGCCTCCATGTTTGCTTTTCATCTTGTCCTCAAAGAAGCTTAGCAGTCACTCAGTGCTAAGGGGTGCAGCGACAACTTTCCCTCAAGAACCGAAATGTCAAGAAGACACAAGAAAGCCTGGTTGGAGCCTTTCGCAACAGGAAGGGGGTTGTTACAGCAGTAATTTACTGTGGTAGGTTTTGCAGCGTGATTGCAACATATCATTACACCAGTTTTATCCTTTTCCATTTGGCAGAAGCCAATTCCTCCCCCTGTTCCTCACAGAGCCCAAGCCAACATGGCTGGATTTCAAATGGTTTCAAACTCTGCCAATAAAAATATATTAAAAAAAACCATCAACAACTGAAAATTCTCACAATTGCATTAGCTTACTCAAAACTAATACATACCCATACATGTAAGTAAAAAATACACACAGGTCAGCCAGCTTGAAAGGGTGGTGCTGTGAAATGGTGGGGTTGGTCTCTGTGAGTGGATAAAACAAACAAAAGAGAGGTTGAGTAAGAGCCCAAAATGAGATGGGCTGTGCAGGTCTCAAGGCAGATAAACTCATGCTTAGTTGATAGCCTGCTGCCTCAAATGCTTTAGGTACTTTTCAGGCACAAAGAGAAACCACACACCCTCTTTGTGAGACTTCTGTGCACTACAGACCATGGAGTCAGGAGTCACAGGCCACAGGTACAGCAGGGAATCAATGTTCTGTTGGTACTGAGGGGAGGGAGCATTCAGGAAATAAAGTATTTACTGCGATGTTTTCCCCCATTCCCCAGAATGATCTGGGCTTGTCCTGCAGACCAACAGCCCAGTGGTAGGAAGAGAGGTGTTCATTAGGAGCCCTTCTCAGAGAGGCTAAAATGAACATTTCAGTTGCTGAAGTGCATCTCTCTCCAGGCTTGGCAAGACAGGGATCTTCCCAATAGGGTTACAGTCCCATCACCTACCAGAGCCGCTGTTGTTTGTACAACCAATGTGTGGGGAAAGGCATTTAATTCCCTTGCTACGTTTTCTGGAGATTGCAATGGGGCGATTTTTGGGCATATCCCAGCTGGAGGAAGGTGCGTGAAAGTCTAAATTGTCCCACTTGATCCCATTTAAGATCTTCAGACTTGAAGATCTGATTTGAGATCAAGGCAATACATTACCTAAATCTTCCCATCTAAGTGATGGGGAGAGAGAGAGTTGATATCAGCTCAGATGAGCTCTCACTTAATGGAAGATCCTCCTGAGATATTTTCAGAGGATGGAAAAAATAGGACAATGTATTAGTTTCTTAATTGAAAGAAAACAAATTGCTGCAAGATACTGAGTTTATCCTTCTGGGGAACTGTCTGTAATTCAACTGAACCAATGTTGTTCTCACTCAGGGAAGGAACTCCATTTTAAAAGTCATTAAATAAAATACTCATGAAGTTGCAACCATTCCACATCTTAGGTTTCAAGAATTAGCAATTAACACACAGTGATAATGCTGTATTTGTATTCTAGATGTCAAACTTTGCCTGAGTTCCAGTGCAATCAAGAAACACTCCTTTTAAAAATGTGTTATGTACAAGTGGATTCGTAGTTGTACCAGACTTTGAGGAGATGGGGGGAAGAAGAGAGGAATAGAGAAGCAGCCACTAATCTTCCTTCCACTTAAATGCTTGTTTATGACTTCAGCAGCACAGCATAAGTAATGATGAGGAATGAAAGAATTTATATTTTCTCATTTAACAATGTGAAGCTTTGAAAAAATATTTTCATTAAAAATGGATTTCAATATCTTGTCAGAACAATAAACCCATTTTCTTAAAGGTCAGCTATTACACTTTCAAAGAAAAGAAAAAGAATAATCTTCTTAATCCTAAGTGACTACTTTAAATGAAACAATAAATGACTTATTTCTTTCCATCCTTCTACATATATTATCAGCAAAAAAATAATGAAAAGCAACTCCAGTGAAAAGCCCTCTGAGGGTTTTTTTACATGTGGATCAGTCCAGCACAGAATGGCAAATGCATCTGTGAGGTCAACAGAGTGAACAAATTTACAGGAAACAAAACTGTAGAATGATCAGTAAGAAGGAAAAACTTGCATGTTGCGTAATATTTCTGTATGAAATACATTTGAACACGAGTCCTTTTATATAGTATATATGGTATGAAGGTGGACCCTTCATTCAATCATGAAATCTGTTTTGCCGTTCATTTTGATGATTAAATTCCATAAAGCAAACAATCTACTCCCTCGTACTTTCTGTATTGCGGTGGGCCCCACTTCTCGGGCTCCTGGTCAGCTGCACTTGGGCACAGATCCCAAAAGCAGTTCCTTGAGAGAAGATAAATTTCACCTACCCAGCACTTGGGTTAGCAAAACTGAGCTTGTATGGGAGGGGAGGAAAGGTGTGTCTGTGCATGTAATGATCCAGAAAAGGCAGATGGAGATTTACCACGGTTTGATTATTTTTCTACACAATTCTCAGTTTGTTGGATACAGTTGCAGAGGAGTTTCTTGCTTCTGCTCAGTTCAGGAATCCAAACATTATTTAAATATTCATGTCCATATTACAACGCTGCAAAAACTAATTTATTTTTTTAAATAAATAAATGGTTTAACTCACAAGGGAGATGTCAAGAGGTTTTTATACCACAAGGTCTTTTCTGATTATTTAAGAAAACTTCTTTTTAAGCACTGTGCAGTCAATCTCTGAATGAAAGTTCTGAATGAACTAATCCGTCAGAAATTAAACTTTTATGAAATCCATTTATTGCTCTTGTTAAATAACTCTTCCAGGTGTAATTCTCAAACTGAATGCAAGCCTATTAATGTCAAGAGAAGACTGAGCAAACAGAAGCAGCTGTGAATATCTACTGTAGATAACCAGTGTGTGTATATACCAAAATGATAAATTCTTTCAAGAAAATCTACAAATACCACCAAGTTTGAAACTAGAGTTCACCTCAACTGTATAAAATCATTATCAATGCTGGATCTCCATTGAATTAAACTGTGTAAATCTGTGAGGTAGAGGAAGAGAAGGTTTCTAAACTAAGAAAATAATATACAAGCAGATTAAAAGAAAATAGCAACAGAAAACTTTTGAGAAAATTCAGAGCAAAACCTCTACATTAGAAACTAGGCTGAGGCCAAACCAAGCCAATTCCAATTTCAACATAGGACAGCACACACTTCCAAATGCCAGAGGATTAAGTTGAGGGATGGAAGATGCATTTCATTTACTTTACACAATAGCATTAATAAGATAACTTATTTGAAACAACAGCCATTTTATAAGGAAAACCCCACCTGGTGGTCATCAGGGAAGAAAATGTCATTGGATATCTTCATTAGTGGCACTGAACAGACATTTTCAAACAAGTCTCTGTAATGACCAACTCCTTCCTGAAAAGGCAATAGCTCGTTCGGAGCCCATCCCTGGGTTAGCATGGCCGGAGCTGTTTCCTACTGCTATTGAACTTAAAATTCAGGTTTTATCAATACAAAGTCCTTGCCCTTTTCTAATACAGCTGCTCAGAATTGTAAGAATCATAGTTCTAGCACTCTGAATAATCCTGAGTAACATCTGCTTGAACTGTCCCAAATGACTTGACACCTTCAGCAAATGCTGTCCCTCACAAGTCCTCTGTTTTCCCACATAGCTGTGAGTTCATTAAACAGAGGGTTGCTCTGCATTCTCAGTGGAGATCATATTCCCGTATGAAGACTGGCCTTTTGTTCCTCCCTTTTTTTCTATTCGTGTTTATAAATCCCTTAAAAAACCAGCCAAATGAGAAGAAAACCCAAAACAGAACCATCTTATCCTACAAAAGCTTATTATCTATACAAACGTGTTGAAGTCCTTACAGTAACTTTACACATCCAAAGACACTGTGTGAAGTAGGTGGCATTGTTCTTGACACCACCTTAGAAAAACTTAGCAAGTTTACCCTCTCATGGTGTGAGCTGCCATGCCTGAATGATTTGTGTCTTTTTACTACAGCATGCCACTTCTCCCAAGCTTTAGATGTAACTTTTATTTCTATATTCTGACTTAAACTGGACATTTCTTTTCATGCTCTTTTTTTGTTTGCTTATATGTGCAGTATTTGTTTCTTGTCTGGTTTTGTAAGCTGTGGTTGGCAGGCGCTATTTACTTGTAATACAATTTGCTATTCCCTCACAAATTTATTATATTCTAACATTTTAAATCCTGGGATTACAGGATTTTCATTATTTCAACTTCTTGTGGTGTGTCACTTAGATTTTTGAAGCCTTCCATGCGCAATGGCTTCTCCAGTTTGAAAAAGAAACACATCTAAGCCTTGGAGAAGTATAATGCCACCAGAATAACCAGAGCCAAGAAGGCTTGGCTGAAGTGAAGCCCATCTTTCTTGCAAACAGTTAATTCAAATGCTGCCCCACTTCCTAGGGGACTTAAACTCTGCATCCTAATGCTACCTTTTCAAGTCTGTGTCCCCCTTTGCTGCCTAGCCTTGGCTCTGCAGTGGTCACACCCTGAGTGCCTCCAAGAGAGCACCTTTGGCATGAGGGTGCAGCTCTCAACATGATCCTCACCACCTTTCTCTCCCCTCCATCTCAGCAGCACAGCTGTCACAGACAGAAATGGAAACACAATCAAATGCTTGGATGTCTTCATAGCAGAGTTAAAAAGTAAAAGAGAAGGTGAGGCCTCTCTGATCTAGGAAACTGCTGGCATAGCAACAATAGAGAGGGAAATTGGTGTGGAATGTTTTTCAGCAGTAAATCATTATTTTTAAGGAGTCTAAGGGCAACCCTTCCCTGCTTAGTAGGCTCCTTGACAAAGGGCTGTCTGTAAGGGAGGAGAAAAACTGGTTCTCTGGCAATTTGAAATTAAAATTTCCAAAGCCTCCCATGAAAAGTGGATTTTCAACAGATGATGTGGCAACTTCAGATCTGAGCATGAAATGCTAATTGAAAACAAGGTCAAGGTGACTCATGTCTTTACAATAAAACAACATATGGTAATTAAATATTAAATGAAAATACAGGCAAACAAGCTTGATTCTAGTTTTTTAAAGAAACTGGAAAAGTTACAGAGTGAAGAAATGAATTGGAGATAATTTAATGTTTATGGATTTCAGTAAGAAATCTGATACACTGCTGTTAGAGATCCTGAGGGAAACCATTAATTAGGTTGGCTTGCTCTGAGATGCGGTTAAATTGATACAAAGCAGACCACAGAGCTTCAGAAAAAAAAAAAAAACAAAAACCAACCAAGTATAATCATAAACCAGGGTCCTCCTAGCATCTACTAGAGCTTTGACAGAGCAAGCGTAGGTCCCTCAGGCTCTGCATGAGGGCAGTGAAAAGTCGGGTTTGGAGAAGCTTTCATTTTCAAGTAGACATGGTGCTAAATACCCAAGGAGCTCCTGAAAACGAAAGACCTCGAGATGGCAGAGCTAATGAAGCAAGGCTTGTGTGGGACATTGCCTGCACTGCGGTGTCTAGGAAACGGAATCTGACTGGAACTCTGGCAGTCTTCAAAAACAGCAGCAGCAAAGACGATCTGGCTGTGAGAGCAGATTACACAGCAGTGCACAGGGGATGCTGTAGCCAAGTAACTCAGAAACTGGGCAGCTACAGCTGCCTTATTTTAAGGATTTCTGTGCCCACGGTCACCAACTAATGTTGCTGATATTTTGTGCTTCATGTATACAAGATCCAACACCTTCCCTAGCACGTGCATACGTATCTCTGACAAACAGATCTGTGAGTCTGAGCCCACGCAGCTGTCATTGACCTCACAGTCAGTTCTCAGGCTGCCAGTACTCAGCTGTGTGTCAAAAACACTCAGCAGCCAAAAGGCAAATAATTGGAGAACAAATGGGTGAACTCAGCTGTTAGTACCAGCCCCAAACATCTGGAGACTGGTTTATTGCTGAACTGCAGCCGAGTCTGTGCCTGAGCTGGGTACAGATTGGGAAGTCCACAAAAAGGGGTTTTCCTGTCGAAGTTGTCAAAGGTTTGTTTTGCAGTCACAGCAGAAAGTGAAGGTGAGAAAAATGTTTTCATATTTTGGGAATTTATTCTCTACCAAGAACAAAATGAGGAAATACAGAAACAGATAAATGGGAAATGAAGACTGTGTTTGCCCCTCCCAACTCTGAACTGTATTTTCTGTGGTTATGAGAAAGGCTTCCGCTGCCTAAACTTTATTTGAGCTTTAGGGCTTTACCATACATTTAAGACAAAGATTCCTCCTGGGTAAAGAAGTTATACAATTCTGCTCCTGATGATGGATTTTGTGTTCTCAGCCTATGGCTCCAAAGCCTTTGACACCAATTCACAGCACACTGGCAGCATGGTAGGAACTGCAGCCCCTGTTGAGTTGCCTATTGGACTCTCCATCCTCATCTGGATGAATCCTTTGCTGGAAACCACCAGTCTGGAGCACTGCAGCCCTTGCCTCCCAAACAGAGCAGTGCTGTGCCCTCCCCTCAGAGTCCAAAGCCACTGAGGACTTTGGGCCAGTTTCCATATTTCAGGTAAAGAGCCTGTCTGTGAACGGCAGCACATCAGCTGCCTCGGCTGCAAAACTTCCTAAATTCGCACAGCTGCCTGAGGAGACAATCACAAAAGCCAAGTTCACCCTCCTGGGAGGGTTTTCCCCAACAACCTCACCCAAGAGGAGGAGGAAGGCAAAGCAACATCCTCCCTGTCTCCCTCCACACCCGAGGCATGGCAGTCACCAGTGCTGTGGCAATCAACTCCCTCCACTGAGAGAATTGTACCTTGGCAAGTTTGGCTTTGATGACAAGATTAATTTCACTCACTTGTCTCTCTGAATATTTAAATACTGTATGAAAACCTTTGGAGTGTTTCAAATTTTATTAACAATATGGGTTTTCATAAGAACTGAGAAACAATTGCTATTAAGACATCTGTAAATAGCTTATTCCTTACCCCTGGGATATAATTCATTCCTAGTGCATGCAGGAATGTGGCATCAGGTCCAACATATGGGGGAAACTGGATAAAACCCAAAAAGATCAGAATTTTTTTTTTTTTTTTTGGTGCATGAAAATGTTTGTACAATATTCACATAGGTTTTTTATGTAGTTATTTTTCTCTTTCATTTTTGCAAGACTCATACAATTTCTATTATTCAGAGTATTTCAAGGGAAGCAAAATGCATTAAAGAGACTAATACCAATGTCCTGATGAAACACAGTGTTTTGCACTCTCAGCTCTATTATGAATGACAATAAAACTGTCCTGGTTGATAACACCGGAATTTGTTCCATCCTTCACATAGTCTCTGGAAGAGTAGCAAGTATCCCTCAAAGACCAGCATGTTTTCATTGTTCACAGTAAATGTTTTCAGAAGCTGTGAGATTAACACATTACTGCGGTGCACAATTCACAAAAATCTCAAGTTAAAAAGATCTCAGACTTCAGAATTGCTCTGAGGCTTCACAAACACCACCCACACTTGTTCTCAGCAATGGATGTGCACTCAGTCCTTGGCCACAGCTCATGTCCAGTGACACGTTACAGTGCTGCCACATCGGATGCAGGGGCTCCAAAGCATATTTGCTTCATAAGCAAGTAAATTTCATTGCCAGTAAATTCCTGTCTGCTCAGGGCTAAGGTGGAAGCTGCAGCAAGTGCAGTTCTAAAAAATTACCACTGAGTTACGCCTAACAGAATTTAAGTTCCTCATGTCCTTATTCTGTAGGTGAAACAAACCTGTCAGAACTTTCTGCGCCTTTACAGGCCCTTCAGTCTTCGAAATGGTTGTATAATGAACAAGAAGTCACAATTAATCAAGCTGCTATTTATCTAAGTTGCTCAGATTGAAAGGCAAACACAAGTATCTTGATGATATTGCTCCTAAGGAAAAAAAATCTGCCTAGTAGGAGTCCATGCCCAGCTCATGAAGTGATACTTGATGCAAATTTTAAGCAGAGGAAATGTTCTATGTGCCCCAGTTCCCAAGTTTTGTTTCACTTAAGTTTCATAACAATATATGTTTGCATGCATGCCTGTTAGAAAAGTCTCCATAAAAAACCAAAAAAACACAAACCACCACTCATAGTTCTGCAATGTCTGTTAGCTCAAAATCATTTTGTAAATAGCAGTAACATACTTAGTTGCTGAAATTTCATATCAATGGTTCAGTCAAGCTGTCATCCTCCAAACACGTACTGGCCAAACAATTTTGGGAATGAACATCAGGAAACTCAAACTGAGATGAAGGGAAGAAAAACACAAGCCTCAGTTCTTGGATTTACTGGAGGGGGTTTATTTTCATTTTTGGGATTTGTTTGGATGGAGTTTTTTAAATATAAAGTTAGCTTTTTAAATGCACTGATTACTAGATTGAATTTTATTCTGTTGCCTCTTTATGATAAGGATGACAAAGCAGTGGAAATGCAGGCTTGGATGAGAAAACTCTCTTATCTTTTATCACCAACATCTTCTAAAAAAAGTGAGTTCATTACTATGGAGACAAATCCCACTTCTTCCTGGGAATTAAGTGTCTACATGGCTTGTAAGCTGTCTGGCAAATTTCACACCTAAGAAGAAGAACTGAGAACAGATTTTTTTCTTTTTTCTTTAATTTCCTTCTTTGCAAGGAAAAAAAAAAAAACAAACCACAAACCAAACTATCCTTATGTCCATTAGTTGCACACTTTATCTCATCTATTTTCAGGTAACTTCACCTTGTCAGAAGGCCACCAGGAAGGAGAGGAAAAGAGTGGTATAAGTGGTATATGAGCTATATTAAAAACACATGAGATGGAGGTCTTTTCATACACATAGATGTTCCCTAACACTTGGTAATTTCCCTTTTATTATATGGGCACCTTGAATAGTTGCAACAGAGATTTAAGAACATATTTAACTTTTGCTCAAAGGACTTGAATAAATGTTTGAATTGGTGCCAGATTTTAAAGTTTCTTCAACCTGTAAATGCTGGTTTGGGGATCTGTTGCACCACAGGATTTAAAGAGCACTGGAGGATTTGCCCCTCTCCCAGGTGGACTGCAGCCATGTGGTCCCTGGCAGGCCCTGTGCTTTAACAAAACACCCACATCCTGTAACCAAAACTCTGCCCTGCACTTCTGCAACATATCAGCTTGGAAGGCACGCAGGAAGGGAGTAAGGAAAGGAGGAAAGAAAAACAGTGGGGAAAGTTTTGACGTTAGCTCTCCACCACATCTCATCCTAAGACCAGAACTCTGGATTTACTGAGAACACAAAAGCCACTGGCAAGATCTTGCCTGCACCTCTGTCACATGCTCTAAGCTAAATAGCCTGCAGGTTATGGCCCTTGCTGCTGCACTATCAGTGAACCATGACTTACACTTACAGCCCTAGGATACAGCTGGCATTGAGAACGTTTCAGAGAGTTCAGAGGACTGAGCTCTCAGATTTTCTCCACTCTGAGTCAGTTAAAATCCCTCATCGAAGCTGTGCTCTACAAAACCAGCACTGAAATACTGAATTTCATGTCCAGGTGTAGATCAAATGCTTTGTCAAGCTGTGGTTATCTCCAACACAAATGGACAGCAGAAGCCCACAGCGCTGTAGACTGAGCAGTCCTAGCTGCAAGGGTCCTGGCCCCATCAGAAATTATTCAGGCAGACAAATATTGGAAGTGCAACTGCAGATTTAGATAGATGGGACAAAACGATCAAAGGAGAACAGATCTTTGCATACCCAACACAGTGGAGTCAGGTTCTTTGGAAACAACCTGCTTTCTGATGTGCCATTCACTGCTGCTTAGTCTTTAATTAAGTGCCCAACAAATACAGCCACTATTGAGTACTGAGGCAGCAGCTTGGTTTTTTGGAGCAGATTGAGAAATGATAAAGGTTTTCTCAGATTCTGGAAACTCCAAGTTTCTGCAGTTAGAGGCCAAGAAAGCCCAACTGATAAATTCAAGGGCATGTTTTTATCAGCTCCTCAACGGGTGCTGCCTTTCCCCTCTGACATCAGCCCTGTCCCCCTGTGCTTTCCCCTCTGGCATGAGGGGGACACAGATGTGCAGCTCTGCAGGGCAGGGACCCAGCTGTCCCCTGGGGCTGGGCTGGCCCTGCAAACACAACACCTCCACTCCCTTTGTGATGCTGTCAGAAATCAATACCAAGCAATGCTGTGCCTGCAGCCCTATGATGGAAAAATAATTTAAAACCAAAGAAAATCAATAGTCTAACAGACCCTGGCCAGTCCTAGTCTGCTGAAGAACAGGGACATAGAGAAGAGCTCAAGCACAAGGGAGCCACAGTGCAAAATTTACATTTTTGCACTAAGCAGAGTAGCAGGTGAACTCAGAAAGAAGCCCTGCTTTGAGAAAGGCCAAACATCAGCAAATCTCAGCACCCAACACCAGGAAAGCTGTCACAGACCAGCGCCGGTAAGGAGTAGCATGACAGAGCATTTTACCAAGGCAAGAGTAGCCCTGCTGAGCTTATAGGAAGACTCTCAGGATCCTGCATCTCTCAGCTGGCTGCAAAATCATCTGCTTTACTAACAACACTTTAGAGAGGTACCTAACACAAATATTAGGACAAAAAAAAACCCAAACCAAAACAAAAAAAACCCACCTAATAAAACAAAGCATTAGAGTTTAAATTGAATTGGCTCCCTAACAAGAGCAGATGCATACTGGGACCAGTTTCATTGGTGAGAAAAGGTTAAAATTTTTCCCGCTCATATTTTCCATTTGCTCCTTAGAGGTAGAAGTAACCATACAGGCTTCACAGTGGTTTTTCTTCTAGAGCGTAGGAGCAAGAGGTCATGTGCCGTCCTTCCTCAAAAGCATCGTGATACTTTTGTCTGGAAAGGCAAGTGGCCCCCAGGGGCTGAAGAGACCCACATGGGCAGCAGCTCAAACTCCAGAGGTTCCTCTCTTGATTGGCCAACAAACCAATGCCAGAAACCAGAGTAACTCTTCACAGCTCTCATTGAAATGGGGTAAAGCTGTTTGCTCTTGCTGTGGTGAAAGTGCAGCTCTGCTGACGGCAGCACTCAATGTGTTCCTGAGGAGCTGCTGGTTTTTCTCCTGTGTCCAAAGCCCTCTGTTTATTTTGAAACAGTGACAGAGTCTCTGCTGCTCTCCAGACAACGCTGTTGCCGTGTCAGTACAAAACATCCCCCCCTCCTCTGCCTGCCTGTGTGTGATGGGTGGGAGGAGAGTGATTTCCTTTTGCAAAATTACCCCTCTAAATCCTTACCTCAGTTGTTTCTGGACGAGCCTAATGCTGCATTCCTCTTCCAGCCACATGACTCTGCTGTTTTCCAAACTATGGCTTCTTTTTCTGGTCTGAGAGCACAACCCCAGAGCACAAGGAGCTGCCTGCACTGTCCCAACTGCTTAACGTCAGCCACCTCTTTGGGCTGGCAGGAACTGCTCCATTTGCTGCCCAGAGTGCACAGAAAGAACCCTTCTGAAGGTGAAGGTCAGTGATTCTAAATGCTGTGTGAATGTTTTCCTCTTATGTTCCTAAAATCATTACACATAAAAAAAAAACCCAACCAAACCAACAACAAAAACAAAACAAAACCCTTTCACAAGAGCAATTTCAGTCCATTATATATTTCCAATGCTGAGCTTGTGGGTGTTTTAGCAAGACAGAGATCAGAGCCCAAGTTAAGGGAGGCTGGCAGAGCTGCCAAGTCCTCTAAGAAGCTGTAAATGAGCAAACAAGAGTACTGGTATATTTTTCAAATGACATGAGGCTGAAAGACAAGAGTATTTAAATGACTTACAAAAGGGTAAAATAACTGAGATTTCTATCTGAGCAAAGCCAACATGAAAAATCCTCCATAAGAGTCAGGGTGTATCACTTGCAGTCTCTTTTGGGTATTATATCACAGGACACACATTCTACTCTTTATCACTTTCCATACAGTTACTTAAATTATAAAAGTGAACCAAAGCTAAAGCTCAAGGGAGAAAATTCTAACAGCTGTACATATGTATTGGCCAGTGGGATAGAGAAAACTGAGCTTTTCCAGAGCAAAACTTGTGAGCTGGGCCAGAGCACAGGGTCCCTGTATTGGGGCCACATTGGGCAGCAACACATCCCAAAGGCCCATAACTGCTGATATGGAATTTACATACATCACTTACACACCACGCCCTAAATCACCCTTGCTGGAAGGAAACACCACCACTGTTACCCAAACTCTAGGAAGCAAAGGGCAAAAACACTGCATGTGGTTCTTGATGGAGTTATTTTTCAGAGAAAATATTTTTTTATATATATATATTTCATCATAGCAAAAGAATGACTGCAAGGTTTTTTAGGGATGGGTTGGCTTTTACCCAGGTTGCCAGGGTTCTGACTGCTGTCAGGTGCAGACAGCCTAAGGTGCGCTAGACTGGCAGGCAGAGCTCCTTTCCTCTCCTCTCCACAGCTGACCTGTGTTTGTCCTCAGCTGTGCCCTCATGGAAATGACCCTGCCACCGAGGTCAGACCCTTTTTGGGAACCCTCCCCATGCGGGGATCCTTGTTCTCAAGGATGGAGTCTGTCACAGGAGGGCGTGTTGGCTCCACACCTGCAGGCTTGTAGCCAGCGTTAGCAAAACTCTTCAGGACCTCCCACTCACACAGAGTCATTAGAAACACCTGAGCACCCTTAGCTGATGGAGTAACCTCTTCAGCATCCTCTGCCCACAACGCCTCCTCATGACCAGCCTTTCTCCCATCTGCTCACAGGTACCAAGGGACAACGGGATGCTGCTCTGCTTGCAGCCCTGGAGAAAAGCCAGAGCAGGCAGGGCCAGACTTCAGCTGCCTTCACCAGTACGGCACAGCCCATCCTCCCCTCAGCAATGGCAACAGGAGAAATTCAACACGGAGAAATGCTAAACCCCAGCCAAAACCAAAAGCCAACAGAGCAGGCAGCCAGCAGGGTCCTGCAAGTATGCAATACGTGGCAGCATGCTGTGTTTTATTAAACACCAAGCACCTCGCAACAGAAGAACAGTCTCCAAAACGTTAATTTTCCTGCAGTTGATTAACTGTCCGGCATCCAGACTCACATTACCTCCGAGACTGAGCACGCGTGGGAGGGAAACTGGCAGCAGGCACCGGGAGCGAGTGCCAGTGTGCGATCGTGAAGCGCTCTCACACCACACTTGGGATTATTGCATTCCTTGGGGAGATGCCAAACACTCCCCCTGCCCCCCGCCTAAGTTTTTCCCTTCTTTCTTGGTGGATGCAGATTAGGATGGGAGGAAGTGGGTGCCTGTTTGATTTTCAGTCGGATGCTCCTGCTCTGATCCTTTCGGGCAGGGTGATGGATGCAGACGAGCCGCCTTCCCCCAGACGCCTGCGTGCAAGGCTCTCAGGAGCCTCCCAGCTGCAAACACCTCTTTTTAATAGAAGTGCTGCCTCGCCACGCATTTGAGCATGGAAAGACCCCTCTCAGACAACAGCATTGTTATTTTGTTTTTGTTGTTGTTAGTTTCACTCTGCAAACAGGAAAGGGACCGAGCTGTCCCTGTCTCCCAGAGCATGTGGCTGCCACACACAAATGTCAGCCCCAGCAACAGGAACGATCTTGTTCCTGTAAGTCAACAAACAATGTTTAGAAAGGTCTGTGCTGTGGGAGGATTTCCTAACGTAATACAAGTCATCAGACTTAAAACACATGTCTACTCTGGTGAATTTAATAAAGCTACAAGACTGTGTAGGAAAAAAGATACAAGAAAACAAGAACTTTCTCCTGATGACTTCATCCCACAAGGGTCAACAGTAAATCGGGCACAGCATTTGTTGGGAAGGAGAAGCTCTGGAGATTTCTTCGAGAACTTTAAAAGAATCTTGTAGTGTTCAATAACAAAAGCAACACTTTTCTTATTTAAAAAAAAAAAAAAAAAAAAGAAAAGAAAAATGCCATCATTTTCCCAGCATTGTACCGCGAGAGCATCACTTATGCAAAGACTTGTATCATCATGGAAGAAACATGGCCAGAGCCACTAAAGCATTTGTTTCACTTCTTTTTTACCGTGTGAGAAATAAAGGAACATGCAGATAACATTGCCTCCCCACCTACCATATTCACCCATGTATTTTGCCCAGGCAATACTAGGGGAGAACAACAAAAGGGGGTTAACATTTTTAAACATAAAAAGAAAAATCTGCCCACAAAAGCCCTTGGACTATAGACTCCAAGCCTCACTAAACCAAGAGTTTGAAGAAGCTCCATTGGGGTTGCAGCAGCAACGGAAATTTGCCCCTGCCTGCAAGACAGGCAGAGAGGGATGGACACCCAAAAAAGGGTCATTGGATGGCCCTAGGCAGGCACCCAGACTGTGTTCACCTCACGTGCACTCAGAATAAAAAAAGACATTTAGAAAATCAAAAGGTGGATCATTTTTCATGTTCTCGACATAACTATCAAAATGAAAGCTGATCCTGTTGTGTGGAAGCCTCTGAGTAATCTGCTGAAGCCAAGAGGAAATCCTAGGGGATATTCATGGCTCTTGGCAGCACAGTCCTGGACCAGCTGGACCTTGACCTACCCAAGTGCAGCTGTTCCCAGGTACACCACTGTCTGCTTCCACCAAGCAGAGCTTTACAAAGTTGATTTTTTTTCAGTACATACGGCTGGGTGTACTAAAAGTAAAACGAATTTAAATAAAATAGTGCATATTTTTGCATGCAGTACACTGCAATTATAAAAGTTTTATCTCTCTTCTTTGTATTTCTTGGAAGCACAAATACATTTCTCATGTATTTTCAGGAAGATCTTCCTCTTTGCAAATTCAGGAGTTTTAAGAGGAATGATCAGCTAATCTTTTCAATTTAAAACAAATCAAAAAGTATCTCATAGTAGAAAATTGCATTAAAATCCCACATTTACACATGCATGCAAACAATACCTTTCAGTGGTTTAAGACATAACAAAGGCCCCACACAGCTTTATTAACTCTCGCAATCAGCTTTTATCACAACACTTAATCTACCTTAAGCTTTTGCACAAACAACAGGAGATGCACGAGATCTCCCATCTCCAGTACCACACTCGATTCAATATTCCCTGCTGAGAAGAGCAGGGATATAGTCAGAACACAAAAACAACTCCCTGTGATTGCTCCCTGTCACGAAAGCTAAAGTTATTTAGAACACAATACGACATTCACAGAAATAAAACATTAGTCATTAGCTCCCTAACCTCCTCTCAAGTCTTTTACCTGCCCTCCTGGAGTTCCAGAATTCATGTGCTCAAATACAAAAAATGAAGCAGCTGTTACTGAAATTTTGCAAGCCATGTAAAATGCAGAGTTATTCAGTATAGAAATTTCTAAACTGTGAAAATGTTTAACTTCTCTTTGGTTAAAAAGTGAGAGAGTAATAGACAACAACACTGACCTACTTCAGCTACCTAATTCAGAAGATGAAAGAAAGTTCAATATGCACTAGATGATTTTCCTCAGTCTTGACTAGTCGTAGAGCCTGTAAGCATGTGATGTTTTTATGTGGTCTTGTAAAAGTACATTTAAAATTCTCTAGTATGTGTATCATACTGACCTAATGGAGTTTATCATTTTGGCCAAAGGGTGTTGTTTGTGAGGCTGTTACCAGCAGGCTTCCAGACTCCAATGAAATACAGCTTTATTCATGACTCCTGAGGAGTCCAGAAGTTGCCCCTGGCTACCTGAAAGGTCAGTGACAGATTTAAAAATACAATTCACAGGTCACTGTCCTCAGACAAAGCTGCAGCTAGATCTAAGTGCGTTGTACTAACCCAGCCAGTGCAATTTTAACGTACGGTAGCTTCACACACAAAGGAAGAAAAAATCTTTCACTTTAATGATTAATCAGTAACACTCATGGAGGTTTCTTTTATTGCTTCTGACCTAAATAAGAGCTGCGACTCTCCTGATACTCCTCTCTGACTCCAGGAGCTTTTTAGTTTCCCATAGAACCACCCAACAGCACAGTGGATATGCACTTCTCACTCTACCACACCAGAGCAAATGTGAAGTCCCTAAATTTTAAAGTCCCTAAAATAAACAACCTCATCAACACAAACCTAAAAAGCAAGGATTTCCACGTGCTAATCTGACTATCGGCACGGCAATTTCAAGTTTCAGTTCTACAGAGATCACTTAAAAAAAGCAGCAAAATCTTATCATTTTGGACGGGTTGAACAAAAATAGGTTGCAAGAAAACTCAATGCGTGGTGCAAAATAATAAACCTATAAGCTTTCATTAAATTTTCTACCAGCTGTGAAAAATCAAAGTTGTAACAGAAAAGGTGAGTTCCTTTTCTAGCATAATTAAGCATTATTTTAAACACCTGAAAGCAAGTGCAGATGACAGGAGTTAACTGAAAGATGTGCTCTCCTGTATTTAAGTTTGTTTTGTCTCAGAAAAAAGCAGGCTGTGAAGATCCCGAATGTTTTGCAGAGGTTTACAAAACGCAGGAATGCCACCTCTGCGTGTGTGTTCGCACGCAGGCACAGGTTAGGGGAAAGCCACAATCCTGATCTCTTGCCTGGGAAAAGGGTCTGGAGAGAGGAAAACCTCAAAGCATCATTAGGAGTTTTGCTACATATTTGCGGTGCCTGCGGCCTCCCCTCCCTTGGCATTTGCCATCTTTCCCCCAGCGCAGGCTGCCCCGGCTCTCGCAGAGCAAACAAAGCAGCGTCCTCCCGCCTCGCCAACCCCTCCATCTGCTGCCACAGCAGGGCAGCTGGGAAAGCTCGGCTTACATCTCACTCTGCACCTTGCTGGAAATTTCTGCCATCTGCTATTGCCTTTCCTCCCATGCCTCACAAAAATATCGGGGGCTAAAGAGGAGGCAATTCCTCCATCAGACGTTTTAAAGCGGTGTCAGTTTGAATCGTGACTTTTTTTGATTGCTTTTGTATTCACGCGAAAGTAGCAAATCAGTAAAGATTAAGGGATAAGGATTCAAAGTCAGATTTATACAGCTAGCAAATAACTAGATATCTTCAACAGCCTATTTCTTACAAAAACAAATTTTTTAAACTATGATTTGGATGACTTTTGACCTGTGTGAACAACACATTCTCTCCCAAAGCCAAGCCCTAAATTCATCACACAAATTATTGCACTGGAATGTAATTTCAAACCACAGAATATCCTACACAAACACACCCTGCCTCTGCCCAGGCAGCACCCAGAGCTGGAGACTGAGCAAGCAGAAGTGCAGGGAACCCTCCTCAGGGTGCTCTTGAATTTCATGAATTTGCACTCACACTGACAAGCCAAGCCTCAGATGAGGCCAGATACGCAATTCAAAATACACCTGGCTACAAAGCAGCATTTTAAAACAAGGAAAATCAAGCATTTGGTGACTTAAATATCCTCTACAGTCCCTTTGTGGTCACATACTACAGGCTTTCAGGATGACCCAGCACAGATATTGCTGAGGAACAGCGGACCCAAACCCCTGATATGAAACACCTCATCATGGATACAACAGAGAGCTCGGATGGACCATGCTGCCTGATGACACACAGGTTTATAACCAGCCTGTTTCTTCTACACAGTTTTAAAAGAGGACTTACCTTTGTCGGTGCTCCGTGTGCACTGCTCCTCCTGCTTTGCTCACCAGGGCATTCTCCTTTTCCGGGTGACTCAGGCAGCAGCTTGTGGCAATGGAGGCAGCTGCTTCCCACACTGTCCACAACCCCAAATCACCGTGCTGAGGAACCCCATGCTGCCCAGGGAAGGAAGGGGGTGGGGACAACTCCTCACCAAATTGGCCCCAACCCAGGCAGCTCCCCAGGAGCCCCTCCAGGTGCACCTCATCTCCCAGATGGCAGCTGGGACATCCTCACCTGTGTGCGCTCAGCTCCCTGGCCCGCAGGCCTGAGGGGAGAGGCAGCCCCAGGTGCCGTCCCTGACCACCGGGAGCGTCCTCTGTGTCCGAGCTGTCCAGGGCCGCTTCCCTACACACCCTGGGCAGGCCAGGGTGGGATCTGGGGTGGCAGCAGGTCCCTGGGGTGGCAGTGGGGCCGAGGGTCTGCAGGAGGAGAGCGCAGGGCTACCTCAGGCGGGTCGCGGCCGGTTCCGGTTTCCCTCCTGAGGCGGGAAAACGCTGCTGGGCACCGGCACCGAGGGGGCAGAAACAGGTGGGGACAGGGTTCACTTCCCCTTGGTTCTCACCACCCAAATGTATTTCAATTGCCAAGAAATGAAGTCGATTTTCCCCAGGAATTCACTTCTCCTGTGAGAGTACGCAGTAAGGGATGTCCCCATTCTGATCGCCAGCTGTCACCCAATGTGGCCCAGCCCTGCTGAGGTGGGCACCTGACATTTGGCCAGAGCTGGCCCAGCACAGCTTGGCTAGATTGTACCAGCCACAGCAAAAAACCCTCTGTGAGCAGAGTCCCCTGAGACACCCAAACCCCAGAAATAAACCCTGTACCCAACAGTGTCCTGTAGGACACCCAAATCCCAAACAAACCATGTGCTGTGGGACACCAGCTTGGGGCTGGGACAGCGATGGATAACTTGGAAGCCTTGCAAAGGAGGACAGTGAGAGGGAAGGTAAACCAGCCAACCAGACCATGGAAAAGGTGGAGAATGGGTTTACAGTGATCCAAAATCCTCCAGTAAGAGGAGTGAAACCCCGTCTAGCCAACCCGCAGGGACTGAAATCAAAGCCTGACTTGATTGCAACCTAAGTATCTCCTTGGGGAAATCTGGGGTATGATGTCATGTAATTTATATGACAAATATTCAGAAGTGGATTGAAATAGATTCTGACTTTATCTGCCTTTAAAGTAAGGTAAGACTTTTTGTCTAGAAGAGCTCTCCATTCTGAACCCCACTGAAGAGTGGCCTACCACTGCAAATGAAGAGTGGGGATTTTTGTTGTCATCCCTAACTGAAAACTTTCAAACACTTTCTCAGTAGGTGAATGAACCCACATTTATATAACATAGCTTTAATACTTAATGAAGAGATATTAAGAACATTAATGAAACATTACCTGCCTCTTCAGAGCACTGATTTGGTGATGTTTTCTTATAAGGTGCACCACATAGCCTGTTTCCTCCCCTAATCATTAAACATTACCACTCCAACTAATAAGCAATGCCAAAGCAAAGGTTTGCAATATTGTCTCTCCCTTAAAGACATGCTGCAGTAACTCTTCCCAAAGTTAAATGTGGAGACTGTTACCCACAGTTTTTCTAATGGCTCTTCATGTTAACCTTTGACTATCCAACTCCTCACTTTGTTAATAACATAGCAATATTACACCTCCAAATAATAAGAAATTGTGCTGGTTCAATTCTTCATTGGGATAATTACATAATGACAGAGTTGTGAATGCTGTAGAAGGAAAATAGACCATTAAGAAAGCATATGCCACTATGGGATTCAGTTATGGGTCCCCACTGAGTAAAACTCATTTTTATGGAGACTTGGGTAACTGCCAGGAGATAAAACATAACATTTGTTTTGACAAATTTGGGGCAGTCCTCTTTATTTACCAGGATCTGAAAGAACTCTACTTGCACCAAAGCAGCATAGCAAGAGACAGCTTTCATGGAAAAAGGAAGACCTGAAAATTTATACTGTTTTGGTGTGCTGCCCTTCCATGCTTGAGCATGAAACACGCGAAATAATTGGTTCCCTTGGGTACACAAATTAAAAGCCCGTTCACCACAAAGTGCAAAGCCTCTCATTTCTGAGCGGGTGAACATGCAGCAACTAGACATTTCATACAGCATACTATCAGGTCTAGAAGGCTGGAGAACTTGTTTCCAAAAAAAGCAGGCAAGGTCACAGCAGGCACTGAGGAAGGAGGTATTGCTCTACCATGGGTTTTTCTTCTGTGCTTAAACACAGAACAATTTCACCAGATTCAAGCCAGAGGAAAAGTTGACCTGGTGAAGAGTTAAGAGGTCAAGCAAGAAAGCTTTCAACATCTTTTTGATATTCCTGCACACCTCCCATGTTGAAGAGCACATGAAGACACTCTGGAGTGTTTATCAGAAAGTGATTTGCCTTCAGGAACCATAAAAAAGCTTGATTTGTTTTCTGCCAAACTTTGTGAGCTTGGAAAATCTCAATTAGATTAAAAAAATGCTTTTAAATGAAACACTGACTTATCTGCCTTCAGGAAGGGAGGTGGAAAGGACAGAGTCTCTGTCATTCTTTGTCATAACATTCTGGGGTTTTATGTATAAACACAAATTCTGAAACGTCTATAAAATTTCACTTAAACCCAAAATAGACCAAAGATACAAAATACTCAATTTCTAGGATAGCTTTGAAGACACAGTGCATCTTTATGTAGTATTTGATTTAATGCCCATTTTATCACAGATGGGATAATCACAAAAAAGGGAACACTTGAAAGGAATTCGACAAACAGAACCAGATGTAAAACATCTTGAAGCTTACAAATTCATCACAAAGATTAAGGAGGACTTGAAAACACAGGGTTTGTAAGCTTCCAGCAGACCAACACATCTGTTCAGTCCAGAAGTGCTTTCCTAATTCCTGATGTGTTTACACAGCGAGAAGATGCAGTAGGAACTAGATCAGATGCAATTCTGTTTGGGGGGTTCATTACCTCATCTCTGCAGCAGAGCCAGGGCACAGAATAAGCACACATAAAATGCAACTGAAGAACTTGGATGTATTGGCCTCAGCAGAAACATTACAGGCAGGTGGGATGCAAGGAAGAAATGTGCTGCTGTACTCCAGTAATTAACGTTAAAGTGGACAGATGCTAAAGAATCCTTCTGTCTCACGAATAACTGTGCTTTTATTACTGGTTAAGGCAAAGGCCCTGTGTAGTCACTTTTACAAAATATTTTTTAAACCATAATAAGAACACAATGCAAAAGGATGCTCCTTTCTCTGGATGTTTAAAAAAAGGAACCAACCAAGCAAACTAACATTTCCTTTACTTAATCTTCACAAACAACTACCCACCTGAAGAAATTACGCCCTCATCTACTCCAGCCTTGTAACCAAAACGTGCTGTTTATGCTGTGCTAACAAATTTATGTCCTCACACTGGCCAAAGATGACCATTAGCACCTGTATCCTCACTGCCACAGTTTTAAAGTCCAACACAAAAAGCAAACACTAGTCTGCCTGAAAAGTTAAAATACCTCAAACTTCCCAAAAGTACTTGTTTGAAACTTGAGTGCTGATCAGAAAAAAGCAGAACCTTGAGCCAAGCATGGGAGAGCCAAGATCTAGGAGAGGTGAGCAGACACCACCAGCAGCCAGGAAAGGCAGCAGTGCCAGAAGTGTTATTTCCAGTCTCCACTCATGACTCTTAAATCCCTTCAAAAAAATCTTTCAAAGCTCTCATCCACTCTAGTTGTTCTGGACACAGTCCACATTAATCACTCCTAGGATAAGAAGAAAACGTTATGCTTGTGCAAGCAAAAAGCTCATCAAGCTGCATGTAAAATTTAAAAGTTTGCCCTTTCTAGCATTTGGAGTCCAAAAGTATAATGGAAAGAAAGTACCGAGTCAACAGAGGAGCATCTGCAACCGCTTTCAGTGAAGATGGAAGATAATCAGTGCTGGAGGCATGCTCAGGACAAGCCTTCCTACATGACAGATACCTTCAGCATTCCAGTTTGCTGGCTATCTTCACCATTTGCTCAAAGAGAAACACTGCTGGCACAAAGCTAGTTTTACTACAGCAGTACCAAAACATCCCTTGCTCCACAGGGATTGGTCACCTAGTTGTCTCCCAGTTTCCAAGCAAGATTCTAAAGCACCCAGAGCTTATTCAAGCCACTTCAGAGAATGAGTTTTTTGGTACCATGCATTAGCAACTTCTCTCTGAGGTGAGCTTCGGCATGAAAACAGAAGCATACTTTTGAGGAACCAAAACATTGTTCAGCTGCATGGTGGAAAAACTTCTGCTAAAGGGAAGGGTTGTGAATATGTTGTTTCATCTGAACTTTGGATCACTTTAAAGAAAAAGGAAATTATCCTTGGGTTCCATTTTGTTTTCTCTTAGTATAATCATGAGTAACATACAGAAAGATTTACTGTCTACAGAAGGTTTCTTATATTCTCAATCTCAAAAATACTCACATCCTCTTTACTTCTATATTGTATAGACACAGCATGAGATTGCAGGTCCCATGGATGGCTTCAGTTTTGGGACTATAAGTTACTGTCATGTTCATTTCAGGCCTCTTAAACTCTTCTGTCCTTCATGGGTGACAAACCACAATTTTTATCACAGCAAAGAAGTGTAGCAACATCCATATCAGTTTATAGTCCTAGAGTTATTAAATTAGTAGCATTATTTCTTAAAACATTAATCACCCATTGTTAGACAAATTTTTGCTTCATTATATAATTATTTTAGGGTTTTCTTTTTTTCTCATATTATGCTTTGCTTTTTCCATCTGTTAGTTTCCATGAAGTTGCAACATAGTTTTGGCACAAACTGGATAATTTCCATCACAATGTATTCATCTTTCTTCATATTTTCATCAACATCTGGAATCATTCTGCATTTCTCAGAGAAAATATTTCCCAAATCTTACTCCTTAAGAGAGTGGGGAAATTTGACACTAGATGATGCTCCAATGCAAAAGCTTCCTACATTGTTTGAGTCCGTTTCTTAAACAGTACACTTTCTTCAAAGTGAGAGGGAAAAAATTATCTTTATTAACCTTCAACTGACCCTAATAGCTGTGTCAATATTCAAAATTGGCAAGTATGACTTTTCTATTACTTTAGTTTTTAAAGTCTGCTTTACTAACTCATGAAAGCATGTAAAATATTAAAATTATAAACACTATAAAAAAGTACATCTGCAGCACAGGAAACAAAGATAAAACTCAAATTTTCCTTAATACAAATATATCATCTACAAAAAGCCTTTTGTAATTGCTGGATTCTTGTTACTTCTGCTCCAGATGCTATCTTAACCCAAATAAAAACAAAGGACTTTTATACCAAAGCACAAGTTTATTGTGTGCTTTTCAGATTACAAGATAGTCCTCACTCACAACTACACCTAATTCAAAATAAGAGCTCTTTTAACCACGCCAAAATACCTCCCCCTACCTGCTTAAATGTTCTTACAGCTCACCACTTTCAAAGCAGCTATCAACAACATAACAGACCCCAACCATTCACATTGCAATTTTTTCTACAAGCTCCCCAGTTTTTGCACCTTCTGACACCCTCAAAAATTTTGCAGCAACTCCAAATAAAACCACACCTTCCTTCTGCTCAAGTATCTGTGATGCAAAGGAAGCTGGTTGTTCAAGGATAAAATGTAGCTCCAACAGTGTCTGGACTTGCCTGGAATCAAATACTCCTTGGCCACTTTACAGTACGAGCACAAGTTTCTGAATGCCCCTGCCCATCACACCTGTACCGACCAGCTGACAACAGTACCCCATAAAACTTGTGTAACCGTGTTTTCTAGGACTTTAGAAAAACAAGAGTCCTCCAGCAACTGTTAGACTGGAGTGGGATTCAAAAGTGAAGAGAGATGCCTCACTGTTAATCTTTACAGAGCTTGGAGACTCCATCTATTTTCTCTTGTGTATTGGCAACATTTCTTCAACACAACTTTTTGTTCAGACTGAAAATCACCAGTTTTGTTCCACTGACTGGTAGCGGAGAGAGACCTGCCCAGTTTGTTCAGGGAGCACTCCTGTTGACGCCGTGCCTGAAGCTGCTGGGAACACTGCTTACACCATAAGGAGAGCAGCCAAGAAGCTCTAATGCTCCATCACCTCCTTCTCTGTCCCACACCAGCTTTACACTCTGCTGACTAAAGCTGTTGGAAGCAATATGCCCAAATAAATGGCCCACAAAGACAACTGCCTTGCTTCAGACCCTCCTAGCTCACTACAGGTCAGACATCAGAAACACAGTGCAATTTGCAAGCCCAGCTGCCTGTAAACTTCCATGTAATTTATGCCAATGCCGGGTAAATTTGTGCTCAGCACACCCTTCAGTTGTCCTCAGCAGAAGAGTTTGTTGATCTCTTTCCTTCTCAGACTCGCCCCCACACCTGCACTTCTCAGGAGGTATTCAGAAAAACAACTCTGGGAGTTTTGCAAGGTGAGTGAGGCAGGACCAGCCATTGGAGAGATGTGTCTATCAAAGAGACCACGTTAGGCAGGGATAACGAGATGCCTGAGAGCACTGAGTGAGGTAGAGCAATACTGAACCTGTACCAGCAGCCGTGGAGCACTGACTGTGTCTGTTGTGTGCACATCACCTCAGTGTGACACCGTGCCTCTTGCCAAGGTGACTGGTCATGTCCCAGCAGCCTGAAGAAAGAATTCCCTTCCCCCTCTCACCCCTTACTTTTAACACTGGAAGTGACAGTACAATGACCACCATGAAAAAACACAACTCTCCGCTAACCTGACCTAAACAGTCATTAAAATGGGAAGACCAAAGAAAGAATAGAACTCGTGAGCCAAACCACTAAAACCTGCTAAGAATTTAACCCGCGATAATTTAACTCCTCTCAGATTAAGGAAAGGCACCCCCAAAAAGCATTCTCACTTAAAAGCCAGACAGAGACACTGTACGTGATACAAAGAGAACAGTAAAACACATGAAGCATTAACATGTGAAAGAAACATGTTGCCATTATGTCAAATACTGCTTTTTATATTTTATTAACAAGCAAGCATCCCTGGAACCGGGTCTATATAAAAATACTTCATGAACCAATCAGAATACAAGGGAGTTATATAAATTTATTTTATGCAACACTGATTAGTTTTGAAAATTTCCATTTTTAATGTTTTAATTTCAACTTTTACTTTTTTAAAAAATCACTAAAAGGACACAACCCACAAAAATACAATCTGTATCTGCTCTATATTTACAGATAACTGGTCACTGTTAAGGCACAGATTTAAAACTAACATTTTATGTAGCAAGTCAAATATTTGTGCATAATGTAACACTAACAATACGATATGCTGTACTGTTATATTCCCTTTGTGGAATCAAAGTAAGTGAGAATTTTCTTTACTTCCAGTGTGGGGTTGTTTTTTTTTTTTTTTTTTTTTTTTTTGTTTTTTTTTTTGTTTTTTTTTTTAATGTGAAGCCCTACTGAAAAATAATGTTGTTCATGGGAAATTCTTCGCTTTGGTGTAGATGAAATAAGCACTGCTCAGCAAAAGACCACATCCACTTAATACTGTAAGAAAATCAGTTTCTGAGTATAGTACCGTCTGGAGGCATGGCACATATCTACAGAAGACAACATCTGAGTGCAAAGCTTTTGGATGCTTTTAAGTTCAGGCAAAACAAGCAAGAATGGGTTGCAGAAAATTCTGTACAAAGTGTTGCTGAATATTTAGTTCACTAAAAACATATATAAAATATTGATTCTAAATACAATTTGATCTGCAAGCGCAGGGCTTGCAAATGCAAACGTTTAAACAACAGCTCATCTGTAAGCATGTCAATAGTCCGTGTGAATGGAACTATCTGCATGCTTAGAAGTAAGCACAAGTGTAAATAAGCTTTAGAATGAGAAGCTGTGGCTTCCAAGAGGGTTTCCATGAAGTTGCTCTTGCCTGTGCAACACACACAAATCTCTCCTAGACACGTGGATATTGACTTTTGGCATTGAGCACAGGAACTTACTGTGAACAACTGTGAGTACCAGATACAGTTTTAGCCAGTCATATCTGCAGTACCATTTTAAAACCAGACAAAGCTGCTACTTGATCTACAGGGGAAGTCACCCAGTTATACACCATTAAGTAGATATGGCGGGAATGAGCACTGAACAGCAACTTTTAGTTAACCACAAGACTTTATATTATTGCTTGATCATCTATGCCCTCAAGTAATAGTCTCTTTAAATTCCCTTTGTGTAAGCAATTTTCTCCATGTATCATTTTGCATTCTCACCTTAAAAGAATTACCCATGGAAAGTGTCAAAACTCTCTCACCCATTTTTGCATAAACCCCAACTACTGTAAAAGCTATTCTAATGCCTTCTGTTAGAGCACTTGACAGTGGTTTATGTCCATCTCAAAAGGCTTGTAACACTGAACATAAATAATACATTACAGTAGAGGTAAGGTAATTCACAATATTTCTCATGGGAATGCTTTTCAATTAATGCTTGGAAACTACACATTGCATTGCAAAAAGAGGCACTTAATGGATTCCTTCATTACATTGAAACCCTTCATAAACCCATAACACAACATCTGTAAAGACAAAGGAATAACATTGCCAAATCTTTCGGACTTTCACAGTATAAGAAATCAAAATTTAGCTCTAGCCACTTGTAACATGGACTCCTTCTGTTGAACATAACTTGTTTCAGAAATAGTTCATCTCCAGAGTTTCAAACACTTCTGCAGCTGACAATCACAAATCCAGATCGAACAAAACAGATGCTATTACACCTATTTTATGTAGGTCACTTCATTGCTGCATGCATAGTCATGTAAGTTATATGTGTCATTTATTAAATGGCAACAGTGCTGTCTTGTCAAATTAGATTAGTTGTCTGTTTAATCAAACTGACAGCCCAGAGCTCTAGTTTGATGAATGCCTTTTGGTCTCTACCATAAATCTGCAGTAGATCAGTTTAATCTGTTACGTATTGTAGGTGTATAGAATCTAAAAATAAAAGTCTGATATAAATAAGTGTCCTTTAGTGGCAGGGTACTAAAAATAGCCCTTTGCTTTGAGACAACCATTAAAAACAGTTTTAGCATAAAGGCAGCAGTTAAATACGTTGACTGCAAAGGGTTAATATTGCAAGGTCCATTTTGGTCTTTCATTGCATTTGTTACAGTGAGTATGATTGCAGGCAGCATTAGACTGCTTCATAAGAGCATAATGAGACTGGTCCACTACCAAGTGACTTGATTTTGGAACAATCTCTTCAGATAACTACCTGGGAGACAGAGAGAGGAAAAAACAAAAATCTGCGTAAGAACCAGTTTCTAGTACCATTATAGTGAGATGTGACTTAATGCAGGAACACCTGAAAAAATTTGATTAGTGCCAATATAAAAAATGATATGGAAATGAGAGAGAAATAAATTTCCACAGGACAAGAAATCAGAACACGTAAAGTGCAGAAAGACCTCAATAATTATTTTAAGCAGTACCAGAAAAATCCATCTTGATAAAGCCAAATCTACGCTCTCTGGCATCCCAGCTCTTCATTCTTCCTTCATTCAACAAAGTACAAAATTCAGTGCATACATTATAGTTATAGGTAATAAAATACTAAACAAAGATCCCTATATTATTCTTATTGCAAATTCTGTCCAATCTACATGAGTAAAACGTAACCCACATTTGGTGTTTCAAAAGACAACTGACAAAACGTGTTCTCTCTGATTTTTTGGCACAGGATCGTGCAGACAAAACGCTTTGGTCCTTGACACCCAAACTCCCAAAGTGCAGAGGGTGGTGTGCAGTGAAGGCTGTCCACAGGATTGCCATGTCCATCTTTCCAGCTGATTTCTGAGCCCAGCCTCCTGCTACCAGCGCCCGCTGACGCTGGCAATGTCCGAGTGATACTGGCGCGGCAGTCTCCCACTGGCTCCACCTTCCAGGAACGAGGCACGGATGTTTGACGGGTCAAAGAGCTTTCTTCGGTTTTTGTTCAGTTCTGGAGGGGTCAAGCACACCCACAGAAATCTCCCATCAGAAATTCATTTCAATGTTTTGATCTAAACCAAATGCAAAACTACTGTTTAAACGAATAACGTGTTTTTAGACAGATGTGGTATGCACTGAAAGTATCTGTGAGGTACTCCTTCAATTAACAAACAGAGCATCCGGTTAGGACTCAGAGGCCCCTTGGGATGCAGGCATCTACATGGGACAATTCTTAGTTGGCACTGATACAGTGGTGAAGTAGATAAATTTACTGTTATAATACTCAAAGACTGCAATCTTCCTGGAGGCATAACCATGCAGTGTAGACCGAGACTGACAGAAAAGCTTGTAACCAACTTGATCATTTCTCAATGCACAATTCTTTACTTTAAATATAAAGCTGAAGCAGTATTTTAACAAGGACTTACAAAAAAAAAAACCCAAAAAACCAGATGCTCACCTCTCATTTAAATGTTCACCCTAATCTTGTATTAGTAACAAATCACATAAAATATTTTTCTTTTCCCTACCTTCCTGTTCCTGTAAACAAACTTGGCGCTAGATACACATCACTGAGAGACTACACAGATTTTCAAGACTGCTACTGAACTAAGTATATTTGCAAACCAAGACCAAAAAAACCCACAAACCCCCCAAAAGGAGGCACTTTTTCCCAGTAGGATGACTGCTCTGTTGATTAATAAAGGGGAGGACAGGAAACCAAAAGGTTGAAAATGCCATTTGTGGCTGGTATATAGTGCTGTTCAGACCCTGCAGTGCCTGTAATCCTAGAGATTCCTGGCCCCACAATTTTAGGGCATAAAACTTCACAATCTGGTATGAGATGAACTTTCTACCAATCCCCAGCTTTACAGGACTACTGGAAGTGAGCTGCTATTAGGTAATGGGAAAACTCTATAAAGCCTGGGTTTCAGCACCTCTGGTGAGGGGCAAGCTAATATTACTCTGTAGACTCTAGTCTTACTTTTCAGCAAGGCTTTTTCCCTTTGTTGGCTATAAACACACAATTTGAGGGAGAAGAATACAAACAGTGCTTAAAATCAATAAATGGTATTTTGTGTTTTTTACCTGAGATTGCAAGCAGCATTTTTCTTCTGGCACCAAAAGTGGTAATTCCCAACTCTTTCAAATCTTGATCAGTAAGAGTGAGGAACGTCTGCAGATCAATCTAGAGTAAAAAAGAAATAGGAAAACTATGCAAAACTATGCAAAAAGTCTTTCTACAAAAGTATTAAGTGATAAATGTGGTTCAGAACAGCCTCATTTTTTCTCTGTTCCATTTTATAGTTACTTTGCCAAACTATTCTTTTCATGTAAACAGCAATCATGGCTTTTCAATGGCTTCTTCACACAGTTGCTTTATTTGCTACATTTCTGACAGAAAAGGAGAAATTAAAAAGTAGTTAGTTCCGGAAAAACAGGAAATCAATTAGTCTTATTTATTTATGAGTCTTGAGATTTTGAGTATTTATCAGAATTGTAAGATGCATGATCCAGCTCTGAACGAAAAGCTCATGAAAATCCTGTCACAAAGTGAGTTCTAAGTGGCTTTTGGTGAAGCGACAGCACAACTACTGCTGGAAAACATCCTACCAACACAAAGGTGCCTCTGGAAGCAACACCAACCTCTTGCTGCTGGAACACGTCTGTGTATTTGCCCAGACCAAGCTTGCTGAAGAGCTCAGGCAGATCAGATCCCTTAAACAAACTGTTGAGGTTACAGCCATTGCTTCCTGTCAGCGAGGAAATGCAGTCCATGTAGTTACTGCTACTGAGATAGTGTTCAGCTGGAAGGGAACAAGTGCACTTTCAGACACATCACAGAAGGGCATGGTTTTCCACCAACATTACATTCAGCTAGATCATTAAATTTACAAAGCATTAAAAATCTTTATTTTGCAGGAAAAAAAAGCCTCCCAGTGGTCTAAGAGAACGAACAGCATAAAGGATTTCTTTTGTTAATTAAGTTCCAGTGTTTGTTTTCTATAGACCTACTTTTGTACAGCCAACTCATCAGTGTTTCTTTTATCCTTTATCCACACATTTTATTCTCTGAAAAGTTACAGCTGCCATAGAACATTTTCTTTCACTCCCAATGTATTTGTGTTTCTAATTCTCTTCTAACACACATGCAAATACATTTTTAATCTTTAATTACTTTAATTAACCTAGAACTTCTATTTTTGTCCAATTAGGTTGAAAACATCAACAGATTGATTTCAAATAAACTTGTCATCTCTTTAGTTCTTCAAGTAGTTAGAATGTGATGAACTAGTAGTTAGAACTAATAAACCAAGACTTTTAAACTATGGTTTTTAAAACCGAATACTTTCTTTAATTGGAGCTATCCTTTCTTACCATGTCCAAATTTCATAATCTGTGTATTTTGAATTTGGGATTTAGATTTATTAATTTTTAAAAGAAAAAGCAACAACAAAATGCATAAACAGCCACAGCTTTATTTCCCCATACAGCAGATAGGTAGTATGGGCTTTGTATTCTCTAGCTCCACTTTCCTCTCTTTCAGAAAGGCATCTATTAACTTATTCAAAAAATAAAGTTCCAGAGAGTTCAACTAAAGTAAAATTTGGACATTTAAACTTCAAACAATGTTTAAAAAGTAATTATGAAACATACAGCCTGCATGCACAGAAGCCAGCACATAAAATCATGCTAAGCCATGCCAAACACGTGGACAAGCTTCTTTTCATAGAATTGCCCGGGTTGGAAGGGACCTGAAAGATCATCTCGTTCCAACCCCCTGCCATGTGCTGGGACACATTCCACTATGCCTGCGTGCTTCAAGCCCCATGCAGCCTGGCCTTGGACACTTTCAGAGATCCAGAGGCAGCCTCAGCTACTCTGGGCACCCTGTGCCAGGGCCTCAGGGAAAATTTATTAATAATACCTGACCTAAACCTACTCTCTTTGTAGCCACTCCCCTGTTGTCCTGTCACTACACGTTCTCGTAAATTTTATCTCCATGAAGAGAATCATGCTTTAAAATCCAGTTTCAGTGCAGATTATGACTTCATCAGTGAGCAAATGGCCCAATAAAGCCCTGGCTGCCTTTGTATCAGCAACAGAGCAGAATGAGAGTAGTCTAGAAATAAGCCTTTTTTACACGTCTGGTTTCAGTACACCTTGAAAAACCCACTCTATGACAGCAAAGAGTTTTCAGCAAGGACGTCTGGCATTTAACAAATATCCTTTAAAGTTTTTCTTTCGGACCATTATTTGTATTATGTTACACAAGCTTACACTTCTCAATATGTGAGAAAAGTAATTACTTTACAAGGTGTAAGTAATTCGTATCAAAATATATAGTGGTATCCATATGATTATTTTATTTTAATCAGATACTAAGAGTTCATGAACCTGATTTGTTTTGTTTCCGTTTGGGGCTGCCAATTGAGGAGACAAAATCATGAGCAGTGGGTCCGAGCCCATTCCGATCTCTCCAGTTATCAGATTCACTGCCACTCCCCAGGTGCTCCCGACTGCTGGACCGGGACAGAGACATGGATGAACCCTGCAAATCACAGAAAGAGAATTTGGGCTGAAAACAGAGCTTTCATTGTGAGTCAGATGTTTTCTTTGAAGCAGCTGACTTAAAAAGCTGCTTTTAATGCTCGCAAACATTCTTTTGGCAGTTGAAAAATAGTCAAATAATTGCAAACCGGACACAAAAACAGCAGGTGTGCCTAAAACATATGCAGTTTACAGTTTTTAAGCAGGAGTTATTTAAAGATCATGATTCAAAATAAATTGCTCAGCATTTCCAAGTTTGTTTCCAAAACATTCCACAGTATCAAATTCCCACACAAATTCTAGACAAAGCAGTCTATTGACTACATCCTTTCACAGGGAAGAGAACATAACAGAACATTTATCTGAAGATAAGTGGATCAAGTACACGCTACTTGACAACAGTCTTGCTCACAATATTATAACAACAATACTGCAACGCCTTGTGAATTTGTAATTGTTTAGTCTGGGATCTTTTTAAATAGATTTTCATATACCTGTGAAATACTTATTATCAACTCCCCTCACTGTGGGTCAGAACACAGCAGTACAAGGCAGCTGTATTCCATGGGAACATATCCAAAAGAAATTGACCTTACAGACATCACATACTTAAATGAGCTAAAAACTGTGGAAATTCACAATTTAACTCTATAAACTTGTACCAAATTGTAGTAGAAAAGCATCACTTAGGAGGCAATCTTTTACACTATTTAGTACGACTGACACCCTTGAAGAAACACAGTGTTCTTGGCTAGAAGCACAGACCTATTTAGAGATTCTAGACATCAAGGCCTGAGGGCACAACCCCATCCCAACTCAACCAACACAGAAAAGTATGCAAAAAAAAAAAAATTGCAGATTTTGGCTGCAGCTTTTTCTTTCCCCTAGGTATTATTGCATTATGTACAGCCAAGCCTACTACAGGTAGTTGAATGGCTCAGAAAGTTGATAAGCCAAGGGGAGAACACCAAGGCCCATTTTTATCCTGGCTGAACATTTCTTTTGCATTAACAGACAGGTATATCCTAGAGAACTACAAAGTCCCCTTCTTCAAGAAACATACCATTTACATTTTATATAAGCAGGACAGAAGAAGGTGTCCCTATGGAAGCTGGGAAGGATTATGGCAAGGAAGCACACTAAAAAGTGATTTTAGCATGCCTTTGAGAAGAAAGGAACAAATTCCCTGCAAGATTCACATGCTGGAACTCAGAAGAGAATTGCTGAACTCTGCCTTCTGCCTGGGAAAATTTTGAGCTCAGTGAACAGCGCAAGTAGAGACAGCTGTTCCAGTTCTGTCCACAGAAGCCTTGTTCTGTTCTCCTCCACCATGCAGTGATACACATGATATAGTTCATCTGTCATATATACCCTGTTTTCATTAGGTTTCAAATTCCCTATTGCTTGTGTGCAACTACTGAGATGTTTGGTGCTGTAAGTTGTTTGAAGCTGCTTTAAACAAATATATTTTAAAGAAGCAGATGTCTATGCTCTATGACTTATCTAGAAACAGATATAACTTTGTGTGTTGGGCTGAATGTATTCCATATGCCTTAATATTTATGTAACAAATATTTTTCACCATTAAAAAAATATTTAGAACAGTTATCTGCAAGACTTTATTTCTACAGAAGTTAGACATTTCTCAAGAGAAACAACTGTATCATTGACTAGAAGCAAACTTCCGTTACAATATCCTTTTATGTACCTCATACGTAGTTGTCATGGAAGGCTTGTACGATACATGATTCGCTCTTCTTAGTTCCTTGATAGTTTCTGCAGGCATTGATTTAGAGAACCCCAAACCACTCCATGTATTTGTTGGAGTTCTCACTTCTGTTACAACTGGCTTCTTTAACATAGCTGAAAATACAGAGACCAATCAGTAAATCTCAGCCTTAGTAAAGGTACTGAGAGGATAGTACTGAACTGATGTTTGCTAACGGCCTGAGCCCAGCAAACCTTAAACATCTCCACTTGCTACACAGCTTGAATCCTCCCCTTCCTTAAAGCAACCTCCTCTGCCAGAAGACAGTTACACCCCACAGGGCTGCATGGAAGCCAAAAGAATCGTATCTGTTTCAAAGAGAGGAGCTTCTGTTTTTCTTTTGTTGAATGGGTAATTTGGTTTATTTTATAACAGGGTCAAAGAGATGGTTAAGCCCCTTATCAATTCTACAACTTCATTAATCCCTGAAATAAGACCATTTAGCTGATATGACAAACACCTTAAAGTTTATTTTGCATCCAAATAAAGTGAAGTGCTACAGCAATGAGCTCTCTGAAAACCATATTGATCATTTGCACATGGATGTACTTACACATTCCATCTGCAAGCTGCTTATACTGCATTTTATACTATGCTGGTAATAAGAAATTTTTGGAACATAGAGCTAATATAAAAAAATTTCACTACCACTTTCAGATTTTATTAAAAATTGGATTACCAAACCGAAACTTCAGGAAATTATTTCATCCACATGCTAACAAATTTTTCAGAAGTCACTGTTCATCCACATACCTTTGGTTGCTAGTAGTTTCTTCTGTTCGTAGTCAAATGCCTAAAAATTAAACAAGCAGAAGATAGTTTAAATGTCATTCTAACAAAATGTCACTCCAGTACTCATCTCTGTGAAAATAAAGGTTTTCAAAGTGGCCAGTGAATATATCTAGGAGAAACCTGAAATACCGCACAATAACTTCATGGTAGCCCAGTTAGAGCCATAGTTTCTTAAAGTGTTCACTCAAACAGAAATAAAGATTTTCCATATGAGTGAGGCTGCAGCAGTATTTACAAACTGCTTAGGAAGAATTTTTTCTTCGATTTTTAAAAATAAGATATCTTTCAAGCATTGTTTCTTTTCCTTAACTATCTGTTCTTGGCATTTAAAACATTCCTCAACAGTACAAAAAAGGTAATATATATTTGCAAATCTAGGCACCAGTTATTTTCAATAATCTTTCAGGTTTGGTTCCCCTCCATGCACTCATCTTGTGAAAGGAAAAGAACTTAAGTTTTGAGAGAGTTTGAAGAACTTCTGCTAGTATTCTACCTATGCCAGTGGAAGATGTGAAGTTTAAATATCCCTGATTAAACAAGCTACACTTTGCTGAATTACAAATTAGGAAATCTAAACACAAAACTACAAAAATGCTGTAGTAGCTTGAAGTATTGCATTCTCTGCTGCAAATAACTAGAGGAATAACTGAGGAAAAGGGCTGTAAAACACTAGCCTTCCTCCTGTTCTGCTACTCCATACAGTCTTGTTTTGCCCACACTTCAACAGATCTATTCTGAAAATAACCCTGTTACTGCTTCCTGACAGTCAAAAGGGTCTGTGCCCTCTTTGGGGAGATTTGCAGTAACAGGGCAATGGTTTATAGTAGTAGGCTGTAATTAACCAACCTGTCACTGCACATGAAAAGTTGTAACATGTATTTTGTAGCTGTAACTCTCTCCAAGTGACAATGTAAGATTTCTAACAGGCAAATGATGCTTGTGGAGGTGAATATAGCCACACAAACTTCTTTACTTAAATTTTTCTTAGTCAACAGAAGCACAAGAGCTTTTCTGTTTTCAAGACTTTTCATTGACAACCCACTCCTCAGTCAAAACAGGCTGTGAATGCTTTTACTGAACTGGTAATGACAACTCAGTCTCCAGTCCCCAGTCACCTCTGCATTCTGCATTCCGTGGTAACTTCACTCTGCAATTAGCAAGATTTACACCTACCCGGCTTCATTCAGGGAGAGACATACCTGCATATTTACGAAGGAGGGCTGCGGGGCCAGCCGTGCTCTCTCCGAGTTCTGCTGGGCGGCCGCCGCTCGCTCGGCCGCCCGCTCGCTGCCCGGAGCCTTCTTGTCGGCCACGGGGCTCTCCGGGGCGCCCAGCTCGGCCTCCGAGAGCAGCCTGTCCGCCGTGCTGCGGGGACACAGCGCCGTTAGCTCCGCTTGGCCCGGGCTGCCCCCGCACCGGCACGCAGCGTGCACTGCAGCCCTGCAGAGCTTCGCCCTCAGAAGCTTGGCAGCCAAGTACAAGACATGTCTGCACACAAAGATCTCAGCGTTTTTAGCAGTATTTCCAAACATTTCGGCTCTCCTGTACCTTTTGCTCTGTCAGTGAAGGAAGGCAAGCGTTCCTCCTTCCTGTATTACCAAATAAGAGGTATAGCCTATAGATTCAGTTTTGAGCTGCCCGGTATCTGGAATTATTATTGCGCGCAATCCTACGCAGTGTGATTTCCTGTTTGGCCTTGCTCAGGCCAGCAGCTCTAACAGGTTCATAGTTGTAAGATAAAAGGAATTGCATAACAGGGACTAAGAAAGTTGATGTAAGTCCTACTTGCTTTCACAGCTTCAATAACTCCAGTCCTAAATGTGTATATCACCCCTTGATGCAATTTTTTTCCCCCCTAAACTCAGCTACATTTTAGGCCTACTCTAGAACAGGATAAACTCTTACTTCAAAAAGTGATCATGTTTTGGAAGTTGTAAACTACTTCCCCCAAGGAAACTGTGAGTACTATGTCCTCAACAAAAAGAACAAATCACACAAACAATGAAATTTGGTTAGCAGGATTCCTTAGATCTTGAAACTGTGAAAGCAGAATTAATGAAATACGTATCGTAGCCTTAATAAACAGATGAAGCAAAAGAAAATATGTGTCTCAAAAGAGCGGTGATAAACAGTTCCCAAACAAACAGTGAGAACATGAGTACATTGGACAAAAACACTGCATTAAGAACAAAACCTGTGTTGCCAAGATGTATTATGACTCAAACAAGCCTTTCCCACTGCTGGGTCATTAAAGAGCCAACCCAACCAAAATCATCACTGAGACAAGTGTTTGAGAACATGCTGCTATACCCAGAACACAGCTTCCCTAAAAAGAAAACAGCCTCATGTACACACAAAAGGAAAAAGCTGACAGAAATTATTCTCTAAGCAATCAGTGAAGAAGGAAAGGGAAAAAGAGTATACTTTAGAAACAGGTCATGGAAGTTCTTCTGATAAGCATCTCCATTCTTTTGTGGAAGAGGAAAGGCATTTTTAAACTCAAATACAAATAGGATGAATGAAAAAGCATTGAAAGTCTGCAGTTACCAGACAAACATGGGGGTATATTAACACCTAATGTGATGGAAGATCAAGGCCAAATTAAATCAGTTCTTTGAGTATCTTATGACTGAATCACCCCTTCTGTGTACAAAAACATGTGAAGTAATTTTATGCAGTGGAAGTTCCACTAATGTGAGTTTATACACTCAGCTTACTGTAAGTGGGAGTTTTTGGTGCCTTGCAGCAATTCCACCGTTTGTCTCTTGGCACAGGCCTGCTTGGAAGAGCTCATCATCTGCTTCAGGTCACTGGTGTTCGCTGAGTGCGACGGACTCCGAGGCATGCCCACCTCTACAAAAGCATCATTGCAACCTACAAGGCCAAGAAAAGGAGAGTTAAACAACCACCATGCTGTGTTCTAGGGAGCTTTCTGAGGGAATGATAACTATGGGAGAAACCCTCCTTTTCCTCCTTACAGGACTGCATTCAGGGATAGCTACTAGGTCAAGGTTAAGCAACCAAGACGTACAAGTTCAAATGCACAAAAGAGGTGTCAGTGTTCACAAAAATAGTAGTCACACTAAGTATTTTCCTTCTTCAAATATTTAAGTAATATTAATTAATAACCAATGTGAAGACTGACAATTCAAAGCGACTAAGTATTCTGAAGAAATTTGATTTTATACCCAGTTTTAATAGACTTTTTGCCAGGTGCTCAGGTAACTTCTGCTGGAATAAGAGTTCCTTTACTTCATGATCAAATATCTTTAGAACACATTTTTAGAAGTACATATCACCTTAAATTGGCAATGTACCTTTTATTCAAATCAGCATTTCAAATGACCACAACCTTAAATAAGAGATAATCTCCTCGATCAGTACTGACAAGGGAAAAAAGGCCTTTAAACATATTTTCTCCAGTTGAAGTGGAGCTGGCTATCCCCCTTCAAAAAATGATGGGGACATTAAAGTACTTTAGCTTTTAAAAGGCAGCAAATGACTGAAATGCTGTCGCAAAACATGCAAAATTGTTTCCCAGTCATTTCCCACCAATTGTGTAGATCTAACCTAGTCATCTAGGTTAGAGCTACACAATTTTCTGCAGAAAACCCTCTCAATGACATTATTTGCTTTTGTTAAAAAGCAAAAATAAAACATCATTTAAACCAGCAGAGTTTAGTTAAGGTGCTGTAAAAAATATTAAAATCCTCATGGGTTTTAATATTTCCCTCTCCTCCTAGGGAATAAGTAAAATGATGCAAGTACACCTTTGTTGATTTGTTTCTATCAACAGTACAGCTCAGTTACTACAGGTTCTATTTACTTTCCTTGACAACGAATCTGGGGCATCCAGCAATATTTCCCTTAAACATGGCTGCAACACCAATTCAGAGAGAATATTGTTACATCTTTGTATCATGTACTGTACACAGACTGTACAAACACTACCAGACAAAGGAATGCAATGGCAAAAAATCTCACCTTCTTCACTATTTGCCTTGGCAGCGACTTGTTCTGAGGCACTGTGAGCACTTTTTTGCCTGACTCCATCACTGTGGTTTGTGCTCAACACGTTTTCTCCCAGTGATGTGGCAGACAGTGCAGCATACTTGATATTTGAGGCCTGAAAAGATTGTCACAAATCACTCAAGTGATTTTCATGCTTAAGGAAATATTGAAACAATTTCCTCTTTCTATCTGTGCAGGAGAATGAGAAACTCATTCCTGGTACAGCAGAACAATATGTTTGAATGTTCTATTTCTCAATCTTTAAGTCATATTTGAAAACACTTCTGTGTATTTTTAAAGTTAGAAGCTTTATAAATGTACTTATATAGCTAGTTTTATCTTTCAGCTTTTCTTAGTAGGTCTAGTACAAAGAAATCGGATTCTGCAGTACGGTATCACTCACCTTTACGTGACCATTTAAAGAAGGTGAACCTTTTTTACTTTCTGATTGCATGCCATTAACGTGGACTTCAACAGGAGTCAAGCCTGGTGGTGGAGATGGAGTGTTTTGACCATAATTAGGCACTCCAGACAGCAGAATACTAGTTAAGGTTGCTTGGGCAGTAGATGGTATCATTAGGTGTGGAATAGCAGAAAAACCTGTAACAAAACTTGGTTATGTTCTGATTAAGTATCTCATCTAACTTTCTCAGGCATCGTACTATTTTATCTAAACCATTATGTAGCTATGATACATTACTAAAAAGTTTCCATTAGAATTGCATGCCCAAACCATAATGCTTTATCTGGGTAGGTTAACTTTGTTTTCTACATAAAACAGATGAAAACACTGCCTGTGACAGCACGCCATATATTAAGTTATAACCTTAAATTTGCATATTTATTCATCTGTGCTAAGTGTAGGAATTAAGGTTCCAAAGAATTTATTAATCTCGACTTGTCAACTGCAATTCTAATGACTTGGCATTGCACAGTTCATTTAATTCACATTAAACTTCTACTGACCTGTGGTGTTTGTGTTAGCAAGAGACGTTGCCCACAACGTGGGACTGGGCGTGCCTGAACTTGGACTCTGCAAAGGGCTCACAGAGCTATTGAGGGCATTCAACAGAGAGTTTGGAGCAGTTGAGGTGTTGACTGACAGGGCTGTTGGACCTAAAAGGCCTGCAAAAAATTATGCAAGTGAATATTTAGTTTAGACTTACAGGAATACATTTTTCACAAAAGTACCAGTTGAAAAGAAACAAACAAACCCCCTGCTCATTTGCACCAGCCTGTATTTCACAAACCAGTTTTAACATTAAACCTGCTGTTCGTTTGGTGCACATTAAGAGCACATTAAGGATTTGTGTTCTTAAACTGGGCATCATACGGCCAAGAAGCATATATCCTTCTACTGGACCCTAACTCTTGTCATGATAGAGTCGGCACTGGCTGCTTCTCAGCCCTGGCATCCCTTTGTATCCCCACTGTTGCTTCTGATGGCGTTTGTTTCAAAGCAGCATCACAGAGACAGGAAAGCAACTGTGCTGCACCACCTCACTTTGATTTCACCCAGTAACCTTTCTCTCAGAAGCTCCTGTGAATCAACCACTACTTACACACCAACAACGATTAACTTACTTTTTGCACCTTCAATACAGGCTGCAAATCATCCCCCAAATGTGTTGATCGTTCCCAAATCATTCCCCCTAAGCAGCTCTTTGTGTAAAAGCATTCACAAAGCAGTTCAGCACTACACACTGAGAAGGTAAAAACCCCAAACCCCCAAAGCGCAGCACACAAGAACAGTCACAGAAGCTTTAAAAAGCACAATCAAATGGCACAAACACTTTCTCCTGTGTGAGCCCAGGGAAGCATGTGAGATGGAACTACACAGCACTCCTGCATGGCAGGTCACAAGGGACAATGCTGGTTACATGAGAACTCAGCGTTTCCAGGACCCGTGTCAGGATTTGTCACTAGATTCTTCTGGGACTACTTGCTTTTTCTATCTATACGTTTCTGATACAAAGGTATTTTCAGACTTGAATATAAAATAGTAATTTCAATCTGGACTACGAGCTGCTTCTATAAAATTAAGGAGTTTACTCAATTTTGTGCTAAATTTCCAGCTGGTGAGGTCTAAACTAGAAGCACATGGATCCCTCAGTTACAGTGAGATACTGACCTGAAATGTGGTGTTTGCTCTGTTACCTTTCCCAGTACTGTTGCCAGGCTTAAGTACCCACCCAAATTCAGGACAACCTGAGACCTCACACAGCCAAAGAAGCTGTAAAGCCCATGCCCCACCCACCTCACCTGTGTTTCCCTCCCTTTCAGCTGAGTGGTTCGCTCTCTTCCAGAGATTTTTCAACAGGGATGAGCCCCACACCTGATTACAAAAGCCTTGGAGAAGTTTTATAACTACAAGCCGTTGAGAGAGGCCAGAGGCTGTTGCAATTCTCCAATGCTTTATAACACGATTCCTTACACAAAACACACATCTGGTCCTTTTTTCTAGTACAAATGAACTCGGTTTAAACCAAAACTGTATTAAAGAAAACATAAATACAATGAATGCATACCAAGCCCAGTGAGTCCTAGCCCTGCTGAGGACAAAATATCCAAACCAGGACAAGACAGACCAACGGGGCATGAGACAGTAGAAGGATTTGATGCTATGGTCACTCCGCTACTTTCAAGTCCCAAGAGACATTTCCGTGCCTCGTACATATTTAAGGCATTTCGTTCAACACTTTTTACAATCACAGACTGCAGGGAAAGAAAACAACAAAAAAAGGAAAACCAGTGAGTAACGTTTCTCCGTAACCCAGATCCACAACACAGATAATTCTTCTTCATACCCCTGGCACAGCTACCACAACCACAGTAATGTGAGACAGCATGAGCTAACATCCATTAACAACTATTTAAATTCAGGGGTATGAAGTTCAGAAGAGTAAGGCCAGGGATTTCATAAGAATTTGCAATGAGAATAAGGGAAGACCTCTCTAAGTAAATTAATTACTACAGTACCTTGGTGCTGCTTGGTACACCAAATGTTAAGCACCTCAAGATCAAGATAATTGAATGAATAATTAACATCCTATCTTCTCTTTTACCTGAGCTTTATACCTTGAAGTGGACAAACCCCCAGTTGTTCATATTAAATTTACCTATTAAATTCACAGCTGTCCGAGAATAAGATAATAAGTTTCTGAAAAATTAAATTACAAAACCCCATTACTTCTTGTACATCTTCTATAGGACATTTCTTTGTATTGATTGATTTTACGTATCCTTACACAGGGAAGCATACATACTGACACGATAGAATGACCATGTAAAATTTTAAAAACTTGCCTGCTTTAGCATTTTATATAACACAGGTAACTGGAAGAGTTCCCTATCACACTGGCCTAAATATTTTACAATAAAGACCTCCCACTGCCTTTTTCAATGTATTCGCTACAAAAGCTAGTTTCTTTATTTTTAAGCATTTAATGAGAGTCAAATCACCCTAAAGTAGAGCTGCTGGATCATTTAAACTGATATTTCAAGCAGAAAATACATATGGCTTTCACAAGTTTATGATCTGTTAAACTGGGGAGGAAGGGCGCACATCAACTCATCAGCTCCAACACTTTGTCATGACAGCCTAAAAGGAAAATATGAGCTTTGCACAAACCTTGCTTGGTTGTTTTGGCTTAGGCTTAATGCTTATGAAGACATCTAACTGCTCCATTAGCTGTGTTATAAACTGTGGTTCTACTTCAATTTCTTCCTTCATATCAAACATGAGCACGAGGGGAAGGCAACCCTGAAAAGAAAGGCATTAAAAATATCTACCACTTGTAACTGACCATTTCCCCATAAAAACAGTAGCAGCAAACTGAACTGAAGGCTTTGTAACATTCACACATCACGATCTAAGGAAATTTCTGTAAGTTCAGAAAAAATAACAAGGCTGAAATTTTAGGGGAAGCCATTTCCTCGTACGCAAGAATGCAGGTTCTCTTCCTGTCCTGGGACCCTAGACAAAGAGTTTGGTAACACAAGGGTGAAATGATCAACTGGATATATGACATTTCAATCCGCACAGTCTTGCCAGGAAATGATGGCAGGACACCCATACTACGAGTCTCTCATTAAACTGTTTGAAATGAGGAAACACTTGTAAAAAATCTCAAATTCACCATTGCTGAGTCTTAACTTACACCGTTCTCTTCCCCATTCCAGACTAGCTATGTAAATATGGATAACACCTGTAACACACTTGAAATGCTAAAGCTTTAGAGTAAAAACCCCCAAAACTGAATGGTTCAGTCCTCATACATTTTGTCCCTCCATATTCACATGTATAAAAAATGTGTACATACATTAGTACTAAAATAATGACCAGAGGCTCCTGTGAAGTTTAACGACCAATATACCAAAAATCTCTGCAAATAATGACATTCACCAGCAGAGCTATTTTTAGAGAAGGCCTTACAGAACCGTGGCTGTGGTGCTACAAAGAATGTAAGACATCAAAATAAGTAATTATTTCCTTTGGTTTCCCAATTTCATTGAAAACTTGCCTACATGAGAACTAAGGAATTCCTGACATTTTCCCTCAAAATAAACTTATTTACCTGACAAGCACAGAAAAGGCAGGTTGGCAAAATAAAACACAACCTGTCACCCAGCACCCACAGAGTATTTCAGAAATCCGCCTCTACTCAGAGGCATCTTGTTATTGTAAATTTAAATGACATTGCATTTATATTACCAAGGTTATTTTTCAAGTCACATTACCAGAGATTACAAATATTTTCAATAACTACAAACACTAACAAAGCCCTGACAAAAATTGAATCAGCTGTTTGCAGTGTGAGTAGCAACCCTTCCTCTCTAAGGCTAATTTACATGTGGCTTGTAAATACATGCAGAGCAAGCATATTTTCTATGATCTGGCAATTTTTTCACGCAAGCTTCACTGAAAGCATTTACCATGAGATATTGCCTGGCAAGACAGACAGACTCAATTGTGCCCTGGAGGTAGACAGTGGATTTCTTCTGTGGGTTACTAGGGTCAGGGAAGTGGATCTGAGCACCAGTCCTCTGCATGATATGTTTGATGTTGCTGCCATTTCGACCCATCATAAAGAGATGATGCTGCGCTGCGATGTCGAGCTGTGTGCTCACAGGGATTGCAGAGGCCAGGCTCCCAGCCAGGTGTTCCAAGAGCATGGCTGTTCCTTCCTGGAGGGAAATGGGGGAAACCAGTGAAACAGTGCACCCAGGCACACAAGAGGAGATCACAGACTGCTTCCTTTCTTGCCAGGCACTCCACAGGCAAGATAAGAAAACACTGTTGGGTTCAAAAGCACGATTGATTCGTTAAAGGTAACAAATGTACTAAACTCTGCCCACTACTCCCATGTTATGACCAAACGCAGCATTTAATTGCCACTCTAACAGGCAGAAAGACAGTGCCACATGGTTTGGTCCCAACAGACATTTTGTGACCGCAAAAGCAGTCAGAAAGCCAACAAGAGATTTATCTGGGTAGATACACTTGCAAAACTTGCCCCTCGGTGTTGGGCTCAGATGTTCTTACTGGCTTGAGATAAACCCATCTGGGACAGTATCAATCTCTCCTGCTGCCAGTTCCTAACAGGAACACTTCTTAACTTTATTAAGATGAACAGGCTCCTGCCAGTTCCTTGCCTTGGCTGTCAAATTCACATCTCCAATCTGGATTCACAAGACGAGTTTTATTGAACTGATTGGGCAACTTTCAAGGGTATATATTTGTGTGCATGTTAAGAAGAGCTCAGCATGAACAATTGGAGATGGGAGGTGTATTTTGGGGTTTTTGTTTGCATTGTTTTTGAATTAAAAGATGGGTAAGACCAGCATGTATTGCAGAACTGCCAAAAACCTGAACAAGTGTGCAGGAGTTGAGCACGGGACTAAAATCTTACCACCAACGATGCTAAGTCCTAAACTCAAAACTATTTTCTGTGCATTTTTACACTTCACCTGTGTAAGTATAGGAAAAAATTCAAACCCTCAGGGTTTGCAAATAATTATACAATAATGCGCTGAGGAGGCAATATATTCCATCTGAGACATATAAAGTACAAATATATGACATTCAGAAATCATCTTAAGAGCAGAGCTTACCTTCACAGCACTAGTGTTGTTTTGTGACCCTCTGACAATGACTGTAGCACCATACATTCGAGAGCGTTGTTTGAAGGAAACTGAAATGTTATATGTCTGACACACGTGCTGAATGGTCGGAGAATTAGGATCTGGGATGGGTTGGAGAATTCCAGCAATAGGCAATTCAAACATGAGTACCAATGGAAGCAGTTCCTACAACAATAATGAAGAGGAGATATTGAGAACCAGATCTGTACCCAAACTACAGCAATTTTATTCCTCAGTCATAAAATGTACTGATCAGTGATGATTTAACTGACAAAACACATCCTCTGCCCAGAGTTCACAGATAAAAATATTTTGTCACTTGGAAAAAGGCACTTCTTTTTCTAGCGATATTAGAGTGGGGGGCTTTTGCAGAGTTTTTTTTGAATCTTGCCTGGTTGATTTTTTTTTCCTTCCAAAATAGCGGGAGGATTTGGAATAAGGTTGTGTGACACGTCTGGATAAAAACTTGCAGTAAGCTTTTGGTAATTTATTTGATTCTTCATTATCCACGCCAAAATACACATAAGAGTTGAAATTAAAAGGAAAAGATAGAAAATAGCTACAAGTGAAGAATGGCACTGAATTATTTACAGAAATTACACATGAAAATGGTTAAAATGCGAGAAGCAGAAATTGCCTTTCCCAAGTCATAGATTCACATAGGATGCCTGAGCTTCCACAGGCCATCTGTGGTGGGTAAGTTAAGATGTAATTTTTATACAGTATGGAATTAATTTACATCTTGCTGAGAGTGTAGACTTCGTGTTCAAGACCCACTTTGGGCCAGTTAAAAATTCAGCCAGAATGTGAATCACTGTTATAATACCCTCGGCATATTTCTCATATCGATACTCACATTTGTTCCCACATTTCTGCTGTCACCAGACAGAGGCACACAACCCCAGACTTCTCAAAACTATGCGTTTTTTCCCTGACAGGTGTTTTGAAGGGGACACTACACTGAGCTAGAGCATTACCCGAATTCTGACTCTTGCGGACTCCACTCCAGCTGGCTGTCCTGCAATAGACACCTGCAACAGCAAGAATATGAAAAACATTGGATCATATTTTCAAGCGACGCAAGGAAAAGTTACCTAGATAGCTGTGCTCTCCTTAAAAAAAAATCTAAGGAAAAATTTCACACCTGCTGACGTCCTAATTGTTCTCTAAGCACTAGCTGAGAACTACAGCCAATATTAAAAAAAATGTTACAGCATCTTAGGTTCTATATATTTAAGCAACTAAAATAAAAGGACACCTCAAAAAATACAGTGGTGTAGGTCAAATAATGGAATTACTAACGTATACATCTGCTCAGTGCTAATATTCAGACCATAGTAGATTTTCTTGAATGCTTTGAAATTACTGCATTTTGCTCAGCAGCCATTAGGATGCACAAGTGGGAATTCTAAGTGCAAGGATGAGAGACTTGAAAGTAAGCGTTCCACCAATATTAGCACTAGAAAAGATGTACAATTCAGGCTCGATGAGTTATTCTAATGAAGTTGAACCCTTACAATAGGACATTCATTTCTGCTGCTTATTTGCTAAGTTTAGTTTTCAACTGAGTTACACCATAAGCAAAAAGCACCAAAAAAATCAATCAATATGCTGAATAAGTCATTGTGTTGAAGACAAAAAAAAAATTACAAAAGCAGATTTTTTTTCATACCACTTCTCTACCATTCACACTAAGTTGCTGACTTCTGTATGCACAAAGTAATTTTAGCTTAAAAAATTAAAATGATTCATGAGCCATCACTAATCGTTTCCATCTGTTTTTAAAGATTTGCTCACTTAGGAAACCCTGTGCTTTCCACACAGTGTAAACACCAAAAATCTATTTCCCTGAACACGAAAACACCATCCCCAAAAAACCCATATTGATGAGAGAAGTTTAGAAATGTTTTCTACTCTCTCATTACAACACAAATGAGGTCAGTATTAAACAACACTTACTTGGTTGCTTTTCTCTGCTTGATTGTTCCTATTTGAATCTGGAAAATGGATATGGCATCCTGTTTCCTCCATCACTTTTTTAATATTATTGCCACCTTTACCTATCACATGAGAATGTTCAGTATGTGAAACATCCATCTTCAAGGTTACCCGATTGCTCTGGAAATCAAGCACCCACAGTTAGACTTGGCCACAGCAGAACCCAAATGTTTAAGTTCTTAAGAGTAACGTAACTTCAAGAATGACATCAAAGTTGTAATTCCAAAGTATTTTTGCTATTACTTAACTTTTACTCAAGGATGATGTTTTTAATAGGAATCACTTAGATGTTAATTTGGTCTTGTTTTCCTTCTAGTGAGGAAATAACATGGAGATAAATACCCCAAAAAATGCATCTTCAAAAAACGACAAAATGCTTTTAAAATACCCTTGAACTTTCATCAACTGTGACTTAAGCATCCTTTTGCAATTTATTCTAATTTCTTTTAATTTTGTGTTCTCTCAATTGAAGTCACGCACCCCTGTTTGATCTGAAAGAATCACATTATGAAGACTTTGCAAATCAAAGCCGTGGGACCAAGTAACAGTGTTTTTTCTCCCTTAAACAATATTTTGGTGGTACGTGAATTTTTAAAATGCACAGTCTACAGCTATTCTTAAAAGCTCTGGTGTTAACAGCTCATAATAATGTTGTTAATATTTGTTCAAACAGTGGTGCTTATCACTCAAGTGTTCCTTTTGGCAATCTGCTCAGAGAACCAGGAAGGTGACACACAACAACACAGGAGTCACACACACTGCCCCAAAAGAAGTGCTGCTGAATGAAAAGAACATCTGACGAGCAGAAGAGACTCCCGGCCAAAATCTACATGTTTTAGAAATTCTGGTCCTGATGCTTCAGCGTGTAAGAATAGAAAAAGAGTTAAAACATAAAACAACATAAACACTTCTAAAATCATATTTCAAACAGAAATAAAATGTTAGGTTCTCTGAAGTGGTCGCATAATCTATTGCTTGCAGTGAAGCTGCATTTCAGATTTTGAAGTAAAACCCCAATTCGATGAGCAAATCAGTTATGCATTTAGCCACATGGCTGGAAATACTATTTCTATATAATTCAGATCTGGAAAAGCTGTTTCAAGCAAGTATTTTTCTTGCAAAATGTTTAAATATGTGGGTATACACCAATATCAACATCTGCAAGGCATTTATTGGAGACTTTGCTTCAGAGCGTCCATAAATACCTTCCCTTGAAACGTGCCCATTAAAGAGATCAATGTCACCACAAAATTAGGGGCTAAGGTGTCATTCTAAGAAAGTTTTCTTACTTTTGTGTCCAACACAGACATGATTTTCTCTTTTGCTTCTTTAACGTTTTCTTTTTTTCCAGAAACTTTAATATGGGGATCTATAAAAGAAATAAACTTGTAAGAAAAACACAGTAAAATATCTATAAAAAAAAATTTCCTCCCCGCTCAAATAAATTTGAGCCCATTATTTATAATCCACCGATAAACTGTACCACCAGCCTTTGGGATTCAGCTGAAGACCAAAATGTCTTATTCCATCCCTTCAGCCCCACAATTAGGATTACCAGATGAATTTATTAAACATGAGAACCGACTTAAAATAAATAGAAATCAAATTCCAAATGTATATCACAGTATCATAAACACTGCCTGCAATGCAATGACACAGCTAAGCCACCATGTCTTCTCAAACCAAAAGTAACAGCAGACAACCCAAAGCTTTTTGGCAGCCCACCAAACTCAAACCCTCCCTCATCATCACTGTTACATTTATTTAGTCTCTACAAATTATCCTTTGCAGTTTTAACCTGGCACTAAAGGCGTCTCTACAAAGTTTTCTGATTGCAGTTATCAAATGAAATTTAAATGAGACTTTATTAAAACAAATTGCTGAAGTACATAAATTAGCAGGAACACCAGCTGATGGTGGGGTTTGCCCAGTGAGATCTAAGATATTGATTCTATAGCTCACTTGGTTTGCATGATAATTTTCGGACCACTGCCCGAATAGAACACAAGGTGTTGGCCTGACTAGCAAGCGCAGTTCTGCATCCCATAATATACACCTGGGTCAGAGAGTACAGACCCAACTTTGGAACTAAATGAAGTATCAATTACTCCGAGTGCGAAAATTCCACATCCGCCAGTTTAGCAGCACCATCTGGTGTCCAGGAGCACAAAGTGCCACAGTGGAAAATTACCCTCAAAACATTAAAAGGAGGTTCAGTTACAACAAACAGAGAAATGCCCAACTGCCCACCCACATTCCTAATTGTTAGAGACAAGGGTATGACACTGCAGGTGATGCCTCTTTCCCCTGCTCTCGACTCCTCCGCCCTTTTGCAGTGCCTTTTTCTCCTGTGATACAAGGGATTGCTCTTAAAAAAGAAATTCTCATCCCTCGTTTGACTCTTGAATTAATTTAATTCATTATGCTTGACAAATACATACATCTCAGGGAATATAAAAATAAATATATTCTCAACGGCAGGAGAAAACAGCTGTAACACAACAGATCTGCCTTTCCCATCATCTCAGTGATTGAAATCACTTCCCTACTAAAGAAATGTGAAATAATACAACTTGAGGCTGTAAACCTGTTCTATACAACTGAAAATTGAAACTCTTCAAGTCATGCCTGGATACTCTTTTCATTCCAACAGTAAAAATAAGCCTCTGGTCTTCACCACTGAGAAGTTCTGAGCACATTCAGCTGGGGATACAGAAACTCTGAAGGAACACAGGATTCACTGCCAAGTTTCATGGAAGTCAAGAAAAATGCTGCATTTTGAGATCTGAGAAACAGATACATTTTATTTTTTAAGATGGAAAAACCATAGTCACAAAAACATGGTACGCACACAACCTACAGAAACTTCAAAAAACTGCTGCTTCAGCCTTTCACAATGGAGCAAAGTCAAACAAAACCCCAACAAAATAGTCTTAAGGGCAAATTTTCTTTTCTTTTTTAAGTTGACAGGAAGCCATGTGGTTCTAATGCATTTAAGCTGTGAATGATATTTGAAGTGGATGTTGCAGTCAGAAATTCCCAGAAGCAGATTCTAGCACACTGTGTGTGCTCCAAGTGCTCTTTAGATGCAACCAGGAAAAACACAAGCCCAGACCATCAGCACCACTGTGGAGTTGATTTTCACATATTTGCAAACATTATATTTAAATACATATTTGATTGTATGTAGGAAAATGACCTGAAATCAAGCCTGGCATCCTATTAGTACCAAAGGAGATTGCTACCATCCCATAATATTTGCTTACTCATGAGTGAAAATACAGTCTACAATACCTATTTTTTCCATTTCTCATCTCAGTTGGACACCTCTTTTCCTTTGATACTGACAGCTTGGGCCAAACATCCTGTATTTCTACACTTGTTTGTTTTTTTAAGATGAGAAAAGCTCAATCGCTCAGTTTGAGAACAAAACCAAAGAAAAACCCACAAAGCAAAAAAGAAACCACTGAGGCCAGTGACAATTCTAAAATATGCTACCAAATCTTTCAAAAGTGGTCGTAAGTACCCTCTCCTTACTTGACTTCTTGTCAAGGACGCAGTGGTTGGAAATGGATATAAAGCAGACCAGTTTAAGTCAAAGAAATTTGTTCTTTGAAGGTAGTTCACTCCTTCCTTCAGCGAAACACTATTTAAATAAAACATCCTCATCAAATTTTGCCTGAAAAGAGTTACTCGTAACTAAAAGATTTTGAAGTGTTTGAATTGGTCTGGCGTGAGCTGAAATCACATTGAACTATGTATGATCTGCAGGAAAACTCACAGGTACCCAAATAACAACCGACAAACAGATCATTTTAGGAATCAATTAAAAATTTAGAGAGACAATTAGATAATAATAACCTGATTTTCTGTGTATTACAGAAACAAAATTTCTTAAAATAGCTGTGGAATCAAATAGCTTGCTTGCTTTGCAGATGATTCCCTGGATTAACGGTTACATTTAATTTAGAAAACAAATCGTACCTTATCTTAGGCACTAAGACAAAAATCTTGGTTAGATAAAGCTCTACATTTAATATTCGAAATACCTACAGGTGCAATGGCAGCAATGCCCTGTCAAAGCCCCCAGAAATATCCATGGCACTCTCCTAAGAGTGAAGAGGATTTTCAGGCACAGAGTTGTAACAAGTGTGACGGGTGTCTGGTCCTGGCAGTCAGATAAGCACAAACCAGCATCGCAGTCGTTATTTCCACTGATCCACGTGGCCACAGCACCCGCACACAGCCCTGGCTGGCAGGAAACCATCACCCCAGCCAACCCGCTCCCCTGGCTGGGGCCACAGCAATGCCGCTTTTGTTCAGGGGGTGCTACGGCATTCCTCGTCCCTAACGAACACAGGGTTTGATACCTGTTTTTACTGGGGGATGGGGGGAGGCAGGGAATCACCTTTTTTTTTTTTTTAAGGTCCTCAGTATATCAGAGTACATTCCATATGAAACCGGAGAGAGCAAAGAGCAGGTGCCTACCATAAATAAAGACGTGAGACACCAAATCTTGGCAAACTATTTGCAAACAAAGAACACAGGCTTCAGAAGAGGTCTGTGTGCGGTCTGTGTGCTAGAAGCGTATCAGGCCTCAACACTATAAAATAAAGTGTAGCATCAGACCCCGGAGAAAGTTTTAGCTCATAAGAAACAACATGATTAGTGTCCTGCAAACTATTAAAAATGCCATTCTATAGTAATCCATCTTGTCCATCAATACTGAAGGGCAGTAGATTTTTCTTTAGGAATGGAAAAGAAAAAATTAATTTTACCAGGCCTTCTTCCACACCTCTGAAGAATGGAGGAATATTTACATAGAATAAAAAGCTGAAGTTACACAACAGACACTGCTGGAAATTTTTCTCAACAGCCTTCATTATGCCAGACTCCTGCCTTCAAGTGGTCTTTTATTGCTCCTATCCTCAAATTCCTCACTCCACACTTTGGCAGAGTTTCACCTCCCCACTCTTTGTCCACAGCTATACCAGCAAGCCTCCAGCTTTTATTGCTACTATTGTGTGCGACACTTCAGTAAACAAAACAAAATTCCTCCAAGCAAAAGTATGTTTGTGCCAGTGCAAATGCATCTACACCAACTTCTGCCAGGCAAGAAATACTTCAAATAATGAAGCCATTTAACTGTGTAGGCCTCTCCTGAAATTCAAGTGTTACATTTAACATCTGGGGCAGCTCTTCAGATCACAGCTATGCATCCAGCTTGTTTACAGGATGAACAGCCTGAAGTAACACAAATACCAAAATACCACTACTCTAAAAATAGCCAGACAACTGGGCAACACCAGGGCAGATGACAGTCATTCTCAACGAGTGGCTGATTAAGATCTGAATAGCCCGAGAATATTACAGACCTTGAGACACTCAAATGAAAAGACAAAAGAGACCCAGCATTTCTAAGGGACAAGTTTTGAGAGTCTCTGTCCCAAAAGTACCAACAAAAACACACTAAGCTATGGGAGAAGTTAAAAAAAAACACCAAACCCACAACTAATTAACACGTAGAAGTTGGTAGGTTCTCATCTGAAAGGGCAAATACACCGATCACCCTACAACCAGATGAAAAATTATAGACCTATAAGAAAGTGAAATAAGCCAAAAGGTCAGGTAAGGCTTTTTATTAATATGGAGAAAAGGATAATGAAATTGAAACAACTTATTAATGCTCATAAATAAATTAGGAAATACTGTGTGCACAGTTCTAGGAGTGGATATTCCCTCACCAAAGTAGATGACTGGTCATAGCCAAGAGAGACTTGAAATAGGCTCAAACTATTGCCATGGAAAAGCAACATTAGGGCTAAAAGCATGGAGCAAAAGCTCGGGAGTAAGGGCACATGCAAAGGAGCTCAATTGAATAATAAAGCGAATTCATCACTTGGGCACTTGCTGTTGGCTCACCAGTTTAAAAGAATTCTTATCCTCTCTCCAATACAACTCAGGGCAATCTCTTCTCCTCCCAGTGTCTACACCACAGAAGGAAAAAAACTACTCGTGTATTAAGGCAGAAAGCAATGAGCCATTTCCTACTGCAGACTCCTGAGTATTCTCAGAGGTAGCACTCAAAAACAACATGCATTTTTTTTTGTTTGGGGCTTGTCTTTTTTCTTGTTTTTTAGCTGAAATTAGACTGCGGCATCGTTTTCTCTGAACGAGATTTCACCCAGCTAACTTGGGCATGATCAAAAGCCTACCCAGAACATCGTAAAACTCCACATGGGCTGCAAGCAATTAATAGTGTCTTCAAAGGAGACATACCCTGAGGCTCTGGGCATTCTGGGGGATCTGTTTGTTGTGGACAAACAACTGATTATGAAATGTCCCTGGGAGGACATAGAGCCACTGCCTATATGTGTGAACACATTTGAAACACTCTTCATCTTCCCAGAACTTTTTCACTCTTAGTTTTCCCCATTACTGGCACCTAACTCCAAACCATCTCTAGATGTATTTCTGTTCAACCCAGGACACGAGAAGGAAGGTGAGAGGAAGCAAACACTTGTCGCACTCCTCCTGCACACTGTTCCCTCCAGGGAAGACAGTTTTCTTGCAGCCCTTCACTCTTGGTTGGTGGCATGCTGCCACAGGAGGAGCATTAACTCCCAGAGCAGAGCTTTCCAAGCCTGCCCTGTAACAACCGCCTGATGTGCAGCCAGCAATCCTCTCCTCACTGCTCTCCATCATTTATAGTAATACACTTCTATACACATACACAGGCAGAGAGATATTCACAGAGACTGAGTAACACACTGACCTCTCACACACACAGACCTGAAGAAATGCAGTGCAGCACCTGGTAGAGCAGAGAAAAGAATCTTGTTCCTCAAAGATTTCAGTGCAGCTCAAAAGAAAACGTGAATATCCGCAAAAGGCTACTTAAAATTGCTCTTAGAGTGAAATATCTGTTTGATGTAGCCTCACAAATGAAAAGAAATGAGATGCACTTGTACATGAATCACAGCTGAATCCCACATTTGGATCTCTTAGCAGCTTTGAAACATCCCAGCAGAACACTGAAAATTCATGTTCAGAATTAAGTGAGAATTAGCCAGAAACATCAGATAAGCTTTAAAAAATAGATTACCTGTACAAGATTACGTTTGGAGAAATAAACTATTGATGACTGGATTTCGCACCACTGACAGAGGAAATGAAGTTGAAAAGACTTCTCTTAAAGCATAAGCAAAGAGGGAAGACAAGGAAGAGGTAACAGATCACATGGCAATTTAAACAGAAAAGTGACCAGATTTCAAGGGAGAAGGGGAAGGCCAAGGTGGAGAAGAAAACCTGAAAAGAAGAAATGAGAATTAATTAATTGTAATCACCAAGACACTCCAATTCAGTTACACAACTTCAGTTACCACCATGATTAGCTTAAATTCCTTATTTAACTTCTAAAAAGAGCCATTCGGCAAATACAGTCAGCCACAAAAAGGCACACACCATGCCGCCCTTCTGCTGCCTCTTGGGCAGTTGCTCTTCAGCCTTTAGCCCAAGTAGCCACCCAAAGCAAGGCAGTCTCTCAGCAGGACACTAAGTCTGTTATGGCTTATTTTTTCCAGCACGGACCCAACAAATTCACAGTTCATTACTTAAATGTCTGCTGCCATTCTATCTCAAAGTATAAACATGGAATCACAATGCCTGGGAAAGAAAATAGATAGAGAGAAGAAAAAGGCTATAGTATTGTAAGATTAGCTTAAAGGAGAACCTAGAAAACAGCCATGATATTCCTATCAGAAATAACATTACTCTATCCTCACTGCAAACAGACTCATACTCAGGGTTGCAATTCTTAATGCATAAACCATGAGATAATTTTAGTTTCTCACACACACAGGCTCAAAAAAAGTCCTTGTGACTGTGTTTTTCTAAATAAAAAACATCATCTGACTCGTGAGCTTAAATTCACGCCTCAGGCTCAGCCTTCTTTGCAGAGCTCCCACATCCAATCCCTGGCTACCGCTGCACCTTTTAATGTCTGATTGCTGGGACTGACTGCACCCCACTGTGTGAGCTGGTCTGGACACAGCCACTGGAAGGATGAATTCAGTGGCCGGACCAGGAGGGTGCAGTTAGCCTGGAGCAAGGATTAATGCACTACATAGGCCTGGGTGAACAGGACAAACAGACCTGTCCTCTTGGGAATCAGGGTAGAATGAAATGTTATCGGAAAGATAAAAACAGCTGCCTCCCAACAGAGTACCAGACATCAGGTGACTAAAGCCAAAGAGAGCTCATAGAATATTTTTGATCACCATTACAAATACTTTACCTTCCCAGCTTTGGTACCACAGTCTGTGAAATTAATTTTCCCAGAAAAGTTTTCCTTTCCTAGATTATTATATTTTTAGAGGTTATTTCTACCGTATTCCTGATGAACACAGTAGACAGGTGTCATTTTTTGTTTGCTTGCTGTTTTTTCTAAACAAGGAGAAAAATGGCAAGTCTGACAAAGAAACATCTAATAGCTCTTCTCGAGAGCTATTCAAGTAGCAACAGCTACATGAATTAAATGAAAACGACGACAACCCAGTAAAACTCCAGTCTAAGAGTCCACAGGGATACTGATTCAAGGGCTTGGTGGGTTCTTACACAGAAGAACTCCAGTACAAGCAGATCCCGTTCACTGCCTGGATTTTGTTCCCATGCACCAGACACTAATTACAGTGCTTATAACAGATAGACACTAAATAAGAAAACGTTCATGAACTCTTTTTTGAAGCTGTAAGAAGTCATTTTCTTTGACAGAGTTAGATCATTAACACACGCCCATCTCTGCATCTTGGGGAAGAAATTTAAAAGATTCATACATACTTTAAAGTTATGATAATATTAAGCGTATGAAATTTGACTCAAAAATTGCTATAGTATCAAAAAGTTTCTGCCATTGACTGAACTATTCTATTCATATAATAGAATTAATGACTATTTCTTTTATTATTTTTTAGAAGTACAAGGTACACATTTTTTTCCAGCCAGCATGGCAATGTATTGGCTTTTGCCATGCACCACCACTGTGCGGGCTGTAGTCTCCAGGAAGAAAAAGGCAAACAGAGAAGGAAAGCAGTGTTTCCATCTTCCTTCTTAACCCACTTGGGAGGCACCTAATCAACAAAAACATTATCCATCTGGTAACATTCAACTGATTCTGAATACTAAACTCTTCTAGATGCTTTTATACCAATGTTTTTTAATGTGAATACTGAGTAGTATTTTAATCATAGAATAATTGACCATTTCTTACCTTTTAGCATGGGAATATGTATACAGCATTCGAAGAGCTGTATATCTTACATTAAAAGGTTATTCTTATTCACAGATAGTAAATTATTTTCACCAGTATAACATGCAGTTTGCAGCTGATTTGGGAAGAGATCCTTCGTCTCCTGAAGAAAAGTGACTTAAAAACTTCTGCTTTTCTTTTTAGGGACAGGCTCAGAGCAAGCAAACACTGCCCACACTGTTCCTCTGCAAGGGCAATTTCTTTGTGAAATACTGAGAAATAAGATCACCAAACACCTGAAGATGTCCAGTGCTGCCTTTCAAATCAAGAAATCATTTCTTGGCTGTTCTCAGGTGAATTCTCTCTGCATCACTTCTGTCCATCTGTCTCTCCCCAGTACTACACTAATAGCAAAACTCACCTCCGGGAAATTAATCACCTATTGAGCATCTCTGCAATGTGAATTTCAGTAGTCACTCTGATAAATTGCATTTTGTGTCCCAAAAATTGAGTTTAAATAGAAAGATGGGCATCAGAGTGGAACACTCTCAGTCTCTATTTTACATGCAAATGCAGTGCAGAGCACATTGCAAGGTCTCTGCTTCCTAGAAGGTCCTAAAAATCCCAAACCAATACATCAACTAATTTCAGTTTCAAACTGGAATTCAAAAATTGGATTCTGAAAGATCGTGATAAATTTGCACTCTCAAGTAATTTAATTAGAGCAATAAGTTTATATTACTACATTCCAGGGCTTGAAATTTCAGTTTTACTACAGTTAGTGCCAAGAGCACTCACTGCATGTTAAGCCCCTTGATAATTCCCTTCATATTACAACTGTGTTTGTATTTTACCCCTCCCTTGTCTGGCCAAGTGTAAACAAATCTGTTCTTCACAGAAAACACAGCCAGTCCCACTCAAAACCAGAAAAGCCCAAAATCTTCCTACTCTTACAGGAATGACCCAAGTTCCAATCTCTCTTGTGTAGGTGTAGGTGAAGTACAATGCCCACCTGCTGCCCCCTTCGCTACCTAGAGTTACCTTAAAACATTCACCAGTGTGACCATAAATGCATTTTATCCTCCTCTGAGCCAGTACAAACTCATGACTTGAAGCTCTCGTGGCTGCAGGCACACATGCCCCGAGTACAGCCACACTGGCAAGCGGAGCCCAAACGAGATAAAAGGCTCAGCAAATGTGGATTTCTTTAAAAGCCTTCTGGCCTGTCACCTACCCCGCACGCGAAGCAGGGAGAATTAATGGCTGGGGCTGTTTTCTGAAGTGGCAGCGGTCTGGAGGCTGGATAAGTGACTCCAGTAAATGAGGGATTTGCTGCCAGCTGCTGGCACGAGGGATGCTGTGGGTTTGTGCGTGTCTGACCGCTCGGATCAGAGAGAACCAACACGAACTCCCGTGGCCCGGTTTCAAATGGCCTGGGATGGTCTTTCTGTCCATTTATTTATTGCAAAACAGGGAGGAGTCATCTAGGCTTGAGTCAGCTGCTCCAGAAACAAAAGAAATAAACAAACTTGTGACCTAAACACAACCGTTCTTTAATTTTTAAAGCACACAATTGTGGGGTTGGGGGGAATTTTTCTTCAGAATATAAGAAACGGTGTGCACTGACAGCTTCTCATTTACAGAGAAAGTTAATAAAAAGCAGATGGAGGTCATAATACAGCAACTACAATACATGCTGTAATTAATCTGGCGCTCCAAACAATAAACACAATGTCCACAAAAGACTCACTTTAAATCTCTACGTCCATTACAGACCGATTGCCTCAGCAACACATTACAGAAATTATTGACCATTTACAATGTCGCACTGAGGTAAGAAATCCTTCAGCCGCAACAGGTTCTCTGTAGCTTAATTAGAAAGCTTAGCACTGAGTACCTAGAGTGAATACTTGGAGAAGTATTTAAACCAAAAAGACTTTTCCCTCAAAATATTCACAAGCCAAATATCATAAATACAGAAAACAGCAGGATTTTTCCGCCTTTGCATCTCACCATGAAGAGAGCTGCCACTAGCCAAAGAAAAAACTGGAAAATTCATGTGCATGCACACATTTCAAATGGCAAAATATGCAAATATTGCCACTACTAGCAAGTCAATGAAAAAAAAAAAAAACTAGACTAGAAGATAGTGAGGCATAGGAAGTTTGGGCCTCCAGACAGAGAGTATGTCCACTCAGAAAAATGGTGGCAGTGCTGTTTCATTTGAAATGCTGAGAAAAATCAAAGAAAATCATCCTTGTTTCAAGTTCTACATCCACAGTTGGAAGAAAAAAAAATCAAAAATCACTGTAACTGTTTCTCTAAAGAAAAAAAAAATAATTACAGCTCCTTTCCAGCCATCTCCTACAAATATTTCATGTCCCACCAATTTCAACCAGGAAAATGCACAGCAACAGCTGTGGACAAACAATGTAAGTCAGCTGAAAATTCTCCCCACAGTTTAGCTGTCTAAATACTTGTGGGAGAAGACAAGTTTTCCATTCACTGCAGCAAAATCAAATTCTAGCTCACAAGTATAGCAAAAAAAAAAAAACCAAACCCACAACCCTAAAAATTGATAATTCAATCAAAAATAAATTTGTCATATTCATAAAGTTGCTTTCAACCGATTTTACTTGGGTAAATTTCAACCAGCATTAAACCAAAGGAGTTTCATAAATATCTGTGTATTATACCAGGGTTGAGAGTTACTTCAAAATTTACCAGCAAACACTAGACTTAAAAACCAGAGAATTGCTTGAGATAAACCACAAAATACAACCCAGCACTCCCCGTACTCCACCATGCCAGTCTAACTCCTGAATGCCAATGCTGGGCATAGGTTTATGTCAATATTTTGGTTAGCAGCTATGGCCTCAAATACCTCACTCTCTCTGGATAACCTTTAGCTTGCCCATGGGGAAAAAAAAAAAGAAAAGAAAAAAAAGCTGTGTCATTAGGGTGATTAAGGCACTGGCAACTGAAAGGGGTCACCAAGACATAAATTCCTGTTAATATCAGGAAGTAGAGAGCACCACCTCTCCCCACAGCTCTCACATCTTTTCCCTGCCACGGGATGAGAGCAGAACACCAAAGGGCACCACCTGCAGATGACTGCAAAGTGTTTAGAAACTGCAATTTAGGCACTCAAGTCTAGGTTACCAGATGTTCATTTTCAGCCGCTGCTGATGCTGGCAATGACTGAGGTTAAAGTTTTAATCACAAAAATAACAGCGGATGAAGAAGCAGAAAATACACAAAAAATATCTGTGTCTGTTAACGTATGTTAGGAAGGCAGGAAAAAAAGAGTTAATGGCAAACAGTCTCTTACTTCTTGACAATTTCTTCTTTTGGGCTGATGTGCTGCTTACATCGCTAAGAAGCAATTTTCAATACAATGAGTCAGCTGATTAAAAGCATAACCCATTTTGTCATAGCTTTCTTATCTTCATCCGGCATTCTACCAATAATTCATGCTATAAATGGCCTTGTCTATAGTAGTTTCTTTTGGTTTATTTTCCTTCCAACCCCATCACTCTGGAACTAACTCCATCTTTAACTTATGGAATCCAAAACCTGCTCCCCTCCCAAATGCACCCGTGTACACTGTCACGGCATTCCAACAGGGATTCTTCCTTGCAGCATCCTTCAGTAAGCAAATCCACAAGGAGAAAAAAAAAAAATGGACCCAAATAGCCACTTTCAGTATTTCTTGGCCTCACACAAAGCACATGTTCAATCTGACGATTCAGATTTCTTTGATGTGACCAAACGTGCATCTATAAACAAGTCAATTCACCTCCACATGGGAGTTCCCAGAGGCAGGAGAGCTGAACATGAGCTTTACTGCTCACTGCACTCAGAGCAGCTGGAACAGCAGAGAGGAACTATACACAGGAATGCATTTTGTACACGTATAGCTACAAATTTACTGCTGGAAATCTCTGTGGGAGCTGACTGGCATTAGAGGATTTTAAGCCAATTCCACAAAAGAGCTTGCACTTTCCTGAAGCCCAGTATTTTCACAGCTTACTTTCTTGGCTACTACTCTCCTCCAGCACTGCAAAACCAAGTTTACATTATTTGACCTTGCACTGGACAAATTCAATCAGCCAGATGAAAGCTGCACTCAAAATCAATCCTTTATATTGCCATCTTGGTTTACTTGCACACATTCTAATTCTGTTTGGTGATTTTTTAGTAGAAATTGGCAATATCCTCAGGTCCCATGGACTAGAAATACATATTTTGCATTCCTGGTATTTTAAATCATACATATGTTTTGATGCAAGACAAGACATCTGGTAAACGTTTAACAAATTTAAATTGCAGCCATCAAAACTGCATCTTTATGGAAACTGCACAAAGACATCAGATGGGAATAGTGACATGTTAGACATTGAATCAATGGTCCAGGACAGTAATGAAAATACACATCAATACAGCAGCATTTAACAGCTTTTCCCTGGGATATTCATTAAGTTAGAACCTCAGAACTGTGTCTGGTCTAATTTCCAAGACAAGGATATGTACTGGAAATTCATGCTGGACACCAAGGCTGTAATCCTCCCCTCCACTTTTTGGAAAGAACATTTTCACCATCTTCCTCCCTTGCACCTCCCATCTGTTTCCCCATTATCTTTACATCATCTTTGTCTCTATTATTCTATCCTTTCAAAACCCTAATTTCTTTAGACTCCCACTTTAACCTCACATTTCCTGCCATCCCACCTACCTCTTTCCAACTGGCTTCAGTCTCCTCATCAGCTTTTCATTTCCTCTCCGTGTCTCTCCCCATTCCACTTCATTCCCAACTCTGTCCTTTCCCACAGCTTTGCTGCCATTAACAAGAGCTCATTTGCCTTTCCCTTTCACAGGAGCTAATACAGGGAGGACATGTTGCCAACAGCCCTCTGAGAGTGGCCATGGCTGGTGAGCATTGCCAGGTGGTTTTGGTCTCCCCAGCTAAAAGAAACCAGTTCCAAAGCCAAAACTACCAGAGTGCCCAACAAGCATTTAACATAAAAACACTTATGTTTTTAAACATTAAAAATCTGGACCAAAAAGGTCACCAGAACACTAGCTATGCCCAGGATTTTGTTCTCTTTAGATTTGACTTGCTTTACAGACAGTGTTAGTCTTGCCAAATAATCGAGGAATTAAATGACCAGCACCATTTTCTATGAGGTTAAGTTTGTACAGATGAAAAGTTCAAAATTCTGAAAACTGTATTATAGCTATTTTTCTGATATTCCCTCCTACTGCTTCTTCAGAAAAATCATATGATTCAAATTACAGTTTCCAGAGGAAGTAATTAAAGAGACCAGAATTTCTATCAATGATGGTTTTGTAAGTTTGCACTTGGTCTTTGGCACCAACTCTGCCTATATTTAGAATGCACAGTATAAAGAACGCTTGACATCAAAGCACACAAAAAATTTCAGAATTTTACTAGTAATACAGCAAGGAGAGGATGATACTCATGTACACTGTAATTTCAGAAGGTTTATAGGACTTGATCAGGGTTGGAGCGGGGAATACACAGCCAGCCCTAGCTGCAAGCGCTCCCATCCCTAAGAAAGCCTCTCTGGGGAAGGCAGCTGCAGAAACACTGTATCAAAAAACTGGAAAGAATGTAATTTTTTTGGTCAGCTACAAAATATCACACATTAGGTATAATGGCTTTAAAGTATAAAAATGCAGTGTTCTTACCAGTAATATTCAAGGGCATATGATTTTTTTTATCCCCTCCAAACTGTGACAAGACTCTTAAGTAGATTTCCATCACACATCTTCGTTTCTCTATACTTTTGAGAGCTGGAGGGTTCTAGCCTCCTTCACTCAAGACAGTTTTTGTTCCAAATCAAGGCAAGAATTCAAATCCTGTTTGCTAACCTGACATACCATTGCCACTCACTGAACAATGCTTAATGCATAATTGGTGTGTTGAAATTGGCACCCTCAGTTACTCATATTGGTGTCAGATATTTGCATACAGTAACGCATTAATTTTGGCAGCAAGAACTTCTCAACATCTCTTTATGCCTTCTCAACCATTAAGATTGAAACACATGGAAGGAGGAATATGTCACACTTAAAAAAAGATGAAACATGACACCTGCCCTTTTTTAACACTTCTCCAACCAGGAAAAAGTCCATGGTGACAAAAGAACAAAAATGTACTATGGACATAACACCAAGAGTTCATCTTCTCTCGTGAAAAATACTCGAGGATGAACAATCCCTTCCCTGAAGGAAAAAGTATTAGAGCAACACAAATAATATTAGTTTTGCTGCAACATGGTCAAGCATAGAAATAAGTTTAATGCCATTCTAAGGACCAGATAAAACTTGTAATTTCCCAGACCATGTACCAGATCTGACTGAAATTTTATTTTATGAAGCAACTGCTCAGATGAAAAACCATCTTACTCCTCCCCTCCTCATCTACTGCCAGCATTCTCAAGAATCACTGCAGAGAACCCTTTATCTCCTGGCAAGGGCAACTCTCGATTCCATTGCAGAATGATATGTGCAATTCATCTACTTTTAAGATACGAGCATAATTCTTCTTAAGAAGTCTACTTACATACACAGTTCTCAGCTGGACAATTGCATAACAGGGTGAATCTTTTTTCCTGTTTTTAATGAAGTCAAATAAGAGCTGCAAAGGAATTTTGCTGCACACAGAAAGCTGACACGGAATACCCAAACCAATGGTTCTGTTGTCATGGGCACCAACAAGGAAAAGGCAGTTAAATGCCAAGATTTTTGAGAAAACCTCTACTTGGTATAAAGTCAGACCCACAGCTTTATACCTTGGGAACCAGAACTAAACAGCTTCAGGAAAAATTCTGCTGACAAAAGAGTGCTGGCCCCCATAACCCAGCGGCCCTGAATGCCCCCTGCGTCAGTGGGACTGGCACCAGGGCATGCCAGGCTGCAGGGCTGAGCTGCCTAGCAGGGAGCTATGGAGGCAGGGAACAGGCTGGAAGCACGCAGCAAGGCAGGAGGGAGAGAGAAGACCACAATTGTGCTGTTTGTCAGCTGTGAAAACAATCATGTCTCCCCTGACTTTGTTTCTAGGAGAAATACCTACTGGTCTTGCCTTTCCAAGTGCTTGGAAAAACAAGCGAGTGCATCTTTATCATTATTCACAACATATGGAATAAGGCTGTCCTGGGGTCTGGTGATCAGAAACCATTCTGCCCACTCCTATTACATGAGGGTGTCTCAGCTTGGTGCACTGGGATCCCCTTACCATCTACAGATGGGAAAGACTCACAAAGTGAATTCAAAAGCCCATCTCGCAGCACCTTCCTGTTGCTTGCTGTGTAAACGGGTGAAAAGCTCCTCTCCGGAGGGAACAGGTGCCCACAGCAGTCATCAAATCCTCACCTCACTGGACCAGTTACGGACAGGGGACTGTTGCCTTGCCTTTAAGGCTGGGGATCCACACGGGCAAGGGAAGGCACCCAACAGCTCTGTGAGGGCCTGAACCTCGGAGCAGCAGCAGCCTTTGAGTGGCTGGCAGAGTTCCAGCAGGGATAAAGTACATTACTTTCTCTGTAAGAATGGCTGCAGGATGACTTTGGGCAAGTAGAGCCAACACTTTCATCGATGTGCAAACTGAAATCAGCGCGGAGACTAAACAAATTAAACCTCAATCATGATCTAATACAAAAGTTACCGAAGTGCTTAAGCATCCAGGCACTTCAGAGGCTGAGGCGCTCTCTTCTCTGCATCACTCTACACCCCTAGCTAAAGACCGCAGAACAGGAACAGTCATCACTCCATACATGTTCGGGTCCTGCCAAGAGCTGGGGTACAGCCTTGCAGGACACACAATTCCCACAAGTTGGCACAATTTTCAGAAGCATCTTAGCAGGCGAGAAGCTCAAGTTTGTCAGAAAAACTCCACATATGACTGCTGATCTCCAAGGGCCTGATTAATTCCCCCACTCTTTTTTTTTTTTTTTTTTAATTGGAGCTTAAGACTCTAAAGCAATTAGGTGGTTACTCATAGCACTGAATTTAGGATAGGAAAATATCCCACATTCACTCAATCTGGTTTGGTTTTTGGTTTTTTGGGGGTTTGTGGGTTTTTTTTGTTGGTTTGGTTTGGTTTTTTGTTTGGGTTTTTTTGTTTGGTTGTTTTTTATGTGAGAACAGCAGAAGCTACAATTATTGTAACTAGAAACAGCACACAAAGATATGAAAGTAGGTCAAGAGCAGGAGTTCATTGACCCAAACTATGAAAATACACCGTTAGAATCCTTGGTTCATTAACAGGTCTGAAGCACTTGGCAGTCCTGGGATGCTGTGTGACGTTCCCAGGTGGGGCTGATCCAGCATTTAAGACTCAGGTGCACAATAAAACGCAGTGCCTTGTTGCATTTACAAAAACGTAAAACATCAATTCCTTCTCAAGTAATTTATAGTAAGAAGTGTTTTCCTTTAAGATTGATAAATCAGCAACACATATAAGTAGTGGCAGGCACACAAGCAATTCGCAATTCCAACACATGAAGTTCTGTTTCCTATTATTCGCAACATTTTAATACACTTTTAGATGTTAAAAATGGCCACAAATGAAGAGATTGAAGTGAATGAAGTTGTAGGAGTACTAGTAATCCTAGTAAGATGAGTACTTTTACCCCACAATTTACATAGGTATAGTCTTTAGAAAAGTAGCAGGATTCACTTCTACATTGAAAGAAGTAAGAACAAATCAAGAACTAAGAAAACTAGCTTCTCTAAGAAAATGTTTTCATGCAGCTTAAACCATCTCTGAAATAAACAATCTTTAATTTCTGCAGTTTTTCCACAATACAGCTAGTTCCAAATCACTTTTCAACAAAATTAAAACCAGGTATAACATATATACAATGTGAAAAAGGAAAAAAAATCAACTAATATCTCTTTGGCCCAGAAGAAGGCAGTCATTTAAGGAAATGACTAAAAACCTCTGTTATGGCTGCAACTATATTAAGAAGGAGTAACATACACATAAAGCCTTAGAGGAAATGAAAACACCAAAGACCCTAAAAAATAAGGTGATCCTAACAATCATTATTCTACATAGAATCACAGCATCATTAGGGTGGGAAAAGACCTCCAAGATCATGACATCCCACCTTTGGCTGAACACCACCTTGTCAATTAAGCTGTGACAGTGAGTGCCATGACTGCTTGGGTTTTTTTTCAACACGTCCAAGGACGGCAAATCCACCACTTCCCTGTTCCAATTTTTCAATTCTTCATCACTCCTTCAGTAAAGATATGCACACAACCACATAGAGCACAGCATTATCTGCTTAGGAGTTACATAAGACAAAGAAGCAAAGAGCCTAAATGATTAGGCATTTTTTAGTTGCTTTTATGCTTATTTGACTGAACTAGGACTTGACAATTTCTTGGGGAAATTTCAGGTTATATAACTGCACTTTGCAGAGATGCCAGCATCTGAAAAACACCAAGCCACCTGGTATTTAGAAAAAGATTAAGTATGTAACATAAATTTTGCGGCATGGACCAAAATCCTTTCAGTATTTCAGAAATCCCAGCGGTAACTGAAAGCAGAGGACTCTCTTAATTCCACTAAACTTTGCATTTACTACAAAATACCGTCAGTGAAATGAGAATCTCCTGAAGCAAGGGTCCAAACCCACTAGATACCACACAAGTACTTTTCCCTCTGCTCCAAGTTTTTCAACATCTGCCTCATTGAGCCATTCGCTTTTGCTTAGGCGTGTTTTGGTTTGGTGGAGTTTTTGGGGTTGTGGTTTTTGGTTGGCTGGGAATTTTCTGGGAAGAAAAAAACTCTAGAAACTTACAGACATGCTACAAGAGGTTACAGTGATGTTTAAAGTTCACAAGACTCCTAGCTAATGATGCTGTGCAGGGTTATTAACTCTTCCATTATCACTGATGTTTAATAATAAAAGACTGGGTTTGGACAGAAGCATTGACAAAGTCCTACCCGCATCCATTAGTCTGAGGAGGGTTTTTTGCAGCATGGGATTTCTGCATGGCAGTCTCTCCTTCGTACAAAGGTGGGATTCGGCTCAGCTGCAGTACCAAGAGCAATACTGCATAACTTATGATGCACTTGTGCTTGAGGCAGTGATGTAATCCCTCCATGGAACACACGTGTAAATGATGAAGTGCTCGCACATGGGACACTGAACTGGCAGGCACAACTCCAAACTACTCATATATTAACCACTCCTGGGATATTGTACTGCTGGAGGCTCTGCTTCCAAAGCAGTTCACACTCCTTGCAAAAAAGATTGCATTGACAAACTGAATTGAGAAAATTAGGTATTTTTGAAAAGAAAAATAAATTGTCTAAAAAGTCTAAAATCAGATTTAAGATTTCTCAGAAAGCCTATGGCAAAAGAAGAAATAACCTGGCATTTCATTTACACACTTTCCTAAGGCAGCACAGCCTGACACCGCAGTTCTTTGTTCTCTCCCTCCCCGTTTCATCTAAAAATTTAAACTTCAGCTTCTATCACAGTACTGGGAAACAACTGAAAGTTGATTTAAAGGTCTGAAATGACAAACATTCTAGCTTACTCTAGAAATCTAAGGCAGTAACTTCCCATACAAGTTTGGCCTTGAGTTCACTATGCAGTGACATTTGTTTTAACAAAAGAGGAGTCTCTAGCTTTTATCACAACACCTCCTGAAACAGGCAAAATGCTTCCCTTGTACCTAAACAACATTCCAATAAATAAGAGTGAGGTTTCAGTAATTTGGCTGAACTCTCTCTGTGGTTATCTGCCTCAAGAGTGGCATTACAGTTATTAACTTCATTGTGCACGTTACCTTCACAGCTTCAGATGCAAAGAGGGAAACAGATGCACTTGGCTTGCAAGATAATTGAAAAAGGCAAAGTTTAATGAAAAGTGTGAAACCGAATTGCCAGGCATGAATGCCAGCAGTGCCCAATGGTAGTTACTGCTGCCTTCCTTCCAGTACCTTCAGTATCACTGTATCTTGCTGTACATATCTCCTTAGATACAGATATGACAGGCTCTGTACTTGTGTTTGAGGTGTGCCAATGAAAAACAGCATGTAGGAAATGCTTTGATAACAGAAACCAGTTTAAATTTTTTGAAGTTACTAAAAAAGATGAAAGAATTAGTAAAAAGTAAAAAATTATAAAAGTAGAAACAGAACAGGGAGAAGATTTTTATTGACTAACAAAATGCATCGGTGATAAGAGAGGAAAAACAAAAACAAAAAGCAAAACAAAAAGCCATAAAGCCAGAAATAGCAAATAAGAGGAAAAAGAAAATAATAGCAGCTCAAGAGAGAAAAGAAATAAACTGGTAACTTCAAGATTTGATACAGATAAAAAAGAGCTGGAGACTAGAGAAAAATAGAAGAGGAATGAAAATATGGCAGTAAGAGGAAGAAAAAAGAGCAAGAAAAGTGGTTTTTAAAAGTGAATGGTGGAAGAGACCCCCGAGTTCTACTCGCTCTGTGAATTCAATTTATCTTGCATTTCCCCTTACCACCTTTTCTAACCTCCCAAAACATTCCCTGCTCCAACTCTCTGATCATCTTCCTGCTTGGAGCCACTGAGTTTCCAAGAGCTGAAAGGGATTCTTACGGTGGATGCTACACAAAAGCTATTTCAAGCTGCATTCTGAGCACACACATATCCCAAAACCTCTTTATGGCTGTTGGAATACAAAGGGTCACAGGGGTATGGGGGAGGGAGAATTTAGAAATAAAAAGGAGTAAGGAATACAGGTGAAATTGGAACTCCTATATACCCATTTCCTAAAGAACACCTTCAATACCCATCCACAAGCACTGCTGGTGAGTAACATGACATTCACCTGCTTCCAAGGCATTCAACATTCCAGATCCATACAAACAAATGGGGAAGCATGAGCACATATAGTTAGGGTTCAGACAGCCAGCAAGTGAACAAGGACTCCCCCTCTCCAAAAGTAAAAAGGATCCATGGCGAGTTTTAAGCCACCCTGGGCCCCCATGAGAGCACCAATGACAACACAGCAGAAAGGGCTGGACAACAAGGACGAGACAGGTCAGTGTTTCAGAAAGAGAGAGGGAAAATCCCATCAGCTTATGCCTGCTTGGAAAGTGTTTGTGGAACTACATCACCTGACCATTTAGGATCTGGCAATCTACTCACACTTTCATACCACTGAATAAACCTTTAAAAGACAATTAACAGCATTCCGAAAAAACAGTAACTACAACAGAGTGAAAAAGCATGTTGAGAGCAAAAGCTACTGTCTTTCAATTTGGTCTTTAATTCACTAGACTAGAGAAGATCTCAGACCTCCAGAACATGAGGCTTTGGTACACCCTGACCTTTAGAGCACCAGTGCAAAGCAGAGCAAATCATGCCAGTGCCAATTCTTTCCCTACTGATGGAATCAGTTGTGAAGAGCTTTAAACTGTTCACTTCCCTCCGTAAATCCTTAATGTAATGGGATCTCTTTGGCAACCTGAACAAATGGCTTGCTTTAAGATGCTGTGGAAGATTTATATCTGTTTGTGTGTTTTCTAAACATGTATTTCAAAATACTTTAACCCTCCTCATCACTGGAGTAAGGCTACAGCATCTGCACTTCGTTAGAACCAGAAAATTCCTGTTTTGCCCTTATGAAACTGTTGAGAGCAGATAATAGTGGTTTTTTAAATTAAGCTTTGTGATGAGGTGTTTTAAAAGATTCATATTAAATAATAAATTTGTATTAGCAAATTTTTTAAAATCTGCTTATGCTAAATTCAGACAGTCTTCTGCAATTCAGAAAACCCATCAGAAAATATTTTTCAAGTGTAAGTTAATGATTCACCATTATGATACTTAAAAAAAAATAATTTTGGACTCATGAATTTAAAAGTTATGATCCATACAACAGAAAAGAAATGATACAGAAGTTCACAAGCCATCTCCTCTTGGTGCTTCAGCTTCACTATACCACTTTTTTTTCCTAAAAGACCACGAAAAGATTCTAGGTCTTGTACAGAACTTAATCTTCATATCCTTGCTTAATCTTACTAGCCACTGCAAATTTCAATACCTTTGTGTTTAAACACAAAACAAAACATGGTCTCTTCTTATTGATTTAGTATCAGTGTCTAATTAAAACTGTCAACAGCAGTGAGAAGAACGATACCACTAAACCCTAAGTGCTTAATGACAGATTGACCAATATCACAGAAAGAAAAGCAATGCCTGTTTTCCCCCTATATTGGGAGGAAAGCTGTGAATGACCTAAGGCCACAACACGCAGGATGTGAAGCTGCTGAAATTGTAGGCAAATTATATTGCAAATTTATACAAAATAATCTGGTATGTCTTGATGATGACTGGGTCCAGCGTGGGGCTGAGTAAAGCACTGCCTATCCATAGCTGCTGCTCCCTCACTGAATGACTCAGGCCCTCAGTTCCCAGCCAAGGAGACAGGCAGAGATAGCATGTTCTGAGTTCAAGTCCCTGGAGTGCCAGCCAGTTATTTGTTGCAGACTCCCCTCTCAATCACAAAATGTCATTAAGTGAAGCTAAGAGTATGTTAAACACTTGGAATATTTACCCCTATATAAACAGCTGCTGTAGCTGCAAATGGAAACTTACAGAACTGCAAACAATTGGTATTAAGTGCAAACAGAAGATATAAACTATACTTTATTTCACAAGAAATAGGAACCTCAGGGTTAAGGGGTTCTTTGTATACATGCTGAAATTTACCATCTTAGGTACATTATATATATACACACACAAAATTTAGCACACCAGAGGTGGCCAGAGAGTACAAGTCTTAACTCTAGAGCCACCCTGAATTTGAAACATTTTTACTAGTATATAGCATGTTGCTAAAATGTCTCATAACTTTAGAGCCACCCTGAATTTCAAACACTTTTTTTAATAGTATAGCATATTGCTAAAATGTCTTGTTTACAGCCCATCACTATCTCACTATCTAAAGTTTCTTTTGGCATAAGACTTTATAGGATAGTCATTCCCACTGCAGATACACTCAGTATGCCCAGCTGTAATATGTGTTCCCTTTCCTCAATTTTTAGTTTTATCAGCTCATAACTCTTGGCTGTTTTATTTCCCGTGGTACTCAAATTCATTCCATGTACTGATAGAGCTTCACCACATTATCTTCGACTTGAGGTTACAAATAAAGAAGTTAAATTAACTTACTTTAAAGCTGCATCTCCAAATACCAATGCAGAAACCCAACCAACCACCTCCTCTTACCCGTGTTTTCTTGGCCTTTCACTCATGCTTTTCATCTTCAGAACTAAGCTCATTTAAATTAGGGGGGAAAAAGGTACAGGCATCACTTTATTTCTTCTTTTCTGTCCTCAGAAGAAAAACAAACTCTTGTGCCTCAGCTTCCTGAGGAGCATTAGGTGTGCATCAATTCACAGCACCCCGAAGAGAGGGTACACAGAACTCCCCAGGTTTGCACAGAGACCTTGTCACTCTTGCATTACTATAAACGTTAGTTCCACATACTGATGCTTACATCACAACCCCTGCATTTTTCCCAGTCTTAACTCCTTCCCCAGTTCTTGCCACTTAAGCGAGATTCTTTTTCCATGCAAGTGGGGAACAGAAAAAATGAAATCAATCTGGACTTTTAATACCATGTGGGAAAGTACCTCAGAGACAATCTCACTTTACACCATAAAATTTTTATTAATCCTGCACCTTTCTAAAAAGATCATTTTTCTTCCCAAGAGATCTTATTCCTTTACTAAGGTTAGCCCACACCTCCACCTATACATTCTATATATAACATAGAGAGAAATTAGCTCAAGTTCACTTTCTTGGTTTTTAAATATGTATCAGCCTGGACAGAAATGCGTGCTTTGTTAAAAATCACTCCCAGTTTCACTTTGTTACGCAGAAGAGAAATCAAGAGCTGCTTTTAATCAGTCACTGCTATGATTCCTTAGGAACAGAACAAAGTTTATTTCAAAGAGAGATGCTCCAGACTGCATACTTAGCTCACACTAATAGGCTGCATTTCCAAAGGAAGCATAATTTAAAACATAATACAGGTCATTCCTAAGAAACAGCTCCACTTAGGTTTCTTAGAGAACCCAGAACAGCGAGCATGCTGTCCCTGTCAGGGACACAATGAATATTTACTGTTCTGCTGGGCTTGGCCAACACTCATCTTTGTACTCTACAGAAACAAACAAAAAAACCCCACAAAACACCCACTCATCTAAAATGTTACCAGAACCACTGACTTTGGCTGCCGTAAAATAAAGAAACTGTTCTGATTAGATACAGAATCACACAGCAGAACGCTGTACACATGCTTAATGCAACAGTACTGATTAAATAAAGTACTCACAGAATTGCAAGCTCCTCAAAATGGATTTGTGTATCAAATACCTATATAAAGCCAAGATAACTTCAACAAGAAATTTCTATAAGAAACAGCAGACTGAAATGAAAATACTTCAGGCGACCAGTATTGATGTGTGGCTCAAAATCCAGTTCCTTATTCTGTGGTTTTACTATGCTAGCAGTGAATCCCAACCCATAATAAGAACAAAATAAAATACCTTTTTTCGATTTTGCTCCAATCTTCAACTTTGATGGCCAAGCAATCTGTGTATTTGTTTCTTCCATAATCTAATAAAAAAGAAAACATTTTCAAAAACTTAAGGTTTTATCTTTCTCCTGCAAAGGCATCTCCTGCAGTTCATTTTCTGAAAATACAATGTTTACCATTCTTAAAACTGTTGATCATTATTAGTTTTAAACAGCACAAGCCATTAATTGCTTCTCTGGTTTTCTTGAGAACTTTTGTCGTCAATAAGAGTGGCTGAGTGGTGATCATTCAAAAAGAATTCCACAGAGCAAACCCAAGATGCTCAACAGCTCCTATGAAGTTCAGATGACCACTAACAGCTTCAGCAGGCTCTACACCTGTCTCAGAGGGAATTTCAAACCTTTACAATTCAACACAAATATTTCTTCAACTACCTTAAAATGGTTTTTAAGTAAAGTCTATCAAATTTAATTTGAGTCTTTTTGAGTCTCCATAAATTAAGATGTATTGGTTTGCCTCACTGTTACTTTTCATTATAAACTTTCCAGACTCCAGAAATTTTACTTCTTGGTTTAGCAGGTCAGAGCGGACATTTGACAGCATTTATTTATTATGAGCGTGCAGTGTGTAACCTATCTGTCCACCTCCAACCAACCAACAGAGAATAACTGTGCGCGCACTCTTACCCTGTGAAAACCGTGCAGTCATTCAGCTCAGTGTCAGCTCTCATCCTGTTGCTGCCGTTGGCTCAGTGAAAATTCCATCAGCCCTATTACAGGCATATCATACTGAAATTTCATCCTGGCACAGAGCTACAGTGCTTCACCAACCCATTTAGTTGTAACACAGGAGAAGGATCTGCCTGACACCAAAGGCTTTAGATAAATGAATGGAAATCCAGCTCCTAGAAATGCTGGGCAGGTCTACTGAGACTAAAGGACTTTTCTTGTATACTGAGATCTCGCCAACAAGCATGGTGAGCTCATACCTCTCATCACAATTAAGATGGAATGACAACAATTAAAACGTTAAAATAATTAGCAAAGCCACTTCCAAGAAGAAAACTAATGCATTAAGAAAACAGCTACAATACCAGTAAGTTTTCCCTAACAGTATAATTCAGAATTAAGGCATACTTCTCTAACAGTTCCTAATTCTTATCTTCTACATCCAAATCCCAAGGACACCACAACAACTTCCAGATTAGTATGCCATGTGGAAAAACTGAAAGCATCAGCCAGACTTCATTATCGTATATTTTTGGTTTTAGCACTATTGGATAATAAGTTACAGCTGAAATAAAACATTTCCAGGAGGGTGAAATTCTACCAGCAACATACATATACGTCTCACCATTTTCCAATCCAGATGTGAGAACAGCTATTTCAAAGAATTCACTTGTCACTGATAAAAGGCTTTGGGCCTGGACTTTTTTTTAAATTGTGCAACAGGCAGTGAAATACACAGAAAATTGGAAGGCACTAGCTAAAAGGAAAAGGGAGATGCTAAAACAAAGAATGATGCAGGACTGAGTTATAGAAGATCCAACATGAAAGGAACCACAAGAGAGGGGACAGAAGAAGAATGCATGTCATTCGAGGCAAGCATTACATCCCATCACTCCTCTACCCTCTCAATAAATGTTGGAGACCTCCGTCTTAAAGAAATTAAATCCTCCCCGTTTCTTACACTAAACTAAAATAAAAGGAAAGCCCACAAGTTCACAGCTGCACATTCTGGGGACATATGAGAAAGATGTATATGAGATCTTCAAAGCAGGTTGACTGCCAGCCACTGAGATTTGGCCATCTACCACAGTTAATCTCTTGGTATTGCTAAAAATTGCCACACGAGACCAAAAAAGACAACTCAGTTTGGTCACTACACAGGCAAGTTTATCTCCTATCCTAGACAGTTCGGCAAAAAAAAAAAAAAAAAAAAAAAAAAAAAGGTCAGGATGCATTTACATGAAGTACATTTACTGAAGTATCAAAACGCTGTGCTGGCTTTCAACTCTAGGCTGTAACAACACAATAAATCGGGGCTTTCATAAGAACACTTAAAAAGAAATCAAACTACACTGCTTACTCCTTAAACTATCATTGTATTTAAGTTACTATTTATGTATTGTATTTATTATAACGGCAGAGTGTCACAAAGCTCTGGAAAGCTCGGAACTGAGTTGTCATTAGAGCAGTTAAATCTGAAAGTAAAGATATTGATGACTGCGTGGATCACTGTTGAACCAACTTTTTGTTTCAGCTTTACCATTCAAACCCAGGCAAGTCTGAAGTGCCAAGATTATACTTTTTTTCCTGAAAAATATGAAACCATTCCACGACAACCTCAAAGTGCGTGTTGCAATGGAACAGCTTTATTAGTGAAAACTCCGTGTTACGCCACACACCCTGAGAACAGGCGTTCTGCTCTCACACAAAGAAAAAGAGAGAACTCACAAGTACTCCAGCTATAATACATGCGTTCCAATTGTCTAAATACTTGAGTTACATAACATTTAGAGGAAATTCAGCCTAGGGATGACTCAGAGTTCATGATCTCTGCAGAACAGATCTCTGCTAGCTTCCCTTGTTTCTATAAGTGAAAGAGTGAGTACTAATCAGTGCTCTCCTTGCCTTGAGGGACCAACTGACCAAAGGGATCCGACATATCTGTCACCAAGGTTCAATCCCCTAGCAAATAACCTCATGCTTCTGCTCAAAATGAAGGAAAACCTAAGAAATTGTCTTCCTACAACTTTCCTTTCTCCCCTTTCCCCAAGGGTAATTGTAGTGTTTACAAGCCAAAATATGTAAGCTATTCTCAGTGGAGAAAACAACAGAAGAGGACAAGACACTGAAAGACACCAACAAAACAAATCAGACTGTACTCTGACCCTGAAAAAAATTGGCTGTAGTTGCAAATCATTGGGCCTTCAAGAAAAAAAAAGTCTAACTGTAAGGCAGCTGGAAGACAAGCTTTTGGCTTCCTTATATTCCAGCTTGAAAAGTTTATAGTTTAAACACTTTGGGGAGTTTTTACATTAAGACAGTAAGAAATTATTTTTTCTTATGCTGTATTTTCTGTTAAGCTGATTTTGGATGGAAACTGGAATGTCCTGAATGCAACAAAACCAACCAAACAAAACTCCCCCAAAGCCCACAAGTATTTCAGAATCCAAAGGAACTACTTTACACACAGTAGATGAACAAGAACAACATATATAACAGACCTTTCTTCATTTAAATCAAGCACATTAAACCAAAGTATCATTCGTTATAGTTGGTGTTGGTAAGATACCTATTTCTGACCTTCCCACCTTTGGGATTTGGGCATCTTGGCCTTTTCTGCCTCAGGTATTGATCACAGTGAAAGGAAAAATGGGACAGGCAGAAATCTGCATCCTCTAGTGAGTTTCTGCAGCTTCCCAGTCTGAATACCTTCTCCACTTTTTCCCACTTAAGTGAGGTTCTTTTCCCATGCAAGTGGGGAAAAGAAAAAGAAATTAAATCAGTTTGGACTTCAACAGCATGTGGGAAAGTAACTCAGAGACCACCTCACTTTCCACCATAAAGATGTTAAGCTTAGTCTCTGAGTACTTGGTTTCACAGACTTAAAATGTTCACCTTGAATCTTCAGCTTTCAGAAAAGTTGCCTTAGTCCCCTCAGTTTGTATATATTCACAGCTGCATAAACAAGTTTATTCTTGTGGTTTATTTGAATCATGGGATATAACTTAGATGAAAATTAAAGAAAAATATATTTCCATAGGACAAGACCTGACGTGAAGAGTCACAGCAGACAAGTGAAATTCTACATGGGGTGATCCTCAGTTCTTCCTCTTGCAATGCATAAGGGGTGATGCAGCACTGTCTGAGAGGATGACTAATCCCTGAACATAAGTTTTGGCAGCAGAGCAACGGGTGTAGCTGGAACCCGAATTATGATATTTAATGATTTGCTGTCTTTTCGGTTTGAGGAGAGGAGAAAGCAAGGCAAGAACAAGGACGGGAAGGAAGAACAAGACTCAGAAGAGGGTTGTGTGAAGTTACCCATTGTGAATTCAAACCCCAAAACCGGTGAGGCCAGAGAAAGCACTTGCATTGCCAGAGCACATCAGCAGGGCAGCATCAAGGACTCCTGGTTTGGTGAGGAAATTTGAGGAATATAAGGAGTTCAAAAAGAAATTACAAAACTTAGCCCAAAGCCTGGTGCAAGTACGCAGCTCTCGTGGAAGTCTGGCCAACATTTTGGGTAACAGCAATGGATTTACATCCCAAGCCGTGTTGTGGTTTCTTTCCCCCTGAGGTGATCTACATAAGGAATTCCAATCAAGAATTCACTGTTTGCCACGGCTACTACTCAAAGTTAGACAGTACAGCCTGACCCCACTGTGTTAGCACTAATTCTGCAAGTAAGAATGAGGGGCTGTTCCTGAGAAGCAGCAATGGCACACGGCCCCAGGCCCACCCCACATTCCAGACCACACTGTTCAGAGTTCCCAGTTTGTGCTCCTGTGTGGCAAAAACCCCCGTATCTCCTATGCAGAGAACAAGAATTAAAACCATAAAAAGCAGAAAAAGCTTTAGTAAGTTTGTTCTGACTTCAGACTGTCAGTACTGACAACACACATGTAAGTACAATCTGTTTAAAGTACACAAGCAAACGATGCACAGGGAGGACAAGGATCAAGCTCCACTTGTGTGTCTGTACAGAAAGAAGCAGAGGGACAACAGGGTCTTCCCACAGGCAAGGACATGAGTGCCTGTGTGTCTTCAAGGGCAGGGCCCCTCATTTTCCCTTTTCATTGTCCAACTGTCAGAAATCCAGACATTTTCAGAAAAGGTGACCGCTTGGCTAATCCTTCTTCCCTAGTTTTACTTGCCTTGGAAAAAGGTAATATGTAAATTATTTAGACATTACTCTCTGGAATAAGCAACATCAGTAAGGATCAATAATCTCATATGCTTTCATTCAAGGTTCCACTGCAAGTCATTTGCTTCAACACTGCAGGAAATTGATTTTCACCTACTCACTTGTCCATCTCTGTTAAATTGATTTTTATTTCAAGTTTTTATTATATGCTAAAATAACTATCAAAAAACACTGATGTGGTTCTGACTGACATATAAAAAGGGAACAGGAAGAAAACTTGCCTGCCTCCCACCTGCATACTGCTACACTGTCATATCAAGCTAAGCAAAACACCAACAACATGTCCCGACAACTTCTCAGGGCCAATAATTTTGTGCAGACTTTGAGGCTCCCCCAGAGCAGCAAACAGGCTGTTTGTTGTATAGGGCTAATCCCAGCCCATACTGACTAACAAATTGACCATCTCTACAAGGTATTCACAGCCATTCCTAAAGACCCTATCAAGAATTGAGGCAAGCATGTGCAGGATGAAGAGGTCCTGAAGCTAAAATTAGAGGGTAACATCATAGGCAATGTATTTATTCATAGTTTTGATCAATGTGCATCAAAACTTGTGTACTAAATACTTCAACTCATGAACAGATTATGTATAAAAGCAATAAAGGCAGCAGAGTAGAAGACATCAGTTTTCCAAATCAAACTTTCAGCCCTAAAAGTAAAAAGCCCTAAATCACTAAAGATGGGATTGGGAAAGCTGCCTATATGGATATGGCTTTGGAATTTTTATTGTTTCCATTTCCAGTAAGGGATTTTTAGCCTAGAAAGGCTGAGAACACATGCATGTATGCACATACACACTGCATCTTTTTTAACCTTCACTTCACCTGAAAAGAACTAAGATGATTCTGTAAAACAAGGGTCCTGTTTAAGCAAATATTGCAGTATTGTTGCTGCATCCAAAAACTGCATTAAGTGAACCTTCTGCAAGAATAACATTTACAGAACTTTGTACTTCATTTACAAATACAGCAAATAAAATCAAGTGAGAGTAAAAATCAACCAATCAAATGTCCTTACCTATGGAGAAACACTGAAGTTCTTTGCTTGATTTAACTGTTTTGTTTACCCTCAATATAAATATTAGTCAAGAGTCAGAGGTAACACTTTCATTTTAAATACATGATAAAGCACAGCCGAAAACAAAGAAAACTCTTATGCATGCCAAAAATTTATCTACAGAAGTATCTGTCTGTACAGCATTAATGAATTACACAAGTAATGTAAAAAAAACCCTAAGAAAGAGTACCACTGAAAAATGAAGTCACAGAGAACACTGTTCAACACACCAATATGCACCCAACTCTCCCCTCTGAAAGCAAAATCAGCAATTCTCCTCCTTAGAAGCCAGAAACCCAGTGTTTACTCTTGAGTTGTATCACTCATTCTTCTCTCCTTTTCATTATTTTTTCCCCCCAACTTAAAAGTACAAAAATTTCTGAGAAGGAAATCCCCCCTCTGTTTTAAGGGAGCGTTTAACTCTCAGAATGAAAAGCATTGAGCACCACAATTGAGCTGGTGGTGGCAAACCACTCCTTTATTGCTTTACAATGCAAGAGATCTCACAGTATAGCAATAAAGTGGCATAAAGTAGAAATTTATCAACTAAGACTTCATATTGCAGGTAAAATCTCAAGATAGCACCCACTGTATCAGAAGCAGCACAGGAGAAACTGGAGATGAAATGAAAAAAAAAAAATTCCTTGGAATTACTCCATTGCCTTAGCAGAATGGTCACTATACTACAAATGGGATGAATGCCATTTTCCACAAAAATGAAGCCTTCCCACCACTCAGCTCTGCCTGAACTAAGCAAAAAGTTAAGTAAGCATTCTTGATTTACCTTTTTAGAGAAACTGATCCAACCTAAATAGGCTTCTTTCCACTGGGTGGGGTTTTGCCAAAAGGGAGACAAATGTCTCAGTCCCAAGATTTCCTGCAAATGTTAACTTTCACTGACATTCTTTCAGCCCTCTAATCCATGCTGCCCTCTCCAAGCAGTCGCTTCCTCTTCCTGGGAAGCTAAACGAGAGGAAGCTCAGTGTAAATTGGATGCCAGCATCCCCATCCCAGCCAGGCACTTGAAGCCAACTTTGGAAACGTATGGCCTTAATATATCCTTGTCACACACTGTGAGCCAAGCTCTGCATCAAGAGGTTATTTTAATGCTAGTGCAGATCCTGATTACCACCCAGAAAAAGTGGAATGTGTGCAACCAGTTCCTGCAGCTCCAAACTGCTCCTGTGGCTGAAACAGAGAGAAGAGCCATGATAATGTCTGATCGCCACCAAGTCACAAGGTGTCACCTCCAAGATAAGTAACACGGCAAGAAACAGAGAGCTGAGTGGTTGCCATCAGAAATGGAAATGCAGCCCGAGGGGAACTACAGTTATAAATAGGCAGCTTGGGAATAGCCATGGCTGAAGACACACAGAAAGCCCTTCAGAAGTTACTCCTGAATGTGGATAATAATTAGCTTGAGACACTTTAGTCTCAGGTCAATGATTAATATTTTTAATGCCTAAAAATGCCCTAAGCCACTTGCACTTGAAGCTCTAGATATGCTTCACATTCAGAGATTAAAAAGTAAGACTGATCCACTTCCAGCCTGACATACTACAAACAGAAAATTAAACTTATTTGTATCAGAATATACCACCTATATTTAAAAAGTGCATATAACAACACTGTATTAATATATTCACGTGTAAGAATAACGCAAAAGTTAGGCTGTTTGTCCCAGGCCAACGTAAAAGGTATTTTTCAAAGATAGAAGAGAAAACACAGGATGTTGCAAACCAAGCTCTTTTACTCTCTTAGATAAGTAAACAGGGCTTGAGGAAGCTTTCTTGCTGCCTTTGCTGCCAGAGCCTCCTAAATAAATAAAAATGCACATTCATAACTACTGCATAGAGGACTTTAAGACAAATATGACTAAAGGTGCAGTTATATATACCTCTTTTTCACATCTTCAAATAATTGCCAGGGGTTTATTTCTTGGCTTTGGTTAGGCATTTGTTTGTTTTCTTTTTTAGTCTCTTGGTACTACTGTTTCCAAATACCTGGACTGAAAGATCAGCTGTTTTTAAAGGATGGTTTCACCACACCATGCTTCCAAAATGGCCTCAGTAACTTCTACAGTGCTGATTATTTAATAAAATTAGAAGCTACAGTTTACATGTAAGCAGAGGAAGGAAAATGAAAAGAAACTACTTGTCTTCCTTTACACTCCTAAGCTCCTAATAATTAACAGAAGAGATTTTGGTACACAGGTGAAACATTTGCCCAGTTGCAACTTCTCCAAGCACACTTATGTCTCCCTCAGAAAATTAGAGTCTACAGTCAAGAGAGACATGAACATTTAAATACACTTTTTGCCTACATCCATAGATAACTTAAAAACCCCCGAGTATCTGCAACTGGGCAAATGCATACAAACACCACTTCTGTTTGCTATAAAAAGGTACAAAAGAAACCCAAAACATAAAAGAATGCCAAACACTCAGGACCAGCAAAACACACAAGTTACAGCGCTGGCTGGTAGTATTTTGTGCTTCCCACCAAACCAAGCTCTGCAAATGAACTCTAAAAGCCAGGAAAGCCAAAGCTGAGAAGTCCCTGCAGGCATTCCTCCAAAGCCAACGACTAACACACACACTAACACTGAAATGAAGAGCTTGGATGCGTCCCGGGGTCAAGCATCTGTGCAGAGCACCACGAGTGCCTCATCTCCAATCACTCACTACCTTCTGCATGTGCAGTCCCACGTTAGCCTGAGAACTCCACCCGAATTCCACCAAAGCCACAGTCTTCACCTCTCACCCACCCTACTGCTCACAGGCCCTGGAGGAGGCTACAGAGACACTCCTGTCCTGAGAAGCTTCAGCATGAAGAATTATCAACAGCACTAAGATTCCCACGTGTTTAAAAAGAAGACAAGAAACCAGCTTGATGATGACAGAGCTCAAAGCAAGCCAAAATGATGCATGAAATTCCTCTCTGTTCACGTGGCCGACCCTCACCTGTTTTGGATTACGAACTCCTCAGGACAGAGAACCACCACCTTCTTACATTTTATATAGGAGTGTCACGCATCTCTGTAGGGCTACATAAATTCTCTGTTCCCTGGAACAATGACCTGGCTTTGCTGGGGGAAGGGGCCTTGCTTCCTATGAGGGGTGAACCAGATGCTGTGGAACTTGGTGGAAAAAATCCACCATCAACTGAAAATGGGCTTTGGATCAAGGACATGTAATAACTTCATATTACGTATTCCTCTCACAGAATAAATTAGAACAACAATTTAGAGAGCAATGTCCACAAGGATCTTTTACATAAACAGTGTGTAACACAACAGCAGAGCATTCCATGTTTATTTAGGATTACCTGCCACTGAACTGCAGATCTGAGAGCTCTACAGAGAAAACTGTGCTGTTATTTACTTATTTCTTGCTAAATTATTAGTAGCTCCCAGTGGTTTTGAAGAATCCTCATTAGATGATGTTAGGTTTTCCCTCATCTGAAGCAGTACCACAACTCAGAAATATTAGAAGGAAGTATGATATAGTCTTCAGACTCTTAAAAATGACACTACCAAAAGACATTTATCTACTTTTCACTTGAATTCAGGACCAGAGGAAGGGGCACTTCTTCACCTGATCTTCCCTGCCACAAAAGGGCAGTAATATTACCTGAATTTCATCAAGAATTTGGGCTTATTCTATAACTCCACAAACAACTGCATTACATTGTTTTTGCCAAAATGCTCAGTGAAATAATGCATTTTGACATTAAAATTGTTATTCGACTCTGGAAGCTGAAAGTTGGTAGGAACAGCTCACATCCACTGAGATTCAGCTTGATTACGAAAATCCAAGCAATACTGCTTTTCTCACATGTTTAAAGATCAGCAAAAGACTGCTTCGCACCAAACCCTTGTATTAACTTTCTTTAAAAGCCTCTGCAGCTTAACAATCCAGGTTGAGTCTCTGCCAAACCTCCAGTCACAGCCTCCTGCCTCCTGGTCTGCAAGCCTTGACATATGGAATAACCTTCCTGAATTTTTGCCTTGTCATTCCAACATTCCTATGAAAACTTCTTCCACCTCACACACCATTTCCAACCAACAGCTAACCTCAGCAGTTCATCAGAATACACCAAACATGGCACTATTGATACAAATAATGCCCTCCGGTTCTAGATGTGGCCTTCCAAGGATGCACTTCCCCCTTCCTGTTCCACTCAAAATCCTGTCAGTAATGTCCTGAAGTCTCATTATCTGAGCTGCTTTAAAAAAATGCCTTTGCAGCTCCGAGTTCATATTCATATCCGAGTTTCTGGAAATGTCCTGCTGCCTTAGTTTGCAATGTGGTTCTAATGCCACAAATCACTTTCTTCCTCACTGCACCAACCCGAAACACATGAAAGGAGTCTTCATTTTACCTCCACATACTCTGCCTTATTCATTTTGCATGAGACAGGAAAAATTTAACTCTGATTAAAGGAAATTGCACAGACAGACGGTGAGTAAGCCATGAGCAACTGTCCAAAGATTCCTTCCAACAAAAGAGAACTCAAAGGAGATCATTTCCATCTGGTTTTATTAGCTGTAGTATTGTGTGTATGTGCTTAGAAACTTCAGAAATCTGCATTGTGGAGCTGATGATATTATAAGAATGCCAGTTAAAATGAAGCAGCTTTAACCTATTGCGGCACCCACACTGTGCCCAGATAATAATTATGCACCAATATGACAAGATCTAAATGCCAAGATCACCACTGTATCATCAGTGTGGATAAGGACTGAACTCACCCACACACCTGAAGTTGAGCATATTTTGCTTTCCTTTTTTTAGCAGTATTTCCTGCTATTACACTAGTGACTACAAAATTGTAAGGTACATCATTATCTACAGTAAATAATCAAGTAATCAAATACGCATGTCAGATAAGCCACTCGAGAAGAAATATTTTATCCACATCTTTAAGAATTACGAGCAGATTTATCCAAGAGAGAGAAAACACTGTGGTAAAATGAATAATGTGTAGAATAAAGCATAGGCTACTATGGCATAGCTTTGTTTCAGCAAGTAAAAATACTCAAAGTATTTTGATAAAACCCTAAGGAGGAACTATTGATACATTCTCCTCTGTGCACACTAATATTAGACAGTTAAGCACAAGCATCACATTTGGAAAAATAACTCTCACTGTCAGTCAAGAGCAACATAAAACTGAAAATCCAAACATTTTGGCAGCATATATACTCCTCCTCACCAGCCTTTGTCAAGGCATCCCACAGTCACACGCAGGGTAAAGCAACCTTTTACATCTTCCTTTCTGGAATGACCACTTAGAATTACAGCAAAATACAGCAAACTACTCCAACAGACAGTAAGTCAAAAAGGACGGTCAAGGCATTTCAGCATACAGCAAGGTTTACACTGTCTTCTCTGTAAAGACAAAATAACTCATCATTTTTATTAGCCTGCAGCATGTAGATTTTCATTAACATAATTCATAAATAATATTCTTCACACTATTCTCAAAAAAAACCCAAAGAGACCAAAAAACCCCTAATACCCTGCTGCTTTATAAAAATAATTTCCAAGCCATTACTCTTGACCATTTCTCTTTGTAGTTTAGTTGCTGCAGGACTCCTTTTTCCAGTCCTTCTGTCCCTCTGTCCAACCACAAACTTTGTTGAACCATTTTGTGGATTGTACATTTCTTTCTTAAAAGGCCATTGCATTTCTCAACCAAATATTTACGCTTTCAGCAATATCACAATAAGTCACAAGTCAGTTTTTTAGTAACAGGATGTAGCATTTATCCACGGACAAAATCCTTAAGACCACCTCACACCAGCTTCTGCATGCTCACAATTAAGCAGAACAAATGTTCATCATGTGTAATTTCCAATTTTAACATTTTCAGTGAAAGAATTGGTAAAACTTAAATTGTTTTTGTGCATGGATGACAGGAGCATACACCAAAGAACCTGTTCCTCATCTCATTCCATGCATGGCTAGTAGCAAGGAGACACTTTAAATGACAAAATCATTATTAAAATTTTGATCAATATGGTAGAAACCACACATGCAGTTTAATTAATCACAAGCATGAGTAATTGGTATTTTTTTTTCTCCAGTCAGGTGCTGTCATATAACTGAAATATCTTTCTTACCTTCTGAAAAAAGTCTTCCCCACTTTTCCCTTTGCCCTCTGCAGCAGCTGTAAAACACAAGTGGGATCTGGTTACTAAATACACAGGAGAAAATTTGCAGGCTTACATATAGAAATTCTCAGTGAGTACACGCTACTGTGAAATAACAACTCTGGGTATTTTTTCTTATGCAATAAACATTTGTCAACAACTGAGCAAAACCCAGATCAACTTTTTACAAGTCACTTGCCAAGGACTGAGCCCTTGGTATTTGCATACTCAAGCTCTAACACACGGATACTTATTTTAGTTACAAAACACACACGGTGTAAGTGTAACAATTTAGTCACACTGCATACTTTGCCCTGCAGTCCTACCAACAGCGGGATCAGCAGAAAGCTAGGAGAGCACAAGACTTGCTGCATCAAGTACCGCATTATTCAGTGATCTCAAGACCACGACCTGGATTACCTCCCACTTGTGTTTAAACCCATAACTGCAAGTTTAGTTAATGCAAATTACCACACTTTAAATGCTACAACTGTTTGCATACCGCTTATGTTGTGGTTTATCTGTGTTGAGCTAGCAAGCAGTTCAAAGCACAGTAGCTCAAACTGACTATGAAGAGGATCGTTTCCTTTTCCCTGGAGAAATGGATGCCCTCAAAAAACTCCAAGGGTGGAAAAGAGTTTCCTGAATGGTACAGGATTACTGAAGCAACTTACACTCACCACGATGTTTTTTGTATTTCTCATGTACAAAACAGACCCCTTGAGCTCACCCCATCACCCTGGCTTCAAAGCCATGTTTTAACTACTTAGATTTGCCCCCTCCTCCAATTACACAAACAATTCCAAACTCTTAAGGAACTGTTAACTCAGCTAATTCAGTGTGATAGCAAATGCAAGTGAGCAGATACAGGCTGGAAGCATGAGAGGACTTCTACCCCAGAGGAAGAAGTGCCACTACATTTGAAATAGGCTTCTCAGAATCTCAATAACAACACTTAAATACCACAGAGAAGAGCACACTAGCAAGTTTTATCTAATACAGTTCGAAGTTCATGATTCAACTCCAGGGCAGCCAGAGCAGAGGCAGCAAATGAAGCCTGTCAAGCACTCATCTTGCTGCAGGAGCAATTCCAGACACCCCAGTTCCACAAGTCTGAGGAAAAAAAGCCCTCCCCACCTTCAAAACCCATTGGTGCCTGTATGAGAAGAGCAAACTGGCCCATATTTCACCAGAACCAGGTTTTCTGGAAGCAGAGAAAACAACTGGGGAAGGTTTGTTTTCCAGATTTACAAGCTACTGATGTGAGCAAAAAAACCACAACTTCCACGAAGCAGCCCCTTGATAGGTGCACATTGCTTAATGTGTTTTCCATTAAGTCAGGGATAGATAGGAAATGCTTGTGGGAAGTGAGGAGCACCACCACTCTATTTCAAGTGGAACATGGGATCAACATGCTTTTAATCAGGGGGTACACGAGATAAATTGGAGATGAGAATGAGATAAATGTGTGGCCAAAGTTGCAGTTTTGAGAATAGACAGATTTTGTTCCAGCTGCAAATGCATAACTTCCAAACTGAAGGCAAACAAGAGATGGCTTAGGATAATAGCAGTGATGCTCTGCAGGGCATTAAGCAGAATGCTGACAAAGCGGATTCCAAGCTTTTTCATTGTAGATTTATTTTTAATATGAATCATTCTGGTGCCCTGATTTACAGCTTGGCCCCACCGACAACTGATGGCACAACAGATAGAATCCAACAAGCACAGACCAAGTGGGAAAGAAGACGGAATGGAGACATCCCAAAATGGGTTCACAGGAATAAAACTCACAACAGGAGAGACAATAGGAAAGTTGAAGCAAATGGCACTTCAGAAAAATCTTTGTTTAGTTACTAGGGGTTTAGTTGTTACAACATACCATAAAGATACGGTCTCTCATTAATAAAATGCTTTGTGATAACCCGTTTGTCAGGTCTCATGAGATCTGTGAAAATGCAGGGAAGACTGTATGGTGGTTTTCGGAAAGACACTGAAGGTCTGCACCTTAGAACAGCTCTTCACACGTTAAGAGAGACTGCAGTCTGTTGGAATTTTGTCACTTCATGTCCAGGATGCAGCATTATTTAATCCAGGATGAGGTATGCCTCTGATCACACCTCATTTTTCTATATTAAGGTGATCTAGTCATTACCATCTCCATTAGGCATTGAATTAATAAAGAAAAGATGTTCAGAATTGTGGATTGAAGTATTTTGTTACACTTAGAATGATGTATTTCACTATAAAAGAAAAAAAAAAAGCCTAAAAACTTGAAGACAAACTAAATTAATCAATGTATTACGCTTCTTTTGAGGTTAGCTATTTTCCAGATATTGTCCCCCTCTTCCCTCCTTCCTCTTATGATATAACCCTTTGTACCAATTATCTACTTACTCTTTCATTTTAATTCCTGAATTTCCTCTGGTTTTTAAGAGGAACAATTACAGTTAAAGAAATTTAAATTCTATCAGTAGTTTATGAATTTTGTGATGCTACCCACAATTACCTACATTTGCACGTATGTTTACTGCCAGACTAAGTCCCTATGTTTAGAAAGCTTCTAACATGTGTCTGAAATGTTTACGATTCATGTGAAATTATCTTGAAGCCTTTCTGCTCTCCAAAGCAGGTAAAGACAGTCCTGGCATTTCTGAAAACAGTAGGAATAGCCAAAACCAAGGGCAAATTTATCCATTTCTTTTATAATTGAAAAGATAAATGGATTTTGTTACAGCAAGAAAAACCCAGAATCTTTTGCAGGGAAATGAGCAAGAGAAGCATTCCAGAGTTATCAAATTTATGCAGAAGCCATTAAAATGCAAATCACTTACAGTGCTCTCTACAAGCAGATGCAATTCAGTAAGGCATTGAGGTTTACCTCTAATCAGATAAGCTGAGATAAAAGCAAAGTCAAATTCATGTTTAGGAAAAAAAAAATCTCCTAGGTCATCACACCCCAAGATCATCTTTTCTAAACAAATCTTGAGAGTATTAACCCCGACTCTTAAAATAAACTTCAGCTTTGAAATATCATATTAAGACGCTCACGATATTTACATCTGACAATGCACTCTGGCAAATTATTTTTGTAATCTTAACAAAAACAATTAGATTTTCAAAAAAGCAGGAAGTTTTCAAGTTCTCAAACACCAAAGACAACAAGCACTTTGTGGAAGGCAGAGGGGACCAGCACTGCTGTACCTGTGCTGCACAGAAGGCACAATGGAGCCCATCTCTACTAATTTTGAAATAGGCTTTCGGATTTTAATGGACAAAGTTTCACATTTTCTGAGATTAATGAATTTAAAATACTGCACCAGTGACAAACAACATAAAAAGTGACATTATTGCCTGGCACATGCCTTAGGAGACCACCCTTCTGCCAGTGGTCCCTGTCCCCAAAGCAGGTTCGAGAGAAATCACAAACCAAATGCTAATTAATCCAGTTGTACCTGACTTCTGACTGAAATTGTTTCATTCCTGCCAACTCAGGAAATACTGTTTTCTTAGAAAACAGTGTTTACTTTATGGTATTGAATAATCACTTAACCAACCCTCACAAAAACTAGGATTATTTTTACACAAGGTGGCTACACTGGTGTCAGAAATACAGATGAAACCTATGTAAATGTGCATAACAAGCATTTTATATTTTAAGCTATACTCTGTTTATTGTAATTTCTTCCATACCATGAAATATTTTATATTAGATTTTTGCTTTTCAAGACATATTGGATTGCTGAGGTTCCATCCAATACAAATATGAAACAGTTGAAACAGGTGTTAGCTGTTATGGAACCCATGAAGTTCACCATTTGTCTACTTAATCACCAAATCATAAAAAGGCCCAATTGTAATTTCTAGGTTCACATGGAAAAAATGAATTTGAGCTTTCACTTCAAATGCTGTGTTAGCTATTAAAAAAAGTTATTACAATACAGGTCATATTTTACAGGAAGGGAGCCCAAGATACACTGATTAAGTCAAGTCTTTAAACGAATTACCGTAACTTTGCTGATCTCACACATCAGTTTTGTGTCTTATTTTCCAAACTCTCGAAGTTATCAAAAACTCAGGGTAACTGAGTGTGACTGAGTTGGTGGCTTTGCCTTTACATTGATTAGTGTCAAAACTTCCTGTCTGCACTAAAAGACTACAGTTTTAAGAGGGCAAAGAGAGCACGTTCTGATCTTCAGGTCTCAACTATGATGAAACAAAAGCATTCCTTGCATCAAAATACTCTTTAATGTGAGAGATAACTAGGTATTATTTTCATTTTATCAAGACAAATCAACTTAAGTGGATTTCAAGAAGCTGTAGAATAACATACCTGAAGGTAAGTGCTCAATTATCCTTTACCTTTCCTACCCGCTGAATGAGGAGGATTTCATAACGCTCATGTCAAGACTGTCCTCACATTATTTAGGTTTGAGTTTTTTTCTGAAACTGCCATGGAAACATGCTAGCTAAATAAGTGTTGATTTTTATTTACTCCGAACTTTTTAACTGGAAGGGACAGTTATTTATTATAAACCCCTGAGCTATTTGTCCAAACTTACCAAGCTGCTTTCATACACAAAGAAACCCAACGAAAAACTTCTTTCATTGAACCAGAAACCACCTGACAAAGAGATGTTTTCCTGTGCACCAAGTCAGACACTAACCCACACATGCTCTGAAAGCTTGCTTATATCAAGCCAAGATAAAGAATTCCACCCCCATGACCACAGAGTTAAGCCAAATTGCTGAAAATACGCCTTTAGGAATAAAAAGATAGAGCGTACATTGTTAAAGAAAAAAAATCTGACCTTAAATTGAATTTGCTGAAATCCAAACAAAACAATTTTCCATTTTCCTTGTAATTGCAAAGCCAGTCTCAGTTCCAGTTTTCAGCTTAGGAACTAAGAAGTCACAGAGACAACTGAACTAAAATATACAGTCTGACAAGACAAGTAAAAAGGCTTAAACAAGCAAAAAAATCTCCATGAAAAATCCAAATATTTAGACTGATAACCGGCTTTTCAATAAGATTACGTATTCTTTTTACTTTATTATTTATAATAAACTTCATAAAAAAACCTGTTACACATAGCAATCTTGCCATTTCTGAATCTTATGTGGCTTCATGGAGTCTTCCAGAGTTGATGAATGAAAATGAGACATTCACATTTTCTTAAATTTATAAACTGAGCAATTTTCAGGTTTGAGGAAGGTGCTATAGACAGGTCAGAGTCAACTGACAGTACCAGCAAAGGGGGAAAAGCTCCAAAATTCTTGAGAAATTACTGGAACCTTCAACAAATGAGAAAAAAGGCAAACTATACCTGCCCATACAGCATGCTGTCAAAAAGTAATGACAGTGTGGACCTACGTGGTACCTGGAATATTACAGAAACCATTCACTATCTACATATTTTGTGACAAAAGGACTTTTGGACTGAGGGTGGAAGTGTCACCTTTTATTAAAGTCAGATAAAAAGAAGTCTAAACAAAGCCATGCATAATACGAAGTTAAAATGTTTATAAGGGAGCATTCTTCCTCTGTTAGAGCAGCCAGAGAAGAGCTGGAAGAATTTCAGCGTGCTCAGTAAATGACGGTAAGTAGCCTGTCAAGTATCTGGACAGTTTTGGGTGGGTTCCACTGTACCTCCTCCTGTTAGCAGGAACTCAATACACAACTGCTGAGCTATCCACAGGGAGGCCAGCTGTGCTCCAGCATCTGACACACCAACCCAGCGCTGGGAAGAGAGCAGGCTGAGCCCAGGCTGCTTTTACCCTGCTGCTGAAACACGGTGTCAATGAGCCCCCCTGGCCATCCACAGCCTCTTCCTGGAGCCTTTGCCAGCTGGAAAAGGCTCCCTGGATCAAGGCATGTGTCATCCAAACGTAACTGTAAACACAGACAGGTAACACATCCAAAATCTTCATTCTCCCCTTAATATCAGTCATAGTCACTTTATAAGAATATTAATTTTTCAACTCCCCTGAACACTGTATTAAAATTAAATCGTTGATACTAAAATTAAGATTGTTGGCAAGTAACTAAAACCAGCTCTACAACCAAAACTCAGGAAGCTTCACCCATCCATCATTTGTGATGAATAAAGGGAACAGCAACACAGAGAAAAAGGGAAAGCTTAAAATAAACTACACTTGCTTCCACTAGCTCTGCATGCATTGCCAAGAAGGAATGCAAGAAAAAAAACAACACATATACTCTGAGGACCAAAAAGACATGGATATTCAACAAATATTCCTAGAGATTTCCTCACAGTATTTGTAGGGACTTGACAGATTTGGTGACTGAAAGTTAAAGGGAAAAACAAATAGGAAGGGAATAAAAGAACAAAATAATTGGATTATACAGAAAGCAACTTGCCTTCTCCATTCCACCACCAATATTTTTAGGGTTGCGTAACTACAAAACTCTGTTTAAAACCAATAACTTAATATATAACAACTGTAAATTTTAGCTATTTAACAGATTTTTCTCATTTTGCAAAACAAATTTATCCCTGGGGGAAAAAGCTGTCTGCCAAAATTTCTATTTCTCTGCATAGAAATAAGTCTACTTGTTTATTTATTTTTAAAGACAAGTCACAGCTTGAAGGCAGGCTGTGAAGCTGGGGTTGCTTTGGGAGCCCCTTTTGCCGTGGTGGCAATCTCTCCTTTCAAAGGCACACATGGGTGCAGCTCATCCCCACAACCACGGAATGCTGCCTGGTGTGACGTGGAGCACAGGATTGAGGAGTTTGATGGAGATAATGAAATGACTGCTTTGATTCCTGCCAGCCCCTCCATAACCAAGCCAGGGAAACTGAGCAGCTGTCAGCACTGTATTACCTGATTAACACTACTCTACAGCTGCCACTTGTTCACTGTTTACAGCTACAAGTGCTCTGTTGTCTCTCTAACTGGGTAAAACATTCCTGGAAGTCTCCTGTGCCATCCTTCAGATGCGCTCCAGGACTTGTGCTGTTTCCTACAGAAGATATCCCAGCTGATGCTTCCAAAAAAACTTCAAAGCCCTACTGAAGTCTTCATACCCATCACTGACACACACTACATCAATGGCCCTGCTTTCTGGGATCAGCAGAGGGCTTCTTGGAAATTGCCTAACTAATAAAATTCAACTGAAGTCAACAAGAAAAACAAAACCAAACAAAGCACAACTGCACTTAGGACTTCCTGAAAGCATAAGGAGTCTCAAACGAGCACAAGTTTTCCATTTCAACTTTGCAACCACTTTGATGGTACTGTGAAAGGAGAATATCCCCAACTGCCAGGCTGGGGGAAAGAAGATGAGAATTCCAAGAAAGAAAGACTTATTGATTTTTCATCAAATAATTCCACTATTATCCCCAGATTTCTAAATACAAGCTACATTTTCCTTCCATTTTAATCAATGGATGAAGACAGCTTTTTGGACACTTAAACAACAGCCAAGTTGAACATCCTATTTCTAGGTCCTCTTAAGGAATAAACTTTCCATCTGTGCTATTGATAATAAATTTTTGTTACAAGAGAGCCTACCAAAAAGTCAATCATGAGACAGCTTTCTTAAGAACTATTGGTATTAGCATGAGTGAAACCTGATTAAAACCATACATTAAGTACATTCAAGCTCCTCCAGTAGCTTCCCCAGTTTTGAGAAAAACACCTTTGAAATGATACTGGAGACACTAATAAAAAGGGAAGAGAACAATTCTATGACTTTCACGTTCATAAAGCATTTTGTGACCTCCGTCTTGCTTCACTCTTTGCCAAGCAGCCCCCTGAGAGATGCAAAGTGGAATGAGTCACGTCCAAAAAGCATCACCTATACTAAGATGTGTAAAGGGAAGGTGACGTGGTTTAGCTTCTATCAAGGAGTTAGCTGATTGCCTCCCTACCTTTAAACAGGACTTTCAGCATTTCAGTTTTCCAGGAAATTTGGAACTCAGGAGCCAAAATGATAGGCTGGCCAGAAAAATTTTCACGTTGTATTAATTTATTCCAAATCCTTTGTAGTAAAAAACTGACAGCAGCAGGGCACAGCCAGGTCTGAAGGCTGCCAGAGCACTCTCCCACTTCAAACACAGCTTAGATGTCATCAATTCCCTGGACCTGTTATCCAAGGAGAGGCAGTTTTGGAGGAGACAGCTGGAGATGGGCAGCTCTAGCAGCTGCAGGAAAATCTCACCAACATACCTTACTGCTGTTACAAAACACTTCTCTGCACAGCAGTAAAAATTATGAATATTTATGCCAGCAACTCACTTGTCTGCTGCTTCAGGGTTCCACTCTTCAGGGAAGAGACCAAAACTATGACAGGATGAAGCCATTCCAGCCCTTCTTTCACTTTGCCTGCCTCAGTTGACTCCCCCATTATTTTAAGTGCATGAGCTGCCATGCACACAACCTGCACTAAATATGGGGCTGTGGTTCCCTAGGAAAGTATTCAAAATAAAAATATGGAAGACAAGGACACAGGGTGCAGCATTTTGCCCCTTCCCTTCAGTGTGCCCACTGTAAACACTGCAGAAGGGAAGGGACAGGCCAGCTGAGCGAGCTGCCCCTGTGCTGTCACACATCTGGAAATGGGACAAAGCATTCACAGAAGGGCAGGAGAAATAAGACATGTAAAGCTTGGCATTTTTCTAAAAATCTCTGCAGTGGGACTGCCTTTAGCCACTGGATGCGACAGCTCAAAAAAAAAAAAAGCCTTTGAGTGCCTCAAGAGGCAGAACCTCCCTTGCTGCCAGTGCCTGACAGATCCAACTCTGCCCCAAGCCAGAGTATGCATTTAACAGGCCTCGCTGTTTACAGGAGGAAAGAAAATCATAATATCAGAAGTGCCCTGGGGGCTGACACAGGATACCTGCCAAATACAAAAGCTCTGCTCTCAGCAGATTGATGGCTGGGGATATTCTCTCTATTTGTTTAGCATTCAACTTTCCCTCAATGCACAACCACTTTTCTTGTCAGGTATGAGTACAGATACTGCATGATTCATTGCATGGGAGGGGAGAATGTAGCAAGGCCATAAAAAAATTAGAAACAAAAGCCCTACAGATTTGGATAAAAAACGTACACAATATTTTTCTGATGGTCCTGCTTGTTATGAGTCATTCACAGATGTGGAGTTAAAGGAGAGAAGCCAAGATGAAGTCAAAGACAAAGCTTTATACAGGAAACCAGTTTAAGTCTGTTGCAATGCAGGTTAAACACTGAGCTCCAGGCCTTTTCCAGCAGTAAGGAGACACTGCCTGTATCAGGATCCATTATGCTGAACAAGATTCTGGAATACAATTGACAGGGAATTTGGAATTACAAAGCCTCCTGCTTTTCTAAAATTCAACCAAACCCACACTCCAGCTTCCTGGATGAAATTTGGAGAACAAAACAAGAGTTTCCTTTTTCTGTCCAAAAGCATTCATTCTTAATTTCTGTCTCCAAGAGAAGGAAAAAAAAAACCCAAACCAACAGCCTCAGTTTTAAAATTACACATGTTGTGAATCCTTTTCTAGGCATCTGTTCTCCTGCTTCTGCACGTCCATACAGCTGGTAACACCTGCAAATCCACATACTCAGGCTGCTTGGCATCTCCTTTTCCCTTAACCTGAGAATTCTGAATGTCTGCCATCTTCTATTTTTCATTCATCGGTTTCAAAATACACTGATCGCCTTGGATGTAAATTCCTCCCCAGATAAAAATCCAATTCAGGCTTCTTGCTGTTATTTTAATTCCAGGTTCTAAGGCATGTGACAATAGAGAAATTCAGTTTGGAATAGTCAAGTTCCAGTTCAGGGTAAAATTGAGAGTCACTCTTGTACATTAAATTTGTAATACATTAGGTTCAGTACCACTGAATCAGTGCCCACTTGACATCAGCTGTTGCCTTGAGCATTTGCAAAAAGTAAACTGGATCTTTTTTGTATCTTTTTGCTCCCCCTAAATGAAAAACACCAGTTTAAATATACATACAGAAAAATTTAAACCCACTTCAACTCTTCATGAGAAGGATAAATGAGCAATAAACCAGCATTAAGTAGAAAAGGACAAAACGTTCAAAAAGCCAAGAAGAAAAGCATAAGATAAACAAGTTTAAGTAAGTGCAGGCATAAGCACTGGGGCAAGGCACTGAGGCATTCAGTTAATTAAAACAAAAGAAGACAACAAAGGTAGAAGTCACACAAACACATAATCCTATTTTCAGGAATACACTGTACGTCTCAATTCATAGCTTTAATGACAGAAAAAAAAGTGCCAGTTTATTCTTGTATACCACCATAATCTACATAACATTTGAAGAAGGCAAATTCATCAGTGTGAGCCAAGAACCAAAACAATATGTTCAAGTAACATTACTGAGGAAATTACAAAGCAGATTTGTAAAGAGAGTGGGATGGATCCCCCCAAAGGGTGGAAGCAGAGGAAGTAAATTCACCCATCCAAGAGCTGTGTACCACCACAACAAAATGTGCACCAACTTGTCACCCATTTTCCCATGCACTTGCTGGGCAAGAAATCCAAATTACGTGTCAGCACAAAGATACAGTGATTTAAGTTACTTCGCCAAACTCAAGTTTACTCACAACACCCAGATCTTTCTGCTTTTAAGAAACTAAGGAAATGAAGTAATTGTTTAGGTAAGAAGATCAAAGCACAACAGAAGTCTAGACCCTTCTGGTAAAGGTGAACAAGTTCTATTTTCACAGCTGGTTTTATGTCCCCATTTTCATCAACTACATGAATTTTTCTTATGAACAGTTCCCATATTAAAAAACACAACTGCTACATACAGCTGCCAAAGCATCAAATTATTCTATTTGTGTGCATGCATGTAAACAAAACCATACGCATTCACAGCGAATCAAGAATGCCAAGCCGTATGATTAGGATTTCTAGACACAGTTTACAGTAAGATAAAAGCCTGCAGTGGTTTACATTACAGTGGTAAAATCTGGCCAGGAGCTTGGCATCCACACCAACTCCAGTCACGCCACATTAGGAGATGCGGGCTGCAGAAGGTGTTAAGAATTATTTATTAGCTTTTAATTTAGAATTGTGGACTGTTTCGCAAAAAAGAGGACAGCTACCTTAAGACAAGCAAAACCATTGATTTTTAGGGTGTTAAACAAAAATAAATTAAACAAAATATGTTAATTTTAATCTCCTTAGTTAAATTACTTCACCTGGGAAATCCTACCTGCTTTTTCACCGAGGCAGCAGTACAGATATAAACAGTTCTGGACAGAGACATAGCAGATGTATGTATCCAGAAAAACACTGCTCTAAGCTGGCACCAGGAGAAAGCCTCTTCTGGGCAAAAAGATACAACTCCACAGGAAATTCTGCACTTCTGCTGGTAGGATTTCTTTTTATTTTGAATTTTTGGAGGTAAATCATTTATGAAAAATCTACTGAATGGCAGCAAATCCTTCTAAAATTCAGGTAAACAATAATTACATTCTTCCACCATCTATTTCTTGTTAATTTTCATCAATAACTACAGAAAACCTCCAACAATTTTCTCTACAGTGGAAGAGGAGCTGAAGGACAGGAGGATAAATCATGCTGATACAGTATCTTGTTAGCTATTTACTCTTTCAGAAAACCCGAGCATTCTTGCCAAACCAAGGGTAAGGGGGCATATACAAGGGGAATTTCAAGTGACACAAGCAAGCAGCAAAGTCACAGATTCATAACTGTTTCCATGTGAAGTGCTCTGCACTCCAAAGAATGCACGACTGGCTCAAGCATTATGAAATTGAGCTCAGGCAGAGTCAAAGGAAAGAGACCACAAGTTAAGTCACCTAAAGGTTAAAATAAACCCAAACCAAAATCTTATCTGGCAGAACATACAGTGATATTTATTCAAATACCTCAATGCTATTGAGATTTGTCCCTCAAAGATCCCAAAGCTCTTTCTGAAATTGAACACAGACATGCTGGAAGCACACATCACTAAAGGCTACACGTGGATGAGAAGTTGTAGCTGCCCCTTCACCTCAAAGCACTGATCTAGGCTGTCAGCCCTCTTCACATGGGGACTCCTCACAAATCTGGGGGGATCTCAAGGAAACAAAATTAGTCAACGATGCAAATTTTGCAGTACTTGAATAAAAATAAATTAACACCTTATAGGAATGAAGATTATCAACAACATTATAGCATCAAGCCCCCTATGCATTTTTGGGCCATGCTTTCATATACATTAATAGGCTCAAGTTAGTTTTTCTTGGTTTCCAAGCTATGTCTTCTGGCTACAGTGGAGATGCATAGAAATGCAAAGCTCCCTCCACCCCAAGTCTCAAAACAGATGAGTCTTTAGAAATCCAGCTGCATTAACCACTGGATTCCTTGTGATTTCCACCTCCTGGAGGCAAGGTCCTGCCACAGGACAGCTGAAACACTCGGGAGGGACTGCAAAGTCCTGGCAACACCTTTGAACTGCTACACTTTCGAGGCCAGAGAAATCTTCATTTGCACTTTTCAGTGCTCAGGAAGCAACCCTGCAGAGGGGTGAAACCCCCAGCAGCCCCCTGGACTGCTCAAACCTATCCCAACACTGCTGTGGGCATCAGGCTAACTCTAAATAAACATCACTTAGGAGTTTGTGCACCAAGACTTGAAAGCCAGCCTTTGTGGGCTGCTGAACCTTTTATTCAAACCTTATGAAACCGAGCGAGGCATTTAAAGACCGGGCAGGAAGTGGAGAGTTGAAGTTATGTTGCCTACACAAACAGGCCCAAAATATGTTTCTCAAATCCTAAGATTCCTTTCTTTTCAAGCACAAGGAAATCACTGACTACAGGGTACGATCGCAAAGACTTGCATCTGGCCCCCTGCTATCTAATTTGTATTTTTATGGACTCAAAGCTATTTCTACAACTGCTGTTTACAAGAAATGTATAAGTTAGGACAACTCTACAAAGCTGCATTTCCACAGCCTTGTGATAGAGTGCAGGAAATGCTTAAGCTAAATTAATGACCACAAGTAAACAAGAAAGCATTGTTTTGTGGTTAGACAACTGCAATTCTGAGTTACACAACTCGTTTATCTAGAAACCTTGACTATTTCTGAAATTAAATTCCCTTTTTTATGTTCAAGACTCAGGAAAGTCCAGCTTAGAAGAAATTATGTAATACAAAACCCTTTAAGTTCATGCAAAATAAACTGGAAAGAAACTTGTAAACTTAAAGGATATAAAATGTCAAGCGTGGGGAAGTGAAAAATTAAAACAAAGAATGTGCAATTTCTGCCAAAATCTAGAAAAACAAACAATAACAAGTAAGGAACTAATATTTGGCCCACTTCGGCCTCCAGTTCCTGCGTGGGGGCTTTAGCTCAAGAAATATCATATTTTTTCAAACAAAAAGAGGCTTAAATAGCAAGATGTTAGTGCAGTTGATTTAATGCAATGCTGTTTTCAGGACTGTTTTACCATTTTTGCTCAGTGTTACTCAATTTGGAACTTTTCCACAATAGTTTACGTCAACCTTTTTTTTTTCTGTATTATGTCACGTATCAACTTCTTCTCCAGTAACAAATACAAAACCAACTCTTTATCACCAAAACCAGGACGACGTTACCACCTATTCATAAAAAACAGTATGGGCTGAGCCCTGTGTAACATCTCTCAACGTGCTGCACTTGCAAAATATCCCGTTTTTTATAAATATTGCCCATGTGTTTCATGCTTTCATAAAGCTTTTGCCAAAACACTCACTTTTCAAGTGACATGGAAAGCTTAGTAATCTGGAAGGAATGTCAGTGAACCAAAGAGAAAAATCAAGTCTACTTTCAAACCTTGCTACTTGCCCTGTTACCTGGCAATTGGTGTTCTTTGGAGTAATCATGATTAGCCAACATAATTAATGCACACATCCGGATGTGTTGAGGCTGAGCTGACACAGTACACTCAGCAATTTCATGGTATCTTTTATAATCAAGGAGCACAATGTCACTCTCAGGACTTGACAGTGAAAAAAACCAAAACCACAGCCAGTTTTTGAACAAAAAAAAAATCCTGAAGTGTGATCTGATAATTAGACAATGATTAGATTGCTATGGGAGCAGATAAGTTAGACTGGAAACCACAGGAAAGGAAGCTTTTACTAAACAGGTACAGAAGTACTAATGAGGTTCTTTACAAAAAGACCAAGGAATAATTAGCTTAAAATATCAACTTAAGTGTCAAGGAAGCCTGGCAAGAGGAAAAATACTATCCAAAAGTCTTTAAAATAAGCACTGCCAAGAGCCATACACAGGGAACACTAGAAGAGACTGTGAGAATAATTCTAGTTAGGAATGATAAAGACAGCCAATATAGGGAAAAGGGCTTTTTTATTTATTTATGGAGCCACATTTACTCCTGAGAAATCCCTGCGTGACTCACACGATGTATCGCACAAGCAGGCACCTCCATAAGGCACTTCCAATCCAGTCATTCAAACAGGGTATTTTTAATTTACAGTAACCACATCTGTAGGCTGGTGTGTGGGAAAACAAGAGCGCCGTGCAAACGCGTGATTTCTAACTCAAACAACAGTTTTGTTTCCAACAGCCAAGGGGGCTTTGAACTGCAAACCTTCCTAAGGAAATACAGTCCACTTGAGAGCAGGGGGAAGTAGCACAAAGTCAGCATTCCCAGACATAAATAAGCACGTACTGGGGTCAGCTTGCTGTGAAAGAAACGAGTTACCCATTGATAAAAAAATGACTACAGGTGTGTTTGCAACAGCCATCAGTAGTTTCTTCAACTAAAATCGAACCATGTGAGCGTTTTATGTTCAACAGAATTGACAATAAACCAAGCCTCAAGCACTCAGTTTCGCTGCAAGGTAAAAACACAATGGCACTGCTGCCCCTTGACAGCCAAGGGGATCTTAGCTTTGTATTTCAGTGAAAAACAATCACCACCCTGGAGCACAGATTGGTCAATACCCCCTTCCAGGTGTCCACCTTTGGCTACTGTTTCCAGTAAACACCAGCTAGCAGCTCATTTTAAAAACAAAAATAGAGCATGCAACAAAGCCTAAGCAGATCCACTTAAATATTGAAAAAAATTGCTTTAGGTTTGCATTCTCTATCAAAAGGTGTAGTAAGGAGCAGATAATGAACAATGAAGAGCAGGAATAAAACCACCCTAATAAAAACCACACAGCTGATGTAAGAGGTGAACACGCTGTATCTCAGCCTCACTTTCTCTCTGATGACTATTTCAAGCCATGTAATTTTTCAACATCAAATTGCACTGGATGCAGGCAAATATCACAATCACAGAAAAACCTGTTGTTTTCCAAGTCCTCCCTTACTTTCCTGAAGCTTTATCAAGCCCTCAGAAAACAAGTTTTTCACACTGGGTGAGATGTAGTTCTGTAAGTTAACTTGAAAGTTAAAAAAAAAAAGGTAAACATATAATATACATGACAAACTCAAAATAATGTCTAATGCTTCTTCCTCTTAAAACTTAACAAAAAAACCACCCACAGAACAAGCTCTGAAACTGTGTTGTTCTCAATATAGTGAGCCTCTGAGCTTTATTTCAGCTTCTTTAACCACACAGAGCAACTCAGGATCGAAAAAGCCGGGTCAATATTCCCACAGGCTTGCAAGAACCAAGCAAAGCCTGGAATAATGCTGAATAAGCCACAAAGCCATCCAGGAGAACAACAAAAACAAAGCTGAACCACCAGCTGAAAACTGAAAATTTAAGGCTAAGTATTTTACTCAAAACTGCCAACCCAACAATTATTTTCCTGAGAAAGGAAGGAGAGGAAAGATCCTGGAGCCCTTGTATATGAAAATGCCTGCTACTGTGGAATAGAAAAGTTAAAAAAGCCATGACAGGCTTTGCTCTTTGCCATCCAGAAAGCTCTGCTTAAAAAAAAAAACAACAAAAAAAAACCAAACTGTCCACAAAGATTCCAAACATTCTTCTTCCATTACAATTATATAGATTTCAAGATGTTCCACAATGTGAACCAAAGCTTTGTGCAGTGCAAAGCAGCCAACAGAAAAAATACATTCTTCCTGCAGTTAAAATGGATTAGCTTTAAAACCAAGCAGAAAGGGGGAAAAAAAAAAAAAATTGAGGACTTGCTGCTCTAGTTCCTCTGCTGAATGTTTGGAAAGTTCATGTTTCAGGAGTCTTTAAGCAGAGTAAACAGCAGGAGAGTGCACTGGAAGAGGAAGAAGGTTAAACACTAAGTTATACTGGTAGAGTCGGGATCTAAAATCACAAATGCATTGAGAAGGGGTAAGAAACAGGTCCCCATACAGAGAACTGAAGTTGTGCCCAGCTCTGCTCTCACACAGCACACACAAACACCACCAGGGAAAATGGGCATTTCCAGTTGAGAAAAATCCTCCCTACAGTGCAGGCGTCCACTCAGAATAAACTGCATTATGCCTCTTGCAAAAAAATGGCAACACACAGCCCTACCCACATATGATAAGTATTAGGCAAAGCCTCCTACTATTGACTTTATTTAACTGGGTCTTCCTAGAGTTGCAATTAATCCCCAGGAATTTTCCAAGTTCCTAACTTTGCAGAGACTGTGGGTGATTTTTATACCAAGCCTGCATTTGCAGTTGAAAAAAGTCCATATACTCAGAGAAATGCAAGCCCAAGGTTCGAACACCACTTCCTGACACTGTAATCCAGATATTCTAAAAAACCCATAAAATTATAAATACATACACCGTATTTACTCTAAAGACAGTACATACCATCAACAGCACTCAATCTTGAGTTCAAAAATAATACAGAAGTATCAAGCAGTAGACAGTTTATGGCATAGATGCAAAGCACAAGTAGGGCCCATCAGATGTGGCTCCAATCTTCACAATTCATGCTGTTCTTGAGATAAGCATGACAGTATTGTGCTTCCTACCCTGCCAACAATGACTTTATCACTTAATTTATGCTTCTTCCTTCACACTGTTTTTTTACCAGTGCTATTTCAACTATCTGAGCTGTTCCTTTAAAACAGAATTTGGCTATTGTTTGCTTTTTTTGGCACATTACTAAAAACAGTGAGGCACTGCATACATGTAGCACTAATTAAGTGGTATGGAGACCAGTAGATCATTCTGTAAGGACAAGTATTTAAGTCTATAAATTACTCTTGTGGAGGAAAGGACATTGTAACAGACAGAAATTACAGTCAAAGAAGCTCACTAGACTCCGAAAGTCTCTGCCTATCTCAACCATGCATAATAATAAAAAAAAAAAACCAAAACAAACAAACAAAAAAACTCAAAAAACCCAAACCATCTAGAACTAACAGTGGTGAAAGTCTGGAGGGTGCACTTCGTTTTTGGAGTCCACAAGCCATTATTATTAAGACTGCCAAAAAAAAGCAATGTTTCCTGTTTGCATTTTTTTCTTCTGTTTTGATTTTAGTTGAATTTGGGTATTCTGTTACAGCTCAACTGGATTTCACCATAAAATACTTTTCAGCTCTTTAAGTTGCTACCCTGAAATCATGAGACTGCTTGGCTACCACAAACCCACAACCTTGGCAAAACCGATTTGCAGAAATGGATACAAATCTTTTCTGTAACTTAATGAAAAATAATCATCAAATTCAAGGTGTCAGAAGAAAAACTTTCTTCTAGAAAAGAAATGCAAATAAATTTCTGTTGCCTAAGCTGTCATTGTGAAATGTTAACCAGCTCTCACTGTGCCCACATTGAGCCCACTTGACCACAGATCAGAGAGGTTTCTCCAGAAATGAAAAACTATTCTTCCATTGCTGAAGAAATAGCACCAGGCAGCTGAGACAGCCCAAGCACCAGTCCCCAAGGTGTTCAGTTCACTTCAATCTCTATATTGCAGTAATTAACCAGTTCCTGCCAGAAACATTCCAAACCAGTCTGCATTTGAGAAAAAGGAGTCAACCTGGGATCCACCTACACCAGTAACCACCACTTCGAGAAGAGCAACCAAGTGTCATTAGAACACATTAAAAATTTGAATTAAAAGTAATTTAACTTACCAGAAAAGGTGTTTCCCTCCTTAGCAGCCTCTTCACCTCTACTTCTGTCCTTAAAAATATTGAGATACTCTTCCTTTAAATTTAATAAGGTTTAACTCATGGACTACCTCAAAAGAGAAACGGACTTTGTATTTCTGCACTAGAAGAAATACAGCCCAAGAGCAGAATGTTTGAGAAGGCAACATCACTCGGGAATCAAAAGAGACCACACAATGATATGTTATAATTAGAGTGGAGAACCATGTTCTCACTTGTGCTGATGTTAAACCCTTTTACAGGATATAAAATTACTCAGATATTATTAAGAGCACATTCTTACTGTGATTATCAAAATGGTGGAAAAAAGGTTAAATTACAACAAAATGCTAAATACTAGGGACTTTTCAAGTGTTTCAGAACGAGAAGATCTAGCTATAAGCTTATCATTACCTTCACACTACCAGGTAAACCTGATCTACTCTACAAATACGTGTATTCCTCCATATATATTTTAATCATTTGCAAGCAAGTAAGATGAGTAGAACAGTACAACACCAATCCCTTACAAAGTGACTACTTAGCTGTATGCCAAACTACACTCCTAAAGTCCCTACTGTTATCCAGAAGATTGCAAAAATCTTTTTTATGGCTGTGGCTCTTCTCCTTAGAAAAATGCAAATCCATGCTGACTGACAGCTGACCAGCAGCTCCACACCATGGTCCTCCACTTCACATCTTTAAGGTGGAACTCAACAAAACGCACCCAAATACCAAACATCCCAACCATCTTGCTACTGCCTCCATCCCAGTGAAGCAGGCCTGATGAACAGGAGTAGCTGTTTTGGGACACGCATCACACAGCAAGAACCCACCCTGGGCAGGTACACAGCAAAGCGCCTACACTCAAATGCAATGTTCCTGAATGATCTATACTCTTATCTGAAAAGGCAGTTGGGGGAGGATGGAAAAAGGCTGTGTTCATCCAGACCCTGCAGCTCTCCCTGCCCGCCCTTGGCCTGCCCTCGCTGACATAAAGTGGAGCAGCCCAAAGTCTGGGTACCAGGTGCAGAAACACCGAACGTGTTCCAAGTGATCCCGATCCATCACGCTCCTGGGAGGGGGGCAGAACAAAGCTGCTGAGTGGTTCCTCCTCCTCTCCTCCCATAAAACACCACAAACAGAAAGAGAGAGGAAGAAAGGCTGAACAGAAGCACTGAGCAGCTCCTCTCCTGACTGCGTGCCTGGCTGCCGTGCAATGTATGGGGAGATCCTTCCTGTGCACATCCAAAGCTACCGGACTTTAACAATCCTCTTAGTCACGTCTCCCTCGGCCTCTTGGGTCCTGAGATTTCCCACTCTGAAATTTCCTATCCGTCTGAAAAACTTGGCTTTGATGCTGCCCACCAACCCTCTGGTCTGGCTAACCTGCACGGGCGGTTGTGTAAATGTTTCCTTTAACTCAGCCTCACTCAGTGCTGCGGTGGCCAGCCCCAAGCCACTGCTCCACTTGCAGGATGAGCATTCCTTTAACTCACGCAATGCAGAAAGCAGGAGCAGGGAGGAGAGACACCAAAAGCAGCCTCGGGCAGCACAGAGCTGCAGCGCCAAGCTGACAGCACTTAATTCTTTAACACGTTATTAAAACCAGTCTCAAACTCTCTGCTGGCTATTCGAGCCTGGAGAGAAGGCAGTGCTAACAGAAGCTCTGCAGTGATACAGGAAAGACACCCAATGAAAAGATTCCTGCAAATTTGCAATTGATATCCTCTAAGGAAAAAAACTGTATTAGCATTTTACATTTTAACTGATTTGTATTGTATTCTCAAGTCAAAACACCACTAACCCTCAACTCTACATAAACACAGAAAACACACTTCCAACAACACATAAAGCAATTTAAAAAAACTTTGGTCAGATAAAATTTATCTGTTCTCTAAATGTGCATCTTTCAGGTGATAAATACCTAAAACTATGCCTCAAATCCAGCAGAATAACCTTCTAGCACTCACTTCCCCCAAATATTTACAAGAACATAGAATATAAAGTTTTGTAAATGTTTAAATATATACAAAACTTTGCAATACCTTACTCTTTTTTTTCCCCGCGCCTTAAACGATTCCTCATGTCTCAAACACTGGAATGACTTTTTCTATTTCTGCCAAATCTCTGAACAATCTAAAGATGTCACTGAAGACCACTTAAAGTAAAAAACCTGAGTGCTGCTAAGCAACCCAGAAAACAACATTACATGTTCAATTGTTTAGTGCATTGAAAAATTTCACACATATTGAGAATCCGTGTATTCTGCACTCTAATGATGGCAATGCCTTCCACACAGAGGAAGAAAAGAAAATCCTGCAGAACATGTTCATATTTCAAAAAGGAATTGCTTATAAAGACCTAAAGATTTGATCAAATTTATTCACTGTTTCTGCACATGGAACAGATTAGAAACAGATTCTCTCTTATCCACTATTTTATACACACTCCAGAAGCAAATTTACTAAGGAAAAACAGCACTTGTGTTTGTTTAACTAAAAAACTGAAGACATAGCAGGATTCTTTTCCACTATATAAAGCAGTATTTTAAGAATGTATTCCACATCCAGACTCTTTAAATCAATGCTATTTTAACTGCTTCAGCTGCATATAAACAAAGGGCATCTAATGTAATTCAATATTTCACCACGCTATAGCACTCCTCACCATGGATGTGCTTACACATCCAGAAAAAGGGAGACCAAGTCTCATATTCCTTCAATGAAACAAAGGATTGCCATATCCCAGAAAGGGTGACGTGCAGACGTATCCTTCATTTCAATTACACATAAATACCCGTGTGTGCTTTTCCATTTAAATGTAAGTATTACACACACAGAGATACGGGTTTAAACACAGGTGATTTTATGCCCTTTCTGTTCAGCACATGGCTCATCTTTCACTCATCGTGGCTCTGTACCACAGTGTAATGTTCTGCACAAGAACTCCCTTACCACAAAGCTCCTGGTTTAACTACACTGAATCGCAGCCTATACACCTGCAGGTAACACAATCTCACCCTAAAGGTCATGGGGAAAATCTTCAGAAGATATCAATGTAACTAAAAAATGTTTCACTGCATCACTTATAATGGACTGAATATTTATTTTGGAATTATGGATTTCATTTTTCCATCTCTCAAGATGCTTGGTCTTAAGTTACCAATCTTGTATATTCAACTGCCCTAAATTTATTGCAGGCACCGACTGAACAGAACAGAGCCAATCAAAATAGACATAATCAAAGCCCTCCATTCACACCAAGTGATTGGCAATAAGGTAAAAGGCACACTTAAAGGTTAAACCACTAATTCAGAGTGGTAACACAGATTTCCCAAACCAAAGTTTGCTTAAAATGAAAAAAAAAAAAAAAATCACCTGTATGTAGAATTAAAGAACATTTTATAAACAAAAAAAAGTAAGGGGTGAAAATCTATTTAAAACTTTGGAATGCGTGGTAACCTCACCATGGAACCTTAGACCATCAAAACAATAAAAAAAATTAAAGCTTTTTATAGCAAGGTAGAACAAGAGACAACGGCAGAAGCTGATGCCCAGGAAGTTCCATCTGAACATGAGGAAGAACTTCCTTACTGTGCAGTGACTGAGCGCTGGGACAGACTGCCCAGAGAGGGTTTGGAGACTCCCTCACTGGAGATATTCCAGACCCAGCTGGATCCAGCTCTGTGCCATGTGCTCCAGCATGAACAGGGAGGCAGGACCAGATGACCCCTGTGGTCCTTTCCTGACCCACTCTGTGACTGTGTGGGGCTGGAACAGCACAAATGTTCCAGAAAACAAAAACAGCACTTCAAAACAACAGGATAAATCATTAGTATTACCAATTTCTTCCTCCAGTTATCTTTTAACATTGCTTCTTTCAGACCAGGTTTACTTGGCTTAACACCAATTGTCAGATATGTTGTACTAGAGACCATTTAGCCCAGCTTGACTATAAAAATGTTGCAAGTTCTCCCCACAAGGAAATCTAGCACAATTTCTTTCCAAGACCCAAGTTTAAACAGAAGAAGCCCATGATATGAGCTGTTCCACAAGCAGCAGAACAGTATTTTGGGTTTGTTCTGCTTGTCATCTCATCACTAGTAGGGACAACCATTCAAGCTTTTACACATACTTTGTGCCAATAAGTGAGAAAACACGTATCTCAATCTTTTTAAGTACATGATTTGAACATGCAGATACATTTCACTTGAATGACCTGGAACGAGGCTTCATTTTTTCTTTCCTTGGCACTCTTCTTCAGATTTTTGCTTTCAAAACCTCTGTAATATTTTAGCAGCCACAGCAAAACCCTGTGCCATTATAACTCCTACAAACAGAAGTTATTTTTGCAAGTTAAAAAGCTGCAGAGAAGGACTGAAAGACATTAAAAAAATATCAACCCATAGCTTCTTAACATGTTGGGCAGGCACAGGAAAACAAATCAACCAAGCAACTAGAAACACTTTTCTGTGAGATGGGGGAAAAGAAGTACCTATAAAACCCCAGTATAATAAACATCCCTCAGCATCTACATACTGCAAGCCTGACAATAACCACATAAGGACAATGATTGCTGCTTATTTTTCCTCGAAAACCATGCTTACTGACCTGATTCATGTCACATAGTTTTAGGGGAAAATGGAAGTAAGATTTTGCAAAGCCTACCAGGCCAGGCCTGGAGAGAAGTTTAGTAAATGGAAAATGGATGGCTCTTGCCACAATTGCACCTACATATGCTCCCAACAGGCAAAAAGCCTAAAGAGGAATGGGGACTCACTATTTTCATACATTAATATTTAAGAAAAAGCTTCTCCATACAAGTTTATCAAGTTTTATAGATAAGGAGTATTTTTCACAAGTTTTACTGCAACCTTTACACGCCAGGCAAGCCCTGGAATTGCATCAGAATGGGGAATGCAGCTGCCTTGAGGCTGGCACCAGCTACACTGACCAGCTTCCTACCTCTGGGAAAAGGCTCAGCAGTCAAATCAGATGTGGCAAACAAAAGCTATTTTTTTTTTCAAAGTCTCAAAGCAGCAAACCAGAGAAATATTCCATTCAGTCCAGTCAAATTTCTACCAGGCTGCGTTTGAGCCCTTCTAGAAATGGTAACAGCTAAAACACTTAGCTGCATACAAAACTATCACTTATCAAGGGCTAACTTCATCTTCAAAACATCTTCAGATGGCAGATTGTGTGGGTGTCCCGGAAAGCACCTCCTCAAGGGACCAGTGCGCCCCAGAAGTTCACAGCCCCTAAAGGAATGGGTCAAAAGCTAATCTTTAAAGTTCTAGGACATATCAACCTGGGCAATTAAAAAAAAATCCGAAGCAATAGAAAAGCCACTTTACTCCACAGCATTTATAAACTGTTGATCTCAAGATGCCAAATTCAAGGCACAGCTGCTGGGAGCTGGCCATTTGGGATGTAGTCAGAATGACTAGAAATCTAATGCCTTTTGAATGCATCATCTATTATTGTCTTTCTCACCACAAGTGATACATTTATAAAGATATTTTTTAAAAACCTTTCACCCTCAAAAGGAAAGAAATCTAAAGAACAAGTTACCTCCTGTTTGTTCTCACTCACATGTGCAAGGAAGACACTTCCAGGAAGGCTAAATTGAGCAATATGTCCTTCTGTGGTTTACACAACAGGATCCAAGCAATAGCGATAACAGGACTGTGCTCCAGTCCCAGCTGCACTCCCAAGTCCTGTTTTCACAGCTTACTCACATACCAGCAGCAAGAACAAGCTGAGGAGGATGTAGTGCAATCCAGAGCACAGCGTCCCTGAACTGCACCACCGGAACCAGCAAGGCACTGCAGCCCACGGCCAGCTCCCAGCGCGCAGCCACTGAGCATCCAGTGGGTTTATCCCACCCCTGGCAGAGAACCCTGGCAGAGCCTCAGCAAAACCTCCAGCAGCTGAGAGCTGACCACAGCCACATCCTTGCAGGACCATTATCTGAAAAGCTCTCTGAGGCAGCAAAGCAGCGGCACTCACACGCTGCCACAGCAGATCCGTGTCCCAGCTCCCCCAGGCAGGCTGCAGGGACACTCCAGTCGTGCTCCCGTGGGCCAGAGCACCCCAACACCACAGCCAAGCACAGCCCCCTGCCACTCTCCCAGGCATGAGAACCAAGACCTGCCCCGGCAGCAGATGCCTGACCCAGCCATCATCTATCTCACCTTCCTAGGGACTACAGGGATCTTCCTGGGGGCCAGCACAGCCAAATCCTGCTAAAGATGTCCTGGTACACTCCTGGGTGTACAGACCAGTTTTCCCAGCAGATGTTTCTCAATGCCCTGAGGAAGGCGAATTGGCCCCTAACTCAACCACAATTTTATCAACCCTGGAGAACACTTCAGGCTGCAAACTGCTATTTTTAATACTGGTACCTGATCAAGGATTTACCTAAAAATGTATTTTTAGTTATCTTCAATACCTAACATTAATAAACACAGTGTTTTAATATTCCTGTCCAAATTCAGATTTAGTATTTTAACTCAACAACTGAAATTGTAGTTGAGAATCCTTTGATTCCTTTGCTGTCAAAAAGACACAGCAGCGACCTCACTTCAGCGCTGAACACTGCGGAAACTGGAAAGCCTCCAGATTTTATGGATTACTTCCTTTTAAGAAAAAGAGGAAAAGTCAGAAAATGACATTTTTTCTGATTGTCCTGTCATTAGGCACCACTGAGAAGACTCTGGCTCCATCTGCTTACATCCTCTGACACAAACAATTCTTACAGTGTTCCCTGTGCCTTCTCAAGATTAAAACTAAACAATCCCAGATGTCTCAGCCTCTCCTCCTGTGTCAGTTCTCAGTCCCTCAGTAGCATCGTGGTCCTTTGCTGGATTTGTTCCAAGATGCTCAAAGTCTCTCTGCCACTGGGGAAACCAGGGCTGGACTCAGCACTCCTGATGTGTTCTCACCAGAGCTGCACAGCGTGTCGGGCCCCAGTCTGTGACGGTTTTCTCCCCTGGTGCACCACTTCATGTCCCCATTGCTGAACTTCAGTAAATTCCTTTGGGCCATTTCTTCAGCTTGCCAGGGTCCCTCTGAATGGCTGCTCTCAATCTTCCCATTCAAGATTCATTTTCCCTTGCAAGCAAGGCATAAGCCCAGCAAACCAGTTCCTGCTGTCACTTCCTTGATCACCTGTCTGGAAGCTGTCACAAAAGCATTCCAGAAGCCTCCTACATGGCTTGTGTCCTGCCAGGCTCTTACCCCAGCAGAGAACAGAGGGGGTTAAACTCCCCCATGGGGATCGACTGCAAACAGGAGCCTCCCTCCAGTTGTTTGAAGGCCTCATGTGCTGCTTCTTCCCAATCAATGGTGTGGAGCAGACACCTGTAAATCCATCCAGCACTCCTGACCCTGCACTCTCAAATGGCTGGTGGCGTGCTCCAAGGCAGAGCTCCCTGCAATCCTGCCACTCCCCCACATAAAAGGGCAGCACCTCCTCAGCACCCCACTCTGCGGGCCCTAAAGACCCTGTCACTGAAGGACTCCAGTCCCCAGCACACCTCTCCAGCCTCAGGGAGATCACAGCCCTGCAGTCCCACTCGTCTGCCACCCGTGCATTGCCATCAGGAGCTTCAGGGATGTACCCACACACATGGGGTTCCCAGTAAAGATTTCCCTGGAACAGTCCTGCAGGCACATGCCCATGGTGTCCCCTCCCTATTTCTATACCCTGGTGTCTATTAATTCAGTAAAGCTGCACATCAGGAGAGCAGCTAGGACACAACAGTGTTGCTCCATGCTCATCAACCTCTCCAAGAAATCTGGCTTGCTGCAGAAAAATTAAATGAGGTTATGCTACCAGGCAATGATTTATTCAGACACTCAGTGTTTACAGTTATGTATTTGTTTTCAATCTCTATCCATCACACCCATCTTTTTCTGCAGAGACATCAAGAGTTTTTCCACCCAATATCCAAAAACCACTTTCACACAAGAGAGAACTCATTGATTATTGAAATTCCTTAGGCTGTATTATCTAGTGAGATAACACTCACTCAGGAGCATTCCTTCAAAACATCAATAAAACTTTAACAAGAAACTATTTATTCCAGTAAAGAGGATATCACTGCAGACATCTTTACATAAATCAGCCATAAAAGTCACTGAAACATGAAGAGTTTCTTTGCCTCATGCAATACACTCATGCTGGTTTGAGCCAGAGACCAAAAAAAAAACCCCAACAAATACTGAACAAAAGCTGATGCTATGTTCAAAGAATGGTTTGAATTGCTTAAGTCAAAATTATTTTAGGAACTACCACTGATTAATAGGTAGCATCTTAAAGAAGAAACCCTTAAATCAAGTGCTTGTTCCTTCAGATAGCTTATTAGGTGTGTATATTTTCCATAGCTGAACTCCAGTCATACTAGTTTTTAAACTCAAAGTTCATGAAAGTCACCACAGAGTCTTCACAGCAAAGGTCAATAAAGATGTTAAAAAAAAAAAAAAAACCGCTATTAGCTCTTCAACACAGAGGTTTGAAATTAAAGAAAACTAGCATGTTTCATTGTTTGAGAGGCATAAAGCCAAGAGCCTGAAAGGAGTACTCAAAATAGGACATATTTTCCAGTGGAGGTAAAGATTACAATATAACCAACAGGAATGTGCAAGCCAGCAATACTTAACTCGGCAGCTCATGCCAAACCATGATAGTCCCTTGTACTACTTGAACACTGAAACTTGAGAAAGTGGTATTATTACAATTGTTAATAGTGGAATGCAAGATCTACAAGTCACACAAATTCATTTCATGTATTTATTTTTCGTGGAAATAGACTATTCAGCACTTTGGGGATTTGAAAACCTGACAAAGAAGTTGGATTCTTTTTTCCTGCTACATCTAAGTTAAAAACCAAATGTAAATGCTATTAGGAAGGTTCCAATTTTCCCACAACTATTTCCTTCTATAGGTTATGCTGACACATTACAAGGAACAAAATATAATAAAAACCACCAACAGGAATCTCACAATTTAGTAGACAAACTCCACATTTTCTTCCTCTAGGAAAAGCAACTGTGGTTAGGACCTAGTAAAATAAAGAGTTAGATACTTCAGTACAAATCTGGTCATAGACAAGACAGAGTTCACAACCCTTAGAGCTTCAAGAGGGACATGGGAACTGTAAACAGGAATATAAATCAACAGTACTCTGAATATTTTAACTTCAGCTGCAAGCAAGGTACACTAATTATTTGAAACACCACAGTACGCTTACTTACATTGTAAAAATTTCTGCCATCGTCACAAATGCACAAAAAAATCCATGGGAATATCAGTAATTCCTGCTTAGCCATTTAAACATAAACCCGGAAATAAATTTAACACTGAACTTGCCCTTCCTGCAGAGACCCCATCATAGGAACATTACAATTGCCTGTTAAGCGGCCAACTTGCTCAAAATTCGTATCTTCAGGGTCCAGCCTCTAATAAAACCATTGTTTGTACCACTCAGAAGAAGCCTGGGTTTCTTAGAATCTCTGTCTTTATTGGCACATTCCAATAAAAGTGCTTTTCTTCCCCCCAACTCCACTTCCCCCAAGCTTTACTTGCCCCACGTATCAATTTATCATCCGCTGCAGATGAAACAAACTAGTGCAGAGGACTATGAAAAGCACTGAAGTAAACTTTTCAACAGTTATGCATTAAGTAGGGAAAATATACTTGTTTAAACACAAGTTTCACCTGATGGATCAGCAAACAAAAGCTGGTTTATCATCCAGGCATCAGAAAGAGGCATTGCATAAGTCCAGTCAAGATCTGACAATGGTCTCAGGGTGACCTTTAGGCAAAGGAATTAATTGATTTACAGTAAGTTTCGCCTGAATTAAACCGTGAAAAAAAGTTATCTAAGTATTTGTGTCACCTCCCCCTAAGAAAAACAGGGCTTGTTCTGGCAGAAAATTACTAGCTGAGCACTCTTCTAGCTCCCAGTGATAGGAAAAGAACAGCAAAAACAGGGAGTAGGACAGGGGAGAGCACACTCAAGGCTGCAATGGCAGGACAGAGCTACACGAGGGCACAACAACGAGCTGCTTGCACTGACTGACTGCTCATACTGAATTTGTGAGACCTTACTGCCTGGAAAGTCATCAGTGATCCACTATCATTTTTAGAAATTGAGTCTACATTACATAAACTCACACTGACATGCTTCCTATAATTCCGGCCCACTCCAGCTGACCCGGGACATTACCAATATATCCAGTACCAAACCCACTGCTATTTTCCAAGGTGCCCACCAGGTAGCAACGCAACCTGCTCCATAAGATGAGCTCGAGAGTAAAACGGGTTCCTGTGCTGCTGAGTGCTCTTCAGAGATTCCTGTGCTTTTCTTCATGTGTTTGTTTATCAATAAATAGTCAGGCAAACATTGAATTACCTCATAAGGGAAAAAAAAAATCCCAACAAAACCAATTAAAACATAGAACAAAAAACCCCACCACCCATAAAGTTTTAGATCTCTAATTAAAACTACCCTGAGGAGTCCCCAAAATGAAAGACGTTGCATTAAAAAAAAATACAAAACAGAGTGAAGAAAAACAGAATTTTAACAAGCAGTTTTGTTCTTTCATGAAAGAGCCATATGTAATACAGGCCCACACACCATTGCTGGCCTTAGACTCTTATTAAAAACAGCATGGATTTGGTTTTTTAGCAAACTACTATCATGTGATAGTGCATTGTAAAGTCACAAAGTATTTAACCGTGAGTGCTTAAACCACACGTATCACATAAAAAACCCTACATCTGCTAAAGAACATGACAAAGAAAAAGGATAATTTGAAATGCAAGATTGGCGTAACATTTTGTAACCAAGGAGACACACCACGCAAGGAAGAAAAGGTGTTGCTTTCTTTGGTTTGGGGTTTTTTTAATGTTCATGGCAAACTTGTCTAAGCCTACTGATTGCTGCAACATCAGCTGATAGATTCTACTCCTTGGACAGCTTTCTTAAGTTTACTGTTCTGCATCTTTACAGTAACACTCAGCTCCTATGGTAACAGGCACTCACACACTAAGTAAATCATCCCACAATATGAAGTCACCTGAGCATTTACCAGAATTTGTGCAGAGCAGCTGTAATTAATTGAGTTACAAGGAAATATCATCTTCTGTCACTGATGAAAAGAAAAGCTGATCTGTTTTACTCATATTGGCCTCCTAGAAAAAAAACACTTATTCTAGAAGTATCTGCCCACCAACAAATGAATAAAGACATGAGGCATAAGAGAGCTTAAACCCCACTGTAAAGACTGAGATTTGTTTATGGGACACAATTCCAGTCATCTATGTGCAAGTAATAAAACAGTCATACAAAGATGATGGACACAAGGAAAAAATGGTTCTTACTTGCAAGGGGTTTACCACAGCTTTTGCAAATTCTGATGCTCCAAACAGAACCATTCAGGAAATATCAATACAATTGTTTTAAAGTTGGGGGAGGAAAAAAAAGAAGGTAGCAGAAGCTTCCTCAAATCTATCAAAATTTTCTGACCCCCTCAAATCAGATTTGATTTCTGCTTCAGATACAACTGGTAGCAAACTACCTGCACCTCCTCTTTTTTGAAAGAGAGCTATGGAATTGTTGCTACAGCACCTCCTGCAGTTACTCTGTATCTCACAGGAAGGTGTCCCAGTCCTCCCATGAGCTATAGAGTCTGCTATTCCCAGGTGAGCCCCACTGGGATCAGCCCCTGCCCTCATGAAACTGCCCACAAACTAGCAAAGGTGGGAAAGATGAAAATAACCACAGCAGCAGCACATACAAAACTCAGCAATGCAAAAAGTAACAAGACCACTGAGCTGAACATGGAGCTGCTGCATATTCTTTCTCCCAGATAGTTTTTCTTACATTTCACGATTAGTACAGTAAACAACAGATGTTGATGAGCAAAAAAAAACACACACCAAGGCACCCCCAAGCAAGAATGAGAACATTTCCTGATAAGTTCCTTCAACAGATGCTCTTTCAAACTTGGCCTTAAAGACAAGTGAACTAAAGATGATCCATTCTCACTCTTCCATAATGTAAGAAAGGTGTGGTAATCACTAGAAGATATTCTAAGTTCTTTAATAATTTAAAAAGCAATTTTTCCAAATGTAAACAAGCTATCTAGTAGCTGGTAAAAGCAAAAGAGGAGCCTTTATGCATCTAATACGAACAAAAAGCTGTATTTATACCTGCCCGAATTAAAAAAAAAAAAAAAACAAAAAACAACAACAACATAAAAAATTGACTAACTTTTGGAAATAAGAAGTCTGCTCATCATCACCTGGATTGAAGCGATGTTTCTCCTCCATTATGCAATTTCTGCATATTTTAAGAACTTCCAATGAAGGATCTGGTATTAGAAACCATAGGGAACACAACCCTACAAATAGTCTAACAGAACTTGGCTCCTGGAGATGGTTCATACTGCTTTCCTTTCCTATTAGGGCAAGTCAGAGCTTCCACTCCCAAAAGACAGATGCAAACAAAAGGTGGGGAGGGTGGGAGAAGTTAAAAAATAAAATCAAGTTTGGCTTGTAATCAGCAGCATAACTGACTCCAAATTTCTGGGTACCAGTTACAGATCCGGCTGCATGATGCTCAAGAGTCTGGTAAGTCAAGAGGCAAATACTTGTAGAGCACAGAGAGGAAACTGAGAGGATACTGACAGAAAGTGACAATGGTAAACAAACAGTTCCGTTTTCTCACAGAAAGAGCTACTATGTTTGCCCCTTGTTTCCAAACAAGCAGTTTTTCATTAACAGTAAGCCAGACAGTTCAGATTTTCACATAATGCCCATTTTTTCCATGTCTAACATAAACTTTCCATCACAATAAGGGTAACTATCTGATACAAACCCTCCCCAAACCATCACCTGAAGAATGCACGCTCTAGACAGGGCATACAGGAACCTCACAAGAAAAAACAGGCAGTATTCTGGTTGCATTTACTCACTATGCTCTACCATTCATGTGTTTTTTACTATTTTATTCCTCTTATAAAGACAAGAAATTAAATTTGAAAAAGGAGCAAAGAAAAATCTTATGTTTCAACACTGGCTACTACTGGGTCACACAGCCTACACACTATTTGTTTTCTGCTTGGGAGCTTTGTTTACCCCTTCGTGCTTACTACCTCAAGCAGTGGAAGAAAGGACTGTGTGAGGGATGAGATAATGGAAATTTATTCGGCTGTTAGAGGAAAAAGTTAAGGCAACCTTCATCTTCTTACAGAACTCCAATTTCTGACCCTTCTCTACCACTTCTTACACAGAAATACCCATGTGGTTTTGGTTTTCAGACACTTTTGATGAGCACATCTTTATAAATAGTTGTTGCTGCTGTGTTCCTCCAAATTCCTTTCTCTTTACTGCATTACATAATGAGATTTTTCAACCAGCGCTAAAGTATTAACTGATTAAAGATTAACTCACCCCCAGGAGAGAGAATCTCAATTAAAGAAAAATTCCAATCACTGTAGTCACCAAGTCAAACCGCAGCCTCTTCAGTGACCAGCCCAACTCACCAGCTCCTGCTCCCCTGCTTGCGTCCACAGCCTCCCTTCCTTCCACTGCTGCAAGGAGGAAGGCAGGTGCCCTGACAGGGGATGCTCACGTATGTCGGGAGCACCTAAAGTTTCCTTCCAGTAAGTGACTGGAATGACCTCCTTGTGACACGCCACGTGAAACATTTGTCAAGGGTTTGTTTGTTCTGAAAATGTACACAAATGCGTGAGTTACCTTGTTAGTGTAGCATTATTAAATGTTTACAAAACAGTCGTTCCAAAGCAAAAGGCGCCCTCTTGAAACCACCAGCGTCTCTTCTTGTTGATCCAGACGCGCCTTGAGATTCGACACGGCAAGGCCTGAAATTCACCTCGGTTCTCACGGGCTCCTCAGACCAGAGAGCCGGGAATACCCCGGGGGAATTATCCCGCTCAGCAGCATCCTCAACTGGTTCAAACCTACTCATGTACTCTTTAGCAACAAAATCAGCAATTACTACTCCTGTTTCGTCAAAAGCTGCCTACGTAACTTCCACTGAGAGCAGATAATTCAAAACATACTGGGATAAAATATGTAGCCTCAAGGAAAGAAAAAAAAAACCAACTTCAAAAAAGCCCCAGAAAGCGGAGCCAAGGGCCGAGCCGGTCCCACGGCGGCGGCGGCCGCTGTCAGCTCTGCGGAGCCGTCCCCGCTGCTCCGGCCGGGACGCCGGGCTCCAGCGGCTCCCTGCCCGCTAGCCTGTTCCTCGAAAGCCGAGAGCCCGCACCGCCCTGCCCGGGCGGGATGTCACGTCTTCACGGATGGAATTCGGTGGGACGAGGACCCTCGGAGGCGCAGCCCCGCGGCGCGGGACGGACCCGGGCAGGGCTGGGCACCGGCACCACCCGCGACGCCGGGGCCGGCCCCGAGGACACCCGGGCTACGGGGCCGGGGCGCTCGGCTCCGCTCCGGGGGCACAAGGAGCCGCTTGTCCCGGCACGGCGAGAGCAGCCCCGGCCCCAGAGACCACGGCAGCGCCCGGAGCCGGGACCGGCCCACGGGGCTCCCGCCGAGCCAGGCCCGCGTCCAGCGCCCCGGGAAGGGGCTGACAGGACGGGGCTCCCGTTCCGGCGGGGAAGGGGGAACGGGGACAAGGTACGGCGGGGGCCGGGGCCCCCTCTCGCCCCTCCCGGCCGCCGCCACCGCCCCGCGCCCCTTAGGCACCGCCGCCGCTCCCGCCCTCACCTTGGAGCATGGCCTCCAGTTTCTTCCTGTCCACCCGGAATCGCTCCTCGCCCCACTCGGGGCTGTGCAGGGGCCGCGGCGGCCCGGCCGAGTCCTCCTCGGAGCCGGGCGCGGGCGAGTCGGCGCTGCGCTCGCTGTTGGAGCCCGGGTCGGAGAGCGGCTGGGGCAGGTACCCGCTCAGCGGGTCGCACTGCGCCGCCATGGCGCTGCCCGGCGGCCGCCGCCCCGGGCCCCACTCGGCCGCCTCCCCGCGGGACGCTATCTGCCCCCACAGCCGCCCGGCCGGCGCATCCCAGCCGCCGCCGCACCGAGCCCCGGCGCCGCCCGCCTCTGCCCGCGGCTCCCCGCCGAGTGAGCGCGGCCCCGGCCCGGCGGCGTCCGCGGCTCGGCGGCGCCCCCAGCCCGCCCGCAGCCCGCACAGCATCCCCACCTCCATTGGGCCGCCGCCCGCCGGGGAGGGGCCGGGGATATCCCCGGCGGGAGGGGGCAGCGCCGCGGCCCCGGCGGAGGGCGGGGAGGCGCGGAGGGAGGGCGGGGAGGAGAGGGGAGATGCCGCCGCCCACGGCGGCACCGCCCCCGCCTCGGGGCGCTGGGCCGGGGTCTCTGCCAGCTGAGGTCCCCTGCCAGCCGGGATCGCCCTGCCGGCCGGGATCCCGCCGCATCCGGCCACCCCCGACCCTGTGAGAGGGTCGGCAGCCACCGTGCGGTGCCGGGCGACACGCAGGACAGGCGGGTGGCGGTCCCGAGTCACACGGTGCCCGGAGCCGATCCCGAATCGCGCGGGTGCGGGCGGCAGGGACCGGCCCGGCTTTGCCGCGCGTCCCGCGGTCACTGATCGGTGCCGTGGCCGGCACGTCCCCCGCCGGGGAGGGCGGCCCTGGCTCCCCGCTCCCAGGACGTTTCGCTGCACGAAGCCTCGAGACGGAGAAGAGCCTTGTGCTGCACCACAAGAGGCTGGGTTACACATCCCTCACCTTCCGGCCGAACTGTGTTTATCCACACCCAGAATCCCAGCTGAATGTACACCGGCACAGTTCAGACCACTTCACAAACAGTTTGAGCCCCGAAGCACGCAGCGGTGTAGAGGAAACATCAGCACGAGCTGCCACACTGGCCTGGTGGCCGCGGTGGCATTTTGCCGTTCCCGCAGCCGGACGCTGCCCGGGGGGCCCATCACTGCCCGAGCGTGACCGAACAAATCACCTGGACAAAGAGTGAAGCACGCACACCCCACTCTCTTTGGGTCTGCCTTGTTTGTACTGAATCAGAGAAATCCTTTCTGACAAAAAAAAAAGTTACGTACCACATACTCCAACAAAAGCTTTCTGTTTGAGTTAATCACTGTTTTCTGCTGCTTTCCAGTCTGCTAAAGAGATGATCCAGCAGCGCTGGGTCTGGAATCCCACAAGGTATCCTACACTGCAGTACTGCAGATGCCTGTCTCCTCCAGAGCTGGAGCATCCATGCATTTATAGTGGTTACTGCATGCACTCTGGATGCCAATACAAAAATTACAGCTGATATGACGGTGAACTCACCTCGTTGATAACATCAGCTTGAAGATGCTAACATTTGTTATGAGATTTGCTGGTACTCCAGGCAGATGGGACCTGCACTGTGCCCAGTCTCAACATGCACTCATTTTTACAGTTCCAGTTTGGGCTTACTGCGCCTTCACATATTTCCCACTTAGTTCCACGACAGTATGAATTCTACAACACCCATGATTCCAGTTGTGCATTATGTGCACAGAGTGAGGCATTCTCAGCCTCTGCAGACGGTAGCCAGCAGCTTGCAGGCAACATAGTGCTCACAAGGTTCTCTGATACTTCCCATGGCCCCAGGAAATAAAGTGTCTAAAGTCAAAAACACTAGAACAAAATATGAATGTAGGTCTTGAAAACAGTGCAATCTCCCTTTCCCTTAATATTTTCTTGTCGTGTGATCTCACTTTAGGTGTGCGGGGCAGTCTCGGGAAAGACTGAAAGTATTTCAAAGTATATCAAGCACCCTTTTTTTTATTTTTTTGGTGGATGAAAAAGTGAACATTTTTCTTATCAAAACAACTTGCAATTCAGTGAAGTGTGCCATCTCACCCCAGACCAACACCAGCTGGAGCTGTGTGTCTTGTAGATGCCAGGACCTGTGAGTTGCACAGTCCAAATATTCACAAGTTATGAGTGTTGACAGCACCAGTTACAATCCACGACAGCTACAGGTGCTTAGTTCCTCTGAGCAAAACAATTATTTGGGTATTTTCCACTCATAAATTAGTGAAATTGACAGTCAGAGATTCTCAGGGTAGGAAGTCCAGGAGGTTCCTTTCCTTGTGTTTTATCAGTTCCTGCAATACAGCCACAGAAATCTTCTTTCTCATCAAGAGTTAGTTGAACCCAGAAGTAATCTTTTTTTCAGCAGCCATAAAAAATATAATCAATCGAAGACCTCTTAAAACATAATTTTGTCCACAGTTTAGTTTTTATTCACTGAAAAGAACCCTTTCTTAATGTGCTTTCAGATTAAAAAATAAGAAGAAAACTCTTTGATTTCCTATTTAAATCCATATAAATGCTTTTAAAAGGATACAGTGGTTAGGCATTATTATTGGTAGTTAAATTCAATACTCTACCACTTCAATCGAATAAATGACATTTTATTTTCCTAGTATATTGCAGAGGAAAAATAAAATGCCTTTTACACATAAAACTTGAACTAAGTAGAAGAACACATTTGTAATGGCTACATAACATTACATGTGGATAAAATTGGGGAAATGGGTGGAAGCTGGCAGATCCAAGATCAAATGGCTAGAAAGAACATCAGCTGAAGTTGACTTTGGCATATGTAATTTACGCTGGCCATTTTTTTCTGGGGCCAATAGTTTGATCAAAGAAAAGAATAACAGGATCTTTCTCATTCTGGTGTACCATGTCTATTTTGCTACATTCTCTGCCTCCTTTTTTCATCCTGGTCTCTTTCCCTCACCTCACACACACATACACACAATATCTGCAAATCTCAGAAAAAGCAAAGCAAAGCTGAATAGGAGAATGTTTCATTGTCACACTCAGCCTCTGTGCAGAGTCCACATTCATTGGGGTGAAACAGATCCTGGAATGGAGAGGAATTTCATGAACTGGGTGATCTACTGTAATAAGTCCCACATGTTTGGGACAGCACCAAGTCCCCAGAGCGAGAGTGGTGCAGGATCTCTCCTGAGAAGGGCGTGCCCTTGGCCCTGGGGATGAGGAGTGGGAGTCACCATGCAGGGAGCACCACTGGATGTGTTCAGGTCTGCCTTGGGGCCGCTCCCCATGCATGGAGCTGATGACTGGGTGTGTCTGCTCTCCACGGGCCCAGGAGGTAGAAATTAGATATAAACAGAAGAGTAAGACAGCATAACTTACCATTAATACAGCACCAACTGCATTGCAGAGCTTGCATGTATTTATTGTTCTTGGTCTCAAATTTCTCCAGAGCACCACGATGAAGCAGAGTGCTCTTTTCTGTAGTTCCCTGAGCTGGGTGAAAAAAGGGCAGTTTAGAAAGCTGCAAAGTGAGGGTGGAGAAAGAGAAGGTGGCACGCAGATTCTTTCATCATCTGGAGTATCTAGGAATGTTTTTCTAGAACGAGTGCTGAATTTGGGGTTTGTTATTTGGGAGAGGTTTATTGCTGGTGAAAATTAATGCTGGTGGTGTTTTGAAAGGTTTTATTGCATTCACTATTTTACAGAAGTAAGAGCCTATAATATTTTGTCTTTCATGATGTTATGCCATATTCCCCAAATAAGTCCCATTAACTTAAAATTTCTCAGAATAATATAATGTGGCTTCCAGTGTTCTAAAGTACTGTGCACACACCAGAAAATAAATAAAACATCTTCTACAACCCTTACAAAAGCTTCTCCACCCCTAGAAATTCCCCAGATAAATTCTTTTTCTAACCAAAAGGGCAGAGAGATTCTGAACCATCTTTTTAGTGATACAAAATCATGGAACCACTAAAAAAATGATTGAAAGAGATCACAAAAAGGTTATCTCGTTCATCTCCTGTCTATGCTGAGTTCATTCCTGATAGATATTTGTTTATTCACTCCTTTACAATTTCTAATGATGAGGTCTTCATGACCTATCCAGGAAATTCCTGTGCTTCACTTACCATCAAGAAGTATTTTCTCCCTTTAATAAGTAACTTGAGTTATTCTTGCTGCAACTTAAAGCTATTAGTTTTTGTCGTGTCCACCATGGACACATTGAATTAATCATTTCTTCTTTCTATCAGACTTTGATGCTTATGAATACTTTTATCAAGCATTGATTAATCTTTAAGAGTTACCTTCATTAAGCCAGATACTCCTAAGTCTTTCAGCTCAGTCTCAGAGGTCGTATTTCTTGTTGGTCTGCAACAAACTCTTTCCATAGTGAGCTACATCCTTCTTGAAGTACAAGCACAAAACTGGAGAGAATGCCCCAGCTGAGGCCTGACCCGTGCTGGACAGAACTGCAGGATCTTACCAGCTGCCTCACAACCTGTACTCCTGATTGTTTGTTTTTATGCAGTGCTTATCCTGTCTGCATGGCATTGATGAGTTGTGTTGATGAACTGTAACCCCCAGGTCCTTTTCTGAAAATACCATCGTCCAGCTCATTGTTCTTTGGTGTTTTTTGGTGTTGAGTACTGTTGCTCAGCATGGTCTCCTGGTCTTGTCCCAAATGTATTTAATCCTGTTTTTTCTTTAAAATTATGTTCCTGGTTTTTTGACATGGATTTGCACTAGTGCTGTACTTCTGCAGCTTCAGTTTTTATGCCCCTCAGAAGCATGCCTTCAGTTTTCTCACAGAATCACCAATGGAACACAGAACAGATATGGACCCAGGGTAGAATTTCTGTCTATTTTGATGCATCCTTCCATCCTAATGGTCACAACAGCTCTGTGTGGAGATGCTTATCACACATTTTTATGTCATTCACTGCTTTTGCTGCATATTTATGGGAATGTGACAGGAAACAAGACTTAAACACTGCTGGAGTCATGAGTTATGGCCTCTGCTGCTGCTCCCCTGTCTGCAGACATTCCTGGTTTGTTACAGTAGCACATTAGTCTGGTAGGATTTATTCTTGTCATAGCTAAACTTGCTGCGTATAACTCTTGTGATTAGGTTCCCTTTTCCAATCACCTGTTCCAATTACTTATGTTGCTCCAGAATATTTCTGGGAGAAGAAGCTAAACTGACTAATCTAGAGTTTATTGGTTCCTTTCCTGCCTTTTTTACAGACAGTCACTCTATTTGACCTTTTTTCAGTTTTCTTGTACCTCACCCATCACCAAAGGATTTTAAAGGAAGCCATTAATGGTTGTGAGAATGAGCAGGGAAATAAATACAGCTTTGGTGGACCTGACTGAAAACCATTGGATCTTGGCTTAAAAGTCTGACGGATCACACATGAGCTGTTAACATTTGGTAACATTCAATGTGCTGTACAACCTTATATATATACTGCTATTTATTAGAGCCACCCAGTTTTAAACATCTTAATCTCTAGAAGATTTTTCAACAGATGGATTATGTGAACCTTGTCTTTTCTGAAATGTTAGGAGAATTAGAAACAAATGTACAAAGCTCAGAAGTCCAGGAATTTTCACTCTTGGAAAAGGCACGGGCGTTTTCTGGCGAGAGCGAAACCTGTCTGTTTTGGCTCTCAGAAGCAAAGTCATAGTTCACAGTCTAAATCTAATTAGAAAACACCATAAAGAGAGATTTAAATACTACCAATTAGAAAAAGGAAGTTGATATTGCCTAATTTTAAAGGAGAGTAATTAATGAATAAGAGCATGAATTAGAATTTAAGAATTCTACTTCTTCACTCTAACGAACCAAAAAGAGTGAGAGCAATAATCCTGCGCCGGCAATCTCCTTGTCCTGACAGGTAACATCCTATGTTGCTGTCAAAGGAACCGCATCACGAATCTATAAATAAAGAAAAGTTGGTTTCTAACCTAAATCCTGAATTTGATAACCATGTTCTTTCCTTATTTAAGAACAGGAAAGGTTCTCTCTCTTCTTTAGAAGCCACTGGAAAAAAGCTCTCCTGGATTAAGAAAAATATTCCTGTTTTGAAACTTGCCTCTTTACACTGTAATCTTCACAGGCGATTTTTAGGTGTTTTACATTCTTTCTGTTCCACTCACATAAAGTGTCAAACAGGAAAAAGTGGTTTTGTTGAAGGAGAGGGTATCTGAACTACATACTGATGTAAGTTACAATTGAATGGAGTTAATACTTCGATTTAGACTAAATATATACTGAAGTCCTTTTTCTCTGTCTTCCTAAACTAATAGAAATAAAATTACAGACAGGTAAAAATGTTTTCTGGATTTAGGTTCCAAATGGATCAACCTTTTTTATTAGGAATTTTCTGGTTATTTTTGTTTGCTATTACTGGTGTATGATGTGGTGTACATTCTTCTTAGCACCCTGCATAGCTAAAATGATGCATTTAAAAAAAAATCTGTTCTTCTGTTTGTCTCAGCAGGTAAGATTTACTCAATTATTATAGTAGTCCCTCAACTAAGAAAAAAATCTCTTTTACACTGCAGTGGTTCCTTCAGTCATTCAAGGCTTTCATATGATAAATAATGGCTGAAGAAATTAATGCACTTCCCCTTCAGTAGCAGAGGCTAATAGCTGCTGAGGTTAGCCTTGGGATATTTATCAGAAACTGAACAAAAAACGGGATTTGAGAATTTCTTGTTTTGTTTTGTTTCTTTCAGACAAGTTTAATACATGACTTCATTACTATAAAATTGTTTGCACTTGGAGAGTCACTATTCTGTAAAAAGCACCTGGATATATTTAGCACTTAGAACATGGTTGCTTTTATTTCTCACAATTACTCATCCTTGAACGCTGGGCTTCCCCTCTCCTGCAGTGCCAGGGCTCTGACAGGCTTTAATTGCCCTGACCAGCCCCACCTGGGCTGGGACCCTCCCACACCCTCTACCCATGGGCTCAGGAGCTCCATTTAAGCTTGGCCCTGAGCTCTTATTCCTGGTTTCACGTGCCCTGGGTCTTGGCCTTGTGTTCTGTCTCAGCCTGGGCTGTGTGTTGGTCCTGTGTCACAGGTAGGTCATTCTCTATCCTATCTCTTGTTACTGCAGTGGCTCCCTGGATGGGTCTTTCGTGTGTTAGTTTTTCTTGTTCCTTTTTTGTGTGTGTGTTTTCTTTTGCCCGAGGCCTGGGAATACACGGAGAAGTATTTGAGCAATTAGAATGCATCAGTAGGCTTTATATAATTAGGTGAAAATATTTTTTTCCTAGTTATTCTGTTTAAACAAAAACATGAAAGGAGAGAGTGGTATGGCTGTTTCTAAAGGTTTGGGAAGCAAGTGCTCACCTGCAAGAGTTTTATCAGAATAGTCAGAAAACATTGGGCTCAGACCCTCAACAACTGGAACCTTGCATAGCTTTAAAGAAGTTAGGATAACAACTGAACTTGAATGATTTGCATTAGGCATAGGCAACAATGTAATTATTGCAACTGAACAGATAAATCTCTAAGAGAAATGGTTCTTGCATGCAGCACGATTAAAACCAGGAGTAGAAGAGGAGCATTGGCAGTTCCAACTATCCTGAAGACTGCAGCCAAACCAGCGAAGGTTTAAGGAAATGACTCACAGTACTCGCAAGAAAGAAAACCATCATAGTAATGGCGAGGAAAGCTAGGTTAATATAACCAAACTGTTCAAGTCAAGTTTACTAGCCCACAGAGGCAGAGACAGGAAGCACTGAAATGACTGAATAACATTCCAAAAATGAGTCTGTAATAGTGTTTTGTCAGGTTAGTGACTGTAAATGTCCAAGAACTCCAGTGGACATGTAGGAATACGTTTTGCTCTTGGATGTTTTCACACAGACATGTTGGAGTAAATGACTTTGGATATGAAACAGATACAGACCTGATCCAGAAATCCTAGTGTAATGAATGCTCTTTAATATTTCCATGAAGCATGTGTTTCAGTTTGCCTGATAAATACCTGAGTCTCAAAATGCTACTATACTAATTTTTAAAGAGTTGTTGTCAAAAAAAAAAAAAAAAATCCTGTGCTTTGCTTATTTTTAGGCCAGTGTTTATGCTGCTCTTTACAAAAACAAGGGTGCCTCTAAATGCATTTATTAGCAAGACTAATCATGTGGGAATGCTCTCTATCTTACTGCATGACCAGGCCACAAAGGGTAAAGAAAAGATGGAGGTTCCAGAAGCTTCTGTGACATTTTAGAATCATCTGAAAAACTGATGCTGTAATGTAGTATTTATTTCCAAAGTCAAGCACTTATTTTAATGGTGTTTTTCTGGCATAATTGGTGTTGTCTTCAGCACACTGTCCAGTGGGCCAAGGTAGCAGGGCTGCCTGACTGAGAGCATTTCCTCTTCTAAAAAAGCAGTCAGCTGATGACAGGATGGAGGTAGTGGGCACAGGATAGCACACAGTCTTGAATGAATTTTATTCACAATATGATCACCTTAAGGGTGGTCAGTTACTGCAGCAGTTCTACAGGGACAGTGTTACTTTCTCCTATGGTTTAATCTTCCTGCAAAAATGGGAACAACATAGGGATTAAAGTAAATTTGGTTTTTTAGAGCATTGTTTGGAGAAGTAGCTGGCTGAGACTGCCAGTCATGAGTTCCCATAGGTGTGGGGTATAAAGGTGTCTATACAGGGGGTATGAAGTGCAAGTAACTTTGCAAATGGATTGTTACATGTACAGCTTGCCTACATTCTGTGTGAATGCCGCACTGTTTCAGCTGGGGCAGTCACCAGAGCAGTTTCAGGTATGGAGGTATGGCTTCTGTAGCAATCTGAGAGGCTTGGGTGGCTTCAAGGTATGTGGCTTGCTGCACTCTGTCACAAATGCCAGAGTCTGGTGCAGTGCTGTACTTCTCTGGGAGCAGGCTGCACTTCTGTATGTGGTTATAATACATGGCTCTGCATGGATGAAATGCAAAATCATCCAACAGCCTTCCTTTTTTGGTCCTAGTATGAGCACTTTAAATGAGTTGAATAACTAACTTGACTTGGTTAACCCTAGGGGAAGGCCTTTTAATTATTAACTGAAGTAGTTGTGGGAGTTTTGCACATTTTGCTCTAAGAATGCATTGCATTTTATGCTGAAATGGGCTGAGTGTGTCTTATCTGACTCTGTTGGGATATTTAAAATAAATCTTTTGAATCCAGTACAAAACCACTGTGAGACCATTGAGCTAAATCAATCCAAACAGGTGCAGCAGGGATTTCAACTGGTAAGAGCCATGCCCTTCCATGCAGCCATTGTGCCTGAAGAGGAGCTGCTGGAGTTAGGGAACAGCATTGTGATTTTTGCAGGGAGATGAGGGCTCTCAGTTATGAGATGTAACTGAGAATGTTGCAGTCCAAGGGATTCTGTACAGGTGCTGTGTTCCAAATGATGCTCCCTTAACTAATCTGTGCTTTTCCTGAACCCATTTTCTGTAACAAACTGGACAGTCCTGGAGTGGCAAAGGGCGTACAGGACTTGCGGTCAGAGAAGATCAAAGGTGAAGATGATCGTTGTATATTGAAAAAAAATCAAAAAATACTGTACAGGGGGTGGACAGCTACTGCAGTGACGCTGAGCACTGATGTGGAGAACAGATTTCCTGAAGCCCCTTGCAGAGTGTAGTGGTCAAGAGACACACCTTCAGCGTCCTGTCCTTCAGGAGGTGAAGGAGAGCAGGATTCAGACACCCAGGGGTAGGCACCCTGTGGTACCACAGCATCAATGTTTGGCTAATACCACAGAACCATGGACACAACTGCTCTGAAGTAGCTCAGGCTGACTGACTGTGCATGCATACTTTGATATTAAGACAGTTGCATCATTGTGGACAGCGTGTGGGATGATAAAGGCATTGTTCACTGTGGTGCTTAAGCCTGGCTTCATGTGTGCAAACAAAATCACCAAAACCTAATTGACTGAATTCAGGTGTCTGCCTATTTCTGGCTGGAAGGGAATGATACTTCCCCTCATGGCATGTAAAACAATGCACTTCAGGAGGAAAACATGGTCCCCAACAATGTGGCATGAGAAGGAGATAAAAAATAATGTTTGTTACACACAAGCCTGAAAGAGACAAAGCTTGACAAGTGGAACATAACATGCAGTGGGGAATAGTATTTTGGAAGGTGGTTTATTGCCTGCTTAAAAGTTGGTGTTTTAATTGGGGGCACAGGCTTTTGAACACTTTTCCCTCAGTTTAGTAGGAAGAAGTTGTGCAAGGACACTTAGGAAAACCTGTTGGCTGCTAGTATTTATTCTGGTTTTGAGGCAGCGCTGCCAGTTAGATGCTGTTACCATTCTGGTGAAAACTCATCTTTTTCTGTTATGGAGCTGATAAAACAATAGCTAATAATTGAAAAGCTTCCGTGTGCTCACACCAGGTTAAGTTTCACAGGCAGCATTCCTGGGTCTTAGAAATGAGCTGCTGTGGCACTGTGATTCCTGAGCTATGAGAGAATGTTTTCTTTGGTTTACAGGTGGGTTAATATTGGAAATGCCTATGAACAGTGCCAAGTATTATTTGCTGTGATAAGGAACAACAGTTTAGTTTTAATCTTGTGTTTGGGAGAAATACATCACTCATGTACACTCAGATAGTGTGGACAGAGCAAATTTCAGAATGGGTTTTTGGGATTTTTCTGCTGTAGTTATAGAAATATAGACAGGTCTGAAGTGTGATTTTTCACCTCTTGTTTTCTTTCTTATGATGCATGAATTAGATCAGGGTTGTTTGTTTGGTTTTTTTTAATGCCTATTTTTACACTTACAGCTCATGTGCTACTCTTAAAGGCAGTATAATAAAGGAAGGATTAGTTAAATTGGTCATTTTTTTTCAGTTTCATGCAAATGAAACATGAGCCATTAGGAAAAGATTGCATTTCTCAACTCTTAAACATCTTTTGCCCATGCAGTTATTTTAATGTTTAGTCTGTTCAAAGTATTTGGGGATCATTTTCCATACTTTTTGCTTACTTTTGTTGGAATGGACCAGTATCTTTCCCAGGATCAACTTGTCTGGCTGGAAATCCTGAGGAAGAGGTGGTGGTTCTTAGGCTTTGTAGGCTTTTTACTCTCCCTTCACCTGTATCATGATTTTTTTTCAGGTTTTTTGCTCAGCCAGTGGGCTGTTAGGGATTCTCCAGCAGCTTCTACTCAGGCTTTACTCCCCCTAGAGCAAGCCAGAGGTCTGTAGTGTAGTGAATGAAACCTGCTCTGGATTGAGCAACCCAGCCTGGGAAGTGCCTGCAGGGCTGTGGCTGACCAAGGAAAGCATCCCAGCCATTGGCTTGTCTATGGATAATTGGCATTTTGTATGTTTGTTACCACCCACATCATAAACCTTGAACAGTCATGGTTGCCGGAAGCTAAATAATAAAAGACCTAAACAGTGACTTTGAACAGGCTGAATTCAAACACAAATGCAGCATGAAAATGACCTGTGGACCTTTACCTTCCTTGCAAGATGTGTGATTAAAACAAAAATTAACCCAGAAACATTCTGAACTTAGTGAAGGATATGCTGTTGTTGACCTGGATTGACACACTGACCCAGTAGAGTGGGAATAATCCCTGACAGTTTATATGGCTCTAAGATGATGTAATAAATTTTAGTATGAATATGAAATATTGTTTAGTGTACAAATGGGTTCCTCATGTTTTTCCCTTGGAGGTTTTATGAGTTCTGATCCATTGTTGTGAATGTATCATTGCTTTTCCATCTTGCTGTCACGTAGAATGGCTGGAGATTGTATGGTTCAGGCATGGTCTGAAAACACATTGTGTCCAGGGGTTTGGGGCTAAAGATTCCTGGGAGTAAGAACATGGCACCGGTCTCAGTTGCTTAGTCAGATGTATCAGAAATATGCATAACATACCGGCGTCCTGGTGTTTGTCCACCTGGATGAGGACGCTGTCTTCAAAAGCAATCTGCAATTAATAATTAAAAAAAAAATTCCAACTATTTGGTATATCTTTTGTTATGTAAGAAAGATGAATTTCTTTTCCTCTCTGACAAATGAAATAAGCTGTTGCCGGAGTTTTCTGCAGTGCTGGAAAGTAAATGTGCCTCTAATAGTTTATGGTGGCTCGAAATCAGCGTTGGTAGAATGCCTAAAAATTCCTGCTTCCTGTTGAAAGTACATTCAGCACACTGGGACACATTTGTCTGGATGTGATCTGTGGGTCTACTTTTTTTTTATTTACACTAAATTTGCAGTGATTCCTGTTATTTCAAACCACATACGCCCACACAGCTTTGGTTACTTGGAATCTGTCTTTGACTGGAATATATCAGGAGTAATTGGGTTGGTATGCCATCTTTTGTTGATAATTGGAAACTCTTGGATCTGACACAAGAAGTTAACAAATTCCCTGTACTTAGCCATATGCTTTAGAAGTTCTTGCAACAGCAATTTTCAGGTCATTTGTCTGGCTAGAACTTGAGAAGAAACATATGGCTACTGCTTATGTCCTGCCTTATTATTCTTAAGAGTATTATTTCATAAACAGAAAAGAGCTCATTAGCTGGTAAATTATTCATAGACCTTGCTGGAATTGTACCAGATATGCACTGGGACTCTTGAAAGGGTCTTTTTAAACAGCCCACATTTGGAATTGTCTGGGCAGAAGTGTATTTTTCTTTCCAGTAAGACAAATAAAACCCTACAAAGCTGTTCATCTCAGTTAAATCCAACTGTATGGCAATTTCATGTCAAATACTTCTCACGTGTAATTAAAAACCACTTGCTAATAAATCATGGCTGTAGCTGCAACTTGCACTCTGATGAGCTGTGTATCACCTGTAGTAAGTAATTAAAGAGCTCTTATGAATAGCAAAGAGAATTATATTTAATTACGTGGTTACAACTGCTTAAGAGGATCCCAGTTCCAACGGGCCTGCCTGGTAATGTTCAAACATTCTCTGGTGCCACCTAATGGTAAAATTGTCCAGGTGCTCCGGAGTGAGAGCAAACAACGGGTGCCCACCCACATTTATTGCTGCGCTTAGGCTCGTGGGGATCAGTGTTGTGGCCTGAATTTACATGTAACAAAAAAAAAAAAAAAAGGCTCCTGACCCTAATTGCTTCCAGTCAAAACATTTCACTGCTAAAGGAAAGAGTACGGTAAACCCTATTGTACTTCTTTTAACTGTTCTAACTGGACAGTTTTTAAAAAAGGTTTGGACACAAGCCTGAACCAAACCAACTAAAACTTAAATCAAATCTGTGTTCTGACAGTAACCCATAATTACCTAAAAGCCAAATGCTGTTCACCCTTATCCTACTGGGAACACAACATTGAAATTTGTGATATAGCTTTGTGTTTGTTTTTTTTCTTTTCCCTGTATTCTTGACTCAATGCTGCAATTTCCAGGAAATGGAGAGATGCCTCTTTGACCGTGGGAAGTGCAGTAAGGATAGATGTGAACAGTGCCCCTCATTTTCACCCTTTCCATAGCCCCCGAGTGTTGTGGGTGAATGATGGCAGTGAGCACACCCCCCAGGGCAGGCGGGGTGCAGAAAGCCAGGCTCTTTACCTGCCCAAAGTAACATTTGAGACAAGCATCTTGCTCCTTCCTACCTGCAGGTGTAGGTAGCTTTCTAGTTTCCCTTTTCAGATTTGGTCCTTCCATTATTTCTTTTTATTTCCACTTTCCTGCCTTTCAATATGCTCTAGCAGTGGGAAGTGCGCATGCTTACAGTTTTACCTTTGGATATCACTGGGGCCTTGCTGTGACAGTTTACATTCTTTTTGGAGTGAGTGAGGAACTGTTCTGTTAGGGGAAGAAAAAGTAACTTCCTGCTCTAAATAAAGGAAAAATACTTTATTTAAAATACTTTATTTAAATGTGAATACTTGGCTCAATTGGTTTGAGCCTGGTGCTAATGATGCCAAGGCTGTGTGTTCAATCTCTCTGTGGGCCAATCACTTAAGGGTTGGACTTGATCCTTGTGGGTCCCTTCCAACTCAGAACACTGTCATAATTTATCTCATGTCAGTAGGGAAAGCACTGCAGTGGGGCAATAATAGATGCAACTCCTTGATTCTTGTAAGAAGCTGGTGGGAGGGACAGTGTAGCCAAAGAATGTTGCAAAAGAACTGCTTAAATGAACTCTTTTGCAATCCTCTGGAAAAGAATGTTCGGTATGTTTTGACTGATCAATTCTGCTATCACACATTTTCTGAATACCTGGTTTAGATGGAATTAATAGAGTTGGGGCAAATAAACAGCAATACCCTAGAGACAAGGAACAATTTTATCCAAATAGCTGAAATATTAGGTGTGCTGCCAATTTCTGAGAATCAAAAGGCTATTGAATAACGTAATTGTCAGTCATTCTAGTCAGAACTGTCTGTGCCCAAAACAATGGGAGCTGCAGATTTCTACTCTGATGTCCTTTCTAGCACCAGACTTACAGTTCTGAATCACCTTTCAATTCCCTTGTTGAGGCCTTTCCTCAAGAACAACTACTCTTGTAAACAAAAACCATTTGCAATAGTGGGAGTTCTGATATCACTTTTGGAGAAGTTTCATTTCAAAATGAATTGTTCTGCTGCTTAGCTATAGAACAGTTGTATTTTGGAGTTAGAATTGACTGCTCCTTTGTGGAAGTTCTCTTTTGGGAGGAATAAAATAAAACCCCTTTTTGCTTTTCCCTGGGTATTCCAGAAAAGAATGCTATTGGGTATTAGTACATGTGAATAACGTGGATAAAGTACTCAGTATAAAAATGGCATCTTTCCCCCCTAAGCATAAGCATGACTAGGAAGGAAAATATTGTGTGCTGAATTGTTTGCAGATGTAACTGTTGTGGTTTCATTGAGTTACAGGCAGATTTGAAAAGATTTTGTCCCAATAGGAGATAATATGAGCAAAGCACTGCTGATGGTCTGGCCAACTTCTTGGTTCTCAGTCTGAGCTGAGAAACTGGCACTCTGTTTTTGAAAATCTGGCTTTGAGGACTGTACCACGTTACAAAACCAGAGGGTTTGGCCCACATTTAAACTAACTGCCTGAATAGAAGGTGGGGTTTTTTTGTTTTGTTTTTTTAAACCAACCCAATAATAAAATTGTGTTTCCTTCCTTGAGTTGTAGATAAAGAAAAGAATCCTTTTCTGTGGGTGGATGGCTTTTGTCCTCAAAGGCACTTGTCACTGGCTGTGGTGCTTGGCTCCCTCTTTGGCTGGGATTCTTCTAGAGGAAAAAAGGCCAAAAAATTCAAGTTAAAACTTTCCACCATGTACAGAAAACATCTTGATCTTTCCTGTTTGTCGTTGTAAGCAAATTGTTCTTGCTTTCAAGATCCCTCATGATCTGCAGCTCATAAGCCCCAGTCACAAGTAACTGTCAACTCCAAGAGCTTAAAAATCACCAACCTGGCCCCAAGTCACAACACTGAGATACTGTTAAGTCAAGTAGCTCATGCTTAGGATCACTTTCTGTGTATCAGGAATGGAGAACGGAAAGAAGGAATTAACTCCCTTATTGTGGGTGTTCAGTGGGTGAAGCCTCAGGAGATGAACCCTTGTCAGCACTGCAGTCAACAGCACCTGTTCTGCTCTAACTCTCTGGTTGTGTTTGCAGCCTTGGGTGACACAGGTCATGCCCCAAGCTCAGAGTGGAGCTACATTTAATCTCTTTAAAACCATCACCTGCCTCCACAAAAAGTGTGGGACCCAGCACTGGTAATTACTATATTTAAAACTGAAGTTTTTCTTAACACTGCTATCACCTCACCTGTGCTGGGTGGTAACACTTTGGATGTTGCTGGGCTGATTTTGAACTATATGTCCCAGAGGAAAATGAAAAGTAGGGCAACTAGATTTAGGTTGTTTGCTTTGAGGCTCTGTTTTGGTTCTGTGGTGTTTTTCACGTAGCAGATATGTCAGATGTGAGATCCAGGTCTAACAGCACATTACCTTGACAGTGGACTGTGTGTGGTTATTTCCAGAGGCCTCTGAAGGAGACTCAGATTGAGTATTTCCTTAGGATCACAGTCTTGGGGCAGAGAGCACGCTGCATACTGAGTTCTCCTATGAGTTACAGGCTGAAAGAATACTGGGGGCTTAGTGCGTTTATATGCTGGCAGAGAACTCTGGAGACAGAAATTAATCAGTAGTGAAGCTCAATCAAATATAATCTTTGTGCTGCTAGAAAGAGAATGAAAAAAAATTGCTGGTATCAGTTACCACCATGGTGCTGGTGCCTGGAAAATGCTGTGGGAAGGGCCAGGACTGATGTATCCCACTGGCAGCCCTTATCAAGGCTCCTGCAGAGCCCTTCTGAAAATGAATGTCATTCCAGAGAAATCTGTCTAGGCAAATAGGCTTCCTGTCTGTAGTAAGCAACTTATACAAATGGGAGCTGAATGCAAAATGTGGATGTAGGTTTGGCCTTTCGCTTCATTAGAAGCTTCTAACAAATTCAAATTTTACCTCAGTACTTTCAGATTCTTCATGGCTTTCTTCTGCTTTCACCCTGGCCCCTGGAGGTCTCCCTACCGCCGAAGGAAATTCTGCTTTCAGAGAAAATTACCATGGGAGTCTGACACAATCTTTTTGAATCTGAGCTTGTGGGCCACCTTCTCAAAGCCCCTCTTGTGTCACTGATACCAACATCTGCAAAAAGAAACAGCATTCCTGGTCCCCTCTGCTGTCAGCCCTGTCCTTGTTCACATGCTTTTGTAAACTTGAGATGGAGAAGTAGAATTTCAGAGAACTTTCCTCTATGCAAAAGCAGTACAGGTCAGGGTCTGCAGTTTTTTGGGGATGGCCTCTGTAAGCAGATCCTTAGTGTCTCATAGAGGCTACAAGGTCAGTGACCAAATTCCCCAAAAAAACAAGGCCCTGACAAACTGCACTCTCCTTCCTGTGTCCCAGAGTATACATGGGACATGCAGCTGCAGTGGGAGGTAAGTCTCTAAACGTTGGTGAGTTGAGGAAGTAATAATCCAGAGAATCTCCATCAGCACAAGGGCACTACAGGAGAAAAGATGGGATGCCTGGGGTGGCAACTGGCTGAGCAGATTGTGCCTGAAATGAGACTCCCCACCTGAACCTCCTGAAATCTGTGACTGTCCTCTGTACCACAGTATTTGTTTTACACAAGCTTTAGCCCCATTAGTGGTTGATTGAACATCTCAGAGGCAGTGGGAGCACTGGAGTTTTGGTCCTTTTAGCAAGTTCCTATCTTACTATTCTTTGTTTATTAGGTTTTACACACTCTATTTTAACAAAACCCCCTCAAGCTTGGAAGTCTTAAAAGACCAAAAGAAAATAAAACGTGAGCTCTTTGGATTTTTCTTCTATCTGTTCCTCTTAATTCTTATCAGAGAGATGCTTGACTTGTTGGATTTGCTGAAATATTTGTGCCTGATAAGCCTTATCAAGCAGGCTTTGTGCTCCTCCTCCAGCCTGAGAGTGCCCTCTGGTGTTTGCAGTTTCCGTGTGCTGCCTGGGATGATGCCCTGGCAGCGTGGGATGCTGGAGCCGCAGCAGCTCCTGCTTGGCAGCCCGGGATGCTCCGGGCTCGTCCTTGGGTTATATCGCGTTTCTGGCCACAGGAATGCATTGCAGCGGTGAGACGCACTCGCTGTTTGCCTTTTCTAGTAAATTGAGCTACTTTTTGCAGTGCTGTTGTTTAATATGTCTTGGTAGGCTTGTCCAGGGAATCGCTGTTGTTGTGCAAGGGAAGCACACTGACCTGTCTGCTTCTCGGTCCTGCACGTGCAGAAGAGGTGACACTGATGAGCAGCCACACAGCGTTTGTTCACCTTCTTCCCCCAAAGCCACTGTCTATTTTGTTTTGCCTGAGTTGGTTGTTTTGCTGAATGACTAATCAGCTTCCAAGCAATCCATTTTTCTCTAAATGCCAGAGAGCTTCAGCAGCTCTAAGAGCACCTGAAAGCCTTTGGCATTTTGGGGTCACCGATCCGTACTTGCTGTCAGTGCTAATACTATTTGATTTTCAATATTAGATTTTATGCCTTGTGCAAAGCTGCGTGTGGCCGGGATGTTTAACTGCAGTGCCTGTGGCTCATAAATTCTCAACCCACAAAACCCAACAGGAAGTAGTTGGGTTAGTAAGAAAGTTACTAAGGAAGCCCAAAACGGGGTGTTGTGTATACATGTAAACCGACACATCAGGTCGCTGTCTTTGAAAGCAAATAACGAGCAGGATTTCACCTTGCCACCACAAGAATATTTTAACAAGTTGTTTAAGCTAGAAAGGAAGTCTTCCAGGTGAGAAAGCATCTGCCAGAAAAAGAAACTGCAAGATACAAAGATGAAATTGAACTTCTTTTTTTTTTTTTTTTTTTTTTTTTTTTTTTTTTTTTGCTGTGAATGCATCCTTGAATATGGGCAGAGATAGAACAATTTATTAAGCTACCAGATCCACTTAGAAGGGCATTTTAATTTATTAGCAAACTCAAAGTAACAGGGAATGAGTATATGGGCCATTACATACAGGAAAGAGGAAAGGAATGACAATATAGATGATTTTTGCTGTCAGTTAAATATTAACTCATAAATGCCATTAGTCCATGAACCCAGTGTCTGAAACCTCTACGCTGGTTTTAGACAGCAGTATCTTTCAAAGTGTCTAAGTTAAACAAGCAATTGTTACTGACTTGGGTCACATTTGAAAGTTTCAGTCAGTAGCTATTGTATGAAGCGCTGAAAGGTGACACTGAAGAGCCCCTCATTGCTCTGGTTTGTGGCTAACAGCAGCACACAGTGGTAAACTTAGGCCCATGCTCTATTATTTAACTGTTGCACATACGAGCACTTCATTTTGCCAATTCAAGTTTTGATTTGTGAGGCTGAGCCCATGGGGAAAGTGGATGTGGAGTCGAACCTGTTTTCTCTCATTTGCCTGCTCTGCTTTTTGGTTCCCTGACCCTCACTTCCCATGTGCAGGGGGTGTCATAGCAGTGGGAGCAATTCTGTAAAATTGCTGGGAGGAGATGCATGGCCTTTGATCTCAGCTGTGACGTGACTTGAGATGCATTAGCTAGAAGTACACGAAAAGCCTGGGACCCACTACTGAACACCAGGGAAAATACTTCAGCCTGGTAATGATGATGACTGACTTTAAATGATCCACAAGACCAAACCACTGCTCTAAAATGTTTACCATGAAAAGATCTGTCTGCGCTTCTGATGTGACTCCGATTCGGCAGGGATGGGAAGCACATGGGAAGAGCTGATGACAGCTTAGGGCAGGCTGAACTGAAGGCATTGAGCCTCTGAAAAACTGAGCAGGAAGGACTGCAGAAAGCATGAAGACAAGAAAGGAGGTGGCTTGGGAAATGTTCATGGTCAGACATGGCCTAGCAGGCCAGGACTAGTCAAATGGGAAGGAGGGGAAAAGGAAAGATGCCAAAGAGCTTTGAAAGGAAAGGACTTGTGAGTGCTGGAGATGGGGAGCTGTGCACATAAGCAGCTGCCTGTGTAGGGGTGGGAAGAGCACCAAGGGTGTCATGCAGCACCTTTGGTTTTGTTGTGGATAAACCTTTCAGGACAGCAGTCAGCACTGAGGCCCAGCTGAAAGCAGTGCCCTGGGAGATCATCTCAGGAGCAGGGCCTGGGTGAATGGAACACAGGTTTGCAGCCTGGTGCACACAGGCACAATCACAGTGGAAAGATCAGTGGAGAGGAATATTCCCTGCTGCTCCTGGGCTCTATTACAGAGCATGGCTGGCTGCACACATGAGCAAAGTGGGCTGCTACCTGGAGGGCAGGTACCTGCCCTGCTTCTATCAGAGGAGATGGGTTTTGACAGAACAGCATGTTCCTCCCTCCAGCTGAGCTCCCTCTGAGTGCAGGGGCCTTGGCTGATGGAGGGCCTGGTGTGTGGGGGAGAAAGCTCCTCCTGTGAGTGAGGGACTGGCATCAGCCCACCCGGCAGCACCAGTGGTCACTGACTGTCCTGCTTGGCTCCCAGCCTGGGCTGCAGGACCAGTGAGTTGTGTTCCTCTGCTTCCCACTGGGCTCTGCCTGGGGCAGCGGCCAGGGAGGGGGGAGCAAAGAGGAGCTGGTGAATCTGGGAAGAGGAGAATCTCCTGGCCCTTTTCTAAGTCCCTCTGGAATAGCTGCCGTCCTCCAAACCTGAACTCCTTCCTTACAGGTTCAGAGATGTCTGTCAGCTGGGTGCAGTGCCAGGCCTTTGCTTCTGTGCCGCCTTTGACTCTCAGCTCTCTGCCCTCTTTCAGTCTACAGCCCTAAACCAAGATATTACTGAGAAGCCCAAGGCCAGCTCTGTTGTAAAAAACCTGCTTTAATAGAAACACTGGTACTGGTCGAGGTGCCAGCGTATCTTCTTCCAAGGGACTTTTTTGTGGCATTTCTGGATAGTTGGCAAAAGCAAGGGTTAATGCTCTGACAGGCTGAGGGCAGGGGATTAAGAATCTGTTGTATCTGCAGTTAGACAGATCTTCCTGTTCTCCCTCTATTACAGTTATGGTTGTTATTACAGTCAGTTGTACGGCATCTAACTGAAATTCACCCACAACAGAAATGCCTGAAATTGAGAAGGAAGGCAGAAAACATTGAGATTTCCAAGTGGAGATGACCTCTGTTGCTCTCTGAGCTCAGACTATTCCTGGCAGGAGGCAGATGAAGCGAGGGCCTGCCTTGGAATGAAGGCAGAGCAGCTGCCAGCCACTGTAATTAGCCAAAAGGCCTCTGGAGTGTGGGCAGGAGGCTGCAGAGCACGTGGCTCCTGCCCTGGCACTGCTCAGTCCGGAACAGTGCCTGCAGGAACGCAGAGCCCAGCCAAGCCCAGATATTGCAGCTGATCCCTGGGGAGGCCTGAGCCCCTCGTGTGGGGCTGAGCAGTCACAGTGTGCCCTGGAGAGGCTGCACAGGGCTGGGAGCCCTTGGAGCAGGGAACACCACCCTCAGCCTGTGCATGATTGCATCCTTACCAAGTGCCCCCAAACACACTTGGATGTAATAATTGCTCAGAGTAAACTGGGACTGTGATGGCCCTAAATTGCAAGAGAATGACTCAAATACACAATAATGGATTTAATCATTTTTGTATGTGTTTAGTGTAGTTGTAGAGGGAAAAGAATTACTACAGGCAAGATTTCTCTGGCAACCTCCGGGTTAGTGAAGCTATTGTATCTTTTTATATGTAAATTCCAGGCCTGCCAAGAGCCTACATGCAAAATACTTTCTACTGATAATTGATGAGGAGCCTAAGGGAGTGTATGAAGACTTAATTTTCTTTTTTACACTGTCTCATGTCATATATGGAAGGTAATCAAGGAAACAAGACAACCAAAATGTGTGTCAGAATTTTTACTACAAATATGTTCCCTCCATGATATTTAGTAGGAAAACCACATTTAATTTTTCTCAAAGCAATGCATTCATTGATATAGGCTGGCTTAAGGATGCAAAGAGTGAATATATTACAGTCAGGAGTCACAGAGTCATAGATGTGGGCTCGATATCAGAGGTTATAGATGATAAATCTTTCCATGGCAAGAGTCCTCAGTTGCTGCTTTCCTCTGTGGGCAGTAGCACAGCAGTGTATTTGTACACTCCCCAGAAAAGCTGGATCCAGAGCCAGTTCCTGGCCTGAATTTTGTCAGTTTCTAACCAAGCACAGTTTCTCTGTAGGAATGAAACCAAGCAAGCATGCAGGTAATAGGGGAAGATGTAGTTCAGACTGCTTTACTCAATGAGTGGAGTTATACATCAGTTCCACTGCTTTTTCAATTTCTTTTTGTCTTCTTTCTTGTTCAAGCAGTGAGGAATCTGTTCCTCAAGAGAAGTCTGATTTGTGGGGGTCTCAGTTCCTCATTAGCTGCATGAGTTACAGAAAGTGAAAAACTCTCTGGGGCTTGAACAATGGCATGTGCTTCTTGTGAGGCATTTTCCCATCACTTCTGTGCTGGATTTCAGAAGCATTTTAGGTAACCTATCTATTTCTCATGGGTATTCTTGGGCTATTTTATTTCCATGTTGTATGAGTTTGTTTCACAGCTCTGTTTTTAACATTTGAATGAGACAGGGAAAGAAAAAAAGCACCCCACCGTAGAGAGGAGAGAAGATGTGTAATCATCTAAGATGTCTTTTGCTGTAAAGTCTTACAGCTTTAAATTTTTTGTTTGTCAGTGTAGTTCAACCTGCAGGGGCTTTGACTTGTGTTGGTGTGGATTTTGATAACAACCTTCATTCACTCACTTCAAAACTTTCCGTTAAAACCTTCAACATTTTTTCCTGGTCTTCACAACTTTGCTGTGATATCTGACAGGGATGCCAGATGGCCCAAAGAGATAAACATCAAACAAGTAGAGTGTCCCTGCCTCCAGCCCTTTGATGGTCTCTGTGGTGACAGCTCGCTGGAGGTTGAGATCATAGAAGTACTTGCACAGCACTTTCTCCGATTTGTGCCGGGATTCAGGCCCAGAGCACCTGTCTGCACTCTGCAGTTCCCTCCAGATCTGATCCTCTTCAATCCTTTTTCTGTACACACAGTACTTGCTCTCCTCTTGTGTTCCCAGCCAGGCAATGGTCACAGACCTGCATGTTCTCAGTTTACTGAAGGATTTGATTTTTAAGCTCTCTGGAAGAAGTGGGAATAAGGGCTTGTGGAAGTGGGGGGATGCCTGTACCTTCACAGAAGAGTTAGATTCCTCTGTGGACCTCAGCTGCACCAAATAGGTGTCTAGCACCTTTCCCTTCAGGGAGAAATACCTCAGCTCAGAGAGATTTTCTGATGCCACTGTTTTGCCATTTCTTGTTATGTGAACCCGTATTTGGCCCCGACACAACTGAAAGGTGAAGTGGATTTTCTTGTGCCTCGCCTGGTACTGCAGACTGTAGAATTTCTGCTTTTTCCCATCCAGGACCACATGAACCACTTTGCCGTCTTTCAGCTCTGTCACCTTGGGCTCAGGTTCTTCCAGGGTCCTGGCGAATGTCCCGGTGTATGCGGCGCTGGCGTTTGTAAGGAGATTGACAATAAAAACATCAAAGTAATACTGAGTGCTGGGGCTGAGGTTGGGCACTGTGTAAGTGTTCTTGGTGCCCATGCACACCTGCCTGACTTCCCCACTGCTCACTTTGTTGATGATGCTCAGCTCGCTGTTGGACAGTATCATCACCTGCTGTGGCTCGAGCAGGTATGGAGAGAGGGACAGGGCTAACGTGGGTGGCAGCTTCATTCCAGAGGACCTGATGGCTGTCTCAGCAGCACACAAACTCTTGTAGTTGTGCTTTTCATTGACGAGGAGACAGTACTGGATGCTCTCCCTGTGCTGCAGGACAGAGGGGCTGTGTTTCCAGGTCAGAGTCACCGTTGTGTGGCCAATGCCGATGACATCTATGCGTGGATCCATGGGAAGCTCTGGGTAGAGGTGCCCAGAGGTCGTGTCTGTGGTTAAGTACACGGTGATGTGTGTGTCTCTCTCCGTGGATAAGAACTCCAGCAGGTAAAGGGCAGAATGGGAAGACATTCCCATGTAAGTCTCTACAGAATTTCCCTTGTAGTTGAAGATAGAGGACACCATGCTTGAAGCCTTCTGAGATTTGGAGACCTCTTGTGTATCATGGTCACCTGCAGGCAAAAAAAGCAGGCTTGTAATTTCTGTTTTAAAAGAGGTCAAATGGAGCACATCGTTTAAGTTTTACTGTTAGGAAACATGATATTTTCTTCTTGAAAGCAGCAATTAAAACTAAAAATGTGTTCTAGTAAAAATATGTTGCTACTGACAATTTATTAAAATAAAATTTGAGAAGCTTTTATTTTAGCAGTGCAGCTGTAGAATTATGTTTTCAAAAATACTATAATTATGAAACCACAACTTGCAAAAGCTTGGCTTGTATCGTGCCTGATGCCCCTACAATTTTCTTCCTCTATTTGTTGTCTCTTAGAGTACTTTAAGGAGACTCATTATTTCTATGATAGGTTTTTTCCTTTGGATTAGTTTTAGGTCACTGTCTCATGAAGAGGGAAAACTTATCAATTCAAAGGAGTATAATTTGAACTCCTCACTCAGGTGTACCTGCTTGACAGGTAAGAACTTGTTAATGGCAGCTTTTAGATTTTTAATTTGAAAAATTAAGTCAAAAATCATGAAAGAGAAAGGAATTGCCTTTTAGGGTAAAGGCAGTATAGTACCCGCTGTCATGGTAGACATGCAGGAATAAATGGCTTACTCTTCTCTGCTTTATGTGGGGGGCAAATAGTTGCCTCAAGTGACTTAAGCCACAGAAAAATAACTGAGGCAGCAGAGGGCAGTTTGGCCCAGGACCAAGAGCTTATGAAGTCGGTCTGTTTGTGCAGCTTGGAAGACCTGCAGCTGTTCCCAAATACTAACCTTAGATGTAAACATTTTCATATCTAATCCTTAATTTATTTGTGTTGAGGGCGAGATCTGATGGGTTTTCATGTTCCACCCATGGAGACCGGGTCAACCCGTGGCCATTTAAAGGAGGGAACCACAAAATGTTAATGTTTGTGGGAAATTTCCCATAACACATTCATCTCTGAGCGACTTATGTTTTCTTTGCCTCTATTTAGGCAGACTGAAGGCCTTACCTGGTGTTGCTCTTGCTGGTGGGGACTTGTACACAAGTATGCTCCATTCAATGGGAACATCACAGGGTGTCACTGTTATCGAGAAAGGGGCAAGGAACCTGCCCTCTTCCAAAACAAAGTAGTACCTGTAAATGTGAATAGAAATAGAATGAATGTCTCAGGGAGTTCAAGTTCGCCCAAAACTCCTAGTTATCAGCCATTCTGATGTGGGGCACTTTGCTCTGGGTAGAAATGACTGTTCTCTGAGGTGCATCCACACAAGGGGGTGACGGGTGTCTGCAGTCTTCAGCTGTGGGAAGAAAACAACCTGTGGGGTACTTTTTTTTTTTTTTAAATCCACATGTATTTGCTGAAAGATTTATTCACTTAAGGCAATATTTTTCCCCTCTGAGGTTTTTTTTTCCCCCACACTTTAGGTGAACATTGTATCTCATCCTTAACTGGTTATTTTGGATGATGGATGTGATTTAGGTGACTGCTGTCTCCATGTTGCCAGTTCTATCTTGATTGCTTTTGTGTCAAAGGCTGCTATGTGTGAGCACCACAAAGTGACGTGAGCTTCTTTGGTCAGGGTTTCATTCCTGCCTTGAAAAAACCCAACCTCTTGTCTTGCTCTATTTCTGTTGTTTCTATACTGACTGTGTAATGTTTGGGCTTGGCCACAGAAATGTTTGGATTTGGGTGCCTCACTTAAATGGAGGCAATTGGCAATCCAAGGTTTTTTTTTTTGTTGTTCACCAGTGAGACAAGCCTAGTCATTACGGATGGATCCTGTCAGCCTGGAGGTATGGCTGCTAGGCCAGAGAGAAGCTTCACTGGAATCAGTTTCACATTCTCAAGTCTTTTACTCTCAGCCAAAAGTTGTTATTGCTTGTCTTCCTGCTTGGATGACTGGGGTTCAAGAGAACCCTCCTGATCATGCTAAACTACTTCCTCATTGCAGTCTTAATGTTATGCTGCAAGAGCACAGAAAAATTCCCTTTTCTTTGAGGTTTCAGTCCCCCCGTCCTTTAACTAGGAGAGCTCCTAGTTCTGTTCCTTAGAGTGTGGTCACATTATATAACATGTGCCACATTCCAGTTTTTCTGTGCCATGCTCATGAAAACAGAGCAATCTGGCTCACCCTCTGCTCCATGACCACTCGGGTGCATGTCAAAATCTGCTTGCTGGTCTCTGTCCAAAGTGCATCTCTTCCCAAACAAGCAGATTGATCTTTGCTACCCAGATGAAGTACCAGTGGTAATATCTATATCCCCTACGTATCTAGGTATGGTAGAAAACTTTGCAGATATTTTGGGAAGGTGAAGAATGTGCAATTTCCACATGCTGGCACTGTATTAAAGGTCTGTCCTTTCCACTTTCATACTTTCTGAAGCTGGATGTGGCAGAAAAAGGCATTATACGTTATAGTCAATTGTGGAATTTCCACATGCAAAGCACTTCTGATATTAGCAAGTTGTGGTGCCATTCGGCAAAAAACACTGTTAGTGTGCAGGATAGTGGCAGAAGTTTTCCCAATAAGATGCCTGTGCAGATATTCTGTTGATTTTTGGGATAGTTAATCTGCTAGGTGAAGTGTTTGTATTTCACCATGAATGCAGGATGGCTGCTGTGGCTGCAGACCTGAAGCTGGGCTGTTTGTGACACAGCTGGCTGCTGCTGGAGCCCACCCATCCTGTGTCAGCTCTGCTGCTGCTCCTCTGACAAACACCACAGAAAGCTGCTGAGATGTGGGCAGGAATCTAAACTTCATCGCAGGGGTTCGTTCCAGATTCTGGGCAGTGTAATGGCACTTGAGGAGTGGGGCGTTCTTCTGGCATTTCAGTGTGCACTGATAGAGCCCTGCAGGTACACAGGGATTCTGGGCTTATCCTGGTAGTGTGCAATCACCAGTGACTCGGGGAAGTATCTGAGAATAGGAGTGGCTGACTTGTTCTTACCTTTTGGGTATGTCCTTCAGCAGGTGAACTGTAGTTTCCTTCCCATCTGCAAGGATCAGGGAGTGGTAGAAATTGAAGAGATTGGTCTTGAAGCCCTCTTGGGAACTGGTGGTGGGTGCCTTTGTAGAATGGCACAAACAAGTGGCCATGAGAAGATGGAGAGGAAGATAAAGCCAGAACCAGGACATCTTCAGTGCTGCAAAGTGAGATGACAAAAGTGAACAGAAATGGCTGTCATAGGAGAGAAAGTGATGTGACCCTCTCTTTCTGTGCCTTTCCTGGTATTTGTTATAATCCCAGCAAGCCAGGCATTCAAACGGTGCAACTCTCCATTTTGCTGGATTGTTTAAAGTTCACAGAAATATTCCTCAGAGGATCTCTCTGCAAAGATTTAATTGCAGAAACTGCTATGAAGTCTTTGATTAGAGAAGAAAGTAGTCAATGCAGCACAAGTGCAACATGAGTTATTCAAAAAAATCTTTTTACTGTTGTCAGAATGAGTGGAAAATTACATTTACAAGATTTTTCCTGATTTATGATGTTCACTTATTTAACATCACAGCTGAGCTATTTGTAAAGGAACTGCCCTTTTGAAACTCACAGGAAGTCATTATGTCCCAAATCCTGCTTCTGCTGTTCTAACAGTGGTCATTGAATTTTTATTTTGTCCACTGGGGCTGTAGGTATGTGTAGATAAGAGGATCATTGTAACTTACCCAGAGCTGCGTAAGCTACTGTTTGGTCAAAGGTGGAGAATCTTGGATAAGAATCCCTGAACTGGTACTTTGATTTTAAGCTCTGTGTATCTCATTTGGAAGAAGGCTTTATTACAGTAGGGCAGTAATCTTATTTTTACATTTTTGTATTGCTTATCATTCTCATACCTGCATCACTTCCAGCCTGTCTCAGCATTTGCTGCTCACTGGAACTGTAACAACTGTATTGTATTCAGTCTGGCAGGAGATTTTAAAAAAAATCAGTTATTGTATCAACAGGCCTTATTATCAACTTGGAATCTATGAAAGAAAAGTACAAAACCAGTCCTCAGCAAATACTGACATTATTTAAACTGCTGTGTGCATTGCCCACAGCTACACAGAGGAGAGACTCCAGTTAGGACAGGAAGTTTTGACAGTGCACTATGTGCAGCTATTGATTATAACTTATGACTCCTTTGTCTGCTGCATCCAGTTTCAGAAAGTATGGAAGTGGAGAGGGCACAGACCTTTAATACAGGTGCCAGCTGTAGCTCAGGGATTTGGAAAGCAGAGGGAGCTCTGTGTGCAAGATCCCTTTTTTGAGGAAAAAGTAGCCTATTGCATCTTACAGGCAGCAAGGAGTAAAGATCCTGGTTAAATGTGATTATTGGCTGGTGACAGAAGAAAACAAGACAAAAAAACAAGACAAAGGCTCAATTCTTTGTCGTTTTTATTTCTTTCTGAGATCAGGTCTTTCCCCATAGTGCCTGTAAAAGTGTGGGAGATTTTAGGCGGTCAGATCTCCAGTTCAGCACACCCGCTGTCCATTGCAGTTGAAGTGACTTTATAAAAGGACCCCTTCCTTTTCTAAATCTATTCCAAGCAGACATTTAATGTAGCACTGAATACATCTGTAGGTTTTTATGTACAAAATCTGGGATTCTCATAGTTAAGCACATCTTTAGTATCAGTGAGATGATTATGGAAATTATTGTTACCAGCTCCTCTGAATGTCCCTCTCAACATCCAGATAAAGTTGGTTTATTCTCTGCCTGCTTGTGCTTTTTTAGCACCTGGTTGAATGCAGGCTTAAACAACCATCTGAACAAGCTGAAAGAATAGTTAACATTTTCATATCAATTCCATTTTAATGCTCTTATAACAGAGCTTTTCCTTATGACTGTGAGTCACTTTGCCACTTTGCTATTCCTGTAGTCTAATTATAGCTTACAGACTTAAAATAGAACCCCAAATATTTTGCTTTACCTTTGACAGTGGAATCTGAGTTGCTCTGTGCTTTGGAGAGGATTTTTTAAAAAGTCTTTCTGCTGCTTAAATGATAGGATCTTGCAAACCACACTGATACCACAGCAGCTCAGCTTTTCTTGTCCAGGAAAACAAACAAACCAAGCGATCAACAGACCTATAATCAGCTTATCCCAAAGAGAGCATCATCCCAAACGCTATTTTCACTCAATTACACAAACAATATATTCTGACTGTTGAAAATGTGCTACACAAAAAATATTGCGCTTACCTATTGTGTTCCTGGCTAGATGATCCTCAGACCACTCGCTTTCTTTGCCAAAAAAGCATAAAAGAACATAGACTTTTCAGATCTCTGTAGGCAGATGAAAATCAAAACTGTGCAACCAGTTTAACAGGACAGAACTGATTTTTCCATACGGCTCCTGAACAGACATAGCAGCTAAAAGGCTTGCGGTCCTTCAAGAAAAGTAAAAAAAAAAAAAAAAAAAAAAAAAAAAAAAAAAAAAAAAAAAAAAAACCAAACAAAAAAACCCACCAACAGTGTTTTTCTTCAGTTGGATGTTTTCAAAGGTTGTTTCAGACTTGCCCAGTTCTGCAGCCTCCCCAGCGCTGGTTGCTGTTCCGCCGGCTCTGGCGCTGCCCCTGGAGCTGTGCAGCAGCCGGGCTGCGGAGCCCGGGACGCTCCCGCAGCCCAGTCCCAGCCCCGGCTGCCCGGGGAGCAGCTCTGTGGCTGAGCTGCACAGGGAGGAGGAGGAGGAGGGGGTGAGATGGAGAGAGGAGCGAACGCTGTTAACCCTTGTCAGCCCTTAATCCGAGCCAGCCAGGGGTGCGCCACTCTTCTCGAAAAACTACTTCTGTGGCCCTCCCAAGGCGTGTGTGATCTCCCTGCCCTCAGCACTGCAGAAGCTCCGGGTAATTTCAGGTGCACTGAGTTTCTGCTGTGGTGCTTTATGGGCCCAACAAGTGCTGACCTAAAGCACAGAAGGCAAAAAAAGCTGCAAGGGAGAGAATGCTCTGCATTTTTAAAGCAGACTGGAGTTAGCGATCCTTTGAAGGCTGTCAGGAATCTACTGAATAGAGCTGAGCGGTTTTCTTGGCTTAGAGAGGCTGTGTGAGAAAGCAACTCCAAAAGTGTCTGGGCTGGGGGAGCATTTCTGGTGTGAAAGCAGTGTGGCTGAGGGAGGAGGCAGCAAAAGGGTGCAGGGGAAATGGCTCACAGCAAGCCAGGCACTTGCTTGTTGGGGCTACAAAGCGGTTGTAGCAAAGCCATGGCTCTTTTCAGGCCACTCCTGCTGAGCGAGAGCGGTGTATGGCCAGGATTCACATACTGCTTGTGCTTCTTGGCCTGGGATGTCAGGAAAGATGCCCTGGGATTGGTCCTGGGGGGATGCCTGCTCAGAAAGGCGAGCCCCAGGGAGCTGCGTGAGCTTCCAGGCAGGCACTTTGCAGGGGGCTAAGACAGAATATTGTAGGGAGGCTCTATTTTGAAATAAAGTCTCGTCCAGTGTTTGAAGAGTGACTTGCAGTAACCCTTTATTATTGTCTCCCTGGATTCAGAGTTAGATTGTTTAAGCCTTCCCAAGACTAAAAGTTTGCTAAGAGGGCTTCCCCTCTTAAGGGAGAAGTAGACAGAAGTTTCAATAGATTTCAAATAGCAGGTCCTTCTGAAAATATAAATTTGCTCATTCAACCAATGTGAGAGAAATATTTACAGCACAGAAAATGGCAGGAATAATTAAGGTGCTCATGAATTGCTTGTTTGAAAAGTTTTGCTGAGCAGCTGGGCTTTTTAAAAGGGACGGCCTGTGGGAGCCTTGATGCAGGCACTGTATGATCAGGGTATTGGCCCAGTGGAGCTGGGCCTATGCTAGAAAACTGGCAAAGGTAGGTAAATGGTAAACAGCATCTGTCAGAAAAACCATCATTCTGGTGTGAAACGCAGCCCAGCTCAAGTCTGTGTAACAAATCTGGGAACTAATGGGAATGTAAGCACCTAGCCTGTGTGAAACTGTTTCCTTAATGGAAGAGAAACGGGTGTTGGTGCAAAATCCAGTGAGGTCCCGGAGCAGGCCTGGAAGAGGGAAATGTAGGTCAGATGAGGTGCATCAAAAGTGTGCCCTGAAAACAGGACATGAAGTTTATTTTCACAGAAAAAAATATTGGTCACAATATAAGTGCAGAGACTACAGTCCGGTTTTTGCTGGGAGTTTGGAGGGACTCATGGGGGGAAGTCAGCAGGGAGAATTGTAGACCAGCAACCAGTGCTAAGCAGGGATATTTCTGGGCAGGTCTCAGAAGTCACTCATGTCTGGTAAAATCCCTAAATGTGGACAGGTTTGTTGTAGAAGGGGTGGACTCTGTCTTGTCCTTTCCAAACCTCCCCACTGCCATCAAAACAAACCATTACCCTCAGCAAAATTCAGCTTCCAGCAGAGGCAATGGGAGTCTCTCCTTTGGCCATAATCTCAGAGCTGGAAGCCAAATGCTTGACAGAACCCTCTGTCTCCCACTGAATAAAACATGAGTAAGGATGTCAGGTGAAAAAGGCTAGTGATGGTTTAAGTATGGAAACAATCCAGTTCCTCTCTGGACAATTTCTTACATACTTCCTCTGTGTGTGCTTTACATGCTTTGCTGGAGCAGAATCTGTGCTCATAAATTTCCAGAGAGGTTCGCTGAAGCACTATCAAAGGGGAAGAAAGTATTCTCTATGGGGAAAGTTAAGAGCTAAAATCATGACTTGTATAGCTTGACTGAATTCAGTGAAGCTACAACAGGGATAAATCAGTCCTTGATTTGGCAAAAAATTGGTACAATGGCTTTTTCAGTAGAAAAAGTCTCTAACGAGCAAGCTCTGCTCCCCTCAGAGCCAAGTCGGTGACTTCAAGAGGGCTGTTCAAAGATCCTACTTCTGTTCCAACCCTGCTGCCCATCCACACCTTTCATAAATGTGACAGATGGAGCACCTTTGACACCAGAGACGTGATTTATACTCAGTTCTGTAGTGGCTCTGCTAAAAGATCAGTAATGCTAAAACAAAGGAGCTGCTTTGAAATGGGAGTGAAAAGCCAGACTCGGGGGTTTAGCTTGGAGCTCTCAGAGACGCTTCAGATGTTCATTTCCTGGAACTGCAGTCCAAAGTTCTGTCCTCAGGTGAGGGATTCTGCAGGCCAGGGGAGTGTCCTGCTGTCCTGGCAGCACTGTCCCCCAGAATTTGGTGGCTGTTTCATGGCATGCCTCTCACAGGGATGCCTGGAGGCTCACCCCACAGAGCACAGCTCTGAGAGTTGTATCACACTGCTTTGTACTTGGCAAGAAGGTGCAAAAAATGGACCATGGGTGTTTCTGATGAAGCATTTCCCTGCCCTGGCAACCCTTCTTTGGGCTGGTTTGGTCACCTCCATCAGGAAACTGTGTCTGTGGGCAGGGCAAGGAGAGCTCCAGTCCTCCCAGTTAGTGTGGTATGGGGGGAGTTGGGAGTAGGGCTGCACTGTCTTCCCGTCCATCACCCAGCTGCATCAGCCCCTGGCTGTCAGGTCTGGCAATTCCCAAGTACAGGTAGCTCCCCTGTGCCCCCAGCCCAGCCTAGGGAGTTCTGTCTCGTGAAACTCTGTAAGCAAATTAAAAATGCATGGGGAAGGAGAAATCTAGTCTCTGTTATAGGATGAGCAGTATTCTCCCTTTCTGGCTTTTACACATGTACATATGTATTCTATCAACAGCTGAGGTAGAATTCTTAGTCTTTGGCTCCCAGCTACCTGTCTGCCTGCAAAATGCCTTTTGAACTAATCTTCCTCTACAAACTACCTTCATAGCCTCAAGCAGAAGTAGCAATGGATATCTGATGGGGGGAATTATAGCATTCAAATGATTTCTGAATTTTCAACAGCTTCAAGTTTCAATCCATTCCTCTTAGCAAAAGACTGACTTGCCCTCGCAGCTATGGAAGGGGGGACAAAAATTTCTGTAAAAATCCCTTCCCAAGTGGAAAGGTTGTCCAAATCATTGTTTGATATTTACTGGAGCCAGTATGTCCTCGATGAGTTAATGTACTTCTGGTTAGTATCGTTGCTCAAAAAATATCATCCTAGACACGCAGCTGGGCTCCAGAAGGAATCACACTTTCCTTTGAAGCTGTGAAAGTCAATCCTAAGCAAAAGTCTGGCACTTCAAACCTACTGAGGGTATTTTAGTGGGGCAGCTGCTTTTATTTCTTCCAGGCTTTGTCAAATCCTGGCAATGCAAAGGACTGTCAAATGAGAAAAGCCCCAAGTCTGTTCCTATTCAGAGGCATTAATAAGCAGGAGAGACAGGGAATTGCTTCTAAGTCAAAAGCAGACTTGAACTTTTTCTGCAGCCTGTACCCAGGTGAGAATATAGGAATAGGTTGTTTAGGGGGGTGGTGGGTTGTCCTGGCGGTACACAGTGGGTTTGTGGGGTAAAAAGTCAGTGAGGTCCACTTTGGACCTGTAGCCTCTATTATGGCATGTCTGTGAAAAGTTCTCCAGGGAATGATACAGTGATGATTGATACCCACTAACATTACTTGAGTTTTTTGTCAGCAATCTCTCTCCAGGATAAGATGCTGGCACTTGAAAATGATCAATTTTGTTGCTGTTGAAACTAAACAGGGTCTTGAAGGTTCTTTCAGTGACCAGCAAAATACATATTATGAGCACCTGATTGTTCCTCACTGTTCTCGTATTGCATATTTTCAAGAATGGTTGTAACTGCTCAGAGGAAACTGTCAAGACATGATAGATATGATGTAGGGGATATCTCCTGTGCAAAGCTGATTTTGCAGGATGTGAGAGATTGCTTCTGAGGTTGGTATATTCAACTTTATGGGAAAATTCCTTTTTTTAGGGTAAATTTGTTCTTTCACAGGTGTAAATTCAGTGTAATAGATTTTCAAGTACTTAGGTAGGAGTCAGTATTACACTGACAGCTTCTCTATGGATTAGAGGGAAACACTGAAAGTCCTGAGCTGCTGCTTTCATTCTCTTTTCCTTTTACCATAGCCCCTAGGCCTCCAGGGTTTAAGGTTAAGTCCTGTTTAATAATTCCTTAGAAAACACTTATGGAATTCCCTACAAGTCATCAAAGCAGCGTAAGACTTTGGGCAGGTATGGGAAAATAAGGTGATGTTTCCAGCTTAGCAGAAAACTGCTGGTAATCTCAGTCAGGAAAGTCAGAGGCAGAATGAAGTGGTGTTGTCTGTAATCAGTACACTGTCCTAATAGGGTAATTCTGTCTTTTGTTTTTAGCTACAGTGTTGTTTGTTTTATATGACAAAGGATTAAACTTGTGGAAACAGAGCTAATCCAGCCTGGAGGAGAAAGGAGCATCCGAGTGTTTCTGTGGTGGAGGTTCTGAAGTGTTGGATCACTCCTTTGTGTCAGGTTAGAGAGGGGCAGGGAATGCTGAGCCGCCAGACTGTTGTTCTTAAAACAAGCAGGGGCCTGCTGACTTTGATGCATCTGTCAGTGCTCTCTGATCCTGTGCAACTCCATAAGATTTTCAAAAACACCTTCAGTCTGACCAAGAGACCTTTCATCTCCTGGGCGCTGCTTTCATTTACAGCATTTCACTTTCCTCTTGGGCTGCTGGGAGCCCTCCTTCGGTTGCACAGCCAGGGGAGTTTGCAAACAACCCCAGTTTCCACCCACAGCACTGAACAGTCTTTCAGAAGGATGTGATTATTGGTCCTTGCTTTGTTTGTGTCCCCATGGGCTACACCAGTGTGCTCCTGAGAGCTTTAAAGTAGAACCTGCCTTTGGCAGCACTGGAAAGCAGCCTGCATTAACCTCCCTGTCCAGACCTGCTCTCTGTTGGCTGGCAGAGGAGGAGTTAACCACTGTCCTCTTTTCTGCCTTTGCTGGCTGGAGTCACTGGCATCCCATCTGGTCCAGGCTGTCCGGAGCTCTTCCCAGCGTTCTCTGGGGAAGGCACTACAATATCCAGGAATTTTAACAATCCTAAACAGATTGGGGGCCACATATGGATGAAAATGATTAGATTATAAGAAATCCAATCACATTTGCTGCCCTAGCCTTATATTTTTAAGCATTTGAGATCAGGCTTTTTGCTCAATTACAAATATTTTACATGCAGCATAGATAGTCATTATGTTTGTCCCTCCATCTTGTCCCCAGGGGAACAGTATTGATTTTAATGTTTAATTGTAGGAATTTGATGGATAAAATCTGCTATTTTTGTCATGAATCATCGCAGTAATTTTCTGTTCACAATGATCAGACTGCAGAGAATGAACACTGAACATGATCATACTTAGGTCTATAGGACGGGAAATGTTCTCTCCATGATTTCTCCTGCCCCGTTTACTCCAGTGTGTGGGTTTTTTTCTCCTCAATTAAAGAGATGAGTATTTCATGACAGACCTCAGCACTAAGAGTTTATTTCTGTGAAACATTTTTTATTTAGCAATGTCCTCAGCTGCATGGAAAGCACCTTCACACCCACGTGGGCAGCTCCAGGCCAGTTTAGTTCCTGCTCTTTGCACTCATTCCTTGTGGTCCTCCATGGCTCCAACACCTTGGAATGCTTGCCCCATCTGTTCCTCAGCTCCCCTGTCTCCTTTTCCTCCCTGATTGTCACCTTGCTGATCTTTGCATGGGATTGGTAAAGACATACACCAAGGGGCAGGAATGCAGCTCCTCCCAAAGTTGTATCGGACCTTTTGAAACAACCAATGCAGCTTTTTGTGCAGAGAAGCTTAAAAGGTCACCAAATAGTAAGAGAGCCCCATAGGGAATCCTCACAGTGGAAATAGGGAAGCTAGCCTGGTCTGGTTCTGCTTACTTCTTTTCTAACAGACCAAAAGTTTTTCCCGGGGTGAATTGTCCACTTAGGAAGTTTTATTTTAAGAACTGTCTTGCTAATTCTTATTCTGATGTCTTGGATAAGATGTTAAGTCCTCAAGCACCCCCTGAAGGAAGCAGCCTGGCAGGCTGGGGAAAGCAGGGTATGCTCCATTGGGGCAGCCTAAAAACCTCAGAGAGCTTTATCTGGTCCCTGACACTGGTCTGCATCAGAAACCTTAGCAGGAGGTGTTCCTGTGGCACAGTAGCTCACCTAAGATCAGTGATTAACAGCAGTGACTGCAACCGGCTAATGCTTCAGGGCCTGTGTGAAAATCACACTGTTGATCTAAAAAAAAAAAAAATAGAATTACTGCTTTAAATTTACAAGCGACTTTATAGACTCATTAATTTTTCATGGGGGAAGGATAAATGAGTGGCTGGGGAGGAGGTCAGAATATGCTATTTACACTTAATTTATAAATTATGTACTTGAAAGCTGACACTTTATGGCGCTTGCATCATTTCATAATGAAATGGAATGAATCTCTCTGCCCCTGTGTTGGATCTGGCATAACATTAACATTTATGCTTCTGGGCAGTCTCTAGCAGCAGTGACTGAGCACAGCTCAGCCCTTTGGTGGAAGAGGGATCTCCTTTGCATTTTCCTTGTGCTCCCTCTTTCCCGTGGCAGATGTTTGACCCTCACACTCTGCAGATTGCAGGTTATCCATTAGGGCCTCAGCATGGCCTGGATAGCAATTGTGACTCTGTCCTGACTCCAGAACCATGTGGTTTCATCTCCATCCCCATGAAAACACCCCACTAAAGCACCTCACGAGGCCTCTGCAGCTCAAGGGGAACACTAAGATGGCTCCAGTGGCACGTACTGAGCTGTCCAGGGCAGGGATAACAGAGATTGTCCTTTCTGTGCCTCTGCTGTGACCAGTGACCCCCAGTCCCCATGGCCAACTTCCTGCGCTCAGGGATGGGTGTCTGGAAGTCCTCTGACAGGAGGTGACGGCACTGCAAAGGCAGGACCACAGAGGGTTTGGGGAGCTCCCACCCTTCACATGATGCTTACTGGGACTGGGTTTGCACTGAAGCAGAGATGTGTGTGCAGGGGAAGTGCAGCCCTGAGCTCAGGGGGGACTAATTCAGTGCTCTCCCTTTGCTGCTGCAGCTACTTGTGTGTCAGGCTTGGTCTGTGTTAAAATACTGTTCCTGACATTAGGTTAGCTCTGGTGGTGTCCAGCTTTTCAGATTTATTCCTAACAGTAGCCTCATTTGTCTTACCACTTGGCCAGTGGCCATTTCTTGCTGAGTCTTGTCTTTGGCTTTCAGTGTGAAATTAAATTTTCACCACCTTGTTAGTGCTCCCTATGAGTGTGCAGCTTTCCAGGGAGCCGCTTGGAGTAGGACTCGGGAGTTGGATTTGGTGATCCTTGTGGGTCCCTTCCAGTTCAGGATATCCTGTGGTTCTGTGACTGCCTCAGCACGGAGTGATTGGCAGAGGAAGAGGAACTTGTCAAATCATCAGAAATCCTTGAGCTTTCCTTCTCTGTCTGTGAAATTAAATTAGTGCCTTGTTCCTTCCCTACATGGAACTGTTCTTGGCTTGGGTCGGACTTGATTCTAATTCATCTGTCTAGTATTAGGATGGATAATTAAGAATAAGGTGACTAATATTGTGACATTGCCAGAACATTGGCATTTGTAAGTCTCAAGCTGTGCCAAGAGAAATATAGGTTGGATATTAGGAAAATGTTTTTTACTGACAGGGTGATAAAGTACTGGAACGGTCTGCCCAGGGAGGTGGTGGAGTCACCCTCCCTGGATGTGTTTAAACAGAGACTGGATGTGGCACTCGGTGCCACGGTTTAGTTGAGGTGGTGTTAGGGCTGGGTTGGACTCAATGATCTTGGATATCTCTTCCAACCCTGTGATTCTGTGTGTGTAAGCACATCTGGAATATGTGTCAATTGACATTCACCTGTATTTTCTTTGAGCAATGATTAGAGATTTCTTGTTACTGGATTTAACCAGCCATGAAACAGGTTATCCACAAGCATGGCTCACCCTGTGCCATAGGAAGCAAACCCATTCCCTGTTTTTGACATGCCCTGCATCTTTCGTGTGGAGGGCTGTTGGTGTTTGGGTGCTCTTTCTCCTCCAGGCACTTGGGATCTTATTTTTATGTTATAATTCAGAGTGAGAGGGGAGCTGGGGGCTGTGTCTGACCCTTCCAGGTGAGGAAAAAACAGATTTCATTGCTCTGAAGGCACAGGATCGGGACCAGGCTGATGGTGGGGTGTTCCTGTCACAGAAGGGTCTCTGTGGAAACTACCATGGAAGTCAGGTGGAGGATAAAGGCATCATTCAGTGATGTGCTGGCCCACAGGGTAAATAGCAGGCAATCCCTGAGCTTGTGGAAGGGAGAAAGGAGCAGAGCTTCAGGAGGTGTTTAATTTTCCAAGCAGACAGTGCGGTGGGAGGAGTCAGGGTCATGAGGCAGGGTCAGGAAATGTCTCTCTCCAGGACCAGCTCCCTGCTTCCCTTCAAATTCATTTAGGCTTGGAACAACAGAAATGCTGCTCCAGATGGCAGGGGTAGCACTCCCTGTGCCATGGAGAGGGGCTGCTCTCTGAGGGCCAGAGGGATGAGGGGTGAATAGGGAGGTCAGGCAGAGAAGGGAGAGGGAACAGCCACACCACTTTAGCCCCAGGTCACTGCCTCCAAAGGCTGGGGCTGGCAGGTGCTGGGGGAGCATTTTGACAGTCAGACTCTCTTGGCTGGAACATGCACGGCTGTGTGATCTGTTCTGTTGTTTCCACAGCCTGGCATTACAAAAGTCAGAGAATAAAAATGTGTCTCCTCTCACCTGGCTTCTGGAGTGAGCTTGTCAAACATATGGTATCCCAGATTGATAGTTCTGATTTATGGTAATAAATCCCCTTTTCACAGCGGGCTAGAGGAAGAATCAGAGGAGAACTAGCAACTGCTGGGAAACCAGTGATCAGTGTCCACTCTGGGAGAAAACATTTCTGACCAAAACTCCTGGCAGTATTGTCAGGGAAGCCACGGCCAATTCCTAGAGGAATTAATTTCTTTATAATCATCTTTGATGAGCATCTTTATCATGCTAGCTGAGTGATTGCCCTGCTGTCAGCAGGGGACTTCTGCTAATTGATTAAAATATTTTTTTCACTTCTTTATGCACCTGACTTATCTGATGGAGGGAAAAAATATCTGATCATGCATCTTGGCTCAGAGAAAAATGCTAAAAGAAAGTTGGAGGAGAAAGGTGGAGGAATAAAATGGATTTTCTCAAAGGATCTACTTGGAAATACGAAGTAGGTTGTCATGAAATGCATTCAAGGGATAATGTCTCTCTGCCATCATATTTCAAGTACAAGACCACAAGGAAATGAAATTCACCTTCACACTCCAACATGCCAATTTGATCCAGCCATAGGTGGAAGCAAGGCCAGGGCATGCATGCTGCAGCCATATGAAGACATGAAAACTAACAGGCAGCTAAGGAAAGTCAGCAGGCTAAATGGTCAAGACAAACGAGCTGTTGTTTGGGCCAAGTTGGCTTTGTTCCTGGCCTTCAGAAGCCCACACATGAGCGCTCTGAATTTTGGAGCAGATGATCAGGTTAGCTCCACTGTGCTCTTATGAAACAATTCAACAAAGTATTTTCAAAGTGCTGTTGGGTTTTTTTTTAATATAAGTGTCACACCTTTACAGAGTGACTCCATTTTCCTTTCTTCCCAACAATAGTAGAAGTGCTCGAGGGCCTCAATCTGCAAGTGCTGCTCGTGAATTATTAACAAGGCTTCTGCTGCCAGGGAAGTTATGCACAGGGTGAGTGGTGATGGAGCTGAGCCTTTGGCCCAGGGAGCCCATTCTGCCTTGGAAAGGTGCTGAGAATGTGCTGGTAATTGCACATTTTAAAAAGCCATTCAAAAAATGATTAGTGCCACAAACAGCACAGCCTAACTAGAGGTGGGCCCCTCATCCTCGGGACAGAAGCCCCCAACAGACATTTTCATCATCTCTATGTAGCTGCTTAACTCACAAAAGGGGCTGGGAAATCTGGCAGTCTGACCACATATTTTCCACTTATGAAAACGAAACGTGTGTGACCATTTCTCCAAGCTGCCTTGAGAGTATCCTACCTATTAACTTTCCACATAAGAGATTTCCCTGAGATTTTCCGCTTCTCTGGAAACCCTTTCCCACGTTGGCAGTTCCCACAGGAGGATCTGAGGCTGCAGCTACCTTCATTATTTGGGAAGCCTGAGGGGGAGGGAAGTTGGTACTGCTATGCAGAGAGCACAGGTGCAGATTATATTAATGCTCAGGGAAAGAGATTGCTTTGATACCTTGGTGAAAAAAACTGCTCCCTCTCTGCTTCCCCGCCGTAGGACTGCAAAGACCTTTCTGGGAATAAAGAGTGGCTCAGTAGTTTTGACTTCTCTCCCCTGTTCCTGCCAGCAAACAGTCTTCACTCCACTGACATGTCTGCACTTCTCCCAGCTGAACAGCCAGGAAAAAGGCTGGAGGCTGCTCTTTCCTTGTAGGACAAGCTGAATGGCAAATGTGGCTTGCAAGACGTGAGAGCCTTCTTTGAAAGCAGAGGACAAAGCTCTGCTTCCTCCTGGAGGTGCTCTGTAAAGTCACCAAGCCCCGCCAAGCTGCTGCGGGTTCAGAGCTCAGTTTCTGTCAGGATCTTTTAGCTGGTGTAGTCTGAGCACCTTGGAGGGATGTGCACTCATTTTATTGCACAAGCATCAGTGTATTCCAGTATTTAAATATACAGACGCAAAGGCTTCAAGCTGTGCATGACTTTTCAGTCCTGTTACAGAGGTCTTCTGTCTAATTAAAATCTATTTTGGCCTCTTTTGCTGATCCTGTTTTAGTTGATAAAAAGAGAAAGAGCCTACTTTCTCCAGATGGCTTCCTTAGGCTTCTCCTTCCATGGGCAAATGAGTATGAACACTGGGATGGCCATGGGATGATATTAGCTGGCCCAAACATAGGAAGACAAGAATTTTGGTTATGTTTCCTTTGAGCCCTGCCTCTTGTTTTACCATTTTCCTATTTTCTCTACACATTCAGACCTCAGTTAATCTCATTTTATTTTCTTTCTATTCCTAATTTTGTCACCACTCTCCATGCAGTTTGTAATTCTGGGCTGGTGTTTGTCTTTGGTCTGCCCCTTCTGTTCAGTGAGAAATACAATACTTTTGCCTTCTTACTGAAGCCCATGTCAGGAAGATTTAAGAAATATTTACAAACCCTGGCAAAACCACCAACTGTTCTAGGTGCCAAAAATTAATCTGGAAATAATAGCAATAGTTTCACAGTTAACTTATAATAGTCATAGCATGGCTGAAGCTGCTTATATTTTTACCCATACTGAAATACCAGTTTCTGAACCATTTGTAGAGAGGTTAGGCTGCACTTTGACAGTTCGTGCTGCCCTTGAAATTTATGCCATCAAGCATATTTTAAAAAGCCAATTGATGGCGCCCTGTGTGGTGACAATAGCTCTATTTCTGTCTGTCAGTAATGGACAGCATGTGAGAGGTGGTATATCAGCTTCTTAATTGCCCTGTAATGTAGATGGTTTCTTCAGCCTGGATTGGGTCTCTGACCTTGAGAGCCCTGAGACAGCAGTTTCCCTGCTGCTTTTGGCAGGAGGTGACACAAACAGACCTTGTTTAACACTTTGCATGAATCACCCCGATGGGGTTTGAAGGCAGACAGGCAGTGCTGAGGGTTTGACTGACAGACAGACAAGCCCTGGGTGTCACACTGGCCTGAAGCAGCTCAAGGATTTTTGGGACAAGGAGTAGGCTTTGGGCCCTCTGTAGGATGAGCGCACATAAAGAGCCTTCGATATTTTCTGGGGAGCCTGCCTTTGTATTTGGCGTGTATTTAGAGAACTGCAACACCAAGTAAAGACCGTGATCAGATCTGCTCACTGTGACAGCTTGAATGATTTGTCTTTACTCTGTGCCACACGTGCTTCTTCATGCACATCCATCTCCCCTCTCCCATGGACAGAGCCATTCCCAGTGGGATTTTTTTTGCCGCAGGACCATTCCCTTAGCTCCCAGCACAGCTTTACAAGCACCTTCCGTGTGTAAGAATGGGACATGCAGTGTGGTGGTGGGGGCAATGACAGGTGTGAGACTGATCTCAGAGGAGCACCACACCTGCAGATACTCCTCATGAGAAGTCCCTGTGAGACAGAGGGCTGACCCTTGCTGTGTGGGAAAGCTTTGTAAAACCCTTTGAACTAAAGCAGCTTTTAAAGCTAAAATAGGAGAGCACTTAGGCACTTTGAACACTGGTAGTACTACTTGGTGACAAATTTGGTACTGTCCCTGCTAGCCTGTCATTCAAAAGACTTCAGCCTGCATTCTTGCCTCACCTGCTGTGTCTCTGAATTTTAGAAAGAAGAGATTCCTTCCTTGCAGAGCTGCTGTTATCCAAAGGACAAAATACCAGCCAGCATGACTCTTGTCTCCTCTGTCACAGTTATGTGGAAAGAGGAAACCTTTATTAATGGAAGTTTAATTTGTCATGTGTGATTTTGCAGACTGATGAACGGGGTTTATTTATAGCGCTATAAAGGAGCTGTGCTAGGAATGATGGTAAAAGAATAAATGTAGTAGACTGAAATAATAGGACTTCCAGTTTAAACAGAGATCTCAGCCCCATCCAGTCAGCCCTTAGAAAATGCAGAGCGTGTAACATCTAATTGCGTACTAAGGAGCCCGGGGAGGAATTCCTCATCCTTGTGTGTCCAGCCACAGAGCCTTTGGGAAGCATTCCCTTCACTACACTGACGGGAAAACCCCCACTCTTTAGATAGGGATGAGACCTTGCACAGTTGGTGACACCACTTGTGTGTCAGAGTGGATGTAAATGAGAGCTCAGGTTACCTGTGTCCCTCGTGGACTGGCCTTGAGGCTTTAGTGACTGCAGCTCCTCCTACCCTGGAGTCGAGTCTGATTGCAGACCATGACCCCCTTGTCCTTTCTGTCCTGGAGCAGGGTGGGGATCCGGACTTGGGAACTGGACTCTCCTGTGGGGAGGCACAGCTGGGAAAGCTGAGTCACCGACCTGCTCTTCAGGAGAGAGATTAAGTAGGAGGCAGGACTGCTTCCTTAAGACTTTCATTTAGAGGTAGATGGATGCATTCTGAAATTAATGATAATCACTTAATCTGCTGCTGCCTATGGTCTGCCTCAGGACATTCATCAGGGTTATCTGAGATGGACTGGTGGGCAGATTTGTACAACACAGCTTGATGTTGAGAGTCCATTAGATTTTTATTATTTATTCGCTTTATTGATTCACTGTTACACCACACTGCTGCTTCTCAGAAATCAGGTAGTGCCCTAAAAAAATATAGTTCCTCAGCTTCCTGACGTCCACTGAAGTCCTAAATTTCCGTGCTGTGTTTCCAAACAGGTCCTCAGCTCTTTGATCTTTTTTCTGACATCAGGTAAGCAACTTGATGACATATCAGATCTCTGTTTTGGACATGCCTGAGTGCACATCTCACTGCAAGCCTTAAATTCAGGCCTCGGGTTCCCAGTACTTCATTCTTCCCTCTCATCCACTTTCTTCTCCACCTCTCTGAGTGAGAGATCTCTGTATTTCCATTCTCCTCTCTCACTCCAGTCGGGTTTTGGTACTTTTGATAAGGATAGCAACAAATGCCCCATCAGCAGAGTCAGAGGCTGTGCAGAACCTGCTGCCACATAGGAAAAGGGCCCAAGGAGGAGGTTATTGCAAACTGGATGAAAGTACCCTGAGGAATCTGAAAGGATCACCTTGCATAAACAGTTTTGAAGGTTATTGTTAGACAGTGAGGCTATGCAGTCTTCTTCCATAAGGTAAAACCCAGGCAAGCACACTGCTTACACTCCGTGGAGGTGAAGCCAGAGCAGTTTGCTCCTGGCAGCCCAGGAGAGAAGGATGGTCATGGCCTTGCTGCATCTGATGCCATTGTGTTTTTCATGTCTTTCTCTGCAGTGCCTGCTCTGGGGATAGGATATCTACCTGCAGAGCTGCCAATCAATAACTTTCAATGATATTCACCTAATTTTTAGGCTAGAGAGCAATCACACTGCACCAGGAGATAAGGACAAGTCAGTGAGTTAGCTTGGTGCGTTTTGCTTTTATCTCTCTATCCGTACTGTTCTGAGACTCACACACAAAATCTCTGGAGAGTTCTCTTGTCTTTCTGCTGGACACCTAACTGCTAACTTTTGTAGGGAAGCTATACATATACAAGGCATACCTTGTATATGTATTAGTGGGATGGGTAAGGATATCTATCTATCTATCTATCTATCTATCTATCTATCTATCTATCTATCTCCTTACCGGTCCCACTAATAAGGGTTAATGGCCCTGATGAGCCTCAGCAGGGGCTCACCCACAGCCCAGGTGCTCTATTTAGGTTCAGATTTGGGTTGGCACAGAGCCCAGGGGCAGAAATGCTGGTCTCTGCCTGGCTTGCGCCTGGATGTTTGGGTTTCTGCCCTCCACAAGGTGAATTTTGCTCTCCTTTGTCCCAATGCTTGTGGAGCAGAACCAGGTTTGCAAAAGCAGCGCCCTTTGTGTTTGCAGTCAGGCAGGCACTGTCCAGGAGTGCGGCATGCCACTTTGGAGAGCTGTTGACATGAAGACTGGAAAGATGAGGCTCTATAATGTACTCATTGTACCCACGTCCCAGCAGTTGTAGTTCTCTTTTGGTCTGACTCCTTAAAGGTGAAGAGGAAATGGATTGTGCATTTGTGGGTTCACAACTTCTTATTGCTGGCTGCATGTTATCTGGCAGACTGCTGGGTACCAGTTTGACAGGTGAGGAAAAATAGAGGAATTTAACCATTCTTTAAATGAAGCAAGAAAACAAAAATCAAATTTTATATCAACCCTCACAATTATAACTGTGCCAGGCTCCCTTTCAGCTCACACTGGAAAACGTGCCTGGGAGTAGTTGGTGACATCTATTGTGAATCTGTCTTTACAACCAATTCCTGAAAGTCTTTCTGTTCATCAGCATCCCTGCACAGGCCTTGTGAGCCGGCCCAGCAGGTGTGGGAGTGCTGCTTGTCCCCTCTGTCACCAAAACTTGGTACCCACGGAGAGTGGGCAGTGAGAGCCCCTCTGGAGCCTGCTGCTTGCCCTTTGTGTGTCAGTGCTCCCGGTGAGGCGGGCACAGGACACAGATAGCAGGCAGGGGGGATGCAGACAGGGGCAGTGACCTTGGCAGGCTGTTTTCCCAAAAGGCCTCTGGTCTGAGACACCATTTCCAGTGGGATCCACAGGGAGAACTAACAGTGAGGAGGAGTTCCACGAGCAGATCCACTGCCGAGGTCAGAGCAAAGCAGCAGTTAAATTTGATATTCAACTTGCCAAATTACCTCAGCTGAAAGTAATTTTGCAGCAACTGTGCACAAACACAGCAGGCAGTGGTCCTGGAGGTGAATTTGAATCGCTGGATAAGTGCTCAGCAAGTCTCTGTCAGCCTTTTATGTTTAGGGAATCTCATTCCTCAATTGCCTTACTCTATTGGTTGTATGCTGCTTATTTGGGTTATTTTGTAATTGGGAGTGAAGGAGCAGAGTCTTGGCTCTTAACTGGAGAGAGATTTTGGTTGTTACCTTTGAAATTTTCTCTAAGTGGGATATTACTCCTTCATGGAGCTATTAATATTGTTTGGAAGGGAGGAAAATACTGCCCCATGTCAGCTGTGAATGTAATAACACCTCTGAATAGGGACCACATTCTGAAGTTAATTTCTTTTTCCTTTTAAGCTTGTTCAGACTGATGCAGGGTTTCTTCTATAAGCTCATAGCTGTTCTTTCTAGAAAAAAAGGTTTTTTTAACCAGAAAATGTCAGTCACACTTGAATATCTGCAGTTCAAATGCCACGGGGAGGGATATATTCATGTTAAAAGTCTTTGTGCATTCACTCCTCATGAAATCTAATGTCATGTGGGCTATTTGAATCATCCCAAACAACCAAATTGGCTTAATCAGTAAAAAATTGCATAATTACTCAGTGTGGTTTATAATTAAGGGTAAATGCTTGAAAGAAGCTCCTGTGAAGCCAGTGGTGAGGAATGTTGCAGAGGAAGGGTGGAAGAGGATGGATGTGCTGGGTGGAGAGCATGGACTCCCTGATGGAGCCTGGGCCAGCCTGGAGGTGGGAGCAGGCTGCGAAAATGGGGAATGTTTTATTTACTGTGGCGTGCTGTGCATCGCACTTAGCATTTTGCTTCTTTTCAACTGCCTTCTGCAGCAAGTCAGATGTGATGTAAATGATTAATTAGCTTCAATTAGCCTGGGTTTGTCCTGGATGGCCCAGGCTGGATCTGTACATCCACTCGTGCCATGGTGCTTCCTCAGGGAGCCTTTATTTCCAAACAAAGTTCAGGCAGGATGCATGAAGCATAACTCAAGGTGGGCCAAGAAAAATAATCATGGGAGGTTAGGGATCTATGCCAAAAAGCAGCCTTCCCACAGATAGACTTGAAAAAGGTGGATGTGGAGAGAGGCTGCCCTGCCTGGCCCTTCTCCTACAGCCTTCCCAAATGTGCAAAAGGGGAATGTGCTGGAGGAGCTTAGAAACTGGAGTTGAAAGTCTCTCTGCCTTTATTTTAAGCAGTGAGTCCTATTCTCAGCGAAAGGTGAGCAGAGGGCTCCCAGGGCAGTTCAGACTGCACAGCTCTGTCCACACCCTTGGTTCAGTGTCTGCTTTGGTGCCTCTGGTGCATCCTGTCTGTCTGCCAGCCTTCCCTCCACTCAGTGCCCCACTGCACTGGCCACTTATTTTTCTAGACCCATCTTGTTGAAAGGGCAAAGGGGACAAAAAGAAAAGCCTTGTAGTTTTGTTTCTTCAGAGCCTGGCAGCCAGCTGGCTCTCCACTCCTGAGAGCAGTGCAATGGTGCACCGAGTCTGCCCCTAGCCTTGAGCACTAATCCCCTTTTCCCAGTGACAGCATTGTGCCCATTTTCTGAAAGCTTCTTAGGGCCAGGAGGTAGAAGAGGGCTCAGGCAGGTACCTGCTCTCTCCCAGTCCTCCCAGCTCTTGCACAGGCACCTGGGCAGCCAAGGCTGGTGCCAGGGGCTTGAACAGCACCGCAGGCAACCAGGGTCTGGGCTGCCCTTTGCTGCTGAGCTTGGGCAGGCAGGGAGTGCTGGAGGGCACCTGGATGTGGGCAGGCTGCTCTCAGATGTGGAGATGGGGGAAGGGGCAGGGAGAGATCCATTTTGCTGCGTCAGTCTTGTGTTATTCCTTCCTGTGGGAGGGATGGACGGGAAAGCATTTTGAAGTGTCTTCCCCTGTGCCCTCCCCATTGGGTGGCAGCGCAGCTCCTTCAGGGGATGGGATACCCAAAGCTGCCCCACAGTGCACAGAAATGAGTCCTGGCAGGTCCAGCTTCACTGGAACCCTGGGCCTCACTTCTATGAAGCTTTCACTTAACTCCAGCTGGACATGGAGGACTGAGATGTTGCAGGCACTAGGCAGGGCAGCAGTCACAGGAGAAAAGAGCTTTTTTAGATGTTCCAGTGGTATCATCCTGTTTCTCTTCTAAACACAAAGCTCTCCTAAGCCCTGTTGTCCTAATTTTAATTTCAATTCACTTCATCAGCTTGGTTGGAGGCAGAGTGAAGAGAGGAGTTGGGGTCTTTTTGAATTCCTCAGATTTTTAAGTCAGAGATTCACAGAGGAAACTCCTACCTGAGCCACTGGCATTGCCTGTTACCTCCTGTATTCCACTCTCCCTCCGCTAGCAGCTCATCCTCAGATTAATTCCTGTTGGACCCTGTCTCCCTCTTTGGGGTTCACTGCTGTCCTTGCTATGAGCAGGTCTCTTTGGGGGGTTTTAGCTCCAGCAATACATGTATGAATAAAAAGCCAAAGTACAAGTGAGAGATGGGGTTCATTCTCCACTGTATGCCGTGAGGAATGTGCTGAAGTCGTGTGTCCTTGGGGCCAGGCAGTGTCCCCAGAGCCATGCGCTAAAGGGCCATGTGTGTCACCTGCCAGCCCTGTGCTCACAGATGAGCTGGAGAGAAATGTGGTGTGTTCATGGCCAATCTGGGGGCTCCAAGGGATGTGCTGCAGCAGAAGATCCCTCATGAATCCCTTGCCTGGCACCAGTGGGAGCACTGCAGCCATGAATGAATAAATATGCCTTCTCCAGTAAAAATTTGCTTCCTTAATGGAGATGCAAGGCAAGTCCTCCAACCTTCTCAATGCTTAAAACAAAACCTGCCTGCTTGTTAGCTGTGATTTATTGTTTTTGCTTGGGTCCTACAAATGGAATGGATTCAGAAGGTTAAGCCCAGATGAGCTCACGCTGCTCAGCTGGATGATATTAGGAGTTAATCCCTTTGCGTGGTTCCGTATTCTGTAATACCTCTCAAGCCTGATGATTGCAGCTGTATTTTAAAAGCTTTGTTTTTTAAAGATAATCTGGTGGAAGCGTGAACCTGGTAGAAATAAATATTCTCTTCTTTCCATGGAAATATACAATATTTGTTTCCATATTTAAATTTTCTTTGAACTGGCTTGCAAAACAAATTCAAGATTGACTAGAGCCCTCCAGAGATGAGTGTGAAATTCAAATCTGTGATAAAGATGCAACTGGTAATGTTTCCCACAACTGCTATAAGTAATTAAAGGTCTCCTTCACATGTTTAATGACCATTTTGTTTCGTGGCTACTCAATAACTCTTTCGTTCCCTGTGGTTTGTCTTTGTGCTGCTAGCAGTTAGCAAGGCTGGTTTCTGGGAGCCCATGAACTGCTAGGTGTTTTAAATAGCTCATCAACCAGGTAATTTTGTCACCACCTGGCTGTGAGATAATGAAATGTATGTATGACAAATCTACCCTGTGGACTTAAACTCCAAGCATGTGCTTGTTTGACCCAGGGGTCCCAGCAAGGGTTATTTATTCAATTCCCCTGACAACAGAATGTCTGGGGATTTGCTGCTGATGTGAAATCCTCGTACCAGGTTTTGAGCCATCTATCAAACAGCTGATCCACTCATCCAGGTTAACCTTCTTGTTTCCATCTGTGTCACAGGACTCAGAGGCTGGAAGGTAACAGGAAAATAACAGACTTGCTCTCTTAGAAGACTTGTGGGAACGTTGCAATGCCCTGAGTGTTTGCAGCATGCCTCTGAGCTAAATATCAATTAAAATAAGCTTACTTTTGAAAGAAAGCCAGAGGATTGCTAACTCGGGCTTTCTTTGGAATTCTCATGAGTTTTATTTACAGCTTGTGTTTAAAAAAAAAAAAAAAGTGGTTTGGATAGCTGGCCTTGGTCTGGTCTGTCAGGACTGTGAGGGTACCAAGGAGCTCCCTCTCCTCCCTAACAGTATTTAGTGTATCAGCTGCGGCTCTGAGCTCTTTGTGGGCACAGGCCCAGTGCGAGGAGTTGAACTCTGCAGGCACAAGGCAGTGGGGCAGTTTTCAAGGTCTCTATGATCCATAAATCTGTCAAGCAATTCTGAGGGCCTGCCTTTCAATTTAGGAATCCTTAGGGTTACCAGTGCCAGAAATGAAGCAGAAAGTAACAGAAATGGTGTTTGGAAGGGAACTGACAGAGGAGAAAACAGATGGGAGGGGGGAAAAATCACCTTATTCTTATATCATTCATATGTTTCAATTGGTATTTTTTTCATGTGTTCCCTGGATTCTGTTTCCATTCTTTCCTCTGCTCTCCTTTTCTGCTTCTCACCTGCTTAGATTCAAATACTTGATAGAAAACATTTGTTCCTACTTTTTATCTCCAGAAATGCATAGAAGAGATTAGAGTTTAAAGGCACCCCTGTTCTAGGTTGGAATTTGTGTAACTAAAATAGATTACCAGCATGGAAATTTGGCCAAGACTATATTGGCTCTTCTGCTACTAGAGAATAGTTTGTCTTAGAGTTGGTGAATTTGGCTTGACAGGGCCAAATGGGAGGTTATTGGTGCTGAACATGAGACTTTTGACTTTTTTTTATTATTGGAATTATCTGTAGCCAGAATCCAGTCTCCCAGCACTGTGCACCTCCCTGGGTGGCTGTGTGAAAGCCTTTAGGGAGAAAAAGTGTTGCTGAAAGGTCCCTGCTGCTGTACTTTGTCAAACTTGAGCACTCAGCACAGCAGCTCCTTGTGTCAGACTCGAGCTCTCCTGAGAGAGGCATGGGGGAGATCTCCAGAGATTTCACCTACAGGAGGTGACTTCCCATCCCCTGGGCCTCAGGTAACGCACCTGGAAATGAAAGGCATTGCATTTAAGAGGAGAGAAGCACATCTGGAAAAGGAAACAGAACTTTCTGCCAGCCCGATTTATAGAAATGATGTGTTTGTTCTTTAACAGGAGGGGATTTCCACTGTAAGGTTTAGAGGAAATGTGCTTCAGCATTCTGTGCCAGGGGAAGGTGTCAATTACGAGGTTTTTGAGCTCTTGTTGGTCGCATGTGTGGTTTCTCTTCTGCTCTGAGGTGTGGACCCTCCACTGTAGTATTTCCAAAAGGGAGGAAAGGAATCAACTTGGGGCAATCAAAACAGTAATAGTGGCAGTTCAGGTATACTCTCTGTATTTTTAAGAATGTGAGAAAGCAAGGGTGATAAAAAGGTTCAGAGCTGTAAGTCTGACTCCAACCACCATTTGTTTTGCGGAGTAGTTGAATAGTTTTCTTAACCATATCCTGGGGTGCATCAGGCACAGCATCTCCAGCCGGGCAAGGGAGGGATTGTCCCACTCTGCTCTGCACTGGGGCAGCCTCACCTCGAGTGCTGGGGGCACTTTTTGGCACAACAACATAAGAAGGGTATAAATCTGTTAGAGAGTGTCCGAAGGAGACCACGAGGATGGTGAAGGGCTTGAGGAGAAGCCGTGTGAGGAGTGACTGAGGGCACCTGGTGTGTTCAGCCTGGACAGGAGGAGACTGAGGGGAGACCTCAGTGCCGGCACAACTCCCTGGTGAGGGGAAGAGGAGGGGCAGGCACTGATCTCTGCTCTGTGCTGACAGTGACAGGAGCCGAGGGAATGGCCTCAAGTTGTGCCAGGGGAGGTTGAGGTTGGCTATCAGGAAAAGGTTCTTCCCCCAGAGGGTGTCTGGGCACTGGAACAGGCTCCCCGGGGCAGTGCTCACAGCCCAGAGCCTGACGGAGCTCAAGGAGCATTTGGACAACGCTCCTGGACACACAGTGTGATCCTTGGGGTGTCCTGTGCAGGGCCGGGAGTTGGACCTGGTGATCCTTAAAGGTCCTTTCCAGCTCAGCTTATTCAGTGATCCCACAACCCTGGCTGAATAATGGCTACTTCAAAAGAAATTATGATCCTCTAGTTTGCTGAACTTCAAGTACACCATTGAAACAGTGGACAAAAGCATACTTTGCTTGTGATCATCTGTTGCCAAAATCACTTTTAGGAGCTTATCGAAGTACTAAGCTATTATGGATTAAAGCAATGTCCTGTTCTACATGCAGGTTGAAAGATAAATGATGAAATGCTTTTTAGTTAAATTTCATCACAAAGCTGCATTAACTATGACATACCTCAAGATCTTAAGACCCTTGGTAAATTGCACAATATGCAAGGAACTGGGTTTTTTTTGAGGTTAAGGGAGATGGACATGATAGGATCTCCAAGGAGCTTACAGATCTCAGTGCTTTCCAATGGCAAATTAAACACGGAATCAATAAATGCTATATAATACCAAAGGAAAGAATGAATTAATTTAAACCAGGAGCACTGAAGAGTTGTTAACTGATTAATGAAAGGCTTGGGAAAAGGCTTGAATGTTGCTGTGCATTGCTCAGCAAACTGTGTGGTAGGTCAAAACTAACATATGCAGGACAGAAAAGAGGGCTGGGTGTGTGCCATGGGATGGGAGAGCTCTTACCTGATGCTGCTTTTGGTCCTCAACAGCCTGAGAGGTGCATTAGAAAATGAAACTAACTTATCATATCAGAGAGCAGACAGAGCTTTTTGGGATCATTGCAAAGTTTCCCCAGAGTGTTTGAGCTGTGTGTCACACCCTGGCCTGGGGCAAGCTGGGAATGCACACATTCACCTCAGACTTGTGCTTGTCTATCGTTATTTGACATGACTGTCCATCAGCTTGGCTGCTCCTTGTGAGCCTGCACAGCTTTTCCCTGAAACGGGAGAGAGAATGTGAGGGGAGGGGTCTGCTTTTACCTTCACCCACTCGTGCCGGGGATGGTTATTTCAGGGGCAAGCAGACACTTCTGCACCATCAGCTGGGAGGTTGCACTGGAGCCCTGGACCAGGAGCTGAGCCTGATAAACATTTTGCTCTGCGTGGCTGGTGACTCTCTGATGAGCCAAGCCAGCTGTCCTGGCAGTTTGAATTGACAAGTGAAGTCTGGGATAGAGGGCTTGGACTTCACCTTGATCATACACTTGTGATACATCAGAAGCTGCTGGGTGAGGGGTAACCCTTGTGTCTCCTCACAGTCCCTGTGGATAGAGAGGACTGTCCCTGTCACCCGATCCAAACCCTGGAGAACCTGCAGGGCCGGGGAGGTGCTCCCTGCCTGCTCACGTATCTTCTGGGCTCCTGCTCCAGGAGTACAGCTCGTGGCAAGAAATCTTCATACACAATAGCTACTGAAAATTTCCTCACTTAGAAGGCTTTGCTGTAGAAAGGGGGAAGAAGGGAAGATGAGGTTATGATGTGATTCATGTACATTCTCCTTGGGAAGGAGGAGGAAGGAGCAGAAAAACGCCTCAGGCTTTCACCATTCTTTCCAGGTGACTAAGCAGCAATTTTATTTTTAACAAAAGCTAATGCTGGGCAGGTGAACAGAGCTGATGGTACATCTGAGAGCTCCTGTGTCATTTCCTGCATAGCGAAAATCTGCTTAGGCTCTGGGAGATGCATTGCATTGCTTTGTATTGATTTTCCTCCTGCGGGACGAGCGTGCCTGTGAGCTTTCTCCCCTGTGACAGATTAGGTCATCCCTGCTGAAGGTCACCGATGGCTTTCCAGCATCTTTTTCCTTGCCGGAGGCTGGGGTTTTGGCTTCCCTGTCTGTGCTTGTTTTGGCCAGCAGAGGGTACTAAATGCAAGGTTAATAAAGGGAAAAGTTTTCTCGTGCTGTCAGGCTGGGCTCAAAGTTTAGAATAAAAGCTGTGCTTCTGAAAATGGAGAGGCTTCTAACAGACAAAGCCCAATTAGAAATGCTGATAACCTCAAACTTCCTTTATATGCAAATTTGCTTTGGTTTATGATTAAAACATTTGAATTTAAAAATTGCCAGTTGTGTAAATGAATGCTGGTTTTATTTGGTGTTCCGTTACCAGTGTATGTTGTTTCATGTCCTTGATGGCCTCTTTTGTGGAAATTAATAAATGATAATAAGAAGGCTTTTTGTAAAAATGAAGCTATAAAAGCAGCCATAGTTAATTCACTAGGGGAAAAAAATACTTTAAAGAAGGAGTATTTTAAGTTACTGCTTGAAAGCATCAATCTGAAGTGTTTATCCTGTAAGATTAACATGGAATTTTCACTCACTATTTTTATCCTCTTGCCACTTCACTTCCTCTTGTGTCAGAGCTGGTGTAATCCATCTCGCATTGCCAGATGTTGCCTGTCCTGCGCTGGGAGGGGCCTTAGACCCCCCTGCTCTGCCTCTTTCCAGCCAGGCTTTTTGCACAAGCTTGGACCAGGACCAGGCTCTGCCTTTCCCTGCTCGTGTCTGCCCATTCCTGGGAGCCCAGGCACGGCCTCACCCTGTCAGTCCCTGTTCCAACAAGCAGCTTCCTCGTGGCTGGGAGGAAATGCAGACCAGAGCTGCTGAACCCTGCGAGGACGCTCTGCGTCCCCAGAGCTGATGCAGCCCCCAGCCTGGGTGGCAGCTGGAACATGGTGACACCACTGGGGGCTGGACACAGGGATGCAGGCAGCAGGTCCCCCTGCGTTAGCTCATTCTGTGACATCTCCATGGGTTTTAGCTCCCCCTGCCCCACCACCTCTGCAAAACAAAGGTTAATGCTGTAATATTTCACTGCAAAGTTATGATCTGCATTAATATATATATATATATAAATATGTTATTGCCATTTTGAGCACTTCTCTAGTCTAACCTTGCATTCCCATCTGGGAGTAACTACATGTGGAAGAGTGAAATATAACATTTGCCAGGCAAAAAATCGGGCTTTCAGGATACATTGTTAGAAAAACAGGCAGGAAAGAAATAATGGTGGCATTTTTCAACTTGAATTCTAATATGAGTTTGTATTACGTCTGGGAAATTCTTTCATCTAGCATTAGAAGGGTATTTTTCAGGTATATTTCATATATTTCTGTGTTTATCTTTTTGTCTTCCTGTTTTGTATGCATAATAATATGAATAGTAAAAGTGACAACCTAGTATTTATCAGGAAATGCCATTTAAGGTTGAAATCAAATGGGATTGAAATGGAGAACTGAGGTTCAAATCCCACTTCTCATCTGACTTGTGACACCACCTCCCTATTGGATGTTAACTGTCAAACAAACACTGCCAGCAGCATATGGAGCATGGTAAACCATGGCTCTGTGTGGAGGCATCCTCAGAAATTGGCACAGAGGGGTGGAACAACCCCAGCCCTTTGCTGATTCTGAGCACTCTGCACCTCTCACCCCCTAAACTGCAAAAAAACGTGGAAAGCTACAACCTTTGAAGATTTTGTTTCAGAAAGTGAGAGGTTGTGAAAGAGGTGTTAGGATGGGAGCTGAAACTCGACCTGGACGATGTGAAACGTGTGTCTGCTGGCTGGTAAAAATAAAATGGGAAAGAATGTTCAGAAACCTTCCCATGCTCTCTTCCTGCTTCTCCAATTTCTGCCTGCTCTCCTCTTTAGTGCTGTGGTGTGGCTGCTGTCTGTCCCTGCTGTCTGGAGTCCCTTTCCTCCCAGCCTGGTCCTGGGGCTTGTTTTTTTGCTCTAGTGATTCTCCCCTTGCCACCAAAGCCTCTTGAAACACCAAGAGCTCATATCAAGCACAGCCTCCTCATCCTTCTGGGCCAGTCAGCTGCCTTCAACATCCCTCCCTATGCTCTTCCTCCGCGAGTCTGTCCTTTGCCCTGTCTAGCCCTCTGTCTGCCCTTCAGCAAAGTCTGCTGGAAGGTGGTTCTGGAATGGTCTGAGAGGCTGCTGGCAAGATCGCAGGAGTTTGGATTTCCTCCTTGCACTTTGGCTGCTGGAAATCTTGCCTGCAAAGCCCCAGGTAACCACTGCCTTTTGTGGACACTTCATCCAAGAGAATTAGATTGTTCCCCTTGGCCAGTCCTGCTGGCACCATCTGTGTCCACCTTAGCACAGCTTTGGACCTTTTCCTTTCTCACTGCTGTGGGTACCACCACGTCCTGCTGTGACTCAGGGTGGTGTCTGCTGTGTGTAGACCTCTGTAGATGCCCTAATGTACAAAATGGGCCTTTATTTCACTGGCTGACCCTGAGGGAAAGCTGTAAAGGATGCGGTCCTTCCTTTCCACATGCACTAAACCTCCTGCTCAGACTGTAACCCCTTCACATCTCAGTGCACCATCTTCAGCAAACCTGCCTGCACACTCATGGCAGGCTGAGGGAAGGACTCGGTTTTGATTTAAGTCTGCTTGAAGTTTCCTGCCTTCCCCCCTGCTCTGTTCTAGCACGGGGGATGTTCTTGACCTCTCCTTTGGCTGTTTTTACAGTCCAGTGCCCCTGACCCCTGGGCAGTGAGATGTCAAGCCTTGCTTCTGACTGGCCCCCAACAACTTTCACCTGCCCTTTGGCTATGGCAAAGTTCTCCTTATGTTTGATTTCAGTACAACAAATTTGTTAAATTCCTCTGGGCTTTCCATAAAAAATATTAGCAAAAGTTCTACTGAAAAAAAATCTATGTGAATTTCCACCTGAATCTTTTCCAAACTGTCCTGTGTCTCAACTACAAATGGAGAGGTTTAAGAGTCTGACAGTGCTGGTGGTGTGCTGGGATTGCTGTCTGTCACAATGACCAGTGCTGTTTTATTGGGTTTGCTTTCCCCTGCCACGCCTGTCTTGTTCTCTACTAGATATGGGCCTCTGGCAGACAGAAAGACTTCAGGGTTTCTCTCAGTGTTATATCTCCTTTTAACTGACAGAAAACAAGATTAGTGGACAAAGTGAGCCCCACTGCTATTTCTAAAATGAGAACCTAAACAGAAACTAGAGTTCACCTTTTATAAGCCTAGATTGCCATAACTGCCTTTGCTTGCAGCATAATCTCCCTGGAGAGACTCCATCCAGGTGTGAGCTGGGAAGAGTACCTCCACTGCCAGGGATAGAATTGCCCTACTGTGTTTGAAAGGTGATTAGCCACGTGCAAAGTAAAAGTGGAGTGCCTGCTTTAGAAAACAGCACCATGACGCCACGTTGTGACTCGGAGATCAGATGCTCAGCTGGTGCACAAACCTGCTTCCAGAGGTGGGGCCTGGAGTCCCTGAGGGTGTTTAGGCATCACCTAACAGTACTGCTGTGTTATATACTGAGCTGTGACATAATCCTTACTGATATTACCCCCTTGTACTGCTAGGCTAATTCTTGAACTTTGTAGTTTTATTTGCCTCTTTCAGAGGTTTGTCTGGTGCTGTCTATACAACTCAAATCTTTAAGTGAAGTTTAGGAATGTCAACAATTTTTAGTCCTGTTTTCCCTCAGTTATTTGCACTAAGTGTTCACTTCTGCTCTTGGATGCTCGGCATGCTGAGCAAGTCAGATGGATTTTTCTAATTCCTAGATTTTTTCAAAGCCTTATAGCATTTAAGCCACACGATTCTCTCTAAAATCAGTAAAAGCTGCGTGTCTTCAACTCTGCGTAATTGCCCTGAAAGAGTAACTGTAGCTATTATTTAATACTTCAACAGTATTTTTCTGCCTTTGATTTCTGGGAACAGCTGTAGGTTAATTAAACTATAAACTAAGCTTTCACTGGGTGATTATCATCATTATTTATTCAGAATTAATAAGGCTGGTGAAAACAACTCCTTCTTACGCTGTGACAGAAATTGCTTGTGTGTGTGTGTGCATTCAGCACACAGCACCAGCAGTCTGCCATAAATCCCCACAGCTGCGCCGTTCATCCTCCTGTGCAGCCTAACACAGCCACACACAAAATAAAGATTCATTGCAAACCCCTCCCAAACCAGGGCCCTGCTGCGTGCCCGGGAGGTCAGCAAAGTTCAGCTCCCAACACTGGGAGCTTTCATGTGCCAGGAGCACAGGGGGAGCAGGGAATCGTGTTGTACAGTACCACGTAATCACAGAGAGCCCTGGAACTGATACTGCTGCCCCAGGCTTGGTTTTTTCAGTTTGGGCTAGACTTTACAGCTGGTTTGCTGTCTCAGGAGGAGCTGAAACGTGAAGCAGCCTTGTCCTGCTCACATTAGAATCAAACAGAATGGTGGCCAAGACAGCAATTAGTGAGTTTGCCTCAGATGTGATTTCACATCCTGAGCTCGTGTGAAGAAAAGCACGAGGAGCTGCTTTACTGCGGTGAGGTTTATAGAGCATCGATGCCATGCACTGCGAAACGTTTTTCAGTCTCTTAAAGGGTTTTGCTCTGGTAATTAGAGTAACAAATACCTCGTAACTGCAGTGCACCCAGAAGGAACTCCTGCTCTGAGCAGGTGCCCGTGCCTGCAGTAATGTCTGGAGGAGAGGTTTCATCCATTAACACTGGTCTGAGAATACAAACCCATTTAGCCAGCTGTCAGGGCCTCTGGTTACTTTCAGTTCCCATCTGGACAGATTTGAACCAGTGACATAAAGGTAAGAGGCTTGCTATCCTGTTACAAATCCCCTGAAGCTCCTGTTTCACCAGCTCTCTGTAGTGGGAAAGCTTTTTCTATAATGGCTACCTTCACATCCTGCCTGGATGGGGAGAACTCCCCATCCCTGGCCTTAAAATCCATGCAGCCTCACAACTGAATTACAGTTCCAGACCATCAGTCATGTTTCTAAAAATGTCTGGTTGTCTTGAGCACCCAGGAAGGGATTAGCCCAGAGGCATCTCTTAGTCTAATTGGATAATCACCCTGTGCTGTAAAGGCAGCTAAGAATGTGTCCCCCCCAACCATTTTTCATATTATTTGCATGTACTTGGGTAACGTAATTACCAAAATGCACTGAGTAGCTGTTGATGCTAATTACAAGGCTGCATCTGGAAATACTTCTAACCTCTATTTTTTGCCATGATTTTCTAGTTTGAAAAGAACTATCAGATTTTAAAGCAAGAGATTGCAGCACAGAGAAGAGAATGTGTGAGCAGTCCCTTGGGATTTTGCTATTAAAAGAAGCTTTCACAGTTTAAGCATCAACTTTTGATTGCAAGGCATTATTCAATACTCTGAAATGTCATTCATTCCGCAGATAGCAGAAAGAAAGCCCCTCCAACTGTATTTTCATTTTTCTCACGTAAAATTCCACATCTCGCAAAGTATTTTTTGTATTATTAGGGTAACCTTATTCCTGTGTTGAGGATGTAGTGTCAGGTGCACTGCAGGTTCTGTCCTCTTGAAGTGGAACTTAACACGCCTGTTCATACAGGCCATAACGCCCCATCCCAGTGCCCGCTGTTAAACAGCTCCCTTCATTGGGCAGAAATTGCAATGACTCCACAACAGTCACTTCTACATTTTATTTCTTTTCCGTACACCTCCCTAGGGAGCTTCAAGATTTGGGTATCCAATAAACAATCTCATTTAACAAAAACCAGAAAGCAATTTATGGGAGACGTGGCATATGACGATGTAAATTATATTTAGAAAACATTTTTCTAATGTACAAGAAGATTTTCTTTAGCATAAAGGGATGGGAATTGTTCTGGACGCTTTTTGTTTTGCAGGTGGAATATTTTGCCTATTTCTTTTAACAGGTGAGTGTTAGAAGTAATATTCTGCATTTTATTTTGCTGGTATAATGCTTAAGACTGTAAAATAACTTAGGCTGGAGTTTTAGTAGCTTCTGCAGTATCAAGGCACCGTCATTTTCCATCAGACCCTAAATCTGGTGCTGTTGATGTGAGGCTTCTGTGGAGGAAGCCCCATTGCAGCCATTCTTTGATTCCTTGTGCTGTGTCCCACAGCTCCTGCCCAGGGAGCACACGCTGGGATAAGCTGGCAGGTCAGGCCCCCTTCTGCCAGCCCCCAGCACAGACCCTGGGCACTCTCAGCATGTTCAGGAGAGGAAGCCATGCAAGTTCTGGTGATGTTTATGTAGCTAGAGGCATTTCAGGGAGGAAAAAATCACTTTCCCCTGAAGGGACAGTACAGCGTTTTTACAGGGTTAAACCCCACGGGCCTGGATTTAGCTTGGAGAAAAGAGGGAGCAGCTCCTGTTTATGCCATGCAGCTGCTGAAATGAGCACATTGCTGGCTGGAGGCAGCAGCACAGCTGCTCCAAGTAGCTTATTGAATCTGAAGCTTTGCTGTTTACTGCTGCCCTCTTATTTCTTCTTAAAACATAGACAAAAAAAATTATGTTTGTTCTTACAGAATAAATACCTATTCCACTCTTTCTCTAGGAAAAAAAAAAATTTGCTCGCTTCTGAAAAGCAACACAGGAAGTTAAATAGTAAGCTGGAAGATTTATCCCAGTTTTCCAGAGCCTGCACTGAGCAATCACCATCTGTATAGGGAGAGGTCAGGCCCTATTCTTTGCCTTCAGGGTAGGGAGGGCACACTCAGACACTCACTTCACACAGCTCCCCACACCACACTTACTGCTTCCACAACAGCATCCAGAACCCCCACAAAACCATCCAGAACACCAACAACCTCATCCAGAACCCCCAAAACCTCATCCAGAACCTCAAGAACACCATCCAGCCCTGGGCTCTGAGGATGCTTGGGCAGAGCCAGCAGGGAGAGCAGGCCCACCAGAGGGACCCAGTTCAGGTCAGCACTGGCCCTTAGGAACGGGGCTCCTTTTTTTCTGTTCCATACCTTAGGCTAGAGTTGTTGCTTTTTTAAATTTTTTTTAATTTTTTTTTAACGGCTCCCTGTCCCTGATCTCATAGGAGGTAGTAGAGGATTTTGGGAGAACATGGAAAGCCTGGAGCTGTAATTTAAGCACCGAGTGAGCGTCTCTGAGGCCAGGCTTGGGCAGGCAGGGGGGAAGATGCAGGAGGGAGGGTGGAAGTCAGCACATTGAATTGCTGCTCTTCACCCCCTCAGAGCACACAAGGAGCAGAGCAGATGCTGAGAGCCCCCAAGCTGGTTCCAGTTTGTAGTGGCCGTGCAGAATCTGGATTAAGACCAGGTTTGTTAAAACAACTTCAAAGCACAAAGGTTTTACAGAGCAACCTCTTTTCCCTGCTCCTTTCCCCGTGTGGAGCCTGGAGAATTGGGAGCTCACGTGCTGGTTTTTCACAGCCTTTGATACATGTGCATCAAATGCTGTAGTGCTGGTCAGTGCTTCATAGGCCTGTAAGAAAAAAGGAAATAAAATATTTCAATTATCTATAAAACTCAGAATAATTAAGTCCCATGCTGCTGAGGCAATATAAAAATAAAAAAAAAATGTTGACAGTCACCCTTATGTTGTTTATTTTAAAATGTGAAATTATTAAGTGGAGCATACCAGTTGGTAAAATTATTTTGTTACAGCTATCTGTGTGCAATGTGAAGTCAAATCAAAACAACTGGCTACTAAGGAGCCAGGAACAAAACAGTTCCTGTATGAGCTTATGAAAAGAGCCAGTAATTTAAATTTTAGATATGAGCTGGAAACATCATAAAAAATAAATGGAGCAGTATAGAGTGAGTAATTGCAATCATACTGTAACTTTATCTAAAATTAAGGAGCCATTTAAATATCTTTCTAGAGAACACCCCATTCTTTTGTAGAAATAAGGTTTCAACAATAGAAATACTTTAATGAAAGCCCTTATTTCAAAATTGAAATTAATTACTGAACTGCATAAAAGGACTTAAATGATTGAATTAATACAGTAGAAAATTTATAATGTTAATTCAAATTTAAATTGACTGTGAGAAAAAAAATCCTCTTCAAAGTTACTGCTTCAATGGGAATCTTCCATTGACTTCAGAAGGTCTGGGTAGGGCTTTGACTGTAGCAGAGCTGGAAGGAAGGACTGAAAAGAGCCAAGCAGTGAAGGAGTTCCATCAGTGTGCAGGTCCCAGAGAGCAGGTTCCCTGGAGGTGATGTGGGAATGGGTCCCTGCTGTTGTTCTCCCCGTGCAGGAGCTGCATCAGCAGCTCTGCAAGGCTCCCAGCACAAGGGCTCTGCACTGAGCCCCACAGCAGCTTCCAGCTCAGGGAATTGGGGTTAATCACCTGGGCTGGAAGGGGATTGACTGGAAGCCTGTACAGCAGCAGGTATAAATTACAGGCCTTAGCAGTGTCAGGAGAGGCTTGGATTGAGCAGAGACTTGGCAGGCACTGAGCTGCTCTGGGTCCAAGTGGCCTGACCCCAGGGCTTCCCCAGCTCCTGTGGGGCAAAAGCTCCTGTGGTAGCTGGGGCTGTTTAGCCTGGAGAAAAGGAGACTCAGAGGTGACCTTATCGCTCTCTACAGCTCCCTGAAAGGTGGCTGTGCTCAGGTGGGGGTTGGTCTCTTTCTCCAGGCAGCACTGACAGAAGGAGAGAACACAGCCTTAAGCTGTGCCAAGGGAAATAGAGGTTGGATATTGGGAAAAAGTTTTTTACAGAAAGGGTGATCAAGTCCTGGAATAGTCTGCCCAGGGAGGTGGGTGGTGGAGTCACCATCCCTGGATGTGTTTAAAAACAGACTGGATGTGGCACTCAGTGCCATGGTTTAGTTGAGGTCTTAGGGCTGGGTTGGACTCAACGATCTTGAATTCTCTTCCGACCCAGTGATTCTGTGACCTCTGTGAAAAGCACCCTCAACTGTGAAGTGTCCAGCAAGTGTAGCCCAGGTTGTGTCCCCACTGCTGCAGGTGCAGTGTCTGTCTCGGGATATGCAGATTATAGGAGCTCTTTGGTGCTCTAATGTCTCTGAGTGCCAAGGATTTATACATCCTATCATCCCTCCGTACAGAAACCCCATCACAGCCCCAGGTATTGATGCAGCTTATCTGTCAGTTGAGGAAAAAAAATCTCTGTCCTTGAGGTGCTTGTGACTGGAATAGAAAGATGACTCATCCAGAAACCTCCAAAACCTGCACATCCCACCAGTGCCCCATGTTTGTAGGGCAGTCTGTAAAAATGTCCTGCACTGATTTCTGCTCTTTGGGGTCAGGGTGGTCATTAAAGACTGCTCTCTGTATACAAGAGGGAAGGGCTTGGATGCAGTGGGGAGTAGGAATCTCCCATCCCAGGGTACTGCCATGAGCAGGCCTTTGAGCTGGGTCAGGTAGATGGACATACCAACTGCTGGAGCATGTGGCAAAGGTACTTTAAACTTTTTTTACTCAGCTAATTAAAAAATGGCTATGCTGTTCATTTAGCATTTCTGGGGTAGAACTCACATGATCTACTTCAGGCTATTGTACAGCCTGAGACAGTTACAAGAGGAAGAAAATGCCTATTCTGAATAGAAAAAGCTCCTAAACTGGAATTACTGCATCACCATTTAGATCTGGTAATTTAGCTGCAAATATTATTGCAGTAACTCAGGAGCAGACGCACAGCGTGCTCTGTTCATGTGCTAACTGCTGAAACTTTTTTCCTTTCCTCCTCGAATTCTGTCTCCCCTTTTGTTTAGGCTGGGTGTAGGTGTTTGGCTATTTTCAAACACCTCCCATGAGCTGTCATACACATGAAAGAGTTAACCCTGCGGTGTGTTCCTCACACATTGTGTAGCCAGGCTTAAACTAATGAAGGGTGCTTTGGGGAACTAGAGGGAGCTTTAATCTGCTTTGTAGCCCAGGGTGAGGCAGCACTAATGCTCTGCTCTCCTCCAGCCCTGCACGGTGCCCTTGGGAAGTGACCTCTGGGAGGCTGAGTGCCTTCACAGGGTAACAATGCACTCAGTATACACACAGCTCCCGAGGCTGCTGGGCAGAAAACTGCCCTCCTTGCTCTTTCTTTGGATGGTCAGGAGGGAGCTTGAGCATCCACTGCGCTCCTCCTGAACGTGGTGTCTCAGGAAGGACAGCCCCCACAGCCAGATGAAGCAAGTAACGCATGTAGTACTCTGGAGTGGCTAGGGTCAGGCTTCTAGCACAGGCAGCCTGTTTCTCTGCTGGCTCAGAAGCTCCCAGACTGATAAAAAAATGCCTCAAACAAAAAACTGAGTGACCCTCATGCAGCTGGCCAGGTCCCTGGAAGACAGCTGTGACCTTTCCCTTCTGCAGCCAGCCTTGTGAGCGCTCCTATTTGAGACCACAGAGATTTTAGGATGCCACAGGGTAAAGGCTTTGCAGAAATGACTGTTATTACTGTTCTGATTGTTGTTATTACTGCCGTAATTATGATGATGGTAAGAGCCCAAAGCCCAAGGGATTAGCCCATTGATCCAATTTGAGGTAGCTTCTCGAATTTTCATGCTATTTACATACAATGGACAAAAGAGAAAGAAAGAAAAGCTGGTTTATGAAATTGGATCAGGCAGTGTTTGAGCTGAGTGCATTCCAGCCTGCAGCCAGTAGAGCTGTTACAAACTGGGCTGGGGGGGAGCTTTGATTAATCTTTTATCAATGTCCTGTAGCTGTTGTCTCTCGTATTAAACAGAAGGAAAATTCTGTAGCACTTGAAAGTTAAACTTCTGTGTGGCAAACATTTTGTTGATGCAGAATTTGCTGGATGCCCTTATACAGGTCCACTAATAAGCACATTAAAATGTATTTTGGATAGCTGTGTAGAGTGCTCAGATACCAGAAAAATTCCTCTTGGATCCCTTGGGGTGCAAGTCCCTCCTTCTGCAGTGTCATCCTGTGGTGCATCGTTCTGCTGTATCACTGCAGACAAATCAATTCCCTGGCCCATTCCATTAACCCCTGTGGCTCTGGGACCTGGTGCTTCCTTAGCACATGGAGAAGCTTTTCCTGTTCTTTTGAAGAGGAGCTCCCTGCCAAGGACAGAATGTACCGATGGAGAACAACACACAGGCAGCACTGCAGAGCTTGACTTGGTGCACTTAAACTCTGTTTTCACATTCATAAGCAAATACTACTGTAAATAATAGTTTAGACCCTCCATAAACATTCATTACCGTGGCCTGGAAAGAAAAGTTTGTGCTCTGCACTTTAATATGCTGTTATGATAATTGAAAAGTGTGAAAACAAAGCGTCTTACTGGAATTGACATTGTGGGAAACATCAGGACTATTCCTGAAGCTGATGGGAGGTAAAAGCTTTTGCAGTGTAAGTGTGCCCTTGGGTTTGCTGCCAAAATGTTTGTCCACGCTCCTACTGGAAGTAACTACTAACACTTTCATCTCCACAGTATTCTATAGTGCTTCCTTTCTGAGATTATATATCAAACTGCCTGGAAATTAGTGGGGAAGGAACTGGGATAGGATTTCTTGCTTTTGCAGGAAGGTTTTCCTGATCTTATTTGTTAAGTAAAGCTTTGGTTTTGCGAGGGATTTCAGCAAGTGTCCATGGGTGTGTTCCACTATTCTTTGTTTTCATAGGCTCCTTTGAAATCTGTAGCTCAGTGGCTTTAGATAAAACTTGGAGCAACTCCTGTTACTGCCATTCTAACACCAGGAAGACAGACCCTGAAAACTCTCCCAGTTCTGCTTGGGCAGCTTGAAACTGTCTATTATGCAAATCTGTACCTCCAGACAGCGCTGAATTTGTCCTGTTTCATCACCGGTGCCAGAATATTTGCCAGGAGCCACCTGAAGCTTTTTCTCCAGAGTGACTGGCTGAATTGGATTTACTCCATGCTATCTGGCATTGCTGACAAGCACCCCATTGACTGAAAAGTGTTTAGTGATTACAAGCTCCACATTAATAAGGTAATGCAAAAATATTAAGTTAGTATCTATGTCTCTGTCAAGGTGAAACAGAAATATTATTAGCATATGTTGTCATTGATGAACAAGGGAAAATAATACGTGTAATAATAGCAATAACAGTTATGGTGAAATAACTCATTACTATTTTTCAAATAAGGGCTTGGGTGGGCCCCTCATCTCCAGCCTTGGTCAACCCATCAGAGAAACCCAGATTCTGGGTTTTATTTGTTTTGTTTTTGGGTGGGTTTTTTTGGTTTGGTTTTTTTGGGGTTTGTTTTTGGTTTGTTTGTTTGTTTGGGGAGTTTTTTCGTGAGTTTTTTTAGGTTTGTTTCTTTGTTTTAGAGGGTACAGTGTTGCAGCTCTCTGTATGAATTTGTCCCAGTTGTGGTATCACATAGTCAATGTGTAAAGTAGTTCAGCCCTACATAAAATGTTGATTTTATGTAGATGTTTGAGAAGTATAAATACATGATGTACAAGAACAACGAGATTTCCATTAAATGATTAACTAACTATAGGTCAAGTTTTATTTCAAGTCTTATGATAATTATTCTGTGAACATGAATGTATTTCCTTACAGTACAGTTAATAGAATTGGATTCTATTACAAGTAATAGTTAAGCACAGCTTTTGAATTTTAAAATCTCAGAGAAGCCAAGAAATGAAAAAGTGAAACACAGTATTCAAGTCCCAGGCAAAGCCCACTGTTCAGTTCAGAGAAGCACAGAATATCCTGAGCTGGAATGGAACCACAAGGACCATCAAGTCCAACTCCTGGCCCTGCACAGGAGAGGCCCAAGAGTCACACCCTATGCCTTAGACCAGTGTACAAACCCTTCCTGAGCTCTGGCTGCTTGCTGCAGTTGTGTAAGAAGCCAAGAGGCATCAGCAAATCCTGTCCTGAGGTTGTATCAGAGCTGGCAGTTGCCATCTATTCCTTTGCTAACTCCAGATTAGAAAGATTAAAAAGAAAACAATATACCAAGCTGTTAGAAAGCAACTTGTTCTTTTCATAATTAATACTAATGGGACATTGGTGTTCCTGCTGCCATTGGGCTTGTGGGATCCAGGAGAGCCTCAGGCCAGATGGACAGCACTTATCTAATATCCCTCTCTATAAAAAGGCATCCCTGGTGCATCCCTTCTGGAGAACTTGGTATGGAGTCTGTCACTACAGAATTCCAGTTGTTCATCGCTCTGGTCCTGACAAAATATCTGGGGGTTGTAGCTGCATCTCTGTTTTATTGGCAGATCACCAACTGCCAGTGGAGAAATCCAGAAACAAGCCTTTTGTTCTTCATGTTCCAGAACCAAATATCTAGACCTGGAAATCAAATTTGAGTTTCTTGCCAAGATCTAGCAGGACTGAGTTGGTTGGAAAACATCTCACCTGTCAATATGATTGTTCCTAATCCCTTCCCTTGGGCAATGGTAGATGTGATTCATTTAGGGTGGATTGTGATGAGCTTGGAAAGCTAGCAGCATCTCTTTTCACTCTTGAGCTGCACATAAAGTCAGGCCAGCTGTGTTTTAGCCAAAAGAACGTAACAATTCAATCAATCCACCCTCTCAGCCACCAGTGTAATTGCAGGCCAGTGCAGAGCAGCCAGTCTTGAGACTTCAGATCTTCCTGCCAGCATAACTAGGCTGTGTTGTCACAGAACACCCTCATGAGGAAAGAGAATATTCCCGTGAAGGTCTTGTGAGGCTGATCAAAGCAGATTTTTTCTGCCACTGCTGATATGCACAAGTAAGCAACTTTTCTGCAGCTCTGCTGCACTGTTGTAACTCATTCAGACACCTGGGATCTTCTCTGAATTAATGGATAAGGATTTTTTTTTTCTGAGTGAATGGATAATGTAAAAGATAAGGACTATTTCTAAATTTTCCCAATCTATAAATAATTTTCCCAGTTCAAGTTGCCTCTGTGCTCCACTACAGCTGCTGTGCAGTTTTACAGTTTTACTAATGGGGGAAAATCTAAAAGCATCATTTAGGAAGGTACCTTCTTTACCATCCTTTCAGGAGGCAAATGCATGGCCAGTGGTTTGGGTTCAAGAAATGTGGCCATGGTCTCCAGATTCCCTAAAGCTCTCTCATTGTGGCTGCTGATTATGCTCTATTGCAAAAAAAATGGGGATGTGCAGATCTCTTCCAGAAAAATGCAGCCTCCTGCACTGTAGTCAATGCAGATACCAAATACACAACAGTTTCCAGAAAATTTTTTAATCCATTTGGTTAAGTCATGAGCCTTTTTCATTATAGAAAGAAGCAGCAAGTTGTACATGAAAGCAAGAAGAAAAGCATGAAGGGAAAACATGTAAGGCAATAAAGTACATTGAATATGCAGAATTAGAGGGGGGAAATACAGCAAATCTTTTCTCCCCCAAAATGTAGACCTGTGAGAACTGTTTTTAAACCAGATGCAGTGTTAGTAATCTGACTGCTGTTGTCCTCTTTATCCTGCAAAATGCTTCCTCTCATTCATGGCAGAATGAACTGGAATCAGTAGTTAAATCCTCTTTAAATAAGCAGCAGTTTCCAAATTGTTTTTGAGCTTAACACATGGCACGTGGGCCTTCCACAGCTTTCCTCCCTGGAAGGCGTCTTTGGTAGGATAAAATGAACTATTCCAGCAGCGTTCCAGGACATCATTGCACTGTGAGGGCTCCGACCATCACTGTGTAAGAGCCGCCAGGAGCACATCTGTTCCTTGCTGGGGTAACCTGATGCTCACACATCTCTGATCTAACCCGGGTGTCAAAGCTGGGAGAATCCAGCTGTAATGTATGAATTGAGTGAAGTTTGAAGTTTGGGGTTAGATGGGCTGCAGCTGTTGGGTGCCCTTCACCTCTCTCCTTCACACAGGACCATCAATTCTCAGTTGAAGAACAGCGGCCATGCTTTTGTATTTCCTGTTCAGCTTCGCAGACTGTTAAAGGTTCTCAAGGGAATGACCTTACAAACCCTCTAGTAATAAAATCCTGCAGAAAAATCGCAGCTCAACGCAGGATAACTGCTCCATTTGCATCCCAATACAAGGAGCAGCACTTGTGATCGCTGGCTTTGGGGCCACGGTGAATTCTTTTGGTTCTGAGCAGCGAAATGGCCGAGGATATGCACAGCAAGGCAGATGGGATTGATTTATTAGAGTTCAGCAGGTTATCATTGCTGTAGGAATAGGTAATGACAGATACTCTAATTAGCAAAAAGGACTCAGTGCTTAGGGTAAATTACAGGCTAGAGCTGATTTCACCCCAATCAGTACAAATGAGGGTACAGTGCTCCATCATGCCGACAGCACCAATGGCATCAGGGTTCAAAAGCCATCTGTTCCTTCCAGCCTTTTAAAAAAACTGTGCTCAAGGGTGTTTCTAGGACTGTGGTGTTTCAAACTTCAGTCTGTCACACAAATGGGAGTGAGCTGGGCTTCTGCAGGGCAATCATTTTAATACTCATTCAGGTCATTGTAATGTTTGAGTAGATTTTAGCTCAGAATTATCATAAATGCATTAGCTGGCCACTTTACCTAAGTATTATTTCATATTCACTTGCAAGTGATAGATAGAACCAACAGTTCATTTAGATGAAAACACCAGTCTTCATTGCTCAGACTCATGGATTGATTTGGGTGCTCTTGAGCCTGAACACGTATTGCCATAGTAGCTTCCCCTCTGATCTCATATTTCTGATCATTTTTGCAAGTCAAAGGGCGGAAAAAGAGTGCTTCAGCCATTTCAAAGGCGATGATAACTTCGGGGAATAACTGCAAGGGAATGGAGAAGAGAATGGAGGCTTTTCACATCAACTAGAGCAGATGCAGAAAGGGGGTAGGAATGTTTAAACCAGCTGGGTAAATAAGTCCAAGGGTTCACAACAAACCTGAGAAAACAGGGTATTTCAAGTTTTACTCACCTCTGCATTCAGCCCCTTCCCAGCTTTCAGGGGACAGTGCCCTGTTGCACTCTGAGCTCTTGGCAGGACTAAAGCAGCCTGGGTTCGTTTGTGCCTGGCTGTGGAGGACATGGAATCAGGGATATGATGAACAACTGTCACCAGGTACTCCCAGCTGGAGTCCCATGGGGTCCTGAAAAAATGAAAGCAAGGAATTGTTGCAGTGGCTTTTGCAAGGCAACCTTGGAGTGTTTCACTTGTATGAAAATTAGCAGTCAAGGTCTTGGTGATAATCAGAGACTTTGTGTTTAAGTATTCCACTTATGGATTAAGTCTTTAATTGCTAATGAAAGTTATTTAGGGAGAACATATGTTGAAAAGTCTGACTTAAACTCACTGTAAATTATTTGATAATGAAAACCTACTGCCATATAAGCTGAAATATGGGGTTTTTTTGGGATCTGTATGCTATTTTGGAGTATCAGGGATTTTAGAAGAGGTATATATTATTATCCATATCCCGCTTCTGTTAAAAATGGAAAAATAAATCACTTATGGAATGCTTTTTCATACAATCCAAATGAGGAAGAAAATTTCTTGGATAATGTATCATATGACTTAGCAGAATGTTAAATAATGCTAATAGAATATTGCTAATTAAACCTTGTATGTGGGAATATAATATTTAATTGAGAATAACAATAAATGTTTAAAGAATAAGAATTAATATCCTTTCTTTTAAATACAAGCTTGTAATTTTTGTACTTTTTGGCTTAAGAAACCTAACAGAAATGCAAATAAGTAAAAATACAATCTTCATTAAAGAAGGGGCAAGGTCCAGAATATAAACTGAGAAATACTTGCTTATTCTGTGCAAGAGAAACCTCACACTGGTACAACACTTGTGTGATTTTGATTCCATAAATAGGGAAATAACCTTGGAGTAAGCTTTCCGTATTAAAGCAGCTTTTTTCAGTTGATAAATACTGGCAAAAAGTCCTATGAAAAATGCAGCTTTAAATGAAATAATATATAGCAATGGATAATGTAGCCAACTTTAAAGTACATTGTAAAAACAGTTTGGGAAGACAGACTTTTTTTTTTTCCCCTTTTATTTTTTTTCCTATGTAATTCTACACTGTTCATCATTTTTTTTCCTAAAAGAATTTGTTTAAGTGGAGTTTAGATTCCCTACTCCACTTAGTTCAGTTGTTTAAATTTATGGATTGCTGATGCTTACCTCTGGTAGAGAGGTCTCTCTTCCTCGGTCAATTATTTTTCACACCCTTGGATCCTGCTCTGCCTAGGCAGCTGTACAGGAACTCTTAAGCGTCTCCAAATGGTGCTACAGTTTGACCTGGATCCCTTCCAGTGAGGGAAAAAAATTAAATTCACCTAGTTCTGTTTACTGCAGCTGTATCCAAGGTCAAAATGCTCAAGAGAAAGGATGTTTCAGTCACAGCCACGGTTTAAAAAAAGATCAGAAATAAATAACACAATCCTGTGTTTAGTAACTGTTTAAACCCCACTGGCTTACAGGGATGTGGAGGACTGAAAGTCTGGTGGGGCAGTGGCAGGTTTCCCCTTGGCTGCTTGATTTCACTCCTCCAAGTGTCACTTCTAACCTGCAGAATGCTTTGATGAATTAAAATTTAAAAATCCCTTACTGCTTTGGGCTGTGGTAGTTCAGATTTTGCATCACGTTTTACTTTGTATTATTGTCAGCTCAATACTAACAAACCAAGGACTGTTGTAACACCAACAACCAGGGCCCAAAGAGTGGGGAATTCCTGAATCAAGCACGCCACCTGTGTGAGGGACAGGAGGTTTGTATTGCCAAAGGGCTCTTTAATGCTGAGCACTCCCATTTCTGGGTCAGCAGCTTGGCAGACCTGGGTCTGAAGGGCTTCCTGGGTGCAAACCACTCCCATATGCCATTCACCTGTGTTTGCTGCTCTGGGGACACCTCTGCAAGACAAATCTGCTGTCTAAAGTGAGCACCCAGAAATGCTGCGTGCTTCTGAAGGTTTCACTGTGTGCCTTACCCATGTTAACGCAGCAAATTTTACAGCAGAAGCAGGATGCAAAACTCTGGAGCCCAACTCTGTGGCCTTAACTCCAGGGCATCACAGGCCATCAATTTTTATGTGACAAAGGGTTCTTTGTCAGAATGACAAGAAAAAGATGCAACTAAACAGCAGCATCCTGTCTATTGCTAGGCCATATTTTGTTCTTGGAGTATTACCTTGACACAACACTTTTTATCTGGGATAGAAATCACCATGTCACATAACTGGAGGTGTGACCTGCAGTGCAGGGAGTTTAAGAGTCAGACTTTCAGCCTTACTTTAAGCATTTCTTGAACTGCTTGGACTAAAGGCTTTCTGTTCTGCTCTTGGAAGCATTAAAGTCGAACATGAAAGGGAAGCACAGATTAATTCCTCTTTTCTGCTCTTTAAAGGCTACTGCGAGAGCACAGAAGCATTAGTTTACAAAGCTTTGGGATCATGTTTCCTCTTGTCATGGCTGGTTTTTGATCATAAACTCCATCTTGGTATTCCACCAATGGATTTGAACACAAATTTGGAATAGCTTTATTGGCAGTTAAAGACGTGCTCCTGCAATCTCAATGTATTAAAATTGGGAGGGAGGGCAGGAGCAAGACAGGGAGAAAAATTCTGTTGCTTTAAAAAGGCAAGAGTGATTTAACACCTTGTGGGATGGACAGGACAACAAAAGAGCTCAGTTTCAGAGGCTTTTTGATCAGATTAAAAAGTTGCAGTAGGAATTTTGCAAATATAGTTGAATAGTAGAAACTCCATGGAAGAAGAATTCACTTAGAAAGAATATCTATTAAATTACAACTAATTAATTAAATAGGTCTTCAACAGCAGATGTCACTGAAGCCTTAAGGTTTAAGAGGGGATTTCATAAGGCAGAGGAACTGAAAGAAATGAGCCTTGGTCTCACTTTAACCTTGATCATACTTAGCATGTACATTGCTTTTATTACTCTGAGATTCTCATCCCCAGAAGATGCAACAAATTGGCATTTTTTTTATTGCACTCGTTACTGTTATATTTGACTCCAGCTTCACTAATTTACGACTGCGTTTTAAGTTTTTCCCCTTAAAATTGCCTTTCATATTGCTCAATTTTATCAACAAAAAATGCTGATAGGAGTCTGCTGTGTAGGAGACACTGGGATGAAGATTATTCATATTTGCCTTCAATCTTCAGCCCCTGGTTAGACTTCTCCTGTTCCACACAGCCCTCAGAGAGGAATGTGGTGTTGCAGCCTGTTTAATGTGGCCACTTAACCACGGGTAGGGGGGGTTTATCTCTGTTCAGAGATCCTAGTGACAAATGATGCTTAAAAAGAGAAACTCTGTGGCCTTAGAGCATCCGTGGGGATGTGCGGCTCAGCTGGAGATGTCCCGGTGCCCATGGGCTGTGTCTGGGCTGCAGCAGGGTTTGCAGACTCATTATCGTGTCCCAGTGACCCCAATCACTGCGGGACCCAGACAGGGCGGAGGGAGAGGTGTCCCGGCGAAGGAGATCCTGAATAAAGATAGCAGAGATTAGCCTCCACATTGTGAGAGTGATATTGAGCCGCTCAGTTGTCCCACTTTTTCAGGTCAACTTAATAATGCTGCTTAGAATGAAAAGAAGCTTGCTGTCTGTGTTTGTAGTAGTCCTGAGTGGTACAGCCCAGGACAGTGAAGTTGTGTGTAAGCAGGGTCAGACTGAGTTTTCCATACCAGGATTTTATCCTTTCCTTACATCCAGCCTGTTTCATCACCATGTGTTAACATAATGCAAATGTAATTCAATTTTCTAGCAGGAAATTGACCCAGCCTATCTGGCTGCTTTAAAATAAAGTGAGTGCACAGTCACAATCAATTAGGGCCGATGTGGATAAGCCAAAAAAAATCCCTATGGATGCAGTTATAAAACATCTATATCTGATTATATATGTTAGACACTTGCATTTTTAAACACCTTTTGATTAGGGTGGGAGACACTGTGTTATCCAAGCTGAAATTTTTATGGAGGAAGCTTAGGAGAGTGAAACTACGACTCTTCATTTCACACCCTGTTGAGATGATTGGCATAAGAAAATTTAGATAACGGTACAAACATCACATGCTTTCCTGTTAAAATGTATAATGTGAAAAAGGCTCTTTTCTTCCTGTTTTCATCCGCTTCTATTAAGCCACTGAAAAGAAGTCAGCTTCCCAAGGTCTTCTGAATGGCTTCCTAACCCAAAATATCTGAAAGCACCCTTATTCATACAGTAATTCATTCCCGGTGCGTAAAAATAATGTGGAGCAAGGTCAGAAAAACACCTCACATTGAAATCCTAACCTCAAACTGTAGGAATTGTAACGAGATGATCTGAACCCACAGGTAAATGTGCTGGATTTAGGTGGGGTGAAGAGGAAAGAGAAAGATCCCAGGGGAGGTCTGCACTTACGGCTCTCCCATGTGAGCACAGTGGGATGTGGCACAAGAACTCCCACATTTTGGAACGTGTTTGGCACCACGTGGTTGAGCAGAGCTGCCCTTCCCTCTCCCTGTTCTCATCACCTCACATGGCAGGGCTGGCTCTGGCTTTCTGGAAAATCACACACTGCTTTCTTGCCCAGTGCAGCACAGGGAAAGCTGAGCTCCGCTCGATGAATAATGAATACCTTGCTGGAGATGTTCAGGCTCAGCTCCTGCACACCCTGTAAATCATTGAAAGCGTTAGCAATGCTCCTGCTTTATGATAAAAATTCACCAAAGGATACTCTTGATGATTCACCTTAGAAATTTCTGAGCTGTTCTGCATCGTGGAGGAAAGTCTCGCTGCACTGAGCTGACAAGATTTCCTGGCACACACACAGGCTGTATTTCATACCTTTGGTTTTGGCTAAGTGATTGCAAATAATGAAATCTGTAGATAATTTTGCCTGTTGCTTTTGAGCAGCCACAGGTTGAGAAGACTTCCAATTCTTAGCTGTGCTCTCCAGGGATCACTGGGAATACACCTAGACAGACTCCATATAAACAAACAAGCAAAAAATTACTTTGATTTATACTGTAATATAGTCATATATCCTATGAGGAATTATTGAAGAGTCCCATCATCTCTATTTTTGCTGTTTGCTTAATTGTTCAGGTCCCACTTGCTCCAAAAGAAAGAGTACTCTCAGGCACAGAAATAAATGGCATGGCATAGAGGCAAGCTACTCCATGTCTGTGGAGTAAAATACAACTTCTGCAAAGAAATCAGAGTCAAAGGAGAGACAGTAGGTCACAGTGACAGAGGAATTACTGAGGGGAATAAAGACACATCACAAGCTATACTGTAGTCATTGTATAGGACAGCAATAAAAAAAATCACAACTCTATTACCAGCACATGATGATAAGTAAGCAAAGACTGGAGCACAGTGTATGCACCCAGAGGAAAGGATGTGCACTCATGCTTGGAGACCCTGAATAATGAATGCTGAGCCATTTAACCAGAGAATTTCTCCAAACCATTTTTTTTCTTTATGCAGAGTTTGTTAACTGGTGATAACACTGGTAGACACTGAGGAAGGAGCATCAGAAAACATTCTTTTCTCTTGCTGCTGTTATTCTGCATCTGTTTCAGTCAAAAGGCAATTTCAAAAAAAGTTGATTTTTTTTCAAATAAATAAACAATAGCCAAAGCAGAGTGTGAAATGAAGCACATAGTTTAAAGTAAATATTGATTACTGAGAATGTGCATTTCAGAACTGATCTGAGCGCTGTTATGTCCAGCTGTGACAGCTGTGCTATAAAGAGAGATTGTACCAAGTTGGCAGTTGCCAAGCAGAGCAGCCGAGGTGGCCAGGACAGCAACAGGGACTTCTATGTTTGTTTGGAGACTTGCCTCAGTTCCCAGCACTGCAGAACACTTCTCCAAAGCAAAGATGCCTTGCCTGTCCTAAATTTAATCTACTGGAAGAAATCTTTTAGATTATAGCTGTGTCCTTTACTGACCCTCAGCTCTTACCAGTAGGTCGTGGTGCCAATATCTTAATTTTTCATTTTACGCTGCTTGCTTTAACAATGTGTTCTTTGGCAGGCAGCCATGTCTCCAGCACTCTGCTATTAAAATGTCTGCTCTCTGCTGCAGCTGTCCATTTACTTTATGAACTGATCAGCCAGTCGAATGTAATTTAAAAGAATAGGGATAAGTCATAGCTGAGGGCACAAAGTATCAGCTGATGTGCTGTATGCAGGTCTGTCCTTCAGAGATTTCTGAACCGAACTTGTCATACTACATGTTTATTTTTTAATTAGTGCAAAATGGGAAAAGAATGACTTGGCATGCTGCACATAATGGGTGAATAAAACCAATCCTGCCCTTGTGGAAATACTCTGGGTACCAGGAGCACTCAGGAGTTGTCAGGGTGAACACGGAGCATAATACTTTTCCTACTTAAATGTTATTACAGGTCTAGAGGGCAGACTAATTTGACTTTGTAAAAGCATTAGCTTTAACATTTAAATAAAGATGGGCAGTTTATTGGAGACACTCTCATACGAGAACCAGACTGTAAGCTGGATTTTTAAGTGAGAGACATTTCACAGAACATCCTGTTAGCCTGTAACAATGGTCTGTGAGAGAGGGTGCACAGGGTGCATGCTGAAGGCCAGGAAACAAAAAACAGCTACTGGTACAACCCAAGCACTGGGTTGACATCATGTCTGGTAAACAAGGGAGGAATGGAACCAGAAATTAATGCATCGTAATTGATGTGCTGGCAATTAGAACTAACTGGCAGGCAGGGCATGGGGGGGTGACTCTGCTCCTTACGTTTTCTGAAGTGATTAAAAAGTGTGAGAAGTGGCTGTTGGGAAAGGCTGGGAGGATGGAAGGAATTTTGCTGTCATCTCTGCCATCTTTAGTATCCCTGGGATTTGGAGAAGCACACCTGCTTCCCCCACACCCTCCTCAAAACTGCATTGTGATTGGGCCTGCTCTGGGGATGTGCATTGATTAGATAAGGCAGAGATAAGGAATGTTGAGATTGGGATCTCATCTCCACCAGCAAACAAAATCTGGGACCACTTCTTCTTTGCTCTCTGCCTTCTTTTATGTCTCCCAGCTCTTTCTTTTAAAAACTAGGCATTAGCAAGCCATGAGAGACTCTGTCTCAGTATTTCTATGAGCTGCTGGCCTGAGAAGCATCTGAGAGCAATGCCTGAAATGGCTCAGCAGTGGGGTCCCTTTGCCAAGTCTCCTGGCAGCCAATGGGACTGAGTGCTTGAGTTCATTCCTCTAAGAACAAGCTGCCAAGGCTATCATATAGAGACATATATCTGATGTATATGCTTACAGATATAAATAGATGTACAAAATGGAGGCAGGAAAATCAATGATAAAAATAAGCACAAAATATGTATCTAGTTTTTATTCTTAAGTACAAACAAGGAACAACCAGATGTGTCATAGTGAGGATTTTTGCCCTTTCAGTAAGAAAAGAAACACGTTTGTAGACAGAAGGTCTCCAGTATATTCCTTCCTTTTTATCCTTCCCCCCAGTTTATCTATAAACTGAACAATTCAGAATTTACTGTGCTATTTAAAACACAGTCTCCTGCTGTTGTCTGCATTTTGATGCAGAAATGTATTCTCACTTGGATATATTATTTTACAGAACTCAGTTTTGCAGAGCAAATACAAACCCCATTCTCACTACTCTGGTTTTGCTCTTTTTGTTTACTGTCCACATGGATGAACTTTCAGCACCAGCTTCATTCCCTCTTGGCAGTGACCAAAGACCATCTCCTTAGAGCGAATACAGAGCTCTAAACATATTATTAGCCTTTAAATGGTAAATTTCATATGAAATTACATGCTCTACAAAGGCAGAGGTAATGGATAATAAGATCTTTATCTCAAAGGAGCTGTAAAGGGAACATAGTGAGACTTAATTCGCTGTCACCAACTGGGTCACATCTCAGTGCAGGCAGCGTATTATTCCTGACAGACAATATGGTCTGATGGCTATTAAAAGAGCAACAGAATAAGTTTCAGTCCTAGGCTAGTCCTCAGAGATCAAAGTGCCACTGAAGGATGGTTTTCTCAGTGGTTATCAGCATTTCAGTCTTGTGACCATGTGCTCTTCCTTCTCTAAGGCTGAATGTCATGCATTTTGGCAAAAGGGCCACAGACTAATTAGACACAGGTCCCAAAGTGTCTTTTCCTCTGAGGAGGATTTCCTAGCTTCGAAGACAGCTATATGTTGGCAGTGGAACATATATTCCCTAAAGCTGTTTCAAAGTCATGTAGAAACAGAGGATTATGGTTTTCCAGTTCCTTAGTCTGGTATATTTATCGTCACAGCTTTCTAAATTTGTAAAAAGCTCAAATCATCCTCTGTTGAATTATTAATCATGGAAATATCTGAAAAGATCCATCAACATATCTGTAGGTTGCTTTTCTTCCCAATTAACTTTTACTGAAAGAGCTGACATTTGTCATCAGCTGTGGACCCCTGTAGTAACTCTTGGTGATAGTAAGCTGGAATAAATGTAATTTTGGGCAACATCTTGGAAAAAAAAGCAGACAGCTCAGTGATTTTCACGATCCTTAACAGTAGTGAGAGATTAGGTATATATATATATATATATATTTAAATAAAGATCTGTTGAGTTGCAGGAAAAATGGTTGTGTCTTCCAATATACCCCTAACTAAAATCGTAATGTTTAACATTTATTTATGAGGGCATGTTATTTTAAGCAATAATTCTGTATGTTCATCATGCCTAAGTCAAAAGCTTATGAGGAAATGCTTGCATATCCATCATGCACCTACAGAAAATATGTGTTTGGAATAAATTCATTTAAAAATATTTGAAAATAAAATATTTGAAATAAAATACTATCCAAGCGGATACTGGATGTACAGTTTGTACCTGGAGGAGAAGGACAGAACTAGAAGTGTCAGAGAACTGCAGATTCTTGCTTAAGCTTTTTTTAAAAGCCAATAACCTTGGTTAGTGACATACCAACATTGCCAGGTAAGCATTTCTTCATTTAGAACCACGATGGCCTTTCAGGATTCATGGAATAGCATCTATTCCTTCAGTTACAAAGGGAGAGTCACACAAACACTGATTTAGAAAGCAGATCTAAGGATGATCATGTTTCTATCTCATGCTTACATTTTAATTCACTCACTGAATATGCAAAATGTATATTTAACTAAGTACTTGAAATTGGCCTCAGGTGTAAAATTGTACAGACTGTACTTGTGTCTCCCCAGTGATACCCCTGTGTATCTCTCTCATTAGGGGATGCCCCCCTAGGAGCATCAGGAATTAAAAGCAAATGGAACAAGTGCAAAGTAGGGGCTTCCCCCACTCCAGGGGAAGATGACAGGCCTATTTTTTTCCACTTCTCTCTTCAATATTTCATGAGACCTGATCTTCTCTTATTAACAGGGTCATCTTCTCCTTCTGATGTGAAAAACTGTTTAGTGACTCATTTTGTAATTTTCTGATTCCCCATCTTCCTAATCTCTTATTTCCCTCTGTCTTCTCCCATCTGTGGACCACCCTGGGCCATCTGCATCTAGAGAAACGACACTTCATATTCCCATCTGCAGCTGCTTTGATGCTTTCCAAAGCAAAATTCTGTCACCGGGACTATAGGAGAAGAAACACAACTCCAGGGAAAACTAAAGTTCACTTTTCTTAGCTAGAGCCTGCAATACTGCTCATGATTTAGGTGCATCAGCAGCAGAGGTTCCTATTTCCTTAATATTGAAATAAGTCACTTTAAATGCACACTGTCACACTGTCTCTGCCAGGATGAAGGGTGCAGTAACTTATTTAAAACATTATACCTGTAAAGAATTCTTTCCTAAGGAAAATTACCATAAACCCTTCCCCCCCCCCCCCCCCCCCATCTAATTTCTCTCTTGTGAAGTATTTTGAAATCAGTAGGAGAACTTTAGTTGCTGAATTTTCACATCAATGAGGGTTGCCATCTTGGCAGATTTTCACAGGACTAATAAGGTATTCCTTTTATAATGAAAATGGCTCCAACCCCATTTTCCCTCTGGACACCAGAGTGCATCTTGAGCTAATTATGGTTAGACATTCTGGCTCCAAAAAGAGGGTTTTTTTCCCTAAACTGTTTTCTGATGAGCACAAGAAGATTATGTTCCATGCAAAGGTGCGTAATACTGTCGCACACACACCAGCAAAATCTTAGAAATTAAATACTCCAAATATCCAATGATGTCTGTCACTGCATGCCCTGGGAAAGCCTTAATTCAGGTACTTCCATTCTCACTGTGGTAAGGGAATTACGCAGAAGAACATTCCCCTTTCATCAAGATCCTTTTTTCCCCATAGATGCTGTATTCAAACCCAGCAGCTGTCATTATATTACTGATTTCATTCTCTAAAGCATTTGTCCTCACTTTTTCCTGCAACTTAGAGTCAGGCTGCCAGAGTACCATCCTGGTCTTGAAAAAGGATGGTGATGGATTATAAAAATGTAGCATTTTAAAAAAAAAACCCAGCAGACATATAAAACATGTTTGCAATCAAATAAACAGCTTAGAATGATATTAAATGGAAGAAAGCCAGGCATTCCCTAGTAGTTTATCCACTTATCTGGGCATTCTATGTAGGTTTTTAATTTTCTACATGCTTATCTACTAATACTCTCAATATGTCCATCACTGCAGCGTGACTTAGTTGTGTACTTCAAGTGCCCTCTCAGTAAGGAGATAACCCCGGCCTCTTTGAATTGGCCTCTCCTGGGAGCACCTCTGGGACTTCTGAAACCTTGGATTAAACCATCAACATTTAGGCAAATATCCACAAATACTACTTCTGTTTACTCACAGCTGTTCCTGTTAAAGTTTCTTTTTGCACTCAGTTTATCAGGTTTGATTTTCTTTTTCTGCACCAGTTTGGTTTGGGGAAGTTCCATATAGGGTCTGCATGGGACAGTCCCAAATGTGTAGATGTGACAGGGAGGAATGGTGGATTCTGGCTCTGGCTCTGTCTCTGCCATGGGTTTGCCAGCTTGGTCCTGGCACCTTTCTACACCTCATTTAATTTACAGTTAACTAGAAGGAGCCCAAACTCTGTCAAAGCAAATTCTGAGGGTACATTCCAGTTTGTAGTACATCAAGAATTCCTTGATTTCAGAAGATCTTGAGTGCAAAATATTACTCACAACTGTCTTGATAGTGAGCCTGAAAGAGCAGTAGCTTTTCTCATGATTTTGCACGTAACTTTTCGTGTGCCAGCATTTTCTACTTCCCAGTGTAGACACATTTTTAGCCATTAAAATGCTAGATTCATGCTATTAAGAATTTGTCCTTGAGCCTTGTGACAACCATGGAAATATTACTATTAATTGCATGCATTTGAAAAATAGTTCAGTCTCTTTCCAACTTCTGCAGTAAGAAGCACTATCTACAATAAGAAGTTATCAACTCAGAGAAAAGCACCTTCCCCACCTCCTGATTTAAAAGCACAGCAGAACCTTGCTATGTGCCTTCCTAGACAGAGCAGTGATTGATTCTCTGGTGCCAGTATTTCAGGAAGCTGTCAGAATCTCTTGGGATAAATGCCTTCAGAAGTCCATGTATCAAAGGGAGGTATAATAATAAAATTTCTCTTTTGTCTTTGTGAGAATCCAGCTTTCTTGAAAGGAAAGCAAGCTCTTATCACTCACTGCAACTGAACTATGTCAGACTTTGAAAACAGTGTCCAGAAAGATTCAGTGTTTAGGAAGGACCCTGGAGACAGACTGGGGGCTAATCCTCTGGCCCACTGATGCCTTAAGTTTTAACTTGAATGTTTTTCAGATTCTGTGCTCCCTAGGGGTGTAGTTCTGAGCCTCACATTAAGTGTCAGTCAGCTCTCTTCACAGAGTAGGTAGATAAAACAAATCCTTTTCCTGCTGAAGACCAAGGACAGTGAGTACAGCTTTCAGGCCCAAAAGCATAAACAGTGGTGGACTGAAGAGAGGAACAAGAAGGAGGAGACCTCACAACCTGAAGCTGTAATTGGACAATTAACTCCAATATGCAAATGGATCAAAACTTATTAAAGTGTAAGACCTCATGACTGATTGTTCATTTTTGTGACCATTTTGGGTCCATCTTGGGTGTAGCCCTGGCCAGGCTCTTGTCCTTCCCAAGGTGTTCCCTAAAGGCCTTTCAATAAATATCTCCTTTATTCTCTAGCTCTGTCCAGTCTCTGTTTCAGGTCAGCCTTCCCAAGGCATCCCATGCTGAGCTGGGCTACCCAACCCCACGTGGAGGAACAGCCACTAATGATCCAGTAAATTGTATCTCCAGCTGCCCAGGGTCCATATTTATAAGTCACCTAAATATCCACTACCATTCTCAAGATGATTCCCAATACCTAAAATCATTTTTATATTTTTATATCTCTATATATGTACACACGCAGATGTATGTATATACATACATATATACATACATGTAAATGAAGGTATATGTAAAATTTATGTTTCACAGAAATGTATTTTTATTTGTATACATGCCCTTACATAAACACTGTTTTTCTCAGTAACCATGGTTAATAAAATCGGAGGGATGGAATAAACATCAAAGAAGAAGAAAATTTTTATAAAACATTTTGTGAGATAATATCTCATGATTTTTCAAGCTACTATGATTTTGGGCATATAGTGCTTCTTTTCGTGATGTTCCTGTGGAGCTCTGAAACACTGTTATTCAGTTAATTACTGGTTGGTCACACATGATTTGGGATAAGGTCAGCTCACTTCTCAGTGCACACGTAACTGCCATGTGCCTAGAGGGAAAGCAATTGCATCTTTTAATCTGATCTTTGGTTTTCGTTGCCATTTAATACTGCAAATGTAATGGAATTTCAGCTTTCATTTTTTATCTTCTGATGCTTTGACATGTTCAGACAAGAAAGATAAGGATCACATATATACATGGAATAAAACTATTTTTAAAGTCCTGACCCATGTTTTGAAACCTCTGTGTGCCACTGGAGTAGTCTGCTTGTATTTTTCCTTAAGTTAATTGAAACTAATTAGATGCATACAAAAAAGATAGTGTGATTGAAGTAGTATTCATGGAAACATCACTGAGAGTCAGTTCCTTTCTGCAGTCTGATTCAGCTGTGAATCAAGACCTGAAAAATACATGAATCCTCTTGAAACATCTTCATGTTTCATCTGAGCAGGCAGGAAGTATTCCCTGTGCCAGTTTCCCGTGAGCTGGAATCCTGCACAGGGCATGACTGCTCCAAAACCCGCTGCTCAGCCAAGGACTGGCCTGTGGTGCACAGGCAGCAGGGGCTCCTCAGTGGGCTGAGAGAGGAACCAGGCTCAGGGAGGTGGAACATGATCTGCAACAATCAGGCCACACTGAGCTGTGACTTTGCTCTCCAGGAGGATTTGCAGCCTCATCATTTTAGCTTGCTGTGGCCAGAATCCCTGTGAAGTACAGCAACAGTGCAGGATCTGTTTTCTTTCCTGTGATCTCACTTATCTGTCTGCAATGAGAAGTAGATAATTAAATTGATCAGAGGACATATTTTAATCACCAGTGCCTCCTTATAATATGCAAAAGCATCTGATGTAATACTTTTCTCATAGAATTCCCTAATCTGTGAGTAGGAATTTTCCCTAAGAAAGGAAGGTGGGATTAATCTATAAAACTGTCTGGTTTAGGATTCTTAAAATGAAAGAGGGAAGGTTTAGATTAGACATAAGGAAGAAGTTCTTTACTGTGAGAGTGGTAAGGCACTGGAATAGGCTGCCCAGAGAATTCTCCAGTCCTGGGAGTGTTCCAGTCCTGGCCAGGCTGGATGGTGCTTGGAGCAACCTGGTCTAGTGGAAAGTGTTCCTGCCATGGCAGGGGGCTGGAACAAGTTGTTCTTTAAGGTCTCTTCCTATCCAAGCCATTCTGTGACATTGCTTTATCATTCTTATCTAGTCTATCACCGATTACAGAATATCTGTCACTGGTAAATCCAGTATCTAAAGAAACAAAATTATAGCTCATAAAGGTAATCCTGGGCACTCCTTAAACCTCTGTAGCAAAATAGCAAATGTTACAGTGACACAGATGAGGGGATAATGCAGGTATCTTATTTTAAAAAAGATTTGAGAGAACGTCATATAATCAAGCTATTGTTAGGGCTGGTGAGATGATTGGTGGTTCTAGAAGAGAGGGTGACACTGAGTTTGCAAAGAATCAAGCTGCTCTCTGTAGGTGACATTAAACTGTGTGCTAACAGCACACAAGGACCTTTGGTCACCACACCACCCAGGTATCTTGTCCTTTCTAAGTATTTTTTGAACAAGACCCAGAAGGATCGTGTTTGGTTCACTTCCAGCTGTGAGTTTTGCCTGTGGACGCATGTTAACAGCAATGCTGTTCTTTGAGCAGTCAAATGCAAACACACAAATATGAGTCTCCTGCTCTGTTCTTCTCCTGGAGGCTTTCTTTCCTCTTACATTTCTTAATATGTAGAGCTCTGTTGGTCCATTATCCACTCTTGTGTGCTGATTATAAGTAGATTACTGCTTCTGCCAATCTCAGGATTAAAAACTGTAATGATATCATAAAATGGAGGACACTGCCTATACAAAGACAAAAGCCATCATTTCATCTTCATTAAACATTTTTACGACTGTAGAATTTAAAATGTTATTAAATAACAAAATTAGCAAACCCACTAATTATCCACATCAATCAGTTCGGGATTAGCATTAATTTAAAACAGACTTCTTTGTAACAGTGTTTACATAGAGATAAGCCATACAACTACAAATAGATTTTCATTTTTATTACAGATTTCTACTGAGATTTCATGGAATTTCAGTTAACTTTTCTCATTCTATTAAATTTGAAGGGCATTATCAGAAACATGACTTGTCTTTTCTGTTGTGTAACTGAATGACTTAACAGATAAAGAAAGAATCCCAAACACACAAGATAAAGTCCCTTAACAATGTCACTAGTAAAAAAGGCTATTTTTTGAGTTCTGGGATTATCAGTCAACCTTTCAGTTATAAAAAGCAACAAAAACATTATTCTGTCCTGATTTAGAAAAAAATTTAATTACACAAAACGGAATAATTTCCATGGCTGTACATCAAGCTGAAATAAGGAGTTTTATTTATGTTCCAGAATCCTCCAAAATCCCACTGAATAATGGAAACACGAGGCATTTTGATTCCTTGGCCTTTCAGCCTACAGGAATACAAATTAAATTGGAATGAAAAATAAGGAAGAAACTGTATCAGGCTTAAATGAAATACATTATACACTAATGTATTTTAACAGTCAGACACGGAGAAGCAGTATCTTCTGTAGGAAGAAATGAAAGACAGCACACTTGGATTTTGGAAATGTGCCACATCATTTTAATGACTGCCTAGAAATGCTTCCCTGTGTTTGTAAAAGTGGATGTGTGGATGGTTGGAATGTGGCTGCCGAAGACGGAAACAGAAAACAAAGACTGTATTTTAGAAGCAGCTTTAACTAGGCTTCTTAAATTGTTTAACTATTCTGTTTAAATAATTTAGTCATAAGTAGGTCTGAATTATTTAGACTAATGTAGTGTTTTGAAACTCATGTATGGTCAGCCTTTAGAAGAAAGAGCACAGCAGCAGCAAGGTGTAAAGATTCCTGAGGTGGGTTTCAGTGGCAGATTTTACTGAACTGGTCCAGGCTACTTCTACTAAAAAATAAGAGCAGTTTAAGCCCGTGGAAATTCACTGTTTTTCCCAGCAGGAACAGACAGTGTTATGCATCCTGAGCATCTCTGAACGTCAGCAGGGCTGGCCACAGAACAACACATCACAGAGTTTTAAAAGCACATCCTGGACTGATATTTGAGTATTCTTTCAGCAATGTTCAGAAGAAGAGTTTGACAGAAAAAAAACTTTTCTGAAAGAAGGGTATGAAAGCTCACCAAGCCCTTAAATACAGCCTTTGCAAGGCAGATAACTCATCTCTGTTATTTAAATAACAAAGCAGCTGAAATGGCAATGAACAGGTCTTCATTTCAATATTGTCCTATTAACTAAACATTATTTAGAAAGTGGTAGATAACACTAAGGCCTGAAGAGATATCAAATCTTCAATTACTTAATTTGGATTCTTTTCCAAAGCAAAGAAAAACGAAGGACTTGGTGTTAAATATGACAAGGTAAATGTGTATTTCAGCAGAATGAGTTTGAGCTCACCTGTTTTCCCTTAAGTAAAAAGGGAAGAAGATGCATTGATGGGGAACCACTATAAAGACGTCAACTTGCACCAAACTGAATTTTTTTTTCTTATACAATTGTTTATTGCAGAATGGTACAAAGTTTCATTACTTGTGGGTATTATACATAGAAATAACACATTTACACACATATGACCACACTTGTTAAGTTTTTCTCTATGTGACACTAGCCCGTTGCTTTCCTTATTACCTCACCAAACAAGTTCATAACCTTAAAATATTAATGTCAGTACATATTTTGAAGGTAGTACAAAAATGAAATTACCTGTATAGTTTAAAAAGTACAAGAAATTGTAAAGTAAATAGGTAATTTTGGAGAGAGTGACTCCTTAGGGTTGAAAGAAATGTGGAAAACATATGGGATGTATTCCTTAATGAAAAAAAAATTATTTGTGGAGACACAGATTATGAAGACAGCTGAAAGTTCATTTTTGATGCCTGTTGATGAGTACATTTTACAGAATCATGAGTCATTTTGAAATGAATTTCAACCCCTAACCATCCAACTGCATGCACTGTCATATATTTAATCAAAAGTTCACCTAGACTCCAAGAAGCTCATGGTCTCTAATTTTAACATCTGTTTTCCTTTTCTTGAATGTTGTGAGTTAGGGAGAATCCATGCAGCAGTATTTTGTAAAAGTTACATGCCCACAATGAATGCATTATTACTTATATGTGGGGGAAAAAACTCATGGCACCTGGGTACTTAGCCCTTTTGAACTTGAAAGAATGCAAAGCAAGAAAATACAGCTCATCTATCAGACAGCATAAAATCTGAGTACAACAAGCAGAATGTGTTTGAATGCAGTAACAGAAAGTGGAGGCACAAAGTAAAAGTGAAGTTATTATGAACAGATTAGTTTGCAGCAAACACAGCATATGAGCTATGGAGCAAGGACTTTTTTTTTTTTAATGGACATCATGGCAAAGATGATTTTTGTGAAGTGATGCAGGAAGCAGACTATCCTTGCTTTGAGGATAATTTTAACTCAGACTCACTCAGCTTCATTTTAATGCAGAGAATTAGGAATATTTAGTTCAGATTTTCTAGAGTGTAGGGCTCTGCTACATGATCAAAACTGAGAAATCCTTCTTTCCTTTTCCCCTTGAGTGGAGTCCCTGGCCTGTGAGCTCCTGGGGCTGGGAGAATATTTGTGTGAATATCACTAACTGCACATCCAGCTCTTCTCGGGGTGCTTGGTGTCACTCACTGCTGTGTCTCTGGTTTTGGAGGCAGCACATTGCCAGGTCAGTGAGTAAAGGGGATAATAACAAGCTTTTAGTCCATCTCCCAGTGTAATCTAATGTCCATTTAAATCAATGTAATAGAAAATCAATTCAAGGTGAAGACCTCAAGCTGAAAACCTCCGATAATAAACTGGTAGGAAAAGATACTGCAGTTGATCATAGCTGGACCTCAGTCTGCAGTCTGTCTGTAGGAGGGTTAACACCATTTTTGGAGGCAAGCAGTGAGAAGCTGGAGTTTTGTACGTAACGCTTCCTTTTTCAAAAACTCTGAATTCTGCTTCAAGACTGGATCCTAATCTTTAGCCTACATAAGCATATGAAAATCTGTTAAATGCCTAAACAGACAGTGGAGGTTCTCAAATCTGTCCTAAAATACCTCTAGGTTGCTTTCTTCTTTTACATATATGGTTTTCCTTCAGAGCTCTGTTTCATAATTATTTCCAGATTATAAAAGCATGAGCTGGAGTTAAAAAATGTGGTTATACCACCACTTCCAGGTCAGCACACAGAGCGTATGTGCCTCCTTTGTGCTGGTTACAAGTGTTCCTGGTTCTCAGATCTCTATTCCTTGATCTCACCCACTGTGCCTCAGAGATGCACCAGGGGAGCTCCACAATGGCTTTGTGAGAGAGGACTTCAAGTATTGGCGTGGAAGAAACACTCGCCAGCGCTTGCAGAAAGGCAGTGGGAAATAGAACTCTCCCAGTGAGTCTGTAATAGAATTCCTTTAATTTTGGGGAAGGAAATGCAGAAGAAAGTTATTAGGAAGAAATTTTAGACCAAATGGGGAAGTTGTTTTGATGAACAAAGTAGCAAAAAATCAAATCTATGCTAATGCAGTTGATGCTCAGAGGCTGAGAGTGACTGGCAGGAAAGGATGGTTGTGCGGTTAAAGCACCAATGCCTGACTGAGGAAATCTGAGCTCATTTCCTGGCTTTGCTCTCTCTTCAGCTTGAGCAAGAGATTTAATCTCTCTGCTTGCCTTTTTTTTCCCCTTCTTGTACCACAGGAGAGTCATTATATGTCAGATTGTTCTAAGAATAAATGCATTAATGTGGCTGGTACATTTAAGTTTAAGCAAGAAAAAACCCCAAAATTATAACAACAACAGCAACAAAAAAACCCAACAACAACAAAAAAGACAACACATAAAAGCTTCAGTTCTTGTTCCTTCTTTTTTTAAAAAGGCCTTCCTGCTGCCTATGGGGCAAATGTAGCAAAGTGTTCAGGGCCTGTGTCTAGAAAGGTGAGGATGCGCTTCCAGTGCCTGGGCTGACATCTGTGCACGCCCAGCTTCTAGTCAAGAGGTGAACAAGGGTTATCAATTACAGGGTGTTGGTTTTATTCCTTCACAAACATAGCCTGAGGCAAGTGCGCTGCTTCCTCCCTCTGGGAGCCTGGCAAAGCAGGCAGGCAAAAGCTTAGAAAAATTGGCTATTGAAACTTTGGAGAGAAAAGAAACTTTGAACACCTGATGTTGAAGCACAGCAATGTGAGATGGTGAAAAGCTGTGACAACACAAACATGAAGGCCCCAAACCAGGAGAGACGCAGAAACACAAGGCCCAAGGCAGAGCATTGAGGTGTAAATAATGACTCAGGATCCACCTCACTGGCAAGGAACTTCCTGAACCTTCTGTCAGTGCCTTCTAATTCCTAGCACAGGCAGAAAATTTGAGGAAGTTAAACTCAATTAATTCTGTGAGCACCTACACGGAGAATGCTTGGTCTCCCATAGCTGACTGCAAGAGTCTTTCAGGATTTTTGTATAGCTGTGTCACCACCTTTCTCCTGCGAGTGTTGTTGTGTGGGCAGCAGGACCAAGGCAGGACCATCCCAATCCCTGTGCTGGGGCTGCACCTCGAGTACTCTCTTCAGTGCTGGGCCCCCACTTTACAAAGGACGTTGAGAGGCTGGAGTGTGTCCAGAGAGAGACAACAAGGCCTGTGAAAGGTTTGGAAAATATGTCTTGTGAGGAACAGCTGAGGGAGCTGGGGTTGTTTAGTCTTGAGGAGGCTTGGAGTGGGGGACACCTCTCCGCAACTCGCTGAAAGCAGGTTCTGCTCAGGCGGGGCCGGTCTCTTCTGCAGTGTCTGCGGAGAGAGGACAGGAGGAAATGGCCTTCAACAGGAGAGATTCAGATTAGATACTTGAAGACAATTTTTTCACTGTTTGAGTGGCAGGGCATTGGAGTACGTTGGGCAGAGAGGCGATATGGCCGCCGTCCCTGGAGGTGTTTGCCATCGGGATCTGGCGCTGGGGATGGTTCAGGGGTTACAGCGACAGTGTGGGGCGGATGCCTGCACTGGTGATCCTAAAGGTCTCTTCCACCCCTGACGATGGGGTGGAAGAGATCCTACCCTGCCGCAGGGCCGGGACACCCGCAGGCCCATTCCTGCAATGCCTTGATCAACTCCCATTTGCCCTTGCCTCTGCCAGCGAGCGCGGCGCCCGCTGAGGCAGGCTGGCAGAGGCGGCGGCGGGCCTTGCCCGCTCGGTGGCGGCGTCACACGGCCGAGCTGCGGCGGCCGCGCTGGGCCAGGCGCCCGGCGTCTCCCGGGGCACGGCGGAGGGGGCGACGGGGGCGATTGGGAGGGACGAGGGCGATGGGGAGACGAGGGCGATGGGGAGACGAGGGCGATAGGGAGATGAGCCGCCCCGCCGCAGGCCGGCCCCGCCGCCGCGGGCAGGGCGGGGCGGGCGCGCTGACGTCAGGGCGGGCGGAGGGGCCGGGGCGGCTGCGTGTCCCCGCCCTCCGCCCCTCCCTGCGCGGGCCGGGCGGCGGGACCCCAGGGCGCGGAGCGGCCCTGCCCTGCCCTGCCCTGCCCCGGGAGCCGACAGCGGCCCGCGCCGTCCGCCGGTGAGTGCGGGGCGGCCGCGCCGCCGCCCGCTGGCCGCCCCCCGCCGCCTCGCCGGGGGCTCTGTGCCGGCGGGGAGCGGCCGCTGCCCTCCTCCCAGCGCCGCCGCCCCGCGCCGGGGCGGGGGTCGGCGCCGGGCCGGGGATGCTGCGGCAGCGGGGGCCGCGGGAGGCCGGGGACGGGCGGCGGGGCGGGCGGGGCGGCCTCCTGCGCGGCCCCGGCGGGCGCAGCGCTCGGCTCCGCCCGGCTGAATGTCACGGGCACGGCGGGAGCGCCCCGGTGCCGGCTCTGCGGTGGTTCCTGCGCCCTGACAGTCGGAGTGCGGGGGGACGCACCTGCGGGTGCCGTGGGAGCAGCCGCTGCGAGCGCCGGTGGCAGAGGGCTTGTGGCGTGAGGTTTCGTGTCTCGAGGGTTTTAATCCTCGAAAAGGGGAAGAAGCAGAAGCACCCAGTGTGTGTTCAAAGAAATCAGTTTAAAACAACAAATGGTAACGGTGGAAAATAATGATAACGGTGGCTTTTCTGCTTTAGCAGTGATCTGTTGAGGTTTGTACCGAGGGGATGTGCTGCTGTACGTTGTGGTGATTTCACTTTAATGACACTGGGACTTTGCTTTCGTCACCCAGAGCCTGCTGTTCACTTCGCGTTCAGTCAAATGTACTTTGGCACACAATGAAACGTAGGCAACCTCAGCCTTTAACTTTGAGCTGGAGGAGGTCGAGCTGTTTTTCTTCTGTTTAAGAAAGCAAAACTGCATGGGAACTTTATGCTGTAGCAGAGCGTTAGTGTCCAGGCCAGGCATCAAATTAAGGTAAGGATTGTCGATCTGGTACTCCGTCTGGTATGTTGTGTAAAGATGTTAAGCACTTTCCAGGGGAATTGGTGCATTTTGCAGGGTTAGAGCTTCCTGTCCATAGCAGGTTTGTTCTTGGTGTCTGTGAGCTTTGAGCCTTGGTTTGGTGCAGAAGAGAATTTTTTGTTACAAAGATGTTAAAAGTGAAATGAAGTTGAATCTAAGTTCTCATTTTCTTACATTTTTATAACTGTGAGCCATTTCACATATTTACAGACACTTTACTAAATTTCTCTCTTCCAGAGAAATATACAAAACTCTTCGGTTAGCCTGAGGTAGTAAATATTTACATTGTTTGCTGATAATGAATGAAATTGGCAAGATTTTTTCTCATGTATGTAGTGATCACATGCCTCTAAATTCTCTGGGCCCATTTGGAATTACATGCCTGCAGGCTGAAGAGGTGATGGCCTAACAAAGAGGACACGAGTAACAACCAGCTACCTAAATGTCAACCAAGGATCTATGTCAATATGCAACTTAGAGCAGAAAAGTTGGTTTTGAAATTGAGGTGTAATTTCTGCTCATGGACAGTATTTTTCGTTACAGAAACATCAATGTTTGGGTTCAAAAAACTGCCCAATATTGTGTTTTAACTGTAAAGCCGTTGAAACTGTAGAAGTAGTCTCAGTTAACATAATGATCTCATTTAATGTATTGTTACACTAATGAGTAATCCTATTTAATGGAACTGTTCGTGTAAAAGCTCATTGGAGTAAAATCCATTACTTTTGGACCTGATCATCCTTTAAGAGGGATTGGTTATTTGGAATAAACCAGTTAGTAGGAAATGTTGGCACGGGCTCTTTAGATAAAAAGCCATCATGCCATCAATCTTGAGATGAACATTGCTTGCCTGGAATCTTAGAAAGTGTGGATCTCTCAAAATGGAGAAGGAGGAATATTAGATTATAGAAAGTAATATGATAAAATATATCGATGGTGGTTGTGGTGTTCTCTTTTAGCCACTATTCACTGTAAACAGCAACACCATCTTCTTAATTAGAAGCTTTCAGGCAGGGTTAAGTCCCATGCCAACAGGGATGCTAAGGAGATCAAAATACTAATGGTGCTTTTGATAATTAGGTTGAAAATCCTGTATTGTGTTTCAACTGGAGCAATAAAAACAGATTATGTAAATCTCTGGATACCTGCACATGTGTGTGATTCAATAAAATCCCAACAGCATGAAATAGTTATCCCAAAGTTGAAGTTTGGCTGGTCAGGAAAGGTTTTTGCATTTCTTCATAGCTCTGGGAGACACACCCCAGCTCACCCTGAAACTGCTACCAAGTAGGTGCATTTTGGAAGATATTCTGAGAAGTTTGTTTCCTCCTTAATCAAAAGTAGCTGGATTTGCAGAGATCTGGACTTTGCTCAGCAGTCATTCTCTGCTCTAAAAGGAGGATTCAGCTGCAGCAGTTCTGCTGACTATATCCTATAGGAATTGAAGGAAGTCTCCTCAGGGTGAGGGTTTTTGCTTATCCCTGGTCACATGGGACCTGGTGTCACAAGTTCTTACTAAAATGCTTGTTTCACTGCAATTGTTGGGTTTTTCATGAGCACTTAGTCCTGGCTGAGTTGAGGTCCTGCTCTGCCGAGTGCATTTTAATGGCCTTTATTGAAGAAGTACTGGCAATGTCCTCACTGCAAGGAGGCCTGGCTTCTTAGCCAGAGGAAATGGGTGATAAGGATTTACTTTGATGAGGTGGCTGTACAACTTATGCATCAGGAATAACCCTTCAATTGCAAATAATTTCTGCAATTATTCCCTGAAGCCTAAGAAATTCTGTGCTTTTAGGCTAATCAGCCCAGATGGCTTGTGACACACACAGCACAAGGGAAGCATCCAGGGAGAACTGAATGTCCCAGCTTCTCTTGACTCAATAATATGTCTACTTTAAGCTGGAGATTCAAAAATCTTCTCTTCTAGATGGATGCAGAGTTTATCACTGCAATGTGGATTTGGATGATAATTCAATTCACATTCTTCCTCTAAGTTGTTTTAAAGATTGGCTTTACTTATATGTTACTTTTTTCTGATCTTATATATTAAAATTATGACATAGCCAGGTTGATATGTATTTTTGATGAGTTGAGAGATGCTGTGGCTTTTGAGTAACCTTCATCTCAGTAAGGCAAACTTGCACAGGTAGAAACTTGGCAAGGCCCAGGCTGCTGCTGTTGGTAGCAGGAGACTGGAGGGGAGGAGCACAATCTGTCAACCTGCAGAGCCTTGTCCAGCAGTAAACAGAGTTAAAAACAGAAAGAAAAATCTTTTCTGTGTAAATCTTTTAAGTATGAAAGCTTTCTGAAATGGTAATTTGGATAAGTATAGCTTTACTGTGACTACAGTGAGATCCTGATTAAGCAAAACAAACAATATGTATCACCTTCCTGTAAATTTGAATGAAATACGACATAGATGACTAACTCTGAAACTGATCCTGTGACAAACTGTCACTTGTGACTGAAGTTACATCTTGGTTTCTTGGAGAATCCTTTTTTTTTTTTTCTCCTTCAGTTGCAAACCTCTGAGGCCATAACAAATATCTGTATCTTCCACCCTGTAGGAAACTGACCTTGGGAAGTACATTCCAATATAGCTGCTGGTGTATCAGAGAGCTGGTAGGAAAACACAAAACACATTAAAATACTGTTGTCAAAAACATCTTGCTATTTGTTATGCTGTGGCAAACTTGGAAAGTTGTTTGGTGCTCAAACTTTTTAAGGGAGTCTGGTTTTGAAATTGGGAACTGATTTGTATCAGTGGAGCTGTAGACAGAAGGTGTTTTGAGTCCAGCACTAATGAAATGAAACTCAATAGCAAGAAAGTGATACTTTGGAGACCTGGTTTACAAAAAAGCAAGTTTCAGCTGAAAGCTGTAATACACCAGTGTGTGGCTGCAGTATTTTTGATCAAGAGTGGATGTTAAAGTGAAGTCAAACTTCAAATAATACAGAGTTTTCATGAAACAACATAGATGCGAAACAAACTGGTGTGTTTGGTAGCTAGGAGAGCAGGTATCAGTAGCCTCTTTCAGTAATTTAGGGAGTTTAGAAGTAGTTTTTTAGTAGTTTTCCTTGGGAATCTGTGTAAGGCAATGTAATAACCTTGAAAGAGTTGTTATTGGGGCTCCTTGCTTAAGGCAGTCAAGGATGCAAAAAGTTTGTGGGCTCAAGGACAGGTTACACAAAATAGTGGACAAGAGATCTGTGGAGGGTTCCTAAACAAATTGCATCAAATTTCAGAAATTCTCTGAATTGAGAACAGTTGATGGTTGAGGAGGTCACATTTTGTGTTTGCCCTGATCTTCCCTTCCCTGGTGCATTTTTATTTTAAGGCAACCACAGGAGTTAATGGGATTTTTGTGTTCCTCACCTCTAAAATGAAATTGACTGGCCGAACGATATGGAGAATTGAACTGGGCATTAAGGTGCCATGATCCACACACAGCGAAATACCATGATTTATATAATACTTCCAGCTTACCCAGGATTCACTGTCTGTCTTTCATGATAGCAGTGTTAAGGATTTTCTTTGTCAGTCCTTTTTCTAGTATTTTTTTGTTTAATCCAGCAGTGGCTGACTTAGCAATATGATTTTTTTTAGATACTTAGCAATGTGCTGACATGTTCTTGTTTCAAGATAACAATCTTCTGTGGAAAGCTAAACTACGCTGAAATAGCATTGGCAATATGTAGAAAAGAAAATCTCAGAACTATCTTCCTTCTGCTTCATCATGTCTAATCTTGCTCAGTTATCATATGTGAGCCTCTTCAGACTTACTGAAGATATCCCAATACCAGTGAGCCTATGAATTATATGCAGTCTCTTCCAATTACCTCTGCTTGCCATTCAGCTTAACTTATAACTAGAATCCTTACTTGGGCGGCAGGAGAAAGAAAGCAAGAACGAGTGATGTGGCTGGAGGAGGAAAAAAAGCAACTTACATACTGGTTGAAAGCACAGCCTCAGTGAAGATTTAAAACTCATGGAAATTCTTAATCTTAAGATACCCACATAGACAAACTGTTCAGCAGCAGTTCAGACAGGAAGCATTGTTTTATTGTTTCTGTTATTAGTCATTATTTAATCATTTTAAAATATGTATAGCAAAATATGTCAGTGCCAGTGTGAGAGGCTTCTAGCTCAAGACAGCTCAGTGTTTTTATATGGAGAACATGCATGAGTTGAATAAACAAACCAGAGGAGTAGGACGGACAACATGGCAGTCTATAAAGGGATATTTCCAGTTATAATTAGTTGTATACCAAATTTCGCTTGGCTCTCAGCCTGCCTATTCTTATCAGCAAGAAAATCCTGCTCCAGCTAACATGTATTACTATGTAAGAAGTAGAAAACAGTAACTGGTAGCCAACTCTTGGAGTTTCTTACTGAGGCAATGGTGAAGTAAATCTTTCCTAGAAGAGGCAGAGATGGAAATAGTGTGTTTGAATCACTTGGTGACAGTGGATAGTGCTAAGGAAAAAAGGGTTATTCCTCTGTTTTTAAGTGAAATATTTGCTAGAGAACAGCAGGTAGTTCCTACTGGTTTGCAGTGGGACACTGCTTTTGAGACAGATGCAATCTTTCTGGATTTGTTCTTACAAGACAGATTAAATTACCCATGTGAAATGCTGTTGCTGAAGGACTAATACCATCAGCAGAAGCAGGGCCTGTTTCTGCTGTCAGCTGCTTTGATGCTGGCATAATCACAAAGTGTTTTAAGGAGAGATCAAGATCTGACATTTCACTGGTAGAAAGCTTTAATTCTAGACTGCAACTGATACTTGGGATTTTTCAGTCAATCTTAGCCAAATTGCTAAAATTTAAATTGCCTTTATGAAGTAAACAGTGATACCACCTTTAAAACTCATCTGAAAGGCAGGTTACCTGCTGATTACCTGCTGCCTTATTCATCATGTAAGAATGCCAAAAATTTACCTGTTTGAGAAACCTTGAAAAAAAGATTCTGATGGGAAAGAGGAGAGTCTTTCCAAAATCTATGTACTTGCACACAAGCACATACACAGCTATGACTTATCTTCCAGGACAGAAATCTTGCTAAATGCAGGGAAGTATTAAGACAGCATAGTAACCTAAATATCAATGTGCTTTTATAGTCGCAGTATGTTTGTTTGGAGTGGCTTTTGGAAGGGCTTGGGAGGTGGTGCTGGTGAATGATTAACTGGTATTGGCTTCTTTGTAGCTGTGTGACTTTGTCTTTTGGTTGCAGGGCACTGGATCTGTAAGGCAGGCAGACAGTGTCTGTCTTTTATTACTTCAGTTTTCCCCCTTTCTGTTTGTTATTCCTGCAGATTTAGTAACAATTTAAAATATTGTCAAAGAGAGAAACAATTAAAGGTTCTTTGTTTCTCCAACAGAGGTGTTAAAAACGTCTGTATCTTTTGCTATTTAGGAGCTATTTAAGCAACCCTAGTGGGGAGGCTTGACTTGCTCGCTGAGGTTGAATCTCTGGGACTGGTTCAGTTCACAGGAGGCAGTTCCTTCCATAACATAACGAGTGAAGTAATCCACAGAATTTAACTCCTTCTACCAGGGGTGTTTCTGCACTGGAGCCAGATGTCCTGGTCATGATTATGTTCATTATTTCTGATACATGGCAATATATCCCTCCCACTTCTTGCAGTGCTCTTGGGGTCAGCACACCTAACGCAGTGCTTTTATCATCTGGGCCTTGTGTTCTTTGCATGCCAGTGAAAGCCAGTGTGCTCTGGGTCTTGTGTTTTGAAGATGGTTATGCAAGGGCTGCCTGGTGTTTAGATCTGCAGGTACAGGCTTGACATTGCTCATCCAGGTTTAACAAGATCTGCTGAAGAAAGGAATTGATGACTTCCTCCAAAGAGGATGCATCAGATGAATAGCAGGCTCAGAGAGGAGTCGTGCATCTCCAGTGCTTTATTCCGGTTCCTGGCTGACCTCTGTCCCTGACAGCAGTCAGGCTGTCAGCACTAATGCAGGAGAGAGTAACTATCATTGTACTTCATGTCTCTTTTATGAACAAACCATAATAGCCTGCATTAACACTTCAGAGGAACTTAAAATTGCACTGTCAAGTCTTTCTTCTTGTTCACAGACCCTCATATTCTCCTTTACTGGGACTAATTTATCTGTACCGTCAGTTACCCTCTTCCATCTTCTTTTCTTTGTGCTGAAGCTGCTCCTTGCTGCATCTGGCTAAACATCTGGAGCTTGACTGCCTTCCACTTTGTTAGTTATGTAAGAATGCCAAAAATCGGTGCAACTTTACTTGTTTGAGAAACAGGTTTTTAGCAGAAGTTTTTCTTGTAGTAAAAATTTGCATGACTTCTTTCAATAAAGTCTAAAGGAGCTTATGATAACTCATACCCTGTTTTGTTTCAATGTTTTGGTTAGATTTGATGTAAAAATTTGGAGTTTGAAATGCATAATTTCTGTTTTACTAATATGAAAAGCACATGTGGGCAACGATTACAAAGTTTTCTTGTCTGGGCAGGTAACACTTAGCCCTTTTTTTGCCTCCTTGAGGTGCAGGATGCTCCTTGTAAACAGCATTAATGGCAGAGTAATTGACAGTGTGGCCCTGAGGGATGCAAAGGGAGATATTGTGGTAGCTTTCTTCTACAGAATAGAGCTGCATTTCCCTCTTTCTTTTTCTCCAGTAAGTGCTTATGTCCTCTTGCCTTATTAAACATTAAGAATTCTGATGAATAGCAAGAATGCTTTTAGAGATGGCAAGGGATGTCACATTTTCTGCTTATTGACTAAAGATATTGCTCAGTGTTGGAAATACTGGAACTCCAATCTCTTTATGACATGTTTCTCGATTTCTTCTCTATTTTTTTATTATCATGTTCTGCTCATGTTCTTTGACCTAGTGTATTTTGACAGTAAATTGAGCACAAGAGCAGCTTGGATAATGTTTTTTTTGGTGTTGGATAGATCAACCCTTCAAAGTGGGTAGAACCTTGTTAGTGTGAGGGAGAAAAACCAGAAAAGGATGTGTCTATAAGCTGTCTTGAGATCTGAAAACAGAATCTCATGATGTGGGGCGCAGAAAAGTAAGGTGATTTCAGAGAAATGGAACAATAAGCCCTCACTGTCCTGGGATTTCTTGTATTTCCTGCCTATGGTACCTTCAGAAGGCAGAGTGTCAGGGAAGCTGGTGTTAATCACTGCAGTTTGGACATAGGAAAGGGAGAGTGGCTAAAATTCATGGATGCCTTTGTAAAGCATTGGGAATTGGTTCAAGACCAGGTGTTTTGGAGAAATGGAAGACAAGAGAAGGAAGACTTGGAGGATTTTACTGCAGAGCTGATAAATCTTACTGGATCTTGGAGCGAAGGTGGCACTTTTGACTGAACTGAAACTACTCTGTGCAGAGTAAACAACACAAAATAGTTGTAAAGTAAATACTCGAAGTTCAATTTTGAAGGCATCAGAACTTCTAATTGCATTCCGATTTATTTAAATTCACACAGCATGCACAATTTCCTCAGGATTCATGATCTTGGATTCCCCAGGTCTTGTCATGCTCAAAGCAGGTGTTTGCCAGCTGGATCTCTTGCCGGTTTCTTCCATTCTGTTAAGCTCCCAAAGTCCTCTTAAAGCTGAAAATTGACTTGCAGTCATGCTGCCCGTCTTGCAATGTTCTTAAGTGAGGAAGCTTTTTGCTGCTTCTGTTGCAGGGTTTTCCCAGATTTTTCCCTGATGACGTTCAGTACCTCCCTACATTGATGGAAATAATATATTTTCACATAACTGATCTAATGCATTTTTAATAACCCAGAGGTGTAAGAGGTGTTTTTATAAGCTGTGCACAGGACAGAGTTGTAATACACATACACTTGAATTTCTGTGAATGAACCACAGATGTGGAAGTGCTGGCATGGCAGTAGATCTGCTGAGGGGAATTGCCCTGGCCTGTCACCAGGCTGTCAGATGTGTTTCATCTGTCAGCTGGGTATTCCACACTGCTGTGACACCAGGGGGGGAATTCAGTCCCATTCAGGAATCTGGAACTGGAAAATGCTGTTGTCTTCCTGGTGGCAGGGATTACAGGGCTTGCAGTATTTTATTAAGGTGCTTAAGCTTTCAAACGTGGGCATTTTTTAAGCTTCTTCTTCTGTAGGGCAGAGTCTCAGATTCAAAGCTGGACTTGCTGAGAAGACAGTGTATAGGAAACTGCCTTCGTGGCGATGCTGAAACCACCTGTGAATGAAATAAGAGTGAATGTTGTGCTGGCCAGTTGAAGCTAACAGTGCAGGATTTTACTGAGGTGAAAATAATCCTGTAGAGGAAGTACCAAGGAGGGCGAGAATGAATATCCTTTTGCTTATCACCAGGATCTTGAGTATCCTTGAAGGTAAGGATGTAGCAGCTTTTCAGTTAATTCAGATTATACTTCAGAGGGGATCTGTGGATTTTAACTCCTTTTCCCTGGATCATTATGTAAGGCTAGGCTCTTTATAATTAGCTTAATTCCTGATTAGGCTTGTGTGCACTAGATAATATATTTCCCAAGGCAAAGAATATAAAACTTGTTTGCCCAAATGTCAGTTTTTAAAAAATCCATCAATTGCTTTAGTCTAAAAATACTTTGATTTTTCCTTATAGTACAGCAGACTGCAATTTAAATTGTATTGAACTTGAATCTGCTGGGATTCAGAAATTATATTCTGGTAGGTACAGTGCTGCTCTATAAGGGAGTTTCATTGTTAGCCTAGTGTAATCTTTCCTAGTAAACATATGTAAAGATCAAGGAAGTTTTAGAAAACTTATTAAGAAAATTCCCCGTTTTCTGGGAAACATCTGCCAGACATGATGCTGTTAAGTTTTAGTGGGGTTTTTTTGGATGATGTCATGTTTCAAGGAAACAAATGAAACCTGGACTTGAGAAGGTGGTACAGTAATTACAGGTATGTAGCTAATAAAATACAGAGAAGTATTGTTTGGCTTTTAATTTAATTATCTGAAGTGTTCTACGCTATCAGTATAGTTTTCTTGAAGATAATGTGTTGTCTTTGCCTAATCAAGGATAAATGAGCAAGAGCCCTTTCTAGAGAACTGAAAGGTCTCCTTTTCAAGTTTAATTTGCAGCACTTGGTGAAGGATTAAAGTAATCTAATTAAATGGCCTCATTTAAATTTTGCAGTCACCTAAGAGATGGTAGGCAGATCTGAAAAGGGAATTATCCATAAAGCATGCAAGTTAAATTAGCAGCTTTCTAATTTAACTTTTTCAATTTGGAAAATTTCACAAGACTTGCCTTTTCTTTAGAGTTGGGTTATCTTCTGAGGGATCTGCAGTGTGATGCTTGCTGGGAATGAATTCATCAGCATGTTAAAGGCCATTTTTTATTCATGGAGTTATTAAAAAAAAAGTGTACTTTATTGTATGTGTTTGACATAAAATGAAGCTCTTTGATGTTGCTATTAAAGCCTGATGAAATTTTCCTGTGCAAGGTATGCAGGTGCACTGTGGGTAAGAAGTCTGTCATTAGACACTTCAATCCACATGCAGACAGGTATCATACACGGTGAATGAAATGTTCTGCTGGTCCCAGGGGGAAATACTTGTGTCCTTCTTTGCACACCTGGGTGAGGGCAGTGTCTCTGGTGTGCAAGAATTCACTGAGTCTTGGAAAAGGTCTGTTTGTTTCAAAATGGAAATGCACACACCAGTTGCAGAATGTGCATTCTGATGTTTTCACAAGTTAGGAGCCCCTAAATGCCCTGTCTGCTGTACCTTTCTCTTTCTGTCTTTGTAGTGTAGATCGACTTCCAGAAGTACTGCCCTGGGGCATCCTATTCACTGACAGATCCTGAGGGTATTTCAGTTTGCATGAATTTAATGCCACCTCGATTTAATCTCTGATTTTTATCTTCGATTGTATCACTAAGAAACTAAGTGTTTCTTAGTGAGGTCTTGCAGCTTGGGGAGTGACTCACTTTGGGGTAATGCTTGCTGTGGTTGCACAAGATATTTTCTCTACTTTGAATAAGTAGAACTTTTGAATTCGCTTACTAAGCCGAACTTATGCAACTGTTGCACTGTACTTCAAGTCTTGTACGTGAATACGATGATTTCCAAAATAGACTACAATTTCCATTCAAAGAGGAAACAATGACTAGGAATGTGAATCTTGATTTGGGGATATCCATAAGGTCTGGGAACAAAAAAATATTGTGGTGAGATGCATGATGAGTGGTTATTTCCTATAGGTTTTAGGCTTTGGGGAAACTGAAAACAATCCCAAAAAATTAACTTTTAGTCAGATTTTACATTATAGTTTTTGCAGGTTTATGTTGCTGACCACAGGTTTTTGCTATGTCATATTTGTGACTTTTTAAAAAATACTAAATCTTAAGTTTATAACTTAATAATTGTAACTCCGTTGAAAAGTTCAGTTTGTTGCTGAAAATGGGTAAATGAAAAAAAAGCCACCACCAACAAAAAATCATCCAACCTCTTCTCAAGTTTATTTTACAGATTACAAAAGGAAAACAAACAAACAAAAAAAGATGGTTTATGTAGTGAATGAAAGTTGTGGGGAAGGAGCTGTGATCTGAAGAACATATTACTGCCAAATAACTGCTGGAACTCTGGAGTTCACAAAATGTGTCTGGGTTACTTTTAATCAGCATGGTGGAGTTAGGCACAGAAATCTAGGAAGGATATAACTGCAGATATATAGAAAACTGTGTTTTATGCATGGTTGATTCAGGTTTGATGTTGTTTTATTTTTCTTTCTTAGACTCAAGCACCCTTTAAGGACCAATGAACCCAACAGCTCATGGAAGAAAAAAATCAAAACAGGACATCCTTGGTTTCCAGGCTACCGAAATATGGAACGAAAACTTTAGGGAGTGTTTTACAACCTATGCCAAACGGGACGGCTGTGAGCTTAGCAGGGAGTAATGGTGGCAAAAATTTCGGCAAGCACAATGGCACTGTTGGAATGTCTTCCTTCGCTTACAACTGGAAAAAATCAAATAAATATCAGCTTAACGATCAGAATGGGAGAGAGGCCAACGCCAAACGCAACTCTAATGAAAAATTAATTGATTCGGAGAGGTATCCTCAATCTCAAGGAGCATTGGGCAACGATGAGCTCAGGGTGGGTTTGAACAGTACTGCTTCGGTTGCCTCAAAAGCAGCAAAGCAAACCAATATGTTTGTATCTTCTACTGAGGAATTAAACCCAAAGTCTATACCTGGACTCTCAAGTTCAGCTAAATTCACCAAAGGTACCCTGTCAGGAAGGACATACTCTGGACTCAATGCTCCACGATCAAATTTAAATGGATTTTACAGCAATCGGCCGGTGGTAGGTTTGCAGAGACCTAGAGCTAATTCCGGTGCCACAAGGACAAGTTCAGGAGAAAGCCTGGCACAATCCACAGACAATAGCAAGGCTTTTTCCTGTGACAAAATGGTAAGATCACAAAGTTTTTCACATTCCATTCAGAATTCTTTCCTCCCCACTGCATCTCTAACCAGGTCACATTCCTTTAATAAAGCTGTGGATCTTACAAGGCCTTATCACAGTCAGAATCTCTCTGCCAGGACGTCTCAGAGGTCTACTCTGCTGTCAAGGAACGCGTGTCAGTTGGATGTACCCAATGGCAATGAGCCGATGAAGTATGGATTTACCAGACCGTACTCGGTCATGTCAGCTCCTTCTTCCAAGAAACCCCCGCTGTCAAATGGATCTGGGTCAGCACCTTCCTATGGATACAGATTGAGTCGGCCTTCTCTGCTGAAGCCCACCAGGCAGCGCTTTGCTGGGAATGCCGTGGTGGATGGCAGCAAAAGCGCGGCTCCGGACGCGCGCGTCGCGGAAAACGCGGAGATCTCAGCAAACATCAACAGAGCCGTCGATAAAAACAGTATCCTAGAGAGCAGGGCTCAGAGAACAGAACCTGGCCAGGGCCTGCATGAAAGTCTGGGAAAACATGGGTCAAAGGTGATGTGTATGAGCGATGATGGAGATGAAATATCTATATCTTCTTTGTCGTCCTCTGAGAAGAACGATTTGAGCGAAGACTTCAGTGATGATTTCATAGATATAGAAGAGGCAAACAGAACTGTGCAAATCCAGCAGAAGGACAGCTGCCTTCAGGAATTAGAGCATGGGAGCAGAACATCCATCGAGTCGTTCACGTCTCTCAAGGAAAGTGGAGGATCTTGCTGTAATGCTGATGACTGGCTTGATATAAATGTGTCTGGTAAATACCTTTTTTATGTTCTGTTTGAAATTTTAGGTGCTAAATCAAAATCCTGTAATGGTAATTAAGTTATTTAATGTAATTGCCCATTGGTCAGGAATTGTTTCAGAATGGAACTGCTGTGTGCTGGCATATCAATTTGCTTGTGCCTTTTCTGCATTATAGTTTTTTCCCAAGCATTACTTTGAAGAGCTCTTTGTGATAAGAATGAAGGTGACCTCCTTTAAACACATTTGTGTTGTGGTTGTGGGATTCCTCCTATCCTTGCTTTGCCATTCATTTTCTGGGTTGATGATATTTTAAGAAAATTTCACCTCGTGCTCCCTCCACCTCTGTAGGCAGAGATCAGCTGTAACTGCTTCTAAGTAGTGGAAATAAGTGTAGGACGTGTAATTGAATTACTTCAGTTATAAACAGGATTGTTACTAGGTCTTTTTTGTTTTTCATGATGCATATTAATTCTTTAAAAATTAGTTGAAGACACAAGAAGATGCTTTTGAAAGCCACATTTTCAAATCTTTGATGGACTTCTCGTGATAAAAGCTTGTTTGAGAGATGTTGCAATTGAGAGACTAAATCCAAAGGATATATTTTTGGACCCACCTTCTAATATGTTAAAGAGATACAGATTTCTAGAAAGTAGCTTCCACGGTGGAGGAATTAGGGCAGCGTAAAAGGTTAGCAAAGATGTAGTTTGGAAGATTCGTTGGTTGTAGCTGCCTAACCAGCTTGAGCTTATCCCCTTCTGGGATGAGGGAACAATACTGGAGAAAGCTTTCAGATATTTCTGTTACATTACAGCTCCGGCAAAGGTAGCGCATCAGTAACAGGCATTTTAACATTTATTTTTTGAACATTGGATTGTTTTTGGAATCGTAACTGATGCTGTTTTCTTTAAACAGTGGATGACAACAGTGAAAGCACAAAACACACGACTGAGAATGTCATCTCTTCAGAGATGAACTACAGAGCTGGCTCCTCCTTTGAGCTCTCTCCATCTGACAGCTCTGACGGCACATACATGTGGGATGAGGAAGGGCTGGAGCCTATAGGAAGTGTCCATCCGTGTGGAAGCTACGACTCTTCAGAAATGAACAGCATAGTATGTATCTATTTTCAGAACTTGCATTATTGTAGTGTGGTGAGTTTAGTGCTTATTAAGCATATTTTTAAATATTAGTGCTTTTGAAAAAAAATTATAATTGTTTCCTCTTTCCTCTGTAGTTGATAGCTTTGTGAAACTTCTCGTTTAGGAACTCCTGTTTCTGGACAGGTGACCCTGATCAGGCTGTTAACACACATTTTTTCTTTCCTTATTCTAAAGTCAGGACAAAACAGGTCCTTCCTTATGCCATCTCTTAGCAGTGCTCACAAAGAATAAAGGATAGGTTCACTACCTCCTACTAATCTCTAAACATAGGAGTGAAAAAGCCAGAAAATAGCTATTGCCTCTGTGGCTTCTTACATTTGTTGTTTCCGTAGCGTGTGCTCATAGGGCCCTTGTGAGGTGAAGCAGATATTTGATTTCTCTCTTCATTCAGTCATAGCATCTTTGAGGTAGAGACCTGGCTGTAGCTCACTGTAGCAGGGCTCTTTGTACATCTCCAGTGGAATGCACAAATGCAGCACAACCTTTTTCTTGCTGCTGAACTCAAACTGATCTGCAAGAAAATCATTAAATATGAGAATGAGAGTTGTTGCTGTGCTGTGATTCTCCATCTGAGATCAAGGAGCCAACCCCTGGAATTTCAGTGGGCCTGAAGAAAATTCTGTCTGTCTGTCCTGTTCATACTCCTTTCTCTGCACAGACTTCTGAATTAAACAACTTGGATTTTATTACCATGCTGTTAACAATCAGAACATTTGACTAAACCAGTTTGGTTTAATGGGTGTGTCATGCTTTACGTGTTTCAGGCGTGTTAGGTACTGTGTCACCACTGCCAATTTAGTAATGCAGATACCACTTTCAGACTTGGGCACTGTTCTGTAATTATGTTCTTGGTGTGTAACTAAATATGAATTCCTGATATATTTTCAGCTGCTTGTGGTATTGTTTGCTCTCTGTCTTAAATTATGCTGTTGGGATCTAGTGCTTGAAAGAGTTTAGCAGGGGTTGTTAGCTTTTTGTGGCAATTGTGGCTAGCTTGGAAAAACTGTTAAGAGATTTTTGTAGTATGAGTTTTGTAGCTTTATTGGTATTTATAGGGGAAACCCAAGTTTCATGGAGGCCACTGCAAAAACAAACACCCTTGTCCCCAGACACATGCACATGCCAAGAAAAGAGGGAAGTTTTTAAACCCTGTCCTTGCTAAGTTTTAAATACAGATATTTTGATACATACTCTGAAATGTTAGAAACAAATGGAAGACACTTCTTTTACTGTGCTTTTGGAGTATATATCTAGGTTTTGATACATGTAGCCCCTGTGAATTACTTTGTGCATGGGTATGGGTTGCTCTTGAATCAATGTGCTGATTGGCAGAAGCTGTTGTAAGCCATGTGGAGCCGAGGTACATAAGAAGCCTTTGATATTCTTGTTCAGTATTTTGGATTGTTTCTTTGTTTATTGAAAGTAAAAGGTTTTTAGAGAGGGCTTAAAAATGGGAGAATGTATTTACTGGTTTTTGAGGAAGTGGAGAAAGGAGACTTTAAGACTTGATGTTTAATCTAAAAGATCATGTGGTGTTTCTGCCTATTTTGATTTTTTTATCCTGTTAGTGCTTTTCCAGAATTTTAGTGCTTACTGTACTGTCACTTTTATCTGAATGAGAAAAGCATCAATAGCATGTTTTATTTTTGCAAGGCAGAAATGTATTTTCAGTGGCTTGGGTTTTGAGGGGGAAAATGTTGTTCTGAAGTGTTGAATTGCCTCTTAGTAGTGGGATTTTTTTTTTCCTGTTCTTGTTGGTTTTGGTAGAAATTATATTTGATTTCTTTAGCCTAAAGGTTAAACAGTGGTGTTTTCTAATCTGAAGATGCAGAAGAATTTCTGATGCAGTTTTTCATTCTTTCTGAAAAACTGTGCTCTTGAGTAGGTTACTGCAAGCTTTTGTTCCATGTTTTTCCTTTCCTGTGCAAGCAGGGAGTATAAAGACAAAAAAGTGAAGGCATTGAGAATAATTATTGTGATTAGTCAACACGTCAGATGTTTTGATTGCTTGGAGATACGTGATCAAATTATGCAGTTTCTATCCTCTAGTGTGGGGAGTTAAAAGCAGTTCCTATCTGTGTATCAAAATCCAATTGATGAGAGTCAGATTTAAGAATTTGGAGTGCTTGGGCTGATGCCAGCCTGCCTGCCCCTTGGATTTAGTATTTCCAGGGCAGTCACCAAAGCAGTAGTTCTGGAGTTCCAGTGGCACCAGGCTGGGGTGAGTAGAAGCAATGCAGCTGAGTAACAATTCAGGGTGAGTAACTATGTGCTGAGTAATTGGTCATGTTTAGTGCACAATTCGCTTTTTTCTTCCTCATTTCCATCCTGCTGTTGTTTTGTTAGTCTTTTAAGCTGCTTTCTTCTTAGTATCAACAAATACTAAATGCTCAATGCTTTTCCTAAGCTCTTCATAGATGGCAGTGCAGCTGCCATTGGGTGATCTTAGATTAGGAGTGTTTGGACCATCTTTGGAAGGGCAGCTTTTGCAAAGGGGTTTTTAACTGGGCTTCTGACATGAGAACCAGCATAGGAAGGCAACAGCAGGAACTTGCTGGCCTCTGAAGCTCCTTGTTCCTTTTTGGGGAGCAGAAAAGCCAATATCTTTGCTGTTCTCAGTACATCTTGGTTTTCAAGACATGGGGACGAAGAATAAAATTAATTTGGCCTCTTTTAGTACAGTCCTTCTGTTCTTTGCTGAGTGAACAGCGATGGAGAAAATGTGTAATCCAGTGCTGGAGGTTTAAGAATCATACAGACTTAATGTCATGGGGGGGACTTAGAGATTGGTAGGAAATGTGTGGGGCTTTTGTGAGGGTGAAAGTATTTTTATTGGCTAATTGCAAAACAGAAAATAATTAATTCCACTATCCCTGTTGTTCCACTTTCAAAGTCAACAAATCACTTGGATAACTTTCTAAGTGCGAAACTCCTTTCCAATTTCTGAGCACTGATTTTGTTGGTGCTCTTTATAGTCTTTTCACCAGCTGAGCACCAAGTTCAGTTCTGTGAGAGCAGACTGATGCTTAGCATAGCAGTTGGTGGCTCTGTAAATTAGCAGGAAGGGCAGTATTGATCTATAGGTGCTCTCACTTGGTTTTAGCTGTGCTGTTTGCTCTTGTCCTGGACCTTACTTGCTGACTGCAGTGCCTAGTTTCTTTACTGCTTCATGGCAGAAAGCTGCTCAGCAGTGCAAGGTACAGCTCCTGGTGGTAGTTTAGTCTTGCTAGATTTTTGTTTTAATTAATTTTTGTCTGAAAATACAAAATTCATACTTGTAAGCAATGTAACCTCTAACAGTCTCATGGCTCCTTTGCTTACCCTCTCTCGTTGTAGCAGGGTTTGAGGTGTTTCCTCATCTCCAGCACATTAAGCAGGCACGTGAAAAACAGAAGCTTTAATGTGTGTTTGTTCAGAGTGAAACTTTGAATGTTTTTGGCAAGTGCAGGTCCTTATTTACATTGAGAAGGCTTGGTAGTACTACTGTTATTGTTCTGAGGTATCTGCTTGTTTTTAAAGATGCTACAGTATTCTAGTGCTCAAAGTCTGCAAGAAGTAAAACTTTAAACTGGAAACATTCCAGTAATTTTGGCTTCTTTCTGCAGTATTCTCAAGAGAAGAAGTTCTTGTGATGTGATTCACGTTTTTTTTGTTTCGTTTCAAGCAATTTCATTTGGGCCAATAGGTTTGGACAGGAAGCTTTCAGAGTGTTCCCTGCGCTGTCAGATTGATTCCTGTACCCTCTCTTTCCTGTAGGTTTCAGTAGCAATGTGAATCTTTGCATTGTGTTCATTTTTCCTGAAGTAAATAAAGGCAGTATTTTTGGGTATATGCAGGATGAACATCAGTGTAATTATAGGGGCATAGGATTATGGAATAATAATTGAAATCTGGCTTGAAGAGACAGATGGGTTTTAACTGCTTTGCTGAGAATTTAATTGCTCTTGGGATGAAATCTGGATCTCACTGGAATGAATCAGTTTGACACATGGCCAGAATTTTAGCCAGAGTATAAAATAGTTACATTTTTCTCTTCTTCCAGGCAATTTTTGAAATCTTACCAGATTTTTGTTGTTGTTCTTTGTTATATTTTTTCCCCTTTGTGACTGTAACCTGGGCAAGGGCAGTTCTGAATTAGTTTTTGAGACTGGGCAGAATGCTTTCTGGTTCCTGAAGCATTAGTACTCGGTGAAGTATGCTCTACTTAGAGAAAATGAACTTGCTAAAATAGAATTGTTTAGCTCAGTTATTAATTTCTTTCAGTAGTTATTTACAAGTAATTTAGTGTTAATTACCTTCATTTTGTAAATAATTCACTTCTCAAAATGACTATAGTAATGTTTAAATTGCCAGTCTGATTTCTCAAATGAATGATTTATTAATGTGAATTTAGACTTGCAGTGTGTGTAGTTCTAATGCATTTATTTCTTTAGAGCTAAGTGTTCTCTGTATTGCCTTCTACCCATCTTCCTTTCTTTGGCTGAACTTTCTTTTCAGGGGGTTAATGCTAAATTAAAACTAATTCTTTAGAAAGCTGGGCTTTCTAAATTTTGTGAAAAATCTTTTTGTTTTAAAATCTTGCACTTTTTTTTTCATTACAGCTGTTTGGTTACAGCTGTAATGAAAATAAAAGTGCAAGTAAGCTTAAAATAATGTAAAAAGTGTATAATCTTTTCTCAACACAAACTTTTCTTTTCTTGGCATAACTTTCTAAAAGAGTAGTCATGAAAGGAGTCCTTCAGGTGCAAGCTAGTTACAAGAAGGACACATTAAAAGCCTGTTGAAATTCAGTTCTTTTTTTTCTTTTCATCTTGCAAAGAACAATAAAGATCTTACTCAAAGCAGAGAAGAGCATTAAAAAAGCACATACTTCTTGACAGGCTGTACTCAAATGAACAGTGTTGACTTGCTGCATTTCCTCCCTTCTTAGAATACAAAAGGTGAAGTTAATAAAGAGAATTAATTGCATTTTGTGCTCCCATGATGCTTCCTAAAAGTAATTTGTGTACTTCAGTTGAGCGCTTCTTTAGGAAGTGTCTGAGTTTGTTCTGTGCCTGAAAGCAATGGATCATTTCACCTCAGTCAGTGCCTTTTTGACTGAAATTCATTATGGCATTAATAAATACACACTTCCAATTTTGTTTGTGGTTTTTTTAATTTTTTTTTTTGCTAGTGAATATGATGCAGTGAGAACTGATGACACTATTAGATGCCCAATACTCTAGTGACGGTGTGGGGTTGGAAAGAGAGAGAAGACATTATTCTTGTGGTATAATTATTTAATGAAGTATGATTGTTCTAGTCTTAAGGAATCTTGTTATATATGTTGGGGTGATTTGGATTTTGAAGTAGCTGTTGCCTTTTTGCTGCCTACCAAGCCTGTAAAAACCTCAGAGATTTTAAGTTTTAAAGCTTAAAAGCTTTAAAAGCTGCCAAGTTTTATCTGGACACTGTTGTGACAGAACGGGACCGTGGAGGAGTAGTCTGGGTATGAGGGGATACCAGGATTCCGCAGTGTGTCAGAGAACAACGTACATGTGACTGTAGTGCCAGTGTTCAAAGTGTCTGTGACTGTCCTGAGACTAAAAGCAAACCCAGAGAGAGTCAGACACTCAGCCATTTGTGTTGTCCCTCCGTCAACGTTTCCCTTCATTCCCAACATAGTGGAGAACACCTTTTATGGAGGGAGAGCACACAGCATCACTAATGTGGAATGGTAGCATGGAGTTATGTTTGCTGCTTCTGCTCAGAGAATTTTCATTATTTACCTTCACCACCAACGACATTCTGTCCTGTAGGACAAATTGAATAACTCACTGGCCTGAAAGCCTGACTTTTGGGTTAGGCCAATACATCTCTTGGCAAGAGATATCACAGTAGGACAGGAAGTCTTCTGTGAGGTTTTAGCTTTGACTGACACATTCTAAAAAATGGCAATGTGTGAATTTTTACTTGGGTTACAGAGCAGTTTCTTGGAAATACATTATCTGGGAAGCTGCCATTTCTGTGGTCAAACTTCCTGCTCAGGTGTATATATATAGTGATTCTGGGATTGGAGTCTGATACACGTGTCAACCTTGGAAGCTGTTTTTCATTGGAAGTTGCTGTAATTGGTAACCTCTGCTTAAGCTCCTAAATTCATGTCCAAATTTCCAGGCTCTCTTGTCCCAATATCTTCATGTCGTGTTTCAGAATCCAAGGAAAATTATTCCGGTTTACTTAAATTGTACTGTTCCAACTTCAGAATTTTCATTTTTCCAATAACACAGGTATAGAAATCTGTGGCATTTGTTTTTCATCTTCTTAATTTCTACGTAGCCTATGCTTAAAAATTTATGTTTGGAAAACCACTAGAGTGCTTGGTTCTGATTTCAAAGCCTCAAAAGTCGGTGTCATCTTTTTGCCTTTAATCTTCATTATGAGCAGATAATATTCATGAACATACTGGAGTAATGGGAGAGTATCCTTGAGCATTGTGTTCACTGTTAAGTTTTTAGTAGAAAACTCCAACTGCCATGAAAAATTCAGTCTGTGTTGTTGCTTGTCAATACAGAACTAAGAGCACAAGCTCATTTCAGTGTGTTCTGTCAGCTCCTCAGCCATTCCTTTGGTGGAATTTGCTGGCAGGCAGTTTTCTGCTCATAGTAGAGAAAGGAAACGTCATTAGATTAGAGACTGATTTTAGAGCGAAAATAGCCACCATCTACCGTCCCACCTCTGCTCCAGTCTTCAGCTTCAGAGTTCACCAACAGCAAGGGGAGGTGGTGAGAAACTGAATTAATGAGATGGCACTTCTGTCTGTCCTGTGTTATGTAGGTGTCCCTGCTGTCAAACATTATTAGGAGGTTATATGACTGTATTCCAGTTCAGAGACCTCTTGTGATGCTGGTCTGAGAGGCATGACATTCTGTGAACAGCCTTTTATAATAAATTACCTTTTTTCCTTTGGGATGGGAAAGCTTATATGCCTTTGAGAGCTGCTTCCTTCAGAACGGGCACAGTGAATCTTCTCATGCTGTTTTGGCTGGAAAAACCAAGGAAGGCAACTTCACTTGTACTTATGTGTTCTGTTCGTGGCATCCATTAATTACACCTTTGGATTTGTGTTGTGGAGAGAGGGAGAGGGCATGGCAGCTGCGGTGTTGGTGTGTGAAATATGAGAGCAAACACTGGTAGAAGGGATCACTTGGTTCATTTGCGAGGCTCGTAAGGGACATTTTCTGGATGAGTTGGTAACTGCATATCCACGTGTGAGCTGCTTCTGAGCTTTTGTGCTCCTGGCTCATGCTGTGGAAGTGTATCAGGGTAATGTGGCATTAATACACTTTTACAGTAGTGCAGTAAGGGTTGTTTAGCGTGCTGTTAGCTGCTCATGGAGAGATTGGTCAAAATAGAATCACCCCAAAGTAGTTTGGAGGTATTTGAGGATTGTTTTGGTTTTAATTAGAAGTATATTAAGCTGGCTGTGTAAGAATAGAACACATTAATGCTGTGTAACATGTCATATTTAGGTTACTCCAAAAGTCTCACTAGGGTAGAATTTAAACTCTTGCACAGAGGAAACAACTGAGCTCCTGATACAGCCATGCCCGTGCTGTTCCTCTGAGGTTGTTTGGTTCCTTTCTCAGCTGGGAATTATTTGAAGCATCTATGTTTTCCTTAAACCAAGCATTGTACATTTGATACAAGTGCAAGTCAGTGGAGTGAGAATCATTCACAATCATTTCTGCCTGTTAAAAGTAGCCATAGGAATTACACATTGCTTAATAGGGTAAAATGCTCCATTGTTGGTTAGATAAACTGTAAGAGCAATGCTGAACCTCTGGTATTGGTAGGCTTTTTGTGCAAACAGACTGGAAGCAGTGAGTAGGAAGAACTGCTTTTCCTCCTCCCCTGCTCTTCCTCTGTCACTGTTTATGCTCACTGCCGCCTGCTTTCTGTGATGGTGCTTAAAAGTAAACAGGAAACTCTCTATTTCAAAACACCAGCGTATTAAAAAGAAAAAAAACCCAAATAGAAAATCTTCTTAAATTTTGCTGGAATTCTATAGAAAGATGGTTACAATGCCTCCCTCTTTCAGCTTTCCTCGTTGCTGGAGGCTAGATGGCAGTCAAGGAATGCTGCTTGTGGCAGTGGGTGTAGCTTGGGCCCTGTGTTTGAAAGTGTTGTTGCTTATGAATTGGTGAAATCTCAACAGAATGGCTGATGTTTCTGGTTTTCTTCTTTCTCTTCTTTCATTCTGTTGTTGAATTTCAGATTTTTTACACAGTCTGACAGCTGATTTTATATTTTAAAATAATAAAAACCCAGCAAGTATAGATGCTTTAGATACAGCATGTAGTAACTTAAGCTAATAATAAATTCCTCTATACCTTCAGTAAACTTAGGTAGAGCATACAATGCCTCTATAAATATGTTGTCAAGAACAGTAAATGTTTAAGACCGTTCTACTTAACAGTTAAACCAAAAATGTTTTGGTTTTTCCAAACCAAGTTCTTGTTTCTGTGTTGTCACAGCAACCTTCAGTTATGGAGCATGAGCAAAATCACAAAATACTTGTTTGGCTGCATGGCCTAATTATCTTTAGTGTGACTTGTACAGTGTCCTCCTTTCCTGTCCTGTCTTTGGTAACCTGCAGAGTTCTATCCCACCTCTTCCCGGGGTGGTTTTCTCAGTTTTAAGGACTTCATTTACAATGGGCTTTTCTCTTCAGCCCTATGGTACAGTATGTGCTTTTCCTCTGTCTGTGTTTTCTGCCTTCACTTAAGCGTTCTGTTTAGTTGCTGTATAACATTGCCGTTTTGGAGACTTCCTATTTCTTTATTTATCTCTGTCTTGGATGCTGTCAAATGCTGAAAATAGCATTGAAAAAGACCCTGGAGATTTCCCTCTTTTCTTCTGTCAGCCTTGACTTGTGTTTGACGTTGGCGGTTATCCTTTAGCTGCCCTTCAGATGACTGATTTACCCAGACTGTTTTGTGTTTTTCTTTAAAAGCCACTTCCTTTTTTTCATTTGTCAAGCACCTTGAAATGATGGTTTGTTAGTTTCTGTGCTACTCTCGAATACTTCGCTTGAGTTTTTTTGGCCAGATTCTCCTGCAGTTCTCTCTCTTTACTCACGCTTACCTTCTACTATGGTCTCTTTTCATCCTCATCAAAAGCAAGACCTAAGTCAATAAATCAGTAATAAAAACAATTAGTTATTTTCTTTAACTGTCTGCTTCCTAAAGGTGGAACAAGCAAATGAGCTCTGAGATTGTGAGTTATGGAAACAAAATGTTGTTCCTAATACTCACCACCAGTTCATCACTCCCTCAAGGCAATTGCTTTTCCTGCGAAATATCCTAACTTGACATTGGTACTTTGTGCTCAGACTCTTCTCAATTCTGGTAATGCTCTCTGAAATTAGTTGAGGGCTTTGCATTTCTGCACTAGCCTCAGTGCCTGTCTTTTTTTTTTTTTAATTCCACTGTGATATACTTTGTGTTATAAACTTCCACGGGTCAACATTTTTAGGTTTAGTACGGGGATAATGCAAATATCTATCTGTCTTCTATTTTGGGCACTTTATGCTTTACTTTGCTTGCATTATAACCTTACAATACTGTAAGCTGTTAAGCTAAATTGAACTCAGATTGGTTAGTGGACAGAAAAATAGTGCTCTTGAGTTTAAGAAAAAGCTTATGATGCATGTTGTATGAGGAATTTTTGGAAAATGAAGTTTTCAAAAAGAATATTTTGCATTCCAGTTCATGATGGTGAAATGAAATTTGAAGTGTTGCTTCAGCAAAAGCAGTTCTTCTGCACAGAGTTCCCCAGTCTTCAAAGCAGTAGTCTTAATGTTGTTATACCTCTCCAGGAAGAGGTGCTGGGCTCCATGCCTCCAACGAATTGGGTTAAATCCCAAACTGTTGTGGGTGAGCTGTTGATGTGTGCTTGCTGAACCTGTGGTAAAACACAGCATCTGAGGACAGTCACTCCAGAAAGGATTTACAGAACATTGACGTGAACTAGCTGAAAGTGGTTTGACACATGTGGTGTGCCTTGCCCTTTGAGCCTTTTCCCTTCTCCTTATGCAGTTATGGGGGTTCTCTGTTGCTGGGGTGCTCGAGTTACTCAGTTCTTACAGCAGGACTCACAGATCATCTGTCTCAGCTCATGCTTTCCCTGTTCTGTTGCAGGAAGGCAGCAGAGCACCATTGCCTGTCTCCAGTGGAAAAGCTTTGTGGAGGGAGAGATTGGGGACAGCACTGTAGCTGTACCTGAGATTTCACAGTCCCAAACTCAGTCTCTTCCTAAGTTGTACCAGCTTGAAAATCTAGTGCTGAATCAGCCTTGTGGAAATCATACTGCTTTTAATATACATTACTCTTTTCACCTATACAAATAGAATGGGATTCTTCCTTTTCTGTAACTTGTAATAATTGCTGAAACATGTAATGTTCTGTAGGCTTGGAGCTGATGCACTTTGAAAGAATTTTTTTATTTCCTTTTCTGTTTGAGCTCATTGCCCTGAATCACTTCATGATGCTAATTGCTGTAAAGCTCACATTATTAACTGTGTTATTGCCATGTAATTACCTGCAGTTCCTTATGCAGTAGAAAGAACAACAATGGAAGTATCTATTTTTTTTTTCTTTAACACACTAATGTACTGATGAAGCTTGTACTTTATCTTATGGCTATTTCAGGATGACATTGCTGACAACTCTTTGGATATTGTGTTTCTCAAGAAGTTCGCAGGCAGAAATGCTCAAAGTGCATTCACACACGGCCCAGTGATTACAAAGTCTTGGTATTTGCAGTTGTGGAGGGTTTTTTTTGTAGCATGGAGTTTCCTTTCCTCAGTGTGGTGAAGAATGTGTAATTAGGGAAGCATAATGAAATGTGCTGTTGACAGGAAAGTATGTCTGGAATCTCAAATACTGACCTTCTGTGACACCATTAGTCTTCCCAAGTTCTGATTCAAAGATAGTAAGGTGGCTTATCTAGGCTTATTGGTAAACATTCCGGCATATTGTGTTTTTATATTGTGCATTTTTAAATGCATTTGCACAGCAGTTGCAAAGCTTTTCCACTTTCTTTTGTGTTTGTGGCCACTGTTTCTATTTTATTTGTCATGCTCATTAAAGTTCTTCCAGTAGAAGAAAATAATGCTTGTTCACACTAATTTGGAAGATGAAAGCATGGCAGAGAAATAATTTATCAACTTGCAAACTGAAACTGCTTCTCAAGCGTGCCTGTATTTTGCAGACTTGTTTGAAAAAAATATGCATTGGTTTAAAAACTCCTTGTTCCTGGAAAAATGTAAATAAATGGAAGCCAAAGTAGCAAAAATATGCAGGCATTTTGTGGTCCCAAATATTAAATCTATGTTTCCTTTAAATGGCTTCCATTTTTTTGTGAAGCTTTTCCATAGTTGGATTCATTATTATTCCCAGTGCCTTGCTGTGTAGATTTTCCTGTTCTTCCTGTCAATGCATAGAATGTTATTTGTTGACAAAGCAGTTCAGGTAGGACTTCGAGATACGACAATAACAGGTGGTTTTGTCTCAAGTATTCCATCTTTCCTTTATATTGCTCATGTTTTATAAAGTGCATATTAACTATTTTCATCTCACACTCTTCCTCACTAAATAACTTGCCCTGCAGAAATGTGAAATGCTTAATGTTCTATGTCACAACCCAACCCCCCTCCAAAAATCTTAAAATATACTTAGCTCTTGTCACCATTTATAACAAAATACAGTAGTGCTTTGTGAGTGCTGTAGGAAGGCTGCTGAAGAACAGCTGGAGCAACATTTCAGACAAATGCCTGTTATTGTTCTTCCTTTTCACCTGTGCATCTGTGACAAAGCAAAGCTAACAAATGATAGCCAGTAAAGGGGTGGCTTTGCAAGGGAATATTGTTGTGCAGTGTGTTCATAGCCAGTATCCACTTAAGTATTTAATGATCGTGTTATTATGGGAAAGAATTATAAAACATTTATTTGACTAAATACATGGTAAATTATTCAATATTGGTGCCAGGCGTCACCTTTAGGGGTAGCTGATAAACCTAAGAAAAATCTGTGCTTCTGCTGTTAGGAAAGAGGCCAGTGTGAAATGCCTGAGTCTGGTCTCAGGCCGTCCTTAAAGGCATGACTTTTACTGGGAACCCAGGAGTTGGAGCTGGATATCCATAGGAGTTCCCTCAGGCCTGCTTTGTGTGATAGCCACTTGGTGTTAATAAGTTTAGCTTTCTTGGAGTAATGGAGTGAAAGGGTGTCTGGGTTCTGTGCCCAGGCTGCTGTGTTTGTCCAGCAGTGCCGGCAGGGTCTGACTGTGCCGTGAGCTGGCTGTTCCACAGCCTTGACCTCCCCAGTTTCTCCTCCTCCTGGTGTTCTTAAAGCAAGAGGGGTCAGTCTCTGTCTTTTAAACACTGCCTGGGCTTGCCCTCATTGCAGTCCTTTAATATACCTGACTATATTTAATAAGCATAATTCATTTAGCACCAACACTTCATAGCATTTTTCTCGTGCCATTAGCATACCCATGCAATGTGATGGTTTGTTCGTCCCTTTAGGAGCAGCTTTAAATGAGCCACAATCTGAAAGGCAAAAAGAAGCAGAGTTTGGTGCTCATAATAGCATGTTTGAAGCCTTGTTGTCCCAAAACGTCAAGATAACATTGCTTTCCCTCACTTCTTTGTATGATTTCATGATAATATGAGAGCTGAAATAAGGGGATTTAACGTTGTCTCTTCACAAAGCCGTTTTTGAATTCCTAGTAAACAAAGTAGTTGAATTTCAAAATGCATCCAGCTGCAGAGAAGGCAGGATATTAATTAATAAAAAGTCTTTGGAGTATTCCATAGGCATCAGGCAGAAAAATGTTTTAATCCATCTTTGTTTCATCTAGCACTGTTACCAGCAGAGTTGTGATGATCCTTGTTTGTATAGATGGTCTCAAATAAGGCTGATCTTCACCGCAGAGGAGAGGAGGCTGCTGGTAACATTGGATGTGTGCAGAGTAAAAGTGTGACAAAGCCTTTTGTGACCGTAGGGTAAGTAAAGTATGGTGGAACCAGCTGTATCTCACTTTTCCTTTCTTGCAGGATATCTTGAATAATCTTGATTCATGTGATCTTGAAGATGATGATCTCATGCTTGATGTGGACCTGCCCGAGGACCCACCTCGTGACAAAGGTAAGTAAGGCAGCCAAGCGACCTCACTGTGAAGCTTCATGGCCTTAAGAGACTTTTGAGTTGCTTTCTTCTGGCTCTTAGTAGGTCAATGCACTCTTCAAATTGGCGTGTTTTTTTAAAAAAATAACAATTCTTTCTTTTGTGAAATACAGGGTGGGAGATATTTCTGTTTTCCCAAGTAACAACTCTTACATTTGAAAAATTCTGAATATAGAAGTGTACTGCCTTGAATAAAAGTGCAACCTTGTTAATTTTCCAGAATGGGTAACAATGCAGGCCTAAGGCCTATTCTTTCAGTAGGGATAATTTAATTCTGTTGGGGAAAAATTAAGAAACAATTTTAAAGGGTAGATCAGTTTCTCCTAAGTTTCCTTGTTTTCATGAAACATGCACTGCATTTGCATCAGTAATTCCATTACAAATTTTTAATTTAAAAACTGCTAGAAGGGCATGTTTTTCAAGGTGAATGTTTGCCACAAAAACGTTAAAAGCTAATTACTGCTACTTTTGATGTTTTTTTAGAGGTTGGGTTTCCTTATAAAATTAATCTGGCATAAACTGGCTATCTGCTTCTTAGCTTGAAAATTCTGTATTTTCAGCAGGGAGGATCTGAAAAGAAGAATTCAAAAGCCTCCTCCAGGTTTTCCCTTATGTAAACATGACCACCTGAAAAAGCAAAACTTCTCCTTGGTTAATCTCCAGCTGTCTTTCCTCAGTGTCTCAATATTTACTTTTCCAAAGCTGAAAATCATAATTACTTGTAAACTTACTGAGGGCTTATTTTGTTGTTAATTTTCACGTGTTACGAGCTGTAGAAAGATGTTGCTAAAGGAAAAATAAATCTGCAGTTAATTAAGGTGAATAAGTTTATTTTATTATACAATTTTTTGGTTATTTGCTAGGTGATAAAAACTGAATTGTAGGTATGAGTGCTTGTTCTAGTAATGTTTAACAGCACTTTTTGCCAACACTTTTTCCATAGTTACGTGCGACTTCACTGACGTCAGCCTCTAAAGACTTTCCAGGTCCTGAGAAACTCTCCTGGTTTCACTTTGGAGCCTGGGATGCCGCTTGGCCACTATTTATAGCAACAGCTGTAGCTGCAGAAGCATGCAGGGAGTGAGGAGGCAGAGTAAATCACGGGGTGACGCTGGGCTGGGAAGCCAGCAGGGAGGGAGGAGGGCCTGTCCCGGAGCCTTGCGCGCTGCGGGGCAGCGGGCAAACACCGCTCCCCTGCGTGCTCCTGCCCCTGGAAAACAGTGACAATGTGAGGGAAAACTCCGTGGGTAAGTGAAGGACCAAGTGTGGTGGCAGAACAGCAGTTCAGGAGTGTTTTTGCCGGGTCTGAGCGCCTGGGTAGAAGTTGTTTTGGCTTTCTCTCAGTCGTTTCCGGGCTGTTGCCAAATTTAGCGTTTGTTCCCTTAAGACGTTTGTGGAATTCCTGCGGCTTTGCAGAAGTTGGTGTTTTGAAAAGATTAGTTGGTTTCCTTGTTTTAAATCATGCTGGTTGTCCAGGTAAATACAGATTAAATGTCCCTGAATCTGAAAATGGAACAAGGTGAATAGGAGGAGGTATATCTGTGTTTTAAGTAAGGAAACTGTTTTCTTTTGCAGTGCAATACTGGCCTTTTTTTCCAGTGTTGTCTCTCTGTGTTTGTGTTGTTAGAACTTGTTAAAGGCCTGGGGATACACCATCGGTTAGAAAGACAGGAAATTGTTACTTTTAAATTTCTTTTATTCCATAATCTCTATCTCCTCCAAATGATTTTCCATTTAAACTGGAAAAAAATGCTTTTCCATTTAAACTGGATTCTTTAGTTTCTGCTACAGGTTGCTCTTGTTCTTGTAAGAAGTTTATATTTTAATAAAAATGTGACATTGTCAAGCAGTCTGCTTGACACTTCTAAAATGCATACTGTTCTGGATCAGTTAAAGAAAACAAAACAAACCCCACAGACATCTGTTGTACCAGCACATAGTTAATATTTTATTTGCAAGGTCCTGGGAACAAGTCTTACAAGTTTTTTTTAACATTATGCTCTCTGTAGAGGAATGTGAAAATATGAGCCGCTATGACAGACAAGACAGAAATGCAAGACAACATCAAGAGGGATTCTGGAAAAGGGCACCACAGCAGCGATGGAATACACAGGAGCACTATCATCTTGGCCATACTGACCATTATATCCATGGTAAAAATGATTTGAACAGGTAAAGCACTTTCCTATATCCTCACAAACATTTAAAGCGCCAGGGAGCAGTTCCTTTTTGGCACTTAGGGGTCTCAAGTGGCACTAAGTACCAAGTACAACATTTTCAGAATAGTTGTGTGTCTGAGTGGAAGCACCACTGAGGGTTATAACAATTTCTTTTCAAAACTTAGGCTTCTGTTTTCCTTCCAAGTACTTGTTGCTCGTGTTGATACACTATTATACATGTTGATTAAAATACTTTGTGTGTTCCATGGAAAACCATTGCAATGTCTTACTACTTGCATTTTGTAAGTTTGGGCAGCTTTTTGCAGTTTAATTTGTTAGTAAAGTAAATGTAACCTTAATGTCCTTAAAGGGTTGAATGACAGTTTATAAATATTCTGCTGAACCAGCTGGTTTTAGGGTACTGTGCTTCATAGTCTGAGAGAGGTCTATGAGTAGGAAGGAAAACTCTGTATTTAAGTGAAATAACATTGACATATTCTGATTTATTCATTTATTTCTGCTGTGTGCCACAGCATGCAAGTATAGCCCACGTTGCATAACACCTTCTTTTTTACCAAATGCTCCCCAATTTGTTTGTCATCTCAGTTTTTCTGCTTTGGGTGTTTTTTTTAGGGGTTCAAACTACCTGGAGGCTGCAGTGGGTGCCCTGGAGAGCTGCAGGGCGGGCAGCAGTTTGGCGGCGCCGCGGGCGCTGGCCGAGAACACGGTGATGCTGGACGAGATGACCCTGAGGCACATGGTGCAGGACTGCACCGCCGTCAAAACCCAGCTCCTCAGGCTCAAGAGGCTGCTGCACCAGGTCAGCTGTCCACAGGGAACAAAGCAGTAAGATAATCTGGGGACTGGGCCTAGATGGGTTTGCATTCTGTTTGGCCTTATTAGGATATTGGCGTTTCATTTATACATTGAATTACAGAGTTCCAGAAAGTGACTATACCTCTGCTTGCTATTTCCAGCACTACCTTTTCTGACTTGTCAGCACTTCACTGACTACAAAACATGCTAAATAATAACATTTTTCATGTTTATTCAATATTAAATTTTACTTCTCTGAGGAAACATCAAATCAAAAAAAGAAAATCAGTGGATGTGAAAAGCAGCTTTTATCCAATAAGATTCAGAAAAGCTGGGAGTTAAAAAAAATTAGAAGATATTAAAATTGATCCCATTGGTCAAACTTGTGTTCAGCAAGTCAGTGCTAATAGCTTTTTCTTAAGGCTTTGTTTTCCTCATTCTTTTAATCTTTTCTGTGTATTTTGACAAGAAGCTTAGCAATTCTTACTGGGTCATCTCTATTGTAAGTGTTGAAACTTAACCTTCCTATGTTAAGAAACTGGCATAAGCTTTTAAGGAGCTTTTTCAATGCACCTCAAAACTTGGCAAGTTGTGGGAGTTGGTAAACTGCTAAATGACTCAGCAGAAGTATGGCATTTCAGCTACAGAAATTCCTTTGTTACCATAATAAAGAACACTCCATGAGGCTTTCTTTGGAGACATATACAGATTAGCATTGAAAAGTGTTTGTGTGATGTTGTCTTAATACCAGATTCATTGCTGCTCTTTTCTAATAGGATAATGTAATGAAAATAACTTTGTGCCTTAAAAGTAAGGCACTAAAACAAAACACAACGAAACAAAAAGCAAATCAACCTTGAGGCTAATTCAAGAGTGTGATTATTCCTTTTAGAAATGTGAGCATTTGCTTCCTGTGCTGAGATGTGTTCCTGATTTTGTCAGGGGAAAAACAATTGTAGCAAAATAATACAGGGTCAGAAGGGGAAGGTGTGTTCCTAGAACCTGATGTCTGAGTGGTGGGCTGCATAAACTGTGCCCCCCCAACAGCCCCAGGCTTTAATACAGAGGTGGCAGGGGAACCTTTATCTAGGGCGTTTAATGCTTTTAACACAAGGACAATTTGGCAACTTGATGGATGATCAGTGTGTGTGGTTCATGGTGTAAAGGCTTGCACGTTATAGCCGAGTGGTGTGTGGCCCTGCAGAGTATCGTGTAAAATCTTGATCTAGTTTATAATAGCCAGGTTGCAGAATAAAAACCTTGCCTCAAGTAGCTCAGATTAACTTTTTGAAAAGAACTTAAATGCACAGAATGAAGCAGTTCCTCTTAATATGCCCATTTTTCAAAATTTGCTCCTTGTCTTGACAAATGCCTGATCCTTCCTCCCTCTAACAGTGAGTTTAGTAATAACAGGTATTATTCATCCCCTCAAACTTTGTCGGGTGTACTTGGCTGTATTTTCGTGACCTAATCCAACCCTGTTTTGACTCACCAGTTCCAAAACTCATCACTGGATTTCTGAATATTTATTCTACTCTCCTGTGTATTATCCACTCTTTTAATCAACGAGCATAAATAGTAATGTAAAAGTAAATTAGCCTGCTACAGAGGGGGAAACTTCAGACATTTGATACCTTAATTTGCTAAACAATTAGGACAAAACTTGTATGAAATACTTTTTCATTACATTAAAGTGTTAAGCCTTTACTGTAAACATTGAGCCTCATGCTGACAGGAATGAGTTAGAATACCACAATTCTTTTTTACTTCTTGAACAGGAGTATAGTTTTGAAAACAATTAGTTGAACTTAGAATTCTGAACTCTGAGCTAGGACTGGATCACTGGAAGCTTCTTGCAAAATTTAAAAAATTAAGGTACAAAGCCAATTGCTTTCAAGCTCCAGTTTTATTATAGAAGCAGAAGTTCTTCTCTACCAATATTACACATTTGTGTTGCCTTTCTCCAGTTGTGACATTCAGCAATAATATTTCATTTGGATAGGTAGAAGTAGAGTTATAGTCAGGACTCAGGCATGAGGTCTCAGAGGAACAGTTACAGTAAAATAGGAAGTGTTAGTAATTAAATTCAGTTTTATTCAATTATCTAATCAGCTGTAGTGTGACTTAGTGTAGAGCACAGCACGTAATGAATGTATACCTAGCAGATTCCTGGGGAGACTTAATGTGCTGTGCTGGATTCATTGCTGTGACTGGAGCTCACACAACTGGATATAAATTAGCTGGAGTATTGCTAGCAACATAGCTGCAGCAACGTGGGGCTGGTGCTGCATTCCCAGTTCAGCTTGGAAAAATAAATAGTTATTTGAGTAACAGAGCCTTGGCTGAGCTCTGTGTGACCAGGAGAACAGTGGCAGCAGTACAGGTGCTGGCTGATTACTCCTCACACACTGCCATCTTCCTGTGCCTTCACACAGTGAAATCAGCAACAGGAGTCTCTCTCATACAGAGTTCAGAAAATTTTCACAGCACTGAGTATAACCTTCTCTGGCTTCTCAGTAATGTTATACTAACCTATATGGAGTGAAGAATGAGCTTGTTCTTGTACTAAATGCAGCCATATTTACAGACAGCTGTACTGCTGGAGACCATTCTCTCTTTAATGCTTAACTGGAGTGCTAACTTTTGTGTTGTAAGAAGAAAATGTTTTGGAAGTCTAATGCTGGTAATAATTGACATATAAATGTTAATGCTTCTTAAACATTGACTAAGGTACTTCATTTGCATGCTTATTAAGGAATAAGTTTTCTTCTGATCTTAACAGTTTCTTCCTCCTCCTCAATTAATTTCATAAACTTGCTGCTCTGGGTGGAGGCTAATGCGTTAATACCCTTTTAAATAAGGTTGTTCTGTTTCTGTTGCCCTGGAGCCTTTGATCTTGGCAAGGATTGACCATCCTCTGTAGTAACCCAGCAATGGCTTGCAACCACCCTGCCTTACCTCAGATCAGCACTTGCTGCTCTTGTAGGGAGGACTGAAACATGAAGTAGTTCACAGAGCTGTGAGATGTGTGAAGCTCTTTTTTCTGTGGGAGGCAGTTTTTTTAAAAAACATTTCATTTCAACTTACCTTTTGTAAATGGAAATGGATTCTATTTTTCAAGCACAGATCTTCACTGTAGCTTATTCAGGTATGGCCCATTTGTATGAAGAGATGTGAATGAAAATGTGAACCATGTAGTGCAAAGTTGTTAAATGCATCAGTAGATTTTGCAGAGGCTTTAGATCAGTAAGTCACCTATGTACCTTTGAAATACATATTCATTGTGTCCTTTTCTTTTTGCATGTGGTGAGATCCACAAGAGAGGTTCATCTTTGTTTATGAAAAGCCTAAAGTTGAGAAAGAGACAGATAAACGAAATAAAAAGATGTTTTTGTGTCATGCATTAAGTTGTATAAATTGCCCCTACAATTATTATTTTTTACTAGCCATAAAATAGTTCACCTCAGTGACTTAATTGTGCTTGAAAGAAACAGAACCAAAAGAGATGAACAAATCAAATTGGCAAATTTTATGTTTAAGCCGTTGTTTAACTGTCAGACTGTTGCTGTGACAGTGTTTGCCAGTGAGCAGCGACATTGACATGGCCTGGATGAAACTGCACTCAGAATGCCAAGCAGGCAGCAGGGGAACAGCACCCTCTGCTTGATGGCCACTTAGCACACCTTCAGCTTGCATCATTAGAGAAATGCCATTAGCAAAGGAGTCTGTTCACAGGAGTGATTTGTACTGAATAAAGCTTGGAGTTGGGAATCAAAACCTAGACCTTGGTAAAAATTTAGTTGCCACTGCTCTGCATAAATGATTATACCAAAATAAATAATGTATTCTGCTGCTGTAAAAATGTTAGAGGTAGCAGTTTTATATATTGCCTGTTGTAGTGTGATGTGCAATGTGTAGTGATACCTTTATAAAGTTCATTGTATCTTTACCAAAAGATTTAAAGCATGTGTGCTCTCCAAGTTTCCAAATTTGATGATATCTAGTATTATTTCTAGCTTACCCAAAATAGCATATGCATATAGCCGGGTGCATTTTTCTTAGCTAATTCTATCATCTTTTTGATAATTCTAATTACTTCTTTTTTGTACAAGGATGGCTCTATTTTGCTGATATCCTGTTTCATTTTAGCAATATAATGAGCAAGAAGCAAACAGCACAAGAGAGATTTCATAAATTAATCCTAGGATGTGTTCAAATGGGGCTTGAGTTCCTACTGATAGTGTTAGAAGTATTTTCCAGTTGTGCTGTGTTCTCTGCATGTGTACTGAGATAATTATGACAGTGGTGAGGGAATTGCTGCAGATGACCTTTGTCCCTGCTTTGCTGGTGATTGAGTCAGGTGTTAGCACAGGCCTGGAGAACTGATTTAAATCACCAGGGAATGTGTGACATACTAACCTTCTTTGCAATTAGGTCTTAATCTGCTGTTGTTGAGTCTCTTATTGTTCCACTTCCCTGCATTTTAATAGCAGTAAAAGGTATACTGGAGGTACAGAGCTTTGAAATGCCATGCAAAATACTTTTGCTTGAAATAGTTTTGTCTTGTTTTGTATTTTTTCCCATTCCCGTGATGACTCTTTCACAGTTGTAACTGTGACCATCTGTAGCTTCACTTCTGAGTATATTTGTTTGAATCATTGCTTAAAATAAAATGTGGTGAAATTTGTTAATTGGGGAATACAAGATAAATATAAAATACAGTATAAATATGCAGAAAATAATTTGTTAAACTGTAAGTAATTCTAGGATTCTAATTGCTGCACTTATCCTCTAGCATTTTAGAAATACTTTGAACTAAACAACATTTGTGTTTTTATGGTATTACTTTGCAAATTATTTCAAAGCACTCTGCTAGAACTTGTCCATAACGTGGAGTGTAAGCTGCTGCTTCATCAGTCTTTCACCTGCTGGCCTTGGGCCTGGAAGGGACAAGCAGCTACTTGTGAACTGAATACAGCTGAGTGCTGGACAGTGTAAACTTGACTGTTCTCAAAATTAACAGTCTGTTTATATAAATGTCCAAGAAACAGACAAAAAAAAAATCAAAAACCAAAACAACCAAACCAGAACAGCACCAAAAACCTGTGAGATGTGTAAAGTACTATCAAGTTACAGAAATTAAATATAAGTGTGTGTAGCATGGCCCTTACTTGGGCATTGTACACAGGCTGCAGCAAGGGAGGCTTTCCCAAGTGGGGGAAAAAGGAAACTTGCTGTTTCAACAGGTAATTTAAAGTTGTATTCTTGTTTTTGTCCACCGTTAGAATGATGAAAATGTGTCACTCCAGGACATCACATTCTCAGTGCCATCGAGTCCAGAACCACAAGAACCTGAGTCAACTTTTAAGGTAAATGACATGGCTTGACTCTAAGGAATAAGAGATACAAACCTTTTTATGTTTAGAAAACAGGCCCAAAGTCTGTGTGTAACTGAAATACTGCTTCTTGCTCCTTTCTTTGTTTGAATGCTAACCTAGGTGAACCCCACAAAGTCAGTGGCAAGTTTATTGTTTTAGAATGGATATTAAAGGCAGAAGAAATCACAATAGGTATTGCAAATGGGATCCTCTTTTATACTTCTGTGTGTTTTCTGTGGTGGTAAGGTTTTGTACCATTGCTTGGCTCTAATTGTAAAACAACTTTACAAAGATCACTAATTCTGTATTTATGTGAGGGAAGCAGTGCTTACTGGAAATATAACAAGGCTATAAATACTTCATGAAGTCGAAGAACACTTAAAATCTAATGCTTGTTCTGAGCTCAGTAATTTCTGTTGTTGATAGAGAGAACTTTAGGTAGTGTTTGCTGACTAGGCATGTTCATCCACATAATGTCACTTGTTTGAACAACAGATGAATTACTGCTTCAAAAATGCAGCTGATTTACTTACCCTGGAAATTCAGTGGATCAGCTGAATTTGGCCTCTTCAATGGACTTTTAGTCAAGTTTCTTCACTCTTTTTCCCGCTCTCATGTGAATGGGGGGAGGAGAGCACGTGCTGTGTCCCTGCCATTCCTCTAGGCATGTCTGATCTCACGCATCCTGTACAGGTGTTGCTTTAGGTTGTGCAGTCCTCACAGAAAACCACTCTTCTGTTGCAGATGGATGATCTGCTGAATGAGATCAGGCAGCTGAAAGATGAGCTGAGGAAAAAGGATGAAACAATCAACCAATTAGAGCAGCAGCTTGTAAGTATAATCCAAAATATTTAGCCAAGTCCCAGGTGTGCACTGCAGAGTGCAGCTTCAATAGGCAGTACTGATGAAGGCTTTAAGAGAGCTTAGGCAACTATTTCCTTCCTTCTTCCTTTAACTGTAACAAAGGTAGGTTTGGGTTCCCAGTTGTGGTCCTGGGATCTTTAATTCCATAATCTGGTCATGATTTTGTGTGGCACTGAGCAAGGATATGTTTATAATGCTGTTGACAGTCTTTAATTTCCAAAACAGTTTTGAACATTAAATTCTAGAAGCTGCTTAAAAATAACAGTGAGGAAAAGATAAGGCTACACTTGAAGTATTTTAAAAACGGACGAAGATTGGACCTATCATTCTGCTTAAAGTTTTTGTTACTGTTTTTGTTTTTCCCTCTCCTTTATCCACTGTCCATTATCTCCACTGTCCATTATCTTAATAAAGAATTACACCATAAAATTTAAAGCTGAGCAAGATAGTAGTCTAAGTTGATTGGTTTTTTAGGAAACAATACAAACCAAGTTGAATAGTCAGATTAAATCTGGCAACTAAGAACAAGTTATTGGGGCACTTTATCATAAATTAGGTTCAGGGAGACACAAGACCTCAGGCAAAAGTCACATGTGCCTTTTACCTTTTTGCTCGTGCTCTGAGTTTGGATTTGGCCATGTATATCTTTGCATTTGGTTCTGGTAAATTCACCTGCTGTGACAATTCTCGTAAAATAGCCCCACATTTGCAAGACATTTCAAGCCACAGCAAGATCCTACAGGCAGGGTAGATGAGATGCCAAGAGGTGCACACCATACATATTTATCATAGCTGGAGACAGTACTTGTGTCACCATAATCTCTAATGAAATGTTGAGCATGTGCTTTTGTAGGTGTAGGCAATAAAACTGAGCTGTGGCATTCATCCTGTCCCTGTCTGGCTTGGGAGCATTCCCTCTAAAACCAAACTGAAAGGCGAAGATTTGATGTTTGCTCTGCTGTTTGAACAGCAGAATCCCACATCACAGCATACCAAACCAAGTTACCTTGTTTGTTAGCATTTAGCAGTAAGTGTTGGGTTTTGGGTACACTTAGTCTCACTCTTTAAAATCGGCCGAAAGTCCTTGAAGGAAGTTTCTCCTTCCCTGCTCAGTCACGTACCTGATTGCTGGAGTAACCTGTAACTGCTGCAGCTGAGGAGCTCTGCTGTGGAGATGGGTAAAACTTAACATTTGTAATGACTGAAAGATGACTTGAAGAACCCAGTGCTGCAGAAATTTACGTGAAAAAACTCTTTCCAAAAGTCAGCATTTATTCTGGATTACTTCTCAGTATCCTTTGGGCAAAGCAGCAGTTGTGCAGCACTGTAAATAGTGGTTTAATTGTATTGTGCTCTACAGTCAAGTCATGCTTGATGTCTGACCACTGGGCCTTGGCTGTACTTTTGAAGAGGCTCAGCTGGTTAATTTCTAACTAATTCTTGTTTCTTTTTCTCTTTTTGGGGGTGATTCAGGCCACTAGATGTAACTGCCAGAAGGACAGTCAAAACCCTCCGGGGGCAGTGCGCGCGTGTGCCGATAAATTCACACAAACCTCCTGGAGGAGGAGTTCTGTGAGTAAAGTGGGCCCTGCGTGCTCGGGTACCTCTCTCTGCCTTTCCTTCTCTTCTTCTGTAACCTTGGCTCTCACACAAGTCAGCCTTGTTCAGGAGATCCTGTGCTCTGTGTGAGTAGTGTCCTTCCTGCTGTGCAACCCTTGAGTTCTTTTGCAGCCCTGTTACGTAAACAAATATTACAAACATTTATTTTAAAATAAATCATTCAGCTTTAGAAATCTTCTATTTAAATAACCACCATTTGCAGTATTTGAGTTACAGTCAATCCAGCATGTATATCTAGTGGTACTTAAAGAGATTTTCTTATATCCTGACTTCGAATCATAGGTATCTCTTAGGGTTTTTTCCTGGTCAGATTTTCATTGTTAATGTTTTCATATTTGTTGAGGAAAAGAAACAGTGTATTCTAAGTTTCAGTGCATAAGTGTAAAATCAAAAGTTAATATTAATATTTCTTATGGGTTTTTTTATAATTCATTTTAATAGCTTGAATCATTAAAAAAATAATTGTGTGAAAATCACTTTAACAAAAGACATCTTCATTCCCATATGTTGTTGCATGGATCGCATTTGTTTCCACTATGTAAAATTTACATTCTTCATGAAACACCAATAGAATATTTAAGATGGGGGAGGGACAACATATTTGATATTATATAATGTGAAGAAATTACCTTTGCTAAACAAAGCTTTTGTTAGTCAGCAGCAAATAGCATTTGGGTCTTTCAGCTACTGCTCTAGCTAGAAAACTTAGGATATTTTATTAAAAGGTTAAAAATGGATTTGATTTTTTTGTTTCTTTGTTTTTATCCTACATTAAGTTACTTGATGTAAGCCTGTAATAAAGATGAATCACCCCTGTTATCTTTCTAAAATTGCTCTTCTAAATATATAGCACTAGAGCAGAGGCCCCACCACGCTGTGTGTTCACCAGTTACTGGCAAACAGCATTACCCATGTTTTCCAACCTCCTCCTTTCTGTCTGATAGGAACCTGCTGTCAAAAGATTATAACCTTAAGTAGCTTTTGGTTTGCTTTGACACCTCTGCTCCCCCATGTCCATCTTGGTTCATCCCATTTGTTTCATCTGCTTTTTCTTTGGAGCTTCTGAGCCCTTGCATTGTTTGTTTTTCCCAACTGGATTTTCTGTGTGTGCTGTTCATTGGATGGCTTTGGGCATTGATACTGTTACAAGGTTAGTGGCTATTGTTTCCACCTACCTTTTTTTCTAGCTCATTTATCACATGGATTCAGAGACAAGATTAAATGGTGGAAAGTTAGTTGCTTAACTGCACAAGTTTCAGTTTGTGCAACTTGTGGTGTTAGTTGAGAAGACAAAGATATTGGAGAAGATGGGGAATTTGAGTTGCTGTCTCAAGCACGAGGAGTCACTCAGCACAATTGTCTGGTTTGGGTCAGGTTGGCCAGTATATTATTTTTAACTTACATTGTAGTTTTGTTCAAAAAGATTTTTTTTTTTTTTTTTTTTGGGTCAGGAGGAAGTTTGGGTTAAGGGACAGTATCTTTAAGAGCTGGAGGAACCTCTGCTGTATTTGTGGTTGGGTGTGTGGATATATGTGTATGATACACATATATATTTCCAGCCATAATGCACAATTCAAACATCTTGGTATTTCTATCCATGTGCAAAGTTTCTCATGAAATTGATGAATGACTTGGGAAAATTCGTAAAATGTTAACAAATTTTGAAACTATGCTGCTTTTCATGGCTTTTTGATCCTGGGAAATTTTGGACAGAATGTTTTGGGCATGTTTTTTGGGTTTTTTTCAATGTCTTCACGTGCATATTTATAAGTTACAGGCTTTCTGTCTGCCAATAGAAACAGGAACTCCCTAATGTGGGATTTCTTCAAGGAGGACAATGGTCTGGCTGGTGCAGCCAAATTTCAGTTCTAATGGTCAGACCTCAACTTTCTGCTTTAATGCTTCCTCTGCTAACATGCATTTGGATGCTTCCTTGCTTGGCCTAATAGACATATAAATGTATAAAGTAATTTTTGATCTGGAACCTAATAACAGAAAACGTCTCTTGCAATAGAAAGGAGGCACAATCAGCTCTTTTTTTCTTGTAAGAAAGTACAATAAATAGAAAGTACAATAACTAGAAGGAGACACCTGGGGAACGCGTATTCTCACTACTCGAATCCCAAAAAACCTCTTAAAGAAATTGTTTTGCTCTCCTAACATTCCTCTGCAGTTTAATTTAATGGTCTTGACCTAAGAATAAACACTAAGAAAAATCACGTTTATTGGTCCTATATGCGATATAAATCATAAAATATTGTTAATGTTTATGAAATTACCTATGCAGACTAGATTTTTTTATATAGACTAGCTTTTTTGGTTTTTTAAACCAAATTGTAATTGAAGTTTTGGCAATGACAAAATGACTCCTTTGAGGCATCTTAGCTTTTTGCTTCTTTAAGCTTGTTAATAGTTTTCAATTCTGATGAATATTTAACTACTTCAGTTTTTCCTCTTAGTGTTGACTTGCCAGTCATTTTAAATTATGGTGGATATTAGGTACTTCAGATATCAAAATTTTCAGAATTAATGTGACTGTTTATGAATTCCATATATTCTATACAAGTCAGAACTGATACAATGTGTTTATTCCTCAGGATTTAGTACCAGTCTGGGAACACAGTGATTTAGTGTTTCAAGGAATACTTTCAGTGCTTACTCAAACATGCCTTAACAAACATTGTTAATGTAGTGTGTCAAAAAGAATAGATGCTAGAATAAACTAGGAAACAGGGAGAGTGGAAAGCAGCTACTTCAGTTTGGAATTTGAGACCATATGAATTGCAGCGATTCAGCTGGCCATTTGAAATGGCTGGTATTTCTGATCACTTCATGGTTCTGCCACTAAATGAATAAGTGGAGATCATTAAACATATTAATTTTTAAAAGTCATGTTGACATTGCTTCTTTGTTATTAAATATTTCTAGAAAATGACCCATTCTGATGTGATTGTAAACTTGTCTGGTGTTGTTCTCTTCAGGGACCACAGTTTTTCAAAGTCCTTTCAGGTTTTTTTATATTTAAAGGTAAATAGGTACATAAGTGGAAGTTGTGTAACTTTAACTTAATTCTTGGGACTTAGTGCTCACATAAGAAAAACTAAGGGCTGGAAGAAATGTTTGGGAAATTTGGCTTCCTAAAAATTGATAGGTAGCTACCTATTGCCTGTGAGCTGTGTCTGTGACATGGTATTTCTTGTACGTGTCCTGGCAGGATGCTCAAAATTCAGGTAACTGCTTTTTGTTTGTGCTTTATTCTTGGTTAGCCATCCTTGGGGTAAAAGCTTGGACAAATATTTGCTGGCAGGATAGACCACGACATTTTTGAAAGGATCTCTTACAGGTCTCTTGTACAGAATTCATTCCAGTTAGTGTGTCTTATGATTTTACTATCATGGAAGAAAATCACCAAACCCTGGAAGAAGATAAAAATTACCTGAAGAAATTATGTTAATGGACAGCTTACAAGAAAGAAAAATGTTAGCATCCACTGCCACACTGGACTTGCAGGCTCTGCAGGATTGTTTCTCTAAGAGTAAATACTGATGTTTTCAAGACTTTGAGGGTGAACGGGTTAGAACTCAAGTTTTTGTTGATAAATCATTTGGTTTCTTGGGCTGGAAAGAATGTTGGCAGATGCTGAGAAGTAAATGACAAACAAGCAAACACTTCAAAGCCCTGAATTTGGTCCAAGAAACCTGGAGAAGATTCTGGCCTGTGAGAACCAGTTCCTCCTAGTTGCCGGTTGCTCTTCCACTCCCTGCAAGAGTAGATAGTGTGTACAGTAAAAGCTGTGTTTTCCCTTGGTAACAGCTCACAGTGATGAGAATGAGCTTTGCTGCCTAAATGTGTGTACAAGTTCATTCTTGTCTCTGCTAGAATGACAGCAGAACCTGTCAGTTTGCATGGGAGCATGCATGGTCTTGTTCTTTGCTCCACCTTTTCTCTACTTTTGCACTGAGATATTCTTTGCCTCCCTTTTGAATTTTGTTCCAGTTTGTCATTCCAAAGCCTTTCACATCAGTTGTTTGGAGGAACCTTTGTAATCCTTTGTCTGTCTTTGTGTACTGTTGTTCTTCTCATTTTAGTATCTCCTTCCACCTTAGCCTTGAACATCCTGTATGTTTCAGCTTCACAACCATTCATTTAAACTTGCAGCTTTTTACAGTCACTGTATGTGTTCATCTTCACATTCAGCCTTGATTTCTCCTACTGTCCATGCTCTGCTGTTTGCTTCATGTTCTTATACATGTGCTTGGTGAAACAAAACCATAGCAGGACTAGGTGGTTATATTGTGCACCTGTCTCTTGTGCTGTGACTGTGCGTGACAAGTAGAGACTACATGGAAGAGAGATCCTTGAACCCTTCACAAGCAATTCTTGTTGGTCTAGTGTAAACCAGCACATAAAACTGGGTTGGTGATGTTTTTCATCTGAATACTTTCAGAAAGACTTTTGCATGTCAGAACTGCTCATTCGTGAGCTCTTTCTGGGTGCTAGGCCAGTAAGAGAAGACTGCTGCAGAAACATTTTGTTTGCCTCAGTGTTGAAGTCTGTCATTCTAGGTTTGTTCATGGTGTGGAGCTCTGAGTGTGTACGAGACAACTGGCAGTGCTTGGTGAGAGGCAGCAAAAATCACCTTCTCAATGAAGTGCTCAGAGGCTCCAGTTCTGAGCTCCAGTTGTATGGATTAAAAAAGGGATCTTGGCTGTATTTGCATTTGTTTCTGCAGCAGAAAAGGCTTTTTGAAGCAGTAGCAGTTTTGCATGTTGGCGTATCCTTGGGAAAAGAACTGGAATATCTGGGTGTTGGGCTAAAGTTACCGTGCTGCAATAGCTTAGAAATATTTAGCTTCTCCTTTTCTGGCAGAAGCAGTTGCTTTTGTTCATGTGATTTCTTATTCTAAGGTTGAAGTCTGCTCATAACTAACAATGGGAAACTTTGGCCTTAGTCTTCATAGTAACATCTAAAAGATGAAACAACCACCAGGTTTTCCCAGTGCAGTTTGAGCCAGAACTTCATAAAGCATTCAGTACAACATAAAGCAATAGTACAATTCATCCGGATCTCAGAAGAACATTTGTCCTTCTGGTTTGTAGGCTACTTTATCTCAGCTGCTCTTATTTTTCCACTCCTGAATCTCATGTTGTTTTAAAATTCTTATTCACTTCTCTTTGGGGATGCCTTTGCTATTTCACAGATTCAGTATGTGGAAAATAAGAGAAATGGGATTTAAGAGTAGTGGCTGGATGCACATAATAGCTGTTGGAGGGACTGTTCAAACTGCTGTCTAGCATTAAAATCTTAGTGGAAACAGTTGCTTCAGAACCCAGAAAAATCCCATCAGGTATTTTTTGTTTGGGTTTGGTTTGGTTTTTTTAATTGAAGTTGAGGTAAGTCATGTTCTCGTCATTTAATTCTAGAATTCCTTGTTTGTGAGTTTGATAGACATTGTAATAAATAAGTGGAGATTCAGGTTTTTCTTGTTTCTTACTTTTAAGTGGAAACTGCCACATTATCTGTGCATTTTGAATATGTACCATCATCTGGAGATGTATTTATTAGTGTATTTCTTTTTTCCTTCTCTTTGGATTTCTTGGGAACCTCAGTGCACATTTGAGTTATAGGAGATGAATATGAGTTGATGTTTAAAGGAGAAAAAGCTTAATAACTTTGCTAGAATTTTGTACAGAAATTACTATTAAAAGAAAATTAATCTTTCTGTAAGCCAGGCATATGTGCAGATACTTAAATCTTAATGTGCTATATCAATGGGATTGATACATCCTTTATAATTTTTATAATCAGTTTAAAGTCATAACACTCATCTTAAGAAAATCCCAGTGCTGTATCTGCTGATCCTTACTTTTTCAATTGATGTTGATTTTAGTTACCTTATTTGATGTACAATTAAACAACCCTTGTTTGGGGTATTTTTAGAAAAAAATTAATTTATTTATTCATTTATTACAAAATGGAAATCTGGTATTTATTTGAAACTTACCTATATGGAGCAATGTCAACTGCAGCATTTGGGAGAAGGGGATTAAAATATGCCTGGAGACCAGTTCAGCAGGCAAAAGATTCAAGGAAGTTACTTGGACTTTCTTCATTTACCTCTCCAGTCAGAGCAATGATAAAGTAGCATGAAGAATTATTGAGAAGACTGTACTTCTAGTGCTGTGCTTTGAAGCGCTAATACGGGTGTTTAAAAACTTCTGAAACGTATCAAGACATAAAAGTATTTAATTGCCTTCACAATAGTGCCTTAACTGTTCTGTAGCTCAGATGGCTTGTGCTTCTCTTAATCTCTCCTTTCAGAGGGTAAAAGGGAGAGGATATAAAATTTTCACCTCCCTTCTGAATGTGTTAAAAAATGCAAAGAAATCTGGAGAAAGCCCATTGCCAACTCGGATGAGTCTGCGCAAAATCAGACTCGTGCCTGGTGATACTGTGGAGATTCAGTTATGTTTAGAGAATGGAAAGAGTTTTTCTTGGTGTTCCAGTACCCAGACACAATTCTGGATGAAATGTGGACAAACCTGTAAAATGTGGTGGTGTTCTTTTGTACCGTGCTATGAAAATCCAAAGCGTGTGATAATTTTCTCATCAGTCATTGATTGATAAATCATGTTCTCAGGACTCTTTATGTATTTAATGTATGTACCTATTCAGCTGATGCAGCACATTGTATTGGTTTGTCACATTGCTTGACTGAAGCTAGTTCTGTTCCAGTCCTTGCATGCAGCAGACTAAAAATTGTGATCATAATGACCACTGATGGAGGACTCTAAGAACACATTAGGTAATCAATACCTCCATCTAGAGATAATCAGACTGAAGAACTTGTTTCATTTTCCCCCTTAGATTTTGCTGCAGTAATTGTTTTATCTCAGCCTCTGAAGAGCAATAAAGGAGTCTTGTCTGGCTTTTTTCTTCATTTCCTGTTCTGGGTGAAAAGTGTTCTGACTAGCAGATCCTAAGACTTGGTTAAATGCATGTGTTAAGTTTCATCTTAGCAGTACTGAAACTTGGAATAGTGCTGGCTAAAATCTGATTAGATAAGGATAACTGGAGGATGAGGGAAGTGTTTAAAACTCTCCTAAAACAAATAAAAGCAGAGTATTTATTTATAGAAACAATGTGATGTTTAACACTGCTTTAGAAGAAGCACGGAAGTCAAATAGTTTATTATTTACAGCCGTGGTGGTATGGTCTGCAGCAGAGAATCTGGAGAAGAGGGGCAAACTGGGTTCCTTTTTTGTCATGCAGGTGCTGTTCAGATACTTTCAGCCTGCTGGCTCACAGAGTAGCCACAGTTAGTTGCTGTTGGTCAGGAGGCAGTCGTTATTGTCTTACCCATGTTCCGGGACATAGAAAAGCAGTTTTCAGCTGCTTAAATGGCAAAAGGATTGTAAATACTTAAACCTCTCCTGCTGAAATAGGAAATCAACATTGTGTTGTTTGAGAGGGAAGTTGCAGCTTGGATTTGCAAAGGTAAGGATGTGGGGGAAAAGGAAAAGTAATAAGAAAATTACTTTTTCTTGTTTTGAGAACACAGGAACCATAGTGTGTCACACTTGTGGTTATTTGAGAGCTCTGACAGGCAAACCCTGCCCTGCATGGATCTGCACAGTTCCCTGATCCTTTTCAAGCTCCAAGAGCAAAGTGTAAGGAAAACAGTTCTATGTCACCTCTTCCACAATAAGCAATACTGATGAAATTGGAGTGAAGTGGCATCTAAAGCACCAGGACTTGCTGGGAAATTTGTTTCTATGCATTAGAAATTTTTTGTTGTTAACAAAGTTGACTGGTTTCCCAGTAGATTAGAACTAAGCAAGCTACTACTTGGTGAGGCATTTTTAAAACAATTCTGAAAGCTGTATAAGTGCAGTTTTATCATGTATTGTAATCATGATAAGCTCAGTTTCTGTACTGTTCCCCTTAAACTATCTTGGACAGAAATGTGTACTTACATATTTTTTTAAGATTTCTGACTAGTTTAGGACATCTGGGCTCTGGTAGCATGTAACGTTTGCTTTTACAAAGTAGAACAACTGGAAATAAAATGATACCTTTCTGGGGGAAAAAGGAAAAGAATGGTGTGGCTTTTTGGTGTCTTTGTTTTTCCCTGTTCTCTTTTTTTATTATACTTCTCCCCCTCTCTCTTTCTGCACAGGGTGGGTATTCTGCTCCCTCCTTCTCTCCCTGGCAGGGCTCATTCCAGGGCATCCCTCGGAGTGTTCCACCGCACCGCAGACAGAGTGAGTCTGTACCTCTCACTCATCTCCCTCACCGTGTTCCAGTAGCAGCTTCCCCTTTGCACGCACTGTTCATCTCGTAGTCTCCTCCTCTCTCAGGCACATCTCCAGGCATACACGATAGTCTGTGCCTAACAAACCGCTTTCTCCGGCCGGCCTCCCGGCAGCTACCACTTCTAGTTTATAACAGTTATTAAATGCCAATAGACCTCGGCAGTTCTTCAGGCAAACCCGAGTAGGCCCTTGTTTCCAGTCCTGTCTTAACATCAGTCTTGCTTGCTGCATTTCCCTGTTTTTCCATGGCTGTGATGCACTCTGCTGTCCGTGTGTGTGTGTTCTGTTTGCTCGTGCGCGTCTGCGGGCGTATTCACGTCAACGCGTCGTGGTTGTGCAGAAAAGTGTTGGTGGGAAAGTGTCACTTGCATTGTCTCTCACAAAAAGTTTTAACTTTTCAGAATGGCTTCCCTCAAACTAATTTTTTTTTTACCCCCCTCTCTCGGTATTTGTTGTAAAAAGGCTTCTCTTACACTGAAGTGGCTGTTGCACAACTTGCATGATTTATTAACGTTCCTTATGTGCTAGCTACAATGTGGGCTGATATAAGATGCATTTGTTCACTTGGCTTGGATCTGCAAAACAAAAGACAATTGCTGATTTTAAAACTGTGTGCTTACGTAGACATAGAGAAATGGTAAGTCTTATTTTGTGCTTTGGTATTGCATTTTGAACAGATAAGTGTTTGAAGAAATATAACTACTTCATAATGCTAAAGTTATATTTTTAAAATGTACTGTAATTTGCAAATTACAGTGTTTGCCTAGCAAAGCTCAAGAGTGTATTTGGACGAGAAATAAAGGAAAAGTCAAATTATGGAAACAAAGTTAGATTTCCAGGGCCAATGGAGATCTGAAGAGTAAGCTGCACCTTGGAAAACTAAACTTACATATATTTCACACTGCAATGATCCTTACTTTTATCAATCACCAGAAAAAAAAAATCTAGTATTTTGTAAACTGTGCTTCAAATACTCTCTTGATGTTTCTGTGACAATGTTCATGCAAACAACTCATCGGGAATGCACAGCCTGTTTCATGGGCTTTTCTCTGTGCAATAAGGGATGTGCTTCATTTTTCTGTGGTGTTTGATGTGGGACCCTGTGTGTGTAATGAACGTAGAACCCCAAAATCTGATGATTGTCCCTTCTGTTGCTGAGTGGATGGGCCAGCAGTAGCACAGCCTGGGTGATTCCCTCTCCTGTCAACAGAGACTGACCTCAAGGAGATCAGGTTTAGACCTGAGGAGCATATAAATATTATGGTTTGGGGGCTTGGTGACTGGTGAGTCAGAATGGGAGGACTCTGTCCCAGCTGCCATGTGAGCTTCTGGTGTCACAACATTCACAGTGGCTGCTTAGCTGAAGGAGAAAACTTTGCTTGCTAATCTTGCTGGTTTTCTGAGCCTCCACCTCATCCCTCCACTAACAAGGGTGGCCTCTTGTTTGGGATTCCCTAGTAAACTTCTGTTACTAAAGCAGGCTGGATTTTTTAGTATGCATCTTATATATTGCATTCAATGAATTGCTAGTAAAGGAAGTTAAGTAAATGAAAATGGGTCCTTGACTAATTAACCTAAACTATAACTAATGTATTGTTTAGGAAAGTAAGTTTCTACTAGTGGAGTGTTCTAGTTTTTTTCTTTAAGCTTTAGGTTTACTCTATAGAGCAACACCAGGATTAAAAAAATGTTATAAAATTAATAGGTTCCTTAGACTTTTTAAAAGAAATTCTTGAAAAATCAATGATTTATCACTATGTGAACAGTTCTGTAAAATAGAACATTACTGGGTCCTTCTTTCCCACTTGGTTCAGTGGTTTCAGTGTTCAGGTTTTTGAGCCAAATACGGGGTTTTAAGGCAAATGGTGAGCTGGGCATCACCACTGAGTGTGGGACAGCCTGAAACACTAATGTCAGTGTTCTTTTGCAAGAATACACAGAAGATGATGGAAACATGAAGTAGTCTCAGGTTTTGTCTGGTTGTTTTTTGTACAGACTTGGAAGTCAAGCACCTCTTTCATAACTTCTGGATCCTGAACCTAAAATATCATCTCTGCAAGTGAATTCTGCAGGTTTCTTCACTGTGCTCTTGATAGCTGATGGATACATAGATCACTTACAGACACTGTAGATTATGAGGGTGTAAATCTGTAAACTGTTCATATTACAGTGTATAGCCAACTAAAATAATTTCCCTCCTGCTGTACAGTACAGGAAATATATGCAGGAAATATTACCCTGCTAGGTAATACTACACTAGTGTAGGTTTGTGGTTCTCTCTAAGCACCAGTCACAATGTCAGCACATCTGCTGCTGAACTTGCCTTAGCATATCACTGCACTGCAACACACTTCAGCATTGGATGTATATTTTTCACTTTAAATGACAATTCATTTTTAATACTTCCACATTTATTAATTTCATGTTTTGTCACTAGCCTTGGAAACAATTCAGCACTTTGCGTATCATAAACACTTCGATAACAGTACATTAATTTTGTCATTTTATATGGAATAAAAACCATAAAATTTTATTCCTGTAATTCCCACGTGTCTTGAACTAAACTCCTGTGTAAGGGTCATTTATTGTTCTTTTAGTTATAGGATAGATTTTGATGACATCTCGAACTTTGTTCAATACAGTTAAATCTTTTCCACTTGTGTTACAAAGCTTTAATGAGGCGGCTCTAGAAGCAAACATTTACAATACACATTGGTAAGGAAGCAATCAAGAGTTTGTGTTGTAATACAAGAATATTAAACCACTTTGGGCCCCTTACCCCCAAGTGCTTCTCCACACAGAAATGCTGATCAAAACTGCTTCGTTATTCAAGCATTGCACTTGTTATATCTCCACTTACTGTGCACGTCCTGGAAGAAGTATTTAGACTTTTTTCATGTAAGTATTAGAGACAGATAATCTAAGGAATTGTAGCAGGTGACACACAGCTTGTTATCACCAGGAAGAAAGCTACTCTATGCCCAGTGACTATAAATCAGATCCAGGCTGTGCTTTTTTATGCATTTTCTTTTCAACAAAGACACGTTGCTCAGTGCTGAGATGTTTCCAAAGCTTTATTGACTGATATGGCTTTGTAAGGCATACAAAGTGTTTGTGTTAGCAGAACCAAGTTGTGCCAGAGCATTAGTTGGGAAGTTCTGTCACAAATTATTAAAAGCATCCTGAAATCATTACATAACTGCCTTTTTTAAATGTAATTATTTTTGCTTCAAGAGTGTTCAGTTATATGAAGAAGAGTCTTTTAGGAAAACTCCTTTCCTCCCAAATTCAGTACTTGCAGAGTCAACTACAAGAGAAATGTCTCTTGTACCTAACTAAATTTATGTTTGCAAAAAATCCCTTGATCTTGTATATGGTCATGTTTATCTGCTTTTTGCACATATATCTATATTTGTAGATGCAATACCTGCCTTGATGTAATTACATATTACTTGAAGTAATTTTTCTTTGAAAAAATAAGATTTTCCATGCTCGGTTTTCTATACAGACTATGCAAGAAAAAAAAAATGCTTAGCCACATTAACAGTTATTTTACCTGCCTCATGGCTGTGGTGAATGATGCTTTAAAAAATACGATTGTTTTGTGTCATTTTTTGAAGTCATTCTCCATAGTGCAGAATCCTACATTTTAATGCTGAAATACGGATATAATGCAGCTAGATCAAAGGGAAGGAAAAAAAGTTCATTAGAAAGTATTAGCAAATGCTGCAGATTTAAGGTGTGAAATGTTGATGTTTTCCAGGGGTGGAAAATGAGAGCTCTCTGTTTCAGGCTGTGGTTTGAAATAACAGCTTATCCTGGGCCAAGGCAATGAGAGGAGGGATGCCAGAACTGATGAGGAAATGAAAGAATTACGTAGCAGGGTTTGTGACCTTTCCCTTCCACCCCTTTCCAAAAAGGACCTGTGGTGGTCATCTCTTCCAACTCATGAGTGAGTTGCTAGGAAGATGAGTTATTAAAAATACGGGCAGTATGATCCAAGGATGGAATGCTGTGCCTTTTAATGACCTTGCTGTTCAGGGTTAGATATTGAACATACATATGCATATATGCAAAGATCTCTCTTTTATGCAGTTGTAATAATACACACAGATTTTAGTTGCACCATTTGGAATGTAAGAGATGAACTGTTGAAAACCTTGAAGTTATAAGCGTGAAGGTATTCCATGCAGGTCTTGCTCTAAATGTTTTTGTATTGCATTACTTAAATACTGTTGCTACCTTTGTTTCTTAAAGGAGGACTAAAAACCAGTGGGGGACATGGTAATTGCAATTGAAACGGTGAAAGGTGCAGTTCTGTCATGGCAATTGCTCACTGTTTTGTCTTGGTCCTCTGACATCATTGTCCTTGTCTTTTTCTTGTCTCTGCTTTCCATTATGCCATTGGCAAGGAGTTGAGAAGTTAGTCCATTACTTCTGTGATAAAGCGTGGTACAGTACAACTTCAGATTTATTCCCATCTCCCCCTCACGCATTTTCACTGTTGGGTTTTTTCTTTGCCCTATGCATGATGCATGTCTGTGGGAGATGTGCATGCAGTTCTCGGATTTTCCATTGCATCGCTTCCCTCCTTCCTCAAGATACTGCAGGGAGAAAATGCCTTAATTTCATTCCACAGAGGTATTATCAAGGGAATCAAGATGGAGATCAAGATAACCAAAGCAAAACTGAAGGGAATTTTCAGCTAATTAATGAATATCACTGTCATGACCACATTTTTAACTTCTTTAACAGTACAACATGATGTTTCAGTTTTCCAACACAAAGCTAATACAACCTCAGTAGTTTGATAACGGTACAATAGTGGTAATCCTTGTCATGAATGTCATCTTTCTCTGGATGATGTAACAGCCAGTTATACTTGAGAGAAATAATAGAAAAATCTCTTAGGCTAATGAAGTAGGGAGTGAATTGAGTACTTTTGATTAGTGCATCAATATTTGGAAGGCTTTGAAGCTCTTGCCAGTGCAGAAAAATCTGTTTCTTTGTACAGAATGGAGCATGTGCACAAAGCAGTTTGTTTAGTGTACTTCCGGTTTGAGGAGAACTAAGTGTCTTCAGTTACATTGTGCTTGAAATGTTTTGAGTCCAGCTTTGCATTTTAGAAACATCTCAAAGGAGTGCAGGTGTTTGTCTACCTGCACTTTTTCTTTATGGGACATAAATAGAAGTCTGGGTAGCATGGCAGTCTATTCCAAATCATGGTCTGTCCCACAATATTACCAGAAGTGCACTCCAAACAATGCAGATGAAACCCTTTTTTTTTTTTAAGGACTTGTGGGAAATAAGATAAAATACTATGTCTGGAAGGCAGAATACTTCTTTATTTCTCCTCCTTCATGTGATGGAATTCACCAAGTACTTCAGTCCTTCAGCTGGCTCATTGTTTTTACCAGTAACATGGTCGGAATTTCAAAGACTTCCCTTGTAAAAGGAGAACTTGTGTTTAGTACAAAGATATGAGCTGTGGGTGACAATAATGCAGCTGTCAGGGTTGGATACCTTGTGAACTGTTATGTGCATATTTTGCAAGTGGCATTTTGCTGCTTTTAGTATCATTTTGAATGTTAATGCATATAGAAGTTTGACAATATTAAAATCTGTCATTGTGATAATTGGACAGATCTTGGGTAAAAATAGACAATTAGAAAGCAGTACAGAATTTAAAACAACGGGGCAAAGATGATACCAGAGCTTTAGTGTCCTCATAATTCTGAGCACGTAGCCATTTTCTACCTTGGTATCGCTAACTTTCTGGGTAATAAGCTGCTTAGACCTTTTAAGGTTATTAAGAATAATGAGGAAAACATGTATGTGGCTATTTTTATATGTAAAGTGCAAAATTGCCCAAAAGGAAAAGCTCAAATACTACCTAGCCTTTGTCAGAAGAATTCAAAATAGCGTTATTGAAAACTTGATGGCTTTGTTGTACTTCAGATGTGTTTGTGTTTAACTCAACTTTCCATACAAATTTAGTTTCTTCTGTAACTTAATATTTTTTAATTTTGTTGATTAGTATTGCTAGAATTATTTGATAATTAGTCACAATTTTACTGATTAGATTAGATATTTATCTGTGTTTTTGAAGACTAGCATTTAAAACCCCTTCCTGAGGGAGAAAAATTTTCTGACAATAATTTTCCACATTTGACACAATACTGTGGATGAATATTTTAATTTTTTTTTTTTATTTCAAGTGGGATTAGAAAATATGATTTATTTGTTGTAGTATTTGCATGGGAATTGGGTACATATTGCTTTGGTTTCTGCATTCATTATGAGCAGTTTTGGTTTTGCGGGTGAGATCTCAAATCAGTAAATCATTTTGGCTAACATCTGCCTGTCACCTCCTAGACTGGAAGGATAGTAACTTCTTTAACCCAAACATAAACACTAGAAAATGGAAAAAATATCTGGAGGACTAATTTTATTTAAGCTGTAACTCTCTCAGTGTTTGGAAGTACTGTGTTTAGCATTTCATTCCTGTAGGATTGTATGGTTAAGAAGGATTTACAAAGTTATGCTAGTTTTGGGTCACATAAGGAATAATGTTTTGGTACTCATTTGACCCCATTTTGGAGGCTTCTTTACCTTTTTATAAAAAAAAACTTTTCCTTCTTTCCACAACAATCATGTTCTGACTGCTCAGGATATTTGCCTTACATGTCTATCACTGATAGCTGATGTTACAGATTTTGGTCCAGATTTTGCCTTTCCTCACGAGACAACTGTTACATTCTAAAGGGAAAAACTGCTCATAAATAAAAAATAGACTGAGAAACCTTGATTTTCCTCTCATTAACCATTAATTTTTTTTTCTTGATGAGGAATTTTGAGGATTCAGTTTTCAGTAGCAATCCTGCCAGGGAAAAGATGAAAAGCCTAAAGAGTCTTGAGATGGGCTATGGCCCTAAAAGTGTAACAGAAATCTGGCATGCACAGCTATCATTGCGTTCTTCCTGCTGATCAAAGACGACGTAAAAAGACCAGACAAATAATGGATTTTTTTCTTTAGAGCTTGTGAATAATTCAGGGGAGTGATTAAAATGACACTTTCAGTCAAATCTCCCAAACACAAACCTTGCTTCTTTTTTATTTACTCTATTTCAATAGTAAACAGAATAAGCCTGTTTACTGTGTACATGCAACCTCTCAGCTGGTAAGAATCCCAGTAGCTGCGTGATGACTAATTGGTCAGAGTTCCATTCCCCTCCTTTGTAAAGAAAATGGGAAAAATGATCCAAACCTGCCAGAACTGTAATTTAGGTTTTCATAGATTTTGGGGTTTGCCATGAATTGCAGAAGTTTTAGTATCGCTTCCAAGATCTGTTTCCAAGTTGCAGGTCTAGGATGTACTGTGAAGCTAGTACACCATTAACCTTTTAAGTCTCTTTACAGGGCAGAGCAAAGAGAATAGAAATTACCCAGAAGAGGTACTGGCAATTCTCTTGTCTGATGCGTGTCTGATTAGATTGTATCTTCTGATAAAATGTAAAATCTTCTACAGTTCTCTTTATCCCATGGTTATCAGTGTGGTAGAGTGTGGTCTCTACTTTCACATGAACTCTGTTTCTTTATCAGCCCATTTATAATCACTTCAAGATAAAACAGTTACCTAAGCTTAGTCAGTAGCCTGATTAGCACATAGTTCCACCAGATTTTCTGGCCTCAATAAGGGAAGGAAACGGCCTGTAATAAGTTCATGTGGTCCATCCTACTCCTTTCCTGCCTGTGCAGTAAAAGGTTGGGATAGTTGAGGTCAGTGTGCAGCGAGCAGAAATTAAAGCTGGACACAGCTGTTGCATTGGGTCAAGCTCTCCATTGGAATTGATCTGCACCGATGTTAATTCTTGCGCTGTCCTGCAGATTTGGGTGAAACCATCAGCCATGCCTTCTTCATATTTCCTTTTAAAGCCAATCTGTTTCTTTTTTTGTCTTTATGTTGTTGTTTATTTCAGTGCTGGTATATTTTTTTTCACTTCAGTTACAAGTTCCATTTGTGCACATCCCATGACCCATCCTGTTTTGCCGAAGTCAAAGTTTTGATTTAAAAACCCAGATATACAGCCCTTATCAAGCATCCAGTCGGCTCACGTTGGATTCTGAGTGTATCTGGTGTCTTCTCTGCCTAATATATTCTTGTATTATGTTCTCTTCAACAGCCTCAAGTACTACAGCCTTCCAGCAGCCTTCCCAATTCCACAGACCTCGCCCAGGGAAAACTAATAAAAACTCCACATATCGAGGCCCACAGTGAATATCCTAAACCAGATCTGCATGACAATGGAAATCATCAGAATCCAAATGCTGCAAATGTCTGTCTCCCAAATAGCCTGAATGACATAAACTCTTTAACGAGCGTACAGTTAAACACAAAAGATGAAAACGCATCATATCTGGACAATTTGAAAAACAAAAACACTGAAGACCCTGGCGAGGTGGCTAGTAAAAAGAAAGGTACACTGCCACCTCGTTCCCACTTTCAGAGCTCTGCACGAGCTGATGCTCCAGAGGTGCAGACTGGATTACCTGTGAAAGGTCAACCCTCATTCACAAACCAGGCTTCTCAGCCAAAGACTTCGAGAATCGCGAAACCCCCAACTGCTTTAGTGCCTCCTACTGTGGCCGTTCCCGTACGATCTGCAGATCATTCCGCTGCTTCCAAGGAATGTGAGCTTCTACCACTGAGCAGTTCAACTCAGCCTCAGCCAACATCTGGGCAGGATAACCTAAAGGGTAAACAGAGTCAGAAAGTGTCTAAACTTCGCCCGCCAACTACGTCCTTTGTTAAATCCAAGCAAGTGAGCAGTCAGAGATCCACACCAGTACCTCCAGAGCCTCAGAGCACCTCCCTAAAGTCTAACATCCCAAGGCCACCAGTGCAGAGAAAGGAAAACCTGCAGACACACTCTGCTGGTTCGCATTCCGGGGACAGCATGCCCTCCGGTCGGCATTCCCGCCTCCCGAAACCAAAGACACACTGAGGCCGTTCCCACATCTCACCGCACGACGCCACGCCATTACCCACTTCCCGTGCTGTGACTGCCTTGGAGCCTGCTGTACCTGCAGCCTGCAAATCCTGAGTCACTGTTCCAAATTGCTTCTTCTTTAGGGTTTGCATTGTCCACCCTGCCGTGTTCTGAGGCTGATGTTATGAGCTGTGCAGTTTCTCTTGAGAGTGCTTTATTTTATTGTCGGTCTGTAATAAAGATGGTATTGCAATCTTAGTAATTAAGCAAATACTGAAGTCTGTGGTGACCACAAATGCCAGAATGCTGCACTATTTATTTCAGGAATGGCAGAAATTATTTCTTACCTCTGTTTGAGTTACTAGACAATGAAATTGCTGTTCTGTGTAACTTCTTGGTTCTGAGTACTCGATAGGTCGGAGTGGTAGAAAATTAGACTGACTAGCAGATGTTTTATTGGCCATAATTCTGACTCTGTATTCCAGAGGCCTATGCAAAAATCCTTGTATTTATCATTCTCTCAAGACTGACATATTTAATGTTATTTAATCTGATGGGTTGGGTGGGTTGTGTTGTTTTGTTTTGCTGTAATTTGAAGTTGCTCTGTTCTTTATTTATCCCGTTTTCACTGTTCACAGATGTTAGGCAGATTTCACAGGGTGAAACAAATCTTCTCGCTTAAACATCCTCATTTGTTAAATGATTGTGGTATGTTTTTATTGTGTTGAATAGACACATTACCGGGTAGATTCTTGAAATGCAGTGCTAAGGATGATTGTCCAAACCTTCCAATGCAGGCTCTTGGGAATTGGTAAGTAGGGAGCCTCTGGGAATAAGGGGTCCAGAACACCTATGTTGAGGTTGCACAACATGCATTTTAATTAATATTTTAAAGTTTTATTGTTCTGCTTGTATTTATTGATTTCTGTTTAATATTGAAAGGCTCTGAAGTACCTGACTTGAAATTTTGCACAAACTTTGCCATATGTGTAAGAATTTGAAACTATGTTACAGAATAAAACTTATATTAAAAATGCAACTATTTTTTAAAAAGGAAAAAATTAACCCCACTTATTTGCTTTGAGCAATCCTAGTATGTCCTAATCCAGAGCTGGTACTCTTAAGAGTTTTTCAGATGTGGGTTTTGGGGGTTTTTGTTGTTGTTGTTGTTCTGGTTTGGTTTTTTTGTTTCGTTTTTTGTTGGGTTGTTTGTTTTTTTTTTTTTTTTTTTTTTGTAATTTCTGAAGAAGTGCATGATAACTGGTAAGGAGCTTTTTGGGGAAATTAAGCATAAAAATCTACATTTCTCTAGAAGAAGTATTTTTTCTGAAAGTAGTCTTGGTGCACTCTGGGACCATGACACAACTGATGTGAGTTACACGTGTGCATATGCAGTGAAGAAGCTTACCAGAAATTTGTTGTTATGTCCCATCTCCAATTCTTCCCGTCTTTCCTGTGACTCTTTGGATCTTAATAATTGGGTTATTTTTTTTCCTGTTCTCAAGTTGGTTTTAAAATCAGCAGCAGAAGGCTGTTGCAACAACTTGGCTCAGAATCCATTCCTGAAGAGCACATAATCTCATTAAAATGCAACAGTGTTAGTTTGTTCTAGGCTCTGGCTGTAGGACATTGACATATTACAGTATTTTCTTTGAGAGAATTAAAGTGAGTACGTGTAGACATTTCATAAATGAATTCAATATTCAGCTTCTATAATCTAAACCCTTGAACTGGGGGTATCCTGATGGATACCTGAGTTGGGTGAAGGAAAAAAGAGTCATCTCACCTGAGTTTTCAGTACATAGTTGATATTCAAGAATTATTTTGGGTTTCTCACACTGTAATTTTTTTTAACTGACAATGAAGTGGAAAAATTAAAAGCTTGTGGGGGGAAAATGGGTAGGGGGAGATTCTTTTTCGGAACTACTTAAATCAGTCTGAAATAAGGGACCTGCAGGACTTTCTGTGAACTGAGGCAATGACAATGTAAGCAAAACGTAACAAGACAAATAATGTTAATTGTTGGTGTAGGATCAGAAACCACAGCTTGAAATTGCAATAACAGTTACACTCTGGTAATAATTTATTTCCATGAGAAGCATTGAATTAGTGGTATTTAGTGTATGTATCTACTTAAATAAAAATAAAAAATAAATTCACTCTTTATATTCCCCAAACTAGCTCCTGGCAGCTAACTGTGTTTCTCAGGAGTTTAAAGACTGCTGAGGGAATGATCAGGTTCCTCGTTCCTTTTCCGGTCCATATAGATTTCTATGGAAGGTGTGTTTTTTAAGTTTACTTTCCTTGAAGAGAAGCAGATTTTAATGTTAGTTGTATATGATTTTGTGTAAAAATACAATTTTCACCTAATGTTATTGGCAGAAATTAATCATCTTTCGCTTCTTATTCTGGAGGTATCGTCAGCCTGATTTAGTGATGTTTCAATTTTTATGTTTACATTTAAAAGTATAGATATCTACACCTTTATTCATATCTGCACCTTTACTGAAAATTAAGGAGACGATCAAAGCAAATAAAGCCAAGAATATCGAGATGATCAAGGTTTTTATTAAAAAAAGGCAGTTCATAATTTTTCTTTCCGGAAGAGAATGTTATATTTATATGGGCGTGTATATATATATATGTCTTAAAGGAACATAAGTAGATAATAGTCCATTTTTATAGCATTTCCCCATTTTGTTCTGACAGATTAGTGAGACACTGAGCTGGAGCCAGCAGGATTTGGTCATGGATGAGACAGATGCTAGCCTGGCTTGTGTTTGTGTTCAGCTGCTAACCTCGCATCCCTCTAAGACAACTGCATGTTTGGGCTCTACAGACTTTACCAGGGAAGGTTCTGTTGCAGGTATAGTAAGTCCAGAGTATGGCAAAGCCTGTCAGGAGATGGGCAGCTGGGGGAGAAGTGGTGAAGTGCAGTTTGAAACTTCACCTCAGTGAAAAGATGGGTTTGGGGAGTGATGGATGAGAGGGCACTGAGAGTGCTTGTCAAATGGGATTAAGTGAGTATTTTCAGGTATCGTATCTACCTTGTGGAAGGTGCAGATACATCATCAGTACTGGTGCAGATTATCCAAAACGTGTACATTTAAGTATTTGATATCTTCAGGGGTCTTTTTTTAGGTTTATAAAACTGATTTATTGCCATTTTTTTGTTGTTGTTTTGATTTCTCATTCTTTTGTGCAATATTCACAAAAGTATTAAACTACTGTTCGGTATGTGCGTACAGAGGCAATTACGCATTTTAACAAGTGAATAAACACAAAAGAAAAGAACAGAATTGCACTTTAAATGAGCTTTATTGCTTGGAGTTGTGCCTAAAATAATCTAGATGCCTCCTGCTGTGTGTGGCTTTTGTTTGAAACAAATTTCCCCGGTAGTGTTGCTGTTTCCAAGGTATTCTCACATCACTTTCACAGGATCGATATGCACTCTAGCATGTTTAAAAGTATTCATATAGTGTACTGAGTTTTTGTTGTGCAATGACTTTAATTTAACCATGGAATTCTAACTCTGGTGATAACAGCCAGATCATTATTACCTTCCCCTTCGCTGAAGCTAGCACTTCCTACTGCCAATCAAAGCCAATGGTAAAACTTCCGTAGGACTAGCATAGCTCTTAAAGAATAATAGTCCCCGAATACGGTTTTGAGAAAAGAAGTGCAATATTATCTCCCCAACTTTCTCGAAATAATTATGAAGGCCCTGAAAATCCCAAATGACACAACTTTGATACAGTTCCGAAAAAAGAAAAAAATAAAGCGGTTCCTCAACTTTCCATCTTGTAGCAGTGAGAGTAGGCATAGCAACTGGACTGCATCATAGGTCAGTACAGTTCATTTCATCCTTGATCTCAATGCTGAAATGTTGTAACGATGCCTGAAAACTGAATACCATTTGCGCGATTTCCTTTCTTTGCATGTCACAGCCATATGCACATTCTAAAGTGTCATACTGGGGTAGGTTGCATGTTGGGGGGGAGGTATTTTTGGTTTTGCACAGCACATAATCCTCTTAATATGGACATTTTCTTGCCATACAAATGGAAATCAGTTCTTGAATTTGGCTTCCGTAGCTGTTCCTTATCTCGTTACAGAGGCTTTTTCTGAGCAGAGTGGGTTTAATGTGACCCTAGTGGTAGGGCTCAGTGCAGTCATCTTACAACTGTGCTATCAAGGAAATTCAGTCACTGTTATGTAAAGCTGCTCACTGCCTACTTAATTGTAAAAGCACCACCATAAAACCAACATAACTCCTGTGTAGCAAAATCTTCAATTCAATACTAGCTAAAACAAGAGGTACCCTTACTATCTGCTTTGTTGTTTTTGGTTTTTTAACCCAGGCCAGAGTAAATACTGTATATTGGAATTTGCTTGTAAAGTTGATTAAAAAACCTGTACGTAAAAATTCTTTCCTCAATGTTGCTCTAGTGAATAAAAATAAAGGTCATAATTCTAATAAGTATCTCTTTCTCTTGACTACTCACTTTTATGTTTTGTCGAGTCGTTGTGCAAAATGTAGAGAGAACTGTAGACAGAAAATCCAGGGGACAGGGAGATTAGGCTTACGCTTACAGTGGATTTTTTCCTTGGAATTCTCTTTCTCCAACAGAAATGGCAGGCTTTTAGCATGAGACTGTTACTAAAGGCAAAAAGGAGGAAAAAAAGACATGGAAAAGCTAAACATTTTAATGTATTAATTGCAGATGGACATGGGCTGACATGGCTAGTTCTTAAAGGTATGTTATGGTACCTATAGTGCGGTTAGGAAGAGTATTTATTAGTTGTCTTAAGTATTTAATGAGCTAAAATCATTATTGTAAGATACTTTGAGAGAGTTATATCTCCACAGAAGTCCAAATGAATACAATGTGTACAAATATGCAAGTCCTAATTGTATGTCAATATTTTGCCAGTGGTTTGCTGTTCTTGAGATGAAAGGAAATCTGCTCCATTAATTAATCTGGCCTATTTCAGTAGATGGAATTTCAAGTTTGAAATTATGATCAAAAAGGGAGGAAAATCCTGTAGTTTGAAGTAAGAGCACTTTAAATATACTGCAGGCAGGCACTTGTAATCTTTAACCTAATGTTAGCTTCAAGATGGCCTTTGAAAATTTGCATGGGTTTGGGGGGTGGAAAAAACTGCACAGGGTTTCCAAGTTCAAACCAGGAAGGCTTGAAGTTCCTTCCCCAGAAGGAAGGAAGACAGTGTGAATGAATCCTCCTGCGTTGTAGTCCTCCTGGGTAAGTGTGCTCTGTTACTAGTAACCATGATGTCTAATCCCTTACCAGTGTGATCATCAGGGGTTCAACAGCTGATGCAATGACTATGGAAATAGTGTCCCTAAAAGCTGTGATTGACAGCTTCCCTGTCTTCCTCATGCAGAGGCAAAGGTTTCCTGCCAGTGGTGAGCAATCCGCTGCTGTCCAGACTGAGAGCAGTGCTCTCCTGACTGTGGAGCAGAGCTGCTTTATTGCTGGTGGGTAGAATGTTACACATGTGGAGAAAGTGAGAGGGTGGGACATTTCAGACATTTCCCTTCCTTTGCAACCCAGAATGAACACCCCTGGCACCTTCCCCTTGACAGAAATGTCTGGGGGTTTTATGAGCATGATTGAAGACAGCTGAACCAAAGAAAAGTTAATATCAAACTATTTGTAACATCAACCAGATTTGTGCAGTTGCTGCTTGCCCTGGGTTGTGGATATCACCTGCTGTTTCAAACAAGAATTGGCTTGGAGTAGAAGGCACTAAACATAAATGCTCCAGCTCTAAAAATTAGTTACTCAAATATTTAGTGCTAATCAGTCAATCTGAAAGCTAAAAGGGTGAGTTCCTGTTAGGATTTCTAATAGTTTTCTCTGAAGCCACAGGCAGTAAGAGCTCCCAGGTCTCGTACAATATGTGGGGTGCCCTGCAGGCTTGCTCCAAGTCCTCACAGAAAATACAGTACGAGTTCTTAGTAAGATGCTGAAGGCAGAAGTAATTGACCAGAAACCCTGATTTAAGAAGGATTTTGAATTTGGTTATTCCAAAGCAGAGCACAATCTGAAAACTTCTGAGCTGTTAAAGTGCTTCCCTCGCTCCCAGGCTCTGAGAATCGCTTCAGTTGTCAAAAGCATTTTATGACAGAGGTTGGCTTTTAAAACCTGTTACAGTGCAAGCCCCTGAAATAGTCTGAGAGGCATTTAAAACCAGTTGTAGACATGGGACATTCCAACAGTAACTTCACTTTGATTTGTCTTGGTTTTTTTTTCCAAAAATGGAGTAGGCATGCAGCAACTTGGGAGAAGCATTTAGATTTCAGTGGAGCTTCACACTCTAACAACATGTGGTTCTCAGCACCTCTCCAATCAAAATTATTTTGATTTTATTCTGAAGACACCTGATAACATCATTATCTTGTGTGCTACAGTTAGAGGCACCCTTGAAAAGCAGCGTGTGCATTCCATCATTTCCCCATGATCATCAGAGCACCCTTTGTGTACACAGTGGTCATTCTAGAGGTGGTAAATATACTAATTTAGCTATATCAGAAGCATATGCATATAAAACCTGTGAGCCTTTAAAGACTTGGATCATTTAGTTTGATAAATTTTCATGCTTAGTTGTACAGAAGTCCAGTTATTCCCACAATTCCATTTTAATTGCTACTCAGTTTGACAAACTGTACTAATTATCCCACGCTATCTTTAATCTCTCTGCCTTAGTTTCCTCATAAAGTAAGAATAGTACCAGTGTTAGCAAAGTCAAGGCTTGCAAGATCCTATGCTGATAGCATGAAAAAAAAATCCCTGAGGAAATGAATCCACCCTTATTTTCTTGAACACTGTATTATTCTTCCTGCATTCACCTGCTCGGGAGTCTTTAAAAGAAATTTTTTAATTCCTTGCATGCAAGTTTTGTGGACCTTGTTGGACTCTTTTATTAGATCCAGTGAATTTCTATCTTACAGGCGTTCTGTGGCAGTTTATTTGCAGGAATTCATGAAGTGTAAAGGAGAGGGAATGGTTTCTCTGTGTGAGTTACACGTGGCACAGCGAATAAGTTCTCTGTAGGTCTGTAAGGAAGTCGTCATGGAAATCTGTAATCCAAACAGCACACTGGCAATCTCATGGGGTGATAGGAAACGGTAGCCCCATCTTTCAGGAGGATCCCTGAGGTGTTCATCACATTTATACAAACAGTTGTGAGTTTGTGGGATCCTTCCTTTTTACTTCCACTCACCCTTGGCCAAGTGATTGTGTCACTGAGACTGCTGCAGGCAGCTCTGAGCACAGCCCCGGTTTGTAACTCTGTGCTGTGTAGTTTCTGTGGCTGTGTTTTCCTGTCCCCAGTGGTGAGACAGGGGACAGCCCCTTGTGTGAGCTGCTGGATCAGGCAGGAGTAGGGAAGCAGTTATTGCTGCAAGACACAGCAGAAGGTTGTCAGGCGGAGCTGATCTGCCAGCTTCTGAGCTTATGTTTCTAGAAAGTCTGATGTTCAAACCATATGCTTATAAGCTGTTGCAGATTAACTATTCCCATGCAGGAAGCCTAATGATGCACGAGCTGTCTGCCAGTCATGGGCTTTTCATCCCAGCATTCAATTCCCGACTTCAAAGGAATTAGTTAGGATCTGTGTGTGAGCATTACATTAATGGCTGTTAAAAGCTCTCTGTGTGGCATTTCTGGGATATACAGGGCACTGAAAAAATACTGTATGTTTGGAGTTTGTATTTAGGCATGAAAAATATGCATTTCCGTTAGAGTGTGCTTCTAATGGCACTTTTTTGAGCTGCTTGGAGGGTGTTCATTTTCTCAAGGGATTATCTTTGTGAGTTATTATTCTGCCAAGTAATATTGACTGATTTCATAGAAATTTATTTATTTTAAAGGAAAAAAAGGGTCATGGAGGTTATTTCACAGAGCTGTATTACCCTTCTTATGTTGCTGACACAGAAGAACACTGCATTTTTTTTTTTTTTTTTTTTTAATATATGTTTTCTTGTGTCCCATCCTGCAATGTGCTAATGCAGGAACAAACTATCAAAATTGAGGAGGGGTGTTAGAAATGCAATTTTTGCTACATAATAAATGTTATGGAAGGGCTTTTCCGGTATTACTGTAAGTAGGAGCATGGGTCCCTGTGTTAAGTGCTCTAAGCTCAGTACCAATTGCCCAGGCCTTAGCTTTAGGCAGTGTCTAAAGGGTAAACCCCAAAATCTGTCAGTATATGTTTTCTCACTAAAGCACTTGGAGCTCTACTAACAGAAAAAGACAAGAATTAGGATTATTACTCTAATTGTAAATTCTTAGCAGGCAGGTGGATAACAGCGAGCAAGATGAAATGCTCTGTGTGGGAAAAAGCCCGTGGAGAAATACTCCAGTCCATTCTCTTTCAGGTCGGCTCAAAGCGAGTCGGTGTTTTCGCCAGTTCGGTTCCTGCGCATCTCCTGTGACAGCAGAGGGCAGTGCAATGCAAGCAGCCGGCCCTGCCAGCTCCTGTCCCCGTGTGTCGCACACCTTCCCCGCCCTGGGTGCGGCTCTGCCTTCTCCTCACCCTCTCCTCCTCGCTCTGATGGGCCAGCCCCAAACTAAGCGCTGCTGATTCCTTGTTCTCAGCGGGCAGGGGCAACGGCGCTCAGTGGGGAGAAGCAATCGGTTGTTAGGAGGTGGAGGAGGTAAAACAGACATTGGAAACATCCGCTGAAGGATCTGTGTAACTTGAACCGGAACGAATTAGTTGTTTTCCCTGCTTGGTCTCTGTGATCGGCTTGTCTTGTTCCAGCCGGCTGTGTTTATCATTCAGCTCAGGTGGGAAGTCCACAAGAGGGTGGGAGATAAAGACTAAACGCTCAAATGTGTTGGCAACTCCAAGCCCCTAAAGAAATCTTTGACTGCTCTTTTAGAGCACAAACCCCGCAGAGCAAATCCTGTTGGGAAGAGACGATCATTTCACTGCACCAACGCAATTCGTTGTGCTGGTGGTCACTGTTAGAAAATTACTCAAGGAGAACCTCTGTGTATTTACTTTCCTATTTAATTGTATGTAAACTTTCCTGTACATAACACAGATGAAATAAGCAGAAATCAGTCTCACTCTTGGGTCCTGTTTTCATTGTGTTTTTAAATGAGCCTGATTTCTTCAGCATACCTCTGTTATGTCTTTAAAAAGAAATTATTACTTGCTTATGTGGTTCCTTGAATTTCGTATCCAGTAGGTACCATTTCCTCCTCAGACCTTCAGCAGTGGAAGTCATCACTTGTGCTTGGGGTCAAAAATTTATTCAGATTTTATTCATATGAAAGATGAAGCCTGTTGTGATCAGATTTAATTTAAAGAAAAAATTTCTTTAAGTAGAGCAAGTTTTAACTAAGGTTAGAAGAACTTACCAATTGCACTTTACTAACCTTAACTGAGATAGATATGAGCAAGCAATTTTTCAGGGAATTAAATTAGTGATGTATTAGACCTGAGTCCTTTCATTGGGAGTCTCTTGTTTGATTGATCTGTAGCTTGGTGAAACTTTGGACTCAACCCTTTTTATTTTTCCAGCAGCTCAGTTCCAGTACACAAGGAAAAGATTCTCAATAGCCCCTGAAGTGCAACTGTTTAAAAATGTCCCTCTGACCCTTCAGGTAAACTGAGTCCACATTAGCCTCTCCCCATGTTCACATACAATTTTTCCTTTATAGTGTTTATTCAGAAAACTTTTCCTCATCGCTCTTCTCAGATGGAATCTTTATTTTAGCTGATAGCAAGCAAAGCACACTTAAATGACAATTTATGTTAATTTTAGCAGTAAGCAACCGGGGCTTTATTTATGTTAGCTCTGTAGAAATACAACGTGGTACTCAGCAAACATGCTGCTGCTGGATCTGTGTCACCTTTCAGGACTGTTGTACTTAGTACCATTCTGTAAAATAATTCTTTTCTTTTTCAGACTGAGTCCAGCAGAGGGAGTTTTTTGGGCTTTGGTTGGATTTTTTGAAGAAGTGATGGCTTTTTCTCCCATGTTCCATAGATAGTGTAGTGTGAGTTATTGTTGGTATCTACCACCAGTCTGAAGAGCAGGAAGGTGGTGGTGCTGCCTTGTGTCAGTGTAGAAGGTTTGGCAGTGGCAAACCTGAGGGACATGAGGATGCTGCATTCGGGGAGGTGTGGGAGAAAACTGTAACATCAAATCTTGTAAAATCTCTTGGAGGAAGGACAGGGGGCAGCAGGATCCAGTGCATGCTTACCTGAGACTGCAGTAACTTTCAGACCAGTAGCAGACCAACTGTGTTAATAACTATCCCTGTCCCAGCTCAATGGCAGTGCACAGTAGCTGAACCCAAGCACACTTTTCTCTTTATTTCCCTGGGATGTTTTCTTACATGTCCACACTCTTGCCTGTCATGCATCTGCACAGTGTTCTAGCAGTTTACGTGTGTGATTCCTTTTATTTGTAATTATAAGCGTATCAGCCCAGTAACTTAAATTGTTCTGAATCCTTTCCCTTCCTCTCTGTTTTACAGCCATCTGCCACTAATTTACTCAGGCCAGCTTTTGATCTCCATGTCACCTTGCCTGCTTCTCCTGTCAGTCGTAGATTACATTTGGTCTTTGTCCTTTGTGATTTGATTATTGGTAGCTACTTCTTTGTTCCTCTCTTCCATAGCGAACCATGGGCATTACTGAGTTTGTCTTTTCATTGCCTAACTACAGAGGACACAAACCTTTCAGCAGCAGAGCGCAGACTGACAGGGAATTAACCTCCTACTTGTGGAACCAAGGAAATGTCCTGAGTCTGCTCCTCAGAGATGTTTCCTTGCTATCCAAAGTCCCATTGTCAGCCTCTGTTCTCTCAAAGGTGTGGGAATAATTAATTCTCAGCTTTGGGGTTTGTGTGGTTTTGTGGAAAAACGAAGCACACACGGTCTGAATTCAATTTAAGTAAGCTATTTATAAGCCTCTTTGAAGCGGCAGCTTCGATAAAGATTCCACCTCTATATTCTTCCTTTAATTTGCTCCATTAAAACATGCCTGACCTCTCAGCACACCTTTGGCACTTGCCTGTGTTCTGACTGCCTGCTGCCATGGCAGGGCACCTGAGTGAGATCTGATGAAAATGCACAGCCCTTACTCCCAGAGCAACTGGCCCAGCTGCTGACAGCTCTGTCCAGAGCTATGCCTTGTCTTTTTCTTTTGTTTTGGAAGTTAATGGCCATGGCTCAAAGAAGACTATTTCCCAGAATGGACCATTTATTCTGACATGGTCTCCGTGGTTGATTTTTTGTGTTCTTTTATTGTTTTATTTGGGTTTTCAGCTGCACAAGGCTAAGTAAGGTGCCTTCCTGCCATGCTGGAAAGTCCATGGAAATCTCTGGCCACTTGCCCAGTGTTGTCCTGCAGACTTGCCACTTGTCCTGCGGACTCTGTCACTTGCCTCTTCAGCGGTTGTAAATTTCAGGTTGGGTGCACACTGATGCCTTGGCTCTCTGGTGACCACAGTGACCACTTGTCATGACTGACCCAATGAATCTCAATGCTCACTGTGGCCAGCAGTACCAGTGCCAGGGATTAAGGAAACTCACTCCCTCAGCCCAGGATCTCCCTTACTTTTGTGCTTCTCTGGCAGGTTTGTGGTCTGGGGGCTGATGCTTGCAGAGGCTGTGGCTTTGCAGAAGGCAGCGCTGAGATTTCTGTGAACCCTGGGAGTGTGTTAGATCAGGAGGGAACTGCACACTGCAGCCAGGTCAAGGCAGCATTGTCCTGATGCAAAGATCCACATCTCTGGAGGGTTCTGGAAGGGAATTGCCATCGGTAGGCATGATACTGGTAGATGACAGGCCCCAGCTCCTTCCTGTTTGGCCATTTCACATGTGTGACACAGGGCACTCCCTGGGGCAGGAGCCAGGATTCTTGAGGTGTGTAGGAGAGTGGGGGAGCTCCCTGCACTGCACTGCAGGAAAAGCTTTGAATAACCAGCTATTGGGCAAATTTCTAGAAGAGATGCTGTAGCCCTGTGGTCTTGAGGTGCATGGTGCTCTGTGAAGAGGTTTTTAGCTAAAAGGTGGCAGCTGGAGTAGCTGGTGTTGGACCAGATTCATGGAAAGGATTAGCAATGTGTGTTACTGTATGTGGGTGTGATTCATGAGGGCTTTGAAAGGTAGAGAGGGTTTCTTGGCACTTTGAAATGGCAGGTAGTTTTTCCCTCTAAATAGGGGGATTGAAGAAAATAGTTGGTCAGACTTAAAAAAGTAAATTATTTACCTTTTTTTTTGTCTTGGTGCCTCAGCTGCTCCATGGGAGCCGATTCAGTCTCTGTTTACTTTGCACAGCATCGGACATTCAGGTGACATTTCCATTTGTTTCGCTGCCAGCTGAACAGCACCGCATGGGCTCTCAAGGAGCTCACTGACACGAGCGCCCTGACTACAAGGTGCTCCTTTTCCCTCTTTGGGTGCCAGCACTTTGAGCCAAGCAGGCTGCTGAATGTCACACTCGCTGGTAGACTTGGAGTTTAGCTGGTGTATTCCTGAGGATGAAGCTGGGGGCAAAATTCTGACCTGGCATCACCACTTGTGCTTTAGTGGATTTAATTCTGCAAACAAGTGATCTGCTCTGTGAAAAGAGCTGATGCTGGGTGTCCTAAACCAAAGTGGAATGATTCCTGCCTAACGTGAGCATTCAGTGGACTTGCTGTCTGTATTTGTAAATGCCTTTGCATCATGTTCATGAGTCACGAATGGCCACAGCTTCTTCCTCCTTTCCAGAAGGTTCTGCCACAGAAAAACAAATGCATTTTATTTCTCAGGTACAATAAGCTTGCTCACTGCTCTCTGATAGCTTATTAATGAGTTGTGGCTGTGAAAATTAGGGATGCAGCCCCTTTTGGGCAGGCTGATGAGCTGTGGTGCTTTGCTAAAGCCCAAAAAGCTGTTATTTCTGGCAGTGCTAGAGATGTTATGAAAGAACATCAGAGGTCATTAATGCATCTTTTGTAAACACTGTCTCTCACTAAGCTCCGTGCTTCTGCTTCTGGGTGGATAAAAGCTGCCCACTGAGATTCCTGCTTCAGCTGCTGCCCCTTTGGGCTCCGATGAGTGTGAGGCTTCTGAGCTGGTGCTCATTACTATTAATTAAGGAGCAACTCTGTTCTTGGCAACCTGAGGCACAGTTTCATGAATCAAATGCAAACTGTTCTGAGCTGATCAATAAGAGTCTGCTGCTTTCTAAAACTGGAACCACTGGTTTATAACATAGGGATTTTGGGTTACTTTATTTGTAAGTTAATTGCTATATGATCAGCCATAAAAAGTGGTCGAGGAAGATCCACTTTCTCTTGACAATCATTGCCCTATAATTGTCCTTCACTTTTCAATTGACTTGATTTGGAGGCAGATGTGTAGTTTTTAATTGGTTTTTAATTCTCCTCAGCTCTGGGAGGTGGTGACTAAACAGATCTCCAATTTATTTATTGATTTGAGTTCACAGCTCTAAATTATTCTTTTATCAGCCTTTATTGCTGGTTCTTCTCCTTGCTCATGCAGGAAGCTAATACTTTTTTTTTTTCTCTTTTTAAAAGAAAGAATTAATAGGAAACAGTTAAGTAAAGCAGCAACTGAAAATTTGGAGCTGGTGCTCAGCTGAATTCCTGTCTGTCTTTTCCAGAAGCCATACTCAGGAATGAGCACAGCTTGCATGAAGGAGCCAAGGGCGAATCACTTCTGGAGCCAAGAATTGAAGGATCACATCATAAATTCAGGCTGACTAAGTGTTTGCTGAAGTTCTTTACCAGAAGGTCTTAATATCCTTCCTGAGAGACTGTGGTGGCTTCTGTACATGCTGTTTATCATGCTGCAGTGTGGGACCCATAAAGCTGCTACCTGAAGCTCACTTGGAACTCTTGCAGGGCCGAGTTTTCTCAACAGAACTGCAGCTGGACTGGAGGCACTGTTCAGAGGGGCTGAGCAGTGTTGGATCCCTGTTTCAATCCACATTATTCCCTGACTTTTCTCTGGGGGTTGTTACTGCCGAGTGGTTTTCAGGGTATGCATGTGCAGGCTGTAAGAGTGAAGATAAAATTGATTGCATAATTTCTGTTTTCTGCATGCCTTGCTGAGTTTGATGTGGACTTGGTCCCTCTCCTCCTCAGGTTGTTTTGAGTCAGGGCAGCTGAACCCACCAGGGCTATTCATTGTTCTTCAGGGCTCTGGGCATGGTCTCCTATATGGAGACCATGGTGAATCTGGCTATGGAGAAGATGGCTGAGGCCTGGGGATGTGTGGGTTCCTGTCTGCCTCCCTCCCAGGTAAAACTGCTTCCAGGGTGCTGAGCTCCCAGCAGGGTCCCTGGTCTTGCCCAAGTCCACATTAGACACCAGCCAGGGGTGTGTTTCAGGAGGGGAAAAGTCTCCTGGAACATTTGAACTTTCTGCCCTACCTTTTGGGGAGTTAGGAGAAGAGAGTCTGAGAAGTGGGGGAGAGAGAATCAATATGGACATTGCCATCTGGAAAGCTACAAGGGTTTTCCTTGCCATCAGCAGCATTCCAGCTGTGTCAACCCCTTGCTGGAACAGGAACAGGCAGAAGGAGATGTCTCTGCTTCCACCAGCAGCTGCATTCCTGCCTTGAGTGTCAGGGGATGATGCTGCCATGCTGGAGACCTGCTGTGTTACTGAACAGCATTTTGTGAGAGCTCCTGCTGCAGTGGCCAAGCTGGGTCACTCTTGGGGGGAGCTTGGTAATTAAATCTTGTTGCTTCCACCCCTCGCATGCATGTAGTAATTAAAAGAGCTTGTAATTAATGGGGATTGGGGAGGGAAATCAACTGGAACCTGTCAGTTTGAGCTCTGTTCTGATGGTGAATATTTACTCAGCCGAGTAGCTGGTTTTCTCTTACAGCTTTCATGGGTCACAGCTGTACCTGGCCCTGTGAATAGCCAGTGAGGCTTGGCACACTCCCTCTGTCTGACCAGGGGGAGAAACCTGAACTCATTAAGGATTTTAACTATTTCATTTTACCTGTAAGTATCTGAGACTGCCTCTCTAGTGATAGAAGAATGTGTAGTTTGTGGAAGGGAATCCTTGATTTAAACACATGTATATTTCCTTTAGCAATGAGAAAAGCTAGTGAAAGAGTAATTAATATAAAATCCATTTGTGCTCTTAAAGGGGTACATATATGTGACCCTGAATGGAGCCAAGGGTGTTTACAAATCACTGCCAAAAAAAAAAAAAAAAAAAAAAAAAAAAAAAAAAAAAAAATTCTGCTGTAAAATAACCACAGAAATTTTGCCTAAGTTTTCATATTTTGCTAGTTTCCTTCCCTTTTTGCAACAGACGCAAACAAATTCTCCGTATTTGTAGGAGCCATACCTTGCAGGTTCAAGTGGCTTCTGTGTTGGGAATCATTCCTGGCCTTCTCAGTAGTCCTTGAACAACTGAGAGAGTAACCAGCCCTCTCAGCAGTAGTGGCCATGGTGGGGTCTCTGCTGAGATCTTCCCAGGAACCTGCTCTGGGGCAGCTACAACCTGAACTTGTACTTCAACACAAATTTTACAACCTTTTTCCCAGCATCCAGAAGTCTGCATCAATCAGGAAAATTGATTTACAAATAGGTTAAGAAAATATTTGAGTATTGGCCAAAGACAAATCAGGCTCCAAGGCAGTTGGAAGAGGAATGCAAACACTGCATGGGAGTGGATAGACTTGTCTGTAACTGAGATAATTACTACAGTAGACAGGTAAAAGAATTATAAAAGAAAGGCCTCATAAAATCAGGCCTGCTCTGCTAAATTGCCAAAGTTAGCCTGTCACTTCTTCTAAGTAATTTGCAAGTTCCCACCTGAAAACAATCTTGGTATGAGAACTCGTTAGCCTAACAACCCATTCCTGGGGGGAAAAACAAATGCAACTGCAATAACAAGGGATTTGTCCCATGAGAATCAGTCAAGAAAATATGTAAACAATATAGTACAGAGATTTAATGGACAAGTAGAACACCTTTTACTAACCAAAAGAGTAATGGGCAAGAAAGCTGTTAACCAATTAAAGTTGCACACGAGGTCTGTAAAAACTGTATAAAATGAGTTGTGACAATAAAGAATTGTCTTTTCCCGCATGAAGAAAATGGAGTCTGGGCTGACTTATTACAACAATTACCCCACTGAAATGACGTGACACCTCTCTGGGATTGAAGAAGTGTTAGATTGGAAGGCTTCCTCTTTGCTCCAAGTGACCCTGAGACCCAGCTCACGGGATGGCCTTGGCCATGACACGCACTGCAGGTCTTCCAGCTGCTGATATCCTGCCAGAAATGCTTGCAGGATCCACCCTGCCCTGGGAACGGCTTAGGCAGTTTTACAGGCTCAATGTCAAATTCCAGGGTGCAGTGGGCAAAGAGCCCAAGCCAAACTGCAAAAAGTCCCAAATCAAACTGCCTTGGGAGAGCAGAATAAACTGCTGCTTCAGAAGCCTCAGTAACTTCTCCCACATCTGGGAAGCCCTGCAGAAGAACAGTGCCCTGTGTAATGAGGCATGAAGGGGGAGCTGCCACACTCTTCCTCAATGTCTTTTTAGAGCTGCTGGTTTTACTACAGCCAAACTCAGCTCCTGTATCCCTGCTGTCCCCTTTCCTACAGTAACTGCTCCCTCACTCCTCAGCCTGCCCTCCCTCCTGCCTGCTGCTGCATCGCAGAGACACCTGAGCATTTAGTGTGTAGCTTTCAAAGCCTTTTTAGGGGTTTTAACTGCTCATTTCCTGCTGTTCCTAATGGAGCCAAGCAGTTAAATCCTGAACTTGAAAGCCTGAAAAGGTCAAAGGCAGTTAAATCCAGGTGTGCGGTGTTCCGAGTTGTCCCTGTGCGCGGCAGGAGCAGTGGTGACAGTGTGTCGTACACAAGCTGCCCCTCTGCTGAGCCTTCCCCTAACCCTCAGGGACACTGATACATTAGCAGGGCCATCAGTCACCGTGCTGCCCAAAGGTCCAACCTTGCCCTGATTGCTGCGGGAAGAGAATCCACAACACAAGTTTATCCAGGGAGGCGTGGTCCTAGCAAGTGCAGCCTTTTGAAAACAACTGAATGGGGGCTTGCTTTCAGTCAGTTTTCTAATTGAAAAGTGTCTCAGCCAAATATGAGGTGAACTGGAGAGATCTCAGCTGCTGGATGATTGGCAGAGAGGCTCTTTTGTGGTAGAAGCTGGAGAACAACTTTTCTAGGGGAAGAATATTTACAGGCTAAAAAATCTGTACCTTATTAGCATGGAGTGACTTGCTTGCAGAAGCACTTGAATAAATCCCCTAGGAATTTACGTGAAAGGGTCAAGTAAGACAGATTACTTTAGTGAAGAATTTATGTCTTAAAGTTTTTTAATTTGCTGAGTGTTTCTTTAAAAGATTTGCCTTTAAATTCTACTCTTCCAAAGGAATTTCTCTCCAAGGTTTTTACAAGCAGTAATGTTATCTCAATTTCAGCCGGCTAATGCTTTTAACTGGCTGAAATGTGTATTGCCTTGTGATGTATTCCTTGTTTTGCAGTCCTAATTAGACTATTGAAAGAGTTAATAGATGCCCATTTCAGAGGATGCTTTCGACATCTTAACTGCAGTAGAACTAATTCAAGCCTGTGTGAGGTGTACTTATCAATGTAGGGTAATAAAAGCAGCCTGAAAAGTGCTAGTAAATGTTTAAAGGATTCTCCCTCTGATTGATATTATGAATCTTTTCAGTTTGCGTAGGAGTCGTCAGTGGTCAGTTCTGTATTGGCAGAATTTCCTTTTGGATTTTGAATACTCGGGTACTTCCAGTGAAGTCTTTGATTTTATTATTCTCCGTTCTGGAAGGAAAAGAAGTCCTAGAATCTTATTCCATCTAATTTGGTGTTATTTTGATGTGTATACAGTTTGTTCTGTTCATGAACTTTGCAGAATGCAGTGGAAATAAAATGATATATCCCGCCATAGATGGGGTGCTGAACCACTTCAGTTTTCACTACCAATATTCAGACATTTTCAGATATTTTATCACTGGATTTCATTGCATATTTCTTGCCATTTTGAAATCATAAAGAGAACTTTTATAAAGAATGATAAGACAGGAGATAGCAGCTTTCTTTAGCCTTTCAATTATGCACATTTCTTAAAAAATGTATTGTTGCTGATTCTAGCTTTTGCAAGCTTGATGGTGGGTACAAATAAGATAGAGATTTAATACTGTGTCAAAGTAACATGACTGAACAAGGTTAAAGGGTCAAAAGGAGAAATGTTAATTTTCAGTATTCAATTAATCACTCCTTAACAGCAGACTGATGATATGCTCTTTCATTCACAAGAAGAAATTGCTATTCACCTTGAGGGACTCAGAGCTCTGAGCATCCAACCAAACAAGACAGTAGGGCTTTACAGCTCTGCCACTCTCACTCTATCACCCTGTGCAACAACTGGGTGTACCTTACTCTGTGTGAGCGGCCACATATGCTTCCCATTTGCCTCTGCTTTTAGTCCTGGGTTTGGTTCAAGGTTACTGACTACAGCATAATTTGGTTGTTCCCTGCTCTGGGAAGTTCTGTGCTCTTTGCTGCTGCCACTGTTGGCAGGGCTGAAATGGCTTCAGATGCATAGGTCTACTTTCCCTTTTCCAGATGTGTTTTCCCAGCCCTCAGCCAGTGCTCCCCATTTTCCCTAGTTTTGATTTGTTCCTGCAAACTAAATTGACTAAATTATTCTCAGAGACCCAGGCTTGCTGATTAGCTTCAAATTGTGAAAAGCTGCCAACTGAATAAAAGCCTTAACAGCATTTTGGGCCATTCCCCTGAATTTAAATCTTAACTGTGGATTAGCTGTCTTAGAGGATTAGGACTGTGATACACCAAACTTGCCACCTTTAGATTCCTTCCTTAAATGTTATGAACTGAGCCTGGGTCACTAATAATGTGTTCTGCTGCATCAGGCCTGGGTCCCTGTGCTGGTCTATTACCTGTGCCAATCCTTTCACGGACAGCTGTTTGCAGTTTAAACCTATCTTTCTGATCAGTGAAATTGCTGCCTAATGCACAACATCTCTCAGTCTGTAGCATTTATGCTGCTGTGATGAGCAACGTCCTTAATTCCAAGTTAATGAATCGATGTTAATGAGCACTCACTGTCCACAGCTGCCCACGCTCCTACAGAAGGTGGAGGGAACAGTCACTTAACATCCCAGCAGCCACAGGAGGCACAAGGGAGTTCTGCTTGTCGACAGCTTTTTGTTGGAAGCTTGTCAAAGTATTCTTTTTCCTTGCCTTGAGCTGACTCTTCAGCATTTCTTTGTTGTGCCTTCCTTAAAGTACTTTCAGCTGGCATAGGCATTTGGACGTCTAACACACATCCAGCCATGGCCCCTGTGCTCTATGAGGTGCTTTGTGAGGCTGCTCTGTGCCCGAGGTTGGCTTTCTGACTCCTGCTGTAGTCTGATGATCCTGGTGAGGTGCTCTGCAGGGCAGCTCTGGGTTTGCTGGAGAGCTCTGTGCAGGAGCTTAAAGCTGCTTTCATGGCTTTGGTGATGGGACTCTGTGGGAGGTGCTGCCAAAAGAGATGAGAGATGTGTGCCCAGAGCTACGTCTGGGGGATTGGAGGCAGTGCCCCCAGAAAAGCTGGGCTTGTGGAGCTGCATGTTCAGGTGCAATGTGGCACAGTGTTGTGGGGAGAGACCCTCAGCATGTTTGAAACCATCTCCTACAGCCTAATGCCTTATACAGGAAAGCACTTTGGAGTTAGAAGTGCAGTATGTAAAACCAGAGAGCACTCTGTTGCTGGGTGGCATGAAACAGCTTTCACAAGCCTTGTCTCATGCTTTGCATTAAGGTTTAGTGCACACCTTAACCTGTGCTTGGTCTGATAGTGCTGACAGTGTTAGAGACACTTGGATCTCCTTGTTTCGGCAGTGACCACTTCCTGGAGTAAGGGGTCATTTGTTCTGCACAGAAACACCACCTTCTCCAACAAAAGAGTTCTGGATGCATGTTTATAAAAAGTTAATCTCCCTGGGTTTTATTCTGACATAGTTTTGGGTTTGTGCTTTTCTGTCCTAATATGCTGAACTGGGTTTGAAGAAAGGAAGTTTATGATCCAGTTGAATTGACTTCCAAAGAAAGAGATCTTCCCTATGGCAATTTACCAGGTGTAAAGAAAAAAAAAAAAAAAAAGAGAGAGAGAGAGACCTGTGAAATTTTTCTTCTCCTTACTGAGCTCTATTAACAAGTCTCTGAGTAATTCTACAGGTTTTGCCCCATTTTCTGTATACCCAGATCTTTGCAAATCAGCTTAGAGGAGCCTTCAGAGAGGCAAGGTTAAGAATTGCCTGGTAAGTCAAAGTGTGTAGTCAAAGGCTGTCTCAGTCTGTTCACTTTTTCTTCTCTTTTGGGGAAAGAGAATGGAGCTGAGCTCCAGCAGTGACAGAAACGAACACTTTTAAATGAGGGACCATTATGAACATCAGTGCTGAAAGGAAGATGGACAGTGAGACCTGACTACCTCTTATAGACCACAATTTTGTAAGTTATTCAGAATGTATTGATTGCCAAGGAGTAGTCTCTGAGCCAAGTGGATTTCTTTTTTTTTCTTATTTTCAGTTCTATATTTATTGTTGCAGGAATGAAGATTGTGAGAACAGCTAATAATCTTGTTGCTGCACCAGAGTGAAGCCAGAACGGGTCTTTATTACTCCGCTTTTCTGCTTGTTAAAGTGGCAGGGAGGCTGTTTGCAGCAGGCCATATCCATATCTGCCTGTTCTCTCACTTAATGTTTAGTGCAATTATTAATTGTGAAGTTGCAATGTTTTTGCAATGTAAGGTCGGTCGTGTATTGCTGTTGCTCTGCTGGTCAGACCTGAGGCTGTCTGAGCTGTCAAAAGGACCAGGCCTTGCCTGCGTGTGCAGTGGAAAAGAGATTCATTAGAGAGAAGATGATGCTGATGGGATGGCACTCACACCTTAAAGATGGAAGTGGCACGGAGGGTGTTTTCAGTCTGCCTCGCTGTCAGCTCAACTATGAAAAGACCACTTTGCAATGTAATGGCAAGGGAGAGTGTGCAAAGGACAGAGCCAACATCTTCCTGGAGCTGTTTAAAGAAAGGATGAAAGGCAAAGAGACAAATTACACCAAAGGAAATTCTCATCAGTTATTAGGAAAGAAAAATTGATCATGACGGTGGTGAAATATTGAAAGAGGTTATCCTGAGAGCAAGCCCAGCTGACTAACCTGACCTCAGAGCATCTTGCATTGAGGGGGAGGTTGAACTTGGAGGAGCTCAAGATTTCTCCTATATTTACTTTTCCTTTTTTTTTTGCTTCTAAATTTGAGAGTTCCTGTGCCTTTTGGAGAAGTAATGTGAAAGCCCAGTTGAAATACATCGAGCATCTTTAATGAAGCCTACTTGTGCCTTCTGAGCAATCCTGAGGGAACAGCCAGTGAGGAGAGCGAGGCCTGCTGCTGAGTCTGGTGTGAGCAGGCTCCAGCTGTTCATTCCGCAAGTATTCCAGTGATATTACAAATTTGGCTGGTATAAATCACAGGGCTCCTTTGAAATCCAGCAAATAACAAATCCCACCGTATTTTTAGCCCCTACCAGCAAGAGACAATAATCACCTGCCATAATTAAACACATCCCTGAGGCAGCTTCCCCAGCATTAAACACAACCCTGTGCTGCCTGTGCCTCATCCCCTGCACGCTGTGAATCCAGGAGAGGGGAGGTTTGGGGTTTTTTTTTGCAGATATGCAGCAAAATTTGTCAGGACCATCGTGGAAACCATGCAAAAAGAAAACTGTGGCACAGAAACCATCGCATACTTTCTGGATCTGCTAAAACTGCCCTGGGCTGGGTGTGCCAACCAGAGCAGGATGGTGTGGGTGAGCTGACGTTGCTGTCCCCCAGTACTGCCTTGAGGATTCCTGTTGGGAAATCAGTTTCATATGACTGTTTTCTTTGTCCCCACAGGGAAGGTAACATGGAAGTTGTCCCTCTGAACAAAGTTCCTCTGTAGCAGGGGAGAGTCCCACTCGTGGGGGTGGAAGGAGGTGTGCCGCCTCTGTGTCAGAAAGCAGTGGGACTTCAGGTAATACTACCAAATCTAACAGAAAGATGTGGAAACAAAGCAAGCAGGGGCGAGGGGAAAAGTGAAAATCAGTAATTCCAAACCAGAGCCTAAATCAAAGCGGGGAGGAAAAGGGTATGTTAGTTGTGGACAAGTTCTGGTCTGGAATTTATTTTTTTGGACATGTTGATATGAGTGGGGCAATGGCTCATAGGGCAGAAACCATAACTTTAATATGGTTTTCTATGTTGCTGATTTTGAATTCAAATCACAGAGCACTTAATCGTTGTCAGCTATAGAGGACTTTTGACTTCTAGGCCATTAACAAAATGATAAAATGTCCCAGACAGGAAATAAAACATCCTTTGGAACTTGTCAGGTTGGGTTAAACGGCTGAGGCTGGGTCTCCTGAAGGCTTCCTGCAGCTGTGAGGTACCTGGCACTGGATTCAGGGTCCTCAGCTTCTAAATCAGCCATGGAGCAGGGGAGCTGGAGCACTAGCCCTGTCACTGTGTGCCTGGCACAGCCCTGCACACCTCCGGTGGCACAGGGGGCTGACAGCAGGAGGAGAGCAGCCAAAAACTGTATTGCCTGGGCTGTCAGGCTTGTCTGCAAACTAACACAGACTGCCCGTAACAGCCTCTTCCTAAACACTGCACCTCCAATGTTTTCAACATGTTCATTCGCTTGTTTTGGCCTACAAAGCATGAAAAACAGTATTATCTTTCAGAGAGAAATGCTTCTGTCCTGTTTTCAGCTGGAGTAGAGTTAATTTCTTCTTGGTAGCTGATACAGCACTGTGTTTTGGAGAATTTGTGTTTCAGACTTTATCAACCTGTGATGTTTTACTTGCTGTGGGAGCTGGAATGAGAACCAAACATAAAACTTGACACGTTTTAACCACAGCTGCAGTTATCATCAGGCAATGGTAAATAAATAGTAGGGGGCAGCAGGGCTGGTGTGTAGTGTGGTGATTTTCACCCATTTTTCAGTTTCTCAGCATTCAGACACAACTCAGTGTTTTGGAAAGCTGCTCAGTATTGTTATTGGGTTTTTCCTCATCATTTTAATAATACCACCTTATCTTCAAGCATCCTGTCGTTGTCCTTCATTGTGCTGATAGTTTCAAACCATGTGAAGACCTCTCTGCTAGTATAAATGGTAGGTTTCAGTTCTGTGGAACTGCTCTGCCTGCTGGAAGAAATTAGGGTGGAAAAGGGCAAAATTGACTTTCCAAGCTACATTTTGCTGTGATGTTCTCAAATTTCTTCTGCGGCACTTGGAATCGGGACTCAGTAGCAAAGAAAAGGAGCAGAATGGTATGTGCACACGTGTGGGTGGGCCAAAATCTGAGGACACCTGGAGTTAAATATGATATTTACAGAGTGTGGTCAGGTTTTGCTTTTAGGTGTACCTGTTTTGCTGCCTGTTCTTTGCCTCAGAGAGCAATGGAAGACAGAATCCTTGCTACTCGAGGGAATGAATTTCTTTGTCTCAATTTTGTCATTTAACATAAAACCATGCAGCTAGAGACGGTAGATGCGATACAGCTTTCTGGGAATGAATAACTAATTAGCAGAAATATGTGGGCTGTGCTTCTACAAAACTGATTTGTATTTCAGACCAGGATAGGAGCAAGTTCACAATTGTTCTTGCACCACAGCTGTCTTGTCTCCTTGTCAACAAAATTCCCATGTCTTTTCTTGGCCCTTCCTCTATTGCGTCTCTGTAACAGTTCCTCGGCTGGGGCAAAGAGAAACCTTGGACTTGTGTTTGCATTGAAGATTTTGGTTTACCTTTGGACCATCTTTTCTGTACAGAATTCTTTACTCTCTCTGCTGTGAAATGCCAGCATTTCCCTTTCCTTCGACTTGTCTCTTTTGAAAAGCATTCTTTTGAGTATTTTGCAATGTTCTGTAGAGGAATGCCACCCAAAATTAAACAGTGTGGGATTACCTCAGTGTATTGCTCATCTTGCAGCTCAGACCAGGTTCTATTCTGGCCAGGAAAACGGCAATGACATGAGAACCTAGAGCTGAGTTTACAGTGTTATTTTTTTTATTATACACAGAATAATAGGCTCAAACCTTCTGCCAAATGCCCTTTCTTTGCCACACCCTTCTTACCTTCTTCTGTTTGTATAAGATTAGTGAAGTATAGAGAATGTTTAATTAAGTTTAATTGCATGACAGCTTAAAAGTGGGAAGGTAATTACTCATTTAATTATTGTGCTGCTCCGTGCTTAAAGTGTGTGTATAATTGCTCTTTTTATAAGGACAGTCAACTTTGCAAGCTTGTATGAAATTATAACAGCCCATACCTTTTTAAAATGAAACTGAGCAAGGAGAGAGGTGCATTCTGTTACCCCAGGCATTCTCCCTTCTCCTGTCAGTTTTGAATGGTGTTGCCCTCTGTCCATGACATTTTTGCACTGGGAAGGACTGTAACATTAATCACATAACTCATTCTCTTTCACCTAGTTTTCATTAACTGTTGTAGAAGATGCTGAGAACTTGGGATTGCAGGCATGCCATTGTAAATTATTGTTTCCTGCACTGTCTTCCTTAATTATTTCTACAGTGGCAACACAATATATCATGGATTTTGACTGTGTTATGCAGTCAAAGGTTAAGTGACTCCTAGTTATGAGTGCTAATAGGAAGAGACTTTTCCAGTGTGCATGAAGATTCTCAAAGGTGTCTAAGCAACTGCTCTCCTTTGCAACAGTTCAATTCTCTTCTGCCCTGACTAGTACTAGCAGTGATGCTGAGATGCTGAGGTTTGGCCAATCCAATAATGCCTGGAGCATCTATACCTGTGATGTCCAAAGGATGATTTCCCTGTAGAAGTCACCAGAGTGGAGAGAAGCAGAGCAGTGAAGGAGAAAGCCAGCTATTCAAACACAATCACTTTTGTAATTGCAAGGGGACTCAGTCTGAGGTAGTTGCAGGCTCTAAAAGATTATTTTTTGTTTAAATAGCAAACAGTTAGATTATATGAAATCCCAGTGCAAAAGTCCCTCTGTAGCCATTAGGCAAGCCACAGAATTCCCCAAACTCTCTCAAGGTTACTGTCAAATTAATTTCTGTGTTGATGAGCTCTTTTCCCTTTCCCAAGAGAGGGATGGGAGGCTGTGTGTGGCAGGGGGTCTTTATGGTCAGTTGGTGCTTTTCTGTGGTGGCTGGTGTGACAGAGCTGTCACAAGGCCAGCACTGTGTGAACGACCCTGCCAGAGAACCAAAGGGCTGGAGTTACAGACACCCGGAGGACTGGGAATGTCTGGGCCCTCTCCAGCCTGCAGCTACCCTGATCACTGCCCCTGTACCCCCAGGCACTTGTCCTGCTTTTGGAGGGTGGGGTGTTCCTGAGTAACTCAGGGCTGTCCCCTTGGTGCAGTCCTGAGCCCCTGTGGGACCTCTCCTGGGCAAAGGAGATGATTCCTTGTCACTGGCAGCAGCTTTCAGCCTCTCCAGTCTCTCAGGCTTTATCCTTTACACATCTCCCATCCTTTGACTGGCCCAGAGCTTCTCCACTGTGTCAGCATTCCTCCTGCAGCTCAGGTTGTGTTTCTGAGTCGGTACATGAAGGAGGTGATTTGGCCTTTCTGTAGCTCTTTGGGAGCTGCTGGCACTCAGACCATATGCTTCCCACTGTGAACCCTATGGCTGTCATGGAAACTTTTGTCAGCAGGATAAAGTTTAGTGATGAGGCAGTAAGTACATTTACGGCATAAGCACCAGGGTAAGAAAATTTTAGTGAAAATAACATGACATCCTTTCTTGCCTCATCTTTTTACTGCTGTCAGAGGGGAAAAATACATGACATTTCCTCAGAAGACAACAAGAGAGCACCAAACTTGATATTTGGATATTTCAGCTTTTGTCAGATACTTGAAAGGCCTGTAGGTACATATTGCCCAGTGATAAGTAATTCCTACAAGCCTGTCTGCTGGGGGAGTGGAGAGGCAGGATTTAGAGTGTGGTGACCTAAGCAAGCAAGTTTCTTTGCATGGTCTGCAAAAGGGAGCTGGTAGTTGGCAATAAAAGTGGGATAGGGGAAGAGGAAGAGTCCAGAATCAGTAGGACTCCTGATGTGGTCACAGAGAAAAGGAAATGACTGCTTTGCACAGGGATGTGCCAGCCTGTGGTGAGGCCCAGAGCTGCTGGGAGAGGCATTCTTGATAAAATGGCTCCATTTAAGCACTGACTCCTGGCACCACAGGATACAGCCAGCGTCTCCCAGCTCCTGATGGAGTTGGAGAGGGATGTTTTGGGAAATGTCCTCTCTAAGGCTTCCGAGCCAGAGAGCCAGAGCAGAAATGTAATGCCTGGCAGAGCATAATGTTTACAGCCTAATAATGCTGTTAAACCCATGTTAGAGTTTTTTCTAGGAGGAACAGAGAGACTCTGTAGTGGAAATATGAATTTTCAAATTTTGTTTTTAATTACCTGGAATAAAAGCATAGTCATGGGTTGTGCAGAGGGGTGGGAGCAAGAGAAGTTGTGCTTGGTGAACGATGAGGCAATGAGGCAACTTGGGGCAGAATTGACCAAAATGAGTGACATGAGAATGCCATTAATGCCACTCATGTTGAATCAACCTCATATGAAGATTGTTTGGATAATCAGCTGTTTCGTTTGATGAGCACCAGGTGATCTTGATTTTCTTCCACTTGCCACCCGAACCTCCTTTGCTGTTTGGAACACAGGTAATCAAGTGCTAATTTCATCAGCTGGGTGGCCTGGCTATTCATAGTCTGTAAAGTCCTGTTGACCGTTCAAGGGCTGTGGTTCTCCAGGTTTGGATATTTTATTTGTATTTAAGTGCTTTCTTCTGTGTTTAAAAGGACCATCTCTCTCATTTATCTAAAAAATGCCTCTGGGAAACAGCCATTGCCTGCTGTGGGTGGATACAGCATTACTGCATAAACAATTACAGGTAAAGAACAGGAATTAGAAATGTGCTTGAATGCTTTGCCTGATTCCTCAGCTTTACTTGTCTGAATAAATGGGGTTTATTTTTTTCACAGGAAAAATAATTGAAATATTTCTTAATGGGTGTTTTGCAGATAATGGTGTAACAGAGTCAAGAAAGTTAATGCAATTTTTAGACAAACTGTGCTAATCCTACTGGCATTTCATTTTATTTTATTTTATTTTATTCAAAGAAGAAATCCTCCCCTCAACTGAAGTAGCAAAATGACAACAAAACTAAGTTTTTTCCTTTTTCCTTCAGGAAAGGAAAATTTTCTCTTATGCTTCATGTTGAAAGCAGAAAAAGAAGTTGATAAATTCAATGCCTCAATGCCAGTAACTTGCTTTCTTGGAAATGTCACACAGACTTACTAAAAAATCTTGAGTTGAAAGACCTATAGAGAGAAGTCTTAATAGATGTTTTTATCATTATTATACATGGTCTTTTCAAAAATGTAGAAATAACATGTTGGGAAAGGAAAGGTCAAGTGAAAGCCGTTCCATGTGATTTTGCTCTTGGAAAGCACAGAGCTTAACTGGAATTTCTAGCACTCCTCTGGAGGTGGGTGCAGTTACCTCGGGCTCTGAAAGAGTGTAAGAGATGGGATGTGTGATGATAGGCTTGCTTTCCGGGAGAAAATGAATTAATCTTGCACGGTGATTTCTGAGAAATGAATTCACTTTGTGACTTCTGCTCTTCGTTTACTTTTTTTATTCTGAAAGATTTCAGGAAGGCCTGAAATTTTCTGCTGAAAAACTCTTGTACCGGGGAGACTCACACAAACACAAGAAGCTGAAAACGAATCAATTTACCCTACAACGTCTCGGATACAGTAGCTTGGCAAAATTAGGTGTTAGGTTTCTCAGAAGCTGCTGGCCTGAGGGGTAAACACTGTTCCAGTGTGGTCATTGGCGCTTGCCATCCTATGGACTGGAGGTTTGTTAGCCGAGGTGCTGCAGAATTTGCCCATATCTAGGAGCAAAGCAGCTCTAGATCTCCTGAAGTAGATTTCGTCCTTCTAGGCTGGCCCGGGTGTCGTGTTGATCTCAACAGCCCTTTAGGTGCTTTGCTTTGTGTTTAGTGACAGCCATGCAGCTCTGCTGGGCCAGTTCTGGTTGCTTTTCCAGTGCCCGTTGTGCCTAGGAGTGCCCTGGGCTCCCGGGGTTTGATTTGTCAGGGGAAAGCTGATATTCCCCTGCCTGCAAGGAAAAACTGCAGAGTGGAGAGAGGGGCTTGGGAGGAAAGCTGTCCGGGCAGGGAATAGCCAGGAGAAGCTGGTAGGAACTGCTGTGCAGCAGGAACGCAGGAGGTGATTTGTTGAGGGAAAGATGAGGGGAGGAGAGGTTTTCAAAGGGCAAGTACTCACAAACATTAAATGTTACAGAGCTTGATCTGCAGCCGGTAAACAGGAAAATGCCAGGGTGATATTTCTGATGTGAATATCTCAGCGGATTAACAGTAATTAAAGCTGGTCGTAGTCTGCATGGGCCTTTCTTTTCCCCAGTGTCCACATGCTTAGCCATTAATGTTAAGACTCAAGTATGTTAATACCATTTTGAAATGTCTCTATTTTTTTTCCCATATGAAAACTCTAGCAGATTATGGATCAAGTGTGTACTGTGTAAACCCAATTGCTCCAGTGTCACTTCCTCTGTTATCATGCTTCTTCTTCACTGCATCTCTCATTTACAATCCCATAAATTTATGACATACGGTGCTTTACCTTCCCTTTACAAACCACTCAAAAAAAAAAAAAAAATAGCTAGACCGGTAACACAAATTGCAGACAATTTGGGTGTCTTGACCAAACTCTCCTTTGCTGTAAACATGCTTAGAACCAGGGAGGGGGGGTTTCTGGTTGCTTGGTTGTCCTTTTTGCCTCCTTTTTTCCTTCTTTTGCATCTTTTTTTTTTTTTCTTTTTCCAAGAATATTTGCTTTCTTGGAAATGTCACACATTGGAAATTGCACAGTGTTCTCTGGAAGATGCTCTTTTTATGCAGGATGGCTTGCCCTTGGGAATATAGAATCTATAAATCCGCATGCATTAACAAAATGTGTGCAGAATTGTGCCCTGAACTTTCTCACTGAGCAGCATGGGCATGAGTCAATCTCCTTGACCTGGGCCCTGATGTGAGTCCAGCTGAGTGTTTCTCTAAGTTCACCCCCTGCAAAGCACGAGAAAATAAGATTCTGCCATCCTGCACACAGCTCTGTGTTTATATACAACCACCAGTCACAAGGCAATTCCATCAAAAGCTGGTTCCAGGGGCCAGTATTGCAGCTTAAACCCCTGTTTTAGCATAGTATTGCATATGTATATATTCTAGCACCATCTAGCAGCTTTCCAAGGTAATGCCTGAAATGATAAAACATAAAATAACAAAACAATGCTTAATCAAAGTTCATATGTAGTCTGGAAAGAAAACCCCACTGAGTTATCTTTCATGCCCAGCCTTATGTACAAATGTAATCTTACTGCCAGGCTGGGACTGTGGGATCCCCTTTGTTTCCCGTTCAGGTGGCATTTGGAATCGAGCAGTTACACAATCTGCCCGAGCAGTCCTACTGCTAAGCAAGGTCATACCACCAAATAATTTGTAGTTTTCAGGGTGTCTGTTTGGTCACTTTGCTGTCCTCCACCTGAGGGCTGTGAACGCATCAAAGTGCTGTTCTGAGCCACAGCAGGGCGAACCTGGAGTTTGTGAGTCCTGCCAGGAGGTGCAGTGGAGTCTTCCTGAAGCCCCGTGTCTCTAAGGAAGCTGTTGTGAGAGATGCAGATTGATGACACACCTGGTCTGATGCACAGCCTTGCTCCCCTTCCCTCAGGTGGTAATGCTGTCCTACATGTGCAGTGGGGCTCGCTTCCAAGAGCTAAACCGGCAGGATTTAACCTCACAGAAACAGTTTTAGCCTGTGGAGAATGTCAGTGTGCTCAGCAGCCACGCTCCGTGTATCAGACCCATTAGACCATAATTACCTGGTGGTGGGTAATGGGTGGGCGGGGAGCAAAGTCAGTGGGCTATTCAGGCAGTTTTCAATCAAAAAAATAAGGAATGCACAAATCATTGTGTGTGATGTGAAATGAGACTCATGGCAGATTAAAACCTGTGGGGTGTTTTTTGGTGTTGGTTTTTTTTTTTTTTTTTTGTACTGAGCGTATAATACCTCTGGGATCCACCGTGTTCTCACTGTGCGTAATAAAGTCAAGTAAAGGGCAGAGAGATAACTCAACAGTTGCTGGTGTAAAAGGTTAGGATATAAATGCTATAAATACTAGGTTGCAAGATAAGGCTGTGTAAAGCATAAAGTATGGCTGTCTTTTTTTGGAGGTGAGAGATAAACCCAATCAAAGAAACAGACAAAAAGACCCCAGCCATGAGTATCAGACTGAAAAAAAAAAAAGCCCAAAACATTATTTTAAAATGACTAACAAAACTAAATCCCCACTGGCTTGAAACAAACAACCCAAAGCCAAACAAAAATAGCAAATCACCAAAACAATAAAACAAAGCCCAACCAGGCAAGTTTTGGGATCTTTGTAAATCACAGCTTCCTCCAGTTATTTCTAACAGGCAATTCAAAACCTCAGCAGTTGTCCTTCTGATGAGCCTTTAAATCACTAAGCCCTTATTGGTGCAGAGTAGAACAACTTTTCTTCCAGCAGGTTTTTCCTGCCATTTCATCGGAATGCAGCAAGGCACAGCACAGTGTCACTCCCCTCGGAGTTATTGTAGCTGTTTGACGTTTGTGTCTCTGTGGGGTGGGGCAGGCTTTACTCTGCTTCTCATGGTCCTGTCTGTGATGCTGCCCTCATCCTTATGGGTTGGTCCAAGAAAGCACATTACAGGTGCTGTGTTCCCACCTGGGTTGTGGCTGAGTGTTAACTCGGGATTTTTGGTTTCAAAGGAAACTGTTTGGGTGTTTTTCTGCATTCTCCCAGTCAGTGTCTTGGGCGAGGGTCCAAGCTCAGATAAAACATGGCAATGTATGTTTGGACAAAAGATGGAGAGAGCATTCAGTTGAGCTTGTCTAGAAGTGGGAGCAGCAGACAGAGGAGCTTTTTTCAGCTTTGTCCTTTGGGCCAGAGTAGGAGCATCTGAGTGATGTCTCTGTACTTCTTCTTAGGCTGAATTTTGGTTATGTGTTGAGGTACGGACCTTAGGGCTTTAGAACCTTGAACCTATCCCAAAATAAGGGTTGTGATCCCATTCATCACTCCAGAAGGGAGAAAACTTTTCACATTTGACCTTATTATGCTGCTCTGTGTCCCTGCAGTCCCAACAGGTATCCAAGAGTTGCCTTTCCTAATGCATTGTCTTTCCTAAAGCAGGATCTTCTTGGCAGTGGGAAGTGAAAGTCAAAACCTTCTGCTTCAAAAACGTGATCTGTGCTTGTGCTTCCAGACTCTTGTCTGATCAAAGATCTGCTTACCTACTACTGCATTTTCCAAAACTGCTCAAACCCACTAGATTTTGTCTTGCTGTTACTTCTCTTAGTGCAAATGAAAATGTGGCAGGCTTCCAATTCCTGAAGTCAAGTAGTGTGGGAGACAGATGTCTTTTTTTTTTTTTTTTTTCTGTGGCATCTTACATAGAAAAACAAAAAGTATGTGTGTTAAATCTGAACAGGAATTGGAAACAGATTGTCACCTAAAGGTGTTCTGCCTTTGAGAGCAGCTGGTTTTGTCACACCTGTTGTTAAATTCTGACATCGGATTTACTTAGTTGTTGGGGCTTTACAAGATTTCAGGAGGAGAAAAATATATTTCTTTCCATGGAATGTGAAATGGTGCCTTTCTAGATGTTCTTCACTGGAAAGGGAATAGACTCAGAGGTCCTCTGGTAGCCAGGAGAACCTAAGTGTTGGCCAATAAACCTGCACAGAAGTATCAGTTTTACCTGGGGTCTACAAACAGCCCTCAGTATTTCTCTTCTGCCTTAGTCTGAGGAAAATAAATGAAATTTCTCTGATGCATTCTGAGTGTGAGCACACACTTGTTATGCTGCTCTGTTTTACCTCCTGTCCCTTTGAGCTTTTGTGTGCAGGAGAGTACTTTATCTATCTTCTTACAAGTTAAGAAGTTGCTCAATTGTTTTGTCAGAAGGCATTGGGTTAATCTACAGAGGGAATTCCTCGGAATCCTTTTGAAGAAAGACTCCTGAGGGTGGTACCTGTGCTCAGTCTGAGCTCTTACCTTACCTGCCTTTCAGACTGTGCACTGGCCTATGGTTGCTCCTCTCTGCCCTAAAAATTACCTCTGTTGCTGGAGCTGTCGCAGCAGCTGTTCCTGACTGCCATGAGCTGTTGGTGAACATCATGTAAATGAGGCAAATGCTCCCTGGAGGTTTTTCACATGCCACTGAGCTCTACAAACTTGCTGTTCCTCATACACCTCTAGCCCAGTTTTCTTGGTCTCACTGCCAACTCCTCTGAACCATTCCTCTGGAGCCTCTACTGCTTTCCTAGCTAAAGAAGAAAGTCTGAAACTAGACACAACATCCTTTTGCTGTTGCTTCAACACAGGTAGATAACCTGTTTGTCTCCAGCTGCACAGACAATGTGCCACTTTCTCACCTTCTATTCTGCAATCGAAAGGAAAACCAAAGAGGCAGAGCAAACTCTGAAGTTTTAAGTAGAAGAAGTGAGTAGAGTGACCACAAAGGAGTGAAATATTTCATGACCCAGAGTCTCACTGTGTAACCAATCACTTTTTTGCGTTGATGTAAAATCACTTTTTCAGCCTTCCCAGCTGTTTCTGCTCTCTAGAAGTCCTGTTCTGGGTGCTGCCTGGTTTACCTTTAACGGGTAAGTCCAGCTTGTCAGGGTGAGTTTCTAACAAGGGGCTCAGTGAAGAGGGGGTGAGCCACTGACCCGTGTCACTGGAATAACTTTAAAAGGCTGGCAGTTGGCATTATTGCACTTGCATTAACCACTTGGACACGCAGTTACGTGAATAGGAAGATAAGTATGCAAATGAGACCAAAATCGTTCAGGCAATATCAGGGGAGAACAGGGATGCCTGTTAGTGAAGCAGTGACTTCCTGTGAGAGCTTTCTGATTTGGATAGCACCTTAAAGTCAGCTTTGGAAGCTTGGAGGGGCAGAGAGAAAGAGGGAAGGGGAGATGACAGGGATCGGTACAGGCATTTTCCTATGCAGACAGAAAATCCACTCTTAAAATGAGCAAAGTAACCCCTGGCCTGATGATTTTTTTAAGGTTTATGAATGACCTTGTGGTAGCTTAGTGTTGAGAAGTGACTGGAAGGAGCCACAGCAAAAATCCCGTGGCAGATGAGTGAGCTGATCCATTGCAAATAGCAGTGTTTATTAATTTTCTTTCTAAAATGAAAACAAAACAGAAGTAATGCATTTAGTGTCCCATACATCTGGGCCGCAGCTTGGGGTAAAATGCTCTCTTATCACCTACTGAGCAGAAGTGAAAAGGCTCATCAGTGCTGCGTTCTGAAGACATTTAGATGAACAGTTGCTGCGAGACTGCACAGATGGTTGCACAGTATCCGAGTGTTCCAGCTGCACTTTTCAGCCCTGCCTTCAGACACCTGGGCTCCAGGGGAAGCAGGGGCTGTCAGTGCACCAGCCTGGCCAGAGAGGAGGCATTCCCAAAAGCTGAGGCATTCAGGCTGAAGATCCATGAGAGTTCTGCCACAAGCCACAGGACTGTGGCTTCTGGTAGGGTTGGGGCAGATTGATTTCTCTTCCGCTAAAAAATTGATCTTGGCATTTAAAATTATTTTTTTTTCCTGGGTTCATGCTCCTCATTGGGTAAATACATTTTAAAGCACAGATACTTGACAAAGTTTTCTCTCCAACTCTGTGAAAACAAAAGGAGCTGAAGGTGTTTTGGTACTTCTAATTTAATCTTGCACAAGATGCAGATTTTCTTTCTCTTGTTTCTGACAGATTTTATTGATGGAGGAGTTTCAAAAAAGGCTTTATACTTACTCTAGGACAGCAGCTGCCATAAGTTTGGCTGGTTATTGAAACTTGTTATTAAAACAATAACTGCTTTCCAGTGATTTCCTGGAGATGTGAGGCTGGAAGGGAAAGCTGCAAGGGTGTGATCAGACCTGCCTCACAGCATGGACCAAAGGACATCTCCTAATAATCTCTGCAGGAAACCAAAATTTCTGTTTTGGCTAGGACATTTCTCTTAAAAAGACAGGGTTTTGAATATGCTGGTAATAATACAAGATTTGAATTGTGTTCCCTAGAGTGGAACACTCAAATACAGAGCTGTGGTTTCTCTGAATACTGATGTAGAAGTTCCTGTGCAAAGGGGAACAGAAAAGTATGCAAAATAAGCATAAGGCCTAATTTAGTTCAGTTAGAGGTGAACTCCTCTAAGCACAGAGGTGGGATTGTTGGAATTGATGGAATTATTGTATTTCTAAATCATCTATTCTTCCCGGTCCAGCTGAGTGGGGTGGTTGATTTAGAAATAGCTTCTTCGTGTGGGGAGGGCACAAGCAAAAGGGAATAATCTGAATTATGTTTTGGAGTGGAATAGTTACTTCACACTAATCCTTCTGCTGATGCTCTCAAACTTAATTATGTGAAATTTAATTCAGTTGGTGTCGATTCACTTCCAAAGCCATTTAAACTGAGGTAGAGACACACTTTTGCTAATGGCTGTAGCTCAGTCAAGTTTGTTTAGCACACGTCTGTGTTGTGGTGTTCCAAAGGCATTCCTGTCCAGCGCAGAGAAGACAAGTCCCTGCAGCTCTGTCAGTCCAACAGCTCAGAGAAGGGGTGATCAGGAGATGGGGTGATTTGCCCAGCCTGGTAAGATCTGCTGAAATCTCAGCCTCAATTAAAAGCCATCCGGATAAGATCATTGTCAGTGGCCCATTGCTCTCCAGCATCTATTTCACAAAGGCTCTTCTGCAATAGTTTATATGGATCTTTCAGTTGGTGGTATTAAAATGATGATTTATTAATTTTTAACATTGCATTCAGGATTGGAAATAAAAGGGAGGCAACATTTAAAGGAAATTGGAAAAATTTACTGGTACGTCAAATGTTCTCTCTTGTATTTTGGGAAAAGAACAATAATCAAATTTTCAAAGCCTTCGTCCTCTGACTGCTACTGCACCCCAGAAAAACCAAACCATATATCTCTTGTCTGGGACTGTCTAATTCTCTGAATTTTGATACAGTGACATGAATACATTGTGTTAGGTATTGATTTTAAAATTTTAGCAATAATTAAATGGTAACACAGACAATCTGTTCTGTGCTTTTTCTCTTGCATCTTGAAGTGGATACTTCTCATTTTATTTAATTTTTGACTGGAGTTGTACTGCATAGGAGAGGTAATGTGCATCATTCTTAAACTAATGGCAGAACAAATAAAATTAACTAACTACACAATTCCACTTCCATTCTACTACAGTTAGGAGAAAAATATTAGTTAGGGGAAAAATATAATCTTTTAACGTTATTTAAAAGGTGTTTCATCAAAGACTGTTAAGCAAACTGAGGCTGCTTAACACATCATAGAAATGCTTTTCTGCCTTGGTCTATTACTAAAGATTAAAGATTTGTCATGGCTAATGAATGTCTAGCACACAAAACTGGAACTGGGTTAAAGCTATAGAGTAAAAGAAAACATTTATGATTTACTTTTTTTTTTTTTTCCTTGGTATGGTGTATGGAAGACTCTCTAATCCCTGTTTGGTTTTTTACCTTTAAGTGCTGCAGTGTTTTCTGTTTCCTGGTTTTGTGTCTCTTGAGCTGGGTTCTCAGGTGCAAACTGAACCTCTGTCAGTGCACATCCACCATTGACCCTGTGCCCAGAACCACTGACCAGGCTCTAAAGGAGATCACTGTGCAGAAATGGACTCAATAGGAGGCAGAAATAGCAGACTTTTCTGATAAGAGCAGTTAAGCCTCACAGATTTCCCAATTTTAATTTTTTTTTAATAGCTGGAAAAAAAATGGACATAGGCATTCCCAATAATGCAGGTTACCCTAATATTCAAGATTTATCTTGACTAAAGCAGCTTCAAGAAAGAAGATGCCCACTGCTTTGCTATAAGTTGCATGTCCTTGCCATTGCATGGATAAAATTTGGAAAGAACGTAGAAATGGATGATCAGTTTTCAAGTGCTGTTACTAGAGAGAAGCTTGTATTTGAGTCAGTGCTGATGAACATATGATCTTCAAGATAATCATGGTCAAAATAATTCTGTAAGTGAAATGAATAGACAGGAGATGGTTTGCTGACAGTCCTAAGAATGTCAGTATATTAATGACAAAGGACAACCTGAAAGAAATGCAGAGAAATTACATGAGCTGAAGTCATTGAGTGAAAGAAATGACAGATGTAACTTTGTGTAGATAAATGTGATGAACATAAGAGGAAAATAATCCCGTCTGTACATATAAAATGATGGATTCTGAGCTGTTTCTTTCAATTAGGAATCCGATTTTAGCACCCTGATGGATGGTGTGGTGAAAATATTAGCTCAATTCTCATCACTCTCCTAAAAATGTATATAATGTGTTAAATATATTGTCAAAAGAGTAGAACAAATCAAACCCATCCAGAATCCTGTGCATACTCCTGTTCCCTCTGCTCAATAGGCTTCTGGTTATAGCTGGGAAAGTTACATAGGAAGGTGTAAAGGAGGTCCTGAAACCTCAGCACTATCAATGATACAGAGGAAGAGCCTTTAGGGTAGGAAAGAGGTTGCTGAGAGGGAATATAATGAAGAGGCAGAAAGAGGGAAGAGTTGGTTCATTTTTTTTTCCTCCTCCAATAGCAAAATCAAGGAATATCAGATGAAATCAGCAGGTGGTCAGTACAGCACTGATAAAAAGCAATAGTAGATTACAAAGCTTGCAGAATGTTCCACATGCTAAAAGCTTGAATGAGTCCAGAAAAGCAATGGGACAATTCCTCTGAAGACTTGGAAATATGAAGACATTATTTCTGGCTCCAGAAATCTCCAAACTGCATTTTTCTGGTGCTTGGGGGACATAACACTACTTTTGACCTGAACATGTAGTGTGCCATATTCCACTACCAGACAGGCTGGGCTGGCTGTTGGACGTGAGGGCTGTTTGATCTGTTCAATGGTTATAGCTGCACGTATTTGGAAAAAAAGGGAAAAGAAACAAATATTCCTGTCTTCTGCTTTGTCCCTTCCCTTTGCAAAAAAGTCCCTATATATCAAAGATGAAGGAAAAAAAAAAGCAAAATCTTTGGCTTGTTTAAGGAGAACAGATTGTACAGCTTCTTATGCCAATTCCTTTTTGAAGTGTTGCCCAACAGAAAACTGTGGGAACAATGGAAAAGAAAAGGCTGAGTCCAGTGATTTTTCTCCTTTGAAATATACACTTCTGAAAGCTTGTAAGCATTCCTGCTTTCCTGGCTATGCTGGCAAATGCTATCTTTAAAGGATCGTGGATTAGTGTTTCATAAATTTAAGCTTAAAATTAAAACCTGAAAAGGTAATTTCTCCTATCTAACCCGCAAGGGAATGGTGTTTTGTTGAGCCTGCTGGAGCAGCCTTTTTGTGAAAGCATAGCTAATCTGAAATACAATAAACTGCATTATTTCCCACTCCCTCTGCTAACCATTTTGTTAGGCTGTCCATCCTTTTGCATTTCTTAGCAGGCTAAGGAAAAAAGACTTTAATTGTACAAAGGAGATCATTTGCGCACAATTGCTTCTTCCAAGAAAATAAATTATTTCTGTTCCTCCTCATCATTCCTTCAAGCCTTTCTGCTCTGTGCAAGAAGCCTTGTGTACTTTTTGGTTTGAACTCCAGAGGTGCCAGCCCTCCTGGTCAGTGATGAGCAAGGTTTGCCACCTGATCCTCTGGGGACCAAGCAGCAATTTCTTGTTTTATTCTTCTTTCTTCTTCTTAAGCAGAGAGCTTTTGCTAATGTGGCAGGATGGTTCCTCTTCATCCTCAGCCAAGAAGGTATTTTGGGTCAGCTGGGGAAAACTCTCCTCAGACAGAGGCACTGTCTGAACAGAAGTTGTGCACTGGTAGGAGAAGCCTGGTTTTCCATTAGATTTCAGTGGTACTTTCCAAATTCCCTGTGCTTGTTGGCATTTCTGTGGGACGACTGTTCTCTGGCTCCTCAGTTTATATTTTGCGATTTGGCTGGAGGAATCACTGCAAATGAAATGATGAAGGGCTAAACATTTGTCTTTGGTATTTTAAGTTTGCAGAGCAAAGGAATAAGCCCAAGAAAGGCTGGGAATGGCTATAATTTATTGCTGTTGTTACTATCTTTGCTTTCCAGACTCTGCAAACATTTGTCCTACCACAGGGACAGCCTGTCCCTGCCTCCTCTGAGCTGCTCCGTGGTATTTATGAATTTCATTAGAATTGATCCCACTTTCAGGGGGATTTCTTGTTTCTGTGAACAAGCAGGAATGCTTTCCAAGCTACCCAGCAACGAAGAGTTTTATACGTGAAGGGGCTTTTTTCTGAAGATTTTTACTCTTTCAGTTTTCCTCCATTTTCTCGCTTCTTTTTGTTTTCCTTTACCTGTCTGTGATTCCCAGAACACACAAGAGAGGCAGCTTTTAAAGTGCCTGTTTGTTCTTAAAAGGCCTTACTTTTACACAGAATTTTTAGCTGTTTTTCAACAGTGAATTAATAGAGTGAAAAAAGGAGTGAGAGAAAAGACTGTCAAGTTTTGTTGCTGAAGCTGCTTATACCTTAACTTTGGGTAATTTGTTGCAGTCTAAAAAGGCTGAAATGGACCCTTTTCCCCTAGTTGTCTTTTTTCTTTTTTTTTTTTTTTCTTCATCATGTGCACACAGTTGATTTCAATGCCTGCGAGGGTAATTATTTCTTTGTTTGCCAGGAACATTCAAATTGCCATGGTTTCCACAGAAAATGTGCTCAGACTCCCTGAAAGTAAGAACACAATAGGCTGTTACAGCTGCCCTTTCTACTGGAATTATTTTAAGCAGAAGTGATGCACAGCAATTAACCCTTTGTGCTTGATGCACATCATAGTCTCAATCGATGGCCACTTAACAGAATAAAGGGACAGGATGAGAAATTTCAAGATTCACTTCTGAAAAGTGTCTTGTTGAACTGCTTGGAACTTCAATAATAGTAATCTTTCAATAGCATATTGGATTTCTCAGAGGGTTATCTCATGGATTACATCAATAAAACACTTTTTTTTCTTTTACTCACTTTAAAAAATGTGGAGGTGAAGTTATAACTTGGAAGATTGAGATGCCACATGTGCTGCTGGAGACAATTCTCTTGTAAGTGTAGGCTTTCCTGTCTTGCCTGAAACCTGGCCAAATCACAGGCCGAACTGCTAAAAGTCGATGTACCCTCTTCATTTGCCACACAGATCATTTCTGTTCCCTGAGAAAAGAGAGCCACTTGAACAAATACCTTTCAATTGTTATTTTTCGCCTGAAAAAAAAAAAGGGATTGAGATGTTTCAATCCAAAGCTGAAAATGGTTTTGAAAATTTCCAAGTGAGTGTATTATGTAACTTCAGCCATCCTGAACTGGAGAGCATGAAAAACTGATGCTGAAATGCTGCTCTTCAGGGTTCTGAGGCAGGCAGAGAATCCTGTGCCCTACACAGAAATGCATCTGATGTTCTTAAGTTTTAAGCCCAGGTTAACTGTAGATAATGGAGGGATTTCCATGGTTGGGTTCCTGGGGATGGGTGCAATGTTTCCCTGCTTCTGGTACTGATAAATAAGCAAGTACCTGAAAGGCAGCAGTGCTTCCAGGAAAAGTCATCTGTCTTCAGTGTAGAAGTATCCTGATTTAAGGGATCCTAATTGAAAAATAATGTAGTATTTTAAAAAGATGCTTTCCATTACATTTTAATCGAACTCCTAAACCTGCAAAATTTCCTGGTTTGTTTGACTTTTTTTAACCACTTTATGATGCAGGAACCTGTAAAGAAACCTCCCTGTGATTGCACCTGCTGTATTAGGATCACAACAGATTTCTTGGTTTTTGGTTAATTTGCTGAATGCAGAGATAAAACTTCTCATTTTCCCTATTTATTGTAAGTCGCTCATGGTGTTGGTAGCTCAAGTTCTTATTTACACTTCAATTTTCTAGAGCACATTTTTTACAGGGAAAGACTGAGTAAAGCAACACAAAGCCTGGTGGCTTGGCTGGAGTTTCTGCATTGTGTGCACACATGTTTAATGTATTGACATTTTCACACCTGGTAACTGTAGACCTTAGGACTATGTTAGCCGTGACAGAATTTCTATTTTGATAAAACAAGAGCAATGAGTTTAATGAATAAGGGAGGAAACAATGGGCAGGAAATGCGGTTGCTTGTGACAAGCATTTATCTTTTTAAGCTGAGCGTCTTTTCCTCTGTGCATCTCAGTGCCTCAGAAAGCTCTGCAGTGAAATTTGGCACTGCTTTGACTGGTGAGGGAGGGAATGGGAGCTCTACATTCATGGGGCCTGTCAAAAATGAACTATTACATGACTTGATTGAATGTAGTGCAATGAAAAAAAATCTTTCAAAACCCTCTGTGCTATTAAAGGGCAGGAGAATAGCTAGGATTCTCTGCATTCAGTATTCCTGCCTCTTTGAATTTAACTAATTGTTGGCAAAATGTTTACTTGATATCTGAGATTGTTCTGTGTTGAGATTTAAATTGTGAGGCTGCTCCTGCTGATGCTGTTTTCTTAAAGACTTGAAATTCTGCTTGATAAACAAATCCCTTTTACAGATCAGATGCCTCTTGCACTTGACTGCATCAGTGATTCAGATAATGACTTTGATAGGGGATTTATTGTGTTTTAATGTAACTTACAGCTGGGGATTCTTTTCCCTTCACTGGGTAATTCATACAGTGTAGTTATGGAAACTAATGCTGATTAGCTGTCAGACAGGATCTTTGGTGATGCTGGTGAGAGTGGGTTAGGAGAGAGCTTCTGTAAGACTGTTTTGAGTTTCATGCTCCTTTGAGGGGATTTGTGGTGTTTGATCCAGTTTGTAGCAGTGTGTGCTTGTGCTGGGGGAAGAGATCAGGCAGAATAATCAGAACTCCTGTGATTAGGGCTTTCACCTGGACAGTAAGAAATCCAAAAGGTCAAAAGCTTGTGGTGAGGACTGAAGAGACTTGCAGCTGGATCCTAAACAATACTACCTGTCCTTACCAGTTCTACTAGAGTGTGTACGGTCTCTAATTATGAAACTCAAGAAAAGGGCTTGGGCTTACATGGAAAATTCAGTTTGTGCAGAAATGCATTGAAAATATTAAACCTTTCTCATCAGATCTAACATTCAGCTCTCAGAAAATTGACATGAGTTGTAAGCAATAACTCCAGGCAAATCCTGGGAAGAAATGGCTCAGGGGAACCTCATAAAGGTGTGCAGGCAGGATATCAAAAAGATGGAGACAGGCCATTTGTGCCTGGAAGGATGGAAGCTGGGGCCACGTGAGAAAGAAAGGCATGCCAGAGACTGCAGGTCCTGCTTGTCAGTGTAAGTGTTCCTGCTCTGGGGTCAGAGCTGGGCAGTCACTGTGGGCAGCAGCAGGGGAGGCACATCCCTCATGGAGACAGGAGGAGAGCAGGCAGCTGCTGGAGTACAGGTGCAGGTCCCGTGTGTCACATATGGCTTGGTGAGGAAGATAAAACCCACCAGGATCTCACCAAGGCAACTTGTGGAAACCTTTGAACCCCTCAGGGGAATCCCCAGGGCTTTGCCCTGGAAGAATATACCACAGAGTCTCCCCACGTAGGCTGAAAGAGAAGACTTCCCCCATGGGGCCTTGCCACGGTTTTGCTCTCCCCACATGTCCCTAATCCCGTGGTTTCTCCTCTCCCTGTTTCCCCATTGGTTGTGGCATCCCTGGTGGCCTGTCCCGTGTCCCCTATAGGGGACTGCCCTTTGCCCTGCCCTTGTACCGCCCCTGTGTCCTCAGACCGTTGGTTTCTGACCCCATACTTAAACCCTGTGCACACCTTTGATCCTGGTCTTTTGTCCCTGATTCCCTTTGGCGTGTTGGAATAAACCTTTGGTGGAATTTATCATACAAAAGGCCCTTCTTGCCTCAATTAGTTGAGCCATGTTGTGTGTGGGACCTGGCTGTTTACCCTGAATGCCTGTCTTTCCAAGCAGCCTTTCCAAAATAAATGCTTCTTGGGAATAGGTAGCAGGAACCACCATCTAAATCCCACTTTGCAATAGTAACTTACTACAGCAAGAATTCAGAGAAATGTTCCTTGTATCAGGTTTCTACCTGGGGCAGAATCAAAATGTGATGTGTTGGTGCAGCACAGGGACAGGGGAGTTCGTGTGCTTGATGAGCAAGAGTCAGATTGCTCTTGGCGTGTGTTTGTTACCTGGCACGTGTTTTGCCAGACAGTCAGTGTCTTGCATGTGTATTTACCTTAATTTCTACATTTTAGCTCACCCTCATTTTGTTATCATGAACTGATTATAAAAATGAAGCTTTTCTGAATATTTTACTAACCCTGAATTGCCTATCTCTTTGCCAGTTGTCCTTTGCTATATTCCTCTTTTCCATTCTCTTTAGATTATTTTCTAATAGTTCAGGTATTATATTGCTACTTCGTTTTCTAAATTCTATTTTTAGATCTCATTAGATTCTGTCTGGTTTTCTATTACTACTTTCTTCTCAAATAACCCTTTTCCCCCCTTTTAGACCCCTTTCATTCTTTCAAAAGCAGCCTTAAAACCAATTCTGTATAATTGGGAGCATCTCAAAATGCATCACTATTCATTCAGTGCTCTCAAAGTTATGGCTGCTCTTCTCAGAGAAAAAAGGCTGCTCTAAGCAGCACTGGTGCTTAGAGATGTTGGTAAGGATTGTTTTTTTTTTCTTTTTCCTTCTTACAATTCTCATCAGAGGTTTGGATCTCACAGTTAGATGAGAGAAAGACAACTCCGGCAGTACAGCTGAGCGTGGCCCTTTGCAGGAAAGTGAATATCCTGAGAATCAGCCATCCAGCAGTAACATAACAGCTAAAACACGCTCATGAGACCTGGGTATTCTGAAACAGCTCTGCAAGCACCATGTTGTGAGCCATATATGCTATAAAGCCCCAGGACAAGATAAAAGATAAAGCTACTGATTCATTCTGTCTGGGGCTGACACTTGCCTTTGTGAGCATCTGAATAATCTCTGACATAGGCTTTGCAAAATGTCCTTGACGGTTGTTGTAGCCTTGATAGTCTAGAGAAATAAAGGAGAAGCAGCATGGAGTGAGTGTCTTTTATCAACCAAATGGGCAGAGTGGCAGTGGCTGTGCTAGCTGTGTCCAAGGCTCTTGTTTGGTTCACTTCAGCAGGAGTTTAGAGAACGTTACACAGTGTTTGGATAGGGATTTGGGCCTTGGGGTGGTATTTTATATCAAAAGGCAGGGTAAAACAGCAGTTCTGAGCTCCTCTGAAGTTGTGCTAAAACATTGTGCACTGCCCTTCATGAGGCACTTTGCTTTAATTACTTCTGCTGTGCTTGTCTCTCTGCACTAACTAATCTCTCCCTGTATTTGCTGGCTAATGAAGAGCAGGCACCAAACCTCCCAGACCAGTGGATTTGGCTGTACAGGAACAGTTGTACCCCATAAACTTTCCTAATATTTGTGTGTCTGTCTTGCAGGGATTCACTGTGGGGTAAAAAGCTCTGTGGAGCAATAGCACTAGAGAAACCTTCAATTTAATTAAATCTCATATATATATATATATACAGACACACACACACATATATATATATATATAAATGCAGTGCTTTGATCCCCTGAATCAGCACTGTCATGCAAGAGCAGCCTTCTTGCAGGCAATGAACAGTGAATGAGCAAAACCAGCAAAAACAGGCAAGGAATTAATGCTTGCATTTAATCTTTGATTCTGGAAATATGGCTCCGGTTAATGCCAATGGAAACTGTTTATAAATGCAAACCCCAGACTGCATAACCTCATTAGAGATTGAGACTGTAGTAAGTTACCAAAAAAAGCTAGGACATTTACTAGAAAGACACCTAGAAAAGACAAATTAAGGTTTGTGATTTGTTTGGGGCTGTATAAACCAGCTTAAACAGGATTTTTAAACCAAACCACAACAACAAAAAAACCACAACCCAAAGAAAACCCAACGAAAACCCAAACCAAACATCACAAAAAAATGCCAGCAAAATAAGGAAGCAAATCACCTTCCCAGGCCTGAAATGGCTAAAATTGACTGTGAGTTGTCGTTGAACATCGTAAAAGATCAGTTTTTCATTCGTCATTTATGTAGCTGCCTGCCCAGACTGGAATGGAAGCGATGAAACAGGCTGACCCTTTGGAGAGAAACAAAGGGTTGTGCTTGAGGCATGGAAACCGAGGGGCTTTTCTGACAAATAAATTCTGCCAAGTACCTGAAGGTATTGAAAGGCCAGAGAGGTGCCCCAGTAATGCCATCCCTAAGACTGCTGCTCCTCAGATTTTTGTTTTGTCTCTGTGCTCGATGTCTTCTGCTGGGAGGGTCACTGCATTCAGACACCTTTCTTTCCACATGTGGTTTTTTGTACAGCAACCACTTAACCGTGCCAGGTAGATAAGAAAAGTCACTTTAAATGAACTGCTCTGTGCCTGAGGTGTGAAAACAACTCACAAGAAGATGCATTCAGTTTGTAGTTAGTATGAAACTCATTATGGGCTGGCAGGAAAGCTCCCTTCCATTTCCCCTCTCTACGGATTAATCTCTTTGTGAAGACTCACCATTCTACACATTTTTCTTTTTTTAAGGGATCTGGAACTTCCTATGCAAAATGCTCTAATTGTATTTTATGAAATAATAAGTTTTCACCTTGAAACCAACAAATGCAGGAAAAAGCAGCCCAAGTGTACATTTTGAGTTGACAAGATAGCTGATTGTTTAATCTCCCTAGAGTCCATGTCTATTAAAGAACTTGTGTTTTGCTGTTCTTCTTTCAATTACAGAAATAATTCTCTCTCCCAGGCACAGAGTTTGAATCCTTTCCAGAGGTTTTTAATGACTTGAAGACTGACAGAAATTATTTAACATTTTAAAGTCTCTTTCCAAAGCCAAGAGGGTCTTTTAAGAGCCTGAAATAATTTTTATGGTTATGCTATATTGCCTCTTGATTGAAAAATACTCTGGAAATGGAAGAAGTAGGAAAAGAAGATGTAGGTAGCAAAGGAGACATAATTTTTTGTATTTTCCTTGATTATAGAAGAGTTTTTATACTTTGGTACCTGGGTAATTGAAAGATAGTGGAGCTCTGGGGAGGAGGAAGATCAGGACAAAACCTGCTGCAGCAGCCTGTGAATGTCAGTGAAAATAAACTGCTCTTTGCCTGCTTTCCATGTTTATATTGACAGTAGGCTGGAACTTTGCCCTTAAAAAATGTATTGTGATATATGTAGCTACCCATTCTTTTTTGCAAGGATTTTGGGACTCTTTTGGCACCTCTTTTGGCAGAGGTTTTAGAATGAGAAAGAGTTCATATGCTTAAATCCTGATCGCTGTGAAAGAGTAAGGAAATAGGCCACGAAGTATTGATGGGAGGTGGTGTGCCTGCCCTGTTCCAGAGGAGGTCCAGGTTGTAATAACTAAAGGAGGCCCTTTCTCTGGAGATTTGGTGGTGCTTGTGTGCTTTCTTGGGTATCTCAAGCTGATGGGCTTGTCAGGACTCAACATCAGCCTCAGCTGGTTGATCTATTTTGGTATCACCACACTCTCATGACTTTTCCTGCCAGCTGTCTTCCAGAAGTCCCAGTTTGTTCCTATAGCCAGATTGTCTGGGATTGGAGTTGAGCTTGAATTGGTGTTGAGGAAGTGTCCTCTACCAACCTGGGTTACATTTTTGTACTTCCAAAGCTCTCTGCAGGAGAGAGTGCATTTTTGCATTTCTTGAACATTTCTGTGTCTTGTATGAATATTTTACAATCTCACTGAAATGTGGTGAGAAATAACTTTGGGTGGTAATCTCTGCTGAGTGGCATTTAAATATATAGAAACTTTGTTGATACGGAGATTTATTCCGTAAAACATTGTTCTGTGTGGATTTTTTGCTGATGATATGAGTGGAAAGATACTGAGTGCTTAATCTACTTTTATTACTAGAATTTAAGTTGTATTCTGAGATATCAAAGAGTTTTATCCCTGAAGTGTAAAATTCCGGATATGGCTCTTGCAATATGGTGATGTTTTTCAGGACTGATTCTTTGTGTGCTCAAGAAAGTGCTGGCAACAAAAATAATCTTGCTTTGAGACAAAAACCATAAGAGGCTGTTTGTATGCTTATGGAGTTGTTTTGGGTTTCTTTCCCTTTGCTTTGCCTACTTACTTTAAGAGATGAGAAAGTTTTTTTTTCAGTTTTGATATTGGGGAATTATATCAACCCTTTAGACAGCTACCAAAAGGGGGGAAAAAAAAAAAAGAAAGAAAGCCTGAGCTGTAACATTTAAAAAGTGTTGCCAGAGGAATGGCTTTTTTTTGTTACTTCAGTGAGATCACAGTGTTTTGCTTTTCCCTTATTGTCTCAGTGATGCTTAGAATAATAAATAATAATGATACTTTGCTCTCACACAGTGCTTTTGTCCGTACATCTCAGAGAAGGTTATAAAAAAGAGGTCGGTGTTATTGCCCTGCTTCAAGATGGAGAAACACAGAGGTGAATTGAGTTTCTGAAGGTTATCCAATGTGAGAGAGCTGGCAGAGAAATTTCTGTCAGTGTCATTTTTCATTAGGAAAAGCTGATTCCCTGAAACTGAAACCTTTCATGGAAATTCATTAGTGTCCAGGAAATTCTGCATCTGCAGGAGCCGAGGAAAATGTCATATGCTGTAGCAAGGAGCAGCTAGAAGTTTGGTGACAAGGGCATCTGGTGTGGACAGGAGAGACCTGTGAGGTTTCATTTTGAGAACTGCAGTGAAAAGAGATTTGAATCTGCCTCTCCCAGGGGAATATCCCTGTCTGTAGGTGAGGAATGTTGCTTAGTCATCCCCTCGTTGGACCAGTCCTCTTGGTGGGGATTGGATTTTCTGTGCATTAAGGAGTGAGTGGATTTTATAGCTCTCATATCTTAAGCATGTAGGGAAAACAAAAAAACCCCAACGTATTCAGCAAAAAAATTTACAGACAAGAAAACTCTCTTCTATGTGGCTGCTTTTTTTTTTTTTTTTTTGAATGGGTTTATATTTCTAATTTGGTAATGGAAAGTTTTGAAGGAAAGGAAGGCGTGAGAACAAAAGAATAGATGGGCACAAACATCCTGTAAGGTCATGTATGGTATTTTCCTCAAGAACCCCAGGCAGAGTCATCAGAGGGTATTGATTTTTTTTTAGAAAACTTTGGAAACAAGGACCAACCAAAGGTCCCGCTTTTCAGTCCACTAACTCCACTGATGATCTTGGACAAGGGATCATGTTTACAAGCAAAGAGGGTGGTGGCTTTTTTGCCAAAGAAAAGCTGAAAATAAAAATCCAGACTGAACCCCTCAAGTGGAGTATTTCACATGGCAAATTCAGCCAGACTAGAAAATACAAAGTTCACACTGAGTGTGAAATCACTGTTGCATTTCATGCATGTTAGCCTGAAGACAAGAGAATCTGTTTTGCTCAAAAATGCTGGAGCAGCCATTGAGCTTTGGGATAGACAGCTGGAGGCACCTTGATTTGACAAAGAACAAAAAAGATAAACAAAAGTAGCTACTTATTTTCAATAATTTAGATTGAAATACCGAAGAAGTGTTTTATTTTTTGTGCAAGTCTTTTGAAAAAGTGTTGGCAGTCTCACATAAGAGAATTCTCCTCCAGTAATTTTTAGCAACAGGTGCCCATTACAGCAAAGTGTTGCTGACCCTTCTCTGCCTTTTAAGAGATGCTTGCTATTGCCTAAGTCAGTAATCAACTGCCCAAGGTTCAGTATAACAGCCTCCCTGACTGTGACTGTGAACCTCATTATAACTTTTTTCCCCATATTGAAAGTCCACCTCTTCTTCATCTTTGTCTTATATTTAAATCAATTCCTGTCATGGGAGAGTATTACACAATTAAAAAAAAAATAATAGTGCAGCTGCATTAATCAAAGGAGTAGTGTGCTGAAGGAAATGTCAGGCCTATTAGCTTGTCACAGATCAGCGGCAAAAAAGCTGCTCTCAGCTAGTTTGCATTCTTTCTTTGACACTAATTAAAAGATTTGCTACGTTTTAAAATATGATAAAAGGGAGAGAGGGGAAGGCCCCAAGATGTGAGATGCTGTGGTGGGAGTGGAACAACAGGTCTGGCACAGGTGAGGATCTTTAAGATGGTTGGTTGTCCTGTGTCTTTGTTGTTGTTATTGTTGTTGTTTGCAGTATGGGGGATTCCTAGGAACTCAAAATCTTAAACAAGTTATCAGACAGGTGCCCCTTTTTGTTCAAATAGGAGTTTTGGGTTGCCTGGAGAGGTGGGGACAGCAGCAAGGGTTCAGAACCTGCTGTGATGAAGCTGTGTGGTGGCATCTGACCGTGCTGTCCAAGAGGACACTGTGCCACAGGCCTGGCCTCAGCTTTGCCCAAGCAGCATGCAGGAGAATGCTCCTGATTCATCTTCTCACCCAGCCTCGGCCCTGGGGAATGGCCTGTTCAGGGCATGCAAAGTGCTGCCTGTAATCACCTCGTACAAGGAGAGTAGGAACCTTTCTGTGATCCCAGTGTTCTCTACACTTCCTATTATCAGAAATCACCTGAGAGAAAGGTAAACTTTCCACTCTTTATCCACCCTTGCAGTGGTTCATCCTAGAAGCAACTGAAAGGCAGAATCCCGCATGGTTTTCTGAGCCCTGTGAGAAAAAAGAAATTCATGGGCTGTTTGGGTTTAGTGAGTTATTTTAGGGAAGCTAATCCACTGAGCACCTCATCCATCACAGGGCTCTTCCCTCAGCCACTGTTTAAATAACCATCTCCCCAGTACTTCACGCAGTAATTCTCTCCCAGCAAAGCAAAAGAGATGCTGGGTGCTTTACTTGGCTGTGGCTGTTGCACACCACAGCTGAACAGGATCTTGTGCTGACAAACAAAACACCAGTTTCCCAGAAGGGCTGAGAGATGAGAAAAAGCCAAGGGTGTCAGTGGGCGGACTTCAAGGTGACTCAGAATCAGAAATATACTTGAGAAACATAATTGCAAACTATTTCACCACTCATTTTGTTGCCATTCAGAGGTCTCTTGTAATCCATGCTTCCCTTTCCAGAAACTCCGGTGTTTTCCACATGTGAGCAAAGGGGTTCCAGAATGAAGACAAGGTATTTTTTTGTTCTGTTTCATGGACATGCATACACACACATTGAAACTAAAAGTTCAGAGTTGAGACAAATAATTTCAACAGTGAGAAAGTCAAAATGAAATTCTTCTTTTGCCTCAGTTAGGACATTGTTATATAAATGTTCCTTCAGGATAAGGAGTAACAATTTTGTTCATCATTCCTGGTTACTTTTTAGATGTTGTGGATTCCTGTGGGATTACTTAAATCTAAGCGTATATTTAATTGCTTTTGCTGGATAAGGATATTCTCAGCTCTGAAACTGCACCTGAGCTATGACATGTACACAATGGCTGTTTTATTTTCCCATTAAGTTACTGCATTTATTCTTCACTCTGACAACTCATAAACCTACCATGAGTCACAAGAAGTGTCTGCTGTTAAGTTCCCCACTCTTCTGATACATTTCAGGGTGGAAATAGTTAGAAGTTGCATTACACATTACGTTATCTTGTAGCCTCTGTAAAGCTAATTACCAGTTGAAAATTGGTGGGAAATGAATCAAGGTATTTTTTATGAGTTCCTAATAAAGGACAGTACAAGTTGATGCACATTTAAAGCTATTTAGCACTTTTAGTAAAGATTGTACCACGTCAAAGAGTGTTGCAATGAATCCTTTCTACCTTTTGGTGGTCTTTATGTGGCAGGCATTGTGAAGGGTACTGACAGTGTACCCTTCTGCTCATTGCCTCTCCTCATGAGAACTCCACGCTGCTCATATAAAATGCTTCACCTCCTGGGCTGGCAATTTGGCACTTCTAGCTAGTTATTTTCAAATGGGCTTTTTATGCAAATAGGCTGGGTTTGATTGAATTCAAGTATAAAAAGATCAGGAAAAGCTTCAAACCCTGGAAATGTTCCATAAGAAGACACTGAAATAGCTTGATTTCAGGGGCATAATTTAAGAAGCCAGCCTTTCTCCTCTCCCTGGTTCCTCAGTGGGGGTAAAGAGCTTTTTCAGAAGTGATACTCTGAGGGCCTGGTTACAGGTCCTACTCTGAACTACCCTCCAGAAGAACTCCTGTCTTTCCTTTTTTTGCAGGGATGTTAGTCTCTTCACAGCAGTTACCTTTTGGCACTGTAAATCCAAGGCAGCAGGAATACTTCCCATGGGTGGTGAATAAAGTTGGGCAGATAGACCTGCTTGCCTGAAAATAAAGAAGGTGGCAGAATAAGCATTGCCATATTTATCTCCTAGAATTAACATATTTTCCCCAGCTTAGTGGCTACTACAGTTTTAATGTCCACTCAACAGCAGGCTTTTCTAGTGTCTAGAAAGGAAGGGAAGTTTGTGTCCTGCTGCAAGGAGCAGCGTGGTCCTAAAGTGGTGTCATGGAAAAGACCGTCCTGTGGCTCTTGATGTGTAGATAGAAAATGGCTGTAATTTGGGTATGTTTTATGCTGGACAGTGGCTGCTACCACTGTCCAGTAAGTGCTGGGTCAAGTGTAGCAAGTTGTCCAGTGAGAGCTGCTCGTGATTGCTGACAGGGTTTGGGATTGCAATCCAATCACTGCTGCACTCCCAGCTCGGCACTTTCAGCCGAGTTCTCTTAGGGTCAGTTTTGTGACAGCCAAAGCATGGAGCCCCAGTGGCAGAAAAGCGTGTTTGTCAACTTTCCCTGCTCCTGTCTCAGTAAGGGATTAACTGGTGACCCAATGCCCTGCTCCTGTAGCTCTGGCTTCTCAGGTGGATGAACGCTGATTCCTGGTAATCCTTGCTGAGCCTGCTGGAAGTGCAGGTTAGTCCTTTGCTCTCGAGGGGAATTTCAGATTCTCCTCAGGGACAAGGGAGTTAAATCCATTGGCCATGACTGAAGCCAACTGTTTGGTATAATGCATTAAAATAAAACAAATCAGCCCCCCGTCCCAGGGAGTTCTTGAGTTGCTGCCCATGCAAAAATAAATCTCCTATAATGGGTGTTGTTTCAGCAAAAAGGCAGAGGAAACCTATGGCTAACTGCTGTATAAAATTAAGGGGCAGATAAGGCACTTTCTTGCAGAGCAGCTATGAAGGATCTCTGTGTTGTAAATTACGACTTAACGTTTTGGTGAAAAAACCCCACATTTATTGCTTTTTTATTTGTCAGCCTTGCAGATTCAGCCCAGCTGTGGATGAGTGAGCTGGAGTCTGCTTGCAGTGCAGGTAGCTCCCAGGATCCTTAACTATTTGTGCTCTTCATTGAATCATTAACTATTTCCTTGTCTTTGCTGTTACTGAGACTTCACAGACTTGGAATCTCAGAAAACTCATAGAGTTTTCAGGGCTGGCAATTAGGAAAAAACATATTTTCTTTACTTCTAAATTGAGCAAGGTCGATTTGGAAGGCAGAGAAAGCAAACACATCCATGCTTTTTCACAAGGTCACCCTAGAGAGTCTAATCCTGTTTTAATTTGGAGCAGCGCCTTTGGAGGGTGGCAGCCAGCGCTTCATGGTACGGTAAAGGGAGATCCCCTGTCATCAATGGCTTTGACTTAAAAAAAAAAAAAATCAATGAATGAATGCTTTAGTGAAGTCAAGAAATGAAAGAAAAGTAAATAGTAAAAGTTCTCCATACCAAAGCAGTAATCTTCATTCCTTTCCCTTTCAGGGTAAGGAAAAACACCTGTAGAAGTAGCATTTGCTCTCACTTACAGGTGCTGTGCTGCTGAATGGAAGGAGAGCAGCTTTCAGAAAGTCTGTGTTTTGTTCCAGAGTGCTAAACTGTTTGGCAAAGGGTAAATCAATGACAAGTTCTCCTATACAACTTGCATAAATGTATCCACACTTAAGCAGTTTATCTGTAATTCTAAGGGATTGCATTACTGGTGAATTAAAGCTTGGCCTCTGCCAAGATTTCAGTGGTGACTTTGGCTCTCTGAGTCCCAAGGAGACCAGTGGAAGCAGGAAATCAAATTCAGATATAGCCTGTTACTGAAAACACTGCAGAGCAGAAGAAGAACAAGGAGCAGATGCTCACTAGTATTCCTATTATAAAAGGTATATTCCAGAGATCTCCTGCTAGTTAGACATATCAGCATATTGATACATCTCATGAAATGTCTTGTCTCCTTTGGATAAAGCTGGGGATAAGCAGCTAATTTTTAAAATCTTAAAATGCTGAAGAGGAGTTGTAAGGAAGATATAAGATACCTGCAGACAGTGTGGTATTTTAATATTTTTAGGGTAAAGCACAGCAGATTCTGTTTTCAGAGCTGTCTAATTATTTGGGTTTCCTTTAGCTCAGAATGCCAATTCTGAGTGCTCTGATGGAGCCTGTCCTCAAAGCATTCTAAACATGATTCCCTGTTCAGGCATACACCTTTCCAGCTTGCCTTATTTCTGCTAATAAAGAAAATTAGCTCTGTCCTCATCCCCAAATTCTCAGCAGATCCGTGAGCCAGGCAGTGATTTGGTGTCATCTCTTTGCCTACAGTGGGAAACTGCTTTCATTAAGCTTTCTTCAAGTCTTTGTCCAAGAGGAGCAGCAGAATTGCTCCTGTTCTTTTTAATGACAGGAGATGTTTTACCTGGGACAGTTGCTCAGATGATCTCCGGGTGCAGTTGGCCTCCTGATGTGCTCGTCTTATTGAGCCTGAACCCTCCATCAGAGCAAGCAGCTCTCAATTCTGGGCCAGCACTGGCTGATGGAGCAGGGAAGGCTCTTCTCAGTGACCAAGTGTGTCCACACACTGAAGCACTCAGTGCTCAGCTGCACGGCAATAAACTGTGAGTTGCCATTAATAGAATCCCTGCTGGGTTGCTGTCACACATGGACGTGGCTCTCAAACAAGGCTTTTTTTTCATTCTCTGTGTTGCCAGCCTCATGCTCTCGTCAGTCAGTCTCTTCTGAGAGTGAAAAGAATTCAAAAGAGTTTTCATCTCCAACTTCTCTCAGACTAGAGAGAAAACTGTGTGAAAATCCATACGAACAACTGGGGCCACTGGAGGAAACTTATATTTATGAAATTAGGAGTCTTTGAGAAAGAGAGCAATTGGCTTACAGCATAATACTGCAAAGAAATGTGTTTTTCAACAAATATGAGGACTTCTATTATGCTGCAGAGCATTTCTGTCTGTTGTGGATGGTGTCAGTGGTGTTCTGTTCCCCTGTGCTTGTCATTTGAACAGAGCACTGTCATTTCTGTCTGTCGTGGATGGCGTCAGTGGTGTTCTGTTCCCCTGTGTTTGTCATTTGAGCAGAGCACTGAACCCATTCTGATTGTTTTGCTGATTATCAGGGTGTGCTTAGAGTTTTGTTTCAAAAGTGGATGGGAGTTGCAGGTCTTTACAGCAAAGCATTTTGACTCTAGGAAGTAATGCCTCTCTAGAGAGAGAGATTGAAGACTTCCTTTTTTTTTAATTTCAGTGATTTTCATGGGGTTTGTCTCAATTTTGTTACCCCACACCTTTGATTTGGTAATAGAGACAACTAGCAAATAGCATTAAACACTGGTAAAGCCTTAATGCATTTGCCTTCTTTGCCAAATTTGTTTCTCAGTCAAACAGAAGGGCCATCTGTGTAAAGGAAAGAAATGGCTAGGGTTAAACCTTGGGATCACAATTTGAGATAAGTTTTGACTGATTTTCAAAGCCAATTAAGTCCTTTTATGTCTTTGCAGACATCTTGTGTGGTGGACATCTTCATTGAGTGTATTTTTTTTGAAGTTACCGAACATTCCAGTTGTCAGATGTCTCTTCTGAAATGCCTAGTAGGTATTTCTGTAGATCTGTGGGTTTTTTTTCACGGTGTCCTAGACCTTGGATGCCTTTCCTTATGTAAAGTAACCTGAAGCACTCATCCTGAAGGAACAATCTATATAGATTAATGGATTTCCTGAGTACCTACACGGTGTTCAATTATAGATTAGCATTAGCTGATGGACACGTTGAAGTGTTATGTTGTGATTTGGGCAGTTCTGTGTGGTTCTGTATTCCTCCCTGTCATTAGGAATGCCAATAACAGTAATTTAAGAAGAAGAAAGTGAATTTTTTTTTCTAGAGAGCGCATAAACATTTCTGTAGGTAATGAGTTCTCCCATCATAAAAATAAATATTAAATTAGCACCCTGTCACTTATATGAGTGCAGACTTTGATGTCATTATTTATTCATTTCTTGGCTCACAGTTCACACCACTTAAAGTATCATTGATGGGCTTTCTGCTAGAGCCTCTGCCTTTTGCCCTTCCTCCTGTTTGCTCTGAGCTCCTGTCTGGGATGATACCAGCAGAGATGTTCCCTTGGCACAGGTGCAAAGGTTTTTCAGGAATGCTCTTGACTACCAAGTTTGTATTTTGTTCTTTTACTGCAGTACCTTTATTTTTGCTTTGGGATGACAGTTCAGGCTGCCCAGCCCACTGGTAGGTGCTGGTGGGGCTGTGTGATGCTTTCTCTCCCCACATTCAGAACAGGGCCTGTGGAACTGCAGTGTTCAGGTCACACACTAGAACATCCCATGACATGAAAGCACTTTTCCTCTGATCTCTGTTTGAAGTAATATCTGGAAGTCTTTGAATTTCCTTTGATTGATCTTCTCATTAGCCTTAATTTTCTTTCCGTTACATTGGTCAAGAGGATTGATCTTCGTTCAAGAAATGTCTCTGGGATATTGTTCCTCTGCAGGAACATGCAGCAGTGCGTGTTCATTGAGGGCTATACAATTTCTGCCTTCTATATATGGATTATAAATAATTGTGCTATTGTTCTGTGCACTCACAGAGGTTTAAATGGGCACTATTATGAGCTGCATATTTTAAAAATTTATATATAAAAATACTTAGTGAAGGAAACTTGGATGTGTAGCTGTATGAAAATCTACCTTTTGCCTGTAATTTGTGGAAAGACAGTAGTGATCATATTATAATGCACATATAACACCCAATGACTTTGTCTGGAGCTCAGCACTTTGCAGTAATCAGCCCCATGTTTCTTGATGATTATGCCCTTGCAGCTTTCTCATCTCAATTTTTTCTGTAACTAATATAATCCAAGCTATATTATCCTACTAGGAGGCTCATTTTTTTCCTCCAACAAGCAGCATGCACCTGTCTGCTTATCACGAGGGGAGCAGTGGAAGAGTTCTCCCTCTATTGTTTCAGTGTTAAAGGAGATAATTTAGGCTGTAAACAGGCAAGATTGAGCTTGTTGAGTTAAAATGAGCACATTAATTCCTGAACAGAGCCCTGCTTCATGTTTTTCCCCTTCATTACTCATTTTACATATCTTGGCTATGTCTGTAGTGGATGGGGAGGGAGGCAGCCTCAGAGTGTGATTTGGAGCATGTCTCTGAGGCCCCTGTTTGGAATAAACAGCCTGTTCCTGTACACCAGCTGGAGAACACAGCCCCAGAGCTCAGTGGTGGCATCTCCAGTTAGGCACAGCAGTTCCTTGGTGTGCTCAGAGTGGAGGGGAGAGAGAACAGCAAGGAGGAGCTATGATTTATAAAGTGCTCCTACATTACAGTAAGTAATGAATTGCCAGTCAGGCATCATGCCAGGTTTGAGCTGATGGGAACTCTCATCACAAGTAGATATAAATGCAGCTGTGCTGTCAAAACTTGGAGGTGTCACACAGCCTTTTGAACAAGGAGTAGTGTGTTACAACAAAGCAGTTCTTTTTCTCTCCTTTCCCCACCTCCAAGATTACATCTTTTCTGTTCCTTCAGAGCCAGGCAGCTGGAAGCATTCGGCACTATTTCCATCTACATGATACCAAGTTAAACTTGCAAAGGGAAGTGATGATCGGGAGGGCAGAATTTAGACAGTTGAAAGACAAAAATGTTAATTTTAGTTAACATGATGTGCATCCTAGAGCAAATGTTGCTCAGGTTTTCACAGAAGGACTCTGAGAACAGGTCTTTTTCAGGTGTCTGAATAGCCAGAGAAGCCACTGGAAGCCTGGTGTCAGGTTGACAGATGACTTGCCAATTAACAGCATCATTTAATGAACTCCTATAGTGTCTGAATTTGTTCTTCATATTTTTATGGGAATGGTTAAGCAGTCCTGATCTTTGGGCTTCAAGATGTTTCTGTTAACAGGGGCACAGGCTGCTGAGGTAAACCTGTGACTGAGAGACTGAAACACCCCTGTTGAAAACTGCCTGCTTGCAGTGGCCATCTGCTCTCTAGCTCCATGTATGAAAACTTAATGTAGAGATAGAGCTGGTGCCTGAGGCAAAGAACTTTTGAAACAGGTTTGGATGTTTTCACTTTGCAAATTGTTCACAGGAATCGCTAAATACCTTCTCAAACGCCCTTTGGAGCATGGATGGTGTTTGAATTTGTGCTGCGTGTAATTGAAACACTCATTTCAGCTGCAGCTTGTAGCCAACATTAATGGCCTATTTGTTTGGTCAACAGTGTCCGGGTTTTTTAAAGATTTCATCTTTCGCAAGCAGGACTAAGACTTGAAAGGACTGATACTGTTTTCCCTGCTTGCTGAGGTGGGAAAGTTACAACCAGGCTGTTACCTTGTGAATTGGGCACCTGCTGCTCAGGATTAACACCTGAGAATCTGTTTCTCTGCACA